>NC_138346.1:36852890-38092056 GCF_046562875.1 Panthera onca | reverse complement strand
AATATATAAAAATAAAATTAAAAAAAATAAAGATTGTTAATTAAATTAAGTAGGTAGTATTTTGGATTTAGAATTTAAAAGGGCTAGAAATAGACACTTGATCTAATCAGGTCGGGATGGGAACCAGCGGGAGTTTAAAGGTAGCATTGGGTAGCAGATAGCAAATAGGTCTCTGACCATATCTTCAACAACTCTTGTTCTTAAAATTTTTACACTGCAAGAAAATCAGGGTGATTGTTAGTTAAGGAGCTGGTGAGAAAATAGGAGGGTGGCGGTGGCAGTGAGGAAGGATGAGACGATGAAGTAGGAAGTGCTCCTGGCTTGTTCATAAAAAGACTGTGCTGACCATGGTTGATGGGTCTCTGCTAGGCTCACGAGATTGAGCACATCTCATTACAACCAGAAAGCCAATGTGCATGTGTGCAGTGTGTTACACGAGTGGGTACAGCTTCAGCACAAACTTAGATCAAAAGGTCAGCCAATAGCAGCTAAATTAATCCAGAATTTATTCTGTGGCAGGCACAGTGCCTTATCTTTTAGCTACTTTTCACAACAACTCCCTTTCTATAAAGAAATTGAGGCAGCCTGACTCCAGAGCTCTTAACAGTAAGGTATGCATAGTCTTTGACTTTCTCTAACAGTGCTTTTTAAAAGCATGCTTGAAAAGATATCAGAAAACTCTGAGCAGGCCAAGATGCATGAGGAAGTGGTCTCAATTGCTTGGGAAGAGTTGCTAGTTGGCAAAGTAGAATAAAACTAATGGTTAAAGTTATTTTCGGATGCAGGCACTATTGTTATATTAATTGCTTCATCATGGTGTGCATTTTCATATTCTAATTGATCATCAAAGAAAGTCAATTAACTTCAAGGGCAAAAACCATCCATGAAATGGGAAAGGCCAAAACTAAAATTCTCATACTCCGTTTGCAAAAACCAAACATAAATCAGAACAGCTTTCTATATTTATAAAATCACTTTCTGTATACACGCATAGCCTCCATTTTATAGGGGAGTTGGTGAATGACTAAATGGAAACCAAGTTTCAAACCAAGTTTCATTATATGGATGGTATTGTATGACCATGCCCGGGACAACTGTTTGAAAAATTGCCTTACCTTATTTCTGGCTGTAATAATTAAAAACAAAATCAAGATGAGTGTAATATATTAGTTTATTCGGTTTTTGTAATTTTAGAAATTTACTTTGTCTCATATTTCCAAAAAAACCCCTCAAAAACTTATTTTTACTAAATTGAAACTAATATACTATTTCTACTCATCTTGTCTATTACCTTCTCCCTTTCTTGATTTAGAATAACTGGGGCTGCCATCTCGGTCCATCTGACACTGTTCACTTTCATGATGAAGTTCTTCCTCAATTCCACTCTCAGATGATTGCCCACTTAATGTTCCTTCATTCCAACTTTTACAGTTTTCATCTGAAGTGTGTCTCAGAGGCAGCGCTGACTCTACATCTTCATCATGGTTGGTTCCGTTGCAGAATTTAAGTGGTGAATAAGGTTGTGATATGAATCCAACAAATTTCATTCCTCTCTTAGCAGCTATATTAATCTAAAAGAGATTGTAGAGCAAGATGTAAAATTCATTTACATTGATCACTTTATCAGTTAACCTGTAGGTTTATTAAGGAAATTCATAAGAAGAAGTAAATTGACCACTAACTAAAGACACATTCATAAACAAATTAATAACCTGTAACAAAGCACTACTCCTAAGTCTATGTCACAGTATTATTGTGACTTCTTCAAACAGAACTGATACACTTTAGAAATTATGAAAAGAAGCAGATGCTGGGGAGCTCAGTCTGTTGAGCGTTAACTCTTGATTTCAGCTCAGGTCATGAGCCTAGGGTCGTGAGATTGAGCCCTGTGTTGGCTCTGCACTGAGCATGGAGCCTGCTTGAGATTCTCTCTCTCTCTCTCTCTCTCTCTCTCTCTCTCTCTCTCTCCCTCTCCCTCTCTTTCTCTCTCTGTTTCTCTCTTTCCCTCTTCCCCTTTCCCTGCTCTCATGTACTCTTTTTCTCTCTCAAATAAAATTAAAAAATAAAAATAAAAGAAATTATGAAAACAGGAATCATATTTTTCTTCAAAAGGTTACTATTTGAGAAGAACTAATAATTCTATAACATGATTTTTGCAGGCCTGTTAACAATGGTCTCTCCCACTGAGGCAAAATTAAAAGCTATTCCAAGAAATCCTCAAAAATAACATGACCAAATACATCTTAATTAACAAAGCAAAAACATTAAAAGCAAAAACATACAGAATTGCTTGCTTGATGTGGGTAAAGAAAAATGTTAGAAGTCTAATTCTTGACAAATGTGTGCATGTAATGCATAGGCCCAACTCACTCTTAGGAAGCTTTCCCATCTATTTATATCTTGATGCTATTGTCTCCTATCAGGCCAAATGCACATGATCAGATTCAATCGTATAAGTTAAAGAATAGGATTCAGAAGAACATTACGTAATGCCAGTGAAATAATTTGAGACGTTAAGAGTGGTTATTTTCATGCCCAGCACTTTCCCCTTTCTCTGCTTTTTCTACATTTCTTTGTTCTTTTTGTGTCCATGTCTTTCTCCTCTGTTAAGCTGGCAATTCTTTTGAGGGCAAGGACTGTGTCTTAATCATTTTTGTATTGTGCCGTTTTGTACCTACAGGTGCTCTATAAGTATTGGTTAAATAAGTAAAAATGAAGAAATAGCAACATCTTTAATTTGGCCACTGTTTTAAACATTTAAACTACATGTTTTAAATGCTACCCTGGGAGGGGAAGAAAGAGTTATGATGGAGGTTGCAATGAAAAGGGCCGGGAAGAACTGGGGCAAAACCAGAGAGCAATACCCACTCAAGGGGGACAATGGTCACTCAGCTCTAGTCAGCGAGGAAAATTCTGGGCAGGACAGAGGTGATAGGTGTGTGGAGCTAAGACAGAGGATAGTGCTGATGCAGTATCATTTACTCCTATACATGGACATGTTGAGATTGTAACAATGCATGAAGCCTTAAAAATAACCACAAATTGTCCTTTATATCAGGTGTCCTGGGAGAGAAGAGGGAGTGGTAAGGGGGCATGATGTTTTTGCAGGTGGAAATGGGTAAATTTATTGTCAGTTCTTTCTCTAGGTCTTATTAGTTGATTTGGGTGAAAAAGTACAGAAGGCTTTTTCTATTACTAGAAAGTTTTAGCTGGAAACATTTGGTAGCAAATATAGTGTTAATGTTTTTTTCCAGTTTTTAAATCGGAAGATTGATATTTTTAAATGTTATTTTTACTTTAAAATCCTGAGAAAAACACTTATAAATCTAATTTTAAACATAAAACAAATATTGATCTAAAGTTAAAATGACTTAAAATCTAGCTATTCAACAATAAACTCTTTATGTAAGACAATTGTTCCAAAATAACATTTGGCATTCATCTACTGCTCTTGTTCATACATGGGGCAATGTTCAAATAGTTCATGTGCTATGTTTCCTGAAGCTTTTCTCTTCATGAAATAAATCCATTACTCTGATTGCTGAAATAACAGTACTTTCCTGTTTAAATAGATCTTTAACTGTGTCCAGGAAGTCAAATGCAAAACAAGGGCTCTGATGGTGATCTATTAAGACTAAATTAGTAGTTACATTTTGTTTCAAAATAAATTTTCTGGAGGGGATTTATTCCCAGAAAAACAAGTTGAAATCTCCCAGATTAGTAGTAGTAAACAGTATGCGTAGCTTGTTTATAAAAATCTAGTCTTTTTCCCCCGCACCCAGAAAAAAAAAAAAAAATCTAGTCTCAAAGACTGTTCCTGAAAACCTTATTGAATGGTGACTTTATACGTAAAAGAGAAATATCATTAGCAGCTCTAACTGGCTATATACAAATTATAGACACTCTGACACACAAGACCACTTAAACCTTGGGAACAATACTAGAAACAGTGAGCAAACCTTAGTTTCTTACTTGAAATGCCTTAGGTTTTTGGCTATATTCATTTAAATAAAACCTAAACCCTACAAATGTATCAATGCAACTAAGAAAAACTTTCACTTAAAATCCCATCAATTTAGAACACTTATAAATGTACAATTTTTCTTGGTCTTAATCAATATGCATATAGTGTTCAATTTTTTGTTTAAGTTTCAATTAAGTTATTTTGTATAGACTTTTCTATCTCAACAGTCAATATAGTTGTTACGTTTAGTCCCCATAAAATATTGCATTGTATGGATGTACCATTGCTATCTCCTCAATTTTCCAATTATTGAGAATCTGGCCCCTTTATTCACTGTTGATTAAACTACTTTGTATAAAAATGACTTTCCCCCTTTTCAATTAATTTCTTGGAATAGATTCTAAAGAATAAAATGGTATTTATGATTTTTTTGACCAGATTGATATCCAGAAACACCTAATTTACTACAATGTACTAATTTATTACGATGCCAGTTGCGATATGTGAATGTTTTCTTAAAGCTCTTCCAACACTGGATTTAATACCTTCAATTTAATTTCTCAGTTAATATTGGTGAGGTATTAAATCTCAGTTTTATTTTAAAAATTATTAGTTAGGTTGAACCTTTTTCCAAAGGTCTGTAGTTTATGTTTCCTTTTGTATTTTGCTGTCTGTGGATTCTGTCTGTCCATTCAAGACTGGACATTACTTTCATGCATTTGTATTCATTTTATATATTTTTTAAATAAACCCCCCTAAGACACACTTATTGGAGATTCCCCCCACACTGATTCTTTTTTTAAGCTTAATTTTCCTAATATATAAGTTATATTTATATTCTCAAACTCCTCAACTTATTCATAATTCAGTATGTCTATTCTTTTGTTTTCTTCTGTATTTTTTATAGGTAAAAAAATTACCTCTTTATCTCATTTGAAATGTGTGGAGTCTATTTTACACAGAGCAAATTGTCCATTTCCCCAGCAGTTGTTTTCTGGGATGGTTGTTTTCCCACTTTATTTCATTGGGTTTGTTTCCAAACTTCTTATAGGTGTGTAAATTTATTGCTGGCATTTCCATTGACCTGTATTTCTGTTTCTAACTCTGTATAATTTAGTATGTGTGCTTCAATATGTTTTAACTTCTGGAAGAATAAGTCACTTACCATTTCCCTGTTCTTTTTAAGGTAAGAAAGGAGATTGATGAAGAAGAAATACCAAATATTTCTCAATATCACATGAAAAAATGTATACATTTAGTACCTTTTCTATCAGTTCTTTTGCTATGTCATTTGTTTGTGTCTCATAAGTTAGAGGACATTCCTCAATCACGAGCCTTGGGCGTCTTTGTCCACTGGATGCTGCCGAATGCTTCAGGCTGTAACAGAGAATATACCCATGGTTGGAAGTCAATTGATCATTTTCAGCTAATATGCTTATGTAAAATTGAGAGAGCAACTCACAAATAAGGTCAAGGCAATCTTTTTGTTGTTGTTATTTCAAACTTAATAATGGTGGTCTTCTTAGGTAAAAATACCAGAAAAACAGGTTGAATTTTCTTAATATAAACCTCTATTAATATAATTTCTGATTTGATATGGAAGAAAAAATTCAACAGCGGTTTTAATAAAAATTGTAAGAAATGATTTTAGATCACTGTTACACTTGATTATTGTACAAAAACGTTAGTCAATGTCCTCTTTAAATGCAAATAAATATTGTCCTGTCTTCTTCCTTTTTTTTCTTTTCTGATCATTACCCTTTGCTTATTCTTAGCCTTGTCAGAGCACTACTAAGTCCATTTGAAATAATGTTAAAAAAGACAAAATAATTTATACATGGTTTATAAGATTTATAATTAGAAGTGTTGCTACTGTGTGATAAAATGACATGTTTATTTAATAATGCTTGGAGTATCTGATCAAATTCGATCTCATGGTGAAAGCTGACGCCTGTACAAACCCTCTCAGACATGTATAAATAGGCTTATACTGATAAGTAGCAGGCAGTGTCCCTTAAAAGCACCTTTCTTTGCTTAGCCCTTTCTTAGTTAAAGCAATCAATTGTTAGGCCATCACTAAAAAGAGAAAACAGTTTTTACCCTGGTATTTGGGATGGATTGATATAGTTAAAGAGTTGGGTGAAAAAATTTAATGTGTTAATCAAAGACATTGACTTGGTTATTTTCGCTCCTCACTGGAAAGGGCAATTGTATTTTGAAAATTATCAAACTTACAAGCTAGGCTGGCAAAAATGGTTGCAGTATTATTTGGGAAAGCAGCTACCAAAAAAAGTGAAAAAAATGAACTAAAATGGATGGTCTTTACACTCCCCCCCCTTTTTTTTTTTGAAAAGGCTGAAGTCTATCAATTTGTGAGAACTCTGCACGTAGGCCTTTCTGCTGTAAACTGCTTAGAAGGTAGAGCTAGTTTCTGTTGCCACTATTATTAAAATAGTATAGGACAGTTAAAAAAAACACTCAGTGAAAGTGGACTTCATTGGTCCAGTCATCTCTTTTAGCCCAGTGACAGGACCTGTAGCTGACAACTACTCCCTCATCTGCTGAAGCTTCTAGGTGCTTCTTGAATCTATCTTCCTTTTCCTTTGTTCACCGACATCCTCATCTAGGACCCATTTGTCTGCAAGGGGCTAAAATCAAGGAACAGTTTTAAAAAGGAGGGAGGTGTAAGTTTCCTTCTTTCATTCCAGGTTTAACCACTAGAAAATGTGCTCTCAACCAACCCCCCTAAATATCCTTTATTCCCCATCATTACGTTCAAACTTTCTTTTCTTTTAACCAAAGAAAACTGTCTCGACAGCTTCTTAGTCTGTTTCCTTGAGCACTAGGCTTACCTTAACTTCAAGCGCAATAGCACTACCCTGTACAGGTAACTTGCAGGTAGGTGTTTTCGCTGCCCCACAGGTTGTATAACAGGATGAATAGCCCCAACAATATATCCTTTAAGATAGTAGTCTTCAACTTTTGTTACTATATCCGGAATTGAATTTATCTTGATGACTTCTGGGTTTGGCGAGGCTGAAATATCAAATGCAATGAGAAATCGCACATTTATAAAATTGAATTATATGTTACTTCTATTTATGTGTGACAATAATTAATGAATGGAAAGCATATCCATGTGACTTAATCTCAAAGTTACACTAACATGTATTATATATTTTCTAAATTAATTTCAGAAAAAAGCAAAAGTAACCTTATAAGCTGGTAAATATGTAATATTACCATTATGTCTTATTGATAAGGTAAGAAATGCCTTATATTTACTTTTTCAATTAAGGCAGCTTTATTTTTTAGAATTTCATTTTGAGTGATGGTATTCCATTAATAGATATGGAAGACATACATATGAGAAACAATATTAAGTTGGAGAGCCAATTGTTTTTATAATTCTGAACAAGCTGAGATGCATCATTGTTAAAAATAAAATTCATACAAATCTAAAAATTAAAAGTGGGTGTAATGATATTTGTTAAGCAAAAATTGTCAAGTGCTTTCTTATTTCCAATTACACTTCAAAAGCATCATGTTTTAAGTTTCTTTGGGAAACTAAACATGATTTCTTACGGCACTTATATAAATGCTTGAGTGGAGGAATTGAAAAAGGAAAGGTATCCTGAAGTTCTTTTTAATAAGTAAAATTTCTAAATGTAGAGGAATTTTAAATGCAATAGTGATATGTAATTGAACTAGCCCTTTGAAGCAGGGCAAATCTGTAAAAACTATAGAGTAGTACAATGTGTACAGTTTTTAGTAAAAGGAAAAGGGTGTGTTATTTGGGAAAATGTTCTTAATGTTCAAGCAGAGTTAATTTAAAAAACAACTTTATTTTCTGTAACAATATTTCTCATTTTCTGGAGAGAAGTCAAGAATTAATATCTAGAAATAGACCTGCAATTTGATTATCTCTTGAGTAACAAAACATATGAACTTAATTCCAGGCGTGAGCAGTGCTGGCTGTTGGCCATCTGTCAGTCTGGTCCGTGGTGTCCAGCAAAGAACTGTGGCTAATTGCCTGAACACAGGAAGGAGGTTAAGAAGCAGACAAGGAAGAAGGGTCAGAGGAAATCCCTGCCTCCTCTTACATTAGTATCCACATGATGGAACAAAAATCCACCAACACTGGGTATTCATGCCAATGTCTCAAAAGAAAACAAAACCCTCAATAGAAAAGTTATATAAATTAAGACAAATCCATTTCCTCAAAGTCTCTTTCTCTTTTGGATTTACACTAATTTATTTACAATGTATTTTCTTCATCATTATGTATAGGGAGAAATACCAAAGAGAATGATCCTGGACTTAGAAGGAAACAGCTGGGTTTCATCGTCCAATGGCCCTGTGCTGCATGATTGTGTGGCAATCACTCCATTTTTCATTTGGTCTTACTTTTTCAGTATTTTAACTACCAATCCTATTCCCAAACAAAGAAACTGAAAAACTATAAAACACAATAAACCGTTAAGACTAAGGAATGATACATACATAACCCAAACCTATTTTTAGGATTATATACTAATTCCACAAAATTTTTTCAAAATGAGGCCTTTTTAATGGATCTTGCTGTTTATTATAGGAAGTGGAAATGCCTTACTTAGCATGATACTGAAGAATCTTCATAGTCTGGCCTCTTTCTACTTATTCAGCCTTCACTGTTGTCATCTGTTTTCTTGTAGGTCTTGCTTTGGCAGGCCTGTACTACTGCAGTTCCTGAACCTCACATGCTGTTTCATGCCACCAGGCCTTCACTTCCTTTCCTGCTCCCTGAGGCTGGTTAATCACTTCTTCCTCTGTGTGTGCATTCTACTAGTTCCTTTTCAGACTTTATTATAGTTGCTTGTTTATATGTTTGTGTCTGCTGTTAGACTAAGAATTCCTTAATGGCAACGAACCTACCTTATTTTTCTTTCTATGCCTAGCATTTTCCTTAGGTTATTATTATGTTAAGTTGGAAATACTGTTCATTAGGGAAACTATGAAGTAAAATTATTGCATAAAGGAGGGAAAGCCATCAAGGTTAGCTGGTAAATTCAGGAACAAATGTACACATTATCTAGGACTTGTTGGAGAGAGACACAACAGGGAAAGAACACACAAAAAGTGTTGCAAAACTGTTACTCTTTTGATTATAAAAGTGAAGGTGGTCAAGAACCTAGTGAGAATCCAACCAGGTAGAGTTAAATGTCATATTCACTTCTGAATGGTCTAGCTTCGGGCCCCATTTTAGGTTCCTTAAATTAATCATATTGCAATGAGAAAATGACAAAGAAAATGAGGTAAAAAGTAATGAGAAGTGGAACTACACTGGATGTAATTAGCTCCACCTTGGAGTGAAATCTGGAGAGAAATTTGGGAGACCTTATCACATACAAAGAATGAGATTGTAGGCTTAGAGAGCTTCAGGATCCCGCTGGGCTTGCTTCCCTTGCTGACTTGGTTGGAGTCACTGTTTGGTCCAACGTTGTCTTACCTAAGTCTACTCTCATACCATTGCTTGGAAGGAAACCCCAGAAATCAAGAACTGAGGATTGGGAAGAGGCTGACTACTTTAGTTGCTTCATACAAGTAAAATCATACATTACGGTTGACCCTTGAGCAACATGGGGGTTGCGGCACCAACTCCCATGGTCAAAAATCTACGTATAACTTTTGACTCCCTAAAAACTTAATTACTAATAGCCTACCGTCAACTGGAAGCCTCACCAATAACATAAACAGTCAATTAACGCATATATATATATATATATACACACACACACATATATATTATATACTGTATTCTTATAATAAAGTAAGCTAGGAAAAAGAAAATGTTATGAAGAAAATCATAAGGAAGAGAAATAAATTTACAGTACTATACTGTATTTATCTAAAAAAATCTGTGTGTAAGTGAACCTGTGCAGTTCAAATCCTTCTTGTTGGGTCAACTCTATTTTTTTGTCTTTTTGTGACTGGCTTATTTCACTTAATACAATATCCTCACGGTTCATCCATGTTGTAGCATATGACAGGATTTCCTTTTTAAGACTGAATAAGATTCCATTGTATATATATACCATATTTTGTTTATCCATTCATCCATCAATGGATATTTGAGTTGGTTCCACTTCTTGGCTATTGTGAATAGTACTGCTATGAACGTGGACATGCTAATATCTGTATGAGATACTGCTTTCAATGCTTTTGGATGTATACCCAGAAGTGTGATTGCTGAATTATACGGTAATTCTATTTTTTAAAAATGTTCATTCATTTTGAGAGAGAGAGCACATGTGAACAGGGAGGGGTAGAGAGGGGAAGAGAGAGAATTCCAAGTGGGCTCTGTGCTATCAGCACAGAGCCTGCCGTAGGTCTCTATCACACGAACTATGAGATCATGACCTGAGTCAAAATCAAGAGCCAGATGCTTAATGGACTGAGCCACCCAGGTGCCCCTGGTAATTCTATTTTTAAGTATTTGAGGAATGGCCATATTGGTTTCTATAGTGGATGCACCATTTTACATCCCCATCAACAGTGTACAAGTTTTCTAATTTCTCTACATCCTTGCCAACACTTGTTTTCTATTCTTTTTTTTTTAAATAGTAGCCATCCTAATGGGTATGATATTTCATTGTGGTTTTGATTTGTATTTCCCTATTAGTGATGTTGAACATCATATACTCATTGGCCATTTGTGTATCATTTTTGGAGAAATGCCTTTTCAAGTCCTTTGCCCATTTTTAAATTGGGTTATTTTTGTTCTCAATAAGAGTTCTTTACATATTCTGGATATAATATTTACTTCCATTTCATAGGTTGACTTTTCACTCTGTTGATTGTGTCCTTTGATACACAGAAGTTTTTAGGTTTGATGTAGTCATATTACCTATTTTTGCTTTTGTTGCCTTTGCTTTTTGTGTCATATCCAAAAAATCTTTGCTAAATCCAATGTTATGAAAGTTCTACCCTATGTTTTCTTCTAGGAATTTGATAGCTTAGGCTAATCTTTAAAGACTTTTTTTTTGAAAAGTACAATAGCACTAGATTATTGGTTTAAATTTTTTTTTTAACATTTATTTATTTTTGAGACAGAGAGAGACAGAGCATGAACGGGGGAGGGTCAGAGAGAGAGGGAGACACAGAATCTGAAACAGGCTCCAGGCTCTGAGCCATCAGCCCAGAGCCTGACGCGGGGCTTGAACTCATGAACCGCAAGATCATGACCTGAGCTGAAGTCGGACACTTAACCGACTGAGCCACCCAGGCGCCCCTAGATTATTGGTTTAAAAAGGTATGCTATGCCTTCTTTCTCAAAATGATGCCAGAAAAATGAAAAACTTTGATACTTTCACATTGGCTTTACATGATTATTTTAGGTAAGGTAAGTTATAAAATGAATACATAAAAATCATGAAAGTATAAGAAATTTTAAAGTTTATTGAAAAAATACTATTTACCTGACAAAAGTGAAACACAAAAGAATGTAGATTGTAGTTTATAACTTAAAATAATATATGAGTGGAGATGAGCATTTCATCTTATGAAAGCGTGTCTTTGTAAATTATACAATTCAATATAAGAATGAGGGATGTGTGTTGGTTTGGAAATCTCTCCTGGCATTTTAACCACTCCCACTGGCCAGGTGTAATTATAGTGGGTATCACAAGCTGTGTGAAGTTGGTTGTTTTTCCATATGGCATGACTAGAGAGAGTGCTTGAGGTTTCAGTCAACAAACCATTCAAGGATCACTTGAATTATAACTGTGAGTTCTGGTTTCCTGGTTGTTGCCTGAAAACTTGCCATTGTTAACCTCTGGCAATATCAAGAGAGCCCCAATCTCAGAATGGGTGTCAGGTACTTCAGAGAAAAGCCCAGGACTCTTTTAAGAAATGTGGCATTTCCAATACTCCTGACATCCCAGAGGAAAAAGTTCTGTGGAAAAAAGGGGACACAAGGGGTCTGAATCTGAAAGTGATTTAGAAGAATTGAGGCCTGAGTGTAAAGAAGTTTTAGGAATATTTTTATTGCACTTAGTGTTCCTTTTTTATGTATGGAGGAGAGATAGAAGGAATAATTGACGTTTATTTTATTTTATTTATTTATTTTTTTAATTTTTTTTTAACGTTTATTTATTTTTGAGACAGAGAGAGACAGAGCATGAACAGGGGAGGGGCAGAGAGAGAGGAAGACACAGAATCCGAAGCAGGCTCCAGGCTCTGAGCTGTCAGGACAGAGCCCGACGCGGGGCTCGAACTCACGGACCGTGAGATCACGACCTGAGCCGAAGTCGGACGCTTAACCGACAAAGCCACCCAGGCGCCCCAATAATTGACGTTTAAAAATGTCTCAAAGAGCTTTTACCATTGGTAAGAATTAAATTACTAAGTGAGAAAGTAGTAAGTCATAGTTTAATTTGTGATTTTTTTCTCTCTTAGCAGTACATAAAGTAATGGTGTGTTTTACAATCAACAATGTTTTGGAGTCAATGAAGAATGATAATTATATAGCAAAGAAGTGGTTGCAAATACATTGGCTAAGAGAATGAGGATTTGGGGCACCTGGGTGGTTCAGTCAGTTGAGAGCCTGACTCTTGATTTTGGCTTAGGTCATGATCCCAGGGTCATGGGATTAAGCCCGCATTGGGCTATGCACTGAGTGTGGAGCCTGCTTGAGATTCTTTCTCTCTCTCCCTCTGCCCTCCTCTCCCACTTGTACACTCACTCTTTCTCAAATAAAAAATAAAATAAATTAAAAAATAAACATAAAAAAAAGAGAATGAGGATTTGAAGAACTCTTTGTTTGGTAGTATATATGTTCCCACCCCCCACCCACCCAAATTTGAACAGGGATAAATTCTTAGTTCTTTTCATAGTTCAAAACACAGAATGAGAGAAATCTGATTTAACACATGTTCATTTGGTGGGGGAAGGAGGAAACCCTAGAGACTTTAGCTGCCCACAAATTAATTATAAGTTAGCACTTAACCTAATGTGATCATAGTCATCTGAAAGAAAACGGTTTCCAAACTGGCTCACTGAATTCTGTGCTGAGCAGACCACCATTGGTATACTTCCTGTTTATTTTCCTTCCCTTTCATATTTATCACCACCTAAATAATAATCAGAATATACTAGTATATTCACCTAATTATCTTATTTAATATCTGCCTCCCTCACCAAAATGAAAGCTTCATGAAGGTGGGGATATTCACATTTTGTTCACCTCTATTTCTTTACACCTAGAACAGCACCTACCACATCAATAGTTAGTTAATATTTGTTGAATTAATAATTGGATTGTGTTCAGTTTAAGGGCCAAATTAGAGACAGACAGTTTGAAGCTGGATTATGTTCAAAAAAAGTGCTCAGGATAGCAAGGAGTCTGAAGACCCTTACAGGTGTTCTTCAACTATGTGCTAAATAAGTGAGGGATAGGATACCATCTGGATATATGTCAAGGGCTATCGCACAAAGAAGCTGGCAGGTTTGACACTGACTGAACAGTGGTGGAGACAGGTACACAGAGGAGTATTCACCCAAACTGCAGGTGGCAGGGAAGAAAAATAGGACTCTGACATGCTCAGTTGTTTAAATCTATGTATGGTAAAGACATATGGCAAAAAATTAGAGGTAAGAGACTTTTGCTCCATGTAACTGGAAAGCAGACTGCCAGCAGCCTCAAAAACCTAGTACTCAAATAAACCCTCAGCTTACCAAAAAAGTTCTCACAAAGCATCCACTTCTTCATGAGAGGCATGGAGCTCCCTTCAGCTCCCCTCACTACCATGTGTGTGTTGGACTGGGGTAGCATATCCCAAACTTAAGTCATTGAGCACACTTTCAGTTTTTGTCTTATCTGAGTACCATCTGTACTTCCATATCATTACAGTTCCTCTTTAAATTTTCATTTTAATTTTAACCTTATTTCAGGGGTTTCATGGGTGGCTCTGTCAGTTGAGCATCCGACTTCGGCTCAGGTCCTGATCTCACAGTTCGTGAGTTTGAGTCCCACATCAGGCTCGCTGCTGTCAGTGCAGAGCCTGCTTTGGATCCTCTGTCCCCCTCTATATCTGCCCCTCCCCTGCCTTCCCCCTCTCTCAAAAATAAATAAACATTAAAAAATATTTAAACTGGGGCACCTGGGTGGCTCAGTCGGTTGAGCGACCGACTTCAGCTCAGGTCATGATCTCATGGTTTGTGAGTTCGAGCCCCGCGTTGGGCTCTGTGCTGACAGCTCAGAGTCTGGAGCCTTCTTCTGGTTCTGTGTCTCCCTCTCTCTCTGTCCCTCCCCTGCTCATGCTCTGTCTCTGTCTCAGAAATAAATAAATATTAAAAAAAAAATATTTAAACAAACTAATTTCAAAAGGAATTTATATTTCTCATAGGACTGTAAAAGCAGAATTACTTACCATGAGCAGAAAGTTGTCATACAAATAAATACAGCAAAAACACATTATATTCTAGCTTGATACTGTTATCTACCAAAGATTCTGAGCCACAGCTCTATTCTCTTTGTTGAAAAGTAAAATTAGCCATTAGAGATGTGTTAAAGATATATTAACTCCAAGCTGATTGGAAGGCTTAAAAAGAATTGAAAAGAGCACAACATTCTGAGACTCAATGTTATTTAATTCTGTGCCTGTATGCACAACTTGAAAGCATCTCATATCCAGTGCCAAGTGATTTTGTAGAGGCTTGGAGACCCACTAAGAAGGAGCAAGGACATAACAATAGTAGCAAGGAGACAGAGGACATCAGAGGGAATAAAATGAATTACAAAACTAGATAAAAGAACTATTAAAACTTTACATACAGTCTGGGGTCACTTAACAGGCTTTCTACACTTCACTGTCCCAAATTGATTATTATAATGAACTCAGTCCCTCCATTCTCTTGTTTCAGAACATGGTTTTCAAAGGCAGAGTTATGTAACATATTAAAAACAATCGCCAAGAAGATAGCTATGACAGACTAACATTGGTGCTTAAGGGGGTTCCTGTTCAGGTGGAGAATGTATTTCTAAGGAACACCTCATTCTCTGGTGATGTCAATGGAATAAATCCGGGTTTCCAGGTCAACTCCACACCCTCTTGCACTCTCACTAAAGTAAGGTCTTGCATCTCAAAGCAAAAGAAATGTTAATGCATTAAACACACACACACACACACAGTAGTTTTGGGAGGAATAACAAACTGAGAAATCTAGAAAAGTTAGGGAGGGAGAAAAAATTGTATAAATATATTTTAACATAAGTTTATGTGAAGATCATGTTTGTTTTGGGCTCAGTGCCTTACATTAATTATTCAACTGTCTCAAGTGTGTATATTCTTCTATCTGAAGGTCTATGTCTTTTGATAAATAGCACTCATTAGAGACATAACAATTATGGTAAGTGCTTAAAAATATTTATTAAAGGATCAACAAATGAAAAATTAGGTGTAACATTAACATATTTAATTAACAGAGCTTCAGGGTGCTCATGGAACATCAGTTTAGAAAACAGACTCTAGAACCTGGGTGCAAATCCCAAGTCTGCCATTTACTAGGTACTTTGCACCCATGTTCCTTAGTTTCCTTATCGGCAAAGTGAGAGTAATAACAGGATCCACCCTATAGGATTGTCAGAAGGATGAAATAAGTTAATGTTTGTTCCTAGAAAGTATCTGGCATGCAGTATGTGCTATATAACTGTTGGTTGCTTTGTTAAATAAACTCCTCTCCTCTGCAAAGAGAGGAAATGCAGTATCCTTACTAAGAGCATTAGGCTTTGGAAGCAAATCACCTGGGTTCAAGTCAAGGTTATACCATTTACTAGATCTGAAACAAGTTACTTTGTCTTTCCGAGACAAGGATAAATAATAGTAGTAACTCCATAGAGTTCCTCAATAGTAACTGTAAAACAGGAGCCCAATGCCTAGCACAAAGTAAACCCTCATAGGTGTGCCTATTGGTGATCCAGTCAGAAAAGAGAGCTTCAAATGAAGTTGCCTTCAGAGATACATCATTGTTGGTTTTAAAAAGCTCCCGAAAGATTGTTTTAGAGATTTGGGTTTATTCCAAGCACATGGCCTGCTCCCATCCTGTAGAATTCTAGAGGTCCCTAACTCACACTCTGGATCAGAGGCCCTAACACATGCTCTAGATCTCATGTCCGTAACTCACCCTGTGGATTAGGCATCCCTAGCTCACACTCCATATCAGGGGTTCCTAACTCACTGACCTATTACACTGAGTTTTGGACTCAAATGCCTGAAGGCTCTAGGCTGATAAAACAAAGAAAGGAGCTGTTCTGGAGGAGGCTGTGGGACCTGGAAAAAACTCAGAACTTCATCCAAAGACAGCAGTAGCCCTGGCTGAGGGCTGCCATATGGGCAGGCGAGCCTGGCTGTTATTGGATCTTCTAATTTTTAAGAAGACCCTCAAATCCAGATTCTTATGTAATATTTGCCAATTTAAAAAAAAACGACAGTTAATTCATATTTTAATACTGTACACACCAAGTGAAACCTGTCTGAAGGCTGAATATGGCCCATGTCTCCTTGGCTTGCACCTTCTGCTCTGGGTCACCCCAGGGACTCTGCAGACTGGAGCCTGCTCAGGTCCAGGCCAGGCCACCTAGATCATGTTAGACAGTGTTCAGCATCCTAGGACACAGAAGAACGATCTGATTCTTCCTCATTAGTGGGAAGAGGAGAAGAATGGTGATAGAAAGGCTGGAGTTCACTCTTTTTAACAAACTGTTCTCATCTGACATAGAGACATGCTTTAAACATGCCAGCATCATACCCAGGAGCAAAAAGAGGAAAAATAAATCTGGGAATTTTTTTGAGAACTTCCCTTCATGTAATTCCCTCAATTCTTACTAATGTTTTAAGCTGTGCTGAAAGGAGACTAGAAGCCTGATTCAGTCGAGACATGTGAGGAAGGGGAGAGCTAGGCACACAGAGTGAGGCATTTTCATCAGTACTCACCAGAGTGAGTAATCAAATTTCTGCAACAGGTTTGATGTTTGAGGCCAAGACTTTGATTTGATGTCTTTATACTGGGGCAGTAATATCAGAGGTTCAATTACTTTTTTTAAAAAAATATCTTATTTTTAAGGAACCTCTATACCTAACATGGGGCTCGAACTCACAACCCCAAGATGAGGAGTCGCATGCTCTACTGACTGAGCCAGCCAGATGTCCCGTGGCTCTATTACTTTTTAAACCAGGAAATTCAGGGGGAGGTGGTGGTAGTTTTGGCTAGAATTTGAATAGCACAGGTGGTTAGCAGCAGCTGCAAGCCATCCGTCTTGTTCTTCCTAGCTCCCAGGCCACCATCAATTCTTTTTCAGCTCTTTGGGAGAAGGAGCAAATGGTACTGTTCATAGCATTATTGGGTGTGGTTGATTACTGTTAAATTGATGCTACATAATTTTTAAATGCTTTATTATGCCTTACAAGACTATTGTGAATAACTGATGAAAGTGTTTGTAATTGCTTTGAAAACTATATACCAATGCAAAGTGGATTTTTGTAACTAAAACTGAAACACACTGAAGGTCAAGCAACATTCTATCACTTATAGTTTTAAAAAATAAAATGTTAATAGGCTTTTTAAAAAATAATTCTTTTAATGTTTATTTATTTTTGAGAGAGGGAGGGAGACAGAGCACGAGTGGGGGAGGGGCAGGGAGAGAGGGAGACAGAATCCGAAGCAGGTTCCAGGCTCTGAGCTGTCGACACAGAGCCTGATGCAGGGCTCGAACTTAGAAACCGTGAGATCATGACCTGAGACAAAGTTGGACGCTTAACTGACTGAGCCACCCAGGTGCCCCATTAATAGACTTTTTTACACTCATTTGCTTAAAAGCTTCATAGACAAAGATCAAATTTTAAAAATAGAAAAATTCACCATCCAGTATAAAGCTATGAAATTGCTCAATGTCGAAAGCTTTGCTCTGATGATGTAACTCTATGAAAACTGTCCAAGACGTGTATGTTCTTTCCACCAATTTACTTCTGAAGATTGGTATGTGTTTTTGAAATATTTATGAAACATTGTTTCCTCAGATAAACATACAATGTACAAACACTGGCAGTAATTTTATCATATTTTCAAAAGGCAATAAGACTGTCAATCTCCATAGATATCTAGCAATTATAGTAAAAATTAATAAGTAACATATACCAAGTGCATATTTTGTGCCAGGCACTTATGTGAAATGCTTTACATGTCTAATCTTGATTAACCCTTACAAAAACTTCATAAGGTAGATATTATCATTATTCTCAGATGAGGAAACTCAGGAAGAGAGAAATTTGGTAACTTGCCCAAACTGCTAGTAAGTGGGTAGGCTGTGATCAAACCAGACAGAATGACTCCACAGCCATACACTCTGGTGCCTATAGGAAAGTAAAACTTCATTGATTTGGATCATGTTAATATAGAATTTGTGAAAATTCAGATATGAGCTAGGCTACAGTTTTTGAACTATAATAAATTGTTAAGCAATTTAATGTATGGATATTAAAGGGATATTTGGTTTAATTATCAACATGCTTAAAATTATTTAGAAATATGAACTGCTAGATGAACAATATCCAAATTATGTAAGCTTTTATGTTTTCAATGAAAGATTCCATTTTGGTAGTCACTCTTAGTTGAGGTAATATAACTGTACTTTTAAATATGGCAAAATTCTACTGAACTACATGGTTCATTATTATAGGCAGATATATGAAAGATCAAATTATGACCATTTCACACTCCTGCAGCCTTAATTTCATTGCTGCCTGCGTCATGTGCTACTCTCTATCCGTTCTGTTTTATTAGTGGGCCTCAGACAGACCATGTAATTTTCTCTCATTTCCAAGTCTGTATGTCTTGTCTTTCAGCCTTGTTTGCCTTACCCACACTTTCTACTTAGTTTTCTTTTTTAAAAGAAGCTCAATCATGAACTCAAGCAGGTTCCACAATGTCAGCACAGAGCCTGATGTGGGGCTTGATCCCATGAACTGTGAGATCAACCTAAGCAGAATTCTGAGTCTGACGTCCAACTGACTGAGCCACCCAGGCGCCCCCTAGTCTTTTTTTTTCATCTTTTAAAAATTTGGGGGTAGGGGTTGAACTATCACATACAAACAAAACAAAACAAAACATAACACTATCAACACTTGGGTAACCATCATCCGTTCAAAAATCAGAAAATGGTGGGCATTCCAGAAGTCTCCCATTTTGCCTTTTCCAATCACAGTCTCCCTCTCCCCTCTGTACTACCTTGAGTTTTATGGTCATCATTTCCTTTCTCTTCTTTTAGTTTACTATCCAAGAATGCAGCCTTAAACACTATAGTTCAATTTTGCCCGTTTTTCAAGTTTTATATAAATGGAATCATAAGGCATATACTTTTGTGTCTGTCTTCTTTTTTAGTTTTTATTTTTATTTTCTTTAAAGTAATCTCTACACCCAATATGGGGCTCAAACTCACAACCCCAGGATCAAGAGTCATATGCTCTACTGACTGAGCCAACCAGGCACCCCCTGTGTCTGCCTTCTTTCATTCAACATTATGCCTGTGAGATTCACCTTGTGTAGCTTGTGTAGTTGTAGTTCATTCATTTTCATCGAAGTATAGTTGAGGTTGGCAAAGTACTGCCTATGGCCTATTTTATAATGAATGGTAAGTTGGTACTACAATGGCAGAGCGGAGTAATTGTGATGGAGACCACACGGCTTGTAAAGCCTAAAATATTTACTATCTGGTCCCTTACAGAAAAAGTTTGCTGACTTTTGCAGTATAGTGTTCCATTGTGCAAGTGTACCACAATTTATTTTTCTACTCTTGTTCTTGGATTTCTGTGTTGTTCATACTTTTGGGTTATTAAGATCTATAAAGAACTTATCAAACTCAACAACCAAAAAATAAATAATCCAGTTAAGAAATAAGCAGAAGACATGAACATTTTTCCAAAGAAGACATCCAGATGGCTAACAGACACATGAAAAGATGCTCAACATCACTCATCATCAGGGAAGTACAAATCAAACATGATGAGATACCACCTCACACCTGTCAGAATGGCCAAAATTAACAACACAGGAAATGACAGATGTTGGTGAGAATGTGGAGAAAGGGGAGCCCTCTTATACTGTTGGTGGGAATGCAAACATGGAGGTTCCTCAAAAAGTTAAAAATAGAACAACCCTTCGATCCAGCAATTGAACTACTAGATACTTACTTGAAGGATATAAAATACTGATTTGAGGGGGCACATGCACCCCGATGTTTATAGCAGCATTATCAACAATAGCCAAATTATGGAAAGAGCTCAAATGTCCATCAATTGATGAACGGGTAAAAAAGATGTTGTGTGTATGGAATATTACTCAACTATAAAGAATGAAACCCTGCCATTTGCATTGACCTGGATGGAGCTAGAGTGCATTATGCTAAATGAAATAAGTTAGTCAGAGAAAGACAAATACCATATAATTTCACTCCTATGTGGAACTTTAGGAAAAAAAAAACAGATGAACATATGGGGGAAAAAAGAGGAGGGCAAAAAAAGAGACTCTTAACTATAGAGAATAAACTGATGGCTACCAGAGGGGAGGTGGGTGGGGGATGGGTCAAATAAGTGATGGGTATTAAAAAGGGCACTTTTTTTAATTAAATTTTTTTTTAATGTTTATTTATTTTTGAGAGAGCGAGAGAGAGAGAGAGAGAGAGAGAGAGAGAGAGAGGAGAGCAGAGAGAGAGGGAGATACAGAATCCAAAGCAGGCTCCAGGCTCTGAGCTGTCAGCACAGAGCCCAATGTGGGGCTCGAACTCACAAACCGTGAGATCATGACCTGAGTTGATGTTGGACGCTTAACCCACTGAGCCACCCAGGCGCCCCCCTTTAAAAAAAATTTTTTTTTAATGTTTACTTATTTTTGAGAGAGAGAGAAAAAGGGCACTTGTTATGATTAGCTCTAGGTGTTATATGTAAGTGATGAATCACTAAATTTGATTCCTGAAACCAGCATTACACTATATCTTAACTAACTAGAATTTAAATAAAAACTTAAAAAAATATATAAATAACACTTTTATGAACATTGTTATATGTGCCTCATGGTACACATGTGCACACATTTATATTAGGTATATCTTTAGCTAACTAGATAATGCCAAAGCATTTGTTTTTCCAAATGGTTGTACCAATTTACTAAAACATGATATTAGCAGTCTTTTAAAATTTACGCCATTTTGGATGTTTTGAAGTAGCGTCTCAATGTGGTTTTTGTTTGCTTGTTTATTTTTGGAGAAACAGAGCACAAGCGGGGGAGGGGCAGAGAGAGAGGGAGACACAAAATCCGAAGCAGGATCCAGGTTCTGAGCTATCAGACACACAGAGCCCAATGCGGGGCTTGAACCCACCAACTGTGAGATCATGACCTGAGCTGAAGTCAGACGCCTAACCAACTGAGCCACCCAGGCACACCTCACTGTGGTTTTAACATGCATTTTCCTGGTTACTGATAAGGTTGAGCACATCATCATACGTCTATTTGATATGGTCATTGGATTAACTAGTTTGTGAATTGCATGTCCAAATTCCTTGTGCATTTTCCTGTTGAGTTGTTTGGTTTTTCCTTATCAATTTGCAGTTGTATTTTCTATATTCTGGATGCAAACCTTTGTCTAAGTCCCACTCATTCTTTTCATCTCAGATGAGTTGACCCTTCTTTTAAGGAATCTTCCTGGATCCCATCAATCAGGTAGAGGTGTTCTTCTTTTTCTCCTATAACCCTCATAACTCATAACTCATAACTTCTAACATAGCCTGTATCATAGTGTATAGCGTACATACACATTATAACTAAATGTTTATTTATCAGTGTCCCTCAGTAGGATGCTCACTAGAGTGCAGGTTCATAACAGCAGGGACTAGGCTTTATTTATCTTTATATCCTAGCTCTTAGCTCAGTAGATACTCAATAAATATTAGCTCAATTAATGAGTAAATGTCCAGCCAGATATAAGAAGTATATGTAGGATAGAAAACATAACTTAGATTGTCAATATCAATGTATATGTATTTTCTTTCAACATCAATATTTAGGTTGATCAACTCTGCTATTATCAGAGATTCTCTTCTTTTTTAGTCTAGAATGGGATATTTTTCTCCCCCAGTGGTATTTGTGAGGTTTTATTATTATTCTAGACCAAAATATCTCACCATTTCAAACATAATAGAACTCGTTGTATAGGTTTATTCACCTGGTAGGAATTTGGGCTAGGCACTACAACAGGGATTATGTTGATGCCTGATTAAATTTAGTCGCTTTTATTGTAAGTTCCTTTAATGTAGCACTTTACCTTTGAAAATCTTTTGACTGTTTGGGAAATGCTCAGGAATTTATTAGATTCAGACAGATACAGAAAATTTAGTGGGACCGACTCTTCCTTTCTCTCTTCCTTCCTTCCTCCTTCCTTCCCTCATTTCTTTAAAAAAAATTTTTTTTTAAATGTTTATTTATTTTTGAGACAGAGAGAGACAGAGCATGAACGGGGCAGGGTCAGAGAGAGAGGGAGACACAGAATCCGAAGCAGGCTCCAGGTTGTCAGCACAGAGCCCGACATGGGGCTCGAACCCACAAACTGTGAGATCATGACCTGAGCTGAAGTTGAAAGCTCAACCAACTGAACCACCCAGGCACCCCTTCCTTCCCTCATTTCTGATCCTTTATTCAGTTCTGGTTGATTCTCTAATGCTCTACAGTGCTGCATCTTCATTCTTCTTACAAGTTCTTTACCACTTGAAATTACTGACCACTTCTTGCTTTTTGAAACCCTCCCTTTCCTGTGTTCTCTGGTGTATGTAGTCCTGACTGTCTTCATTCTCAGTCATTTTTACTGAAATTGTCTTCAATATGGCTAAATATGCCTGACAACTCAGCCCAAGATGCTTATACTCTGCTCACGTTCATGATCTTTAAGACTTTAACTATTTCAGTTCCTCCTGGAAATCATCATCTCCAGCTATGTATCTGTAAGAATCTCTACCAGGATGTCCACTGCCCCCTCAAATGGAACATGCCTGTGATGGAACTGCTGTTTTACACACTGACTCTCTTTGGGCTGCCCCTTCCATGGTAAGAGGCATCATTATTTCCACAGTTACTCAGGCTCAGTTACACAGTTACTCAGAAGTGGGAAGGCATCTTGGATTCCTCATTCTTTCTGTTCCTTCAAAACCAGCCAACACACGCTAGTAAGTTCCTCCTTCATAATGTCTGTTATATTTGCCCCTTGCATTCTATCCTATTGCTGCCCCCCAATATGCAGGTCCTCATGGTCCACTGGTAGCCTTGACCACTACAAGCAGCCTTCTAAATAAATATCCTCACTCTCATCTCTCTTCACTGCAATCTCACATTAATCTTCTAAAAAAACCTTCTCTGTACCTATCAAAACTAAAGGTTTTTAGTCGTTCAAAAACCTTTACAGCTGCTTAATTCCCATAGAATCAAGGAGTCATTCCTTAGCCAGGTCAGAGCATTTCATACTCCATTTATTTCCAACCTTATTCTCTCCTTTTCTCCAACAAAACCTCCCTTAGCTCACTGCTCTAGTCAACAGCTTTTGAGTATGCTTCAACCTCTTAATCGTTTTCTGATAATCTAAGCCCTACTTTTCTTCAGAGTCAGTTAAAGTCCTAATTCCAGTTCTAACTGATCCTACTCAAAATTGATTTTACCTCTTGTATCTTGTATGATAATTTTTCGTTCATTAATTCAACAAAGCTTATTGGCCATTGTTCACGGACCAAACACTGTACTAGATAGGGGGATACAAAGGTGGGTAAGAAATAGTTCCTGACCCTGAGGAGTTTAGGGTCTTGTCTAGTTTGACCATTTAGAACATAAAATACTTGAGGGCAGAAACTGTCTTATTCCTCTTTGTATTCCTAGTACTTATCAGTATCTTTTACAAAATCCATATGTCATATGTATTTATTGCTGTCAACAGTAGTGGTAAAAGACAATGAGAGTTTCTTGTTTTAATAATAAGGAAGCAAGTTAGGGACCAGAAAAATTTTCCTTAATATATTTTACATAATTTTACTAGAAATTCAAAGCTACCATCTGTCCTTCTTTCTATTGGGTTTTAGTAAAACTCCTTTAATCATAAAGCTCTATGTGCTTTAAAAATCCTTAAGGCTATTATTATTCAGATTCTTTTCTGGGATTTAAGGATGAAACTAACACTTTTGGATAATTTGCAGAGTTAATTTAACTATTCTATTCTATTAAGAAATTCTGTAACATAGTCGTATACACACTCTCATAAATACACATTCACAGAAAACAAAAATTGTACCAAAATCTCACTAGTGCAGTTGGTAGACCTGGCACAAAGCCAGGAGGGATAATAATAGTTAACTTTTATTAAATGGATTATCTTGTATTATCCTCCTTAATCCTCAAAACAACTCCATTATGTAAGTACCATCAGAATCCTTATTTTTCAGATGGGGAAACCAAGATACAGCAACATTTATAAACCTGACATAGTGAGTGAAAGAGCCTAGATTCAGAATCCAGGAACTCTGACTCCAGAGTCTTATGTTCTTCATGACTATGCTATTATTTCTCCCATAGAGATGTAAATAATGGCTCAAAGTCCCCCTGCACCGCCAGCCTCCCCGCCCCCCTCAAAGTGTAGGGAAGCAAAGAGAGAAAGAAAGGAAGGGAGGGAGGAAGGAAGGAAGAAAGAAAGAAAAGAAAGAAAGAAAGAAAGAAAGAAAAAAAGAAAGAAAGAGAAAAAGAAAGAGAATAAATAAATAAAAGAATGAAAATAAGTAAGTTGTTCAGGATCATTAGCCATCCTAACACAGGGCACTGGAAATTTCAAAGGGTCTCCTTTTGCCCACTGAGACTTTCTCTCTGTCTCATGTCCTCTATTTGGAAAAAACGGAGGAAAACAAGGTAAGAGACAGGCTCATCATGAGCACACACAGCTGTCACCAGACCATCTTATTTCCTGAACGGTTGCTCACAGTGGCTTCTGAGAAATAGGAGGTGTCACTATTCAGTACTTACAGCAATCCCAGGACAGAACTGCCAGTGTTAAATAGAAGACTGGCATGTTTTAACTACCACCACCCCCCCACCCCCACCCCGACTCACTCCTCTATACACTGGAGTGGCAGGTGGACGTCAGAAACAACAGAATAAAGAAAGGTGGTTTGTGCACTTGGGGTGATACAGAGTCTTGGCTTCTGACGCAAAGGCAAAGACAAAAACAAAACAAAACACAACAAAAAATGTGGAAGAATTGGACAGAAAGGGGCACCAGGAGACTAGGCGCCTCATCCAAATAGGAACCAGATGCAACTTTAAAATATGTGCCTGCTTTCTGTGCTAGCATTTGTAATCTGTGCCCATACTTACACTTCATAGTGTAACACTATTACCTCCTCCAAACACCTAGAGTAGAGGTAGTAATTATACTACTTTCATGGAGAGAAGTGCTTCTGATAACAAAACCAAAATCACTTCTGACGAAAGCTGTAGATGTTTCTGATTCAAGCATGACTGCATGTATGCATATTTGTTTGAGACTGCTAACATTGTGAAAAGGAAATAAATCAGAAAAAAAATTTCCAGTTACTTTAAGCCTTATGATCCCATGGTGGATTGTGCAGCAAATCTTAAAGTGCAGATCAAAATGGCTCTGGCCTAAAGTTTATGAGTAGACAAGGTTTTTAGGTTAAGGAGAGTGTGTGTTTGCATCCTATGGATTGACAGAAACTAGTCCTAAAAATAATTGACAAGAACAATCAATGCAGAAAACACAGCACCACATCAGAAATATTTTCTCAAATGATGGTTTTTGAAAAAGTATAGAAAAAAATTCACATGATTGGTTAGTTCTCTGATTATCACTATTATCTTAATCCACTTTTAACTTTCATAATTAAAAAGAAAATTAAGAATATTGACATTTTCACCTTTGGTAGCCTTAGCCTTAGATAAAAATAGAAATGTGAATATATTGAAAGTATATGTTAGGATTTTGTGTACGTCCCTGGAAGGGAGTTTGCTTGCTGGCTAGCTCAATTTTTGACAAAGAAAAATGGGCTGCTCTTGCTTCTCGCACAAAGATGCACTGTTCACAGAGGAAACCAAAAAATGGGGAATTTGTGTTTAAGTTGAAAAGAATTTAATACCCAACATGATCATATATTTAGTATAAACTTTCTATTCACTGATAAAATGTGTGGCTTATTAGAATTAAAAGTGTAACTTTGTAATAAGAACTTAAAATACTGATATCTGGAAAGTCTAACAGCAAGCAAGACATTCGAAATTTCATTTTCAGTACCCCATAGTTAAAGATATTGCTCTGGTTTTTAAAAACTCAGTTTTATCCATGCAGTTGTACACCCTGAAGTTCCAAAAGAAGTGAGGCAAAGTATTTGTGAGTTTGAGCTGCCTCTGTTCTTTCCACAGGGCTGCCATCTGGGCTTGTTTATTTGTGTTTCCAACTTTCTGGAACAGGGAGTTTCTCTGTTAGGGACAGGGCACCAAGCAAAGGAAATGTCTTACAGAAAGACTATCTTTTTTTTTTTTTTTTCTTTTTTACTGTATTTTCAAACTTCAAGTTTAGCTTGGTTAAAAATATCAAATGACTATTACAATCACAAAATTTTACATAGTTGGAAACCTCAGAATTATCTTAGCAAATACTCTTCTTCCACACCATACAAATCATATTCCCTACAAGCTACCTTCTTGTGACTTTAAGATCTTTTTCAAGACCCAACTGTCATTAAGGCTATAGCTATTAGGTTGAGAAATCAAACATTTTTATCTATCCTTCTACAAATAAGCATTTGATTTAAAAATGAAAAATAATTCTAAGCGGTTTTTCTAATTTTATAAAGTATATATGAGCCATATTATAAAATAATGAAGCAAACGAAACAAAAACCTTTCAAAATATAATTAAGAAACAAAGCATTATTGTTAGATTTACACAATCTGTGAAGAATAGTTTAAAAATTCACAAGCAACACTTAAAAAAACCGGTGCCTTCTCTTTGAGAGATTTCATTTAACAAATAAAATAGAAGCAAAAATTACCTTGTAAAGTGAAATCCAGCAATACATATTCGTAAGCAAATTCTGTCTTTGTTTCCACTTGCGGTCTCTTCAGGGTAGAAAATATTTTTCCAGGGCTGCTATCATCAGGGTCTTCTAGCTTTCTAAGTCCGCACCCCATGGCAAAATCTGTAAGGAATTAAATTGCAGGATAGGGGAGGGAGAGCAGCAAATTCTGTTGTTTAAGCTGCAAAAAGAAAGTTACAGACTTAACTGCTTTGATTTTTTCAGCTAAACCATAGATAGTCAAAAAGAAAACATTTGAGTCCAAAGAAAGGAGCTGAAGACATTTTCTATCCATTTTTCTGTAAAGTCGTTGAACCCATGATGATTAAGCCACAGCTCTGGGAGGCTGGGCTTGATCTTAGGAGAAACATGCAAGCTGCTACAACTTAGCGGAGAATTTCCATGCCACGTCAATTTACAGCCAGCCCCCTACCAGAGTTCTGTCGCTCAGGGCACCAACAGTGCTTTGTCTGTCCCAGTTGGCTGGATGATAAAGGAGGTGTCCAAAAACGGAAATAAAAAGGCAAAAGTGCAACTCGGATGGAATTATCTACAAGTAGAGGATATATTCAGGCATAGTGGCATGCAATTCTTTTTCTGTTTTCTTTTTTCCCTCTTTGCTGTGCCCACCCCCTCCTTCCTCTCTGCTACTACCAGAAAAGCAAAAGGAGGGAGGAAGGGAGGGAGGAAGGAAAGAATGAGAGAGAGAGAGAAGGAATGAAAAAAAAAAAAAAAAGGATTCTCAACATGGTTGGAAACAAAAATCATTTCCAGAAAGGAAGTCAGCTTTAGGAGGAAACTGTTTCTGGAGTCTAAAAGGAGAAAAGTAAAGCTTTTTTTTTTTTTTTTTTTTTTAAACAAACACTTGAGTCTTTAGGTAGCACTGTGGATTTCTTTCCATAGGAAGACTCTTTCCATATACTAATCATATACTAATTAAAACTGCTAAATATAAAAAAAATTAAGATATTTTAGGGGCGCCTGGGTGGTTCAGTGGGTTGAGTGTCCCACTTTGGCTCAGGTCATGATCTCTCCTTCTGTGGGTTCAAGCCCCATGTTGGGCTCTGTGCTGACAGCTCAGAGCCTGGATCCTGCTTTGGATTCTATATCTCCCTCTCTCTCTCTCTCTCTCTTAAAAATAAATAAACATTAAAAAAAAAGATATTTTAATGATAAGATTTTATTTCTCTTATGTGGATAGCATCCTTAAAGTTTAAAGTACTCCACTATTAGCAGGCTTCTGAGAGGAACTGTTAACACTTTTACAGGTCCCAAAGTATCCTTAATTAAAAAAAAAAAAAAGCAACAAAACTGACAACTTGATTATTCAGTCTTATAAATTGCCATTTACCTGAAGTCAGGAACAATTTATAATGGACCAATTGTAATGAGTGTTCACTGCACATTACCATGTACAGCTCAGGTAGTATGGTGCACTCACCAAAGCTGTGAGCCCTGGAATCAGACTGCTTGGCTTCAAATCCTGCTTCTAATGCCTACTACAGACGTGATCTTGGCAAGTTACTTGATCTCTTCAAGTTTCAATTTCCTCCCCTAACAAAATGCAGTTAATAATAGTACTTACTTCATAGGCTTGTTATGAAGGTTGAGTGGAATAATCTTATTTCATATCTTAACACTATGCTTGGCTAATAGCACAAAATAAATTTGTTAATGTGCTTCCATTATAAAACAGTGTTGAAAATAGTAATAGCAAGGAAGTGTTTCTGCCACAACTCTCATTATTTACAGAATAAACCTGATCACATATCAGACTCTTGAGAACACAAGCCTGTAAAGGTTTTTTCAATCACATTGAAGAGTGCATATCAAGACTCTCAAAGGGGGGGAATGGATGAGTTTGTAGATCACTATGACCTCTTGTCTCTTCAGTCTGCCTACTTGTCTTTCAATAGTCACTTCTCAGAAGTGATTTTAATAGAGGAAAATTCTACCATTCTTCATTCTCATGGATGAGCATGGTTGGTGGTAGGCAATTTCAATTTGGCTAAGAAGACAGCAGACTCTCACCCAGTTTGACTCATTTCACTAGTCACAGTGCTTTCATGCCTGTCATTTCTCATGTCCTCTTTTGTATGGTGGGCTGTGAGCTGCTTGGTGGCAGAAATGGAATATATGAAGTTCACTAGTCCCTGGTGCAGTATCCAGAAGATGGCTTATTAAGTACTCATTATATTTACTCAATGCCTGCTGTATTCCAGGAGCTGGCTAGGTACACAAGATGACTAAACATGGCTTCTCCTAAAGAAACTTATGGTTTAATGGAGAAGACAGACTTATAAACAGATAATTTCAATATGATTTGGTAGCTGATGAGATAGAAGTATGCATACGATGCTACAGAAACCCAAGAAGGGGACTCTAACTCAGCTTGGAGGATGGTATCTGACCTGTCTTGAAGGATGAATATGCATAAGATAGATAAATGTGGGGAGCATGTGCCAGGGAAAGGGAAAAGCTTGAGCAATGTCACAAAATCATGAAATAGCATGGCATGAACTTTAAAGAACATGAAGCAGTTGCAAATTACTAGAACATAAAATTTGAAAGACAACTAAGCTGTAAGAGAGGCAAGAGCTAAGTTGTAATGGATCTTATGTCCCATACAAAGGGAATTTGGACTTTATTTTCTAGGCAACAAAGGAGAATTAAATAATCAAGTAGAAAATCAAAGGAGTAGTTTGAAACAGGCAACTAACATCACTTTGTATTTCTAATGGATCACTATGGCTGTTTTGAGGAAAATGGTTTTAATGGGAGCAAGAATGGAGGGAGACCCAGTCAGGAGAGTATTGCAGTAGTCCAGTTGAGTGCTGACAACTTAGATGAATGAATATGGGACATCATTATGTCCTTAAATACTTTTTAAAATCTTTTAGTAAAAAAAACCTATAGTTCCTTTAGTTCATTATTTGAGCCATCACTATTTTTTTTTCTCCAAAAGTTGAACAAAATAAAATTTTATTTGACACATCATTATCACCTAGAGTCCATAGTGTACATCATGGCTCACTACTGGTATTGTACATTCTATGGGTTTTGACAAATGTATGACATGGACCCACCATTACAGTATCATACAGAATAGTTTCACTGTCCTGAAAATCTGTGCTCCTCCTATTCATCCCATCCTTACTTCTTATTTAACTCTGATGCATCTGGCAACTGTAATATAAAGGGTAAAATATGGATCAAAGTCAGTTTTTCCCACACTGACATTCAACTGTCACAACTACATTTGTTTTCCTAGATAATTTTTTTTTTTTTTTTTTTACCAATCATGTTTCCCCAGGCTTGTCATACATATATTGAGTACCTATAGTAATTAGGATAAATATTTGGAATAAATGTTTTCTATCATTGGTCATTTTTTTCTGTATGGAATTATATGTTTTCATTTCTGTATTGCAAATAGGGTTTCTCCAAGTGCAGACTCTTATGTGGCTGTATATGATGAAGATATATTATCAATTTTTGTCTATGTTCTAGAATGGGCTCACTTAGTCCTTGAATTAATGAGTGAACCTTATAAAAATATTCTCCATAACTGATAGCAAATTATTTTCATAGTTACTATGCGAGTTTAGATCACCTAAGCTCACTAAAGTTTTAAAGCTTCTAAGAGATAATTACATATTATCCAGTCCATGCCTTACAAAATCTTTCCATAATAGTAACTTTTAAATCCAATTTATTTTATGTGGCCCTGATCCAAAGAAGCAAATTCAAAAATAATTCAACAAGTTTTTATGGAGCACTGACTACATATTTAGGGCACATATAGACACAAAGATAAAAATACCAATTTATGTCCTTAGACATCATAAGCTAGCAGGCTAGCATTGAGGTTTAACCTAATGCACTGCTAGTTTCATAATGTAGTCAAATTTCCTAAGTAATTAATGACTTATTGAAAGCACTACTTATTGAAAGAAGTATTTTTAAAAATATTTTTAAATGCTTATTTTTGAGAGAGAGAAAAAAGTGGGGGAGGGGCAGAGAAAGAGGGAGAGAGAATCCCAAGGAGAATCCATGCTGTTAGCACAGAGCCTGATGTGGGACTCGAACTCACAAACTGCGAGATTGTGACCTCAGCTGAGATCGAGAGTCAGATGCCTAACTGACTGAGCCAACCAGGGACCCTAAAACAAGTCTTTCTTTAATGATTAGAAATGCCATACTCATCACATACTTAATCATTGTATAGACTAAGATTTTATTTTTACTTTTAATTTTTCTCAATAGTCTGGCTTCTTCATATTACATATTTAAAAATTTTTAATGCCTCTATAATCTTTCACTGTCCAGCAGTTCACAATATTATTATTCTTTAAAAAAAATTGTTGACTACTCTTAACTGTTCATTCTTCTAGATTACAAGTTTTCAAACTATGTGTGGCAGAGCTCCCTGGTTCCAAAGAGGTGTCAGTTTTGGAAGAGAGGGGGCTTTGATCATGAGGGGAGGCCAGGTAGGCAGGGCTCTGGGTCCATCACACCACTCTTTCTTCAAACAGAATAGTGTAGATTTTGTCAGTTTCATATACCAGTAACAAACAAACGCCCATAATTTTCAGAAAAGGAAAACAGGTACATTATCAATTAACTATGTTGTTTCTAGGAATAAATCTACTGAATATAAGCCAGACTTGTATATGTAAAACTATGCAACTTTACTGAACAGCGTGAAAGGAGAGGCAAGTAAATGGAGAGATATACATACACATTTTTAGGAACACTTAATATTGTAATTATCTCTCTAGCTATTCCTTGACACCTGTCATTGAGCTGTAGATTTAATGCAATGGTGACCTTATCCCTAACAGATTTTTCGCATGGAATCCCTCAGGTCAATTTAATTTGATTTGATTTTTTAAAGTTTATTTATTTATTTTGGGGGGGGGGTGGGCAGAGAGAGAGGGAGAGAGAGAATCCCAAGCAGGCTCTGCACTGTCAGCATACAGCCTTATGTGGGGCTCAATTTCACAATTTGTAAGACTCTTCACCTGAGCCAAAATCAAGACTCAGACACTTAACTGACTGAGCCACCCAGGCATCCTCAAGTTGATTTTAATATATATGTGGAAGACAAAAAGACCAAGAATGTCTAAGATACTTCTGAAGGAGAATAAGGAGATATAAAAACTATATATTAAGACTTATAATAAAGCTATAGTAATTAAATCTGTTTTTTAGCAAGGTATAGACAAATTAACCAATACAACAGAATAAAAAGCCCAGAAACAGAAACCTGAATATGTGGAAATTTAATATATGAGGGAGGTGGCATGGCAGATCAGTGGAGAAAGTGGAGCTGGGACATTTGATTATCTATATGGGGATGAAATTGGATCCCTACCTCAATTTTACATGAAGAATTTGAACATCAAAAGAAAACTTTACATTTTTATATGAAAATATGGATAAATATTTATTCTGACGCAAGAGTACTAAAAACTATTTTTAAAGCAAAAAGATAATCAGAAAATAATCATCATTAATCATAAAATAACAATCATGGGGTGCCTGGGTGGCTCAGTTGGTTGAGTGTCCGACTTCGACTCATGTTGTGATATCGCAGCTTGTGAGTTCGAACCCTGTGTCGGCTCTGTGCTGGCAGCTTGGAGTCTGGAGCCTGTTTTGGATTCTGTGTCTCCCTCTCTCTGCCTCTTCCCCAGCTCATACTCTGTCTCTCTGTCTCTCTCTCTCAAAAATAAATAAACATTAAAAAATTTTTTAAATAAAATAACAATCATTAGATAAATTTTCATAAATCCTACTATATTAAAATTAAGAATTTCTATTAAGTGTAATGTGAAAGGACAAGATACAATTTGGTAAATGATATTTGTCAAATATCAACCAATAAAGGAACAGCATCAAGAATATATAAAAACCTGAAAATAAAGAAAAAAAAAGCCAATAGACAAACAGACACAAAATATAAATAGGCACTTCACAGGCAAGGAAACATATATGGTTAATAAACACACACAGAGATGCTTAACTTCACCTTCTATTTGGGAAATTGCAAATTAAGACCACAGTGAGATTATATTGTATTGTGGTAAAATACACATAAAATTGATCATTTTAACCATTTTAAAGTGTACAATTCAGTGGCATTAAGTACATTCACAATACTGTATGATAATCATCACTATCTAGCTCCAGATTTCTCTCATCACTCCATGAGGGAAACCCATATCCTTTAAGCATTCACTCTCCATTGCGATTTTCCCCCAGCTCCTGGCAACCACTCATCTCCTTTCTATCTCTATGCATTTATCTATTCTGGATATTTCATGTAAGTGGAACCTACAATATGTGGTCTTTGGTGTCTGGATTATTTCATTTACCATAATGTTTTAAAGGTTTACTTATGTGATAGCATGTTATCAGTACTTCATTCTTTTTATGGCTGAATAATATTCCATTGTATGGATATGCCACATTTGTTTATCCATTCATCAGAGGATAGGCATTTGGGGTGTTTCTATCTTTTGGCTATTGGGGATAATGTTTCCATGAACATTAGTGAGATAATGTTTTATACTTATTTAACTGGCAAAAAATTAAGAAGTAGCTAATATCAAGTATTGGAGAGACCTCTTTAATTGTATGTTGCTGATGGGGGTGTAATTTGCTTAACCATGTTGGAAAACAACTTGACATTATCTTGTGAAATTGAACTTTCACATACTGTATGATCCAGAAATATTACTCCTAGATACATACCTAGAGAAAGTTTAGCATGTAAGTACCAGAAGATTTATACAAGAAAGTTAACAGTAGTACTATTTTTTTTTTTTTTTTTTGTATTTATTTTTGGGACAGAGAGAGACAGAGCATGAACGGGGGAGGGGCAGAGAGAGAGGGAGACACAGAATCGGAAACAGGCTCCAGGCTCCGAGCCATCAGCCCAGAGCCTGACGCGGGGCTCGAACTCACGGACCGCGAGATCGTGACCTGGCTGAAGTCGGACGCTTAACCGACTGCGCCACCCAGGCGCCCCAACAGTAGTACTATTCTTAAGAGCAAACAACTTGAACCACTCAGATGTGCATCAATAGGCATTTCTTTTAAGGAGTCTGCTATAAAGGGAAGGAAAGTAATGGAGGAGTAGTGGGGGTTGAGAGTTTTTTTTTCCTGATTAAAACAGGAGAAAAATTACATATTGCATATGCTAAAGAATTAATGCCATGGAAAAGGGGTGTGGGGTGGAGAACTACTGGAAAACTTGGTTTCTCATACATTTAATCTGAATTTACCTCCTAGTTCTGGAGGGTGCTGTATATACCCTCCAGTTTTAGGTTTTACCTATTCACTTTCTCTTCGTAAACTGCTAGATCAAATAGAGCATATCAACTAAGTACTCAAAGAATTATCTGTTGTTCCTATTGTAACATCTATAGAGAATTTGATTGATCCACTTTCCATATCACCACATAAATAAGATCCAACTCACCAAACGCTCCCATTCATAAATTATTCTCCATTCAAAATGAAGTAACTAGAGTTATAGAAAGAAACATGGATGAATCTTAGTAACAAAATGTTGAGTGAAAATGGCCAGTGGAAGACCACATGTAGTATGATATCCTTTTTTAGACTGTTTAAATACAATTAAAATTAACTTGTGATGACAATAATGGAAAAGTACAGAACTTAGGACAACGATTACCTCTGGGGGGAAAACAGAGAGAAAAGGAGCACATAGATCTAAATCATTGGTAATCTTCCAGTTCAGTGGTTCTCAAACTTGAATCTTCATCAGAATTACCTGGAGAGCTCATTAAAACCTAGGCTGCTGGTTTCCACCCCCAGAATCGGTGGAAGGGTTTGTTTGGGTGTGGGGCCTAAAACATGCGTTTCTAACAAAGTCCCAGGTGCTGCTAATGCTGTTCGTCTGGGACCACACATAGATAACCACACCTAGTTCTTAGGTTGGGTTGTGGGTTCACTGGTGTTGCATTGCATTTTGTTATGAAATAAATGTAGTATTTAAATTAAATGGAAAAAAAAAAAAAAGCTAGTCATAGACCAAAGCAAAGATGAGAGTGTTTTATGAAGCAAGGATTAATATTAATCCAGTTCTGGGCTCCAGAAGCATTCACCCAAAAAGAGGTAGAGTTCCACCACTAAACGCAAACTTGGCAAAACACTGCTTTAGAAGTGTTGCTAACTACTTTGAGAAATAAAGTTGAAGGTTGATTCTTCCTTACCAGTGACAACAGCCTGCATTTCACTTCTCTGGATCTCAATAATCTTTGGCACGTAAGATATCTACATCCTTGGTTGATTCAAGATTGTGTTTAGAGAAAACATTTCCCTTACTTTGCATGTCCTTACTCTTCCCTCAAGTGCCCTAGGTAATTATTTTTCTTACTTTCTACCTCCCTCTTCCAGATTTATTGTGTCTAGCTGCTAGGTTCTGAGATAAAATTTAGATATTTCAGATCTCTACATTGAGCAGGGCATATGTAAAGCGCATACTGTTGTGTCCAGCAACGTGCCAGCCACTGACTGGGTTTGAGAAATGCCTGAACACAAAATTCTTGCCTCACAAGCAAGTCAGCCTAGAGAGGAAAAGAGATCCACAAATATAAAATTACAACCCAAAGCAAGGCGCATAGGACGTCAGAGAAAGATTTATCTGCTTTCAGAACCTCTCCTAAACCCAGCTCCTTTAAGCTTTCTCACGCGCTTCCACTTTCACGGCCCCAACGTCCAACGCGGACGCAGAGAGGAGGGGCGGGCGGGGCGGGAGAGGGCCGGCGTTACAGACCCCACCTCATTGGCTTTCCGGCCGGCCGGAAGCGGCGGTGCACTTCGGCTGCGCATGCGCTCCTCACACGTGCTTCCAGAACGCCCCCTCCGCTGCCGCGGCTAGGCCGGCATCATGGTGCAGATTTCTGCCCTGCGGCTGCTAAGACGGCCGGGGACGAGAGGAGTCTCGCTCCTGGAGTACTCTACTCCCCGCCACTACAGTTCGGCCCCTCTCCGTGCCCGCGACGATGCTCGCGACGCGCGCGCTTTCTTCACGACACCCATTTTCTACGTGAACGCGGCGCCGCACATCGGGCACCTGTACTCGGCGCTACTGGCAGACGCCTTGTGCCGCCACCGTCGCCTCCGAGTTCCCAGAGCCGCCGCCACGCGATTCTCCACTGGTACCGACGAGCATGGCCTGAAGATTCAGCAAGCAGCAGCCGCTGCGGGCCTGGCCCCGACCGAGCTGTGCGACCGAGTCTCTGCCCAGTTCCAGCAGCTTTTTCGGGAGGCTGGCATCTCCTCTACCGACTTCATCCGCACCACCGAAGTCCGGCACCGGATCGCTGTGCAGCATTTCTGGGGATTGCTGAAGGCCCGGGGTCTGCTCTACAAGGGTCTCTATGAAGGTTGGTATTGCGCCTCCGAAGAGTGCTTCCTGCCTGAGGCCAAGGTCACCAGGCAGCCGAGTTCCTCGGGGAATTCGTGTCCTGTGTCTTTAGAGAGTGGGCATCCCGTAGTCTGGACCAAGGAAGAAAACTACATTTTCAGGCTTTCTCAGTTCCGAGAGCCTCTTCAGCAGTGGCTGCGGGGCGACCCTCAGGCAATCACCCCTGAGCCATTTCATCACGCAGTTCTTCAGTGGCTAGAGGAGGAGCTGCCAGACCTGTCAGTCTCTCGAAGGAGCAGCCACTTGCATTGGGGCATTCCTGTGCCCGGGGACGACTCGCAGACCATCTACGTATGGCTGGATGCCTTGGTCAACTACCTTACTGTAATTGGCTACCCAAATGCTGAGTTCAAATCTTGGTGGCCAACCACCTCTCATATCATAGGCAAGGACATTCTTAAATTCCACGCTATCTATTGGCCTGCCCTCCTCTTAGGGGCCGGCATGAGCCCACCACACCGCATCTATGTCCACTCACACTGGACGGTCTGTGGCCAAAAGATGTCCAAAAGCTTGGGCAACGTGGTGGATCCCAGGACTTGCCTTGATCGCTATACTGTGGATGGCTTCCGATACTTTCTTCTTCGGCAGGGCGTCCCCAACTGGGACTGTGATTACTATGATGAAAAGGTGGTTAAGTTGCTAGATGCCGAGTTGGCAGATGCTTTGGGAGGTCTCTTGAACCGGTGTACTGCCAATAGAATAAATCCTTCTGGGACCTATCCGGTTTTCTGCACTACCTGCTTTCCCAGTGAGCCAGGGTTGGTGGGGCCGTCAGTTCGTGCTCAGGCAGAGGACTATGCTTTGGTGAATGCAGTGGCCACTCTGCCCAAGCAGGTAGCCGACCACTATGATAACTTTCAGATCTATAAAGCTCTGGAGGCAGTGTCCAGCTGTGTCCGGCAAACTAATGGCTTTGTGCAAAGGCATGCACCGTGGAAGTTGAACTGGGAGAGCCCAGTGGATGCCCCCTGGCTGGGTACTGTGCTTCATGTAGCCTTGGAATGTTTGCGAGTCTTTGGAACTTTGCTCCAGCCTGTCACCCCAAGCCTAGCTGATAAGCTGCTATCCAGGTTGGGGGTGTCTGCCACAGAGAGGGGCCTTGGAGAGCTCTGTTTCTTGCCTCGATTCTATGGGCATCCATGTCCTTTTGAAGGGAGGAGGCTGGGACCTGAAACTGGGCTCTTGTTTCCAAGACTAGACCAGTCTAGGGCCTGGCTGGTAAAAGCCCATAGGACCTAGAAACTTAGTTTTTAAATTGGCTTGTGGTAAAAAAGCAAATGTGTTATTTTCTTATTTTGCGTTTTTAGGAAAATTATGCTAATGTTTTCTAAAGTGTTGCATCATATGAGCACATAAACAGTGTCACTGTGATAAGAGGTTTGTAGCCTTTCAGGTGCCTCCCCTCCTAGTCTTCAGTTCTCTGTGCCCATTAACCACTATCCTTTGTACACCAGTGTCTCTAAGATGTCTCCAGGGTCAAAGATGGGTGAGAGACAACTTTGCTGATACTATTCCTTCTCATTGTGCCTCCTTCCAAACCACAGTTAATGTTATTTGCCCAGACTACCTCTTATGGCTTGTTTTCCATTGGCCTGGCCTCTGCTGGGCAAATTAGTGAAGATTGGGGGTTGGAGGCCCCCTACCTCAGCTTTTACATAGTAGTCCTACTTTGTTATATGTGTTGGGTTTCCTATTAAAAATAAACAGGTTTCTTTATTAAGCCTTTAAAAACCAGTGTCCTAGACAAGATGGTTTTTGCCCACGTTTATATTTTCATTTCTTACAACTATGACTCCCTACCTACTCTGTTAATAGTCTGATAGTTGTGCTTTGTAACATTACACTTCAACCAGTAGATGGCTCTACAGTTTCACATATTTGATTACCTAACATTGACATTTCAGAATATTTAGGATAAATTTGTTTTTTGCTAATTTGGCAGAATTTAAAGAAAAATTTTATTGCTTTTCTTAAAATAAGGGAAGACTGTAACCACTGCTGTTTTACATAAAGCAATAAAAAAAGATCAGAATCCTGTTTTTTCAAACTACTAAAAAAGGACATTTACTCTATTAAACGTTTAGTAAGGTAATAAGTAAATGTACCAAATGCGTTTGGACTATCAGTGATAAATTATAAAGCTCTCGAGTTGGTTATGTTAAAAATTTTAAACTTTAATAACAGGTTTACAGGTATGATTTAAAAAATTTGTAAACAGCTCAAAATGATTACATTTTCTTTTTGTTTCTGAATCATAATTTTGTTACCACATACATAATTTACCTTATGTGATCTCTTTTGGCAAATCAGAATCTATAATACAATATAGACATTGTGGAATAGTTATAAATGTTAATACATATACTTTCAAGTACTTTTTACCGATTATTTCTTTTGCTGTCTTAAGTTATTAAAGTTTAAAAGTCTGTGAGTACCTTATTCAGATCTGTTCTGTTGAATTTGTTGAAGGTGATGGTGAAGGGAGGAAATGATCAATGCTCCAAGAATCTCAAACTGGATTTAGGGATCTCTCCAAGGCTCCATAAGAGAATATCACAGAGAAGATGTTAAGGTATCAATTTATTCAATGACTACAACACAGTAAGCCAGTGTAATACTTCATAGGTGATTGGATAGCTAGGCCAAAGTTTAAAATGAGAACTTGCCTTGAAATATTCATTCTCATCATGGTAGCAAGCAGAGAGAGCTCACTATGAAGTCAACTATTGTGCTGGTAGTTCCCCCAGATTTATTCTAGGTGCTACTATTCAGCTCCAGTTTCTGTTTATTAATCAATATGGTGAGAGATTTCTGGTTGCTTGGAAACATTGCTTAGAAAAGAATGCTTGAAGGCATTCTAAAGGTGGAAGGACCGTTTCTACAAATGTTCCTTCAGACCCTCCTCTTCATAATGGAAACCTGGGCTTTCCACATGACATAGTCTAGCTATCTTCTGGGATTGGTAGGGCAGATTACTGGGGTGTAGGAGGGGTATAATCTCTCCTAGGGCTGGATAGAGCAGAGTGGTAAAAGAAATGAGATGTGTTTATATGAATGAACAAAAACAGATTTGGAAAACCAGTGGTATGATAACCTCTGCTGTTGAAGTGCCTTGATAGCAATTTTTCTGTTCCTATTATGAAAGGACATTCACTTCCACTTGAATGATCTTTCCTATGGCCTAGTGCTGGTCACTACACTGGATCTTGACTTGCTGGGTGTTAATGGAGTTCCTTTTGTGCAGCTTGTCATTTATAGAGGCACTTAACTGGCTACCAGAATATTTATGGTACCAAAGGGCACAAGAAAATAGAGAATCGAAAGAGGAGAGGGCATAATTAGTACAGATACATAATTAATAAAGGATACTCTGAAGAAGTGGGGATCTAAGTTACTCTGTGGTAATATGGAAGATGAACCAGTTGGATTCTCTGTCAGGGGCAAGGTATGTAAAACAAGTATCCTTTGGGTACTTAGTTGATGTGTTCAATTTGATCCAACAGTTTAGGAATGGCAAGTGGAGGAAAGGTGAAACTTAAAACTGAAGAGATGGCATCTTATGCATCCTTTGACAGAACAGAGGTTTCTCCCAAACTACTACCTTGAGGCTCCTAAATATTCATTTTGGGGTTCTTGGGGGCATAGTTGCAGAAGGGGATAGACCAGGTGTTCACAACGTATCATGTTAAAGTAATAACGTAGCTGTCAACTCAGCAGGCTACAGTCCTATCAATGAAGTCATGCAAGAAGTTGTGGTCAATGTATATATTAGGTGCATCACTGTATATTGGAGAGCCATTCTACAAGTGAACTTAGAGCTTAGGCACCTCAGAAGTCATAAGACCTGTGGCTATATATGGAGATCAAGAATAGGCAGGAAGAACAAATAGATACCATCTCTGATTTCACTGATATCTCAAAGTTATTCTGGAAGTAGGCCTCATTATTTTTCTTAACGACCTATATGACCCCATAGGGGCTGAGAAGAGCCGGATAAGTTGAATATTAAGTTGATGCCAAAGTACTCATGAAGGCCTAGGCTGGAACATGGACACAGGTCTTTTTTTGCACAGTTGGACCTGTGGTTGGGACATAGCTCTTTATTTTTAATTTTTAAGTAAGTTCTACAACCAATGTGGGGTTTGAACTTAAAAGCCCAAGATCAAGAGTTGCATGCTTTGACTAAGCCAGCCAGGCACTCCAGGAAATAGCTCTTTAGATATGGGAAGTTCCAAAACTGAAGTAAAGCCAGTAGTTGGTTAGGTTGGGTGGGCCTCCATCTAGGATGCCTTATGATCATGATGTAGCTTGAGTAGCAAGTGGCAGTATGAAGCATTTAGCAGATTACTCCTTGGGCATTATGTAGGGCTGGTTTCTTAGATCTCTGACTGCCCTACCCTGGTAAGTATGTAGTTGCATTGTTGGCCTACATTAGTGTAACCCGGAGTTATGGGGGAGGCCATGCCTCTTGACTGAGACTTGGTTCATAAAGCTGCTATATGATGATCTAAAATAGTCTCCTGGAGGCAATTCCCCACTATCCATAGTTCTACCAAATATAGAACAACTGTTCTGGTGGGTGAGATCAAGGTTGCTGTAAACGTTGGTGGGTCCTTGCCCTCATCTTTTGCCTGAGTGAATAACATCAGTGGACCTAAAAGGGTGTGGATGTATTGACAGCCATAAGTCTATTTTTTGCAGCAAAGGTTTACGAGTTCTGAGAGCTTGGAGGGAGCTCCAGCATAGATTTGGGTAACCAAGAGCACAGGTTAGGGGGATCAGTCTTAGAAGAAAGGCTTTGAGTCCCTTGCGAAATGAAACCAGTATGAAATATGTCATTTCAGCACAACTCAGATGGTCCTGACCCTTCCTCTTACAGGAAGGAGCTTTAGATAGCATTGGTCATCTTTTATCAATAGGAGCACACCAAATTTGGGTGTTAATATTGCTGGAAGGGCCAAACAGTAACAACCAAGCTAATTTAGATTAATTAATGGGGATTTTAACCTTCTTAGAGAATGTCTTATTCTTTTTTGAGACTGAGGATAAGAGAAGCTCAGCCTAAGCTACTTCCTTTATCACCAAGAACTACTTTGAGCTGAGGGGAAGGGACTAACCAGTTTAAAGGGGAAATTGCTGCTTTCTCTTAGTTTTTTGGTAGTCCTAGGTTACCTAGTATTATAGATCCTCTGAATTATGGGAACCACCTAACAGGGAATAGTTGACCATATTTAAAATACCCTGCTTAAGATTATGTCATATTAATCAGTTTCTACTTATATTTTCATGACAAGGGAAGGGAATTGGGAAGAGCTACACACCAGGAGGTTCTTCCCATGGCATTGACAACTAGAAATAATATACTTTCTACTGCATCTTTTCATGAATAGCTATTGGGAGTTTTAGCCATACTTGGATCTTCAAAGTAAGGTAAGGCTAAGTACGGAAGTTCCATCCTTGGCTGTTAACTAAATATCATTTGGTTTATGGCACAGACTACTCACCATAGATTTTAAAGTCCACAGCTCCTCACTTAAGAACTGGAAGGTATGAGATGTCAGGATGTTTCAGGAAACCAAGTGTGCCATCTGCAAGAAGAAAATTATAGCTCCAAGGAGAGATGAGCCCTGCCTTCAAGTCATGAAGAATATTTTGGATGAAGCATCTGCAGAGGGCCTGGAAGACTCACTGGGTAAAGCTGGAGGGACAGCTCTAGGAATAACTGGAAATGGATGATACCACCTTTCTTAGTGTATGGTATGGGAAAAATGGTTCTATCCTCTCTATACTGCCATTCCTAACGTCATTCATGCCTTGTGCATGTATCCCTCATTAGTTGATAGTCACTGGTTTGTGCGATTTAACATGAAGATGTACTTTCAAAAAGTAGTTTATGTCTGATTTATAGATTAGAATTTGTTTTCTTAATACATTCAATAAAAATATGACCGACTGCACATTTTTTCTCAAAATAACATTCAATAAAAATATGACCGACTGCACATTTTTTCTCAAAATATTTTTAAAAATGTAGTAACTTTTATGTTGGAAAACATTAAGATAGTTTCAGTAATTTGGCTTTCCTTGAACTAGTCTAGAAGAGTCTGCTGGTTAAAAAGCTATAAATACTAAAAATATAAAGTTAATAAGCATGTTACACATTTTAGGTTAAATCAGTACAATAATACAAATACAATGTATTTCTTTCAAACCACATGAAAAGAAATGTTAAAGAAAATTCAATCCAAAAGAAGACAGGAAGGAGAAAAAGGGGCAAAGAAAAATGAAAAATATGGTAAAAGAAAACCCATAATAAGACAGTAGAAATGATTATAATTACAAATATCTCAGAATTGTAATGAACATCAAAGGATAAACCTTCTGTCAAAAGACAGCCATGTTCATTCTTTAAAAAAATTTTTTTTTCAATGTTTATTTATTTTTGAGAGACAGAGCGTGAGTAGGGAAGGGGCAGAGAGGGAGACACAGAATTCAAAGCAGGCTCCAGGCTCTGAGCTGTCAGCACAGAGCCCGATGTGGGGCTCGAACCCACAAACCGTGAGATCATGACCTGGGCTGAAGTCGGATACCCAACTGACTGAGCCACCCAGGTACCCCAGCAATGTTCATTCTTAATAAAAAGTTAGCTATATGTAGTTAAAAGGCATATACTTACAAGAGAAAATGAGACATGAAGAAATACTGGGCATATAAATAAACCAAAAGAAAGCTGGTATTGTATTATTAATAGTAGGCAGTCTATATTGAGAGGGGAAACCATTACTGAAGATAAAGTGAGGCTTAATATAAAAGGAATAATGCAGCAGCAAGTTATAACAATTAGGAAATTGTATGATCTAACAACATATTTTCAAAATATAAAAGGATAAAATTAACAAATGTTCAAGTCTGCAAAAAAACGAAATTGCCATTCATGAGTTCAAAGAAACTAGGCAATGAGAAAGTAAAAACTTACACTACACATCAGCACTTCAGTCTGTAATGCTCACTACCACGTGTATCATTGCTAAGTGTAGAAAAATAAAAATTTTATAGCAGGTAAGGTTTTGTGACTCTACAACCTTGACTTTTTCCATATATGCCTCTGTGAAAATAATAACTTGCTTTTTGAATAGATATGTCAGCAAATATACCTGTTCAGGAAGTCTTCTCTTTGGATTATTAAAAGGGGAGAATCCCATGGCTATAATTTTGCCAAAATTTTTCATTGTTAGTTCGGTAATAAGCAAAGGTGAAAGGAGAGAACCAATAGTTCTGTGTTCCTTAATTATGTTCTCTCATTTACTTTTCTCATCAACTCTGAGGTATTTTTGTTTCTCTGTTTAGCTGATGAGAAGTTGAGGCAGAGAGAGATTAAGTAACTTGGCCAGGGTTATAGTTTGTAAAACAGAAGAGCCTAGACTCAGATTTATCTTGATGCCAGAGCCTCAGCACCAACACCACAATCAATCACTGAGTATATACTGAGGGCAGTGTATTGTGGGGAAGAGGAAGTAGTATAATCAGAACCAAAGATTTGAAGATGAAAAGTCTAAAAAAGACCCCTTAATTGAAATACAGCAATGAGTGTTTCAAGGTGGGGGATTATTCTTGATAGCTAGATATGAAATAGATGAGTGCCAAAATAGAAACTTAGAAAAACTACTTACCTTTATCGTGAAATATTTCTCTCTTGCTTTCAATAGTTCCCTTTATATCCTAAGCCTGCTTATGTGTGCTGGTATAAATTTGTTAAAAATTTTAATAACTCTATAGTCTGTATTTTTTTTCCTTAAGATTATTTTGTTTCTCATTTTCAGAACAGTGTTCCAAATTCTTGAATCCAGTAGTTCTCCTCTAAATGAAAGTTATGCTGTCATAAATTTATGAATCTAAGTATTTTGAAATAACATTTTACAAATACTTTAGATAATACATTTATCTCTAAACATGAAAACATATCAATACTCAAAAGTTTTATTTGACTTGACTATTATAGTAACAAAGCCAGAGAATTTTATTCAAGCTCACAAACACTGAAACTTTTTCATTTCATACATACAGTTTTAATATAAATGAACTTATGAAAAGACTCATCTATTTACTAACAATTTAAGTTCTATAAATTTACTGAACATTTATTACTGTATTCTTATGACATCTTTCCTAATAAGCCTGCAGAAATCAGGTTAACTGACTCCACAGTTATTACCAAAGCAAATCCCACTCTAACTAAAATGCTACATATTGAATAATTCCTGGTAAATTATCTCATACATGACGGTCAAGACATGTTCTAACTTCCCCTAATTAGAGATTTTGTTATGAACTGCACAAAATGTCATGTTTTACATTTTTAATGAAATGTAGCTATTATGTTGGACATGGGCTACACCTTGAAGTGTGATGAAACCTATTTTTATATAGGTCTTTAAGCTATCATCTAACTTGTATTTTTAAAACAATTTTTTTTTAACGTTTCTTTATTTTTGAGACAGAGAGAGACAGAGCATGAATGGGGGAGGGGCAGAGAGAGAGGGAGACACAGAATCGGAAGCAGGCTCCAGGCTCTGAGCCATCAGCCCAGAGCCCGATGCGGGGCTCGAACTCACGGACCGTGAGATCGTGACCTGAGCTGAAGTCGGACGCTTAACCGACTGAGCCACCCAGGCGCCCCTCTAAATTGTATTTTTAAAAATGTATAAAAAAGTATTAAGGGAAGCCATGAACACCTACATCTCTGGTCTATGTTTTAAATAATTTCTTCAAACTATGTTTAAATTCAAGTTACAAAGTCCCAAGTTAGCAAGGCATGATGGGTACTTCTGCAGTATTTTTTGCATGGTAGCTTATGACTTATTAACATAATCAGACTGGTACATTATAAAAAATATCCTATATAGCATTTTTCAGATTATCCTTAAAAATCACTTACTAAAGCAATTTATAAAGGCTTTCATAAGGCAAAGAATCTTCAATCCTGGTAAAATGAATTTATTGCATTAACTTTTATATTTAAGTTTCTGTAAAACTTACTTTATGGGAACTCCCTACATTTTTAAAAAGCAAACCTTTTATTCCTGAGTTCAGTTTCATTTAATAATTCATTACTGGAATGTAATTAAATAAGTCAAGTAACGATGTGTAAAAAGCTTATTTTGGTATTATAGAAGAAAACCATAAGTACTAAAATGAATTACTGAAACTATGTATGGTTCATTGTGTGAACATTGATGGTTGGATTTTTACACCATTTTAAAATATGGAAGGAGTATTTTTTGCTGAATATAAAGGAAAAATTTTAACGTTCATTATGACACTGTCTGACCTAGAATTAAAAAGTAATCTAACAATTAATAATCCTCAATTAATAATCCACAAACTAGAAAGATTTTTTTTTAATTTTAATGTTGCCCACATAAAAATCAGCCTTTATTACATAAAAATAAGGTAATTAATTCAAAACAAATTTTAAATAAAACATTTTGGATGTAGCTGATACCATAAAATTAGTTTTCTAGCCTAAGGAGAATATATAGGACTTCTTCCTTTTTCCATAATTTATGGAGACCATCTAAAAGTACAGCTATCCATTCAGGGGCACAAAAACCAATATAAATATATAACTGTGTGTAGCTAAGTGTAAAAAATTAGTAAATCAACCTGATCTTAGAAAAGCAAAGGAGAAATAGTGAAACTTACTGTTTAACGTCTTAGAAAAGCAAAGGAAAAATAGTGAAACTTACTGTTTAACTAGAAGGGGACTAGCCAAAGTCAACCAAGTTATCAAAACCCATCATTGGTAAGTCTGTAGAGGTAGATGTTTTAAATATTCAACATGTGAAGGTAGGTTAAGTTTGAGCTCAAGAGTTTTAAACAAGTCATTCTCTAAAGATAGACACATAGTTAGGGCACGGGCATAAAAATCTAACTGGTAAACATAGGATTGTTGCTTAATTTATTTTCATTTTTCCTTTGGCATAGACATTAGGATATTATATGTGTTCTTTCAACTGAAAGCTATTCTCACAAACAGTTGGATATAGCCTGAATAAAATAATCCTAAGGTTAACGTAGAGTCAGCATTTGAATAGTGCAGGAGGAATTTACTTGTATTAGTATCTTTTAAAAATAATTTGTATTGTAGGTCAGCTACTAATAGGGATTTTAGAAGGTTTCTTTTATGTGTGGTGAAAAATATGTTCTGTAAGTGGATATTGTATAGATTTCTTTGGTATCAGGTTAAAAAAAAAAAAATCCTAAATGGGATTAGCAAGAAACACATTGAGAATATTAAAATCATCTCAAATTGTTGATGCGTACTTTAAAATTTTTATCCTTTAGGTGTTTTCTCCAAAACATGTAAAGGAAAAAAAATCCACGTTTTCGGCAATACTTTATGTTAATTAGCATTTCCTTTCTTTGTTATCATTGGTCATTTCAGAATTATATGAGGCTAAGGAAGAGGGTTTAGTTTCCATACCTTTGTCCATTTTTATATCCTGACTTGCAGGAAAAAGGACCTTGATAGTTAAGAGCTAAAATTTATCTCTTATATGGTATTAAATCTGTTTATGCTATTATTGCTATCTTACATTCTCTATAAAATAAGAGCCAAATATCACAACCTAAGCAAAACAGAATTTTTTTTTGGGGGGGTACATTAATGATTTTTGTACCATCTCCATTTTTCTGTAATTTATATCTGGAGAGAAAAATAAAGTAATACAATCTTTATAGAATTGAATGAATGCACTGTGAAAGTACATCAGTACATTTTGGTAAAGAGCACAGTTACCTAAAATAAATTAACTAAGAAAAACACTTCAAACAGAAATTTGTTTTTGAAGGAAAATGCGATTACCCTTGGACTCTTGAAATTTACAAAAGTTTTAGAACAAAAATGCTTTGGTATATACTGAATTAGCCTGAATAACAAATACAGGATTAAAATGAAAATGCCAGACAAGTGGAATATTAAATAGAATGTGTCATGTTATTTTTGACGAGGGCTCTATTTGTAGAATACTGGATCTTAACATATAGCATGTTACTTTCAGAATAAAGGTAGCAAAACAAAAGTATTACCAATAGGTGGAGTGGCCTTAGTATGTGCCAGAGTAATTAATATATAACTATATTATTACATTTTATTCCTCCACCTGAATATTTTAGCCCAGAAACATTTTGGCAATATACACAAAAAGTAGATACATTAATGGATAGTTCATTATCCTTTATGAGGCAGGATAAAAAAAATTGATATAATTGGATTATCATCTTCCTAACATTATAAGAAGGTTTTGATATATAATTCCTACTCTTTTCCAACAGAAGTACAAATTAGCTTTAGTTTTTGGAGAAGATGTGAAGTTAAAATAGTGAAAAAAATAAGACTCTTATTCTAATATTGTACAATCAAATTTCAATAAATGCTAGAATAAACTTACATGTAGTTAATTTAAATGTTGCTTATTTATATAACTTTTAATTGTTTTATTATTAGTCTAGCCTTGTATATAAGGAATATAATGTTCTTAGAGAAGAAAGTTGGGGTATACATTAAATAGGCAGCATTTAAAGAAGAGTTGGCCATTTTTTTATTTTAAGAAGGTCTACCTATTGTTGCATTTTTTTATTTTAAAAAACTGAATTCTGTAAGAGCAGATAGTCATAATATCTTTGTATTTAAAAGGTGAAATATAATGTTATGGGTAAGTTTTATTCAAATTTAATGCTTTGAAAGGCTAGAAACGTCACAAACTAAGACCTGAATGAAAGATAAAAGGGAATAATGACAGTGTTACAGTATTAAAGGAAGAAATATGTACTGAATCTGGGATGACATATGCAGTGAATGCTTATACTTGCTAAGATGCTGTAAGAACCCTTATACTTTTGGTATGGATGACAAAAGAGGGTCAGAACTATATATAGAGAGATACATTTAAGTATATTTAAGAATAGTGTCTACTCTGGTCATAGTAACTGGTATAAAATAAGTGGTCATAATAGGACAGGTTTCCATATATATATATAAATTATCTTTACATGTATTAATATCTGTCAAAATTCCTAATGTAAATCTAGAGTTTGAAATGTTTTATAAAAAATATTTAATGTCAGTAAAATATACACTAACCAATATATAGAAAAGTCAAAATAATGTGGAAGCTAAAATCTTCTACACACATTATCTCTCTAGCAAGAGAGTGTTTTTTTTTTTTTTTAATTTACCATATTACAACAAATGGCCTGTTGCTATTGTATATTCTGTATATGGCATGGCTATGTCTACAGATATGAAACATCTAGAACAAATCTGAAAAATCCAAACATCAAAGGTGTTTTTAAGTGCTTAGACATTATCATGTTGATAATATAGCCAGATATGACCAAAGTTTTCAAACTTTACCAAGGTATTTGTTGTTTTATAGATACAGCATTTGTTCTATTTACTAGAATTATAAGTCTATCTTACTTAAGTGTGTGTAAATTCATAAGGGAAGCCATAGTTTTCTCCTGCATCTCCAATATTTTGGCTACTAGGATTTCTTTAATGCCCTTAAAAAAGCAAAAGCATTTAATGTTAGGCATATCCAAACCCCTCACATTTGTTGTGAGACCACACATAGGGCTAATTGTTTTCTATTATTGGATAAAATAGTTATCCAAGACTCTACTTAACAGAATCAATTAAGGTGGAGTAAGAATTGAATGCTCTGAAATCTTTCCTAGGATGAAAGTGTGGTGTTCGAGAATATCAAGGTTTCAAACCTACAGATGAAGGTTGAGAAAAGCTTCTTCTCACAGAATGTAACCTTGGTTCCTATTAAGAGATTTAAAGAAAACTAGGGTTTTAATGCATTTTAAATGGCTCTTGTAAGTAAGGGAAAGATTTAAAAAATACTAACTGGACCTGGATTCTGAGGAGAGGTGTTCTTTAGGAAATTCGCACTATTAAGAGTATGTAGGCTACCTTAAAACCTATTGCTGGACAAGAAGGAAACCTAGGGCAATAACAAAGACTCACTACAAAGGATCTGAGAATGGCCATATCTAATGGTATTTTCTCAATTATTAGGTTATATTCTTTTGTGTCATTCCTGAACCTTGGTAAAGATATGTTTAAAAGAAAAATTTATGTACTCCGTGATATATAAAATTAGAGTCAGAAAGGCACTTAAGCCTATGGTTAAGAAAGCCACTATCCAGAGAAAATCAAGGAATTATTAATAAACTTTCATATTAATAGAGTAACATTTTATTCTGTTAAGTAAAATATCCAATGAATGGACTCTGTGTTCCAACAAATGATTTTTATTTGATCCACTGCTGAATATAATGATTTTTAGAAGATACTGCTTTGCTCAAGATGGTTGAGAATAGGAAGATTTCAGCTAAGGTGTTTTTATAATGAGTAAATGCCTACTTCAGAGTGTCAGTGTTTAGCCAAATCCTTTTGCCTAAAAAATCTCATCTTTTGTTCTGTCCTCTTCAGATTATCTGAGTTTGAATGTTGTGATTCAAGAAGAATGCATGCATCAAGCCTGAGTTTATCTAATAAAGCTGATTAAAACTTTGGAAGTAGCATGAAGGCTAACCAGTTGCCCAGCCTGAATCTGACAACAGAAAGCTAATGCCAAGTTTTGAAGTTGTTCTTCTAAATACTTAAATAGCAGCTTATATGTAGTTAAGGGAAATGAACTGAAGCTTCTAAGATAAAGGGCAAAACTTCTCTAAAGAGGCACTGTTGATTATATATTGTGTTTTCCCTAATTTGGGCACAGATGCCACTCTACTGACCTAGCAAGACTCTGAGCATGTCTACTAACAATGTAACAACTTGCCAATGCTAGAATAGGTTAATTATTAGGAGTAAGTCATAAAAACAATGAATAATTTTACAGCGTATCAAACCTAGGTGCTCCTAGGGTTAAAAATGTTTTTAAAATGTGGGGTTACTGAGAGAGTTTATTCGTATCACTTTAGGATACTTTGTGAAGGTACAAAATAGTCTTCTAACCAGAAAAGAACCATTTATAAAGTATTGTAAAATATGTTAGTTATCAAAATCAGTGTTTGAGAAAATTCCCTGTAATGACATCAGGCTGTATTTAACTTTAGGCACTGTTACAATTTTTGAGCTAAGTTGACTTTAGTAGGCAATTATGATTATGATCCATTTATCTTAGAAACACACACATTTTATCAGTATAAAGAGTGGCATGAGTTTGGCCCGTTGGATTAGGATGTAAAAAAAGAAAACTTGAATAGCCCTTTCTCAAAATAGCAAATAATACATGTAGGGTCTATACAAACACTGATAAATGCCTACACTGCAGTTATTAGCAAGAAAATGGGAAGGCAGAAGCAAAGCAACCAAAGGTTCATTTGTTTTTGTTAGTGGACTTTATGCTTCCAAAAACATGTGGAAATGTGTCACATTCCCAAAATATAAAGAGTAGGTGGCTCCACTTATAGGTATCTTTTGCTTATCAGAGGGATTAAAGTTTTCAGGGATAACTTAAAAGGCCTTTCTTCTTACCTTGTGTTCCTTCTTATATTTCTCCGAATGCTGAATTACACAGCACATTTGAAGAAAATTTTTGATTAACATCTAAAAATTAAATTCTAAGGCAATTCTGTTTCTCCCTTTTATTAGGAAACTTCATACTTCAGTTACTTGATAAAAGCATGATTAAACAGTTTTGTGTTTATCAGAATTTGTTTACTTTAGAATTGAAATATTTTCTGATTCTGAGTCTGAGATGCTTAAGGGAGTAGAATAGACATTTTGTGTCTAAGATTTAATTTGTGTAAGATTTAATTTTAGTGATTCAATGAAAGATGGTCCATAACTCTTAGAAGGGGCAAAAATTATTTCTGAAAAGTGTTCTCTAAGGATCTTCCCCTCTTAGTTCCCATACTCCCCAGAAATCACTTGCTTCCTTACTGGTGTAATTTATTAGTAATCAAAACCCTGGGTTCTACCACTTAATAGTAATGTCATTTTGGGCAGTTCTCTTACTCTTTCACAGCCTTACTTCTCTTATAAAAAAGTTGTCGATTATTTCTCAAATATATTGAGTGGACAAAATAAGATAATATATGTATTGTGCTTATAAATTATAAAGTGCTATAAAAATAAGTGTTATTCTTGCCTTGGAAGAATACAGTAAGCACAAATGTGATATACTAAGCATGATTTTATAGCAAATTATTAACAGAGTTAATACAGTTTTTATAAGGAATATTATCATGGACTTTAAATAATCTTCAATGACTAAACCAAATATTTTCTTGAGAATTACCTCATTATTCTATACCAAATTTAGTTTCAAGTTACCAATATTTTAAGACTAATATCTTAAGAATATTCCATAGTTTTGGGGCACCTGGGTGGCTCAGTCGGTTAAGCGTCCGACTTCGGCTCAGGTCACAATCTCACGGTCCGTGAGTTCGAGCCCCGCGTCGGGCTCTGTGCGGACAGCTCAGAGCCTGGAGCCCGTTTCAGATTCTGTGTCTCCCTCTCTCTCTCTGACCCTCCCCTGTTCATCCTCTCTCTCTCTGTCTCAAAAGTAAATAAACGTTAAAAAAAAATTAAGAATATTCCATAGTTTTATTAGACGTTATAGTTTTCAAGTTGATATGATTCTGTGGTTTCGTGTTTATAACTTGAGAAAGGGTCTTATCCCTGAACATATTCATTGAACTTATTTATATAGTTGTATCAACGGCTAAACCAGAAATCATAAAGCTTCAAGGGCTAAAGTAATAGAGTAATTCAGGCCTATCCTTTATGGCTTAATCCCTTTCAGACTATACTTTTTTGATCTCAGTGTAATGTTACATTCATTTTATAATATTTTAATAGGGTTAACAACACTCCAATTTCCCTGGGACAGACTAGTTTATGCATACTGTATTATTAGAATTTTGGTTTTGAAAAATAGTCTTTGAATAGAATGGTTTATGGGTCTGTTAATACGATAAACTTCTTTGTTGGTTAGTAAGTATATACTTCAAAAATTAGATCATTTTAATTATTTTTAGTGCCCCTTTTCATTCTTAAGTGTACTGATTTAATTATGAATATATCACTTCCACATATAAGAAGAACTTGGAGCCCCTAGCAAAGTCAAGAACTTTCTGACTCCTATAAGGAACAGAAGTGAAGCAGAACTTAGTATGATTGGTAAACATCAGAGGGCCTTGTCCACAGTGAAACAGGCTTGATTTCTGTAAATATAATCAAATCAAGTCAGTCTGCTCCTTATCAATGAAGTTGGGAGTGCAATTTCAAAGGAAATAAGTGCTGGAGAATAAGGACTCCTCTAATTCTGAATCCATACAATTGTGTTTCAGAGAAGGTTAAGCAAATATTCATATTGGAACTTGGCAAATCTCTGAGTATGTAATTATTTCTGAGAAAAAAAATGTAGTTACATTCTCACACATGACTCTATTCAGATGGACCCTAATTACAACTTTGTCTTATTAAAATATAATGAACTGTACATTATTAATGATAGAGACAAGATTCTTTTGAACTGCAGGACTTGAGATTAAATCATGTCAGTGAAAACTATTGTTAGCTACCTTTCCTACATAGAGTGAAGATATTTGGTTTGAAGGATGTTTAATAAAGAAAGAGCAAGTGGATGATTTCATATGAAGAAACGACCATTAGAATGAATTTTGGGTTATTTCCCCAAATAATTTATCATTTAGAAGAAAATAGGAAAGCTAAATTCTTGTATTGGGTATACAGCATTTATGAAAAGTGATTTAGAAAGAATTTTCAAGAAGCAAGTGGATGATTAAGATGAGTTGTATAGTGTTAGGTTTATATCTGAAATCAGAGAATCCTTAAAATAAATTTTTAACTTCAAAAATACAAATCTGCTGAAGTTCAACACAGAATGTTTATCTTTCATTATTATTTAGGGTTGCACCTATAAAATCCTTTGAGGAAACAGGATAGCCTTTTTGAAATCAAGATATAGAGAGATGTACAAAAAGATGTGTATTAAGTAGCATTCTCTATAGTTGCATCTGATCTTTAGGAATTAGACACAAAGGTAAGTAACTCTTTTCCTGATCGTCATCTTTTAAAATTTCCTTTTATAATCTTTATTTTAAAGCAAAAGAAATTGAAGATTAAAGGATGTAATATTCCACGTTAAGCAAAAGCTATCTTGGCTCTCTTCCAAAATGCTCACTCTGTTATTGGGAACCACTGTGAGAAACGTGGAACTTTGAGTACCAATGAGTTCAGAAATAAGAGAAGGACAGAATCTGTGAAAACTAAGGATTATACTCTCTTAAGCATGAATTAGCTACTTTTAAGATGGATTCCTTAAGCCAAAACATCTTTCTCCACATTGCCTGATTTTTTTTCATGTTAGATTACACTGTTGGAAATTCTATCAAATCAGATTGTTTGGGTTAATAGGAATTCTCTTTATTCCTGTTCTTAGGCAAGTCAAGGCCAGGAAAGATCCTTTTTTTTCCTTTTGCCATTATTCCCCAAATCTAGAAGTCAGGTTAGTATTATTAGGTTTATATATTTAGGCCAGTATAGATAGCTGTTATAGGAATATGCTGTGAATTTAAACATCATTAAATATGTTGAAGCTGGGAAAAACTCTTCCAAAATTAAGTGTATCTGATTGCATTTCTTTTCTTTCAGTTTAGAGCCACATGTGAAAATGAAACCATAAATAATGACTACACAGTAAATATCCTTAAACCCTACCATTTTAAGTACAAGAAAGTTAATTGAGTTGGGTGGATAATAAAAGAGTCAGGGTCTCTAAAAATCTGGAGAAATTCTATACAAAATACAAAATAGAGGTCCCTCAGAATGCTAATAGCCAGAATGGGGGAAAACCAGATGGAGGTCTTTCTCTTTGTTAGCACACTCAGGTTTTTGTTTTTGTTTTAAGTGATTCAAACAACAAGGACATGGTACTTGGAAAACAAGTTGGAAAGTAGATATTAAGATGAATACACAGGGAATTCTTTCCAGATTGGAAGAGGACAACTGGTAGACTTAGGGAATTCATGGGACAGGAAGAGTATAGTTGGAGATTTAGCTTGGAATTTACCAAAGAGAAAACTCCTTTTTAAAGTACTGAAACCCATCAAAGACAAAGATCTAGAGGAAATACCACAGAACTTGATAATGGTAAGGGGAAGAAAATGCTAAGAGCTTTGAGACACTTTGAAGGCTTTATACTTTAGAGGAGAATCTTGACTCTCTTATAAAACAAAATAGCAACACAAAAAATTATCATCTTCTCAAAAGCATTACTTTCCCCAGGAAAGAAAAATTCTGAGAGATGTATTTTATCCTCTTTTTCATAAAGGAAGACATAAAGAAAAAAGTCTAATCAAAGGACATTCTTATTAGAAATCCTCTCTCTAGGCCTACGGGTATACTGGGATCTTGTAGGACGTCCAAAAGTGTGAGGATCTAGGGCTCTCCAAATTTTCTCTGATGAGAAACAAAAACCAGTCAGTAAAAGGGTTGAAGTGAGGAAAAAAACTTTAGCAGGCAAGGAAGGGGAGGGATTTAGTTCCTAGGTATAGAATGGCAGCTTCCCATAGCCTTGTTTTCCAAAGGAAAAAAGTACACCAAGATGTTTGATTCATATCCTCTTTAGAGAAGTACTAAATGACATTGACTCGTGGGTATATACCTTGACAGAAATGCAAAACTGAGATTAACACATACTAGCCTCACTAAAATTATGTACCAAAATATTAGTAAATAATCAAGTATTGGCTTCTTTTAACTAAGAAATACGCATCAAATGAGTAAAACTGACAAATCAGTAGATGGAAAAATTTTTAATTACATGTTTTAAAAACAAGTCAGATGTCAAAATGGTATCACTTACTAGCTTAAATAAAATGTTTTAATGACTATTCAGCCTGTTACTGTGTATCTTTACTTCAATACAGTCAGGCTTGGTAATATATTAGTTGATACTATTTTAAGCAGCATAACTAAAAAGAATGATAAAACTGGAAAACTTTAATCTGTTAGTTTACAAATTTAAAATTGATGACTGTTATTTTATTTCTAGATTCTGACAGGTCATAAAGTAGGTATCAAGGTAACCATGAAACTAGTATAACAGAAAACTGAAGGATTATATTACATGGAAAGGACAAAAATGACAATGTGAAATAAAACAAGTGGTCTTGAATGGCACTTGATTTTTGAGAGGAATCATGAGAATGCAGAAAGTATCAGTAAATTTATGCAATACATAAAAGCAAAGAGACAAAAACACCTAGAGCAGGTGAAACAAACAGCAATAACTGTAGCTGCTAATCAGAGAGTGGTACTAAACATGGAAGAACAGAAGCTGGTAGCATATTTTTTTAGGAATTTATGCACTAGGAATGAAAACACTGAATAGAGTTGAAAGAAACAGCACCAATTATGATTATTATGCCCATCTTTTTTGAAAAATTTGCTCCTTTCTACTGAAGTCTATAGAGATTTCAGAATAAATTTTAGTCAAAGTATAGGTCTAGGGGCCAGCAATTTACTATTTTAACAACAGGGCATGTTGAAACATGATATCAAAGTTGGATTGAATGCCCCTGTAAAGTCTTTTCTAATCCTTTGATTCTACATTTTAATACTATCCAAGCACTACTTCTGAGAGAGATACAAAGATTTTTTTGTGTATGTGGCCCCAATTCATTATTTTTCTTAAATACACCACAAACCCATGAAACACACTCCTACATCTGGGACTTATGTATAAATTTGTTTGAAAATATTGTACTGTCATTATTGGCAGAAATTTATAAAGTATTGTTATAAACTAAATCATACCTCTTTTTCTAAGCCATTCTTGTGAAATTGGCTGACAGGAAAGAAATTAAAGTCTTTATTTTCCAAGATCCTTTATTTTTTGACATGCCACCATCTTTCTATCTCTGATTATATTAGAGATTTGGAGAAAACAGGTTGCAAAGTTATTTGTGATTTTGGTACATGTGATGATACTAATATTTGTATTATCCATTTCACTCTAACCCAGTGAATTTCCTCAGATGTCTTCAGATTGGCCTTTCAAAATAGGAACTAAATAGAAACTTCAAATTTATCTATAGATGATATAATACAAAAAAGAGAAAAATAAAATGGCTTTTACCTAGTTATATAAGGAGAATTTTTATCCTCTCAATCTGGTTTTAGAAATAACCTGTTTGGGCTATTAAACTAGGTCGTAAAGAAAGTTGATGATGTCCTCCATATATTCTGGTTGACAGTGAATTCCACAGTTTTAATTAGCTTCACAAAATGAAGCTAAATTCTAAGAAAGTGTGTATATGAATTGTATGTATATATAATGTGTATGTGTATATAATCTATATATGTGTGTGTGTGTGTGTGTGTGTGTACGTAGTATATGTGTGTACGCAGATCTCTATAGTTTTGTGGAAGAAACACACTTGGGTATCAATTATTATCAAAATTCCTTATCCAATAATACATCATTAACTTTTATTAACAGTCCAGGATTTGTTTAGCATCATGTTAAACATTTTGAAAATCAAGGAGAGTGCTATTAAAATATCTCTAACATCAGTGGTTAATCATTTTTACTTACAGAACAAAAACTTTTGAAATTTCATTGTGGGACTTATTAGTCTATTTATATTTCTAAAAACAGAATAATTAATGTGCATGGGATACTTGTAGGCTAATATATAATCATATGGTCCTACTGTTTATTATGGTTTCAAAAGAAACACCCTATTTGACTCATCAGGAAAATCTTTGGGATCTAAGTCTTATTATTTCTGCTTATGCTGTTGAACATGTAATACATTTGGGCATAGAAAAGGAGAGAGAAGAGATAAATTAGGGTAATGCCAATATTTATGGATTTTCCTCTTCTCACCTAAAATTAGGAAGTCAAGTAAAAGAATTGCAAATGAATGTAAAGTGGATTTTTTATACTATTACAGAAATTACAGTGATGAAAATAATTTGTTCTGTAACTTTTGAACAATGGCTTTTCCTCCCTACCTATTTTCTAATTTTATAATAAGATTGGCTTTAGAATCAGAATTTAAAGTTTTCCTTTGGTGTAAGAAATAGCTTTGCTTTTTATGAAAATAACTGTCTTTTAAAATATTAATAACATATAACTGAATATATTGGTAACATATAAGAATAAAAAGTCAAAATATTAAAGCAGTAGAGGATACCAAAATATAGTGGGGTATCAGTCAGTATTATGGGATGTCAGAGGTGAGCCCTTCTTTTATCAAAACAATTCTACTAGGTGAGCCGTATTATATAAATTTGGGTACCAAATGGCTTATATTATAAAAAGGCTTCAGCATTATCACAAATATTAGAGTAAAAATTTAATATAGTCAAATTAATCATATGAAAAGGTAAGAAAACTGATCATGTTGAAGTGTTTCTAATATTTGGAAAATGTTATAAAAAAAGTATAAATATTACTCAAATTTTGAAAACCATGGCAGAAGCAAAATTAAATAAGGAATAGCAGTAATAAATAAAAACTCAGTCAAAAACATATTAAATGATAAAATAGCCAGTATTAGAACTGAATCATTAAGATCAAATGTACTTATACCACAAGGCATGAAAGTATTAAAAATTCTATTAGCATTAGAGAGGACTCTTATCCTAAATACTAAAATAAATAGTAATGACTATTAAACATTACTCCTAAAAGATTGAGAGGAAAAGAAATAACACAAAGCAGAGAAAATGAAAGACACCTCACTATTCCCAATGTGGTTATTATTTATGGAATGGATAAAACATGTAGAAAATGTCACTACAGTTAGATTAACACATAAACAAACCAACATGCCACAACTACCTAAATAGTTTTGTAGAACAGCTGAAAAAGCAAATTTCATCGAATTTAGACAGCTTATAATGGAATAAATAAGTATGGCGAGGTATTAACTAACCCTAAGTGTCACAATGGGCAGCTTCTAGACGGTTCGTTGAAGCTGGATCTTGGCCACACAAGGATCATTGGACAAGAAATCAGTTGAGCTGGACTAGAGCTGCCCAGTTGTCTTAATAATGAATGCTCCACACTGTCTGTTAAGTAAAAAGAGAGAAAATATAGATCAGAAATGAACAGGAAAGAAAAAGAACAAATTAGAGTAAATGAATGTAGGACATCAATGAACATTTACACAATACTTGCAGAACATGTGTACTAATTTTATTGAGTATTAAGAAGTGAGAGAAGTTGAATAGTATCAGTCCTCCAACTTTGTTCTTTCCTTTTAACACTGTGATGGTTATTCTGGGTGTTTTGCCTTTCCATATAAACTTTAAAATCAGTTTGTCAATATCCACAAAATAACTTGCCGAGATTTTGACTAAGATTGTGTTGAACCTGTAGATAAAGTTGGGAAGAATTGACATCTTGACAATATGATGTCTTCCTATCCATACACATGGACTATTTCTCCATTTATTTAATTCTTTGATTTCTTTTATCAGAGTTTTATACTTTTTCTCATCTAGATCTTGTACACATTTTGTTAGGTATAAATCTAAGTATTTCATTTTTAATTTATTGCTGGTAAGCGGAAAAGTATGCAATTGATTTTTGCATATTAACCCTGTATCCTACAGCCTTGCTATAATTGCTTATTAGTTCCAGAAGTTTCTTGGTCAATTCTTTTGGATTTTCTACATAGACGATCATGTCATCTGCAAACAAAGGCAGTTTTATTTCTGCCTTCCCAATCTGTATACTTTTGTTTCCTTTTCTTGTCTTTCTGCATTAGCTAGGACTTCCAGTACAGTGTTGAAATGGAGAAATGAAATGGACATTCTTGCCTTGTTCCCCATTACTAATTTTAATACATTTAAAAACACCTTTGAGTCCACCAAGTATTCACACAAGAAAAATTTTTTTTAATGTAACATTACATTACAAGTAAATTAGGATTAGGAAAAGACTACAGGCTCAGCTGAATGTAATCTTAAGGGTGGTCTTACTAACTATACATACAGCACTTCAAATATTATTTTTCAAGTGTAATGTTCAATAAATGCTTGGTGAAATGAACTACTGAGAATGAATTGTTACTTAAAACTTGACGGGGCGCCTGGGTGGCGCAGTCGGTTAAGCGTCCGGCTTCAGCCAGGTCACGATCTCGCGGTCCGTGAGTTCGAGCCCCGCGTCAGGCTCTGGGCTGATGGCTCGGAGCCTGGAGCCTGGAGCCTGTTTCCGATTCTGTGTCTCCCTCTCTCTCTCTGCCCCTCCCCCGTTCATGCTCTGTCTCTCTCTGTCCCAAAAATAAATTAAAAAAAAAAAAAAAAAAAAAAAAAAAACTTGTCATATGGTAGAGTCCATATGACATGTTTATGCAAGGGCCAACTTATTTATGTGATTTATTAATTAGCTAATGGCCCATAGTTCATTTAGATTCTGCCAGATTTGACAGTACCTACAAATATGAGTCAGAAACAGTAATGTATAGTTTTTATCCATAATAATTTAAAGTTTTATTTTAGCTATAGTTTTTATTTCAATCTCAATTAAATCTTTGTCAAGATTAGAAGGGTAAACAAACTGATTTGACTTTGACTCTTTTTAAAGAAACTTTCTTAAAGAGCATTCAAAAAAGGAAAAAAAACCCCAACAGATAGAAAGTGAAAATAAAGGAGTTGAGGTAACCTGCAGGTAGTATACGCACAAGGAAATGATGTAAATTGGTATATATGAAAAAGACCAAATTGACAGTATAAAAGAGAAAATATATCCTATAAATATTTTTCAAGTAAAAATTGTTTTAGCCAATTTTTAAAGTTGAGAGAGGAGGATTTTAAATAAATCCTGGTTAAAATTTTCAGAATGACATAAAGGTCTTTTCCTTAAAGGTTTACAACATGAAACAGGAGGCTTTTTCCATCTTGCAATGAAAAGCTAATAGAGTTCAGGTTAAGAACATTTCATTGCAGAAAGAATGAAGGAAGATAAGGTGGTTAGCAGTTTACAAATACTTTAAGATCTGTCCCTAATGTGTTTATTCTGAAGTTTTAAAGATCAGCAACAATTACATGCTTTTAAACAACACTGTTTCATGAAAGGTATAACTAAAGTCTGAAGTACTCAAGAAAGAATGGCTAAGTGAATGTATAAGAGATTTCAGTGTATTTTATCTGATTTAGTTGTGGGAGAAAACTAACACAAATTGATAGAAACTTATCTTAAGTCTGAGTAATGGAAAAGTAAGCAAAAATAACTGCTTTGGTAATGCAAAGCTATAGAAGACATTTCTAAGTGGACCACTAATGTACAGCATTACTATACTGTGACTATAATGTAGGTAACTATAATTAATAATACTGTATTGCATATTTGAAAGCTGCTGAGAAAGCAGATCTTAAGAAATTTCTTACCACAAGGAAAAAATTTGTTAAGTATGTGAAGTTTTGTGGATGTTAACTAGACTTACTGTGATGACCATTTCATAGTATATACATACAATGTACACCTGAAACTAATGTTATATGTCAATTATATCTCATTGCTATTTCTGTCACATATTACTTATTGTGTTGTTCTCAGATGTTTTGTGGTTTTTGCCTTCATAAAATTTTCTCCTGAGATCATCATCAGCTAAGATGTTTGGTAATATTTACATGCGTGGGGAAAAAAAATGGAAGAGTAGAGAGTGGTCTTAGCTCATGCTGTGGTTTGAGAAGGAGTAGGCGTTGTCTTGCCCAGGACAGAGAGCCCTTAGGCATCATCATCATCTAGGCTATAACAACCTTTTGTTGCCATTTCAGTAGGCAACTCTGCCTATTAGGGGTCAGTCTCTCAATACTTCTGCCCTGCACAATGCTCTCCTTTCTTATACATAATTCATTATAGTCAGTGACATTTGTCCAGGACCACTTTATTGAATTTATAGAGATTTATGTTGTGACCAAAACATTACCAACTTTTGTAAATGTTAGAAAAGAAATAGCTTTCTCTTTGCAAGGCACAAAATTCAATATGTATTATTTATATATGTCTTTAGATCTTATTTATCCAAACATGAGTTATGATTATGATATTAAAGTTTCCTATCACAGCTGTGTTTCTTTCTCTTGGTATTTCTAGCAGTTTTTACTTTGTATATATTTTTTAAGTTTTTTAATTTTTATTAAGTAATCTCTACACCCAAGATGAGCTTGAATTTATGATCTTGAGATCAAGAGTCGCATGCTCTTCTGACTGAGCCAGGCAGGCAACCCTACTTTATAGTTTTGATGTTACATTATTAGACTTACTTATTCATTTTAGATTTAACTTTTTATCACAACAAACTAATCTTCCCTGTCTTGTTTAATGCTTTTTACTTTGAAATTTACTTTCTTATTAGTATCATCTTGGGTTTTTTCCCTACTATTGTTCACATTTGCCTGATATATCTTGGCTTGAAACAATCTGGAGTACATAGCACTTTTGAAATTAATTTTTATTTTTGTTAAAGTAACTATAGGGGTGCCTGGGTGGCTCAGTCAGTTAAGTGTCTGACTTTGGCTCAGGTCATGATCTCATGGGTTGTGAGTTTGAGCCCTGCATCAGGGTCTGTGTTGACATTGTGGAGCCTGCTAGGGATTCTCTCTCTCTCCCTCTCTCTGCCCCTCCACGCTCATGCTCTCTAAATAAATAAATAAATAAATAAATAAATAAATAATAAGGTAATTACATACTTAGTTTTAAAAATCGAATAGTGGTTAAAGGGAAAGATGGCTTCAACACATTCCCCCTCCCCTGCCACTCCACTCCTGTCCCACTTCACTTTTTCAGAGATGGCCACATTCATTTGTTTAAGTTGTTTCTTCTAGTATTTGTTTCCCTATTTCTATCTATATTAACTGAACAATTTCATTCATTATTTAACGACTTCTTTATGGTAGATAAGGATTTTAACTCTTTTATATCTTTTATTACATCTCTTTTATTGCCTTGCCCATCCTTTTTATAATCATAAGTTTTGCTTAAATTTGTTAATTATTTTTTTTTCTAAATTTTTTTTTTTAACGTTTATTTATTTTTGAGACAGAGACAGAGCATGAACGGGGGGAGGGGCAGATAGAGAGGGAGACACAGAATCTGAAACAGGCTCCAGGCTCTGAGCCATCAGGCCAGAGCCCGACGCGGGGCTTGAACTCACGTACTGCGAGATCGTGACCTGAGCTGAAGTTGGATGCTTAACCGACTGAGCCACCCAGGTGCCCCAAATTTGTTAATTATTTTAATTATTATGCTTAAGTAAATATTATTCACTAATAAGCCAAGTGGTGCATTATAATTACATTTTCTTTCTTGAACACCTTTTGGGTTTTCACTAATTTCTTCATTTCCCCCATTCATTTAGTTTTATTCAGACCTAAAGCCAAGTCTCTCCATATCTTTAAACAGCTCTGTAAGATTCTTTTTTTTTTTTAATTTTTTTTTTCAACGTTTTTAATTTATTTTTGGGACAGAGAGAGACAGAGCATGAATGGGGGAGGGGCAGAGAGAGAGGGAGACACAGAATCGGAAACAGGCTCCAGGCTCCGAGCCATCAGCCCAGAGCCTGACGCGGGGCTCGAACTCACTGACCGCGAGATCGTGACCTGGCTGAAGTCGGACGCTTAACCGACTGCGCCACCCAGGCGCCCCTCTGTAAGATTCTTAATACAAGTTTCTACACAAATAAAACTTATTTTTCCTGCAGAGAACAATCTAATTCTGGACTGATTGCTCTTTAAACCATCTAAACAGCCATCATCCCAAGACCTCTTTTTGTTGTCATCCTTAGCCTCTGCCTTGCATTAGATGTTTGTTTCATTTTCATTTTCTGCTTTTTTGTTTTTATCCCATGTCTTTTCCTAGTTTATTCTCTTGTTTTGGTGAAATACACATTTAGTAGCACCCCAAGAAAGGATGCACGTGAGGTAAATTGTTTGAGACTCTACTGTATGAAAATATATTTTTTTCATTCATACTTGTCTATTATAGAATCCTAGATTAAAACTTTCATTAAATATTTTTAAAGCTTTGCTCCATTGTTTTCTAGCTTTCAGTGTTGCTGATTCTTAGCCTGTGATCTATTTTCTCACTTAGGTTTATTTTTTAAATCCTTGCCATTCTGAAATTTCAGAATAATAAAAATAAAATTCAGAATAATGTGCCTGAACTGTGAGTCTTTTACAGCAATTGTGCCAAGTAGTTGGTAGGCCCTTTTATTTATTTATTTATTTATTTATTTATTTATTTAGGGCACAAGTGAGCTAGGAGCAGAGAGAGAGATAGAGAGAGAGAGACACACTCCCAGGAAGGGCAGAGGGAGAGAAGAGAGAGGGAGAGAGAGAGAGAAAGAGAGAGAGAAAGCCGGGCTCACCTGAAGCAGAGTTCATGTTTTACCCGATGGGGGCTCATGTTCATCTGATGTGGAGCTCGAGCTTACCTGATGCAGGGCTTACCCGATGTGGGACTTGAATTCATGGACCTGATGCAGGGCTTACCTGGTGTGGTACTCAAACTCACAAACCATGGTATCAGTACCTGAGCCAAAATCAGATGCTTAACAACTGAGCCACCAAGGTGCCCCTAGGGCCTTTTAATCTAGAGATTCTTGTCCTTAACTTCCTAGGGAATTTTCTTGTGTTAACTTTTTGCTAATTTCCTTCAAACCATTTTCTTTTTCTGGAATTAATATTTGACTTCTTGGATCAACCTAATTTTATCTTTTTCTCTATTATCATTTACCTCTTTTTTCTATTTTCTGAAAGCTTTTGATTGTAATGTTTAACCCTTTCACATTTGATTTATTTCAGCTACCTCATTAGTGTAAAAACTAATAAAATTTGAGTAAGGTATATAGTTAGGTTAAGAGGACATATTAGTGTTCATTTTCTCTACCAATGCCCTCCAGTCAAAGAACAGGAGGGTGAAGGATATACAGAAACTCTATTATTTCTATAACTTTTCTGTAAATCGGAAATTACTTCAAAATACAAAGTTAAAAAAAAGTTAAAAGGGGAAATATGTTTGATAAAAATGAAGTGTTTGCTAGGATCTCTATGCATGGAACACTTCTTATTTTCTCTTATCTTTAAGTGGATATTAATTATAGTTTGATATTTTCTTCTGCTCTCTGCATTATATGTTTCTTTCTGTTTATTATGATCTCTCATTCTGAAGGTTTTCTTCTAACGTGACTGCATATCCATATTTAAGGAGGAAGCACTAAAATCCTAATGGGAAGTTCTTTATGCATGGATAGTTTTATCAATGAGCTTTACTGTTAGGGATTTCATAGGGCCAGCTAAGTTTTTCTCTTGTTAGAAAGCATGCTTCTGTTAGACTCCTGGATCTGCTTATTTAGGTAATTTACTTCTCATGCTTAAAGTGATCAAGGTTAATAGTACCAGTAATCAGATATACTGGCATCTTGTATCCCTTGAAATGATACACTGAGAAGGGCACATCAATTCTGTGATATTTTTTCCCCAAATGCATAACTTCTATTTTTTTTTTTTTAGGTTTTATTTTTTTTAAAGTAATTTCTACATCCAACGTGAGGCTCAAATTTATAACCATGAGATCAAGAGTCACGTGCTGTACCAACTGAGCCAGCTAGGCACCCCTGCATAACTTCTATTTAATCAAGAGAAATTACCAGACAAACTCATATTGACGGATTATCAACAAAATAACTGACCAGTACTCTTTAAAAGTATCAAGGTCATGAAAGACAGGGAAAGACTGTAAATTTCACAGATTGGAGGAGAGTAGGAGAGATGACAAATTAATGTAATGTGGGATTCTTGGGTTAGATCCTAGAGCAGAAAAAGAACATTTGTGGAAAACTGGTGAAGTTTAAATAGTGCTTGTAGTTTATAATATTGTACTATTGCTAATTTTTGTTTTTCCTAATTGTTCTATGATTACATAAGTTGTTAAATTAGGATAAGCTGGGTGAAGGGATACATAAACTCTTATTTTTTGCAACTTTTCTTTAACTCTAAAATTATTTAAAAATAAATGGTTAAAAAAAAGTTAAAAGGACCAGGATGTTTGAAGGAGAGAAATGGATATTTCCCAGCATATTTATACATGGATTATCTCTCATTAATTAGGCTTGAAGGATGGTGAATCCTTTTTGACTTTTAAATTCAAACAAATCAAGGGTATTTTTATTTTTGTTTTACTATTAAAATGTGTGTTCATTCTTTTTGTCTTTTTCTGTATTCCTTTTGAGAGTTACTCCTTTTTTGGCTGGACTTGTGTCTGTTCTTTCTATTCTAGCATTTTATTTTTCATCATTTTATCCTTCATGTTACTTTCCTCTGTATTCTGGGAGGATTTCAAAAAATTCTTTCTACATCAAGGAATTATTTTATGTAGTAATTACTGGTCCTTTACAGCCGAGACAAATTTGATTTTTTCCATCATATCAATAGTTTCATATGGTGTCTTCTTACACTGACTAGCAACCATTTCATCTCTCCTGTTTTTCAGTCTGTAATTACTAGGAACATGGGATATGTTTTTATAACTTTATTTAATTTCCTCTTGTATATATGTTCTTATGCATATATACATATATATGCTATTTATCCTTGCCTTCAATGTAGTGCCATATACAAAAATATTTTCATGGGACCCATATAATGTATACTTTTCTGTTTAACTTATCCTTGAATGTAGATCTATCCATGAAAATTCTAAAAGATCCATTTCATGAGTTCTTGTTTCTCTTACCATCCTCTGTCCCATCTCTTAGGTTTGTAGCAAGAAAGAGGCTTGGTACACATACAACCTATGCAATTTCTAGTGCCTCTAGATTGGTAATCTTTTTTGCTTCTGGTGCCTAGTTCTCTGTTGAGTAAAATAATTTATTCTGCAGAATCTGAGACTATGTATAGTTTGACTTTGTACAGTACATAAAAATTTATACCCTCCTGTATGTTCATAGCTGCAAAGCACAGACTTTTCCTGTTCCTGCCCTCTACAATGCAGTGCTTTACAGTTGTCATCCTCTACTCTGAGGACTTGCTGAATATGTGGAAATTTTAGTCTCTAAATTGCTTTATGAGAAGTGTTAATGATACCGAAATGACGAAATGTTTAGGAAGAAGATAGTAATGGAATGATTCTGTAAAGTAAAGGTAAGTTGCTAATTTTTAGTTTAAGTGTACGTTATGGGTCTCTGAGCTAGAAACAGACAGTGGTAACAGGTCAAGTCCTTTTCTAATTTACTTTGGAATCACTGTGTCTTTCTAAAAGGTAACATATAATACATAAATAGCTGTGTTTTTCATTCAAGTCCAATTGGTGCTTTAATTAGAAGAAATTCCTCAGGGGTACCTGGTGGCTCAGCCTGTTAAGCATCCAACTCTTGATTTCGGCTCAGGTCATGATCTCACAGTTTGTGAGATCAAGCCCTGTGTTGGGCTCTACACTGACAGTGTGGAGCCTGCTTGGGATTTTCTCTCTCCCTCTTTCTCTGCCCCTCCCCTGCTTGCACGTGCTCTCTTTCTCTCAAAAATAACCATTCTCCCTTCAAAATGACAAAATGAAGGAATTCACCCCAAAAGAAAGAGCACGAAGAAATGACAGCCAGGAATTTAACCAACACAGATACAAGCAAGATGTCTGAACCAGAATTTAGAATCACGATAATAAGAATACTAGCTGGAGTCTTCTGCAGAGATAAAAGAAGTAAAAAATAGCCAGAATGAAATTAAAAATTCTATAACTGAGCTGCAATCATGATGGATGCAGCGGCGGCAAGGATGGATGAAGCAGAACAGAGACTCAGCGATATAGAGGACAAACTTATAGAGAATAATGAAGCAGAAAAAAAGAGGGAGATTAAGGCAAAAGAGCACGATTTAAAAATTAGAGAAATCAGTGACTCATTAAAAAGGAACAACATCAGAATCATAGGGGTCCCAGAAAAGAAAGAGAGAGAAATAGGGGTAGAAGGGTTATGTGAGCAAATCATAGTGGAAAACTTTCCTAACTTGGGGAAAGACACAGACATCAAAATCCAGGAAGCACAGAGGAACCCCATTAGATTCAACAAAAACCGACCATCAACAAGGCATATCATAGTCAAATTCACAAAATACTCAGGCAAGGAGAGAATCATGAAAGCAGCAAGGGAAAAAAAAAAAAATCCCTAACTTACAAGGGAAAACAGATCAGGTTTGCAGCAGACCTATCCACAGAAACTTGGCAGGCCAGAAAGGAGTGGCAGGATATATTCAGTGTGCTGAATCAGAAAATATGCAGCCAACAATTCTTTATCCAGCAAGGCTGTCATTCAAAATAGAAGGAGAGATAAAAAGTTTCCCAGACAAACAAAAATTAAAGGAGTTTGTGACCACTGAACCAGCCCTGCAAGAATTTTAAGGGGGACTCTCTGAGGGGAGAGAAGATGAAAACATATATATATTTTACATATATATAACATATACATATACATTTTACACACACACACACACACACACACACATATATATATATGTGTGTGTGTGTGTGTGTGTGTGTATAAATACCAAAAGCAACAAAGATTAGAAAGGACCAGAGAACACCACCAGAAACCCCAACTCTACAAGCATCAAAATGGCAATAAATTCATATCTTTCAGTAGTCACTCTAAACGTCAATGGACTCAATGCTCCAATCAAAAGACATAGGGTAACAGAATGGATAAGAAAACAAGATCCACTGATATGCTGTTTACAAAAGACCCACTTTAGACCTAAAGACACCTTCAGATTGAAAATAAGGGGATGGAGAACCATCTATCATGCTAACAGTCAACAAAAGAAAGCCGAAGTAGCCATACTTATATCAGACAATCTAGACTTTAAAATAAAGACTGTATCAAGAGACGCAGAAGGGCATTATATCATAATCAAGGGGTCTATCCACCAAGAATACCTAACAATTGTAAATATTTATGCACCAAATGTGAGAGCACCCAAATATATAAATCAATTAATCACAAACATAAAGAAACTCATCGATAGTAATACCATAATAGTAGGGGACTTCAACACCCCACTCACAGCAATGGACAGATCATCTAATCAAAAAATCAACAAGGAAACAATGGCTTTGAATGACACACTGGACCAGATGGACTTACCAGATATATTCAGAACATTTCATCCTAAAGCAGCAGAATATACATTCTCCAGTGCATATGGAACGTTCTCCAGAATAGACCATATACTGGGACACAAATCAGCCCTAAGTAAGTACAAAAAGATTGAGATCATACCGTGCATATTTTCAGACCACAACACTATGAAACTTGAAATCAACCACAGGAAAAAATTTGGAAAGGTAACAAATACTTGGAGACTGAAGAATATCCTACTAAAGAATGAATGGGCTAGCCAAGCAGTTAAAGAGGAAATGAAAAAGTATATGGAAGTCAATGAAAATGATAACACCACAACCCAAAACCTCTGGGATGCAGCAAAGGCAGTCATAAGAGGAAAGTATATAGCAATCCAGGCCTTCCTAAAGAAGGAAGAAAGATCTCAGATACACAACCTAACCTTATGCCTTAAAGAGCTGGAAAAAGAACAGAAAATAAAACCCAAAACCAGCAGAATACAGGAAATAACAAAGATTAGAGCAGAAATTAATGCTATCGAAACCAAAAAAAACAGTAGAACAGATCAATGAAACCAGAAGCTGGTTCTTTGAAAGAATTAACAAAATTGATAAACCACTAGCCAGTTTGATTAAAAAGAAAAAGGAAAGGACCCAAATAATAAAATCAAGAATAAAAGAGGAGAGATCACAACCAACACAGCATAAATAAAAACAATAATAAGAGAATATTATGAGCAATTATATGCCAATAAAATGGGCAATCTGGAAGAAATGGACAAATTTCTAGAAACATATACACTACCAAAACTGAAACAAGAAGAAATAGAAAATTTGAACAGACCCATAACCAGTAAGGAAATCGAATTAGTAATAAAAAATCTGCCAAAAAACAAGAGTCCAGGGCCAGATGGCTTTCCAGGGGAATTCTACCAAACATTTAAGGAAGAGTTAACACCTATTCTCTTGAAGCTATTCCAAAAAATAGAAATGGAAGGAAAACTTCCAAATTCTTTCTATGAAGCCAGCATGACCTTGATTCCAAAACCAGACAGAGACCCCACTAAAAAGGAGAACTATAGACCAATTTCCCTGATGAAAATGGATGCAAATATCCTCAACAAGATATTAGCCAACTAGATGCAACAATACATTAAAAAAATTATTCACCACGACCAAGTGGAATTTATACCTGGGATGCAGGGCTGGTTTCATATCCGCAAAACAATTAACGTGATTCATCACATCAATAAAAGGACAAGAACCACATGATCCTCTCAATAGATGCAGAGAAAGCATTTGACAAAATACATCATCCTTTCTTGTTAAAAACCCTCAAGAAAGTAGGGATAGAAGGAGCATACCTCGAGATCATAAAAGCCATATATGAATGACTCAATGCTAATATCATCCTCAATGGGGAAAAACTGAGAGCTTTCCCCCTAAGGTTAGGAACGCGACAGGGATGTCCACTGTCACCACTGTTATTCAGCATAGTATTGGAAGTCTTAGCCTCTGCAATCAGACAACTCCAAATCGGCCAGGAGGAGGTCAAACTTTCACTCTTCATAGATGACATGATACTCTATACGGAAAACCCAAAAGATCCCACCAAAAAACTGTAGAATTGATTCATGAATTCAGCAAAGTTGCAGGATATAAAATCAACACACACTGGGGCGCCTGGGTGGCTCAGTCGGTTAAGTGCCCGACTTCAGCTCAGGTCACGATCTCGCGGTTTGTGAGTTTGAGCCCCGCGTCGGGCTCTGGGCTGATGGCTCAGAGCCTGGAGCCTGCTTCCGATTCTGTTCTCCCTCTCTCTCTGCCCCTCCCCCGTTCATGCTCTGTCTCTCTCTGTCCCAAAAATAAATAAACGTTAAAATAAATAAATAAAATAAAATAAAATAAAATAAAATCAACACACAGACATCGGTTGCATTCCTATACACCAACAATGAAGCTACAGAAAGAGAAATCAAGGAATTGATCCCATTTACAGTTGCACCAAAAACCATAAAATACCTAGGAATAAATCTAACCAAAGAGGTGAAAAATCTATATACTGAAAACTACAGAAAGCTTATGAGAGAAATTGTAGAAGACACAAAAAAAAAAAATGGAAAAAGATTCCATGCTCCTGGATAGGAAGAACAAATATTGTTAAAATGTCAGTACTATCCAAAGCAATCTACATATTCAATGCAATCCCTATCAAACTAACACCAGCATTCTTCACAGAGCTAGAACAAATAATCCTAAAATTTGTATGGAAACAGAAAAGACCCCGACTAGCCAAAGCAATCTTGAAAAAGAAAATCAAAGCAGGAGGCATCACAATCCCAGACTTCAAGCTATACTACAAAGCTGTACTCATTAAGACAGTATGGTACTGGCACAAGAAAAATAAATAACCATTAAAAAAAAAAGAAGAAGAAATTCCTCATAGGCTGGCAAATAGTTAAATATTATTAACATTAAATATTTTCATGAATAGCTATTATACATTGGAATTAAATAAAATGAACATTTAATTTAAAGGTGAACTTAAAACTATAATTTCCCCAGTTTCTAGTATTTCAATTAATCCTCATAACAAATTTATTGGACACATATTAATGCAAAAATGGAAAAACACTGTAAAACATAAACACTTCATAATTTTCCACTTATACATTTCTTACCCTGGGATCTGATACTGATCTTAAAAGCATAATAGTTCAAATGCCCAGATACACAAAGATTTTCCTTTTGTTTTTTCCTGTAGTCTAGCTCAATGGGCTAATTTTGACATTCTGTGATTTGCTTTATTGACTTCCAAACTCAGTTATGTATAAGATGTGGCTCTGCTGAATTAAAAAATGATACCCTAATTAATACCTTATTCATCTAGTAGTTTCTATATTGGTAGTAGCGTGTGCCTTACAGTCAATGAGTGATTTCTAGCAAACAGTCTTTTACAGCAGTTAGACCTGTGCTCTGAGCCCTGAATAAGGTCTCTATTTTATTGATTAGATTTGATGCTTCAAGATAGTTTTGACATCTGAAATTGCTACTTTGGAATATATCCAGTTAACACCCTTAAAATTACAATCATTAGAGCTCAAATTATTCTTTTTTAAAAAATTTTTTTGGTAATGTTTTTATTTATTTTTGAAGGAGAGAGACAGAGCATGAGTGGGGGAGGAGCAGAGAGAGAGGGAGACAGAGAATCTGAAGCAGACTCCAGGCTCTGAGCCGTCAGCACAGAGCCTGATGCAGGGCTCAAACCCACAAATTGTGAGATCATGACCCGAGCCGAAGCCGGAAGCTCAACCGACTGAGCCACCCAGGCACCCCGAGCTCACATTATTCTAAGGAATATTTCTACCTTTTTCTTTTAACTCATCAAGGTATTTGGTACACCAGAGAAAATTTGCATAATAAGAACGAAGGCTAATGTTTCAAATGTCAATATTTTAATATTAGTGTACTTAATATGTTTTAGGAAAAGATCATCAACTAATGATATAACAGTTGTGTATTAAGACTTCTATGTTATAATACAAATGTACTATAAACAACAGGAGATAATTTTCCATACAGTAAAACTTGAATATTAAAGCATTTCTATAGGATTGTATAGTTTTAGAAAACTATGGGAGTGTTTTTAGAGTTTCTGTCCCTAGGTGGGGTAGCATTTTCTATTGAGGGCCATCAAATCACCTAAAGAAAATTATTGGGTATAAAATACACAGAACATTAGACCTTAAAAAATAAAAACCGGAAATATAAAACTGTATACAATAGCCCTGTGTTTCAGTTTTGACTTTTAAAGTTTATTAAATTAAACTTTCTTTTTTTCCTCATCTCTAACAAAAGAGGATTTTTGGGTTTTCTTCCCCATCCCTCTCAACTTTGTATCTCTAAGTATAAAAGGTTAAATTCCACTGATACTGAGACATTGCATTCCTTAAAGCATTTCATGCTTCAAAACCTCTGAGTAAGGATACGTTTACAATTGATGGCAATGTTTTTTTCCTTCATGGTAATAAATAATGGTGTGTCTTATAATCCATGATGTTGCAGATTCAATGAAATCTGATACTAGGTTGTGTGAGACATGATGGGTTTTGGAGTAAGCTAGTTAAGCATAATTCATAGCTCTTCAATTCTTCTCTAATCCTTAAATCTTAATTTGAATAGGACTAAAACATTTTCTAGGATGCATCCCATGTGATAACCAGAATTATTATAGCCCTTAATGAGACAGATTAAATTGAAACAAGTCAGTAGTTTTCTTCCCCTTTGGCCTGTGGCATAGTAAAGCAAAGATCTGCATCAGGATAGAATGGGGAAAGTTCCTTCTAGCAGCATTTCTTTAGACATGAAGAGACAGGTTACTGATTCCAGTTTTAGGCTTATATATGAAAAAAGAGAAGATACCTACCTTTTCATGACTCTGTTATGATTTATATGCAACATAAATGTACTTTTTATGTGACTAAGGAGTAAGATACTAGTTTCTCTGTATAACTTCTTTCATTTCCTATTCATAGATTTAAGAAAATGTAGAAAAGTGTTTACTCTTAAACTAGAGGAATTAAACTTTAAATTAGCATGTGTAACATTAGGGGTGCCTGTGTAGCTCAGTCGGTTAAGTGTCTGACTCTAGATTTTGGCTCAGGTCATGATCTCACGGTGTGTGAGTTAGAGCCCCACATCAGGCTCTGCACTGGCAGTGTGGAGCCTGCTTGGTATTCTATTCTCTCTCTCTCTCCCCCTCTCTCTGCCCCTGCCCAGCTAGCGCTCTCTAAGTAAATAAACAAACTTAAAAAAAAAAAAAAAAGAATGTGTAACATTAACATTCTTTGGAAATTTCTTCTAGTACCACTCAAGCAATAAAACTTCAGTCCTGTGTGTTTATATATATAGTGTATATAATCAGTAACTGAGTGTAATTAGTACTTGCTTAATATGGCTAATCTCTTTCAGCTATTCCTAGAGAAGTATATTAGGAGAAAATGTTAACACCAGAGGAAATCTGTTTTAGAAAATTTTGATAGTATAATAACTCTATAAATAAAGTTTAGGAACACTCTAGGCTTTGACACTAGGTCACCATTATGGTTTTATTTCATGTGTACAGTACAGTAGTAATAGCAGTGAAGGAATGCAGTGAGTGGTAATGGGATGAGGGGATATGAGTGGGGAGGCTCCTTAAAGTAGACTGTCTTGGTACCAAGTTCTAACACATGGGATGGCTCAGAAGCATAAATATGACTGTGAAATAGCTAATCTCCATCATTTTGTCATAGAATATGCCTACATTCCTTACCAAAGTACACTGCAAGCAAGATTCATGTTACCATCACAATAGTTAATCAATCTGTGATTCTTCACTTAGAGATGTAGTCCCAATTCCCCAAGTAAAGATGAAGAGTTTCAATAAGAAACTTTTATTGAAGGTCATAAGGGAATAAGAAGAATTTAGTTGAAATATATTGAATATATCCATGCATCTAACTAGATTCCCACTCTTTGGCATGCATCTGATTTAGGATGCATGAGCAGTTCCCAAACTAGCTGAATAGATTGTTAACTGTTTTTATCTCCCATATAAATGCCACATTCCATTAACACACATAACCAAAATCTGAGTATATGAAATATCTAGGCAAATTCAGTGAGACAAAAAGTAGATTAGAGGTTACCAGGGATTTGTAGGGAGAGAATAATTGGAAGTTATTGCTTCACGGGTACAGATTTTCTATTTGGGGTAATGAAAAAGTGTGGAAATAGATAGTGGTAATGGTTGCACGGCATTGTGGATGTAATTAATTAACACTTAGGTGTACACTTAAAATGGCAAATTTTAAGTTATATGTATTTTACTACAGTAAATAAAACATTTTTGACCATGTATGGTTTATAACTTGTTCAAAACTAATAAATAAAAATTATAATTTAGAATTGTACATCCTTCACATGAAAAAGTTCATTAATTCTGTTCTTCTGATCACAAATGTGATCTAAATATCCAAAGTTGTTCCTTTTCAGAAAATAAATTTGAAAAACTTGAAATGACTGAAAAAACACCAAAAAATCAAAACAAACTTCTTACTTTAATTGGCTCAGGCTGCATCACAGGTGTAGGCATAGCGATGGCACTTGGAGCATAAACCTGGTGATATGTTGCTTGAACTCCATGATCAGAATACGGCTGTTAACAAAAAAGGAAAAAAAAATTATTGCCTTTCATTTATTAATTCAAAGTATTTATTCAGGGTTACAATGTACAGGAATTTTGCTACCTAATAGAGGAACACAAATGAAAAACACACTCTCTATCTTTAATTAATTTATAGACTGATTGGGGATAGCTGAGTAGCCAAAATTACCATAAATCCTATGAAATGTATAGGATAAAAGAAAAGAACTACTTGATTTAGCTTAAGAAAGTCAGGGAGGTAGTCAGGAAAAGTTTTCTAGTGGAATTGATGCTTGAATTTGAAGAATTAGGGAAAGAAGATGGGAATAGTATGTACAAAGACAACTAAGAACACACCTCACTTCTCCAGGTATGCAAGAAGAAAAAGCAAATTATGTACCAGGGAGAAAATCAGGCTGGCTTCAAACTTCTTAACACCAGAGAAGAGTACACCAGAAGTTCTATAATTAAATAGTGTTGTTAAGGGTTGAATTGTGTTCCCTCAAAACTTCTGTTTTGAAGTCCTAACCTCTATTACATCAGAGCGTGACCTTATTTGTAGACAGGGTATTTATAGAGATAATCAAGTTAAATGGACATTAAGATGGAACCTAATCCAGTATGACTGCTATCCTCACAGAATCGAGAAATTTGGACACAGAGACACAAAGATAATGTGAAGACACAGGGGAAAGATGGCCATCTATAAGTTAAGAAGAGAAGCCTGAAACAAATGCTTCCCTCATGGCCCTCAGACTGAACCAATCCTGCCAACATCTTGGTCTTCAACTTTGAGTCTCTAGAACTCTAAGACAATAAATGTCTGTTGTTTAAGCCATAATTTGTTGTGCTTTGTTCTGGCAGTATGATGTAGCTATTTTATAGCTAGTGTAACTGTCTTTCAGATTTATAGACAACAATATTCAACAAACAAGTATGTAAGAAATCTCTTAAGAGAATGTAACAACCACAAGCTTTCTTTAACAATGAGTTCTTGAAGATTCAGTCAACCAGATGATGGAGGGTAAGATGAAAAATGGAGAAATCCTAGAAGTAGTGATAGTAACATTAAGATCCAATTGTGGAAATTATTGTTCCAGAATGTCATCATAATGTTATAAACATTAGTAATATAAAAAAGTAATATAATACACTCTAATTGGGAGGTGGGTGTTAATTTTCTAATCTTTCATAACACTGATTTAAAACATACCTGTACAGTTCCTGGCACATAGATGGTAAGGTAAGTAATGATTTGGAAATGTAGTTTAAAGACACTGAACATGATATTTACAATTTGTAGTTATGAAGTATTTTTGATTTACATTTTAAAGGAAGATTTTTTTTAGATTATTTTCTTCTTTAATTTTTATATGCTTTTAATTGACAGAATGTTAATAACAATACAGATTGACAGGCAAACCAAAAGAAAGAGAAGTATTTGGTACCTTACTCTTTCAAGCAGATCAAGTCAGAGATTAGCCTAGTACAGTGAACAGCTAATTTCAGAAATGGTTCAGAACTAGTTAATGAAGAAGTCTAAGTTGGAGCATTCTTAGATATTAAAGAGGAAAAGATGTGAATAAATCAAAGAAAAAAGATATGCAGCTTCCATGAGGGTCTTAAATATCTTTAGAAAAGAAAAAGAAATAAAATATAACGATGAGGTAGTTATAGGTAATTTACTTTGAGACTAATACATACCTCTGGAACTGAGGCTTCCATCAGAGAAAGTGGAGGAGGGACACATCCACCATCTTGTGCGATTTCCACCGGTTGATAAATAACCTCAGAAGGTTGCAGGTATAAGAATGGAGCAGAAGATGCAGGAGACTAAAACACAAAGCCATATTTCCAAATCAAATATGATTCCAGTTAAACCAAATAACTTACCCAACAGATGACAGAAATATTTGTTTCATAATTTGCTGAAGTTCTTTTCCAAGAATAGAAGTATCTTAACAACAAATAAGGAGTTCTTGGTTATTATAAATTCCAATTGTGTAGATGTGATCAAAGAACTTTATCACTGGTAAATACTAAAGTTTCTTAATGCTTCAGAACCTCATTTATAAATTCAGATAATAATGATATTAAGATCACTATTGAAGGTTGTAATAATATAGCTTACAGTGTTTAAATTGGCACAGATACCTATTCTCAGCTTTGTGACTTCACATGGGAATGCAAAATGTCATTAAATAGTCTTTTTGGTGGTATACTGTTTGTATCAAAAATTGAGAAATGGAATTTTACTAAGGAGCATAGTCAAACTGAAGAAAAATTTGAAGTAAAACTGGAAAAATGCTACATTTCCCTATAATATTAATAATAAAAAGTAGGGGCGCCTGGGTGGCTCAGTCGGTTAGGCGGCCGACTTCAGCTCAGGTCATGATCTCGTGGTCCGTGAGTTCAAGCCCCGCGTTGGGCTCTGTGCTGACAGCTCAGAGCCCGGAGCCTGTTTCAGATTCTGTGTCTCCCTCTCTCTCTCTGACCCTCCCCCGTTCATGCTCTCTCTCTGTCTCAAAAATAAATAAACGTTAAAAAAAAATTAAAACAAAATAATAAAAAGTAATTTTGCATGTTTATATAAGTACTCACTTTTTAATAAAATGCTTTCACTAACACGATCTCATGTGATCTTCACAAAGATCAGGTAAACAAACTTACAAAGGTATGGTATCATTACTTCCATGTTACAAATGGGGAAGCTAAGAAATATAGTAATTAAATAAACTGCCACAGGTATCACAGTTACTAAATAGAAAAGGAACATCTTAAATCTAGTTCTCCTGACCTTAATATTCATATAGTCTTCATAAAAATACAATTAAAAAAGTTAATATTTACCTGAGGAACGCCCCACTGCCACTGTCCTGGTAGGCACTGTGCAGGGGCCTAAAATGAAAAACAGAGACAAACCCACCCACATTATAAACAGGGGTCAAAACTGGATATCTACATGCAAATAGAATGAAGTTGGATCCCTACACCTCAAACTATATACAAAAATTAACTCAAGTTGGGTCAAAGATCTAAAAATGTAAGAGCTAAAACTATAAAACTCTTAGAAGAAAATATGTGTAAATCTTTGTGGGTTCGAATTAGGCAATTAAAAAAAATATATATGACATGTAGCATTCTTTCTCACCCCCTGACACTTTAAAAGCACTGGGTTGAGGGGCGCCTGGGTGGCGCCGTCGGTTAAGCGTCCGACTTCAGCCAGGTCACGATCTCGCGGTCCGTGAGTTCGAGCCCCGCGTCAGGCTCTGGGCTGATGGCTCGGAGCCTGGAGCCTGTTTCCGATTCTGTGTCTCCCTCTCTCTCTGCCCCTCCCCCGTTCATGCTCTGTCTCTCTCTGTCCCAAAAATAAATAAAAAAAGGTTGAAAAAAAAAAAAATTAAAAGCACTGGGTTGAGCTTTTCTTCCTTGACCCTAGATAAAAATTAGGACAGAGCACTTCTTGGGGTGTGGCAGATTCCAAATGCGGACTCTCTAGTTAGGTAGTTTACTGGATTCTTTGGTGATCTCCCTGCTGAGAACTTCTAATTACATTTCTAGCCCTTGATTCTAGAAGTCTATTTCACACATATTCTTTCTTTATTGGGGTCATCTTAAAGTTTTTTGAAAAGGGTCTCTTCTGTGAGGTTCACATCTTGCTCTTGGGACATATAAACCTTTCTTGTTGTGAGTAAAAGTTCAACACATTCCCACTGTAGCCTTCTCTCCAGGCTCTGCCTCCAGAGACTAGTTCAGCTGCTTCTTTGGACTTTTTCAGTCCAAAGTCAGGTGCATTAAGCTTTCTTAGTCATTCTCTGATGTCCTCTTTACTTGGTTGAGAAGAAGGGGAAATGCCATAGCATTCTAACAACTCTTTTATTCAAGAAAACCTTGCTACCAATCTCCCTCAGCAATCTCAGCTTCCCCTCATTGTGTTCAAGGTGGACAATAAGCTAAGGGTCCTCAAACTGGTTTCACAATATTTGGCTGGTTGTGTTAAAAGCTGTGGTACCTAATGTTTTGTCTTTGAGGCTTCTGCTAAACTTTTGAGGCAGCTTAGAAAAAGTGATACCACATATGTATTTTAAATATATGCCATTAAGTTATTTTCATATTTGGTAAATGAAGGAAATACTTTAGATATTTTATATTTAGCATGCTAATAGAACTGATAACTTTATTTAAAAATAAGCAATATAGCATAATAATATAATATACACTAGAGTGCCTGGGTGGCTCAATTGGTTAAGTGCCAGACTTCAGCTCAAGTCATGACCTCACAGTTTGTGGGTTCGAGCCTCACATCAGGGTCTGTGCTGACAGCTCAAAGCCTGGAGCCTGCTTTGGATTCTGGGTCTCCCTCTCTCTCTGCCCCTCCCCTGCTTGCGCTCTGTCTCTGTCTCTCTCTCAAAAATAAACATTAAAAAAAATATAATATACATTAACATATGATAATATAACAAATTTAAATAAATTTAAATTTTAAATTCTATCTAAAATAACCCTCCCTCCCAAAACTGAGTCTAATACTAAAAAGAATTCCAGTAAACTTAACACTTGATGTGGGTGTATTTTAAAAGTTAAAAAAAAAAAAAAAAAGAAAGAAACAAATTCTCTTCCAATATTCCAGAAGTAAGAAAGAATGTGATTTTATTTGTGAATGCTATACATCAGAGGTTGGCAAGTAAAGGGCCAGAGAGTAAATATTTTAAGCTTTGCAGTCCATAATATCTCTGTTAGAACTACTAAACTCTGTCATTGTAGTACAAAAGCAGCCAGAGACAGTATGTAAACAAATACAAGATATGTAATACAAATACAAAATATGTAAACAAATCTTTATTTGCAAAACACCAAAATAGTCTGGCATTATGGATCACTTATCACCAATCTCCCACAGAATTAACAGAAGAGTGTTGGTTAACTAAAAGAGGCTTATTTTAATATAGATTATGTTAAATATAATAGCAAGGAAGTAATATAATGTTAACGATAACATTAAAAAATTAGCCTGTGACCCTGAATGTGTTATCTGTATGTTGCTTTGGGAATTTCTAAAGACTTTTGAGATTAAATGTTAGCCAAATGGAGCAAAACTGACCTCATTACATTTGGTTAAACGAAGCAAACATTCTACCTTCTTGTATGATATTGTTCAGTTCCCCATAAGAAAAAAAACCCCACTGTTATCAAGGCTTAAGTATCTCATTTTAATTACTAGAGTTATTGCATGAGAAAGAATACAATGAAATTTACCCAAAAAGGACTGAAGGTATTACAGAGAATTTTAATTGTAATTTCATGTTTACCTGATAGTGATACGCAGGTTGCTGATAAACTGGCTGAGCTACCATCACAGGGGAACTAGATACAGAACGTGACTATAAGAGGAAAAAAAAAGTGAAAAATTATTTTAGGCCTAAGCAAAATTCTTTAAAATAGTTTTTACAAAATTTATCCCGAATTGTTACCTAAACCCAGTCAAACTGTGGTCTATGATTGGAAATGTCATTTTTCTACCTGTTATTGATAGAATTACCAACCCCACTTAAGTCTACTAAAAACATCACAGTAGTCCCACTTTTATTTGGTTTCATTTCCATGGTAATGCTAAAACCACCACCAGAAAAGTTGTTTCGTCCAGACTATAAAAATATGGTTCTAAGAGAATTTTTTAAAAGAAAATGGCAGCTGGACTTAAGGTGATGATGCCTATTTCCATCATGAGACCAGCAACAGATAATGTTAACATATAGAACTGAATGAATAATCACATCTAATTTAGCCACTGATTTCCCACTACTTACAAATAATTAAATCTTATTCCTTTGTTATACATTTAATTAAGGCAAATACATTTCTTATTGAAGCATTTATCAAATTCTGTTTTATTAATTTGACACTTAAATGAATTAATCATCCGGGGTGCCTAGGTAGCTCAGTTGGTTAAGCGGCCGACTCTTGATTTTGGCTCAGGTCATGATTTCCTAGTTCGTGGGATCAAGCCCCACGTCCAGCTCTATGCTGACAGTGTGGAGCCTGCTTGGGATTCTCTCTCTCCCTCTCTCTCTGCCCCTTCCCTGCTTGCTTTCACGTGCACATGTGCTCTCTTTCTCTCTCTCTCTCTCTCTCAATTAATAAACATTAAAAAAAAATAAATGAGTTAATCATCCAATAAACTTCAAGTGATTTCTCTATGTTTGAAAAAGTACACATAACACTTAATTATTCAAAGTAATAGAGTAAACCCAAAATTAGGTTATTTAAAATCAGACTAATAAAACAGGCAAATTGTATTACAAGATAGTTAAAATAAGCTTTAACGATAGCAGTTAAAATTCAGTTTCCAATATGGGATCTAACTTATGTTGTTTTATTTTAATTCTCACTGTACCACCCCACCCACAAAATGAAAAAAGTATCATTGTACAATTTTCAGACTATCATGTTAATAAAATTGTAAAGAGATTAACATTAGAAAATAATAATGTAATTTACTATATTAATTTATTTAATTTCTAATAACAAAGGGGGAAAAAATCTCAGCAGACATAGAAAAAGCATTTGTTAAAATTCAATACCCCTTATGCTAAGCGAAATTAGTCAGAGAAAGACAAATAACATATGACTTCACTCATATGAGGAATTTAAGATACAAAACAGATCAACGTAAGGAAAGCATAAAGAATATAAAAACAGGAAGGAGGATACAACATAAGAGACTCTTAAATATAGAGAACAAACAGAGGGTTGCTGGAGGGGTGGTGGGAGGGGGAATGGGCTAAATGGGTCAGAGGCATTAAGAAACCTCTTGAAATCATTATTGCACTATATGCTAACTAACTTGGATGTAAATTAAAAAATAAATAATTAATTAAAAAATAAATATGTCCGGGGTGCCTGGGTGGCTCAGTCGGTTGAGCATCCGACTTCAGCTCAGGTCATGATCTTGTAGTGTGTGAGTTCAAGCCCCTCTTCGGGCTCTGTGCTAACAGCTTGGAGCCTGGAGCCTGCTTGGCATTCTGTGTCTCCCTCGCTCTCTGCCCCTCCCCCACTCATGCTCTCTCTCTCCCTCTTTCTCTCTCTGTCAAAAATACATAAACATTAAAAAAATAAAAAAAAATAGATATGTTTAAGGAAAAATATTCAATACTCTTTCATGATAAATTTAATACTCTTTCTTTCTTAGCAAACAGAATGTAAAACACCTTTCTTAATTGATCAGGTGTGACTTTGCCCCTCTAGGGAACATTTGACAATACTTTTGGTTTTTATAGATGTGAGGAGGCTAGGACGCTGCTAAACATCCAATGTACATGACAGCCTCCAACAACAAAGAATCATCTGGCCCCAAATGTCTGGTGCTGAGGTTGAGAAACCTTCGTTAAATCTAAGATTATCTTCCAAAATCTACAGTATATGTATACAAAACTTAATGGTGAATCACTGAACTTGTTTCCTTGTTCAAGGACAAGGGCATGTTGTTATATAAATACTGTAGCAGAGACAATGCCAGTGCAATAACTCAATGGGAAAAAAATGAGAAAAGAGACAAAAAAAATAACTATACTGAATAATAAATGATTGTCTATATAAGAGTTTTGAAGGATTACTGATAGAATATGAACACTTAAAAATCAAAAGCATTACTACCTATGAGTCTCAACCTATTAGGAAATGTGATTAAAAAAATGTCATTCTTAAAATCAACAAAAACCATAAAGTACTTAAGAATAAATCCAACAAAAGATGTACTAAACTATTTCCTGGAGAAAGAAAATTTTGTGGACAGATGGAAATAAAAAACCTAACGAAATGTTTGTGGATGTTAAAATTCAGTATTATACACAAATTAATCTACATATTTAATGCAATTATAATAAACACCCAACAAAGGCTTTTCACAGAATTGAACAAGCTGGATTATAACATTTATATTTATAAAAATGAAGACTTAAGGATAGATGAGAGATACCTGAAGCAAAAAGTGATAGGGTTGCCCTACCAGATTTTAACTAGTTCTAAAGCAACAGGACCTAAAAGAGAATTGGGCAGGGCAAACAAATACACCAGTGGAATAGAACTGAGAGCCCAGAAGAAGACCCCACTCCACCCACACCCCAGAAATGTGGCATTTCACAGAGGATTCATTTCAAAACAGTGGAAGATGATGAATTAGTCAATATATGAACTCCAGATTTAAGATCTAGATGTGAAAAACAGCAACACTATAGTATTTTACAAATAAAATATAAAATATCTATATTTGAGTAATAAGGAAGTGTTTTTTTTTAATTAAAAAATTTTTGTTAATGTTTATTTTTAAGAGAGAGAGAGAGAAACAGAGAGAGAGAGAAGAGAATGAGCAGAGGAGGGGCAGAGAGGGGGAGACACAGAATCCAAGCAGGCTCCAGGCTCTGAAGCTGTCAGCACAGAGCCTGACGTGGGGCTCGAACTCATAGACTGTGAGATCATGACCTGAGCTGAAGTCAGATGCTCAACTGACTGAGCTATCCAGGTGCCCCAGGAAGTGTTTTGGTTTTTTTTTTTTTAAACAAGATACTAAAAGATGAAGCCATAAAGGAAAACATTAATATATTTTTTAACATTAAAAGAACTAGCATGTGACAAAGACAAAACTTATAAAGTTAATGGACAAGCCACAAACTAGAACTCACAAAATTCATACATGAACTCAAGAAAAAGACAATAATCCCCAATGGAAAAAAATAAGTAACCCCACTGGACAAAGGATATGAAGAGGCACCTCAGAGAAGAAAGTAGAATGGCAAATAAATACATGAAATGTTAAATCTTACCAATGATTAAATAAAAAAAACAACATACTATTTCATAATAACATTGGCAAAAATGTAAAACTAAAGGGTTGGCAGATTATGGAGAAATTGCAGCTTTCATAAACTGTAGCTAAAGTGTATATTTGGAAAGCCATTTGGCAACATTTAGTCAAAGATGTTTATACTTTATAATGTGAAATTTTACTTCTATGCATATATTGTAGCCTAGACCAAGTTTGTGTGGTAGGGACCCCTCCCTAAGGAGAGAAAAAAAAAAAAGAGAGAGAGAGAGAAAAGGAAAAAAAAAACACAAAAAACAAGATAACCTGGCTATGTGTCTATGTGACAACATCCCTCATGACGTTGTAAACTGAGAACACTTAATCAGACTACATGTGTGTGTATGTTACCATATATGGGAGACAAAGAAATAGAAAATGCATAAAAAACCTATGCTACATGATGTTTGGCGCTCAGTTTTTTGGGTATGAACCCAACTGAGTGGTGCCGGCATGAATAAAGTTGCTTTCTGGAAATTAAAAAGCCTCGGTGCCACGACTCTGTGTGAGAATCCTGCTACAGCAGGAGAATACAGAATTTTTCCAGTGGTACATAAGCATGAATAAGTTTAAGAGTATTAATTTTTTTCTTATAAGTTTATTTATTTATTTGGAGAGAGAGGGAGAGAGAACGTGAGTGTGTGAGCAGGGGAGGAGAGAGAGAGAGGGTGAGAGAGAAATCCCAAGCAGGCTTCGCACTGTCAACACAGAGCCCTACGTGGGGCTTGTACTTACAAACTGTGAGATTATGATCTGACCTCAAATCAAGAGTCAGATGCTTAACCAACTGAGTCATCCAGGTGCTCCAAGAGTATTAATTTTTAGATCCTAACATATGTACTCCTTCCTGATTTGATCTGTGAATGTGTCTGTGTACTATGTGTCTGTCTTCTTTTCATAACTCTCCTTTCACAATTACCCTTCTCCCTCACAATGAAAGACACACTTCTCAATCATCCTGGATCTGTTATAGTGCTTTGTTCTGGAATATAAATACCAACAGGGCATGAAACAATTCAAGAAGGCAATGCCCTTAAAAAATAGGAGATAGCAAAGCAAAAAGAGTTTATATAAGAAATATTAAAGAGGAGGAGTGCCTGGGTGGCTCAGTTGGTTAAGTAACCGACTCTTGATTTTCACTCGGGTCATAATCTCAAGGTTGTGGGACTGAGCCCTGTGGCAGGCTCTGTGCTGACAGCTCGGAGCCTGCTTGGGATTCTTGCTCTCCTGTCTCTCTGCTCCTCCCCTGTTGTCTCTCTCAAAATAAATAAACTTAAAAAAAAAAAGAAATATTAAAGGGGAGATGGTCCCTTATTTCATCGAGGGAACAAAATAAGTTACATGATCGTCACAGGAATACATACTAACTCATTCATTTGAACTTAAACATTATAAAAATATTAAAGGTCAGAATTTTCTAATAGAAACAAAGTTTTATTTGGCTGACTAATTTTGTTAACTGAGTTCTAGAGCAGACATTTTCCATCCTTTTTTTAAAAAAGATTTTTTTAAAGTTTATTTATTTTTGAGAGAGAGAGAGAGAGAGAGAGAGACAGAGAGACAGAGCGTGTGAGAGAGAGAGAGAGAGAGAGAGAGACAGAGCGTGAGTGGGGGTGGGTGGCAGAGAGAGAGGGAGACACAGAATCTGAAGGAGGCGCCAGGCTCTGAGCTGTCAGCACAGAGCCTGAGGTGGGGCTCAAACTCACAGACTGTGAGCAGTCTGGGGCTCACTGGGGCAGAGCAAGAGAGAGAGAGAGAGAAGTAAGGCTTGATCCCATGACCCTGGGATCATGACCTGAGCCAAAATCAAGAGTCAGCCCCTCGACTTAGTCACCCAAGCACCCCACAACACTTCTTCTTAAACGAAATATACAGCTACAGAGTTTTATAAAAATGTATCTAAAATAAATCTATAATACTCCACAATATATAATATTCCTACATTATTTAAAATTTCAGGGGCTCCTGGGTGGTTCAGTCGGTTAAGTGTCTGACTTTGGCTCAGGTCATGATCCCACAGTTTGTGAGTTCAAGTCCTGTGTCAGGCTCTGTGTTGACAACTCAGAGCCTAAGGCCTGCTTCAGATTCTGTGTCTCCCTCTCTCTCTGCCCATCCCTTACTCACACTCTGTCTCTCTTTCTGTCAAAAATAAGCAAACATTAAAAAATTAAAAAAATAAAATTATGACAAATTTAAGGTGTCAACTTAAAAATGAGTGAGACTATTTATAATTTTTCAGAAAATTTTTAGAGGCTGTAGAAGAAAAAACTTTGAAGACCACTTTCCTAGACAAACTCTCACACAATACATACAAGAGCTAGATGTTCACTGCACTCTTGATTACAGGAAAAAAACTTAAAATGTCCATCAATAGGGGAATATACACTGATATAATGGTATATTATAAAATATTAAAAGTGAGTTAGATATACTAGCATCAGCATGGTTTAATCTCTAAAAAATAATGTTGAATAGAAAAACTAGATTATTTACATAGTGTTTAAAAACCACCCAAAATAATACTACCTATTGTTTAAGGACACCTACATGTGTAGAAAAACCATAAAATGATAGGAAAGACATTCTGGTTATATATTCTGGATATATCTGAGGAGAAAAAGAGAGTAAGAATGTGGGGGCAAGGAGACTTTACCTGAATTTCTCATATTTTATTTCCCCCTATTAAATGAACTTAAGTAAATATGGCAAAATGTTAACATCTGTTAAATTTAAGTGGTAGCTACATGGCGATTGTATTATTATTCGTGCTTGTCTGTGGTTGAAATATCTCAGAAATAAATATTTTACAAAATCAATAGAATAGATGGAAAACCTTCTAAGATGAAAATTACTTACAGGCCAAGGTGGTGGAACAGAAGTTACCTCTGGAGTATGAAAATAAGCAACACCATTATGATAAGTGTAAGGATATCCAGTTGAAGTTGTTAGATACATTGTTCCAGCTGCAGGCATTATACTGGAACCTAAAGCAAAGATTAAATAATAACAATAACTAAAATGTTCAATTTTCTTTTAAAATGGTAATTTCCGAACATTTGAAAATGTTTATCTTAACACACTTATATAGTTATGGTAAAAATTGAATGTTGCAAATTAAAAAAAAATTCCATACGTTAAAGTATCTTTGAAATATATGTTTTCAAACTTACTATCTTAGAGCTTTTATTACTTTAAGGTGAATAAGAGAAAAAGAAACAAGTTCAAAAAAGAATACTAAAAATTCATTAACTTAGATTTTAGTACCAATGTAACAAAACACAAAGCTTAACAATTTAAATTATTATCAGCAAGGCCATTATTTTTATAAATATAAATTATAAAGTTAACTGAAGATTATAGACACTATAATAAAGTTCCTAAGACCTTAGTAAGACCTTTTATTAGTAAAAGGCCAAAGATGATGAAATCAGTGAGGTTGGAAAAGATTCCATACTTTCCTGAAGGGATTTTGGTTTTACCCCACAAATTCTTTGGATCTACTCTCACAATAATTCATTGACACTGTAACTCTCATTCTCTAGCTTCCCTTTGCTGTAACTGCTGCTGTTGCAAACATGACCATAAATCTTCCATGTGGCTAGTTCTGGGTCCCCACCTCTTTTCTCAGATCAAGTTATTACACTCCTCCCCCCAAATTAAAAAATATGTATGTTTTTGTCAGGAGAACACTTGGAAAATTTGTATAAGCCAAGTTAGATTAAGTACTTGACGAGCAAATTTATGTAAATTACTGGAACTGGCAATCCTTCTTCCAGTATATCAGTGATTCTCAAAAGTTAACATACATTAGAATCACCTAGATAGCTTATTATCCAGGGCCACATTTGCAGAGATTTAGATTCAGTAAGTCTGGGATAGGGCCTGAGGATTTGCATTTTGACAGATTCCAAGTGAACTGTTACTGGCTGCAAACCACACTGTGAGTAGCACTGGCCTACCATTTTAAGCAGCACTACTGCTTCTCAGCCTTTATATTTTCACTGTATTTCATCTAGAGTTGTTACTGCTTACTTTAGTGATTCTTAATCCCATCCTTTTGAGAATCTGATGAAAGTCATGGAGTCTTTTCTCAGAGATATATACTGAAACAAAATTTTGCACACAATTCATGAAGTTCATGGATTTCCCTCCAAAGATAATCAAGGAACCACAGGTTTATCTGCTAAATGAATGAATGAATGAATGAATGAATGAATGAATTTTAAGTCAGTACAGTTACAGGGCATTGAACTTGGCTGGTGATACAGCCAAAAAGAAAAAAGAAAAAAGAAAAAAATTGGACATACCGTATTGAAGTTAGGCTCTGGTGGGAAAGATAGTTATTAGGTAACTACACAATTAATCAATTAAGACAATTTTGATAAATACATTAAGATGTAGTGTAGTCTATTATACTAGGTAGTATGAATGTTCCAATTGTATTTAATTTGTGAGGAAATGATGTTTGGGCTGAGCTTTAAAGAATGAATGGGATTTTAATGGAATGGCAAAGAGCATTCTAGGTAAATAGTGTGTATTAGGAGTACGGTATGTTCTGGAACTGAGATGAGGCTAGATGGCTAAAGCATGGGAAGAAAAATAAAGGACAGTTCAAAAATAAGCAGAAAATAACTTAAGATGCGCACTTTTGAAAGATTACTCCGGCTTCCTTGTGTATGATAGGTTGGAAGGTACCAAGACTGGATTCAGAAAGACCAGTTAGGAGGCTTTTCCAGTGATCAAGGCAAGGAAAGTGGGTAGCTCAGACTAGAATGTTGGTAATGGAGATGGGAAAAAAAGCAACAGATCTGAGAAAAAATTGAGATAAGAATCCCCTGTATCTTGAGAATCTACTTTTATACTTAATATTTATTTGCAGAAAAGTATAATGAGCTTTGGAGTCAACCTGTCCTGGATTTGAAGGCTAATGCCACTATTTGGTTATATAGTTATTTAACCCGATACTTTTCAAATTCACCACCTGATTGAAGGCATTCAGCATAGTGATTCATGGTTTTTTTTGTTTTTTTGGTTTTTTTTTAGCAACTTGTGGGTCATAATATGAACATTACTACTTATACCTACTGCTGGTGATAAAAAATGGTTACTACGTGTCAACAGCTTAATTCTTAGAACAAGAAAGAAGTATTAATCTACTGAGGACACTTCAGTTATCTTCTAAATTAACAAATAACTAAGTCAAAATTAAACTTGATTAACTTCTAAATTAAAATAGACCACCCAAATGAGTACAACTATTAATTTGTTAACAGATGTACAATAAACACCTAATGTTTTACACATCCCAGTGGACACTAGGACACAGCTAAGGAAGAATAAGAAAATTCAGTTGTGAATTTTCTAGCCAAAGACTGTTATAGAGTTTAATAAATATTTAGGTAAAAAGCAAACTGTAAAGATGCCTAATACAATAAATAGGAAGATTGAGAAAAAAAGAAGAGTAGAGTTGAAAACCTTGCAGAAATTTGAGAAGGGCACATAATTTAGCCAATTATTAAAGCTTTAGGAATTGTTCCCTCTGATAATTATGACACATCTAGTTGGGTTATAGTACCTACCATGCAACTAGAGTTTCTGATATTGGTTCTTTATTTTTATTTTCAGTATTTTAAATTTAAATTTCTAATTTTAAATTACTTTTCTAATTATAAAAATTTCCAATTCATAATGCCAAATTACTTCTAATTACCTTTGTAATTTTAAATTATATTTTTATTTTAGAAGAGTTTTCCTTTAAAGATGTAATTATATGTAATATATGTAAGCACCATTATTTATGTAAAATTTTCCCTACCCCCTGAAAATCTAACATACATTAATTTGTAAGAAATATTCATTTGATCACCAACTTTGCTGAAATAACTTTATTAAATTAAAGAAGTCTGACCTTCTAATTAAATTCTAGAAAAAGTCTAATATTTCAAAAAAGAACCATGTAAAAATACTGGAAAATGCATTAGTTCTCAATACATACGAGGAATTCCTACTTGTTGTTTTCTTATTGCTGGACCAATGTTCAGTTTCTTATCTTTATAATTAAGTTTTTCAGCCTAGAATAAAAAAAAAAAATTATTATTTTGGTACTACTGTTTTATAAAACCAATAGTGAAAAACTAGTGAGAAACATTTTTAAAATTCAGACTATAATAGTTTTGAAAGCAGCAAGGAATACTGGAAAGGACAAAGTCTTTGAATATTAAAGATATGGGTTTGAATCTTGGTTCCAATGCTTTGACCCTAGTTCTTTAATGGGAATACAGTCAAGCCTCTACTCATAGATCCCGTATTTGGGAATTCACCTATTCATTAAAATTATTTGTAACCCCCAAATCAATACTTGTAGCAATTTAGTGATTACTAGTGGACATGAGCAGAGAGGTGAAAATTTTTAATTGCCTGACATATATGGTCCCAGCTAAGGTCAAACAAGGGAATACTCTGTCCATTCTTGTTTCAGCTCTTACGGTGAAAACAAGAGTCCGTTTCATGTTCTGTTTAGTGCCATGTTTTTTGCATTTTTGTGTTTTATGTTGGTGATTTTGCTATCTTTTTTATTTTGCTATTTAAAATAGCCCTCAAGTGTAGTGCTGAGGTACTGGGTAGTATTCCCAAGCACAAGAATAATGTCATTTGCCTTATGGAGAAAATATGTGTTACATGAATTTAATTCAGGCATGTGTTACATAATGCTGTTGAACAGGAGTTCCATGTTAATGAATCAACAATATATATTTAACATGAAGTCTTTAAACAGAAACACACATAAAACAAAGTTATGTATTAATTGGTTAATGCAAATAACGTAGGGGCATCTGGGTGACTCAGTTGGTGAGGTGTCCAACTTCAGCTCGGGTCAGATCTCACAAGTTCGTGAGTTTAAGCCCCGCACTGACAGCTCAGAGCCTGCTTTAGATTCACTGTCTCCCTCTCTTTCTGCCCTTCCCCTGCTTGTGCTCTCTCAGAAATAAATAAACATTAAAAAAAAACAAAGAAGAAAATAATGTAACCAGAAACTTGTGGGAACCTAGTCTTGTATTTCTTCTAGGAACAGCAGTCCAATATTTGCCAATTCAGTGTTCATGGTGACTTTAAAGAACATAACTAGTATGAATAGTGGGGATCAGCTGCATGTGATTTAATATATAATTCAAACTATTTTTTTCCTTAAAAAATTAACTAACATTTACCAAATTTAGTTATTACACTGAACTGCAGGCTATAGACTTTTTCTATGAATGTTCTTAGTTTATATAATGTTTTTCACAAGAGGGAAGTAATCTCAGATAATTTCACTCTAGTGTTGTAGTGTTTGTAGGAATTCAAAGTGCTATCAACTAACACTTGAGAAAAGATATATCCCCAAGTTCTTAGTTTAAGCAAATAAAGTAAAAAATTATATTACAGCTTGACAAACAAACGCATGCAATGATTTAGAATTTGTTTTTCTATTGATAAAAATCTATGCTTAACCTTTTTTAAAAAGATTTTTAAAAATATGTTTTTAAAAGTAATCTCTACACCCAACCTGGGGCTCAGACCTATAGACCTGAGATCAAGAAATACATGCTCCACTGACTCAGCCAGCCAGGCACACCTGTTTAATCTTAAAAAAAAGCCAACAACTTTTTTTTTTAAATTTTAGAGAGAGAGAGAGAGAGAGAGAGAGAGAGAAAGAGTGTGTGAGCAGGGTAGTGGCCAGAAGGAGAGAGAGAGAATGGCGAGCAGGCTTCACGCTCAGTGTGGAGCCTGACGCAGGGCTTGATCCCGTGACCCTGGGATTATGACCTGAGCCAAAATCGAGAGTTGACCACTCAACTGACTGAGCCACCTAGGCGCCCTTAATCTTTTTTTAATTCAATTTTTTTGGAGACCAATGTCAATCTTAAGATGCAAATAAGTTAACATTTTTTTTCTAGCAATTGATCATTGTACTGGAATGCTAATACTAAAACAAATATCCTAAAGGATTAGTTTCAAAAAAGGAAGTTGAATACATTAAGAGATCTTACCTCTTGTAAAATTTTTTGTGCATCTTCTTGTGTTTCAAAAGTGATGAAACCATACCTAAAAAAATGCATTAATTATTTTCTTTAGAACATTAGAGTTATACTAAGATTAATTTTTTTTCTTTTAAGCATGGGCCACTGTAGTAGTGAGCAGTTTTCTAAGGTGCCCAGCATGCAAAATTTAAGAGAATCATTCACAGCTTAACACTGTCACCTCCTCTTAGAGTCAGGACACTAAAAAAAAAAAAAACAACAAACCAAGATCTTCAAACAGTTTCATATCTGACTTGTATATAAATCAGGAAAGCATGAAAGATTCAAGTTCTGGCTTACAAATTAGGATGCAATAAATTTTGGTACAGAGACATAATCACCTTTTAAAATAATAGAAGTTTGGCTTAAATAGGAATCAGAGTAGGGAAAAAATTTCAACACAAAATTTTTTTAAATTGGTAAATGTTTATTTATATGGATGTATTATTATTAGCACATCTAAACTGATAATGCAATTACTAGTATTTCCCAAAGACAAATAAAAAATATGTACATCCCAGACTTTCTACCTGCTGTTTGCATGCATAATTGTTACCTCCAGAGTACAATTCATATAATATTCAAGATACAAATATATTTTGAATGCAATGTCCAAAAAGCCAAAACAGATAGACAAAAAGATATGAAAGAGATAAAACAGTATATCCCCCTGCCAAGCATAATTTCTACTTAGGTAACTTAAGGAAACTAGAGTAGTGTTAAATATCTTCACTATTTTCTTCAATTCATAGTTACTGTATTATATAAAAAGTTTCTTCCTCTAACAAAGAATTTCTCTTTTTCTATTTGCCCAAACATTAAACAAGGATTAAGGAAATACTTTTACACTAAATTTTTGATAGAACACATACACCACCCAGTGGAAAAGGCATAAAATACAGTTTACATATCTATGTTTTTAGTGGTAAAAAGTGGATATTACCAAAATATTGCAAATTCTATTAACCAAATACAAGAGCTAAAATCTCACTTTTTCCTAATACTATTTGTCAGTCTGAGAAGTATCTCATTTGTTTAAAAATAACATCTCTCCAGGAACCCATCTCTTCCAAAGTGCTCACTTGACATTCTTACAAGTTGCTTCCCTCTAGTAGAATTTTCTATCTACCTTGTTAGTCCTTTCTCTTATGTATGTCCTGCCTCTCTTTCAAGAAAATGGACATAATCCTTCACTGATCTCCACTGTCTTACCCATTTTTTTCCCATGGATATTTATTTTTTAAAATTTTATTTTTTATTTTTTAAAATTTACAACTAAGTTCTGTCTTACCCATTTTAACTTTGCTATCAAACTTAAGTAAGTACACTATGTAAACTACCTCTTCTCTGAGATTTGGCTTTTGTATAAACCAGTCCACTGCAATGGCTCTAAGGTCGTTAGCCATTTCTAGACAAATCTTCCTGATTTCTTCTCAGTTTTTATTCTCTTTGATTTGGCAATTAAAAATCATTCTCTTTAGAGTTATATTTCTCAGGTTAGTTCCTTATCTCTGTGTCTAAAGCAGGCATACAATTCCAAGAGCATCTGATTCCTTTAGCTTCTGGTTCCTTAGCTACTGGACGTTAGTTACCCAACATTAAATGCTTGCTACATAACATTGAATAGTTCCTCAGCCAATGCAAGAATAGCTTCCTAACAAATTAAGGAATATTATAGTGTCCTCCCCCATGCCAAAATACACACACACATACACATACACACACACACACAATGCAGATTAAAGGCAAGAAGAAAGAAGAGAGCATGAAATTCTCTTTTTAAAAAATGGAATCAAAATAAGTTAGCATACCAAATCTAGTAAGCCAATAAAAATACAATTGTTAATTCTATGTACTATCTATAGCAATACTAACCCTTTGGACACTCCAGCTCTGTCATTTACAATCTTCACTTCTTTTACAGACCCATACTGGGAAAAAAATTTTCTTAAATCATTTTCATTTGTCTAATGGCATAAAAGGAAAACACAAAAAATTGCTTTTAATAGCTTTTAATGGCTTTTAAAATATCCTCTAACTGCTAAAAAATGAAACAAGTCTTATGCTTGTTTTGGAGACAGAAAAGATTGTAAACAAATAGTAATATAAACGTAAGAATGCCTCTCAGCATAAAAACAGTATATAAAACCACTAAATTATTAAAACCAATGTAAATACATTGCTTTATGCAGTAACTATGATGTTAAACTATTATAATCAATGAAAAAAAATTAAGCTGAATTGCTTTAAAAACAAAAAGAAAGTTCACTCATATTTAAAGGAATTCTTGTTGGCCAGTTAAAAAAATAGCTTGAATTAGGCACGGCTATAACTATGTAAGGGCATATTACTATTGGTTTTTGTGGCTCAGAGAGGCCCATGGTCATGGCAGTGGAACTAAGTTGTTGGTGTATACCAGTCCCTCTATTTTAATCAGCAGTCTCCAGGAACAGTAAGGTCTTAGGAAAGGAATACATTTCTAAAAGTACTTGAACTCAATTTGTGATATCAATGAAGTAGCTACAAGATTTAGAGTTTTTAGATAGTTTATCTGTACTCAACGTACATTTCAGCTAAATAATGACATCATAATATCCAAAATAAAAATTTGAATCATCATTGGACTATAATACACAAGATATCTACAAGGATGGTTTTAACTGCAGTAGTCTCATAATACACTCATTTTATCTTTTCCTACAATATTCACACTAAATTCACTGTAATTTCATTTTCTGGTTCAGGTATAACTACCCCATGGAAACTTTAAATATCTTTAGAAAAGAATTTCTTTATATACACAGAAAAAGGCATGCCCAACAGCAGTGCTATGCCTCTTATATACATTATCAGGTTTTAGTTGGTAGCCTACAGCCTGGTAAATTGGATGATGACAAATACTGAGATAATCTTAAGAATAACTAAATTCCTCTTATTTCAATAAACTCAAATGGAACCAATGCCAGAAGAATTTGTGTTAGAGATTTGAAAACAATTCAAACTATTCTCTGATAGAAGAATCACTAGTTCAATTTTGCAGCTCTACTTCCTAGTTGAAAAATAAGGAGACAAAGTCAAGATGATTAAGTATCAAGAGGGATGGGCTATAAGCTTCCAAAAAGAAGAGTTTTAAAAAGTTTGACACTGTTTGCTACTACAGAAACCCATCCAGGAACCCATCTCTGGATGGTTCATTTCCTCGTTGTCATTTGTCTATGGTTTTGGAAACGGTATAAGTATCAGGGAGGGAACCCTAGCCGTTACCTTAAAGGTACAACTGTGTTCTAACAATGGCCTCTTAAGTTCATAACGTAGCTGATAAAATTCAATAACCTAGAATAGCCTAACCATATGAATATTTCCATTTATTGATAATTTATTTAAAAATATACTGTTAATGATATAAATTAATTCTGAACAAAAATACTCAACTCGAATATTTATGGTCAGCCATTAATATTTTTCATAGAAACAGAAAATCTTTTTAAAAATTAGCATTTCATTAAAAATCATTTTTATTCATGTTTAGTGAACCAATGACATACTTGCTTGAAAATCATTATTTTGACAAATACACAAATACAGTATGTGTATCATTTCTCTTGAGAAGAAAAAAAGTATTTTCATCCAAATTGCAAAAGATTGATTATAGGGAAATAGTAATAAATGTCAAATTTATTTGACACATCTTTGGCACAAAGATTTTTTTTAATTAAGAAAGACAACTATCCCTGTAATTTTCAATATATAATATGGAAACTTGGAAATCTTTCTACATATCCACTTAGAAGTAAGGATATTCCACTTAAAATAGCATGCAGACCTTTCCTATAGGTGTTTACTACTACCTCCCAAATGGGGGTGCTAAAACATCTCACAAACTAAGCTTCTTTGAAAGAGTGGAATGACTGATTACATTATTAAAGTGTATTAATGTTAAGATGTTTTATTCTGACATTTTTTTTTGTGATCAGATTCTAAATTAGATGGTGGAAAGCAATTTTGATGGAAGTTTAGGAGGTTATTCAATAGGAACTTGAGAGTAAAGTTGGGATAAAGAAACAAATTCATAGGACTAAATTTTGTGTTTTTTAAAAAAATTGCGTTTTCTTTCGAAATTATTACCATGCATTATTTTTTTTGGAGTATGACATAATAAAGTATAATTAGTGTGGTATGGTGAAATAAGGAATATGGAACTATGAGTCAAAATAGTGGGATTCTAGTCTTCACTCTGTCACGAAGAAGCTAGGAGCCTACAGATATATCAGTGAGCCTCAATTTCCCTGTATGGGAAATTACACATATTCTTTTTAACGAACACTGGTATTGAAAAGATTCTTTATAGTAAGACAATGTGAAACCTACTAATCATTATGGAAATAGCAATTGTTATTTTTGCAGTTGTACAAAAATTTTCTGAGAAATAAAATAACTTCTAACGCAAAAAATACACTATGTTACATGCATAAATAGGTACCTTAAAGTCAATTCCTCCTACAAAGATGCGATTAGGGATCACTGTTCCATATCTTGGGGCACTTGTTGGGTTATTCAAAGGCACAGGTGATACAGGATTAGGGGATGGAGATAATGAATCTGTTTGCGTCTGATTTGATGTTTGCTGTAAAATAAAATTCTTTTAAACTTTTAGCATTGGGTAGAAGTTTGATGCAGGCTGAAAACAATATCTTTCAAAAAGATGAGTCATTTAGACAAAATGTAATATTTTAGACTTTAATTTTAGTCTATTATTATGAAGATTATAATTAGAACTAATACTTTTTTTGGAGCAATAAAAATATGGGAAATGTAGAATCTACTCCACTACAGAGAAAATCTTAATTACTTAAAATGTTTCTGTGAATTATTATTAAATATACAATTTAAATATTATAAATATTGAGGAATATTAAACTCAAAAAACAGAAAGAGAAAAGCAGCCCTGACAGCTGGGAACTGGCTTTGTTCTGGTGTTGTTAGGAGTTGGCCTCGAACTCACAGCTAGGCTATGGTTGTTCTCTTGTTAACAGGCATTAGGCAAAGTTACTCTGTGATTGTGATGGATCACAACAAAAACAAGACCATTCCATAACCATGTCTGAACGCTGACAAAAACAAAAGCATTGTCCAAACCATAAGAATGACCAAACAGCCCTCTATTCTGGCTGATATGTATAACTGCTCCATCTTTATCAATCACAGCTTTGGCTTCAATCTATTTTTCTTGCCTTCTAGATAAGAATTAGCAGAATTACTCCCACTTTCTGACAACATGCATCTCACAGTAAAGCCATTCTTCCTTAAACCCTATCTAAAAAGAGCTTAACACAAGTTTAAATCCCATAGTAAGTTCTTTTCTAGCACCCTCTTACCAAAAGGCTCCATGGTGCATGCTCTTCCTTGTGGCAACAATTCAATACACCCAACTTTAGTGAACTACAGTATGTTCCTGGTAGTCTTTGGCTAAAGGGCAGTGACAAGTTGATAAATTCTGACATTCAAGTTCACTGTTTTTTAACTCTAAAGTCAAAGTTTTAAATGCACTTGTCAATTTGAAGATTGAACTGATTTTGTAAAGAAAAGAGAAATTTACATACCTATATCTCATAGGCATAAATTTTTATACCAAAGATTGAACTCAGTACATACATGTTCATAATTCTAAGTTGGGGGCCTAATTTAGATTCTAATAAACATATATTAACATATATGCCTTTGCACAATGGCAAGATGGCAAGCTCTTAACCTACATCTGAAAAAAACAAGACTTGAGAATAGAATTTTGATAGTTTTTAAAAAAAATTTTTTTTTTACGTTTATTTATTTTTGAGACAGAGAGAGAGCATGAACGGGGGAGGGTCAGAAAGTGAGGGAGACACAGAATTTGAAATAGGCTCCAGGCTCTAAGCTGTCAGCACAGAGCCCGATGCGGGGCTCGAACTCACAGACTGTGAGATCATGACCTGACCCGAAGTCGGTCGCCCAACTGACTGAGCCACCCAGGCGCCCCGAGGATAGAATTTTGAAGAGAAACCAATTTAAAGCACTTGCTTATTATTTTCCTTTTGGGAACATTAAACAGGCTTCTCAGACAGTCTAACGTACTAAATGAGTATGCTTCAAAAATCTTGGTTTCAGAATTTCAATTCTCTAAGAAACAAATACATGAAAATGAATTTCCAACATAGATAATGAGTTGTTCTTTTTCATAGTTGCTCTCCTGTCTCACTTAATTGGCCAATAAAACCATGATCCCTAAGTCAATCCTTCAAGATATACAGAGAAATGACTAGGCCAGTAGTGACTACAGGGCTACAGGTTGGATCTCATTGGGTTCTATTCTGCATCTAGTGTTAAGGGGGAACAACACAAATTCCTAAAAAGGGAGTTCATAAAAACACCTATTAACCCACAGAAAAATCATCACATTTAATAACTGCTATGTTGTAGTTTCCAATTAAAGAAATTGGGGAACCAATCTTAAAAGCATTCTCTCTGGGCATTTGGAGGTTATTTGTAACTTCAGTCACTTTACTTCTAGGATGTAGTGCAGAGAATGATGATTTTGGGGTGCTTAGTTTTATTTTTCAACTGTGGATTTGCATTGCTAGAGATAATAGCATAGCTCTAGTAGATACAATCTTGTCTGTTTACAGATTGTAAAATTTTAAAAATCAGTCTTCATGAAATTTTCTTCTGAAAAACAAGTTCGACAGATGAATTCATTTGTTCTCCAATTTGTTTAAATAAAAGTCAATTCCATTATTTTTCACGGAGAAAGGACATGAACAAAAGTGAACAGGTGCTTTATTTCCAATCTTGAGAAACTAGTTAGATGATACTGAGAAAGGAAAAACATCAACTTTTTATATCCTGTTCATTTCATTCTCATTTCTAAGGCTCCTGCTGTACTGTGGGTTCCTACTGCCTTATTTTTCTTCTTACCACTTATCACTTTCCAACATACTATATAGTTTACATATGTTTATTGCTTACCACTTTGCAATGTAGTGCAGTGTTCATATGGGAAGGGATTTTGCCTATTTTGTTCACTGATCATTTAAAGTGGGGATGGTACATAGCAGGTGTTCAATAAATAATTTGTTGAACAAACGAATGAATCACTTCTCTCTGCTCATGATATCCCAACCATTAGGCAGAGGGTTTAAGAATACAATATGAAAAGAACCTAGAAAATATCTTAATGTTAGTAGTGACAAGGCTTAAGCAGAAATATCTCAATTCCTCAGAGAAGGTTGGCGATGCACTGAGCTAATAAAGCCTCAGATTCCACCGGCAATAATTTTGCAAATGTATGAAAAGCACTTAGGCAGGTGTTGTTAGATTAGAAGTAAGGGTTCTTAGTTTAGCAAAACTTCCTGCACTAAAGAGTTTATTAAAAATTTCCTTCAAAGTAATGTGCCCTCACTGCCTCCATCCCTTGAGAATTAACCTCGAAATCTATCATCCACTTTGCCAGCGAAGACAACGGGAAGAGGGCAGGCTAACCGTCGCAGTCAAGGCCTCGAAGCTCCTTCCCCTCCGAGGCCAGCAAGCTGAGGCGCTGGAGGATATGGCCGCTGCGACAATTTCCTCGGGTTCTCTCGGGTCATCGTGAACTTGGGCACTGACACGAGGATCCACCCCCTCCCCACCAAAGTGCGGGAGGGAAAAGAAGGCTAACCAGCGAGAAATTTTGACCCGCAAACCCGCCAGCAGCAGTGGCTGGAACCCTCAACGGCACCGACCCGACGGTGGCCTCGAGCGTCGGCAACAACTCGGCACTTACGTGGCGCGCGCTGATTGGCTGCCAGCGGGGTGGGGGCGGGGCACAGTGGCACCTCGCCTCAGCGCCTCGGCTCCTCAGGCCTGCTTCGTCTCCCGCCCCTCCCCCACCCGGCCCTCAGCGTCTCGGGCGCACACCCGGTATTAAAGTGTCCGGGTCCGTCCAGGGCCAGGGTGCCCCACCCCTCCCTCCAGGTCTCTCCGGCCTTCCGGTCCCCACTGACTAGCCAGGGAGAGGCGGTGTCAGCCGCCCTGGCAATCCCTTGCGGTGGGCGTCTGGGCGGAGTCCGGCCCGAGCAGGCGTCAAAGACGGGGCCGAGCCCAGTTTCGGCGGGAAAGCTATTTTTCTAGCCCAGCCCCGCCTGTTGTACAGGACCCGGCCACCCGCCGCCTCCTGAAAACTTCCGGCCATTTCCGAGGTCCCCCAGCCAGCCTACACCCGGTCCTGGCCCGGTGGTCCCACCTTCCCGACCCCACCACCCGACCCGACGGGGCCTGCAGGGAGGCCGCTCTTCGCGGTGGTCGATGGGGCATCCTGTCCACGTTTCTTCCCGAAAAAATAGAGGGCGTTTGGGCACTAGACTTCACAATTCCAGCCCCTCAGGAACGGAGTCCACGTTGCTCCTTCCCCTTGCTATCCCGGGGCCGGAGGCCCTGACTGCCGTACTCACCGCCCCGGACTCGGTCTCCATCTTCCTCTACGCTCTTCAGAACCCAGGGGAAAGGATCAGAAACCTGAAGTTTGAAAGCACTTTCACACCAAGGAAGCAACACCACGTTTCCCCGACGGACACTCCCCCTGGCGGCGACGGCGGCAGTGGCAGCTGCAGGGGCGCAGGCTCGGACCCGGGACCTGAACCTGCCACCCGGTAGGGGGGGGTGGGGAGGAGCAGGCGACGTCGCCTCGGGCGGCGGGGCGGGCGGGCGCAGCAAGCCGGGAGCGGCGCGGGCGGGCGGTTTCGGCTGTGGCCCGTGGTCGCGGAGCTGGGCCGTCTGGGGAGGGAAGAGCGTGCAGCAAGTCGGGGCGGACGTGTGGTGTGCAGACGAGGGCTCGGCTCTGGGGCCACTCTCGCCTGCTTTCGGACGGCTGGGGAGGAGAGAGCGAACGGTTATGCAAAGCACCATGCACCGCACACTTTCCTCTCTTCTCCCCTTTGGAGGAAAGTCGGCGTCTGGGACTGGTGGGTTTCGAAAGGTTGACGTGACCTCAGGCTTTACTAAGCAGCAAGAGGCCGGTTGAGGGGTGACTTCGGAAGGCTGGTGCAGGGCCAGGAGGACGGTTTCCAGAGTCAAACTCTGACCCCCCGGGCCTGACGCGCCAAACTCGGGGACTCCCGAGAAGCCTGGGACTCCGCGCTGCACCTGTTGTCGCCGTCACTCATCCCCGCTAGCGGGCGGGCGGGGCGGCGCGGGCGCTTGGCCGGGACCCGCCGCGCAGCCCAGTCTGGGCCTCGGCGCCCGTCACAGGCTGGCGCCCGGAGCAGCTCCCGCGGGCCCCTCGCGGCTGAGCACCGCCCGGCCTGCCGCAGCAACAGCCTTGGGAGCCGGTCTGCGACGAGGCCACCCGCTCGCCAGAGGGGGTGAGCACTGTGCGGCTTGACTGGAGCGGCTCCGGCGGCCTTGGGATACATAGCCTTTGAAAGAGTACTTTGTAAAAAATATCTGTGAAAGGTAGCTGAGAGTTCTGTATATCGCCGCTATAATGCATAATGTAATATTATACATACACATATATGGTATATAAATATATAAGCGGTATATAATATATAATCAAGTTGTAAATAATTACAACTAAGTAAACATGTAATAATGCTGATGATTATTGCACCTACCATTTATCAAGAATTCATTTTGTGCCAGTCACAGTGCTTTATAATCAATATCATTTCATTGTTCTCACAGAAACCCTTCAAATAGATACTACTGTATCTATAGATACAGAGCTAAAGCTATAAGAGATTTAACTATAAGAGCTAAAGAGCTAAAGCTCTTAAGAGCTAAAGCTATAAGAGATTTAACTGGGATCTCTCTGACGATTCATGAGCTTAACATTAAAAAAATGAAAAACCAATTTTAATGTTTTACTTATTTTTGAGACAGAGAGAGACAGAGCGTGAACGGGGGAGGGTCAGAGAGAGGGAGACACAGAATCTGAAACAGGCTCCAGGCTCTGAGCTGTCAGCACAGAGCCCGACGCGGGGCTTGAACTCACGAACCGTGAGATCGTGACCTGAACCGAAGTCGGATGCTCAACCGACTGAGCCACCCAGGCGCCCCTAAAATTTTTTTTTTAAAAATATTTATTTATTCTTGAAGGAGAGAGAGAGCGAGCAGAGGAGCGAGACCCAGAATCTGAAGCAGGCTCCACCGCTCTAAGCTGTCAGCACAGAACCCAACTCCGGGCTTCAGCTCATGAGCAGTGAGATCTTGACCTGAGCCAGAGTCTGATGGTCGACTGACTTAGCCACCCAGGTGCCCCATGAGCTTAACCATTTTCACATGTGCTTTTAAAAAGTTAGCAGTAACAACTATTAAAACTGACATTAATAATAACTTCTGTGCTCTCTGTTATAAAAGTTTGTGTTATTTTACTTTAAAGATAAACGTTTAAAAATATGCAGTATGGCTTAATTTGTAATCTGTACAGAGATTAGCTCTTCATATTATTTACCAAAAATAAAATGGGAAGCATAATTTTTTCACTGAATACAGTTATTCAATCATTAGTTTTGCATGCAATTTAAGTTCATTTTAGGTTTTAGTTTCTGTGGAAACAGAAAAGACAAACCTATTCAAATTAATACTCACATTCTAGAGCAAAATAGTTTTGCTGTTCAATAACGGAACTGATTTTGTTCTTTTTTTTTTTTTTTCCAATAGTAATGATGGGTGTGAGTAGTTATTACTATCCCCTCTTTTGCCCAAGTCTTTAATTGGCTGAAAACCCTTCCTTTTGAAGACTGTCTTCACCATAAAGGTGGTCACTGTGTAATACACAAATTAATCAACACAATTTAGGGGATATTAACTGTATTTCAAGGCCCCTGTTAGGTACTAGGGGGATATACTGTATTTACAGTAGATAATTATTCTACTTCTCTTTTCATTGTTAAAGCAAAAGGAATTTTTGCTTTTAAAATTTGGATAAATCATGTAAAAGTATACAATTCAACTAGTAGACATTATAGAGTTCCTATTGTGTGTAGGACCTAATATTAGGCTTTATGTTATGGGGGATAGGAGGATGAACAAGATCAAATCCTCATCTTGTGTGTTTTTCAATCTAGAAGGGGAGAAAAGACTAGTTGCTCAAAAATAGTAATGATACCTAAATGTGCTTATAATTAATAAGACATAAGCAGAACAGGATAAGTGACATATGAACTGTGATCAAAGATCTATGGGAGCATAGAGGACCATATAGTGGAGCACAATGTCCAGGGCTGGGTAAAAGCTCCATCAGAACTGACATTCTGGTCTGGGTGGGAAGGGTGAAAGGAAAGATACCGAATCCCTGTCATCTATTCAGCATTAGGCTAGGCTAGGCACATTCTTTTTTAATCTTTTTAGTTACCATTCTTGCTCGCTTTCTCTCTCTCTCTTTGGAAATTTAAGCCTTGGAAAGGTAAAAGTGACTCAGGTAGTTACATTGTTAGTAACTGGTAGATACAGTTTTCAAAACTTGGTTGTATTTGACTCCATTTGCCCATGCATAGTGTACTCTGCCATGTTATTTATACCGTGGTAATGACTTAGAATTTTATTCTGGAGACTTTGCAAATAAAGAGCCATTGAAGGTTGTTGAATCAGGAAGTTACAAAATCAGAGCCAAAATTTATATTCTCAGATTAGAGGAACAGTTTTTAAAAGACTGGAAACAGAATTGAGTTAGGTGCATACTACTCTAGTGAAAAATAATGGGGATCTAAACAAAAGTAGCAGCTCTGAGAATAAAATACTGGGAAAGGGTTAAGGAGAAACCAGAGAAGAACTGAAACTTGGACGTGGTGATGATGGGGAGGGATTGGTTAGGATGGTTCAGAAGTCTCAAGTTTCAAATCCTGGAGATGTCATTGACAAAGATAAATATAAAAGTGCAACACATAACAAATTGCAAACCTAATATCCCATTTGCTTATATTTTCGGCCAGCATCCCAACATCTCTCATCTTTTTCTTTCACACAGTCTGTTAAGAGTATAGTTCCTGTTTCAGAGATTTACCCAAAGCTGCCTTCCCTCTTGCTTGCCTTCCATTACTGGCAGTTTTCCCATTACTGCCTCTTGAGTCTTCTAGCCACAGATTCTAACTCCTAATATCTATTTTAGGCAGTCCTTTTCTCAATAACCCTTTGGATGTGTGCTCTAGCTTATAGGCCTAGAAACCATTTGTGGGCCTCCTGTGGACCAGGCTTTACCCTAAGGCAGGGTCTATGGCTATGATGAAGATGTGGTTCTTGCTCTCCAACAGCCTGTGGTCTAGTGCCAGAAGGAGCTAAGTGAATAGAAAGTTCATACATTCAATGTGCTAAGCGTAGCAGTAGAAGAGTTGCCAAGCGCAGAGATAGCCCAGACCAGGAGTGACTTGGTAGAAAAACAACATGAAAAGTCATGTTTAGAAGATGCCTCTACTTCCATTTTATTTCTTTCTAGTTCCCAAGTCTATTAACCTGTTGTTGTGTTTTGGAGGATGATCAGATGCTTTCTTTTTCTCTGTGATGATTGGATATTTGAAATGGGAGAGGTGAGGGATAGGATGTTTATTTATTTATTTATTTTTTATTTTATTTTATTATTATTATTTTTTAGGGTAGAATTTTTAAAAATCTGCCTTAAGGAAGCAAAGAGTCCAGTGCAGATCTTCTTTTCCTTTACAGAGTGTAATACTTACATTTAGAGAGGGTGTTACAGAGCTAGTCTAGACTGAAACAGTAACTGATTTTTTGGAAAATTCCTTATAAAATTCTTTTATTTGGTTATGCTGTTTACTTTGAGCAACTATTTAGATTCAAGAGTATACAATATAGAATTGACTGTTCAAGATAAGGTAGGAGCTCAGTAAATAGTTATAAAATAAGAGACTAAATGAATAGGCAACTCTCTCTCCACTTTCCATTTTATCCCCACCCCTTACCATTTTACTCTTACTTCTGAAATAAGAGTGAAAAACAATCACTGTCAGAGAATCTTTTTCTCGATCTACTTACACAAGTATGGTTTAATAATTATGCACGTTTTCAGTTGCTTTTTAGGGGAAGACCTTGTGTTTGGAACATCCCACCTGCAAAATCCTTTGAATATTCACAGATATTTCCTTAAGAGCAAATGATACACCATTTACAAAAATAAGACCTGTGAAGTAAGACTTCAGTGTAAGAATGATTGTCCTAAACTTACTGTCCACTTGTAGATTCAGGCCTTTGCCTTGGCTTGCCCCTTTATTTTACCTTTGCTTGCTCTCACCTTCTGACCACCAACTGCTGTTTTTTTTTAACCTCTTTCCATTGTTGTTTCATCCTTAGATTTTATATTTCTGGGAGGAAAACATTTTCATCAACCCTTTTAGGGTCCCTGGCTGGGTCTGAAAATTAAACTGACAGTGATTAACAGGAGAAAAGCATACAAATTTTACTGAATTTTTACATGTACATGGGGGTCTTCATGAGGGAATGAAGACCTAAGAACTGGCCAGAGTAGGAAGCTTTTGCATCTTTTGGACAAAGAAACAATAAATTTATGAGTAATTGACAAGACAAAAGGGTTTAGGCTAGAGATAGTAAATGGTGAAGAAATAACTAGAAAGATAAGGGTTAGTTTATCAAGGTTAGTCTGAAGTTCCTCTGGTGCCCTGTCTCTGGGCTGGTAAGAGTCTGTCTCCAGTAAAAGAATTTATTTCCTGTCTTTAGGCAGAAAAGGGGGAACTTTTTCTATGTTTACTGCTTCTTAATTGCTTTCAACCCCAAATAATTAGTATGTAAAAGAGGCATGTTTTGGGGTGACATATTCTGGTTTCCTTCATATACATGAGGCGTTTTCACAGGTACTATCATGACATCTCTTAATTCATGTTTCTCCTACCCATAGTCATCTTGGCAATACTTCATGTCCCTAATGTCCTCCTATTCATGATGTTTCAAACATCTTTGTGTAAACATTTCTTTAATTGTCACTTGTCCACTCCCCCAGCAACTATGTTTTTGAGTAGTGAGCAATTGTTGCCTTGGTGCACTCTTATCTTTTGAATCTAAGAAAGGCCACCATGTACAGTTGCATTGGTTACTCAGTACATAAGGGTATCTGGCCAAAGGACTAGCAGGCTAAGATCCAGCTCTTGCTGCTCCACTCACAGAACCATGTAGCCACAGGCCCCTCCATTCAATGGGAGTGCCTTTTTCCAATTCATAAAAAGATGCTGAATGTACCGGTGGCAGTCCTACCTAATTATAGCTCCTGCACCATAAGATGGTATCAAGAAACACTGGTTTATGTTCATCGTGTTTTACTATCATATTCTTAGACATCGGTGACTCCTTGGCATTTGGGAAAACTTTTCATCTTGGTAAATGCTGCAAGTGGGTTCCTCAGGAAACAGACTGAGATTTGCATGCAGTGGTTTTGGGGAATCTTGAGTTTGGGAACAATACCTGAGAAGAAGGAGGGAAGCAGGGCTGGGCAGAAAAAGTTGAATTGTGATTTTTGCAACAGAGTCCCAGCAATCCTAGGATGACCTTCAGAGTTGTTCCTAGAGACCAGGGTTCCCCTCCCCACTGCATCCCATATCCCCAGGTACCCATCCATAGACATTGGATGCAGGCTGGTCTCAGAGAGAAGTCAGGACTTTAGACAAGATTCTCTTTGGCTGAGGGCAGTTTCTGGAGAGGGACTCAGCTGAGAACAGCCCACACTCCCAGCATCTGGTGGAACAATGGCTCGGTCCTCAAGGGGGATTTGGGCAAATGACAGCATATACAAAAGTGAGTTCATAACCATCGAATGACTTTTTTTCTACAATAGGGTTAAGCAGGTTTTTAACACTTGCTTTGGGTTGAAGGAAAGCATGACAAAAACAGAATAACTCCAGGAAAAATTCAAACTTGTTTTTTCTTAGAGAGGGTACCTCAGAGATTGCACGTGGGACAAATACCAGGAGCATGGATCTGGTAACCTAAGACTATGACATTGAAAGTTTAGGTTGCAATTGTGTTTAATGATTGCAGGCTAAAAAACAACTTTCTATGAGTTTGCCTTCTGTTGGTTCTGTGCTCAAGAAAATATCCGTAGTGGTCATCATTGGGGAAATATAATTAAAACACAAAGTCATTTCCCAATTCAGAAAACCTCTCCACAGGGGCGCCTGGGTGGCTCAGTCGGTTAAGCGTCCGACTTCAGCTCGGGTCACGATCTCGCGGTCCGTGAGTTCGAGCCCCGCATCGGGCTCTGGGCTGATGGCTCAGAGCCTGGAGCCTGCTTCCGATTCTGTGTCTCCCTCTCTCTCTGCCCCTCCCCCGTTCATGCTCTGTCTCTCTCTGTCTCAAAAATAAATAAACGTTAAAAAAAAATTTAAAAAAAAAAAAAAAAAAAAAGAAAACCTCTCCACAAAGATATAGAGACAGAAACCAGTTTCATCGTTAAATAAGCATGAAATCTGTGGTGCACACCTCAGGCAATTGACTAAGACATTGCAAAGACACAACAAAGAAAGGAATCTCACCCATTTATATTGCCAAGCAGACATAACCCATTGCATCACACATAGTTCACCGCAACCTTACCTAGTGATTGGGGTCACCATCTTATTGGCTTTAACCAGAGGAAAAACAAACTTCTCATATCTTTATAACAGGAGGTAGTTTTGTGAACTGGAGCAAGGCAAGCACCAAAGTTAGGCTCTTATTCTTACTGGAACTGGGAAATAGAACTATCTTTCTTAATGTTTGCATTTCAAAAAGATGGTTTTTGAGGAAACATTCTTGAGTTGTGATACTGGCAAGATGCCTAGTTAGCCATTATAAAGGTTTACATACATGTGAAAAAGAGAAAGAAATTCTAGAAAAAAAAATTGGGGGGGGGGAGATGGGGAAGTCTTTTTCCTTATTTCTACTGGGAGAATTAAGCCTATTTTTTTTTTTAAAGAATCTCTACACCCAACATGGAGCTCAAACGCACAACCCCCAGATCAAGAGTTTCACGCTCTACCAATTGAGCCAGCCAGGCACCCCAAGCCTATTATTTTTAATCTGTATTTGCTCTTACATTATATATCCGGATCTCTTTAAGGTTGGGTCTTCCCGAAGCACTGAAACATTTTAGAAGCAACTAAAATTCAAAGCTATTATTTAAACATCTGGAGTAGGAAGAGAAGTGGAGTAGCCAGGAAGGAGACCAGGGAAGTAGACAAGAGCCATGGCCACATGTGCCAAAAAGCCTGCATCCTATTCTGCTGGTACTGGGAGGCCAATAAAGCTTTGTAATGGGGAGTCAGACTGGTAGTTTAGGTAAATTCCTCTAGCTACAATGTGGAGGGAGTATGGATATTTGAACATGCTACAAGGTCACTATAATCAAATTAATATGGTATTGAATGGGAATCAGAACAGATAACCTGGAAGCAGATTGAAGTACATGTGAGAATTTAACCTATGACAAGAGGAATAATTCAATTCATTGAGAAAAGAATAGATTATTTAATGAAGAAAATAAAAGCAGCCCAGCATCTTATTTAAAAAATTTTAGGGGCGCCTGGGTGGCGCAGTCGGTTAAGCGTCTGACTTCAGCCAGGTCACGATCTCACGATCCGTGAGTTCGAGCCCCGCGTCAGGCTCTGGGCTGATGGCTCAGAGCCTGGAGCCTGTTTCCGATTCTGTGTCTCCCTCTCTCTCTGCCCCTTCCCCCGTTCATGCTCTGTCTCTCTCTGTCCCAAAAATAAATAAACGTTGAAAAATATAACTACTCTTTAAAAAAAATTTTTTTATGTAAATTCTTGTATATACATATAAGATAAATTAGAAAATGCAGTATAGAAAGACCAAACATGTTAAAAAAAAATAAAATTCTTCTAAGAAAATGTAGGAGATTACACATACAACCTAGGGGTTGGAAAGTGCTTCTTAATGCTGAAAAGAAGAGAGACATATTGGATTATATGAAAATTAATATAATGTAGATACCATAAACAAAGTAATAAACAATAGTTCTGGAAAAAAACTAAAGCAGATGACATAATAAGGATAACATCTATAATATACTGGTTGGGTTCTCTGAGAAGCATTTGGAGTTAGAGGTGAAAAATTAATTGGAAAGTAACACATGTGGAGGGACAATGGAGGAGCAGGATTGGGCAGGAGGAGTTCAGATACAGACATGACAAAATCTCAACCAGCCCAAGGGGCAGCTGGAACAATGATTGCCTGTTGGAGGAGTCCTGCCATATTGGAAATGGCTAGGGTCCACTGGCTGGAGATTGCCCAGAGAATAGAAGAGTTTGCTCTTAACTATCAACACCTAACCAATTCACTGGCAAGGGGCCACCCCAAGAAGAACATGACCTTGGTTCAAAAGTTGAGGTGAACCCTGAGTACTTGAACAGCTGAAGGCTGTCAGTGAACCATATGCCTTGAAGCAGGAGAGTGAGCCCTTTACTGAAGTAGGGTCTCAGTGTGGCATCTCTGTGTTTGCTATAGAACTCTTACAAACTAAGAAAAAAAGGCATTCAGTCCAATGGAAAATTAGGCAAAGCACATGTGCAGACGGTTTACTGAAGACTGAGTCCAAATGACCAAAAAACGTTTGAAATGATGCTTGGTAATCTGGAAAGTAAAATTAAAATAACAATGGAATCTAATTTTATGCCTATAAGACAGGCAGAAATTAGAAAGAACTACAATACATATTAAGAGGAAATGTAACGTATTCTGATTCTTTGGGAAATCAATCTAGCATTATCTATTAAAATTAAAAATACATACATCCTTAGACCCAAAAATGCTACTCTTGGGAATTTATCTGATGGAAATTAAACAATTGGTTCATAAAAATGTGTACAGAAATGATAATTACAATGTCATTAGTAGTGGTGAAAAACTAGAAATAAGCTGAATACACCAAATAGAGCAATGACTAACCAAATTATGATATATCTATACCATGGAATATTTGCATTTATTTAGAAGAATGAATGAGTAGATGTTGCAGATGAGGTGGTGGAATTCTTACCAGGTATTGTTGAATGAGAAAAGGAAGATGCAGAAAAGTATGTATAAAATATGTCTTCCCACCTCTTCTCTTTTTAGTAAATCTAACGATGACAAACACACATGCTTTCTCTCTCTCCCTCTACACACACACACACACACACACACACACGTATACTAAAGCTGAAAAGATGCGTTAACTTGGCAACTCAAGTTGTTAATTTGAGTTACCTTCAAGGAGTGGAAGAGTTGATTTGGGTGGAGGAGGAGAGAAGTGTTCAAGACAGGTAAAAGAAAAAAATTATACCAAAAGAATATGCATATGCTCACATTTATGCTGTCATTTCTAAATCTAATAAGAAAGGCAGAATCAGGGGTTTACATAATTTATAGGAAAGAAATAAATAGAAAAATATGTCATAGAAATAGAACAAACTATACACAATTTTTGGAAATCCAAAATTTTTTAGTTTTTACTAGTTTAGTAGATGCCGGGCATGTTTATTTGCTGTATAAATCAAATAGTATCCAGTCATATGAACCAATAGCATTGTTGTAGAAAACATAGGGCTTTCAGTGAACTTATGTATCTGTATCAGTCAGGAGAAACTCAGTAATACTACAGTAAAAGAGCATCCCAAAATCTGAGTGGCTTGCCACAGAGGTTGCCTTCTTGTTCGTGTTACACATCCATCGTAGATTGGCTTGAGCTCTGCCCCATGCCATTTTCACTTAGGATCTGAGTAATCTTTGGTAGAGGAAAATAAGATCATGGTTAAGCATACACTGGTTCTTGAAGCTTCTGTTCAGAAGGGGCTCTTTCACTCATCTTTCATTGGCTAAAGCAAATCACATGGCTGAGCCTGCTGTCAATGGTACGAGGAGGCATAAACTCTTCCACAGGGAGAATTAGTGAACATCCCCCTGAGTTTGAAGATTGTCTTTAAATTATTTTAAATGTTTATATTTTGAGAGAGAGAGAGAAAGACAGACAGAGTGCGAGTTGGGGGAGGGCAGAGAGAGAGGGAGACACAATCTGAAGGAGGCTCCAGGCTCTGAGCTGTCAGCATCAGAGCCTGATGCGGGGCTGATGGGAGGGGTGGGGGGGGGTGCTGGAACTCAGGAGCCGTGAGATCATGACCTGAGCCAAGTCAGAAGTTCAACTGACTGAGCCTCCCAGGCACCCTGAAGATTATCTTTAAAACAAAGAGTGTTAATGAAGTATTTCCATGTGAATCATACCTAATGGATGTCATTAATGATTGGTGAGTAAGGAGAATTAAGATGAGAAGTAAGAGAAAATACTTTTTTTCTAATTAAATAAATGCTATTTTTTTCATCTACTGGGTGTACAGGTAAGAAGTACTCCTTTTGACTTTAGTTCCAATCACAGATCACACACCATTCTTTACATTTTCAGGAAACAAACAAACAAAAACCCATTTAATCTGTACGTTGAAGACAAGAAAAATTAACGTAGATAGAAGGAGTAAGATTCTATTTTATCCATATATTTTATTTTTCTGAAGTTCAGAATTTATAGCAGTATGTTGATGAGAAATATAAAATCTATCAAAATCAGAAAAATATCCTTTCCTTTAGAAATAAGTCTAAAAATAATGATGTTTAATGCTTTTCCTCTGGAGTTTAAGTATTGCTCATAAGGAATCTTCCAAATGAATTCTGTCTGCAGCTATCGGTTTAGTTACTAAAATCCCATTTTAGTTAGGTGAAAATTTAAAGAAAGCTCTATAACCTCTCATTACACTAAATGTAGTATTGTCCAATGTTGCTTATTATCCCACTTTACAGTTTAAGTTAAATTTGAGTTCTTTGTTGCTGCTTAATATGTTAGATGATTCCTGCAACATGCTTCCCCCCCCATCTTTCAAAAACAATTGTGATATCATCTGAACATTTTCACCAGTACATTTTATATAGAACAGAGAATGGCAAACATCCCAAGTGTAGTTTAGCAGCTGTTGTTCCTCCTCTGTGGGTAAGGGAGGAAGCAGTTGTATCCATGGTGACCTATATGAGTCAGTGAGGGTGGGAACTGGGGGATTCTCACAGGGGTTAATGACCGAGCAAATGTTAGCAATCCAGCTTTCACTAGACATTTGGCCTCAAATGGAATTTTTTTTTAGGGACTCACATTCTATAACTTTTCATTTTGTAAAGCAGATAAACTTACATTATGCTTAATGAAAGAACTATTCACCTGAAAACTTACTGGGAACTAAAACTTACAGAAGAGACTGTACTTTATTCCTGTCTTCTATTTTAATTTAGAGCATGCATTAAAATTTTGTTTATTTAAATATTCCACTCTGCTTCTTCCTCTTAAAAGATTTGAGGTAGAATGCCACAAAAGCATATCAATAGGGTTAACCCAATAGGTGTAAGGCTGATGATACATCATGACCAAAAGGAGTGGTTAGGGAAAGAAATGTGATTCTTCATTCTCTTCCAAAGGGTCTTAAGATGCTAAAAAAAATTAGTAAAAAAACCCAAAACATTTATATCTTGGCATAAATTGGAGAAAACCCCCCTACTATATGCAGATGAAGTAGATTTGGGGTATGTACCTGGATGGGGAGAGGAGGAGGAACCAAACCTGTATTTACTCCTGAATCCCAAGTGTTAGGCATTGTGAGTATGTTTCATTTGAAGAGGTTTCTAGTATAACTTCACACCTGGAAAAGATCCAAGTTGTCAAATAAGATAGAAAAAGAAGAGAAACAAGTTTTCATGTGGGCCTCGTTGGTGCCATTCCAGTGGTAGTTTTCATAAATACCTCTGTGGTTTCTGCATTAGTGGGGAACATAATGATGATACGAGTTCCATCTCCAGGATCTATGTCAAAGTCAGTTAATACATAGAAAATAAATCAACACTGCCTATCTCATTTTATTTATTATTTGTTCAACACTGCCTATTTTAAAAAGACATTTGCCTTGCACATACAGACTTTCCCAGATGATTGGTCTGGGGCTCCTAATACTGTATCTTAGCCTCATTGTCTGCATGATTCCAGAGAGGGCAGTGTTAATGGACAGACATCCAGGCATCCTGCTTTCATGAAGGTAGTAGAGGTTTCCCAACATAGGAAAGAAGCAGCAGCCATCAGACATTGAAGAACATTGGCTGTAATTCAAGATTTCTTAAATGTATTGCTTTTCAGTACTTTGAAGATTTACTAATGTGGGGAATCTAGATTTATTCTAAATAATTTGTAACTTCTCATTTTTGTAGGGCCATTATCATGACATGGATTACTTGTACTTTTAAATGAAATTAGTTGACTTTTACGTTTTAGTTACAGAAATTTCCTACTTACTTGCTAACATAAGGGAGAAAAGATATACCTTTGAAGAAAAAAATAAACCAAGAATTTTAAGAGGGCATATTGACTCTGTATATATTTACTCCACTATAATATTTATATTACAAATTACCCTGCAAGTTGTTTTCTTAAACCAGCAAATTGAAGTGATTACAGTGTGTATTGGAGAGTGTTATGACTGAATATAAAGATATATGTAACTCAGTTGAAAATCCCCCTACTCATGTTTAGTGCATCTTTGAACTTATCGGGAGAATTGGCTCTTAATGTCAAAATATTTTTTTTTACACATATGTGAACAAGAGAATAAATGTGTTTCCTCACACACTGATGAATCAGTAAGCCTCACCCTCTGTCAAGATGACATAGAGGTAATGCTGATGTTATGAGGAAAGGTTGTCATGTCTAATGTGATGTGCAGGAGTGGCTCATCAGAATAAGTGAAGTCTGCAGGACTTCACTGAACTTGCACCCTATGAGAGCCTCATACAGCAGGAAGAGCACAAGCTTCGAAGTCATTGACTAGGACTTAAATACTGGTTCCACTTCCTGTTGGCTCTGATACTGAGCAAGCTAATTGACCCTTTTGATTCTTATCTGTAAAGTGGAGATCAAAATACTTCATAGAGGATTATCAAGTATATGGAAAGCAGGTGTCAGTTCTCTTCCGCCACTGTGATTTCCTGGTAGTGTATGGAAAGTCTTAATATTCTCACAGGATTTTTCTTAGGCCCAGGGCTCTGTGGTGATTTCTCTGGGCTGGAAGAACTACATTGACATATCTGGTCATTGATTCTGGGCTAGTTGGTTAGGTTCCTATCAATTGTCTTTCAGTCTAATTCTAGATTTCAAGTTATTCTGATTTATAAGCATCCTTTGACTTTTGCAACTGCTTGCTTTGGGTATGCTCTGATTTCTGCCCTAGGATGGAATTCTAGGATCCCAGAGGATGAGAAGTCCTATAGTATGGGCAGTGACAGAGCCTTTAAAAAAAGAATCAGGTGTTTCTGGGTGGTTCAGTTAGTTAAGTGTTGGTTTGTCTAGGTTTTGGTTTAGGTCATGATCTCATGGTTTGTGAGTTTGAGCCCCACGTCGGGCTCTGTGCTGACAGTGTGGAGCCTGCTTGGGATTCTCTCTCTCTTCCACTCTCTGCCCCTTCCCCACTGGCATTGTGTCTGTCTCTATCAAAATAAATAAACTTAAAAAAAATTAAAAAATTAAAAAAAATAAGATTTTTAAAATTTAGTCAGAGGATTGCAAAGATGAAGATTCTGTCCATAAATATTTATTGAGCACCTCTTCTGTGCCAGGCATGGTTCTGGGAGCTGGAGATAAAGCAATGAACAAGGTCTTTTGCACCTAGAGATTACATTCTCTCTCCATTTTAGTGGGGCAGAGATAGGAGGTCAGTATGACAGAATATATAAGTAAACAATTCCACGGACAGGACAGTTTATTCCCAGTAATAAAATGCTATCAGAAAGCAAAACAGAATAATATGAGTAGGATGATATGTATGTGGGGTTGAGGGAGCAACTTGAGATTTGTGATCAGAGAACACCTTTCTGAGGTGGTGACTTTTGAATTGCTAATGAATTATTCTTATTCACATCCCTTCCCCCACCCACATCCCACCCCGACTCCAGCTTCCAATTGGCCAGTCAAGTGATTGCTGCCTTATTTGGTAAAAGGTTGAGAGGCAAGAATTGTGAGTGATATTAATTTGGCTAAGGGTGGTTATTAATGGTGAGGGAGGAATGTGCCCATGGCTACTGACTTAACCAAATCTGGCTTAACTTTTCTCTCAGTTTTGGGAGTGGGGCCACAGAACAGAATCTGTTGCCAGGTAGGAGCAGATTCAGTGGAGTTCTTTTTTTTTTTTTTTTTTTTTTTTTTTTACTGCAAATATGAGTATCAGGAAAAGCCTATTGAGCTTATGATAGAAGACAATAGTATGGGGGTGCCTGGGTGGCTCAGTCGGTTGAGCGTCTGACTTCAGCTCAGGTCATGATCTCATAGCTCATGAGTTCGAGCCCCGCGTCGGGCTCTGTGCTGACAGCTCAAAGTGTGGAGTCTGCTTCAGATTCTGTGTCTCCCTCTCTGCCCCTAACCCACTCGCATTTTGTCACTGTCTCTCTCAAAAATAAACATTAAAAAAAACTTTAAAAAATAAAAAAAAACAAGACAATAGTATGAAAGACTTGTTAGACTAGGGTTCAACTAGTTTCTCAAAGCAGAATGAATTACATAACAGCCTTTATGAACAGATGCTCAGAGCAAAAGATTTAGTACGAGGTGTGTGTGTATATGTGTGTGTGTGTGTGAGAGAGAGAGAGAGAGAGAGAGAGAGAGAGGAGAAAGGGCTGAGACGTGTCTGTGTATGTGTGTGTGTGTGTGTGTGTGTGTGTGTGTTTGCCTTCACATGAGGGTGACAGAGAAGGCTGCTAAGCATCTAGTTGAAACAAAAAATTTTGTATTCTTACATGCTACACTTTCTGGCAGCTGCTTCTGCTCCTCCTCCTCCTCCTCCTCCTCCACCTCCTCCTTTTCCTTCTTTGAAGACTACTGACCTTAAATGTTAGTAAGGTGACACTAATTTTAATACCTTAAAAAACAAAATCTTGGGGCACCTGGATGGCTCAGTAGGTTGGGCATCTGACTTCGGCTCAGGTCATGATCTCACGGCTTGTGAGTTCAAGCTCCATGTCAGGCTCTATGCTGACAGCTCAGAGCCTGAAGCCTGCTTCCGATTCTGTCTCTCTCTCTGTGTCTCTCTCTCTCTTTCTCCCCCTCCCCCACTTGTTCTCTTTCTCTCTCTCTCTCTCTCTCTCAAAAATAAACATTAAAAAATTAAAAAAAACCCAAATTCTTATCAGAATAATATACAAATCTTTAGGGTGGGAAATCTTTGTAAATGATACTAATATTGTAAAACAAGATAATGAGTAAGATAACTGCTGTTTACATTTCTTGGAGGACAATCCAATAATAGAATTTTTACTAGGGTAACAAGGAAAAATTAAGCTCTGAAAGTAACTTTACAAGATAAAAATAAAAGATAGTAATAGTTGAATATCAAAGAAAAAAATGATAGCCTAAAATAGGTTATATTTGTAAGGATAGCAAGTAAAAATATTTCCTGTGCAAGAAAGGTAAGAATTCCCTGAACTAATGGAGATGAAGGACAAGTATGGTTGTTTTAAGTCTGGGGACCCTTTTACTTTCTGAGTAATAAAGGCAGGTCACTTGAAAAGGAAATTTTGAGTTTCCCTTCCCGTCTTTTACATGTAAGAAAGAAAAAAGCATTTGCTATTACAGATGCAGTTCTTAGAATCTCACTAGAGGGTGGTGTTGGTTCTAAAACCAGAGGTTGCCAATCTACAGTACATTCATTACTGGGCTGCATTTATATTTAAAGAAAAGGTAAACTGGGGCTTTCTCAGTCTTACCTAAAAGTTGACAGATGTCAAGTCTGAAACCTCCCAGGGGCCTTATCCAGTTCTGGCTGCTTGCAGCCCCAGAGGAGCCAGATAAAGTAGCTGAGATTACAGGAGGAGTTAAGTGGCAGATTCTAATTTCAGCTCCTGCACTAAGTAGTAGACAAGAAACTAAAGCTTCCTGGGCCTTCGTCTCATCTGTAAAACGAAAAGTCTGCCCTAGATGATCCCTTAATCTCCTTGCATCTCTAAAATTCTGAAATTGTAATAAATTCTCGGTCTAAAAGCCTGAAGAATTTCTCATGTCCTTGGCCAGACAAAGGAACAAGTATCTCAAATTATCAAATTATTAATAATTAAAATATAATTTAATGTTATACATGAGGTTTAACACGGAAAAGCCTTTAAATCAACTTGTCATCTTCCGTCCTTTTGGGGAAGCTCAGAGCCATCTTTTACATCTACCTGAGCATTCTGTGGTAAATTTCAGTGACAATGCATCATCCATAGGTGTCTCTCTTCTTGGTTGCTAACTTGCTGGGAAGGAGCAAAATATGTTTATATAGGGTTATCTAGAGAGAGGAGGTTGAACCATAATCAAATAGGGATGTTTCAGGACAGAGACGAAATCCCCCATCTCATCTTGTACTTGGCCAACTTCCATCATATCCTATCTGTGGCTTTGCTAGGGGTCGCTCTCCAAAGGGATTTAGTTGGTTCAGTTTCCTATTACCCTCACCTCTTCTATTCCCATTACCCTCACCTCTTTTTATCTGATTCCCTTTCCTTGTTGTGTTTTTTCACATTGTAGAGTGAACTGAAGATCATATTATGGAACCTGAAGCAAATTATCCAACTCCAAAGTCTCAGTTTATGTCTGCATGGATTTGACTTCAAAGGGTTGGTGTAAACCCCTGATGGTGCGAAGCTGCGCTCTGTCACCTCAAACACTTTGACATTAGGGCTCAACACCTCCTTTTCTCCAAATTGCTTTGTTTTGCCAAAGGTTTCCTTCCCCCGCCCCCTCCCCCAGCCCCGGATTTTGTTGCATCTGCAGGCTCATTTCGAACATCTAAACTTCCTAAAATGTACACGGAGCGCCTGAGGGTGCGCACACGCGCGCGCGCTCACACCTTCGCTCGAGTACACGAGCTCTGCTGGGCCGGCTCCCAGTTATAGAACACATTCTTCCATTCTTCGCGCTCGGGCACACCCCTTCGCAGTGGGGATTGGTCGGGCCGACCCCTCCTCGGCGACGCTAGGCTCCTCAGAGGCCCAGGCGCCTGCCAATCCCCACGGGCTGTCAAAACAAGTCTTCCCTCCCTGTCACAACAGAGCGGAGTGGAGGCCGCCGCCGCCGCCGCCGCCGCACTTCCTGGGGCCGCTGCGCCGCGGTCCGCGGGCAGGTGGCGGGTGCGCCGGGCCGCGGTCGTCTGGCTCCGGCCCCCTCAGGCCGCGCGCGTCCCGGCCTCGGAGGCCGCCCGGCCAGCCGCCGGGGGGCCTTTTGTCTGGCGCAGAGCAGGCGTTCGCATCACATTTCGGACACCTCCCTCTCCGTTTCGCCTCTCCTTCTCCCTCCCGCTCGCATCTCCTTCCCCATTCCCGCCGCCCTACCCCAGCGGACTGCCGGCTTCCTGGACCAAAGCCCGCGGACGTCTCTACCCAAGCGATGTCTCCTCTCCAGAAAGTTGCCGCCGCCGCCGCCCCCGGGCGGTGAAACAAAGTGTGGCGGGGCCGCCTCCGGGTGCAGGAGCGCACTCGTGTCCAGAGGCTGGACTCCGCTGCCGGGCGTGCCGTCTCCCCCCGAGAGCCCGATTCGCCGGCCATGGCCGAGGGCGCGGCGGGCAGGGAGGGTCCCGCGCAGCCGGACGCGGCCGGGTGCGAAGACGACCCCCGAGTGGGCCCGGACGCCCCCTCCGGGGACGGAGCGGCTGTGGCCCCTGGGGGCCGGTGGAGGGATCGTCGCAGCGGGGTCGCGCTGACGGGCTCTGCAGGGGCCCCGGCTGACAGCGAGGCTGGCCTCCTGGAGGCGGCGCGGGCGACCCCCCGGCGCAGCAGCATCATCAAGGTGAGCGAGGCCGCGCCACCCGGGGAGCGTGGGTGTGGGTGGCGTGTGGGTCGGGGATCCAGGCAGGATGTACGTACGGCGTGTCCGGAGGCATCGCAGGCTCGGCATTGTTTTCTCCCACCTCCCTCATTACCAAACCTTCCTTCCTCGTCCGGAGGTTCCCAGACTCAGCTCTTGGCCGTGAGAAGCAGAAGTGACTTTTTTTTTCCCCCCTGACAGCAGAGGAAAAGTTCCACTCTGCGTCTTTGCGTTTTGATGGATGCTTTCTCTCATTTTCTCTGAAAGCTTCACTAAACCGTTGATGGAAGGAGGAAGGGAGGATTCAATATAAATGCAAACCACAGGATGGTTGTGCACTGCTCTCCAGAGAAAGGTTAGCTTAGTCCCCCCTCCACCCCCCCCCCCCAGTAAAGGAAATGCACAGTTAACCCTCAAGTGAAAGAAAAAACAAAAACAAAAACAAAAAACAAACAGCTTCCTCCCCACCCCAAGAACAACCCTCCAGATTCCAATGATCCTGAAATCCCAAGAAGGGTGAACTTTCCCGGTAGACAGGCAGAGTTTTCAGTGGACCCTGTGACCAAGTGGAGAGCGATGGTGGAGCCCAGAGTTTCTGCACTGCAGAAAGCGCGAGCACAAAGCAGTCAATAAATACCCCGAGCATCATCCCAGGTCTTTGTGGTTACCACCGCAGGAAGGGAAAATGCTTCCTGACCGCTCGACCACCAGACAATATTTCTCTTCATCTATTTGGCAAGAAATTTGTAAGCCTTTTCCCTGCTTTATCTCTTTCTGTCTTCCTTCCGCTCGGGGCTTGCCTCCTGTTAGAGATTTCATCTTTTGGGTGCATGACATGTGGTTACGTATCCTGGAAGTCAGAACTCTCCCTTAGGCTTTGGAAAAGGGCCTCAGCATAAACGAACGTGAGTAATCATGTGCATGTGAGATCAAAATTGATTTTGGTAGAGTAGTCAGTATGAAACTGTGTGTGTGTGTATTGCCAAAGATGAGACTGAAAGATGGACTTGAAACTACTGACTATTCAATTTACTTGGTGTGCTAATACATGCAAGACCATTGTTCAGGGTTGAGCTGTGTAACCAGCTCCTAATGCCCAAGCCCCAGCTCCCCTTGCCAGTGTGGGGAGACTGTGCCCACAGTACATCCACCTAGCTCCTAGTATTGTCTGGGCTATTCCCCAACACTGACACATGGAAGTTTAAAACGAACAGGAAGATTTCTATATAAAAAGAAGAGTGGGTGGTAGTTGCAAATGACTTGTAGTAGTTTCTGTTATTCTGTGCCTTTTAGATGATTTGAAAAGGAGTGTTCCATTCCGGGTGTGAATTTGGATAAAAAGGGAGTGATCACTTTTTTTTTCTTTTAACCCACAGGTCAGAAAACATATTATTCTGAAACTTAAAAAACAGCACAATTAGGAAACAATTACATTTTGGATTCTAAGATATTGATACTACATGTGTTCCCTGTGTGTGAAAACAAACACCACAAGATAGTTTAAAATATACCATCACAAAAAGTGGGCTCTATAGTGTTGTAAAAAATAAAAGTAACAGAGTGTAAGGAATATATAAATGCTTGCAACTAATTTGCAGTTTCTAAATTGTATTATGTTCTGGTTTATATTCTCAGAAGGACCCTTGCTGAGTAATTGTGCCTTTTTGGTTTTGAGATTTATTTTTGTGGCAAAAGAGGAAGGCAACAGAATATCAACTTGATCTTTCCCCTATTTAATAGTAAAATAAGCATTTAATAAATGGTTTTTATAATTAAAGGTACTAGAAAATGAAGTAAATTGGTATTATTTTAAAGTAGGTTTTATTGAAAAAATAATATAAGCAGATGAGAAAAAAAATCAAATGTTGCAAAGGAGCATGAAGGGAAGACTCCCAGCCACTCCACACTCCCACTTACATAGTCCGCCCCCATAGCTGTTAACACTTTCTTAAGTATCCTTCCAGAAATATTCCATGCATATGTAAGCATATGTATCTGTATATATCTGTGGTGAACTATTGACGTTCTTGATTTATATAATAAAATTTAACTGAAGTTTATAGGCCTCATATTTTCAAATTTGTTTCAAGTGCTTTTGATTCCTAGTGGGTTGTCCAAAATCATTCTGATGTGTCAGTTAATTTTCAAGAATAACCTGGTGGATCATTGGTGAGCATGGGTCCTTAGGGTCTGTTCCCAGAGGCCTTCATTCTCTTCCAATGGGGAAAGAAGCAGGTGGTGGGGTTCTGTTCCACACCATCTCTGAGATCAAGGAAGGACCTTTCTGTTGGCATCTGTTGAATCTGCTGCCCCATGGTTTGTTCACTTTAGCAAAGTAAAAAGGAGAGTCTCTAAAAACGGTCTAGATCATATAATAAATATGTAGCACATATCCTATATTGAGAGAAAAACACATTCTTCAGAGTTTGGCCAAGCATTCTTTTTATTTAGCATTAAAACATACATAAAAAATAAAGGCTGTAGTACATTTTATGTTAATCAAACTATTAAATGCGGTTCCAAATAGCCTTAGTATTGTGATAATTGATATTCATAATCATAACTCTGAGCCACTGGAAGGTTGTAAATCATCAAATGTTAAATTATTTTCAGCTCAACTTAGAATATTCTCTATTAACTTGAATATTAGACAAATCAGAATAGTGCATTCCTCTATCATACCAGGAAACAGACTGTCTTGTATATTAATAAAAGAAATGTCTTGTATATTAATAAAAGAAATGTTTTCAGTAAATTTGCCCTCTCTAATTTGTGAAAACATGATTTTAGTTGAGAAAACAGTTTCCTTCTGAGCGGATGAAAACAATAACAACAATTGTCTTTACACATCTTTGTAGTGTCTACTATAGCTGTTTTTCTACTATAGTTGTGTTTTCTCCCTTATATGCCAAGTCCTAAGTTTTAAAAAATTTAATGGGGGGCTTAAACTTGGTTTTCTTTAATCCATCCATTTTTTGCCCTTGTTTTTCTGTATTATTATTTTCGACAGCATTGACATTGATAAATGCTTCACGTTTTTGGTAAGTGCATTGTTGAATACCAGTATCGCAATAGACTCCATCTTAACTGCTTCTTGATGACTTGGGGTTGAAAACGACAAGTTATTTACATGCAAGTTTGATTATATAAAACAATTATGTACTATTCTGCATATGAATATATTTCTATTTAAGATATGAGACCATTTTTCTATCTAATTTTTGATATCAAACTTATAAGTTTAAAATATTTAGTACTGTCGATTATAGTTTATAGCTCTTTAACTCTGCAATGATTTGGAAATAGAAAGCAGCATATCTCATTCCTTATAGTAATGATGGGAACTGAAATACATACATGTTTTCTAAATAGCTGTTTTTTCTTCCATTGTATGTAACATATTGAAGGGTTCTATGTTTTCTTTTCAATTCTACTAAAATATAAATTCTCTAGAAGAAATCATCATTTGGATGTCATGGACATAGGTGTGTTGGATGAAGATAGGAGATGGGAATGACGTGCTGATACCTGAACTGAAATCGTGAAAGTAATTGCTTTGGTATTTTTTGTGTCTCATTATTTTATGTCATGGCCAGTCTTATTCTGTCACGTTCATTTTGGGGCTAGTGTGGTGGGTTTCTGAGCTGTAGCCTCAAAGATGTGCCTTGGGTACCTGTTGACACATATCAAAATTATGGCTCTCTTCCGTGGGGCAAAAGGAGTTTTATTTTATTATGAAGTATTGCCTACTGTGAGTCAGGTACTGTAAACTAGGAGCTTTCATACATTATGTCACTTGATCCTCACAGCAAACCCTCTAAAGTAGAGAAGAAGGGTGCCTGGGTGGCTCAGTAGGTTAAGCATCTGACTTTGGCTCAGGTCATAATCTCGTGGTTCATGAGTTCGAGCCCCACGTTGGGCTCTGTGTTGACAGCTCAGAGCCTGGAGCCTTCTTTAGGGTCTGGTCTTCCTCTCTCTCTGCCCTCCACCACTTGTGCACAGTCTCTATGTCTTTCTCAGAAATAATAAATGAAAGTAGAGAACAGAGGCACAGAAAACTACTGATTCACGATGTGGAGTTAGGATTCATACCCATGTCTGGTTAACTCCAGGGCTTGTGCTCTTATGCTGACTCTCAGAGGCAGGAAGGCCACAGTCTGAATACTTTCTAGGTTCGAAACGACATGAACCTGTTAAAAGAGTGGCAGAAGAGTCTGAATCTTGGGCCCTATGGCTTGCAGGGGAAATTTTCCTTTCTCTGCTCCCCCCACTTCCCAACCCAGAACACCTAGAGATGGATGGCTCTAGAAAGGGATTGCAGACCTTCCTGTCTTTAGTCATTTTGTGAGGCCTGTGCTGTATTTTAAAACGCATAGCAATTTGGCAGATGTCCTCCATGTTGCCAGTACACATCTGTTGTTTTACACCAGGCTGCTTCTCCCGTGCCCTACATGTAGGTGAGGTTGTGAGGGCTTGTATTCTCTTTTAGACTGATACAGAAAGGAAACAAGTACCTTGGGCATAGGAAGATGCATTATTCTAGGAGAGTGATGAAGTAGGGGCTCTGAAGCTAGAGCTCTGAAAGCATTTTGTATTACAGTTATGAAGGGTAACTAAATATGATTGAAAAATCACAATTTTAGGCACACTATAAGCTAAACAGGCTTCTGTAGATGAGCTTGGGAATGAATCAGCATTTGTAGACTTATTTCTTTCTTTGCCCATAGAAGTATGTGTTAAAAGTTTCAAATAACTAACTTATGAGTACATTTTGGAAAAACAACCTGATTGTAGAGTGGAGCTGGTCAGCCTTTACTATAGGGGTGCCGTGCGCATGCCCTGGTGGCTTTAGTCGGAGGTGCCCCTCCTAAGGTATGATTCAGCTATATTAATAGTGTTGAACCTCTTAGGTTGATCTGGTTTATTATCCCAGCAACTTCAGTCACAGTGTTTACTTCCTCTGAAATTGCCATAGAAACATGGACACATTTCACCTTAGAAGTGGTTGCCTGTCACTGTAGTCCCTTTCTGATGTGATTGCTTATAATGCCTCTTAAGAATATTAGGAATAAAATTTGGATAAAGAGCTTTGTCCTGTTTTGAGGAAAGGTTTTAGAAGTGCCTATGAATTAGTGTTTGCTATTGCTGTGTGAATTCACACTATTTGTTTTCCTTCCTGGAAAATATTTTAAGGTTCAAAAAGTATAAGTTAACTATGTAGTCATTGAGAGGTTAAATATACATTGCAATTTAGACTAAATAGTTTTTTTCTCAGCCTTTTCCTTTTTATAGTAGAGAAAACAAATAATTAAATTTTGTACTGTAAAATGTCAGTTGAACATATGTTGCCAAATAACACCTGAGGCACAGCAGGGCGCCTTGAAGAGACATTAGGAGACAGCCAACTTTACCTTCAGTGCGATTGAACAAAGATCCATTATTGCTTCTAGGTAATGCCAGAGCAACTGGTCAGGCTGCCCTGCTCCTCCATCACTTTTGTTCAGCTTGAATAATAATGAAATAGAATCCCATTTTCAGGAGTGATGTCCAACCTGAGACGTATAAGATTGTACATTTAAAACAGCTGCCCAACTGGGGCTCCTGAGTGATTTAGTCAGTTGAGCGGTGGACTTTTGATTTTGGCTTGGGTTATGATCTCACTGGTTGGTGAGTTCAAGCCCCACGTCAGGCTCTGCGCTGACAGCATGGGGGGCCTGCTTGGGATTATCTGCCTCCCTCTCTCTCTTCCCCTCCCTTGCTCTCTCTCTCTCAAAATTAAATAAATAAGCATTAAAAAAGAATAAAACAATTGTCAAACTTAAAATGACTTAACAACAGTACGAGGGAGGAGCAATTGTTTGTCTCCCATCTTAGCACCAGTAAATGAACCATTGGTTATTAGATGGGAAGAAAGAAAAATTTGATTGAACTTTCTATCTAAATCTAAGGTAATAAATTAGTAAATCTTATTATAGTAAAACCTGTCAGTTCTATGAAATCTTATATTTTGATAAGTGTTTTAATAATGTCAAGAGGATTTATTTGTAGTTTCATTGAATTTTATTTATCTCTGTATCCCGGTTCCTATAAAAGGGTACATAGACAAAATTTATTGTGATTATTGAGTATGCTAAAGGTGACAATAAAAATTACCACCAAATGGTCAACTTCTATAACAACAGTTTTTTGTTTTAAGTTGTCACCAATGTACTATGCATTTGAGCTAACACTTGATGGCAATAAAATCATAGTATGTGAAAATATTGGAGTAGTTCCTTGGATTTAAAATTAAATTGGATTTGTCCTTTTGTTTGTAGCATCTTATATGGATGTGTTTAAGAGAGATATAATCTAGTTCATTTTCTATTGTACCATTTTAACTCACCTCACTAATACTAGCATTACTTTGAGAAAAGTGGGTTTGAACATGGTGCGCAGAAAGGAATCATTACTTACGTTATCATTAGCACTGTAGGAAGAAGAAAGGCAGGTTAAATTTGAAAGTAGAACAATCCATCCAAAATGAAACAAAACAACATGAAAACTAAACTATTTTAGAAAGTGTGCTTAGTTTCCAAAGATGTCTTAATTTCTATAAGTGTATGAAAGTGTGTAGTGATTATAGGCAAGGATATTGTGCTTTTCCTTAACAATACAATGTTGTATTCAAAAGATTAAAACACCTTTGAAAGATAATTTCTGCTTTGCTAATTGTTTCATGCTGACCTTTCAATTCTTTCAAGAGCCTTTTAAAAGATGCTAAGTCTGTACTAGACTAAGCACAGGAAGTATGTACAAATTGGCAAACTTGTATTATTGTGTGGTACAATGTGAAGGTTAGAAATGATCATGAGGTTGTATTCAGAATACCTTCTGAAGTATTGTGGGAGATAAATGCACAAGGAAGGCAAAAAGAGGCAAAAGAAACACTACCATTAGCTAGGACTGAGATTTCAAAGCAGAACTCTAGAAGGTTGGAACTGATCATGTTGTAAGGGCTTTTCCCTAAGACACAAGTGATTTCAGACCAAAGCAGGCCAAATAGCCTGTGTGCTCAAAGCCCACACCCCCCATCCTAGATCTGACAGCCAATGATGAGAATGGGAGGCTCAGGAGCACAACTCCCAGGGCCAAAGAGTAAGGTGGCAGCAGAAGCAGAATGTGCTAAGGCTTCCTTGACCCAGGTTGGGTTAGGGTCTGGCTTGGAAAAGGGCACCTGTGTTGGAAGAGCAAGTGCAAATGGCAGTGTTCTGTTCTCCTTCAGGTCAACACTTGTTGGGTTCAGGACAGAGAGAGACAGGACACCATGCTATGTGCATGCTGATTTTTTTCTCCTTTGAAAAATTTCACTTCCATAAAACATAGCTCGTTATTGTCCTTGGACTTGCAGTTTCTTAATTATTGCAACTAATTTTTGGAGGAGGAGGTAGGGGTTGGGGCAGAGGCAGGGGTGGGGGGGTGGGTAAGGGACAGAGTTTGTGCTCCCCCTAGAGGCTGACATATAAGATACAAAGACATCTTCAGCATTTGATGAACTATTTTGAAATATTTTAGAATGAGTCTATGCTATAATTAAATATTATACATTTAGAAATGTTATTAGTAATTAAATAGATTTGTTTTTACATTTAATCTAATAGATAAAACATCTTGAATAGATGTGACATCTTGAAGAGATTTTCCTACTGAGACATTTTCTTTACAATAATAACAAAAGCTTACATACTGTATTATAGTCCAGCATTGTTCCAAGCACTTCATGTGTGTTAATTCAGTCAACCCTTAACAATAACCATTAAGTAAGTATTTATTATTATTATTTCCATTTTTATAGATGGAGAGGTAAGTGACTTGCCCAAGGTCACATAGCTAGTAAATGGCAGAGCCAGGAAATGGACTCAAATAGTCTAGCTCTACAGGTTGCTTTAATCGTTATGTTATACATCCTCTTAAATCATACTGATTTAAACCTTAGCCACTGGATGAAATGGCAGACATTTTATGCTTACCTTAGAAACTAAGTTTAGCTGATAAATCTATAAAAAGTGATTCTGAAAACAATTTTGGGAAGTTGTTAAAGATTGAATACATTTTCAAAAATACATTTTTGAAGTTTCATAACTTTTTATGTAAAATACCTATAACTTTATGTTAGTATTGCATTCCATTTTACCTTTAGAGGAGTGGGCTCCTATTAGCATATTTTTACTCTTTGAACAGAATTAGCATATTTTACTGTGAGACAAGAGTTTATGATCCAACTTTGGTATAAATTATACAGACTAAGGATGGACTGTTACTTAATCACTTGCAACTTGATATGATTTATTTTATAGTTTGATAGTTTGTCTTCCAGCATCAATAAATCAATAAGGAGTATTTGACTTTCTAACCCAAGGAAGTTGAAATTTTGTTAAGTGGTAGTGGCTATGATGTTGTATGATTGAGATTTCCTTCCAATTACATTTGAGGTAGTGTTGTTCCTCACCCATAGGAGGGACCTGGCAAATATTTGTGGAATTTCATTAAACTTAAAGTCTGTCTAGTCATTTCATTTTTTTTTTTTTTTTGAGGGGGGATAGAAATTCCAGAGTTAACATGTGGGAAATTTAAATACATAATTATTTCAAGAAATTACTGTGCTTATGGCTGCTTTACTGTGTTAAAGGTAATGAGTCTATTCCACTGTTCAGAGATATAGTACGGTGGCCAGATGATACCCAGAGGTTTGTCCTCATCATTTGGAGACTGGCTAGGTATTAAAGGCACAGTCAGCTCTTTTGTTGAAACACTCATATGTTAGTTTTTATTATCTATCTGCGGTTATGTTAAATCATTGAAAAGACATTGGACCTTGGCTTTTTCTTCCTCTTTCACTCTCTTTTCCTGTTGCAGCATTTGCACTATGAGATATTTGGTCCCATTCTCTTAAAGTGGATTTTTTTTTTGAAGGAAAAAAGAAAGCTTTCCCCAAACATCTGAAACTTAAAATAATTATTTTTCCTAATACTTCCTCATGTTCAGATAGTGTGGGATCAAGCTAGTTTTGTGATAAATGCAGTGGTGTGTACATTGTGTGTATATGTGCACACACACTTGTGCTAGACACACTGGAAGTCAGAAGCCTCAATAGCAGGTGACCTTTTGATCCTATAGCTGTCTGTGTTCTAGACATCTGGAGTGATGGTCTTTATACAAAGACATGTTTGTCACAGAAGTAGCTGCATGGACTGTGAGAAGTCATACTCAGAAGTGTTAGCAGTTAAGTTTGACCAGACATTGAGATTTCTGGGGTTTGAGAGAGAAGAGAAAGAGAAGGATCAAGGTGTGTTAGAGGGGAATGGAGTCAGATGGGACCATATTTATAAATGGACAGGGTAAATAGCTTAGCAAGTGTCTTTTTACCTGGAGCATTCTGCCAGAACTTGTATATTTGGAAATTCAGATTTTTTTGATTTTGAAGGCTTTTAAAATTTTTCTGGGGAGCTTTTAACTAACACCTCACACCTTAAACACCTACCAGTAATTTCTGGGCACAAAGCCCTTTGAGCTGAGAGATTCCTGGGAAGGATCTAGGAAGGATTGGTCTGGGTTGTTGGGCAGAACGTTTGGCATTAAAAATGAGTTTTGTCTACTTTTCTAGCCCTAGCCCCAGTAAAGTCCAAGAAAATTCTTCATTGTTGCATCCTCAGCATGACAGTTTCACCAATACAGAGAAATGGTTCTGACAAACAAGTTAATATAGAAATTAGTGTAACAAGATGGAAGCAGCTGGGAGCACTGGAATTAACCATCACAGCTTAAAATAAAATTCCAACAAAGGTCTAGCTTCAGGAGACCGTGAACTGCTGTGTTCAGGCACCAGGCTTGGTCTTATAGTGTGGTTTTCACTACTGCCCTTGCTCACCCCTCTTCCCCAGGCTAAATAAGAAGAGGCCTGAGAGGGAGGAGGTAGCCTTGGAGGGATGTTATGGTTCCTGAAAAGCCTGCTCCTTCCACTTTCCTCATTGTTGGGAGGAAGAGCTCATGACCTTTTTCTGAGGCTGAGAAAGAAAGGACTCAAGAGAATGTGTAATGGTGGTGGCATCTAACAGTCCCCCTCTCTACCAAGTCTCCCTATAGGTTGGGACTGATGCTCATCTCCCCTCTGGAAGGTACTGAGTTATACCATCAGATCCCCTAATGCTGTCCCAGGTGTGGAGAAAGGGGACACGATGGAAAATGGCCAGGCCTCTTGCTGGTGTCCTACCCAAAGAAGCCATCTGGGGTAGAGGGACTGGGTGAGGTGAGAGGTAGAGGTCAGTGTCCAAGTCAGACCTCTGATGATGAATATGGAGGAAAGGAGACTGTGGAGAAGCAGCAACTCCAGAGAGTCTGCATTTGTATGCCTCCCCACAGAGAGAGCCAAGGGTCAGTTTAGTGTTAACCTGAGGAGCAGAGAAAGCCAACCCAGTAGGGCCTGCAGCATCCCTCTGGGACTATCTATGGGGAGACCTTGGCCTCTCCTATCCTTCCTCCAGCCAAGCTCTAGTAGGGAAGTGTCAAGAGGAAGAGAAAGGGAGAAGTGGGTTGAGTAGACCCACCCCCCACCCAGCTCCAACCACTATAGCCACCATTCTAGCTTGCCATGTGGGCAATGAGGCAGAGAAGAGGATTTTGAATTGAATGTGAGGTTGAAGTTTTAAAATGAACAGGACTAAGTTTTTAAGAACTTGAAAGAACCCTTCTAATAATTGGGAGAGATTGAAACATTATGGAATCTGAGTGAGCTATTAGTAATAACCAGAGTACCTAGGGACAAAGGGGGATCCAAGATGGTATAGTTGGGAGGAAGCAGTTGAGGGGAAAATGAAACTCACATGTTCACATTCTACCAATTTGACACTGTTTAATTGTCAATTAAATTATTATAGGATTGGCGAGCTTAGAGATCATTCTCTAACTTTGCCCTTTCATTTACTAAGTATGGCTGTCCACCATCTCTTCCATTTATCCAGGGCACCATTATAGAGAACTGTTTGTGATACCATGGATAGAGAATGGGGGATTTTTTAAAGATTTCATCGTGTAGAACAATTACAGGTAGTAATATAGTCAAAATCCTATGTTATCTTTAATTCTTTTTTTTTTTAATGTTTATTTATTTTTGAGACAGAGAGAGACAGAGCATGAGCAGGGAAGAGGCAGAGAGAGAGGGAGACACAGAATGTGAAGCAGGCTCCAGGCTCTGAGCTGTCAGCACAGAGCCTGATGCAGGGCTTGAACTCATGAACTGTGAGATCATGACCTGAGCCGAAGTCAGACGCTTAACCGACTGAGCCACCCAGGCGCCCCTCTTTAATTCTTATGATAGCTTGGCAAGCTCTCATTATCATTTCAACCTTAGAGATGAGGAAGTTGAGGCTCTGAGAGGTGTGGAAACTTGTTTTAGGTCTCACGGCTATTAAAGTGGAGGGAGGGGAGAATTTTTCTTCCCTATTTTCTTTTATCCTCCAAACCTGCAACTCCAATACTCCAAATTCCCACAGCCAGTGATATAAGAACATACTGATCTGATTGGAATGGGGCCAGGCAGAAAACAAAGTTAAAGGTAGTTCAACCTCACATCGTTCTGCAATAAAAGCAACCACCATTTATTGAGCTAGGTGCACACACATTCTTTCACTTAAGTTGGAGTCAGAGGGATCTAAGAAACAGCAATAGATCAAAGGTGATTGTTTTGGCACACCTCCTAGATTGGGGGTTTGGGTTTCTTACTCTTTAAAACCTACATTTTAGAAGTCCTAAGTATATTGGTGCTGAAACAAATTACCACAAGCTTAGTGGCTTCAAGCAACTCAGATTTATTATCTTATGGTTCTAGAGGTCTGAAGTCTGAAATTTGCCTCCCTTGGCTAAAATCAAGGTATTATCAGGGCTGTGTTCCTTTTTGGAAGTTCTGGGGAAAAATCTGTTTTCTTGCTCCCTTTAGCATCTAGAATCTGCCCCCCCTTTTTTTTATTTTTGGATCATAGATCCTTCCATTTTCAAAACCAACGGTGGCCTGTGGAGTCTTTGATTTTCTACCTTGTCCCCTTCTAACTCTTATGTCTCCTTCTTTTACATTAGAGGATCCTTGGTATTACATTAGGCTAACCCAGACAATCCAGGATAATCTTCCTATTTTGACGTTGGTTGATGAGCAACCTTAATTCCATGTGTAGGCTTAATTCCCCATTGCCATGGATATATATTCACCTGGAATATATTCACAGGTTCTGGGGAATAGGACATAAACATATTTGGGAGTGAAGATTCTATCCCATCCTAGTTTCAGAACAAGGTAATGACTATAGTGATGATTTTATCCAACTCCAGATTAATTTTATTAGATTCTTTAAGCAAAAAGATAATTTGTTAATAAATATGAATAGTTCATTGGGTTTTAAAGAAAAACAATTTATGGATTTTAAGAACGTTTCCTTTCTAAGTGCATCTGCAGTTTTACATGGTCTACTTTTTTATGCTTAATTTAAAATAGAGCTTTCATAGCAAATTGAACTGAAAGAATCCTTAGAGTTTACTTCATAATAGTTGAATTTACCTCTTTGCAGATTTGGTTATTTACCTCTTTGAGACTTAGGTTACAGACTTCCTCAAATTATAAAGCAAATTGGTGGAGAACTGCTTCCTATGATCTTACAAGATTTAAAAAGAAGAGGATTCAGGTTTCTGGATTTATTCTTAATGTATCCTTCACAACAATTGAAGGATGATTTTCAGGTTGTCACAACATTCTTGTGTGTTTGATTTGATTCTGAGTAGAATATACCTGAGACTCCCTAGGGAAATAGATTCCACTTATCTCTATATTTGGGCAGCTATCCACCTCTACCCTCATTGTTAAAAGTATAAAATTTATCAAATCATAATTGGGACAAAAGAGATGATGTTGTAGACAGAGGAAGATCTTCTGTGGTGAAGATGTGGGTAGTTTTGTTAGAGAATGAGACTTTGTTTTAATTTTTTCCTAAAGAGGTGTTTTGATGAGTCCTGGTGGCTAGTTTGTAAAATCAACTATTTATTTTACCTTTTTCAACTTTAGTGAATAAGATTCACTAGAAGAATCATATTGTAGACACTGTTTGTAACACGTATACAAAATACATACTGACCTGGGCCTTGGGTCATTCCTTACTGTGCATGTATTGTCAGTGTTAAGTCCAGCCGTGTGGCAATGTAAGGTGTGAAAATAAGAATAAAGTCCATAGTCTCCTGAGTGCTGCATATATTAAAGTGTAATTTCCATGCAAACTAACACCATAGAGAACCAATTGCTGTCTGGTTTCATAGATAATAAGACTGGCTTATGGAATGCTTTCTATTGTATAAAGCCTCTTAAAAGCCAGAAGAGAAAGACAGTACTCTTCAGTGACTTTGGGATCAACTGAGGACATAAAATCTTTATGTAGTGGGTTTAGTGGCATTAAACACGATAAAAAAAAGCTGAAATTATAATTTTAAAAATTCCTGGATGTGGATATTAAATATTTATTTATGTAAAATGAAAACACTGCACAGGATATTTTTGTTGTTCTGAACTCCTTCAAGAAAAGTCTGGAGGAAACCAAAATGTGACTTAGATCCTTTAACAACTATGACTAATACCTTACTATCTTTTAAAAATTTGTTTTTTGTTACAAAGTACAAAACTTTGCTCTGAGAATTCTTATGGACATAAAAGCTTAACTTTGTGTTTATCTGATTATGCCTTAAATCTTTCTGAACTCTTATTCATGGTTTCGATTTTGATTTTCGGTTTTTACAGTTGAAAATTATTTGAATATTTTATTTTAAAGTATTTGCTCTTTCTTTTTTTTTAATGTTTATTTTTGAGAGAGAGAGAGAGAGAGAGAATGAGAGAGAGAGAGAGAACAGGGGAAGGGCAGAGAGAGAAAGAGAGAGAGCATCTTAAGTAGGCTCTGCACTGTCAGCACAGAGCCTGACAAGGGGCTGGGGCCCACGAACCGCAAGATCATGACCTGAGTCTAGATCAAGAGTCAGATGCTTAACTGACTGAGACACCCAGACGCCTCTGGTTTGAACATTTTAAAGATCAACTAGATGACTAAGGTAGATTATTTGTCTTATTCCTATAAGGATCTTGGTGCTATGACCCTCAAGGGATGGTCTTTGTAGTTTTTTTCAAGTGTTTTTCTTCTTCTATCATTTGGGTCTTTTCCTTCCTAAACTATTCTGTCTCCAGCTTTCAGAGTGTACCATTGGTGGTGGTACCCAGCCCTTGAAAGTATTGCTTGCTTTAGATGGTTGGTTTGTTCTATACTAGAATTTAAAATTTCACTCTAAGCTTTATTAAAGGTAGAATTTTGCTGAGAATATTTGTACACAAATATCTGAGCCTTTGAAATTAGGGAGTTTACTTTCCATATTTATAAATACTTTTTCATTGCTAGGAAGCTAAATTGCTCAAACAAAGAGATGCAAACATATAGTGGCTTTAAGAAGGTGGAAGCTTTTTTTTCTCTAATAAGGAACATCCCACCAGTAGGCAGGTTAGGTAACTGGCTTTGCTCCATAAAGTAATTCAGAGATCCAGGTTTTTTTGTCTTCTTTTGGAGCCATCCTCTAGCATGTTTGTTTTCTTGTACCTTTGATTAGATTGACCCACCACCACCCCACCCTCCTTCTAGCCTATAGGAAGGAGGAAAACACAAGCGGAGGGCAAGTAGCTTGTTTAAAGGAAGTGACCTGTAAGTTGCACATATCACTTCTCATATCCCATTGATCCATTATTATTATTATTACTATTATTTAAATACCAGTTAGTTAACATATAATGTTGTAATGGTTTCAGGAGTTTCAGAGAATTTAGTGATTCATCACTTACATATAACACCTAGTGCTTATCCCAAAAATGCCCTCCTTAATGCCCATCACCCATTTAGTCCATCCCCCCACCCACCTCCCCTCCAGCCACCCTCAGTTTGTTCTCTGTATTTAAGAATCTCTTATGGTTTGCCTCTCTCACTGTTTTTATCTTATTTTTCCTTCTCTTCCCCTATGTTCATCTGTTTTGTTTATTTAATTCCACATATGAGTGAAATCATAAGATATTTATCTTTCTCTGACTTCTTTCACTTAGCATAATATGCTCTAGTTCCATCTATGTTGTTGCAAATGACAAGATTTCATTCTTTTTGGTTGCTGACTAATATTCCATTATATATATAAAACATAATTTTCCATTATATATATAAAATATATAAATAAAATATTCCAATATATACATATAAAATATATATTACATACAATATTATAATATATAATATAATCTATAATATATAATTATATATATAATTATATATAAAATATATAATTTTATACATATAATATATAATTTTATATATATAATGGAATATTAGTCAGCAACCAAAAAGAAAAAAAAATATATATATTTGGGATATAAGGGAGTTCAACATTACTCTAATATGTTTTTGGATTCACATTGTTTGATTTGGTTAGGGCAACTAATGAGAACACATGAGCTATGTGTTCATTAGTTGTATGAAATAATCTAACTTCAAAATTATGTCACACAGAGTCAACTTTTTATCTTGACTTGCAAATGCATATGATATGTGAATCATAGAGAAACGCCAAACAAGAACAATATAGTATATCTTGAAAAACTACTGTGTGCCACACACTGTGGGAAAGAATCTAATGGAGTATCTTCAGTGAGCCTTTGGAGGTCATCATGTACAGTTAATCACACTAGAGCTAGAGCCCCTGTACATGCATAGATCTTGGCCTCTAGTCAGCAGGGAGCTCCCTCTCCGCAAGGGAGCCAATCGCATTTTCAGGCTGCTTTTGTTGTTTGAAAATATTCGTATGTTGAGCCCAAATAAATTTCTTCTCTGATGCATTTCTTAGTCAGTTTATCTCAGGAACTAGAAAGAGTAAGTTTAATTACTCATGTGACAACTTTTGACATATTTGAAAGGACTTAGGTGGCTGTTTCCTCCCACACTCCCACCATAATGATAATTCCTGACACTTATTGAGTGCTTACAGTCTTACTGTTCCAAGCATTTTCCATGTATTAACTCACATAAGTCTCACTAGAGTTATGAATTAGGGACTGTCTATCCCATTTCATTGATGAGGAAATTGAGGCACAGGAAGGTTAAATCACCCAGATTCACCCAGCAAGTAAGTGGCATGTTCTTCTTTACAAGTATTTTGTTTAAAGCATTGTTCTTAGACCACAACACTGGTTGCTCTGCTAGTTTCACTGTGGTTAACTATATTAGACTTTCACGTCCCTTTTTCTGGATGCTATATTTCTATGAATGTAACCACAAGGGGAATTTTCCTTCTGAGGAAAAAAAACAAAAACCATATATTTCCGTGATAGCAGGTCAGCAAGTTGTCTTTGTTTTTGTTTGTTTTTTGTTTTTAATTTTTTTTAATCCTTCAACATTTTAAAAAGTTTATTTATTTATTTTGAAAGAAAGAAAGAGAGAGAGAAAGAGAGAGTGAAGGAGGGGCAGAGAGACACACAGAGAGAGAATTCCAAGCAGGCTGTGTTCGGTCAGCGTGGAGCCCGATGTGGGACTCAAACTCACAAATTGCGAGACCATGACCTGAGCCGAAACCAAGAGCTGGACGCTCAACTGACTGAGCTACCCAGGCACCCCTCAAGTTGTCTTTGTATTCTAGAGGCTATGTTCCTGATTTTGAAAGGATCTGGTGGGTTGACTGAACACAAGCTTGTTGGCAGCTGCATTAAATTTAATATGCTATGTATTGCCTTTGTACTTTTTTTTTTAATGGGGAAGTAACTGGTAAAAAAAAAAGTTAAGAAACATTTCCTTAATAGCCATGTGAAACAATGGAGATGAATTATGGATTAAGTGAATGGCTGGAAGCTTCTACAATTAGGTGCTAGGTTCAGGAGGTAATGTAACAGTGCCATTCAAGGGTATGTCCTAGAATTAGACAATCAGGATTGGAGTCCTGATTCTGTGTTTTTTTAGCTATGTGGTGTCAGGCAGGTTACCTAATCTCTTTAGCCCTCAGCTTCACCATTGTAGCAGATCCTACCTCATAGGGTGTTTGGGAGGATTAAATGAGAGAATTCATAAATTGCTTAGCAAAGTAGTTGGCACATGGTAGATAGTCAATAAATGTTAGTTATTATTATTTAGAAATGGAAAAGAAAATCTGAGACTAGTGTTGAAGTAGGAATTGTTAGGACTTTTCAGAGATATAAAGGAATCAATAAGTAAAAATAATTCCAAAGATTTTGATCATGGAGGTCTTTGAATAGAGTGGTATTTTTGACTTAGGGGCAAAACTTTTCTTCTAGCTACTGTGTATAATCTAATTGGGGTTGGGATGGTCTTCAATGTCTCTGCTCATGTGTTTGGAGTTGTAGATATTTTTCTGACTTTTTGCAGCAGAGGATTAAGTTTGTGTGAATGACTAAAACTTCCTCAAATTCTAGAGGAAAAGAATGAGCTACATTTGAGTTTAGTGTAGCTCCATTTAGTTCAGCAAATGATTTTTTAAGTACCTATTGCATTCGATACACTGCTGTGTGCTCAGTTTTGATCATTCTCTTGTCTAAAATCTCATTTTAAGGAACAGTAAGTATATAATGGGGCTCCTTTTTTTTTTTGCTTCAAGTTGATTTAAATTTGATTTATTTTTTATTTTTATTAAATTTGTTTTTAATGTTTATTCATTTTTGAGAGACAGAGCCCAAGCAGGGTGAGGAGCAGAGAGAGAGGGAGACACAGAATCTGAAGTAGGCTCCAGCTCTGAGCTGTCAGCATAGAGCCCGATGTTGGGCTCCAACTCATGCACTGTGAGATCATGACCTGAGCCAAAGTTGGATGCTTAACTGACTGAGCCACCCAGGCACACCAAGCTGATTTAAATTTTAGAAGAAGTCCCTTATAACCCCATCTTGGCACTAACTCAGCCCAAGGAATACCTGAAATTTGGTAAAGGTAGGTATTAGAAATAGCTTCCTCATGAATTTAGCTGAACCAGTTTCACCTTACAATTCAACTAAATCTGCTTTTTATTGAACAAAAGACCTCTGCTAATTACTTCAGAGTCCTTTTTTTTCTCCTGGAATGAGGCTCATCTTGGGAAAGTTTGTGAATATATACAAAATGTGAATGAAAACTTGAAAGTATTAAAAAAGTCATGTCTGACTCAGACTCTGGTTTTCTCTTCTGTTTTCTGTGTTAGACTGTGAATTCCTTAAAAGCAAGAACTCTTTCAAACTGTTTGGTTTGTGGTCCTTGGAAGGCACCACAAAAGGAGAGAGAGTATAATGCTTTGTAAAGATGGGGACTTTAAATAAATAATGACCAGTCTTTAAATAAATCCTTAAAATTAAGGAGAGAAATGAACCATAACATTGGCAGCTATTACTCAATTTATTGTGAGTAATAGTATGGTTAAGGGGCAATGCTGTTTGTTTTTTTTCTGCAGGCTTTTCAAGCAAGGCTGCTGAGAACCCAAGGAGCTTCCTCCTTGTCTTCTGTCTTAGGTGTGGCCACTTGCCAGGTTTCTTATGGGTGAGGTGCAAGTCAGTAGTTAGAAGATATGTAACATTTTCTGCCTTCTTGTATTTATTAGATTTAAACCACAGCTTCCTTTATTATTATTATTATTATTATTATTATTTGGTATGTTTTTGTTTTATTGATATATAATTGACATATGATATATTAGTTTCACATGTACAACACAATGATTTAATATTTGTATATTGTAAAATGATCACCACAATAAGTTTAGCTAACATCCATCACCACACATAGTTAACAATTTTTTTTTCTTGTGATGAGAACTTTTACGATGTACTCTCTTAGCAAGTTTCAAATATATAATACAGATTATTAACTATAGTCACCATGCTGGACAGTACATTACTAGGACTTACTTTATAACTGGAAGTTTGTACCTGTTGACCACCTTTACCCGTTTCATGCCCCCCACCCCCACTACCCTACCTCTGGCAACTACCAATCTGTTTTCTGTATTTAAGAGTTTGACCTTTTTTAAGAATGCACATATAAGTGAGATATTTGTCTTTCTCTATCTGACTCATTTCATTTCCCATAATGCCCTTGGGGTCTCCATCCATGTTGTCTAAAATGGCATAGCTTCCTTCTTTTTTATGGCAGAATAATATTCCAGTGTGTGTGTGTGTGTGTGTGTGTGTGTGTGTGTGTGTGTGTCACATTTTTTTTATCCATTCATTCATTAATGGATGCTTAGGTTGTTTCCATGTCTTAGCTAATGTAAATAATGCTTCAATGAACATAGGGTGCATGTGTCTTTTTGAGTTAGTATTTCATTTCTTTTAGATAAATACCCAGATTTGCTGGTATCCACATCTTCCATTATTAAGACATCCTGAATATTTGGAATTTTGGCTAGAATTCTTGTGCCAACCAATGGATTTAATCTGAAAAGTTGTAATAAGAACTAAAGATAATGTATCGCTGCTGAATTACCTTGGGCCCAATTCTAGCACACCTACCAGTAAACTTACTTGAGGGGCCAGTGTTCCTGAAAGTTTAAAGGCTGTAAGCTCTTTTAGTAGAACATACAGGCAGTATTATTTAAGCTGATCAGCTATTACTTTGATTTTGGCAAAAAGAAATAAATTAGAACCTATCCTATAAATGACTGGGAAATAACAGCATCCTTTGTTTATTCTTAGTAGTTTCATCTCACTAATTCTGACAAGAGAGACCACATTTTAGATTTTTCTCATGTCCTCTATAGCTCCTACTAAGTGTTAGGCACAGTCTTGATTTCTCTTCCCAGACTGAATCAAGATCACTTATTCTTTTCTCTTTTTATCCTCAAAGAAGTCTTCACCTGAGTTAATGTAGTCTACTATTGCTAGTTTCACTTTACTTAATAGGTACTTAAATCTTTGGGAGTCAGCTTGGAAAGAGAAGGGGACACAGACTTGAGAATTTGATCTGGGATCTTGGAATCTCAGCTTTGCTACTTAAAGATTGTGTGATCATGAGCAAGTTTTAAAACTTTTTCTAAGCTTCAGTTTCTTCCTTGGTAAAATGGAAATTATGATGCCTGTCCTTCAAGTTTGCTATAAGGCCTGGAGGTAAGGAATACAACATGTCTGTGTAGATATATTTAAGATATATTTTAGGCTGTGCTTAAAAAAGAAAGGACTTGACAAGACATTTAACTAGCAGCTCCTCTAATAAAAATACTTACCATTGGATAATAACGAGAAGTCTAGAATTCTATAAAAATTTTTATAGCACAGTTGATATGCTTTCCCAGCAGCTTGGTCAGTATTTCTTTCTGAATGGCTTTTCACCCATCCTCACAACAGCAGTGTGCCAGTGTCAAAAGAAACAATCCTATGGGCTGCCACCATCTCTTAATCAAGCCATGTATGACATTCATTCAGTCAGATTATCCTTCTGTTATAAGATGCTTTGCCCACAGTCATTTAAGTTAAGATGTGTGAACGTGGGCCATGCATGTGTGGCATCTGAGTCCTGCTACCTATACCTCATTTTGTGAATTATAACTAAAATAAAAATAAAATTAATTTTTTCAGCAATTATATGTAATGGAATTTCTTAGTTGTGACAAATTTTGTCTCTTTCATTCAAATATTGAAAATTAATTTGATATATAATACCTTATATGTCAGGGTGGGGAGGAATGTGGCCCTAGTGTCTCATTATTCAATGTTTTATATTATTGTATCTTTAAACATATACTTAATATCACGGCCGGGGTGCCAAGGCCACTGAAATTTGACTCTACTAACTGGCTTTTTTGGCAATGCTCATCAATTTTTTTTATGCTATAATACATTTGGCAGAGTTATTTTTAATGATTGATTCATTCAACTGTTCATTGATGCTTCTGCTATTTGTAACAAGAATATGCTTTGAAATAGAAATTTGAAGATGATGGAGACATACTTTTACCCAATTTATTAAAACTATAATCTCATATAGAAAATATGTATAGATCCGAGCTCTAAGATAGGGGCTTAAAAATGCTCAATAAATGAATAAATGAATCTAGGCCTGTATATATGTTTGCTGGATATTTCCACATTCCTAGATTTGCCCTTTTCTGTGTTGCGCATCTCCCCAGTTGCCCTTGTAGCAATCTGGACATCATCTTTGTCTCCTTCTCCCCTTCCCTTTAATACCCAGTTTGTTCTCACATTCTATTGGTTTTACCTCCTGAACCTGCTATCTACTCTAAGTTTTAGCTACCTCCATGCTTGGCTTCTATCACCATAGTGTCTTCTTAGCTAGGTTTTTGTCCCAACCACCTTGTTTTTCCTAATCCATTCACCATAATAGTAGCTAGAGTCTCATTTCTAAAAGGCAAATCTAATTGTATCATATTCCTGCTTAAAACTTTTTGATGACTTCCCACTGCCGTAGGAATAAAATACAAATCTCTTTACATGGTTCAGGAGGCCAGGTATATTGTGGATCTTGTTAATCTTTCCAGCTCAATCTCCTACCATATCCTACCTCTCACATTCTCTTCTATGAGATGACACTATGTTAGATAGCATAGTGCCCTGCCCATAGCTGCTCAGTATACATTAGCTATTCTAGTTATTCTTAATGTGTCTTCTCTGAAAGGGGAACAACTGGAAAAATGTTTTTAGGAGCGTTAAAGGGAAGGGAGAAAAGCTCAGAGTTGACAAGAGGATATAATAAAATAATCTAGGTGCTGGCTACTAATTGGGATGGATACGATGATAGAGATTAAGAAATTGTTTAATCCATTAAACTTTTGAAAATTATTTTTTAGGGGTTATTTTGAAAAATAATTTAGTGTAGCATATAAAAAGGACTCTGCTGGATTTTAAATTTATTGTTTCCTGAGATTATGATCTAGTTTAGCAAAGTTGCCAGGTATTCACTCTTCAAGACTTACATTGTTTTCCAGTGTCCCCAAATGGTTATGGCACTGTTGTTAAGTGTTTAGTTGGCTACAGAATTTCCTTAAATTGTGATTTTTAGTCAATGGAATATGATGACTCACAAGGAATGTAACTGTTTTCTGTCTTAGTTTACTGATATTTATCTTTATGTGGTCAAAAGTCTATGTTTCTGTTACTCTCACAGATTACCAAATGTGTTGGTGTATAAGGGAGGAAATGAAATGTAATTTAGCTAACATTTTGTGTCTAGCATGACAAACGTTATTAATAACTTGAGGTTGAATCATTTAAGGTCATGATTTAGAGACAAAGACAAGTTTTTCACCACTGTTTTTCTGTAGTATTATTATACTTTGGGTTGAAAGATCCATTTTCATTAGTTTAAATAGATCTTTTGAAAATATCAATATTTTGGTGATTTAATGGCACCTTTTGCAAGAGATTGGTTGGTTTATCTGATGACTATTGTCAAATATCTTTGGAATAATATAAATGCTACATAAAGGATTTTCTTATACTATTGACATGTTTTGATGATGAAAATTACCTTTGATGATCAAAATTACTGTCAGAAAACTGACAGTAAAACAAAACAAAACAAAACAAAACATTTTATTTTGTACCTTTGAATTTTTAAATTGGATTCAAAGTTTTATTTTTTTTCTAACTGCATGTATATGTTTGATTAGGTAAAATTGTTTATCTAGCATGGGATTTAAAAATTCTTAACACTAGATTATTATCACTTGAGTACGGATTTTTGTAAAACATTTAGTAATGGTGATTTGGAAGGTTAGGATAAGTCTTTTAAAACTTGTCATCACTTTGCAATGTCAGGGGAGCCTTTGTAAAAGTATCCACATCGTGATGTGAAATGCACTTGTATGGGCAGAACATTGATTGCTGTGATTAATTTTATAATTATGTACATAATCCATAATTGAATGTTGCAATCATTGCTATTTGAGTAAAAACTGTTATGCCCTCTTAAGAAACATATCAAGAGTAGATGGAAACAGTCTTTAACTGTCCTGAAACAATACTATAAATGGTTACCACTTTCTTTCAAAAGTTAGTAATCCTATTGAATTCATTTCAGTTCTCCACATAGCCTGCCAGCTGATTGTATAATTACATGCCATATAGCACAAAGCATGATTTATGATACTATTGTTATAGTGTGCTTACTAAATAGAAGAATGAAAAATTGAAAGTAGAGGATAAGTAGAAGTACTCTAGTAGGGTTGTCAAAGTATAGGACACCCAGTTAAATCTGTGTTTCAGATAAACAACATGTAAGTTTTCAGTATAAGTGTTCTATTCAAAATTATTCCTTATTTATCCGAAATTCAAATTCAACTGGGTATCCTATATTTTTATTTGTTAAAACTGGCAATTCTAGTTGTAGGTGATTGGGTAAAATATGTAATAGTAAAGAAAAGATTTTTCTAATGGAACAGAATTTTTCCTTAAAATTCCTCAAAAATCAAATAAAAAATATTTCGGTCATCCAACTGGCAAGTCAATTTGGAGCTTGCATTTGAACCCAGGGACTTATCCTCAAGAACCATGCTCTGTCACTGTCTTTCATATACTAGTGTTGTTATTAGTGAAATTAAAAGTAATTCTGATGTCCCACTTTATTTCATTCTGTATTATATCGAAGTTTTGCATCATTAAGGTCATTAAATATGTATTTATTTTATATTAAAAAATTAATTTAGTTAATAAATTGAATTATTTTCTTTTCTAAAGTTAAGTATTTTTGACTTGAGAATTTTCAAGAAAAATGTAGATTGTTGCTGTTCTCTTTTAAGTGGTGTTCATTAGTTTAACCAAATGTTTTTGTTTGCTGTATGATTAATGGTGCTTTGCTTTTAATTTTCTTGTTAAGACCAGATTACAGTGTTTTCACCAAGCAACTGGGAAGCAGCCATGATTTGATGCTGCACACTGTTCTGCTTGTTTCTTTAGCTTGGCTAGCCTGTCTCTTCTGCTGTAGCCATCAATCATCCAGTGCTCTTTCCATGCTTTAGGACACATTTTCTCCCCCCCATGAGTGACAGTGGTTGCCTTTTATGACTTAGCCCTCATTAATAATTAGGCATGTACCACATATGAGATCTTGCAATAATTCATGATCTGCATTCATTCATTTATAAATATAAATGCATAAAATCTAACAGTCATAAAAGACTTAGAGCTTGAACTTATTAAATACAAAGATGAAAACATTGCAAGCTATACTCATTAAAAATAAGCTCTGAATGAAATGATTTAGGCTTGATTTTTATTTTTTAACATCTTTTTTTTAAGCTGTAATGGAAACTTTCTTCATAAGAATAATCAATAGTAATGCCAATTTAGAATATTGAAGCATAGAGAAGGAGATAATTTGATTAAATAATAGAAAAACAGACTAGGAACTATTTAGAAAGATGATAAAGGGCTTAATAACTAATTAATATGAACACAGGGATATTGGATTACAGCAGTAAATGGACTAATGTTTTTCTGAGTTTTTTTTTCCTAGTTTATATTTTATATTTTAAAAACAAACCTTGTGAGGGGCGCCTGGATGGCTCGGTTGGTTAAGTGTCCAACTTTGGCCCAGGTCATGATCTCACCTCTTGTGAGTTTGAGCCCCACAAGACTGTGCTGACAAGCTCAGAGCCTGGAGCCTGCTAAGGATTCTGTCTCCCTCGCTCTCTGCCCCTCCCCCATTCACACTCTGTCTCTCTCTTTCACTCTCAAAAATAAATAAACATTAAAAAAAACACAAAAAACAACAAAAAAAACACAAAACTTGTGAAATAACCTAATGAGATTCTAATAGTAGTATAAAAATATCAATTGCAGTGATAACAATTTTGCATTTAAAAATGTTTATCATTATTTCAACCTGCACTTCAAATTATTTTTATATATCCCATGATGACAATTATATAACTGAAACATCCGTGATTTTTTTTTTTTTTAGGTTTTATTTATTTCTGAGAGACAAGGAGAGACAGAGCACAAGTGGAGGAGGGGCAGAGAGAGAGGGAGACACAGAATCTGAAGCAGGCTCCAGGCTCTGAGCTGTCAGCATGGAGCCCCACGCAGGGCTCGAACTCATGAGCTTCCAGATCATGGCCTAAGCCAAAGTGGGCAGCTTAACCGACTGAGCCACCCAGGTGTCCTATGAAATGTCCATGATTTTAAAGTCTTCTGAACTCTGTATTAAAAGTATAGATTTGTAGGAAATCAACAAAATGGGTATGATGTTGAATGCTGTATTTTTTATGGTGGTAAAATATACATAACAAATTCACCACTTTAGCCATTTTGAAATACACAGTTCGGTGACATTAAGTACATTTACATTATTGCGCAACCATCACCACTGTCTATCTTCTGAACTTTTGCATCATCCCAAATGGAAACTCTTCACCCATTTAACGGTAACTCCTCATTCCCTCCTGCTCCCAGCCCCTGGCCACCATCCTTGCACTTTCTGTCTCTGATTTTGTGAAGGTCATTCTTAATAGTGTTAAAAATTGATACCCACTATTAATAGGAGGTGCATGAGAAAATGGGAAAAATCTGGGACTGTAGTCATACCCTTTCTGCCATTTTCCAGTTTGTCATCTGGATTAAATTGTCTGACTTCTCTGAGTATCAGCTTCCTCACCTTCAAAATGGAACTAGAGGGGCGCCTGGGTGGCTCAGTCTGTTAAGCTGCCGACTTTGGCTCAGGTCATGATCCCATGGTTAAATAAACACTTAAAAAAAATTGAAATGGAACTGGTAATTTTTGTGCTGTTTTTTTGGGGGGGGCAAAGATGAGATAATGTATATAAAGCATCTGCTCATTTTAGGCATTTAATAAATAATATTATCACAGATACAGAATGTTCTTAAAATATTAATTCATTTCAGTGACTTCTGCAAGAGCTCGTAAAAAATAGTTTAATATTAGGGTATTATGAATTCAGATCTACTTACTTCCATCTGGTTTCAATAGGTTACAAATGACTTTTTTTTTTTACCTTGGAAAATAGAAATTGCAAATTATTGCATATCACAAATTGAAATTTTTAAAAAAACTTTTTAAATGTTTATTTATTTTTGAGAGAGAGAGAGAGGGGAGCATGAGCAGGGAAGGGGCAGGGAGAGAGGGAGACAGAATCTGAAGCAGGCTCCAGGCTCGGGAGCTGTCAGCACAGAGCCCAAATGTGGGGCTAGAACTCGAACTATGAGATAATGACCTGAGCCCTGAGCCAAAGTGGGAAGCTTAACTGACTGAGCCATTCACGTACCCCCTCAAATTGAAGTTTTAAAAAGTGTTTTAATATATCTATAAAAACAAAATTTTTAGCTATTGCCAGTTGAAAAGTAAATAGTGAGTTAATTTAGGTACTTTTGGTCGTTTTTTTTTTTTTTTTAAATCATTCTCTATTTTTCCTAATCAAATTATCCTGTTTGAAAACAATCCATGTTCTTTTGTCTTGTTTATTATTTGTCATTTCCATCTTAGAACATATAGAAAAAATAAAAGGAGGTTTAACTTAAGTTTGCCAAAATGTTGTTAGTTCTGGTAAAGATTTATAAAACAGGTCTTCTGTATTACAGGAATCAAAGAATATATTAAACTGCCCAAATAATCAAGTTGTACACACTAGACAAATTCCTATATTGTTAAGTTACATACTTAACTATTTTTAAGTATTGACAAATAGTTACTTAGCACCTTTTTATAGTAAAGTATTAAAGAGTGGTTTCTATGAAGGATTTTAAAAAGCTTAAATTATGGTGTCTTCCCTGAAAGGGTGTACAATTTCCTTGGGAAGGGAGGCCACCGGTGCATTAAGGTTTAAGGTTTTAGTTCAGTAAGTTCAGGGGCATGGGTTTTGAGAGAAAGATGACAATTTAGGCTCTACCCATGTTGTATCTGAGTTGAAGACAGAATATCCTAATTTAAATGAGGCTCTGGGTCTCATAACAAAAGATGGGAGAGGAAGCTATGTAAAAGGTTTATACACATTAATGAAAAAAAAAATACAATGTTGACACAATTTATAAACCTCACTCCCTAAGTAGTAAGTACATTTTAAAAGTGTTCAACAAACTGATCAAGTTTAATAGTTTTTAGTTTCTACCTCTCCCTGTGGTCTCCACTTGCTTAGCCATTTTCTCAAAATCACTGGCTTCTTAAAGGTAGAGGAATCTGTTTGAAGGGCATCGGGAATATAATTAAGATTGCACCCCAAGCTCAGTGCACTTCAGGCTGCATATCTTCATCATTTCCTCTGGACAGATGGATGCCAAAAATCTAACTTGGCTGCATTAAGGGGGGAATGTAAGGATGGGAGATGGAGAAATAGAATTGAGGTGGGTGGACGAAAAAAGGCTTGCAGTAGTGTCCAGGGGATGAACCATTGACTACAGACTGAGCCAGCCAGGTGCTCCTCTCCTAGTTAGAATGTTATGCAATTTAGCATCACCAGGGAAGGGAAACAGTAGCAATATTTCTGTTGGAAATGGAGGGCTTCTTTACTCAATTACATTTTTCAAAAGTTGTTATAATCTGTGACTTTTTTAAAGAACAAAATGTCATTAGTGAATTGAATACAGCCATGGAATTAGTAATTCTTGTATTCTTAAATTTGTATGTGATGCATAAGGTTTCTTTTCTGAGTGGCTTAAATTGGTAGATTGAGTTAAAGGTGAAAATACCTAGTATGGAAACTGGTCTTAGAGGAGACAGTTGTTTTTGAAGAAGCTCACCCCAGGATCTGTGAATGTTTTAATTCTATTGTTACTTGCAATGCTGGCCAGTCATCTTTCAGGATTTTAGTTTCCTGTTGGTTCTCTCAAAAGGTAGAGTTTGATAAACTGCCTTTTGCTTTCTTCACTTAGATAAGGAAAGGCCCATGTAATTCTACATTTGAAGAGCTTTTAGCTTCTCCAAAGAAATGCACTTAAGCAACTAATGAATCATGAGAGTCCTAATGTTTTTCATTGTTAATATTTAAATTTTACTTCCTAGAGGCAGAGAAATCTAGATAGCAGTTATTTCTTCGATTTTAGCCTTGGGAAAGGATAATGTTGAGATTTTCAGATGAATGACTTTCTAACTTGAGACGTATTGGGTCACAAAGAATAGAAGTATGCTTTCAGTTTCTTCTAGAAAAAAATTCATGAACTGAAAAACTCTTAAAAAGCCTTCTGTTTATGCTAAGTACTTCTATACCATTAGGACCTAAGTCTGGGGACACTGTTCAAAGGAAATATAAACATATGCATCACAGAATGGTTGACATTTGACCTAAAGGGCTGAGTAGCAGTGGAGCTTCTGCTGGGTACTCTTCCTGTTTCAAAGGGGAGGATGGAATTGGCAGTACAGGAACTGACTTGGTTCTACATGGATATGTCAGTAACCTGAGCCAGAGGTGGGCCACATCCTGACCCACAGTAGAACCAAGGGTTCAGTTGTAATTGATCTGTGAATAATTTCTTCCCTGATTCATCCAAAGAGGCCACTAAGAATTCTCTTAGGAACTTACTTTATCTTCAAAATATGACAACTAGTAAAACTGTAAAAAAGAACAATCCATTGTTTTGGTTCATATACATTTAAATAGAAAACCATTCAGTATTGCCTTATATATCCATTCTCTTCAGTTTGAATCCCTAATGCTGTTGTCAACTTTTATAAAAGATATGTTGAATACCACATTATTTCTTATATCTATTTTTGAAGACAGTCTTTTTCAACACTACCCTAAATACTTAAAAAGAAAAACATTTCACTAACACAGACTTATTATTTATAATCTACCTGTCAATAGTGTACAGGGTAGTTTTATGAAAAACTTTGAAAACAACCATGAGAAATAGTACAGTCACAGAGTTCATGTCAAACGGACTTAACGCTCTAAATAATAATTCTAACAAGCTACCTTAATATGATATTCAAGAACACAGTGCATTATGGAGTAAAATGTTTAAAGAAGCAAGTTTTATATTTCATATCTCTAGGGAGTCCTTTAAGCCAGTTAGACTATTCAGAAAAATTACTCATATATTATTTTACAGAATTGCATTAGTATGTTCCAAAGCTGCATTTTCTTTTTCTTTTCCTGTGTGTGTGTGTGTGTGTGTGTGTGTGTGTGTGTTTAACTTTTGTAGAGTACAGCTAGAAATACTATTAGAGATGAATTCTAGGAAAATAAATATAAACAGAAACACTGAATTTCTTTTTCTTCTCTACAAGAACTGTTTAAAGCCTGGCAGCAGAAGACCATTCTCTGTTTACAAAATATTATAATAAAAATGCAAGGTCATCTTTAAATACAAAAGACTCTAGATTTTTACGGAAAGAATGTATCTTAAGAAAGGTAAATTAAATAGTTGGCTAGAGGGGAAAGGAAATTTCCTTATTTCACCCTGAAATTTGGCAGCATTTCGAAAACAGAGCTTGAAACTTCTGGATGAATTGAAGATAGTTTGGTTCACCTTCTTCAGAAGCTTTTCTGCATCCAATTTACTTTTCCCATATCACATCAGTAAGGTATTTCATCTTCAGAGATTTTGCAAAACTTCATTGGCTGATTAAAATGCAAATAGCAACCTTTTGGTGAGAAAATAATTTCAGTTTTGTCAGCTTAAGAGATCTTTCCACATACACCATCGGTGAGATAAAATATGTTTTATGTTTTCAAATCTGAATTTTAATGTAGCCTTGTTCATTCGCTTCTGTTTGTCAATTGAAGCCCACTCTTCCAAGATACTTTGCTTTGTGTATTATGGGAAGACTGAGGATGGGTGAGTAAGAGATTCTGGCACAGCTCAAGCTGTTCAATTTTATTTCAAACAAGTTCCAATGAAAGGGAGAGTCCCGATAAAGAAATTCTTGTAAAATGTATGCAAAGTAAGGAAGGAAAGGATAGAGGCTCATATGTATATCTGGATCCAGAGACCATGTATAGATAGGTAGAGAGGTAGCTATATGTATAGATCTGAATATACAGATAGATATAGAGATAGAGATATATGCATAGATGTAGCTATACATACAGATTCATAACTGTTCAGTTCAAGGCAGATAGGTGAATGTTTAGGTGCTGCATATATAGGCTATAAGAGATTAAAAAGCAGTCAATTTTATTGCCTTGTTTTCAGATTTAAATCATTTAATGTTTGTAAAAATTTCATAAGATAAAAAATCAAGATATAAGGAAAGAAAATGACATAGGAGCTCTAATTCCTGCCTTTGAGGAAGAGTATATAGTTTAGTCAGAAGAATGACAAATATGAATAAGAGAACATCCCCTAGACCTCAAGGAGCTGACAAATTCAGTAAAGAGCTCAGTATAATTGGGATTAAAGGTAAGATATTTTGTGATGCATTTAGTGCTCCACAATTTACAAAATAATTATTTCCTAATTTAATTTTACATTGATAAGAATTAGTGCAAATATTTAAGGCAAAGAAGAAAAGTTGCATAAATGTAGTGGTTTGATGATAAATGTTGGCAAAGCAGAGCTATATATAGATGCTAGACCCTCAGAGATGTTTTATGGGTTTAATATATTGATGATGAAAAGTAGGTCCTTCTTTAGGGAAAGATCTCCGGAACTGTGCAGTTGTACTGCTGGTATGAGGCTTATGGCTTCTTTTTCCACATTTTATAACTATGAAGTAGAGGGCTGGGTCATTGAGCAAATGTGTGTTCTTTGGTTTGCATGAATGGTATGTACTTTGAATTCTCAAAATAGAACTCCAGTTTATTTTCTCAGTACTCCCAGTGAGAAAAGCTATATTTCTTAAATATGGTCAGAAAGTACTTGGGGAGGAATGTTTACTGAAGGAACCTGTGATTATCTGCAGGCACCAGCATAAATATATTTCCATTCCTGAGCCCAGGGGGATAATCTCATTAAACCTGTGCAACATTCAAGTCAGTCTATTTCTTAATGCTTGTTTTAATATTGCAAAAGTAACAAGTGAACATGAAAAAATTTGATATAATGTAATAATATAATATAATATAATATAATATAAATATAATAATATAATATGAGTAAGCCCCAGATCCCCAGTACTGCAGAGGCAACTACTGTTACCAGTTTCTAGTGGTCTTTCACACAATGGACATATATAATTTTATACTTTTGTAAAACGTTTTCAAGTTAAAAAATTTTTTATTTTAGAGAGAAAGAGAGTATAAGCAGGGGAGAAGGGCAGAGGGAGAGGGGGAGAGAGAGAGAATCTTAAGCAGCCTACATGCCTAACATGGAGCTTGATCCCACGACCCTGGATTCATGACCTGGCTGAAGTCAAAAGTTAGATTCTCAAATGACTGAGCCACCCAGGAGCCCCACAATGTATATTTTTATATTTATAGTGAGAATGAATTTTATTTTACCTCTGGACAACATAATGTAACTATAGTTCCCCAGAAATGCAGTCAGTAAATGATCTTTCACTTTTCCTTCCAAGGCAACTTTGAAAAACGAGTTTTCAGGAATGGGATTAAGCACTCTGACCAAAGAAATAGATACTTCAATTTCTGTGAATTTCTGTGAAGACACATCTCCACTGATACTGACATTTGGAAGAACTACAATTAATAGTCATTTTTCTCCTCCTGCTGAAACATGGGAGTTAAATGGTTTGGCTCTGATTATTTTTTTTAATTTAATTTTTCATTTTAAAATAAACATTTTAGACCGCCAGAATTCTTCTCCTCACTCACAGGTCTCTCTCCCCATTGTACTTGTGCTGAAATGACAGGCTGCATTTAAGACAGTAGAAGAGTTGGCAGTATCTGTCTTAGAATAAGCTTTCACATGCAGCTTCAAACACCTTTGTGGTTTGGGTTGTATTTTGACAGTTGCTAGGTAGCTTGAATCAGAAAGTGCAGCTGTGCAACTTAACATGATTTTTCCTATCCCAGACTCTAAAGAGAGCTAAATGAAGTGAAACTATAATAAGACTTCTAAAGTGTTAAAATTGACCAAACTACTTAGTAGTCACACAATAGAACGAAATGAATGAATTCTACTAACACACATAAATGTATTAAAGTATACCAGGGAATTTAGGTCAGATCAAAGTAGGTAGGCTCAGTGTAAACAGATGAATTTCTGAAATTTCTGAACTGTTTCATTGAAAGGAAAACACTGGGTTTGGAGCACGCAGACCTCTTGGCCCAGGTGAGGGTTTGGCACTCATTAACCATGAAATTCCACGTGAACATGCTGTTTGTGATGAAGAATCACGGAGAGAGACTAAGATTTCTGAAAAGAAAGAGTAGAAGAAAACGTAGAAATCCAAGTCACCCAATAAAATGAGAACATTTTAGGATTTGAATCTCAGAAATGGGTTCTTGTGAAAGGAGGTAAAAAGTGAGCTTGTTGAAGCCTTCCCATTCTGAGCGTTTTTCTTGTTGATTTGACAAGGACTAAGCTGAGGTATGTTTGATGTAAATGGGGACAATCATTTGTTACAAACTGTAATAAACTGCTGTTGGAGAACAGCGTTCACAAAAGAAACAGAGAAGGAAAATAAACAAACACTTTGTGGAAAGTTATCCAGGGCAGAGCCTGCAGAAGGGCGGATTGAGAAGATAAACCAGAACAAATGGCTATGGAAACAGACAAGGTCAACACTTTTCAAGGCAAGCAGACCGTCAAACCAGCTAACACCAGACATGCTGGTTTGGGCCTGATCCTTGTGATGGTGTTTGGAAAGCCAGATCTTTACCCGGAGAAATAGAAGGCCATGGACACGTGAGAAATGCTGCCTGCCCTGGGGATAGAGCAGGAATCAAGAGAAGAAAAATTCCTTTCTTAACTAGTTAAACTAGTGAAACTAGAGGTAATGGCTCCTGCAGTCAAACAGTATACTCGTAGGTCTGTGTATCTCTGTGTTCTGATATACTTTACAAGGTATCCTTTATGCCATAGGTGCTTCACTGAGTTGATGCTGAAGATTTGGTATTGAGGGAATTGAAGGGTAGGCCAGGCTCTGTTCCCAAGGTCACAGTCCACAGAGTATAACCCTCTTCCCTGACACTTTTAATCCCTGGATGATGGTAGCAGGCAAGAGAGAAGCAAATGCAGGGACCGGTAGGTTTGCCGTACTGTTGGCATTCTTACACATATGTGATTTAAAAATTACAACAAAACAATAATAGATAAGAAAATAGCTTTATTTGTGGGGAGAGTCTTTCTTAAACTTTGCCTTGAATTTTAAAGATATTTGCTGATCTCCATCTAACTAATTATGACATGTCCAGTTAATACAGAGTAATAGAGATTTAAAAATATATCAGTATTTTTTTTTCTCCAATTTCAAGAGTAATACAGGCTTAATGCAAGAGATTTAGGAAAACATAATAGTAGAAGAGTGACATTGTAAAGTACAATATTTTTTTCTTAAAATATTCCATGGTGGGGTGGGGTAGGCTGGGAAGAGGGGAAGAAACTTCACACGGCGGGATTCAGGAGGGTTCAAAGAGTAATAAAGAAGATTGGACACATCTTTTAGGGTGTGTGAACTGGCCTTAAGTCAATTCTAGCAAATGTGGAAAAATCTGCCAGAGGAAGACCTCTCCAGAGGGATCATTAAAATGAGAGTAGATTATCATTTGAGAGGCTGGTTCAAGTTCTCTCACTGCTTCTGAAGTGCCACTGACTGTTGAAGTACATGCATATCTGACGTTACCTTCTCACCCGAATTTTCATTGCTTCCATTAGACACAAACATGTGTGCACATATTGGCTGCCAGGAAGCCTGGCCCACTTACCAGGTAATGGCATTCCCTTGGCAAATAATTTAACCTTTCTGAAGTTTAGCAGTTTCTTCATTAGCAGCAGAATGACAAGATAGAATCAGATTTTCTCCAAGGTTCCATTCAGCTCTAACCCTTTTGTTCTAGGGCATTGATCTCATTCTCTCTCTCTGTTTCACCCCGTCATTCCCTTGCCTTCAATGTAATTAAACTTTTCTCAGTTCAGACAGTGAGCTAAGTTCTTTTCCAAACATATGAACTTAAAGGAGTGCAGGAAAGATTTGAGAAAGTATAAATCCTGCCTGGAATCCAGAATATGTGATTGCCAAATTGTCTTAATATATATATGTGTGTTTGTGTGAGATAGAGAACACTGACAGAAGATGGGAACTGATGAACCAGCTGACAATTTTTAGTAGTATTTGGAATGAGAAAAATTAGTATTGTACAGTACTTGATGAGAATATGGGTCTTATAAAGAGAATAAACCGGAAGGCCATATGCATATTGACAGTAAAGTAACTCAGTAGAGTTACTTTTTGCTTATACTTTTCTCTCCCATCTGATCCTGAAGAAGATACGTCATACTGTCTATATAACAGCTATACCTAGCTACTCACGGTCTTCCTCATGTGTTCTATTTGAATATAATTTTTGTGATGTGAAGATAGGGTTTCTGGAAACTTCAGACTTTGGGAGCATTTCTAAATACAGAAATTAAAAAAAAAACACAGATGTTTTTGGTAGTGAAGTGGCTTATGAATATTAAGTGACAACCAACCTACAACCTGCCATTTTTTTCTATGGCACACTGATGGAACTGTTGTTTAACTAGTTGCAGTGGAAAACAGTGTTGTGCCTGGCAGCAGGGGTCTTTATTTGAAAACACACATGAAACAATTGGTGTTTATGAGAAAAATGTGGTGCCCTGAACCACCATGTTTAATGTCATTGCTCTGGGAAATGTTTTCCATGATCCAAGTCATAACAAGAAAGACTTTTCCAGTGCTATCTAAAACCTGGGTATGACTGAGAGGTGATAGAAGAGACAAGAATGAGGGAAAGTGGTGAAAAGCAGCAGAGGCAGTGGGGAAGAAAAGACAGTGGCTCCAGGGGGAGCAACTTCACGTCTCCCACCCCTTACCTGGCAGTCCTGGTTCAAAAAAAGGCATGTCAGGGGAGGCCGGGAGAGTAGGAGGGGTTACAGCTTTGGATGAAGTTCAAAGGGCCTTTAAACCTACACAAGGTGAAAAAGGAGAACTGGCACCTGGCTCCATTCACCTGACTCCCTTTCCCCTAAGTTCTGACAATTATATATTAGGAGAGTTTCTGCACTAGTGTGAGGCCATGTGAAAAATCGCTCATGGCCTGGCATTTGGATTTGCCATTAGCAATGAAAGGTGAATGTAGAACAACTTCCAAATGACACTTCCCTCATGTGTAAATAAGGATAGTTGGCATTTGATTTTGCTGTGTATTTGGAAGCTGTAGCAAATGCAGTGAATGAATTCAGTGATGGCTTTGGCCGTGTTTTTGATGTACTGGGTGGTGTTCGTTGGAGGTAGGAGAGACATAACAGCGTGTAGAATGAGGGCAAAAATGTCGTTCAAGGCAGTGTGCTTCTCAGTTCCTGGCAAACCCCCCCCCCCCCCCCCATCCAGCTGCACAGCTGCCATGTGGCAGGGAAGGGGAGGAAAGGGGGCAGGGAGGATGCCGGGGGATGGCACCACTGAGTGCAGCAGTCTGCCCTGCTTGCCAGACCGACACATCAGCTGCAGAGTGCCCGTCCTGAGTCTGGGTGTCATGGGGCTACATACTCTTCTACCACCTTTGTAATTGTTATCTGCTTGTTATGCCTTTTGAATAAGTCTTCGTATATGTAGGGATTAAAAGGTAGGTGGCACTTAATAGGCTCACTCATCTGCATTGATGGTAGAATAGAAGAGGAGATGAAAGTCTGTAACCATCCTTTTAAATCAGTTTGCTTTCAGGATTAATGCATTGCATTGCTTCTTTTCATTTAAAAATTTCATCATTGCATTGACTGATTTTTTTTCTTCAATATTCAGATACATACAGAATGCTGGTGAGTGCAAGTCACTGATAATTAATATTATGATTCTAAGGTAGTGGGGTTTTTGGTAGCTTTGGCCAAACTCGTTAAAAACCTCTTTTATTTTGGCCCTGAGGATGAAACTAGTTAGTCTGTCTAGGAAACAGAACTGTGCTTCAATCCCAGTGCAGCCACTAGGACAAACGTTAAAAAAAAAACAAAAAACAAAAAAACCTTAAAAAATTTTTTTTTAATGCTTATTTATTTTTTGAGAGAGAGAGAGAGAGAGACAGAGCACAAGCAAGGGAGGGACAGAGAGAGAAGGAGACACAGAATCCGAAGCAGGCTCCAGGCTCTGAGCCGTCAGCACAGAGCCTGATGCAGGGCTCGGACCCACAAAGTGTGAGATCATGACCTGAGCTGAAGTCTGGTGCTTAACCAACTGAGCCACCCAGGCACCCCCCAAAAAAACCCTTTTAAAAAAGTGTGGTAGAATAGGCATAACAAAATTCACAATTTTAACTATTTTTAGGTGTATAGTTTAGGTGTGACAGTAAGTACATTCATACTGTGGCATAACCATCAACACCATCCATCTCCAAAACTGTTTTATCTGAAACTCTGTGCCCATTAAACACAGAGTCCCCAAGCATCCCTCCCTCCCTCCCCCAGTCCCTGGCAATGACTATTCTGTTTTCTTTCTTTATGAATTTAACTACTCTATAAATACCTCATTTAAGTGGAATCATACAATATTTGTTCTTTCGTGACTGGCTCGTTTCACTTAGCAAAATATCTTCAGGGTTCATCCATGTTGTAGCATATATCAGAATTTCCTTCTTTCTTAAGGCTGAATGATGAATTCCATTCTAGGTATGTATCACATTTTGTTTATCCATTCATCTGTTGATGGACACTTGGATTGTTTCCATCTTTTGGCTATTGTCAACAATGCTGTTGTGAACATGGGTGTACCAGTATCTTTTCAAATCTCTGCTCTCAATTATTTTGCATATATATATATATATATATATATATATATTCAGAAGTGAAATTGCTGGATCATATGGTAATTCAATGTGTAATTTTCTGAGGCACTGCCTGTCTTAGTTTGGGCTGCTATTACAGAATATTAGAGGCTGGGTATCTTATAAACAATAGAAATTTATTTCTCACCATCCTGGAGGCTGGGAGTCTGAGATCACAATGCCGGACAGTTGGACTCTTGTAAGGGCCCTCTTCCTGGCTGCAGACTCCTATCTTAGTGTTCTCACATGGTGGAAGGGGAGAGAGAGCTATTTCTTTGTGCTCTCTTTTATAAGGACACTATTCTCAAGCATAAGGCTTCTACTTCATGACCTAATCACTTCCCAAAGGCCCACCTCCAAACATGATCACATTGGGGGTTAGAATTTCAACATACGGATTTTGGGGGAACAGAAGCATTCAGTCCATGACACTGGCAGACTGTTTCCTAAAACGAGTTTAATCTTTCTGAGCCTCACTTTCTCTTTCATAAAATAGGAATAATAATCCCTCCTCTGAAGTGGGGTAAGGTTAGAGACAATATAGGTGAAACTTAAGCATCATTTCTTGCCTCAAGAGACTATAGCAGTGATAAGTGTATTTTCTGCCCAAACCTTGCTGTTTATCACCTGTCTTTGTTCTTGCTGCCTCACTATAATATCCTCTCTTGCAGGCTCCCTCCCACTTACTCACAAGACTAGCTCAGGAACTGAAGTTGCCCTGTTTCTCCCTGAGCTGTGTTACATGCTCCCTTTCATTCTTTTTATAGTTTATAATAATATAAAACGCTACCTACCTTATTGTATAAGGATTGCCTCTTCATTCCTCTATCTCCTGCTTGTAGATTCATTTAATACATACTAAAATATTTACTATGTGCTCGGTGCTGGGGATTTAGCTGTGAAGGACATATATAGAATCTCTCTGGACTTATATTGGAGCTCTGTCTGGACCAGTATCTCAAGGTGTGGTCGAAAAGACCACCTGCAGCAGAATCATTTGGAAATTTTGGTGACTTACTCTGGGCCCTGGCATCTGAAATGTTAACGTTCACTGGGGGTGAATGCTGGGAGATTCCATTAAGGTGGGACCTTTGTCAGTTCAGCACCTCATTTTTTTTAAATTAAAAAAATGTTTATTGTAAGAGAGAGAGCGTGCAACCGTGCGCGAGTGGGGATAGGGGCAGAGAGAGAGAGAGAGAGAGAGAGAGGAGACAGAGAATCCCAAGCAGAGTCCATGCTGTCAGCACAGAGCCTTACTCCAGCCTCAGTCCCACAAACCATGGGATCATGAGCTGAGTCTAAACCAAGAGTCGGGTGCTTAACCAACTGAGCCACCCAGGCACCCCAGCAGCTCATCTTTAGCTCTGAGCACAATTCCTGGCACAAGTAGGTATGCAGAAAATTTTTGTTGCAGAAATAGGGTATTCTGAACTGAAATGAGGTTGGAACAATATGGGCTTCTTATGCATTAGGCATGGCTAGCCACATTGTGGGGTGTGGATTAACTCTACCTTTTCCTAACGAGTGAAGCACCAAGTCAGTCCAGGAGTTCTAAACATTTATTGATTTCTTGCGGAGTGGGGCCTCTCTCTGCCTCAGCCTAGTCTCTAGATTTCTAAAGGAAGGAGATGGGCCATTTTTACCTTAAATTACCTCAGATTCATGTCAGTCTTTTAAATGCTAATGCTGCTTTAGCTCCCAGGAAAAAAAAAATCTCTTAAAATTAGCTTTTATTAAGCATTACAGTCCTTGAAAAGGTGTATCTTGTAAGAATTTGAAATTAAGTTGTCTAGATGACACAAATTATGTTGAAATTTATATATGCAGGAATTGTTTATATGCACCTAATATAAAAACTTGTATACCGGGATGACCCCGTATAGTAGGACTTGTAGACTACACTTTTTTGCTGAAATGTAGAAGAGACAGGTTTATTTTTGAGCATAAGTGTGAAGGAGAAAAGGTGGGTAGATATGAATTATTTAAAGGCCTGAAATTACTAGCAGTCAAGATCTACTTGAGTTAATTACGGAGTGGCTCAATTGGATGCCATGTCACTTTTTTTTGGTATTAATAAAATGCTATGCTTTCCTCCCTCTTAGGTTTCTTGGTTTAGAGCTTAAGTTGAATACCATTCTGAAAATTACTTGTGTTTAAGATAAAGACACAACTTTTGCAGCCAGTCTTATGGCTGTGAGTATTCTTTTAGATAATGGAATTGGCCAGGCACTAGGATAAATATCTCTATGGTAGCTGAGACCCTCTTTCAGCTAATATCCTGGGAGCAAATAACTTAATAAAAACTCAGAACTATTCAGGTCAGTTAAGCTGATTTCCTTATTTAGTTTAAGGAAAATGTGGAAAGAATTTTGATAAACTAAGCATTGGACTAGGAGAATAAGGTCTTTCCTTGCATCAGTGCTTCTGATTGGCACCTGACATTAATTTCCTCTCATTTGAAATGCTTACCCCTTCTTCTCCATCTGACTAAATCCTCTCTTCACTTTAGCTTTCTCAACACTGCTATTTTTTTTTTTTCAGAGCTGAAGCCACTTAATCTTCACCTGTAAGTTCTGCCATATTTTAGGTTTTGGTAACAATACTGTTTTTAGTCAGGGATTTAATCTGGTTGTTCACAAGAAATCAATTTTCCATTGGTTTTGCGATGGCTTTGTCTGATTCTGATAATAGACTTTTTTCTTGTTCCTTCTGACCAAAACTTTTCTATTATTGCCCTCCTTCCACCTTATTTGGTAGTCTAGTTATTCTGGGCTTCAGTTCCTACTTGGTTTCTCTGGAACTGCCTAGTTGGTTGGGTTTTAATTTATCTGCTAATACATCCTGCTAATGCCAAGAGTTTAGTTAGTTACTCAGACCTTTATCTAACGCTACTGGTTGCCTACATAGACTTGTCGCCTTGATGTTCTTCACTCAAGGACAAAATATCTTCCCACTGGGTCAGTCTATTTAGTCTTCCTCAATAAGGCTCATACTGCTTCAGCTGAGTCCTGATTTGGAGAACCAGTGCCTAATTCAGTGGCTAATTTGTCAACAGCTCTGCTTCTGATCACTGAACCATAAACGTCCTGGATAACCTCTATTTCTCAACCAGTTGTTCAAATGGCACAATTTGACAATAAAATAATATCATTTCAGAATGTTACTTAGTAGGGGTATCTGTTTTAGTCTACCTGTCTATTTTTGATCTAAAAGAGAATTCAGTTATATCTAAGCAAGAGTCACCAACAATTATCTCCCATTGCATAAGCCTTACCTTCTAAGGTGATTATGAACTCACCTTTCACAGCACAGCAAGCAATTTGGATTTGGTTGATTAATTGTACTTTTCATTGTATTGATCCTGGAGAAAATGCACATATACACAGTATTTTGTATATAAATTTAGAAGTTCATGGACTCCTTAGAGGTTAATAGGCCCAGCACAATAGGCCATGGTAATGCTGTGATGCAACTTTCCCTTACTCTCTTGATGGTCATATAAACCATGTAAAGGCAATCTATAAATGAGATGGAAATGGATTTTCTTGATTAAAGGTCTCTCAGGTGAAAAAAGACAAGATGAAAGTTGAAATATGTTAGAGGAGAATGATGCTAACATTTCTTTAGCATTATATGTTCTTGGATTTATGCTATTTGGCTTATTGTTACTACAGTGATAGTTTTATGAATGTTACTTTTTAAAAACAATCTCTCAAAAGCTACATATGCATGGAAGGAATGTAAAAAAATAAGAAAAGCATTTATTTTGAACAGAATGTTATTGTCAAAACATTTTTCATTTATTGTATATATGCAGTTACAAATGACATAAAAATGAATGTTTGGCCAGGGACCAAAGATGATGTTTTATTTAAATCATTTGGAATTTTATTAAAGTTTAGATCTGGAATATTTTAATTGGACATTGAAGAATTACAGCTAGCCCAGTGGCTTATATAACATATAAAATATGAAAACCTCTTTAAAGGACATTTCATTGATTTGTTGCCAAGTTTCTATAACAAACCTAGAGATAAAGATTTCACCATTATTTGCAGTATGACTTAGCATTTATTACTTACATTAAACTGTTCTTTAAACTATTTGTCGAAATACATTTTGTCGAGGCTGTTTGAAGTTTTTTCAAAGTGGTCCAACTTTGAGAAGGTTGTAGATTTAGCATTCCCATACTTTAAAAGTATTTATTGAAAATTGAACATTTAAAAAAAAAATCACTCTATAAGGATAAAGGAGAAAGTCAGTAGTAGATTCATAGACTTTTACAGCTGAAGGGACTAGAAAGGTCACCTGGACCAACTGTCTCAGGTGGAGACTCAGAGATGGCAGGTGGCTAGTTGAAATCTCTGACCCCTTCCTGCATTCTTTGTGCTACATCAGGCTGCCTGGCATGCTCTTAAATCACCACGAGTGCAACCTCTGCAGAGAGCTGCAGCTATTTTCCTCAGCAACTTTATTTTTCTCCCAAGGTTAAACCTTACAGAGAAACTTTGTTCTCTGATAGGAATAGGTACATTGAACAACTACTGCATAACTGGCAATCAGGACTTCTGACCTTGACACTGAGGTGCAAAACAAATGGTCAGCTGATTGGATTAGCTTACTGAGGTGAAAAGCTAGGAATTCAATGCAAACAGCCTATGTAAATGTTAAATGAGAAGAAATCTGGTTTCCTGGTTGTAGTAATGATTCACCAAATTTTAGTGGAGGTCATTTGGAAGGAAAGGGAGTAGTGGTAGATATAGCTGGACAAAGAAGGATTCGAAATTTTTAAAATCTGGCTTCATTTAGGGCTTATTCTACATAGGCAAGTTTGGATATGTTCTTGTAGGGACTTGATATAAATAGATCAGGCATGAGGAGACCATTCTAGGAAATGAATAGAGAGGTGCAGTGGCAATGGCATATACCTGGTAGGAGAACAAGATAGCTGTACTCAGTGTTTTTGGCACTTTATAACTTTGCCTATGAGGAAGTTGACATCTAGTAATTGATCCTGAAAGAAAGGAAGCTGAAAGAGTCCCCGATTGTTTAGGGCCTTCACTCTGCAGTTTCTTCATCTAATCAGAGAAGGCAGGTCCTCCTGCCCCTGCTTCATAAGGCTGTTGAGCATACTTCATGGAATGAGAAATGCTTAGATGGGCTCTTTTGGAGAGCTTTCATTTCCATGGGCATACTTGGGGATACTGAAGTAGAAGTGTTTTCAATTGATATAGAACTTGGTGTGGAGTAGATCACAAGGTAAAAATGAAAACATAGAGTAGTGCAAAGAGCTCATGTTTTGGAAACAAAAGAATCTGAGCTCAGATGCTGGCTCTTCAGCCCACCATCCACCATACCTGAGACAAGTGACAGCCACTCAGAGTTGTAGCTCCTCTTTGCAAGATGGATTAGTAATGTTAACTGTTGAAGTGAATTTCCTGTGAAATTAGTGAAACTTAGTTAATGAAACCACCTGGGAAGGGCACCTGCCATGTGTTCCCTTGTCATAAGTTTAAAAAAAATTTTTTTTTAACATTTTATTTTATTATTGAGAGACGGAGACAGAGCATGAACATGGGAGGGGCAGAGAGAGGGGGAGACACAGAATCCGAAGTAGGCTCCAGGCTCTGAGCCATCAGCACGGAGCCTGATGCGGGGCTTGAACTCACAAACCGCAAGATCATGACCTGAACTGAAGTTGGACGCTTAACTGACTGAGCCACCCAGGCGCCCCGGTTGTCATATGTTTTTATTAAGCCTCTTTCTGTTCTGATTTATACTCTATCACACTTCCCCTTGTGTGGGGTGGCATTAGAGTAGCTATGGACATTTTTGGGTATAGTGCTAAATATTTATGTCCTTTGTGCTTATCATTTTGTAGTATTTTCTTATTTTTGTATAATGTGTGCTATTTTTCTTAAGGAGAACACTGTAAATTGCATCAACTTTATGCCTCACAAAACCTGGGTTTGCCCTGGTTCACTTCATAGGATTCTTACTAAGAGTACATGAAATAACCATGTAAAGTACTGTATCAGTTATTTATTGCTGAAAGCAAGCCCCCCCCCCCCCCCCCCCCCATTTAGTGGCTCAGAACAACAGCAGTTGATCAGAACTTTGGCCTTGGCTTCAACTGGGTGGTTCTTCTGTTAGTCTCTCCTGGGCTCCATTCTATGGTAGCAGTCATTGGTGGCTTGGTAGGGACTGGATGGTCTAAGATGGCTTACTCAAATGTCTGGCAGTTGTCTGGCTGTCACTTGGATTACCTTGTTTCTCCTCTGGGGCCCTTCTAGCTCAGAGCTGTTCATGCGTCACAACATTCCAAGAGGGCGAGATTGAAAGCTGCAAGGCCTACAGCTCTCAGAGCTGCTTATGTGGCATTCTACTTGTGAAAGCAAGTCACAACGTCACCCAGATTTAAGGGGTGGAGAAATAGACTCCACTCCTTGATAGAAAGAGCTGCAAAGGATTCGTGGCCATTTTTAATCTACTGCAAAGTCTGTGCCTGAAATAGAAGGTGCTGATATATGTTAGCTTTCTTTTCTTCTTCCACTTCCAACTTTGCTTCTCATTTCTGCTAAAGTAAATAAGCATTAATTGAGGAGAGACTTCCAGGGAAGAAGAGAAGGAATAAATGAGGCTTCTACCAATGTGTCTGAGATTTAATTTTGTAAATTCTATTTTTCCCCAGTTTTATTGAGATATAATTGATATGTAGCACTGTGTAAGTGTAGAGTATACAACATAATGGTTTGACTTATATATATCATAAAATGAATACCACAGTAAGTTTAGTTAACATCCATCTCCTAGGAAATACATATATATGATGGAATATATATATTATAATATAGTTCTCATCACAAGGGGGGAAAATAATATAATATATACTTTTTCCCCTTGTGATGAGAACTCTTAGAATTTATTTTCTTAAAACTTTCCTGTATATCATATAGCAGTGTTAACTATAGTCATCATGTTGCACGTTATATCCCTAGTACTTATTTACCTTATAACTGGATGTTTATGCTTTTTGACCATCTTCATTCAATTCCCCCTCCTGTAAATTCTTAATCTGTTATTTAAGTTAGATAGAATTTTAAATCTATTCATGCCTTTTAAAAAATAAAATGCTTAGAATTTTTATGGTGTTTTAAAAAACTTTTTTATTTTGAGAGAAAGCAAGAATGTGAGCTGGGAAGGGGCAGAGAGAGATGGAGAGAGAGAATTCCAAGGAGGCTTTATGCTGTCAGCTCTCAAAAGCCACGACATAGTGACCTGAGCCAAAATCAGGAGTCAGATGCTTAACCAACTGAGCTACTCAGGCACCCCTTCGAATTTTTATGGTATTTTAATAACATACTTATATGGGACATTAAATGTCTTGCTTTTATTCAGTTTATATCAAAGAATTTGCTAAAGAAAGTTTAGTTTTGTAATGTAATTGTATTAATAACTGAAATACAGAAAAGTGATATATTTAGCAGTTTATTAATAAAAGCTTATGACACTCTTCTAGTTTGGTGGAGTTGTACACATGGCATTAGAACAATCCAATAAAGCAAAATTCTAGGATATTCCTCTGTAAGTGGTGGTTAATTGTCTGCTTATTGAGTAATTAAACCAATCAGTTTAATGATAGATGCCGTGTTTAATGGTTAAACAGCATCTATAACTTTTAAAAGGCTATTAAATGGTTGTAAGAGTCAACTAAGTCCTCCTGAGGATGTATGATCATAATAATCATCATCACGACTAAAAACAATTATTTGGAGAATGAGTTTGAAACACTTGGTTTTTATATAGTTGACAATAATGTTGCAACAATAAATGTTTCTCTTATGAAGACTAACTTGACTTTATGATTATTGAAGAGATAGTAATGAGTGAAAAGATATACAGAAATAAAAGGAAAAGGAAATACAAGCTTTAATTAGTTGTCTTTAGTTTCTTAAGTTGCAAAGGACAAAAAACAAAAAATGGGAAATTACTCGTTCATGTGAAGGGAGAGTCAAGGGGAAGACATTTAGGTACAGCTGGATGCAGGGGACCTCATAGGAAATCAGGACCCAGTTTTTCTCTCTACATGATTTGTGTCTCTTTCATCTGTGTTGGTGTCAGTCTCAGGCTTGATATGGGAACAATTTGGCTGTAGTAGTTTAAATCCCTGTATCCTCTTAGGTTTAAGTACAGTGGAAAAGAGTGGTTGTTTAGGAAAAGCTTCAGAGATTAGTTCTGATTAGTTGTACTGGGTTTGGTATGAGTCACGTGTTTGTCCATCCCCAGACAAACTGGTATGACCAGGAGGATGGAATACATTAATTATATCAGGCCTCTCTCATGCTTCACATGCTTTTCTTTTGGAGCTCATTCCAGCAGCACAGACTGAGGTTGAGAAACAGTAGATCCTAAACAACTGGGGGCTTGCTAGAACCAAGATAAAGCTATGATGGCAAGCCAACAAGAGCTAAAGTCTATTACAAATGTAATGTGCATATTCCTGGCAAATAGTAGAAACTCCATAATATGTTTTGAATTAGAGATGGCTGTAAGCAAAGAATATTTTAGGTACTTTTTCTGTGTAGCTATTTTGCTTTCATGTCTCTGCAAAGTAGATACAGATAAGAATTTTCACTTTTATCCCAAAGCATTTACTAATGGTTATATTCTTTCCACCTGGTTATTTAGCAATAATAGTGTTCCTATTTTACAGATGGAAGACACTGTATATGATGAAAAGGCTTGATGCTATTTATAAAATGCAGTATTGGACAAATTTACATTTTCTTTTTAAAATATTTATTTTGAGAGACAGAGAGAGAAGGAGACAGCAGGGGAAGGGCAGAGACAGAGGGAGAGAGAGAATTCCAAGCAGGCTCCATGCTGTTTGTACAGAGCCCGATGCAGGGCTCAATCTCACCAACTGTGAGATCATGACCTGAGCCTAAGTCCAGAGTCAGAGGCTTAACCAGCTGAGCCACCCAGGTGCCCCAGTGTTGAACAAATTTAGAAGAAAATGTTTTCTCCATTAGGAAATTTTATAAACTGTGTTTAAAAAGTACTCAAAATAGATAGCTATATTTATTATATTGACTCAAATAAATTTTTAAAGATAGTCTGTGACAGTTTAGTCTAATACCAGATAGCTATGTAGGATATATTATTCCATGCCTTTGGAAAGCTTGTCGTATACAATTTATAGAACATTTGGACACAATTGATTAGAATAGATTCCAATTTATTTTAGCTATTGGTAAAATTCAAGTCAGACATGAATCAGCTTCTGCCAACTTGGCTTTAGAATTTTTTTTTAATGTTTTTTTTATTTTAGAGAGAGACAGAGTGCAAGCAGGGGAGGGGCAGAGAGAGAGGGAAACAGAATGGAAGCAGGCTCTAGGCTCTGAGTTGTTAGCACAGAGCCCAACGCAGGGCTTGAACCCATGAACCCTGAGATCATGAACTGAGCCGAAGTTGGCTGCTCAACTGACTGAGCCACCAGGTGCCCCTGCCAACTTGGCTTTTTAAAGAAGTTTAGGGGCTTTATACCATATGTATCATGAAATTGCCTTTTCTATTGTCACAGATTACAGTGTAAGTGGGTGATATATAGTCAATCACCTAAACCAGGACATTGATGTGAATGAACAGGGAAAATTACACTGGGAGACCAAGTGTAATCTAGACAAACCAGGGCTTATAGTTGCCTTATGTATAACCAGTATAATTTTTATTAACTGTGAAGTTAATATTAGATTCTATATATAAGAATCAGAAAAGGAAAACAACTTGTTATATACAAGGGAACCCCAATAAAACTATCAGCAGATTTTTCTTAAATTTCTTTTTTTTTGAGTTTATTTATCTATTTTGAGAGAGAGAGACAGCATGAGCAGGAGAGGGGTGGAGAGAGGAAGAGAGAGGGGGAGAGAATCCCAAGCAGGCTCTGTGCTATCAATGAGGAGCCCGATGCGGGGCTTGAACTCATGAAATGGGAGATCATGACCTGAGTTGAAACTAAGAGTTGGACACTTAACTGACTGAGCCCCTCAGGCTCTCTTATCAGCAGATATTTTAGCAGAAACTTTGTATGCCAGAAAGGAGTGGCATGATATGTTCTAAGTGCTGGAAAAACAAACAAACAAACAGCCAATCAAGAATACTCTACCTGGCAAGGTTGTCATTCAGAAATGAAGGAGAGAAAAAGAATATTCCAGATGAACAAAAACTAAGAGTTCATCATCACTAAACTGGTCTTACTAAAAATGTTAAAGGGACTTTTTTAAGCTGAAAAGAAAGAGTGGTAATTAGAAACAAGAGCACATATGAAAGAATAAATATCATTGGACAGGTAAGTACATAGTAAAGGTAGTGGATTAATGACTTATAAAACTAGCTCGAAGATTGAAAGACAAAAGTAGTAAAAATAACTATGATTACAGTAATGAGTTAAGGGATACACAAGATGAAAAGATGTAAAATATGACATCAAAAACATAAAACACAGAGGGAGAGAGTAATAATGCTGACTTTACAGTGGGATCAAACAAGTTGTTATCAACTTAAAATAAATTGCTACAGATATAAGTTGTTATATGTAAGCCTTACGGTAACCACAAGGCAAAAACTGATAGTAAATATACAAAAGATAAAGAGAAAGGAGTATAAGCCTACCACTGAAGAAATTTATGGAACCACAAAGGAAGAAAGTGAGAGAAGAAAGGAACAGAGAGGAACTACAAAAAGTTAAAAATTTTAACAAAATGGCAATAAGCACATACCCATCAATAATTACTTTAAATGTAAATGGACTAAATTCTCCAATCAAAAGACATGGAGTGGCTGAATGGATTAAAAAACAAGACTCATCTATATGCTGCCTACAAGACTCACTTTAGATGTAAGTCCACACACAGAGTGAAAGTGAAGGGATGGATAAACATATTCTATGCAAATAGAGACAAAAAGAAAATTGGAGTAGCTATACTTACATCAGATAAAATAGATTTTAAAACAGTAAAGGACACAATGAAGATCATTACATTATGATAAAGGGATCAATCCAACAAGAGGATATAACATTTATAAATATTTGTGCATCCAACATAGAAGCACCTAAATATATAAAACAAGTATCGACAGATTTAAAGGAAGAGATAGCAATACAATACTAGGGGACTTTAATATCCCACTTACATCAATGGATAGATCATTCAGACAGAAAAATCAATAAGGAAACATCAGCCTTAAATGACACATTACACAAGATGGCCTTAACAGATATTTATAGAATGTTCAAACCAAAAGCAAAAGAATGCATATTCTTCTCAAGTGCACATGGAACCTTTTTCCAAGGCCATCAAAACAAATTTTAACAAAATTTTAAAGGATTGAAATTATATCAAGCATCTTTTCTGACACACTGGTATAAAACTAGAAATTAATTACATGAAAAAACCTGGAAAATTCACAAAACATGTAAGGATTAAGCAGTGTGCTACTGAACAACCAAAGGGCCAAAGAAGAAATCAAGAGGGAAATAAAAAATACCTTGAGAAAATGAAAATGGAAATGTAGCATACCAAAATTTATGGGATGCAGCAAAAGCAGTTCTAAGATGGAAGTTCATAGCATATATACCTACCTTAAGAAACAAGAAAAGTCTCAAATAAACAACCTAACTTTACACCTCAAGAACTAGAAGAAAGAAGATTAATAAAGCCCAAAGTTAGTAGAAGGAAGGAAATAACAAAGATTAGACAAGAAATAAATGAAATAGAGACTAAAAACGTAATAGAAAAGATAAATGAAAGTAAGAGCTGTTTCTTTTAAAAGATAAACAATTATTTTTTGTTTAAAAAACTGTATAAATCTTTAAATAGACTCACCACGAAAAAAAAGAGAGGACTTAGATTAAAAAAAAAAACCTCAAATAAAGGAGATGTTACAACTATAGAATACAAAGGATCATGAGACTACTATGAACAATTATATGCTAACAAACTGGACAACTTAGAGGAAATGGATAAATTCCCAGAAACATACAACTTACCAAGACTAGATCATGATGAAATATAAAACCCAAACAGACCAATTACTCAATCAGTTACTAAATAATAAACAAACAAACAATTACTAAATAAGGAAACTGAACCAGTAATCAAAAATGTTTCAACAAATAGAAGTCCAGGAGTAGACAACTTCACTGGTGAATTCTACCAAACATTCAAAGAAGAGTTAACACCAATCCTTCTCAAACTCTTCTAAATATTAGAAGAATAAAGAACTCTACCAAACATTTTTTTGAGGTCAGCATTACCCTGATACCAAAACCAGACAAAGAAGCCACAAGAGTATTACAGGCCAATATTCCTGATGAACATAAATGCAAAAATTCTCAACAAAATGTTAGCAAACTGAATTTGCCAATACATTAAAAGAATCATATACCATCATCAAGTGAGATTTGTTCCAGGGATGCAAGGATGGTTCAACATTTGCAAATTAGTCAATATGATAAACCACATTAACAAAATGAAGGATAAAAATCATATGATCATCTAATAGATACAAAAAAAGCATTTGACAAAATTCAGCACTGGTTTATGATAAAAACTCTCAACAAAGTGGGTATAGAGGGAATGTACTTCAACATAATAAAGGTTATATATGACAAGCCCACTGCCAGCATGATACTCAATGATGAGAAGCTGAAAACCTTTTCTTTATGATCAGGAATAAGATGGGGTGCCTGGGCGGCTCAGTCAGTTAAGTGTCTGACTCTTGATTACTGCTCAGGTCATGATCTCGTGGTTTGTGAGTTTGAGCCTGTGTAGGCAAGCAAAAGAAATAAAAAGCATCCAGGGGCACCTGGGTGGCTCAGTTGGTTAAGTGTCCAACTTCAGTTCTGTTCATAATCTCATGGTTTGTGAGTTTGAAGCCCACATTGGGCTCTCTGCTGTCAGCACAGAGCCTGCTTTGGATCTCTGCTCCCCTCTTTCTCTGCCCTTCTCCCACTTGTGCTGTCTCTGTCTCTCTCAAAATAAATACATAAAAAAAAAAAAGAAATAAAAGGAAAAAGTAAAAGTGCCACTATTTGCAGACGACATAATATCATAGGTAGAAAAGCCTGAAGACTCCATCAGAAAACTTTTAGAATTAATAAATAAAGTGGCAGGATACAAAATTAATAGTTTTCAAATTTGTTGCATTTATATTCACTAATAATGAACTATCATTCAGAGAGATTAAGAAAACAATTGCATTTACAATTGCATCAAAAAGAATAAAATACCTAGGAATAAATTCAACCAAGGAGGTGAAAGACCTGTATAATGAAAACTATGAGACATTAGTGAAAGAGATTAAAGAAGACACAAATACATGGAAAGATATTCTGTGCTGATGGATTGGAAGAATAAATATTTTCAAAATTCCCGTACTACCCAAAGCAGTATATGGATTCAATGCAATATCTATCAAAATTGTGTTTTTCACAGAAATGGAACAAACAGCCCTAAAATTTGTTTGGAACCATAAAAGATCCTGAATAGCCAAAGCAATCTTGAAAAAGAACAAAGCTGGAGGCATCATGCTTACTGATATCAAACTCTATTACAAAGATATGGTAATTAAAAGAGTGTGGTATTGGCATAAAAACAGACCCATAGATCAATGAAACATAATGAGAGCCCAGAAATAAACCTGGATGTATGTTGTTAATTAATTTATGACAAAGGAGCCAAGAATATACAAGGATAAAGGACAATCTCTTTAATAAGTGATGCTGGAAAACATGCAAAGAATGAAACTGGACAATCTTATGCCATACACAAAAATGAAGTCAAAATGGATGAAAGGCTTGAATGTAAGACCTGAAACCATAAAACTCCTAGAAGAAAGCATAGGTGGTATGCTCCTTGACATAGGTCTTGGTGATGACTTTTTGAATCTGATATGAAAAGCCAATGCAAAAATAAACAAGTGGCACTATATCAAACTAAAAAGCTTCAGCATGGCAAAAGAAGGCATCAACAGAATGAAAAGGTGACCTACTGATTGGGAGAAAATATTTGCAAATTATATATCTGATAAGGAGCTACTATTCAGAATACATAAAGAACTCATACCAAACAATCCTATTAAAGAATTGGCAGACTCTCTGAATAGACATTTTCCCAAAGAAGATATACAGTTGGCCAATAGGCATGTGAAAAGCTGTTGTATATCATTAATAATTAGGAAAAATTAAATCAAAACCACAATGAGATATCACCACACACCTGTTAGAGTGGCTATTATCAAAAAGATAAGAAATAACCAGTGTTGGCAAGGATGTGGAGAAAAGGAAACCTTGTACACTGCTCATGAGAATGTACATTGGTGCAGCCACTATGGAAAACAGTACGTAGGTTCCTCAAAAAATTAAAATCACAACTACAGTATGATCCCGCAACTCAACAATTCAACTTCTGGTATTTATCTGAAGAAAATGAAAACACTAATTTGAAAAGATATACGGTCATTGTTCATTATATGCTCCATGTTCACTACAGTATTAATTCTAAAACTAAGTTATGGAAACAATCTGATTGTTCACTGATGGATGAATGGATAAAGAAATTGTGGTATATATATATATATATATACACACACACACATATATATATATGTATTCATGCTCTGTCTCTCTCTGTCTCAAAAATAAATAAACGTTGAAAAAAAGACTTATAAATAAATACTTAAAAAAACATAAATATAAATATATATATTTAAATTTATAAATATAAATATATATATAAATAAACAAATACTTAAAAAATAAATATAAATATATACATTTAAATATATAAATATAAATATAAATAAATACTTTAAAAATAAATAAATAATATATATATATTTTTAAAGTATTTATTTGTAAGTTTTTTTTTTTTCAACGTTTATTTTCGAGACAGAGAGAGACAGAGCATGAATGGGGGAGGGTCAGAGAGAGGGAGACACAGAATCTGAAACAGGCTCCAGGCTCTGAGCTGTCAGCACAGAGCCCAACGCGGGGCTCAAACTCACGGACTGTGAGATCATGACCTGAGCTGAAGTCGGACACCCAACCGACTGAGCCACCCAGGTGCCCCATTTATTTGATAAGTTTATTTTGAGAGAGAATGTGAGCGGGGAAGGGGCATAGAGGAAGAGAGAGAATCCCAAGCAAGCTCTGAGCTGTCAGCACAGAGCTCAACAGGAGGCTTGATCTCATGAACTGTGAGATTATAACCTGAGCTGAAATCAACAGCTGGGTGCTCAACCAACTAAGCCACCCAGGTGCCCCTAAAGATTTTACTTTTAAGTAATCTCTACAGCCAATGTGGGACTTGAACTTACAACCCCAGGATCAAGAGCCACATGCTCTACTGACTAAACCAGCCAGGCTCTCCTTTAGGATATCTTTTTAAAATAATGAACAAATGTTTTACATTTTTATGGAGTCAAATCTATCAGTCTGTTTCTGTATGACAAATTCTGCTTTTACATGTGTGTTGAAAAAGGCCTTTAAAAATTTTTTTTCTTGTTTATTTATTTTGAGAGAAAGCTAAAGGGTGAGTGGGGAAGGGGCAGAGAGAGAGGGAGAAAGAATCCCAAGCAGGCTCCTTGCAGCCAGCACAGAGCCCAACACAGGGCTTGATACCAGGAATTGTGAGATCATGACCCGGGCTGAAATCAAAAGTTGAATGTTTAACAGACTGAACCACCCAGGCACCCCTAAAATTAAAAAAAAAAGATATACACTTACCTATATTTTTTCTAGCTTTAAATGCGCGCACACACACACACACACACACAAACACACACACACATACACACATACACACACTTTTTACATTTATCTCTAGAATCCATCTGGAATTTACTTAGGAGTATAATATGAGTTAGTTATATAAATTAGTCTTCCTCCAAATAGGTAAATGTCAGCCACAGGCTATATAATGAAAAATTCATCCTTCTCTTCTGATTTGAAAAGTGAATTCCATCATATGTTAATTTCTTTTTTTTTTTTTAATTTTTTTTAACGTTTATTTTTGGGACAGAGAGAGACAAAGCATGAACGGGGGAGGGTCAGAGAGAGGGAGACACAGAATCTGAAACAGGCTCCAGGCTCTGAGCTGTCAGCACAGAGCCCGACGTGGGGCTCGCACTCACGGACTGCGAGATCATGACCTGAGCTGAAGTCGGCCGCTTAACCGACTGAGCCACCCAGGCACCCCAATTTCTTATGTATAGTAATTGTACTACTACTTGTTGCTAGGTTTCCATTTAGTTCCATTGATTTTCCCAACTTTTCTACTATCTAAAATTGCCTATTATCCCAATTTTGAAAAGGAAGTCTTGTTTTGCAGCATGGTTAGTGGAGAGAGTGAGGGTTTTAGAGAGGTCCTTTAGAGAGGTCCCTTTGATGAGTGGGGCCCAAGATTCCCACCTGTAAAATGGGAATAATAGGTATCTGTCTACTTTGCAGGATGCCTGAACATCATGGATAATTTTGTTAAATGCTTAGTGTGTAGATACTATTCTTATACTACTTTTCCTAAGAGAGTGCTCAGACACCTATAGGTGATTTGCCTTTTCTGTTTGGCTTACAAGGGCCGATCAATCTGACCTTCCTCTATGCCTATGACTCTGTTTCCGTTGCTTATTCAGCATGTCATCTTACCATGTGGCAGGCATGTGCCAGGCACCATTCTAGAGTCTAGCAAGAAGTGATAAAGAAGGCAAAGGGGACCTCTGCCTTTGTGGAATTTATCTTTTAGTGGCATAGATTAAATTAATTAAGAATATTTCCAACTGGGCTAAATACCACAGGAAGACAAAACAGGATTTTATGCTCGGAGTGGTCGACATCTGAGCTAAGATCTGAATGCAGAGATGGGGGAGTGTCGCCAAGATCCACAGAAGAGTAGTCCAGGCAGGGCGAACAGGAGGCACAAAGGACTGAGGCAGGAACAGAAATCAGACCAGAAGGACTGGAACAGAGAGAGTGATGGAAAAAAAAACCATAGACGATGGACTCATAGAGACAGATAGGGGCCAGATTTTATAATTTCCCAATCTGTCTCCCAGTCCCCTTTCAGACAGTCTTCTCACTGGTCTCTACCCAGTCAAGCCCCCAGGAGGCCTTTGCTCTTGCTGTTTTCCGTTTAACTGAAATGTTTTCTCCTTTCTGTGTTTCCAAATTCTGTCCATTCTTAAAAGCCTGGCTTAGGTCTCATTTTGAATGAACATAGCCCAATTGGTCTCTTTCTTGGATTTCCTGTTGCTCTTTTGGTCATATTCATAGTTTTATGTATGGTTTCCCCCTGCTTTCCCCGGCCCTATCTCTACTGGCTAAACTGTGATCTCTTTGAAAGTAGGGAGGGTAGTCTAACACTTCTTTTGTGTCCCTCTTTAAATGTTTGGTATAGTGTTGGGAATGCATTGGACACATCTTTTGATATTCTAGATTGAAGTTTGTCATCAGTGAATATTTCTTGGGTTTACCCTACTTAAATCTTTAAAAACAATTTTGACGAAAAGAAGCTCAAGTATAGATGGAAAACACTAATGAAACATATCAACAGAACCAAACTTCATACTTCAAATGATATATTTTAATATTTTAAATATTTATTATAAATTAACACTGACAAAATTGAATAGCTGGACAGAAATTTATGATAGCTTTTCTTAGACTCAACGCTAAAAATATCTTGAACATTTGCGTTGGCTGAAAATGTTCTGAAAAAATGTCAGTTTTCATTATTTTTTTAAAAAAAGAATCTGTAATATTTCTTAGTACTTTCACATTGAATTAATTTGTCACTCATTCTAGTGGACAAACAAAAATAGCTAATTTACGGGAATGTTGTTGTGGCAGATGCTGCCAGCACCCACCCTTATCTCTGGGACCTTTCATTCTGCTCCAGTGGGCTTCCAGCTGTCAGCATCTGCTTCTCTGTGTCTGAGGGTTGCCCCCCAAAGGCCACTTTGTCCATGGTCAGCAGGTTGGTTCTGGGGAATTAATATTCCTCCTTCCTCAGTGGGCCTCATCCTATAACTCTCTGGGGCTGGCATATAAAATACCCCAGCTCCCTTACTCTCAGATGAGATAAGCCTGAGAGTGTTTTGCACCATTTCCCAAGGTTTCCTTGGGGAATTCACCTCCAGGCACCCACCCTAATAGCTGATTTGAAGGCTCACTCTTTATTAGGTGCCTTCCCTTCTTTTTCTCTCTTCCCCACTTCCCTATCATTGTCCCCTACACCTCCCAAATAAACAGTTTGCACTTGAATTCTTGTCCTGGTGTCTGCTTCTAGACAACCCAAACTAAATCACAACATTACACATTACCATGATCATACTTCCAAGCACCTTCTAGATTAACCCTGTGGGGTTCATGGTTCAGGAGATCTCAAGTGTTTTTCATAAAAGTCATTGTTCTTAAAGCTAAAGAAGGCCTTGCAGGATCAATAGTGTGCACTAATGGACTGGAGGAGTTATCTAGCTTGACCCGAGATGCATTAGCAAACACAAGAAGAAGCCTCTGACCTGAGCCTGGAGAGTAAGACTCCAGTTAGTGATGAACCTTCCTTATGCTATGTCAGCATTGCTCTGGATTTGCTGTGGAGCTAGTCTGGAGAAGAAGATTTCTGCAATGGCTTTTTTCCCTCTTGCCTGACTGATGTTGGTAATGATCTCTTCGTATTATTTATTCCTAAATCCAGTGCCATATACACAGACAGTGAACACTTGTTGATTAATGGGCTGCTATGTGCTGAACATTGTGCTGTCAGGAACTATATCAAATTTTGTGATGTCAGTTACTCTTAAAGTCTGTGGGTCTCTTTTGGACCATAAAGCTGCTGGTCTTTGTTGCTGTTACATATAGAACATTGTCAAATATTCCAAAGAGTCCTTGGCAAGATTAGCTTCTAATTATTTATTTTTGAAAAGCAGAGATAAAATAGTAGTGAAATAAGTACTACTTCTGACCTCTGTTTGAACTCTCATTAGTTCTGTGCAAAGTCTTGTGAGTGGGAACCTTTACATGCTAAGGAGATATTCCAGCTTTCAGTGGCAGCAGTCTGGCCAGCTGTTGCTGACACACCCCAGTCTGCACCTCGCTGTTCTGGCTGTGGTTTGCTGGAATGCCCAGGGTAGTAGTTAGGTGAAAGCTATCATCCTATCATCCTCTCCCCTGCTCTGCTCAAGGATTTCCAGCATGGCTCACCATGCCCAACCAGATGTCCTTATCACCGATTCCTTAGAGATGTCACTGTCACACTGATCTCACAGAAATGCTCATAAAATACTTGAGAATTGCTGTATGCCATGAATTGCTTTTCTCAGTTTGGAGTCATACCTCTTTAACTGCTCTTAATCATTTTAGTGTATGAGTATACTGTATACTTTAAATATGACAATGATTGATCCTATAGGTAAAATACCAAATGATAGTTGAAAACAAGGGACAAGGATTTTTATAAATGACAAGACTCTCTGTCCCATTACCACTGCATTATTCATTAGAAATGGGTATTGTCTTAGCTATTATAACTCCTTCTGGAAGTTCTGCGAACCTTTTGTGTCTAGTCAAAACTCTATACTCTGCATATGCTGTTGAATATTGCTTCAAGTGAAAGAAGTGTTCATTATATATTTTTCCATTTAAATACATTGTAAGGCATTTACTGGCAAGTAAATTGATTATGGCAGCATCTTTCTTATCAGCTGTTGCTTATCTGCAACCTCAACTAGGTGGAACCTAGCCAAGAAACAGGTAAGAAGCTGAATTTATCTTGTGAGATGACCTATGTGATATCCTAGTGTCTATGCAATACCTATTCTTGCATACTTTATTCACTAAAGAGCCATTTGAAGACCTCCATGCAAAATCTTTTCTTTTGTATTTTATTTTATTTATTTAAAATTTTTAAATTTTAATTCCAGAAGAGGTAAAATTCAGTGTTATATTTGTTTGAGGTGTATAATACAGTGATTCAACATTTCTGTATATTACTCATCAAGATAAGTGTACTCTTAATCTCCTTCACCTATTTCACCCATACAACACCACCTACCTCCCTCTGGTAACCATTTGTTCTCGATAGTTAAGTGTCTGTTTTTTTTTTTTTTTTTTTTTTGGTTTGTCTTTTTTTTCTTTGTTCATTTGTTTTGTTTCTTAAATTCCACCTATGAATGAAATCATATGGTGTTTGTCTTTCTCTGACTGACTTATTTCACTTAGCATAACACCCTCTAGGTCCATCCATGTTGTTGCACATGGCAGATTTCATTTTTTTTATGCCTGAGTAATATTCCATAGTATGTTTACAACACATGTTCTTTATCTATTTACCTATCACTGGACACTTGGATCACTTTCATAATTTGGCTATTATAAATAATGTTGCAATAAACACAGGGGTGCATGTATCTTTTTGAATTAGTGTTTTCATATTCTTTGGGCAAATACCCTGTAGTGGAATTACTGGATCATAGGTTAGTTCTATTTTTAACTTTTTGAGGAAATTCCCTACTGTTTTCCACAGTGGTTGCACCAGTTTACATTCCCACCAACAGTGCAAATAATGGTTCATTTTTCTCTACATCCTCACCAACACTTGTTGTTTCATGTGTTTTTGATTTTAGCCATGCTGACAGGTGTTAAAGTATAGCTCATTGTGGTTTTGATTTGCATTTTTCTGATGATGAATGATGTTGACCACTTTTCATGTGTCTGTTGGTCATCTGAATTTTTTCTTTAATGTTTCTTTAAACATTATTTTTGACAGAGAGAGAGAGAGCGAGCAGGGGAGGGGCAGAGAGAGGGAAACAGAAATCGAAGCAGGCTTCATGCTCTAAGCACAGAGCCCGACATAGGACTTGAGCCCTATTTATTAAAAACAGCCCTGCCTGTTTTTAAATTGGGTTATTTGTTTTTTTGGTGTTGAGTTTTAGAAGTTCTTTATATATTTTGTATACTAACCCTTTATCAGATATGTCATTTGCAAATATCTTCTCCCATTCAGTTTATTATCTTTTAGTTTCATTGATTGTTTGCTTTCTGTGCAGAAGCTTTTTATTTTGCTGTAGTCCCACTAGTTTATTTTTGCTTTTGTTTCTCTTACCTCAGGAGACATATCTAGAAATATGTTCTTATGGCTGATATCAGAGAAATTACTGTATGTGCTTTTCTTCTAGGATATCTGTTTTCAGGTCTCACATTTAGATCCTTGATCCATTTTGAGTTTATTTTTGTGTGTGGTATAAGAAAGTGTTATTTTTTTTTTAAATTTTACATGATTTTAACAGGTGTGGTCTAGTTATATGATTTTCTGGTTAGTAGCAAATGTGAAGAAGGAGAATAGATAACCAGAAAAAAAAAACACTAAGAGATTATACTTTGTTAATATTTAAAGTAGATTGTTAAGTTTAGTGGAAGAATGGATTTTATTCAGATATAATTGTAAAACCAGTAACAGTTGTGTTGGAAGGCTTCAAAGTGACCATTTATCGAATACCTGTTAACATGACAAGCAATGCCATGCTCTCTTTACTAATGTCTTCTGTCTTTGATATAGACATTGTTATTGCAATTTTAGAAAATAAGAAAACTGAGGCTCACTTGAGTGAAATGGTTTGCTCAAAGCCAAGTAGTAAGTGACTGAACCAGAATTAAACCTAGTACTGTCTGATTTAAAATTCTCTGTTGTTTCTGTCATACCAAGTTGCTTCCAAATGGAAACAACTGTTGTATTTAATGGAATTATTTTTTTTAAGAGAAATACACTCTTTAGAGGGATTTAATGGTAATCCCTCTGACTCTCTTGAATTTATATCTTGTCTTTTTTGCCCCTGAATGGATATATAGAAATCTTTGGTTTCTGTATGTATAAACAACTTTCCCAGTTTGTGCAGATTCAATTCGTACCTCTAATAATACTGTTTCTGGCCTGAGACCTGATGCTTTTTGACTCACGGAGGTGTATACTCACCCTTTGTATATGGTAAGGGATTGTGTGAAGGAAGGGACCTCCAGGAAAGCATCAGAACTCTTTTCAACATAATGGTGGCAATGGCTACTGGTGGTAGAGTGATTAAAGAGAACCAATAGTTACGTAAATGTAGATTCTTTGCTGAGCCATCACGGAGGCAGAGAGCAAAATAACAAAGACAGATGTGACTGATAGAAGTTTTGATGTTATTGTAGTGCTTGGTTTTAATCTCTCCTCAGCTTTTAATACTATTGATTTTTATCTATCATGTGAAACCGGTGGTGACAACCTATAGTACAAGGTATGCTGCAATAGCAAGTTTCATGGTGAGACTTACAGAGGTCGCATGAAAGAAAACCACATTATTTTCTAGCTCTTATCTGATTTAGTAAAAAGATTTGGAACATACATTTTTTTTCATGGTATTATTTATCATAAATCATAAGTGGTAGGAACCAAACTTTGTCAAACATGAAGGATAATAAAAATTATAGTGTGGCTGGGACACCATGAAGCACTATAGAGCTTTTGTTTTGTTTTTCTCTGGGGTTAACTGATTTTAGTACTTCTACTGAACTTTAGTTAAAAATGAGTTTAAAAAAAAAAAAAGCTAATTAGAGTTGGTTTATGCCAGAATTAGGATCAGGAAAGCATGAAGAAATTGGAGTAAACCTTAAAGGGATGACTTCCTATTTTTAGAATCTTTGATCTGTTGTGACTTTTGATGTGGTCACTTACTACCATCAATCCATTTGATTCCAGAAGGACACTATGCAAGAAGCACTCAAGCACATGTAGACTCCAAACCTCTATCATGAGCCACATTGATCTTGTATTTTAAGTTTAGCATAAAATGTAGGCTGGGGTTCTATTTAAGTTATTTGTTCTGTATTTCCTTTTACTGGCGTTGCAGCCCCACCTTTGACCTGTTGAATCAGAATCTTTTGAAATGTCTATTTTAAATATAATCCCCAGGTGAGTCTCATGAATGTTTTAGAACTGCTGCATAGGCCTCTTGAGTATGATAGCACCTCCCAAATATGTGGCACTTTTTAAAAAAAATTTTTTTTAATGTTTATTTTTGAGACAGAGAGAGACAGAGTGCAAGTGAGGGAGGGGCAGAGAGAGAGAGAGAGACACAGAATCTGAAACAGGCTCCAGGCTCTGAGCTGTCAGCACAGAGCCCGATGCGGGGCTTGAACCCACGGACTGCGAGATCATGACCTGAGCTGAAGTCATACGCTCAACCAATTGAGCCATCCAGGCGCCCCAATATGTGGCACTCTTATGCTTCTGAGAATGTTACTGTATTTGTTGGGAGGGAGGAATGAGAGAAAAGTGTCAACCTGAAACACACGGCACTTTGAACTTCTTTATTTTATTTCCAGATAGAATATTTCCAAACGTTTCAAACCCAACTGTCTTGGCCTAATTGTGTTTCTTTAAGATTCATATTTCCTTATGTTATAATAGAGTTCTTTCTCCTTAGGTATGGGATTGAGGTGGAGTGGATGGGCATGACACTCTTCCTAGAGCAGAGATTCTTAAACAATATTAAAAAAAGAAAAAGACCAGCTGCCCCTGTACCTTTCCCCCTCTCTCATTCTGAGCATTCTGATTCACTATTTCTTGCCTCGGTCTTGCATGTCTTTGTCTGTTTGAGCTGCTATAAAAAAGTGCCTTAAACTGGGTAGCTTATAAACAACAGAAATTTATTTCTCATAGTTCTGGAGGCTGGGAAGCCCAAGATCAAGTTGCTAGCAGATTCCAGGTCTGTTGAGAGCCCTTTTCCTGGTGTTCAGATGGCCATTTTCCCTCTGTACCTTCACATGACAGATAGAAAGCAAGAGAGCTCTCTGGGGTCCTTTTTATAAGGGCACTAATCCCATTCCTGAAGGATTCACCTTTATGATCTCATATAATCTTTATATCCCAAAGGTCCCATCTTCTAATACCATCACATTGGTGGGTAGGGTTTTATTGTATGCATTTGTGGGGAGCACGAACATCCAATCCTTAGTAGAGCTGTTTTTCTAGAGATTGGAGTGTGTGACCAAGAATGAACATATTGTATTTTTATAAAATTCCACATTTGGCCTGGTGCTAGAGACGGGAGTACTTTCCTGGATCTACCATGAAACAATGAGGTTTGACACTTACCCTCAAGTAGAATAAGGAGACACATTCAAATTTCTGAGCCCTAATTTAGACTTCTTCTGGAGACTTAGTTGAGGTATGTGAAGGGCCTATGGAGCTGCAAACTCACTGGCTTGACCCCAAGCAGATTTCATATTGAGTCTGGGAAGAAATCCCTGGCCTTCTCCATAGCCCTGGCTTCAGATGTCTGTTGGACCCGTTCTCTAAATGATGGTCATAAAGAGAAGGGTAGCCTCCTGAGGCCATAGGGCAGAAGTTCTGCTGTGCTTATGGGCACCAGAATCACCTGAGGAGCTTGGCAAAATGGATTCCCAGACACAAACCTGGATCTCCTAAGGGTGGTGTGTTTGTTTCCTAAGGCTGCCATGACATATTAACCACAGACTTGGTGGCAGAAGTTTATTCTTTTACAGTTTTGGAGGTGGGAATCAAAGTTTCAGTAGGGTTGGTTCCTTCTGAAGTCTCTGAGAGAATCCACCCCATATCTCTCTCCTTGCTTCTGGTGGCACCTGGAAATCCTTTGTGTTCCTTGGCTTGTAGATGCATCTTTTCAATCTCTGACTCTGACTTCATATCCCCTTTTCCTTTGCGTGTCTTCTGCCCTTCTTGTCTAAGGGCCACAAGTCATTGATTTATTATATTCCCCTCTCCCCCCAATCCAGGATAATCTCATTTTGAGATCCTTTATTAATTATATCTACAAAAACCCTTTTCCCAGTTAAGATCACACTCACATCTTCTGGGTGGACGTATCTTTTGGGGGTCATTATTCAGCCCACTACAGGTAGTATCTAGGGGCCTGCAATTTAAACAAATTTTCTAGTGATTCTGACACTGATGCTTTTAGGACAACATCTTGAGAAATGGTGGAATGGGCATGTCAGTTGCTGGGACTTCCCAGGATGGATTCTTTTGTACCATAAATGATTGAAAAATCAAATCATTGTTGGAGTTTTCTATGATAGTAGCCCCCAATTATTAACTGCTGTTACATGCTTTAATGTACATGATTTTGTTTAATATTCACAATACTCTGAGAGAGATATTATGGTCTCATTTCAAATGGTTAAGGAACTGCCAGCCACTTACTTAGTAAGTGACAGTGTGAGGATTTGGACCCAGTTTTTTCTGATAGCTAAGCCAGAACCCTGAATCATTTTGCTATGCAATCTCTAAACACTTCATTCATTTTAGGCATAACCTCCTCAGGAAACCTTTGCACTCTCTCCCCTCACCCCCCCCCCCCCCAACAACATAAAAACAACAAAATCTACAACCTAAATTAAGTTAGGTCCTTAGTGGCCCCTTCCTCCAGTGCTCTACATGTGTAAGTCTCTGATCAGTCTGGTTGTCTCCACTCAGTTGACAGCTGGAACTACAGTGCAGATGTGTCTGACAAGGAAACCTGTGCTCTCCCCTCTGTACAACATCACCCACCACCCCACCAAGGCCCTGAGAAGCTCTTAAGCCAGGTCAACCCTATGACCTTTCCAAGCACTTGCCTTCAGTAGGTGAGAAGCTGGGACCAGTGCTTAGATCCTCTGACTTCCCGTTTGCTCAGCTGTGCCTCAGCTTTGTTGCTGTCAGTACTAAATTCCAGTCTGTCTTAAAAGCATTTTGTGAACAACTCTTTGACTAATATTTACAATGCAGGAAGACATAAAATTAAAAAAATGTCAGTTGACCTGAAATAGTTTGCTGGGTTTTCTTCCCTGGCCTAATGTAAGAGCTTTCTGCTTAGTTTATCAGGTTCTTTGGTGAACTTAGTTTAGTTTAGGTAGCAGATTTCCTGCTCTGTGCTAGCAGAGGAAGTTCTTTGAGTTAAATTCAGCAAAATTAACATCATACCAACCACCTAATTAATTCCTTTATGCGAAGTCTGGAAGGCAGTTAGGGTCTTGAATCTCTTTTCCTGCCTGCTTCCTCTCTCCCTCAGCATTTATATTCTCTCTCTGTTTTACTTAAAACTGTTGGTAGACATCAATGCCAACCATACCTGTACACCAAACATATGATTGGCATCCCTTGTTGGGAGCTATGATGCCCTCATGGTTAAGGGCTATGGCACAGATCCAGGTTTGATTCTGGTTCTACCATTTACTAGCTTGTGACCTTGGGCAGGTTATTTGACCTCAAAGCTTCAGTTTTCCCATCTGAGAAATAGGGACAATGATAATGATGGTGATAATACTAATACCTACCTCACAGGATGACAAAAGATTAGATGAGGTAATCCATATAAAGTAGTTGGCACGTAATAAGCTCTCGGTAAGTGTTAGGTACTTTTGTGATAACTATTATTATAATAATTATTATTTTATCATTGGTGCTATTGTTTAAACTCTGCTTTCTCTGTTTAAAATATATATAAAATGCATTTGAAAAATATTTCTCACATTAGAAAAGAAGTCAGTGACCATAGGATGATAGAGTATAATTATTTGGATAGCAATGAACATTGATTAGGCTCTCAATAGAAGTCAGCATCATTCTAGAGTGTCTCATGTATGAGCTCATTTAATCATCCTAGTATGGTAAGAACTGTTACTATTGCTCCTTTTTCATGAGGAGGAAACAAGCACAGAGAGATCAAATAACTTGTTCAAAATTTCTACAATGTACCATGTTACATTGTACTCCACTGGTTACAGTCACTCCACTGGTTTCAACAGAATAATAGAGGGGCACTTCCAAATTACTTATTTTTACTATAGAATTGTTCAATGTGGAGTTTATTTGTTTAATAAAAATTGTTCACTACAAAAATTCAAAAAACTTTTCTATTAATACACACATAACAAACACATGTCCTTTGGGGATGGTAAAAAGCCTTAGTATCCTAACCTCTAGGTGGGGGCCTACAGGCATGGAGTGATCTTTTCTCTCCAGTGGCTGCCGAGGGCACGTAACCAACATGACCTCCATGTGCCAGTGGCCAGTGGAGGAGCAGCAAGGACCTTGCAGTGAGACTGTGCCATCAAGCTGTGGGGGTCAAGTTCCTAAACCTTGTGGTGGAGAACTCCCTTGCTTGGAGAGGCTCTTCTGGGCTGTTGCTGCTCATAGCCAGGCTATAATTGGCCTCTGCAAAGTAGCAAGCATGTGGGCTCTGCTACCCCCCACCCATCTGGCTATGAGTTTTACGCATATGCAAATAATGGAACCCTTATTTGTGGCTATCCCTGGGACTTATGAGTCACAACTCATGCATCCATATGGTCTCCAATGCCACACAGCTAGGGTTGGGGGTTGGGGAGTAGAGCATTCAGATTCAGGCAGTCTGTCTTCATTACCTCTGAGCCTTACCACTGTATCAGATCACCTTTCTTGAATAGGAAAATCTTAAAAAATTAAATAAATAAAAGACCTGAATTGGTGTTTCAATCTTTGCCAGGTTGTTGGCACACCACAATCAGGGCTTAAATTGTGATGCAAAACATTCTGGACAAAACTTCACTAGACTGAAAAAATGAAAACAAATCTTTGAAGTTCAATGGCTTAGCATTTCTAGTTGTTTACTTATTTGTTTGTTTGTTTCTTATTGATCTCCCAGTGTAGTTCATTTCATTTTCATACTCAATTGCTAACTGATAACACTTTCTTCTTGCAGGAAACAATTTTTATATGTGCTAGCACTGACATGAATAAGATGATACTATTAATAGCATCTAGATTGGTTCTGTAACCAAAATGTAAGCATAATTTCAAAGCAAGCTTTTGAAATTTTACTTGTAAATTTTTTTGCCCCTTTCAAAGATAGAAATAAACGGGAAAACCATTTATCTGTTGATTTATCCAAACATTTACACTTTATTCAGTGGGGAAAGGAAACTAGATTATTTCTGAATATTGTGATTTGAAGACTGATAATTTATGAAAATACATTAAAGAAAAAAAGTAAGGTATAATAGTTAAAGTTTAGAATTTTTAGAATATATAGATAAGCAAGGAGAAGAAAATAAGGTAAGAATCTCTTCACCCAGAGAAAACCATTGTTAATGCTTGGTTTTTAAAAATGAAATGATTTTTTAGAAATTATATTTATTACAAGAAAATATATTGACAGAAAATGAGACTATCTGTTTAGACTAACCATGATAAATTTTTCAAAACAGGTCTGAGGCCTACAAACTGCTAAAAAAATTAAGAAAAATCTTACCTGAATTTAAAATCAAAAGCAAAGCAAATTAAATATTAGAGATTTCTTACATAGCTGTCTTAGATTTAGATTAAGCTAATGATTCAATAATGAAATTTTGTGTTATGTAGCATAGTTTTGTGTTGGAATACAATTTGCATACGATATGCTGAGGCTTCCTATGCGTTTATAGTACATAGTATACTTGTGCCTGCTTTCTAAGATTTGGAGTATAATTTTATTAATTTAAATTTATAATAGTCAAACAGTCTTTAACAGTAGAATAGATAAATAATGGCTTACATTATTATATGAAATACTATGCAGCAATGAAAGTAAATAAACTATAGTCATGAAGAACAACATGGATAAGTCTCACAAATATTATGTTGTCTGAAAGAATCCAGACACAAGATAATACATGAGCTGTGTGACTATATTTATGTAAAGTTCAAAAAAATATGTAACTAACCTACAGTTGGGGTTATCAGGATAGTTAGGAAATCAAGTATAGTTAGGAAATCAGGATAGTTGTTACTTTGGGAGGTAGAAGTGATTAGTGATTGGGAAAGGCAGAGGGGGACATCAAAATGATTCATTTGTTGGTCTGGGTGGTGCCTATAGGTGTATTCACTTTTAAAAATAACTCATTGAGCTTCATTTACATTTTGTGTACTTTGCTGTATGTATGATATACTTCAATATAAAAATATCAATAATTATTAAAGAAGTCATATTTATTTGATGTCTACTCTTTGCTGGCTATATAACATTCAATGGTCATATCATTTCTTCAGGGAAATTGAGCTACTTTACTGTTATTCATTCATGGTTTCCAGAATGCATTGGGGTTAAAAAAAAAAAAGTAGAAATGCAACCATTTGTATTTTCTCTATTGCAATAAAATTTCCAAGTTATTCAAATATTTTCTAGATAGTTGATAAATTTTATTAATTTTTGTGCACAGCAGATGTGTGAGGCTGGCATTGCTGTCTCCATTGTTTAGATAAGGAGAGTAGACACAGGGAGGATGAATGTTTGGCCAAGCCTGGAGTTGGAATGCAGTTCTTTTGACATTTCTCTGTGCTGTCTGATTATAGAGCTCTGCTACAGTCATAGATATCTCAGAATTTCCCAAAACCCTGGACTCTCAGGGAAAAAAGATTTCCATGAGCACGTACAGGCATGAAGTATAAAAATATTTTTGTAGATTAAATTTACATTTGTATCTAAGAATAATGAACAAGCACATAGCAAGTGTGGGAAAGGTACTTCTTGATTCAATAAACATTTCTGAGTATAGGATATTGTGCCCACTTCTGGGGGGAACAGACCCAGGGGTATGAGCATAATACAATGTGATAAGTGAAATGATGGAGGTTTACACAGGACTTGGAGGACCACAGAGGAAGGGCCAGAGACCAGCTTCATATGAAAAGAATATCTGGGAAGTCTTATGAAGGAAGGGATGCTTGAATCTAATCTTAAGTATATAAAGTTGTTTTTAAAACTAGATAGATCAGTTTGATTTCCTACGTTTCTCCCTTGTGATACTTCCATTTCCCAATTTTAGGAAGCTTTAGATTCTCAGAGAACATACATGTTTCTGAATTTGAAAAAAAAAAAAAGAAATACCAGATTGAAATTTCATTTATTATTATTACTTTTTTAAAAAGTGTATTTATTGTGAGAGAGACAGAGAAAGAGAGCATGAGCAGGGGAGGGGCAGAGAGAGAATCCCAAGCAGGCTCTGCACCATCAGCATAGAGTCTGACGCTGGGCTTGAACCCATGAACTGTGAGATCATGACCTGAGCTGAAATCAAGAGTTGGACACCTAACTGACTGAGCCACTCGGGCACCTCCCAGATGGAATTTTAAAAAATGGCAGCTGGAATGTAAGCTTCTTATTAATACTATGTTTTTCCCATAGGATCCAGCAACATTAAGGTCATTGTGGAGCTGGTTTTTTAAAGACTTAATTTTTTTTTAAGTTTATTTATTTATTTTGAGAGAGACAGAGAGTACTCCTGTGTGTGAAAGCAGGGGAGGGTCAGAAAGAGGGGGAGAGAAAGAATCTCAAGAAGTTTCCATGCTGTCAGTGCAGAGCCTGACTTGGAGCTCAATCTCATGACTATGAGATTATGACCTGAACCAATATCAAGAGTTAGATGCTTAACAGACTGAGCTACCCAGGCACCCCCAAGACTCAATTTTTAAAAGCAGTTTTAGATTCACAGCACAACTGAGAAGTTACAGAGATTTCCCACTTATCCACTTCCCCAACACTTGCATAGCCTTCCTTGTGATCAAAATCCCCCACCAGAGTAGTACAATTTTTACAATTGATGAACCTATACTGACACATCATAATCTCCGAAAGTTCATAGTTAACATTAAGGTTCACACTTCGTGTTGTACATTCTATGGGTTTGTACAAATATATAATGACATGGATTCATCATTATAGTATCATATATTTTACTCCCCTAAAAATCCTCTGTGTTCTGTGAGAGGAGCTAATTTTGGTAGGAATAATTTCTTTAGTTTTATAACATATTTGCTTTATTTGTCAGCAAATCTAAAGTGCTGAGCTGTTTGGTTCAATATTGTTCAGATGTTTTATTTAGGCCAATTTCTAATACCATCAAATCATACATACCAAAATTCAACTGCAAAAAAAATTCAGTTAAGCTGCATAGTGCCTTTTGATGGTAATAAATTTTAAAAATAGGCTATGCCATAGATTTCATTTATAGGCATTTAAATGAGCTTAAAGTTCCCAGAGGAAAAAAAAATCTCATGTATATAACATATTGCCAAAACAGGCACTCTCCCAAGGTTGACATTTTTGTTTTTCAGATCTGATGTCTGTATCATCTTATTCTTTTTATTAGGTTTAGTACATGATCTCTTGTTTGTAAACTGAGGTCAGACCTAACCAAATCTCAGCAATGAGATTCACTTACAGAAAGAGAATATAATAGCATCAAAACCTTTATTCAGAAGTGTTATTTTGCATTTCCCAATAGATATATCCTTACATCTCTAATGCCATTAACTAAGATGGCTCTCTGAAATATTTTATTTATACTGCTAGAGTAGTTAGGTAATAAACAGGTAACTCCTTAAATCCTGTCTCTTTTTTAGTAGGAGTGCATTGAAAGTTCAGGTGGGAGAGAGGAGGATGATAAAGCAAAAGACTCTTGAGGGCTCTGTGTTTATTCATGGATTTTGAAATTGTTTATGCCATTAAAAATAAAAGTAAAATGGAAAATATTGGCCCATCTTACATGGTAGGTGAGGGAACTATCATTTGACAGCGATACTCTTAAACTTTGCACCTTCCCATAACACCTGTATATTTGTAACAACCTAATAATACAAAGGAAAAGCACTTATGATTTAATAGATTTGGGTTGTCTCTTTAATTCATGAGTCTGCAATAAAAAAAGCATACATTTTAGCAAGTGAACGGTAACCTATTCTTAGCCAAAACAATAGTCTAATTTATCTGCTTAGGCCTGACTGCTTTAAAAATGATTATAATTCTCAAACATGAAATATATATAAACAACAGAGAAAGTGCTTGCAAATATACTGCCTTAATTTCTTAGAGCATATCCCGAAATAAATATTCTTGGGAGACTAGCATAAATTAAACAAAAATGAAATTATAGTGGTTTTGCAGTAGAGTTCTTAAATGAGGGCCCTCGGGTAGACTTCTTCAAGGAGTCCTTAAATTCCTTGAAACTGTGTGCAAAATGTGGTAAATCTAAGCATTTTTTTTCAGGGGCACTTGGGTGGTTCAGTAGGTTGAGCATCTGATTCTTGATTTTGGCTCAGGTCACGATCCCAGGGTCATGGGATCAAGGTCCGCATTGGGCTCCACATTCATGCTCTCTCTCTAAAATAAAATAAAAAACAAAAAACAAAGCATTTTTTTCAGGGGCAGGGTGAGTCCTCTACTTTTATTAGGTTCTTTAAAGAGTTAAGAACCATTGATTAAACCAATGTGAGCAGTGTGTGTGTTTATTAGAGATAGTAGGTAAATAGTTGGAAAATATAACAAGCCTGTAAAATACATCTATGTATATGGCAATAAAGGTACTTATGTTTCTGGGAATGCAATAAAATGATGCCTATGTTATTCAAATGTCTGCATAGATTACTTTATTCTCTGGGTTGAGAAGCAAAATTTTATTCTCCTCTGTGCCATGTTGTCTTGTCTTGTAAACAGTGAGAAATAACATTGTTCATTATCAGAGATGTGTGCAAATCAAAAGTTTGGACTTTTCTGGTTTATTCTTGTCCTGTTACCACACTTTGCTTGTACAGCATCACAGACTGGATGATGAATAAAGCAAGGGCGACCTGGGAGCAGCAAGCATTTTACTTGTCAGTGAGAATGAGCTTTTTAGATTTTGAATGGGTTACTTCATACCTCTGAGAACAATTTGCAGCTGTTAAATACATTTTGCTTTTTGTTAAGAGCAAAGACAACTGTAATTAAGGTCAGCCTATCTTTTGGGATATAAATGTGTTTTAATGGATTTCCACTTTCTTGGGTACATACAAGCATGGTTTATCTTTTAACTCAGTGATAGAAGCGCTTCAGAAAGGATTTGTAATCCTGGATCTGTGAAAAAAAAATTGTGTGTTTGTGTGTGTAAAGTTGGTTAAAAAAAAGGTATGGTAGAAAAGTAGTGTCTCCCTTAGGATCAAATTAAAGTCTCCAAAGCATCTTTAATCCTCCTTTGACTAGACTCCCACAGTGATCTCCAAGACTGCGTTACCAAGTTGGCGAAGGGAGAGTCAAGGAAATATTTTACTTCTTCCATTCTCCATAGTTTCCCTGAGATCTCAAACTGGCAGCCAGCTGGCTGAATCTGCCCACAGACTTGTTTTATTTGGCCCATGCAGTGCTTTTAACATTTTTTGCCAACATTTTAATAGGAAGGTTTCACATTTCTGGCTTGTCTTGAGAAATCATAAGATAAGGGAACAATTGGCTAGAGCTCAGGGACAGCCAATCCCCAACCCCCTGGGCCACAGGGGGTTCTTCTGCAGCCCTTTCAAGTATCCCTACTCTGGCAATGCACTTGTGTGGTTATTTACCTGCTGGACTGCTGGAGGCATCTGAGTTTGAGACTGGTCTAAGGCTGCCTTTGAGACCACCTTAGTTTTCTGATAGGTTTTGTATAATAGCTATCTTCTTGATCCTCAAGAGCCTTATTATTTATTGTAACCTTGACACCTGTCCATCATATCTAATAATTTTCAGGTTCAAAGGATTTAGAGTTCCTAATATGGGCCTAGGATGGGCAGTAAGTACAGATAAAGAGAACATAAATACCTAAAATGCTTATCTTCCCTAACAAACATCCGATTTCTGTTGTTGTCTACCAAAACTGGCTGGAAGCTCTAATTTTAGTGGTGCTATAACTAAATTGTACTTGTTGTTTTTGGAATTTCATCATGAATTTTTTTTGGTGTTAAGAAAAATAGTTGAATCATTTAAAAGTCATTGAAGCATGTAGATTCCTAGGACATTATAATTTCCTTATGCTTTGAAGTACAATGGACAAAATCCTGAGAAAAATTTAATAGATTTTGGGTTGTCTCTTTAATTCATGAGGCTGCAAATTTCTAATTTATAAACTTTCAATTATTTTGGTCAAAATGAAGGGGTAGGAAAATTCGGGCAGCCTTTCTTTCCAGTTTTTCCAAATAGCCCTTTTTGGTGAAGACAGAGAAATCTTGCCAAAACTCCTATTCAACTTATTGGAAGGCTAGCCTTTATCTTGTTATCTAAAGTCTATGCAAATCATTTAAAAAATTTAAAAATCCCAGTAAATTATGAAGATTAGTTAAGATAGAGGGTCGGGAACATGAAGTGTTTAGTAATGTAATGCATGTAAAGGTAATTAGTATTTAATTTTTGAAAGAAAAAATAAAAACTTTCCAAGTGTAGTAACTTGGAACAGTTGTATCTCCTTCAAAACAATTTGGTTTTTATATACTGCTGGAATAGCAATGCAATAGAAACTTAATAGCGTAAAAACTCAGGATTTGAATGTAGAAATGGGTAAATGTTTTATAATGAGAGAAAAAATTATTGTCCAAGTTTAGGAATAAAAGCTCCACAGAACAATCAATGTCCAAATCAGTAACATTTTTTTAATATCTGTAAATCACTTTGACAATACTTAGTTATGAACAGAGAAGTGATTTAATGATTATGAAATTAGGTGTCTTGATTTTTTCTTTTTCTTTCTTTCTTTCTTTCTTTCTTTCTTTTCTTTTCTTTTCTTTTCTTTTCCTTTCTTTCCTTCCTTCCTTCCTCCTCCCTCCCTCCACCACCCCCTGTGTTTCTTTTCTTTTCTTCTTTCTTTCTTTCTTTCTTTCTTTCTTTCTTTCTTTCTTTCTTCTTTCTCTTCATACAGACCACCAAGGGACTTTGAGCAAACTACTTTAATTTGCTAAATTTCCCTTAATAATGAAATTTTTGGAAGTGTGGTAAAATGTTCTGAGTACAATTTATATTATTTCTGTGAATTTTTAGACTGATCAGAGGATACATCTATTTTTTTGTGAAAAGTAAAAACAAGATGCCTTAAGAGAGTTGATTTTTTTTACTGCTTTTTCATTTTTTAAAGTTATATTATTGTTTTCCTTGTCTTCAGATATTCTAATATGCAGTCAAAAACAAAAGAAAAACATTGGATTCCTTTCCCCGTCTATTAGGGTAAAGGCAATCTATTCCAAAAGAACTACAGGTGAGAATGTGCCTACTTAAGGTTTTATCTAGCAGATCTGGGGGTGAGCATGAAAAACATTTATATATAGAAGGAAAATGGAACATTTACGGTATATGCAATTTATTTATTTTTTTAATTTTTTAACATTTATTTTTTTGAGACAGAGAGAGAGAGCATGAACGAGGAAGGGTCAGAGAAAGAGGGAGACACAGAATCTGAAACAGGCTCCAGGCTCTGAGCTGTCAGCACAGAGCCTGACGTGGGGCTCGAACCCGTGGACCACGAGATCATGACCTGAGCCGAAGTCGGATGCTTAACCGACTGAGCCACCCAGGCGCCCCTGGTATATGCAATTTAGTCTTGCTTTGCTCCTTCACTCATGAAATGTTAATTAAGTACATTTATAATCTAATTCTAGTTTGTCCTACAAGGACTAAAACATGGACTTTGTCCTTGAAACTCACTCATATAGCTCCCTTTTGGGAACATCACCTGGGAATGTATTCAAAGTCTAGGTACCATGGTCAAAAGCAAACATGTACCAATGCCTGACTGTTTTTGGATTCATATAGGTACCTTATTAGTGCCTCACGGTTTATTGGTTGGAGTAGAACCATATATAGTTTACTTATTTACTTATTTTTTAAATGTTTATTTATTTTTTAGAGAGAGAGAGAGAGAGAGAGAGAGAGAGAGAGAGAGAGTGGGGGAGGTGCAGAGACCGAGGGAGACACAAAATCTGAAGGAGGCTTCAGGCTCTGAACTGTCAGCACAGAGCCCGATGTGGGGCTCGAACTCCTAGACTGCAAATTCATGAGCCAAAATTGGATGCTTAACTGGCTGAGCCACCCAGGCACCCCTCTGGTTTACTTATTTATGGTGGTTTATTTCTTTAAAATTATGTACATCTGAAATGTGTAAATGTGCACATTTACCTTTAAAAGTAAATGTAAACCAAGCCGAATCTGGAGCTATAATAGGAAATTTAGATTGCTAGAGAACCCTGTGGTTGTCCTTCAGAATTATTGGATTAATGATTCCCTGCCAGTCTATGAGCTCCCCAAGGGCAGGGACTGTGATTATTTATCTCTGCAGAACCTCCAACTCCTAACACATTTATTTCTTGGCAATATAGAAAATGTTTGCTATATCTCGTCTGCCTGACAAGTGGTTGGGTAGTCAGCTGCTCATATGTGTAGGTCTCAGCACCGAGCGAGGACCTGTGTGACTTTAGGAGAGACAAGGTTAACTCAACAATCATGCAAAGAAACATGAAAGTCTTGCCTTACTAATCAGATTTGCTCTCTTTTGTAAGGGAGACAAGCCCTCTTTGGTTTTGCAAGCAGATCACAATTTGTGAACTAGCCTGTGATTTTCAGCCCTAGGTAGTGTCTCTTTTGTTTGAATTCTTATGCATCTAGTTTGGACAAGCTTCATGGCTTTTCCTGTATACTACTGCATTGCAGCAGTCTGGCCAGAAGAGCAATGCCTGTGTGTGTGTGTGTGTGTGTGTGTGTGTGTGTGTGTGTGTGAGAAACCTCGTTTTAAGTATCACTTTGCCACCAACCATGTGACCTTGGCAAGTCACTTAATCTGTAGACTTCAGAGCACTTCTTTCTGGGAGTTGTCTTGATTTTAGAATGCCAGGCTTCAGATTCATAACTGCTCTGGCCCCTTTAAATTCCAGTTGGCTATTTGAGTGTATATATTCATGTTTCTATTAGTCTGTAGGCTTCTGGAGGTCAGAGGCCATCTTACACATTTTTTGTGTGTGTATTTAAAACAATTTTTTTTTATCATAGAGAACTTTGAACACACATAAAAGCAGATAGATCAGCTTAATGAGCCCCCTAGGATTCATCCACCAACTCCAACAATCTATCCATCAACTTATGGCCAATCCTGCCCCCATCATGTCCATTTTCTTACTCTTCTTTATTTGGAAGCAAATCGTAGATATATGTCATTTAATCTGTAAATATTTCGTATTTGTGAATTTTGCCTTTCAGGCATCCTAACACAGAGCCTTGTACACATTACATGACAAGATGATAAATTTTTTTAAATGTTTATTTATTTTTGAGAGAGAGAGAGAGAGCGAGCATAAATTGTGGAGCGACAGAGAGAGAGGGAGACACAGAATCTGAAGGCTCCAGGCTCTGAGCTGTCAGCACAGACTCTGAAGCGGGGCTCGAACCCACAAATCGTGAGATCATGACCTGAGCTGAATCGGATGCTTAACCAACTGAACCACCCAGGCACCCCAACAGACTCTTAATAAGATGATAAATTTTGAATAAATGAACGAGAATGGCCTGGGAAAGTGGAAGAAGTTCGACTCCCCAACCCACACCCAAGATCATATGTATTTTAAATATTTAATAGAATTTGTTAACCTTCAATTTCTCAGAGTAGAGGGGGAGGAGAGGCCAAGACTTCCAGTTATTGGAAATCCTTTTGTGGTTGGAATATTTAAGGACTTCTTTACCTATTACAGGTAATTATCCTTCACTAGGAACCCTCCATGCTCCAAGAAGTGAAGGTACATGCCAAAGATCAGCAAAAAGCCATCCAACTTTATGGGTGCATCCTGAGGAATTATCTTAGCAGTAATCGGTGGTACATCCTAAAGGACTGACTGTGATTATCTAATTCATTGGGGACCTGAAAATTCATAGGAAGGACTTCACCCAGCTACTTCTCTTTATTTTACATTTTCTATTACCTGTTTCCTAAGCCCTCCATATCTCCTTCAAACAGCCTCTACCCCCCTTTGTTTTCATTATTTTCCAAACAATGCTCGTGTCCTCATGGGAGTTTTGCTCAGAGCATTGAATTAGGCACAATACATTTTAGCCAAAGTGTATGTGCTTGCTTTGGATGTATTACTCTCAAATGTGTAGGCAATGTAGTTTGTGTAACACCACGAATAAAACAAAAGCAAGAACAAAAAGGCAAAGTAAAAATCCCCCTTTGTATACACTAAAAGACTTGACAAGAATGTTCAGAGCAGCATTATTTATAATACTTAAAACTGGAAATAATTCAAATGTCCATTAACAGAATAGATAAATAGAATATTATACACTAATTAAAAAGAATAAACTAGGGGTGCGTGCCTGGGTGGCTCAGTTGTTTAAGTCTCTGACTTCGGCTCAGGTCATGATCTTGCTGTTTGTGGGTTTGAGCCCCGTCTCTGGCTCTGTGATGAGAGCTCAGAGCCTGGAGCCTCCTTCATATTCTGTGTGTCCCTTTCTCTTTGCCCCTCCCCTGCTTGTGTTCTGTCTTTCTCTCTCTCAAAAATAAAAAAAACAGTAAAAAAATAAAAAGAATAAACTATGGCTATCTGGAACAATATGGGTGATTTTTACCTATATAAAGTTAAGGGAAAGATTATTGTGTTGTTCTGTTTATAACCAGGCAAAGTGTATCTATGGGGTCAGAAGTCAGGATAGTGGTTAACTTTATAGGGGGGATAGGGGATGACTGGAAGATCATGGGGAAGATTCTGGGTACTGGAAGTGTCCTGTAACATGAACTGGGTGGTTGCCACACAAGTGTGTTCAATTTGTAAAATTATATCAAGTTGTCTGTTTAAGATCTGTATACCTCAGAGTATGTATATTATACTTCAGCGAAAGAATAAAAGAAGAAAAATCTTCTCTTTTGACTACTTAGGAATATCTAAAGTTTAAGCCAGTCATCTACCTGACCTTATAAGAAACAAGATTTGCCTCAGTAGTTTGATTGTTTCTTTTATAGAATAGAACTGGTAGATTGAGATTGAGAAAGAAGTGATAGATGCATAATGTTTTTATTGTACAAAACATCTGTTTCTCTGTTGCATGAGGTAATCATCAATAAACTGAAACTGTGGTCAAGATGAACTGCTAGTCAGATCTGCCAGTGTTGAGAGCTCTGCAGGCCTTATCAGTGTTATCTTACAACAGGCATAATTAATGGGTCACGTAAGGGAAATTCTTGATTTAGTATTGGAGTATGTATTAGAATCCAGAAATACCTTAGTATGGCAAGAGAAATTCAGAATGAAGTTCAACATATATTTAATTGCAAGACAGTGCTTCGGGGTACCTGGGTGGCTCAGTTGGTAAGTGACTTCAGCTCAGGTCATGATCTTGTGGTTCATGAGTTGGATCCCCGCGTTGGGCTCTGTGCTGACAGCTCAGAGCCTGGAGCCTGCTTCGGATTCTGTGTCTCCCACACTCTCTGCCCCTCTCCCCCTCTTTCAAAAATAAACATTAAAAAAAATTAAAAAAGACAGTGCTTCAATATATGTAGCATTTAAATAGCATAAATAAAAGGAGCATTTTAATACAATAGAAATAAATCCAGAGTTGAGTGGATCAGGTGAATGTGGTTAAACATACCCTGCCTTTAAAAAAAAAAAAGAGTAAAGCAAGCATGATACAATACTGATGTCATGTAAATAGTAAAACTTTTATATAGGTGATTATTCTTCCTTATATCAGACTGAATAGGGCTATTTTGGGGTACCAAGTGCAGAACTGATTCTAGACACGATTGTGCTTTTGGAAACATTTGACTCTGGTGCTTTCTTTCTCCTTTTCTTTTTCAGTACAGGATGGTATCCTGTCAACGTATAAACTTTAAAGTCAGACTGCCTTTTAAATCTTGCTTCTATCTCAAGCTGTTTGACTTTGGGTAAATAACTTCTTTGACATTTAGTTTTCTCATCCCAAAAATGGGGACTCAACCTAACTGGGATATTTAATAGGCATATCCTATCTATCTTTACATCTCTGTATAACTTAGGATCTTGTTTGGCCACAGGATCAGAAAACTCAAAATAATTATAAAAACACAAGGATTAATTCCACCTAAAAGAAGCCCAGGGATAGGCAGTCCAGCACTGGTGTGTCTGCTCCCTGAAGTCAACAGCCATTTAGGCTCCATTTAAACTCTTTAATCTGCTGTATTCAACATATAAGTTCCATTCTGAAGGTTATCTTATGACTCAGACGGCTGCTGGAGCTCTGTCCATCTTTCTCGTTATAGGCAGCAAGAACAAACTTGGAGCATGGGGCAGAAACAGTTCAGTTTCCAGCGGAGTTAGCTCTCTTGCAGTTGTCCTAGAAGTCCTATAAATACTTATTTAAAATTTTTTTCTTTTATGTTTATTTATTTTTGAGAGAGGCAAAGCACATATGAAGGAGGGACAGAGAGGGAGAGAGGCAGAATCCAAAGCAGGCTCCAGGCTCCAAGCTGTCAGCCCAGAGCCTGAGGTGGGGCTCGAACTCATGAATTGTGAGATCATGACCTAAGCCAAAACCAAGAGTTGGATGCTTAACTGACTGAGCCTCCCAGGCACCCCTAGAAGTCCTATAAATACTTCTACTTATTTCTTACTATCCAGAATTTATTGTCCATCTTTCACTTAACAGTAGAAAGATGGTGGGAAATGTAGTTTTTTGACTGAAATGAAATTGGGGTTTGATTACTCATGAAGAAGTAGAAAGTGCATTTTGGATGGTAATTAGGGGGCCTCAGCTACAATGTTCACAATGGAACGCTCCTCCCCTCCTCTCCCTATCTTTGTAAATGATACCACTGTCCTCCAGATAGCTTAATCTGAGAATCTAGGATTAATTCAACTTATTCCCCATATCCTAATTATCACCAAGTCCCACAGTTCTGAAATCTGAATCATCTCTCCATCTCCACCATAAAACCCACAATTCAAGTTACCATTATCTCTCATCTGAATTCTTTTTTAAAAAATATTTATTTATTTATTTTGAGAGAGAAAGAGAGAGAGAGAGAGAGAAAGAGAGCGAGCACATGCTTACATGAATGGGGAGGGGCAGAGAAAGGGAGAGAAGAGAGTCTGAAGCAGACTCCACACTCAGAGTGGAGTCTGACACGGGGCTTGAAACCAAGAGTCAGACGCTTACCTGACTGAGACATCCAGGCATCCCTCTCATCTGGATTCTTTCAGTTGTTTCTTGAATAGTCTTTTTGCTTTTTGTCTTGCCTCTCTGCAAAACATTGCCCACACAGTATGATTTTCTCAAAAAATAGGAGATCATATCATCCTCCTGCCTAAAGCCCTCTAAGAGCTTCCCATCCCAATAAAAATAAATGTCACCTTCTTACATTGTCCTACAAGGCCTGTCTCTCTATGCTCATTGTCTACCCCTAGCCCCCAGGTTCTCATATTCTGATCATAGTGGCCACCTTTCTGTCCCTTGAATGTACCAAGTATGTGCTGTCTCAGACTTCTGCCCCAGGACATTCTTCCCTATTTTTGTATGGCCAACCCCTTACCATAGTTTGCATCTCAGCTCAGATAGCCCTCCCTCAAGTAGGCCTTCACTAACCACTCAGCTAAAGTAGTTCCTTTTAGCCCATGTTGAAGCATCCTCTGTCTTATTATCTAATTATATTAATTCTACCCTGCTCTGCTAGCTAGACAAAAAATATGGTCATATGCTGAATTGACCATGGTGTGGGGAAAGAAACACTCTCATACACCATCTGTGGAGAATGCACTGGTTAAAACCTGTTTGAAGAGCTATTTACAGTATCTGTTAGAACTTAAAACTATAGTTTCATGAGGGCAAATCAGTTCTGAGGATTAAATCCCTTAAAGTCAAATTCCTCAAACGGGTGTATCCAAGTTTCTGGAATAAGACCTCAGGCTTAGTCTAGTGGATCTTCTTGGAGTATCAATTTTATTTGAGGTATGGTGAGAAAGCAATATTTTTTCTATCAGTAGAAATATAGACATATTAATAGTTTGAAGGCCTTCTAGGTCCCTGGGGGACTGAGCTCAATATCTTTGACATTAGGGGAAATTTGGTGGAGAGGTTCTAGAAACACTGCTTCAAGGTGTCACCTCTTGGGTGAATATTTGCATTCTAATAGATAATTCTTTAATTCATCATGAACTGTCTATTGAGGAACTGTGCCTACTGGGTCTAGCAGTAGGTGCTGGGCAATCAAAAGTCTTCCTTAACTGTACATTTCTATTTTCTCTTCCATTGGCAAAATGCTTTAACATACATTATTTTATCTAATTGGATTTTTACCTTGGCTAAGCTGAGTGTAAGCATGGAAACTGCCTGCAGCCCACAAATAACTACTAAGCATGAACAGGATTAAACACTTCAAACAGTATTACATTGTAGAAAACTGAAATGTAAGTCCTGCTCCCAAATCAGACTGTTGAATGCTCATTTCCCTTCTCTATAGGGAATTTCTTAGGTATCTTTCCAGAGATATGTTAAGCACTCACATCCATGTCTTAGGGTATGATCTCCTCTCATTCTTTTTTTTTTTTTTCTCTCTCATTTTTTTTTTCATACACACATGAGAAGTATACAATACTATTCTTTTTTTTTTTTTTAAGTGTTTTGCATTTGAGTATAGTGTTCTATTGTATGAGGTACACCAAATAGTTAATTACTTCTCATGGATGGATATTTGGATTGTCTTCAGTATTTTGCTGCAATAACCAATTTCTCAGAAACATCCTTCACATGATGAACATTTTTTTCTTTCCCTACATAAATAAGATAAATAATAAATAAGTTCCTAGGAGTAGAATTGCTGTGTCAAAGACTGTATGTTTTTAATTCCACTAAATAAAATTGCCCTTCAAAGAGGTTTTAACTGGTGTATTTCCCACTGATGGTATAGGAGAACAATTTTTTTTTCCCCACACTGTGATTATTTTAGTATATGACTAATTTTTAAAGTTTTATTAATAAGAAAGTGAGAAAAAAGTTTAATTTTACCTGCAATTCCTTAATTGACTGAGATTGAGCCTTTTTACTTAAATTATTTCAAACTGATTTGCGTTGATTTTTTTTCATAAACTCTCTATCTTTCTCTCCTCAATTTTCAGTTTTGAGTTCAACTCAAACTTTGAGTTGAAATTGAGTTCAGCTCAATTTTCAGTTGAGTTGCTGGTCTTTTTTTTTTTTTATTTTATAAGCCATAACATATATTAAGGATAGGAAATTAACACTTTTCTGTCACATAGGTTTTAACTATGGTGTTTATGAACAGCCATCTACTTTAAATTAGGTGAAAATGTGCTTCATTTGAAACATTACATATGTATGAACTGGCAGAATGTCACAGACTGAGAGCAAAAGATTCAGAAGAAAAGGTCAGGAGGTTGAGTCATGAATCTGGTGATTTCTAGCCTTACGACCTTGGACAATTACTTAATGCCAGGGAATCTCAGTTTCCTCAACTATAGAGTGGGGATGATCAGAATCTTACTTGATCATAGAGTCATGAAGATTTGATCATGCAAATGAAAGTGTTCTATAAATGTACTCAGAAAATTTTAGCTTTTATTTCTGGTTTGATAACTGAGCTGTTTTGTACATTAGAATATATTTGGGACAGTGGGATTTCTGCCTATAGTTAAATTTTTTTTTTTTTTTGGAAAACAAAACTAATTATCATTATATCTCAGATATTTTTCTGCCTTTAGCTCATCTCATGATTCCTGTTGATTTAATAGTTAGGAAAGGCAATTTTTTTTTCTCTAGTCATGGGACTAGAAAAATATGGTTTAATAATGCTAATGAGTAGTAAAGGATGATACTAATATTAAAAAGTGAAATAATTATGTTAAAATGGTAGAATTATCTCTTCTTTCCTTTTTTAAAATCTTAGTAGAAAAAATCTAAAATGCAGTTCCTTTATTTGTGGCTTTCATATAAAAATACAGTATTTTAAGGTTAGATATGTGTGGCAAGAATGTGTAGGATTAGAGCTTAAAAAGTTTTGATCTGGAAAGAACTGAGACATCATCTAGGCCAATGCCTGTTTTTACAGATGAGGAAGTCAGAAATTCCGAGAAGCAAATTAAGTAGCTTGAGTCATGTGGTCACTGCAGAACAAAAGGGGAGAACTCATTCTGTCTCCTCTCTTCCCGCTTTGAGACTTTTTCACTATCTTGTGATATTTTGGGTGCATAGGTTGTATGTCTCTGTGTGGTTTATGACAATAGCTGTACTTCTAAACTTGTTAAACGAGTAGCCATGTTTCTTGAACCTAAGGGGTAATAAGTTATAGTCATATTTTGCCTTTTTGGAGAGATTATTTTGAACTAGGTTAAAAAAAAGCTGGCTTTAAAAAATTCTTATATGTCAATTTATACTGAATTTTAATATTCTAGCAAGCCTCTGAAAGGTTTTTTTCCTCTTTATTTTATGTTTTCATGTAGTAAGGACATTTAAGGAGAACCCAAATAGGAAATGTGTTCGAGTTATTAAGCTTTAATAATACATATTTTTCTGTTGATATTGTTCAAACAGAATATATGTTTAAAACACTTACAATTAATCCAAACTGTAATATCATTCTCATAATGACTAATACAATTATTTTATTTTTTCTTTGTAAATCTTTGTTTTGCTTTTGCTTTGAGGTAAATGTTGAAATAATGAAAAAAATACCAGATTGACATGTTCTTCCAGTTGTTGGAGGTGTGATTTTAATTCATTTTAGTTATTTTTCTTTAAATAATCTTCATTTCATGTAAAATATTAATTGAAATAAATTTTGTTTGCATGTTTTTCTTCTACTGGAAGAAAAAAGGCTGGAGGCATCCCTCCATCCTGCTTATTCACCCTTCTCATAGTAGAAGCAATTTGGTGATAGTAACTGAAAGTCATTGACATCAGCTAGCACATCCAGTTTTGGTATCATGCTGAATAGAGTAAAACATAGTATTTAACAAATTCATCTTGGACAGTGAACATTCTGAAAAGTGAGAAAGAGCCAACGGGGAAGTGAGATGGGGTTGGAAGCTGATTTTCACAACTGAAAAATTGACAACAGATAGTTTCTTTATACTGAGACTAATTGATATTGTCAAAATTGTTTCTACTGGAAGGCATAGTTTTTATTAGAGAAGTGTTATATAATAAGATATTAAATATTTTTCTAAATTCCAGATAATAGGAGGAACACTGGGGAGAGCCAGTTGCTAAGGGCTACCCATTTCCTACTTTCTCCTTCTTAGCAACAACATTGCCAACCTTTGGATTGTTGCCAACCTTTGGATCATTGCCAACCTTTGGAAATCCCTGTCCTTGGAAGCTGAATAAGTGAAGCCATCATTTACTATAACAACATTCATTCCCTAAGCACTTAAAATGGGAATAGCTTTAAGAAATGTAAAAAAGTTACACACGCTAATTGTAAAAAGTTCAAATGATAGATATAAAGAAGAGAATAATGTTTTTCATAATCCCACTACTCAGAGATAACCACCATTAACATTTTGGTATATATTCTTCCAGATCATTTAATATTAATGTTTATAATTTGCCTTTTTAGCTTTATATATCCTAGGTATCCTTCCAATCAATAAATAATCAGTATCATCATTTTTAATGAACACATAGCATTCCACTGCATGGTTGTACTATAATTAATTTAGGTAGTTTCCAAATGACGGAGCCTAAGGTTGTTTCAACTTCTTTTTTCCTAGTTTAAATAATGCTTCAGTAAATCAGCAAATAGTGAATACTTACTCTGCCAGACAATGTGCTGGATGTTAGGTATACAGGGATACATAGTACATATTTCCTCCATTCAAGGACTCAAAGGGGAAGCATGCATGGAAACATGTAATTGCAATACTTTTTAAGGTGGATAACAACAGAGCTGCCTATGGGGCCAGTGTGAGTACTAAGGATGGAGTGACCCTTTCTTTTTTTTTCCTATAATTGATTTTCTATAATTTATATCCAAGTTAGTTAGCACATGGTGCAATAATGATTTCTGGAGTAGATTCCTTAAGCCCTTACCCATTTAGCCTATCCTCCCCTCCCACAAACCCTCCAGCAGCCCTAAGAGTCTCTTATGTTTTGTCCCCATCCCTGTTTTTATATCATTTTTGCTTCCCTTCCCTTTTGTTCATCTGTTTTGTATCTTAAATTTCTCATATGAGTGAAGTCATATGACATTTGTCTTTCTCTGACTGACCAATTTTGCTTAGCATAATACCTTCTAGTTCCATCCACATAGCTGCAAATGACAAGCATTCTTTTTGATTGCTGAGTAATACTCCATTGTATATATATACCACCTCTTCTTTATCCATTCATCCATTGATGGACATTTGGGCTCTTTCCATACTTTGGCTATTGTTGATAGTGCTGCTGTAAACATTGGGGTGCATGTGCCTCTTCGAAACAGCATACCTGTATTCCTTGGATAAATACCTAGTAGTGCAATTGCTGGGGTCATAGGGTAGTTCTATTTTTAATTTTTTGAGGAAACTCATACTGTTTTCCAGAGTGGCTGCACCAGTTTGCATTCCCACCAGCAGCACAAAAGAGATCCTCTTTCTCCGCATCCTCATCCTCGCCAACATCTGTTGTTGCCTAAGTTGTTAATGTTAGCCATTCTGACAGGTGTGAGGTGGTATCTCATTGTGGTTTTGATTTGTATTTCCTGGATGATGAGTGATGTTGAGCATGTTTTCATGTGTAAGTTGGCCATCTGGATGTCTTCTTTGGAGAAGTATCTATTCATGTTTTTTGCCCATTTTTTCACCGGATTATTTGTTTTTGGGTGTTGAGTTTGATAAGTTCTCTATAGATTTTGGATACTAACCCTTTATCTGATATGTCGTTTGCAAGTATCTTCTCCCATTCCATCGGTTGCCTTTTAGTTTTGCTGATTGTTTACCTCACTGTGCAGAAACTTTTTATTTTGATGAGATCCCAATAGTTCATTTTTGCTTTGGTTTCCCTTGCCTCTGGAGACGTGTTGAGTAAGAAGTTGCTGTAGCCAAGGTCAAAGAGGTTTTGCCTGCTTTCTCCTCAAGGATTTTGATGGCTTCCGGTCTTTCATCCATTTTGAGTTTATTTTTGTGTATGGTGTAAGAAAGTGGTCCAGGTTCATTTTTCTGCATGTCGCTGTCTGGTTTTCCCAGCACCACTTGCTAAAGAGACTGTCTTTATTCTATTGGATATTCTTTCCTGCTTTATCAAAGATGAGTTGGCCATATGTTTGTGGGTCCATTTTATCTTTATTCTGTTCCATTGATCTGAGTGTCTGTTTTTGTGCCATGGAGTGACCCTTTCTGCTTGAATGTATTAGGAGAAACTTGACCAAGCATGAGAGACCCAGGCTGACAGGATGGGCAGATGTTTCCTAAGAATTACCATAGAGAACTGGTTAAGATTGCTTCTTCCCAGTTTTATCTTCTAGAGAATGTGATCCATAAGGTCAAGGGTGCAGCTCCAGGTGGTTCTGTTGCCAGTGGTCTCTTTACACATTGAGAAATAGTCACAGAGCATGTGAAGAGGCTGAGGTGGAATATGAAATTGGAAAGGGGGTTGCTGTCAGATGACAGAGGACCTTGGCTATAGAACTAAGGGCTTTAGACTCTTTGGTAGGTGATGGGAAATCATTGAAGGTTTTGAGTGTCATTACTAGAACTGTGTTTCAGGTAAACTAATCTGACAGAATATTATGGAAGTGTTTTCCCAGCTCCTTGTGTAGAGGTAATGAATACTTCTTGGTCTGCTGTGTTGTTTTTTTTTTTTTTTTTTTTTTTTGGTCAATAATAAATCAGATCCAAATGCTGGCTGGGCAAGGATCTGTGTTTCTCAAACTTTAATGTGCCTCTGAATCACTTGGAAACTTGTTAAGATGTGGGTTCTTGATCAGTAGGTCAGGTGGGGGAAGTGCACCGAGATTCTAGTTTTCTTTCTTTCTTTCTTTCTTTCTTTCTTTCTTTCTTTCTTTCTCTTCTTTTTTTAAGTTTATTTATTTATTTTGAGACAGAGAGAGACAATGCAAGTGGTTGGTGGGGTGGTGCAGAAAGAGAGGGAGACAGAGAACCCCAAGCAGTCTTGCACTGTCAGTGCAGAGCTGGTTGTGGCGCTCGAACCCATGAACCATGAGATCATGACCTGAACCAAAACCAAGAGTCAGATGCTTAACCTACTGAGCCACCCAGGGGCCCTGAGATTCTGCTTTTCTAACAAGCTCCCAGGTGATGTTGATGGCTATGATCTGTGGACTATATTAGCATAGAAGATGTGTTCATAGAGGGTTTTTAATCAAGTGAGGATTTCCATTTTAGTCTTTGCATGTGAGTGTAACCCTCTGATCTTAGGGCTTCAATACATTCACTTTGCAATCTGTCATAGTAATAGCTCCAACAGTTATATTTCAGTTGAACCTCTTTATCAATGCAAATAACTTCCTGTTTACTCATGATTTACTATGTGAAAGCTTTGTAGAGCCAATCAATATGTGTATTTAACTCAGTCAATTTTTGAGATAAATCTTAAGCCTGTCAAATAACTGGAAAATACTACTGGGTTTTCACAGAGCCAGTGGTTTGAAGTTGGTTAATTGTATTGATTCACAAAGCCTTTGTTGCTTTTTTTTTTTTAAATTTTTTAAATGTTTATTTTTGAGAGAGATAGAGAGACAGAGTGCAAACAAGGGAGGGGCAGAGAGAGAGAGGGAGACACAGAATCCAAAGCAGGCTCCAGGCTCTCAGGTGTCAGTACAGAGCCTGATGTGGGGCTTGGACTCACAAACCACGAAATCATGGCCTAAACTGAAGTTGATGCTTAACGGACTGAGCCACCCAGAGGACCCCCCCACCCCCACCTTTTTTAAAAAAGTTTATTTATTTATTTTGAGAGAGAGAGAGCAAGGAGCGGAGGGGCAGAGAAGAGAGGGAGAGAGAGAATCCCAAGCTGGCTCTGCATTGTGGAGCCTGATGCAAGTCTTGAACTCACTAACTGTTAAGATCATGACCTTAGCCGAAATCCACAGTTGGATGCTCAATCAACTGAGCCACCCAGGCACTGCTTATTTCTTGATAGTTTCCTTAATCAAATTCAACCAACAGATGAATTAAAGAGTAGGATTTAGAATATCTGTAACTTTAGAGTACATCTTTTGTTTGCCTTGACTACACTTATCCTGTCATTGGATTTGAATGCCTTCTGGTGTGTGGATTCTGTGTTGGCTAGAGAGGTAGCATAAACATCTTCTAGGGAAGAGCAATTAAAAAATTTAGTAAGTGGTATCTTGTTTACCGTTGCTCAGTCAAGTCAGTGCCACAGTATATTTGCTGTAGGATTTGCGGGTAGGGGAGGTGGCAACTAAATTTACACAAGAATCACACAACTTGTACATTCATGTAGCACTTTAGAGTTTATTCAGAGTCAAGTCCTTCATTTGATTCCCATAACAATCATGTGTGATGGGCAGGGCAGGCCTCATAGTACCTGTTTTACAAATGTGAGAAGACGGGCTCAGAGAGGTGAAATGATTTGCCCAAGGTCAAAAGCAAGCCATTGTCAATCCCTGGTTTAGAGTTCCATGTATTATCCATCTCAGCATGCAAAACACAAACGCAAAGTTATATGCTTAAATGCTGTAGGTTAGCTGGGCTTGAAGTAGCTACTTACTACTGACATTGTATGTGTTAAACACATGTTCAACTTGCAGGAACAAAAAGCTTGACTTAAAGTGGCTTGAACAAATAAGGGTTCAATGTTTTCATATAACAAGAAGCCTGGAGGTAGGCAGTTACTGGTGCTGGTTCTGCTCTTCAACGATTCAGACTCTTTCTGACTTTTTGCTCTGCTGTTCCTGTATTTATTGACTTTTGTTCTCATGCTTAGCACATGGTTGCAAGATGGCTGTTCTAGCTTTGGGTAGAAAGCGGATGGAGTGTGTGCAGTGGGTGTGTGTGTTGGGGGGTGGATGCTAGTTTCATCTATTCCTCTTTTCAGGAAAAATAAGTTGCCCAGAAATTCTACTTAAAAAACTTCTGTTTAAGTTGGCTAGAGAGTTGGCCCATGTCCCTGAGTCCCCTATACCCTCTTCCACCTTACAAAGAGGCAGAAAAAAAATCAATGTTTAGCCTTGTCAACTTTAAGAGTAGAGATAGACAAAGGGAAAAGGTAGTCTGCAATGGGTTTTGAATGAGTCAGCCTACAGTGTCTGTCACAGTCTTACTGTAATTCCATTTGGAACAAAGAGCATTGAGTGAACATCCCTATACATTCCTGTGACTGCATGAATTTTGTGATGTTTGTTTCTGAGTGCTAGGCAGCTTTTTCCTGATCATCTCCTGAGAAAGTCAAATTTAAATAACACCCGTTTCATCTTTTTTGGTGTAATTACTTTGAGTGCGGGTGTTGGTGGGAGGTTGGGTTGTTTGTTTCTGCTTAGCAGTTCTTTGCTAGCATATCTATTTCGTGAATTATTTGTGAGTTACACATCTACTTTATCATCCTTTGTCAACATTCATTTTCTGCATGCTTGTAAATTAATAAAGAAGAGGAATCAACATGTGTTTCTCATCTCTAAGAATGGTTATATAGGATCTGTAGGACTTGCATTAGGTTGCTTGCTTAGACGAAGTGTAAGCCTGTTCAAGAAGATACCTTAAGTTGCAGCAAAGGGATAGATAGCACTTATTACTTTTTCCAGTTTAGTGGAGTAGAAAGAGAAGATTTGGAGTCAGACGGACTAGTGTTATAGTCCCGGATCACCTCTGGAACCAGTCCCCTCAGTGAGGGTAACACTGCTCACTCAGAGCTATGGGGATTCAATATGATTGGCAGCACTGTGGGGCTGGGTTAGAGAAGGTGTTTGTTGTGTTTTAGGTCCCCTTTGTCTTTCTAGTTCCTTGGGTCCCCTATAATACCCTGGCTTGTTAAACTTGGAAGCAGTTTATCTATTTCCCTTGATAAAAAGGTTTAGTGTTTATTTCTTACAGAAAGGGGAAGTAATTAAAAAATTTTGGCCCAGTGGACTTCCCTTCTGATTCAATATGCAGCCATCATATCTAATGAAAGAACGGCAAGTACCCAATTAAATATCACAGAGTTATCACGTTGAAGAAAAGATATCTGTAGCCAGGATAAAAGTGCCCTCAAAATGGAATCCATGCCCTCTTTCCCTACTCTTCTTTCTCTTCATCCTGCCCTTCCTTTATAAGCTATCTTGAGTCAGAGAAAGCAAAAAGTGCCATTCTAAGATGCTTTTGAAAGGAAACCGCTAATTTGGACGTCTGAATCTGAAGAGAGAATATAGGTAAATCAAAGATCATTTTAATTTTTCTTTTTGTTGTATATTTCTCATACATGTGTCACCAAATTTTCATATACAGAAATTCATCTAATTCTTGGGGCATTAGGGTGCCTCAGTTGGTTGAACATCTGACTCTTGATTTCAGCACAGGTCATGATCCCAGGATCATGGGTTGTAGGCCCATGTTGGGCTCTGCGATGTGTGGAGCCTGCTTAAGATTCTCTCTCTCTCTGTCTCTGTCTCTCTCTCTCCCTCTGCCCCTCCCTCCCCCACTCTTTCTTTCTCTCTAAAATTAAAAAAAAAAGGAAATTCATCTAATTCTTAGTGAAGTCTACTTTCTGACACAGTGGTTTTATGGTATTTATAAAACAGGTTATAAAATGTAATTAAATTCTGCCATCCCTTTGGTTTGTTAGTTCTGATGAGCATTTCAAAAAACTGCATTATATTTGAACAGTGTAGTTTGAAAACATTTTTTTTACACAACTTTGGTAAACAACCAGTAAGCACTTCAGTAATAAGTTGGATCACACCATACAAAGGTTGTTTGTATTTGGTAGAACCAAAGTGTGAGACTTTGTAATTTAGTGTCATAGAACAACCATAAGAATGACATGTGAAATATAAGCAGTGAGTGAGAAGGCATGAGGGAAAATGAAACACACCAGTGAGTCCTAAGGTGTGGCAGCTTAAAGCTAGTTGGGACCATATCCTGCAATTCCTATTGACTTGGTCATTTTTTGGTGACACTGCCACAAATAACAAAGTATTTTTTTTTCAGTAATTGCTGTCCTTATTCAAGGATTATATATCCTCCTTTGTTTTACAGGCCAAAATGAATTTTTGAAATGGCTAGCTGAGATTAGAATGATAAATTGGAGGAACAGAACAAATCAAAATAGGTCTCAAAAAAAATGGAACCTATGACTTTGACCTAGTTGTCTCAGGCTTTCACTGAATGAAATGAGGCAGATTATAAACCGTACACTAGTGGAGGCATTTGTATTCTCACAATCTGAGTTTTAAATTGTTGACAGAGATTATTTTATGTGGTGTTCAAATATACACTAAAATGAACCCAAGTGTAATATACACTTTAAAACTGTTAATCAGATTAAAAAACCCCTTTATTATGGGACATGTAGGATATATGCAAAAATTAGTAGAATAGCATAAATAAAGCATAAAGCGAACCATGTAGAGAACACTAATGTACCTACTCCCCATTTTCAACAATTTACAGCCAATTTATGCCATATCTTGTTTCATCTATTCCTCCTTCCCCTCCTCCCCTTTTTTTGATCCATATTATTTTGACACAAATCATATAATTTTATCCATGAATATTTCAGTATGTGACTCTGATAGATAAAGACTATTTCCAATATTAAACAGTTTAAAATGGCTTTTTTATATGGTAGAAATGCAAAACATGAGAATGATACTTGGGAATGCAAGCTGGTGCAGCCACTCTGGAAAACAGTATGGAGGTTCCTCCAAAAAGTAAAATAGAACTACCCTATGACCCAGCAATTGCACTACTAGTTATTTATCCAAGGCATACAGGTGTGCTGTTTCGCAGGGACACATGCACCCCAACGTTTATAGGAGCACTATCAACAATAGCCAAAGTATGGAAAGGAAAGAGCCCAAATGGCCATCGATGGATGAATGGATAAAGAAGATGTGATACACACACACACACACACACACACACACACACACACACACAACGGAGTATTATTCGACAATCAAAAAGAATGAAATCTTGCTATTTGCAACTACGTGGATGGAACTGGAGGATATTATGCTAAGTGAAATTAGTCAGAGAAAGACAAAAATCATATGACTTTGCTCATATGAGGACTTTAAGAGACAAAACAGATGAACGTAAGGGAGGGAAGCAAAAATAATATAAAAACCGGGAGGGGGACAAAACAGAAGAGACTCATAAATACGGAGAACAAACTGAGGGTTACGGGAGGGGTTGTGGGAGGAGGGGATGGGCTAAATGGGTAAGGGCATTAAGGAATATACTCCTGAAATCGTTTCGCTATATGCTAACTAATTTGGATGTAAATTTTAAAAAATAAAAAATAAAATAAAAAAACCCCATGAGAATGATACTTAGCATCAAGCTTATTAAATTTCATGTCCACATGTTTTTCACACATCTATGTCCAAGCTTATTTTCTGCAAACCACCACTTTTGCTGCTTAATGTTTAGTGGTCGTTGTATAGATGTAATTTAGTTAAAATGTTAAAACAGCTTTGAATTTTTTTCCTTTCATTGGTGACTTTTTTTCCAGATGGAAATTTTTGTCTCCGCTGAGTAGTTGATCTTGTTTTACATGGAAATATTATCTCTGAGGATGGTTCTACATGACCTCTGATGACTCCCCATCAGTGCTCTTCTGTCTTGAAACCACCCCCCTGTATTTGAGAGCAGCTGGAAAGAAGATAAAAATCCCTAAATTTAAGGTTTGGGATTTAATACAGTTATGCCATTTTTATTTGGAAACTGTATATTGCTTTTAATACTTTCTGATCAAACTATGATGAATACTTGATCATTTTCATAACACTTTTGGAAACAGGATTATGATGCTCTTGTTTTTGGCTAACTGTCTTATGTGCAGTATGTAGCTGTGTTGGATTAGAGGATTTGATTTGACATGTATGGATTTGCAGATGAACATGTAAGGACATACATTATAATGAAGTTTTATTTTTGTAGAGAAGAATGGCGGTGCTGTTGTGAGTTTGTGGTTCAGATTGTGGTTTCTGGTGTCTAATTGTCCAGAGTTTGAGTACCTGCTCCACCAACTAACAGCCATGTGGTCTTGCCTCAGTCACACAACTTCTTGAAGCCTCAGTTTTCTAATCTGTAATATGGAGATAATAAAAATACCTCCTATATTTTTCTTTTTTTGCATATGGGATGAATGAGATAAAAAGAAACAAAAATATCATTAATTTTGGCTTAAGCTCAATTGAGATATATATTTGTTTCTGAAACACTTTTTTTTTTTTAATACTGTGATTACTTGTTGAAAGACCTAAAACTTGAGGATTATTGGTTTCTGGATGTCAGGTGAATGTGTATTATGAGTTAAAAAGTAGTAAGAGGCAAATTTGTTACTCTGAGGTTTGCTAGCTACTGAATGTTTTCTATGAGAAGTTCCATACACTTCAGATCTTTAGTTCCTTCAGTTCTGGTGCTGCATATACAATGTTGCCTTCCAAAACATGTCATGGGAGTTGAAGCTGATCTTTGTCATCTTGGAAGTGGCCCTAGTTTGCCTTAAAACTCGTTTAGATTCACTTAAGAACCTCTTACACATGTTTATATTTTTGGTTTGTGCCTTATGTTCTAGCAGTGAGTTCAACAGGTTTACCCTCTCTGCGGAGCAGTCAGGCGCTTTAGCTGAAAAAGCTTCTATCCACTGTGAGGAGGTACAGTTTAGCGGCAGTGTTCTGGCATTTGCTCCCTTGGAAATAGGCCTTGCTGGGTTCTTTCTACCCCACAGGGATTGATATCCTACTCTGAATCCCAAGCCTTTGATAAGTAGAATTTCTGTTCTTGGCTGGCTTGTGGGTCTCTGGGACCTTTAGCCTTCACTTTGCCATGGGCTAGGTTACCAGGCTCAAGGGCCTCAATAGGTCAGAGAACTGTAGACACACTGAAACCAGGAAGCAATACTGAAATAGAAATTGGAGAGATGTCTACCTGCTGCTTGGAGTTGCCAGATCCCATTCTTGGGCCCTGTGAACTTATAGTTCGTCACTCTCTAAGTATACTTTGTTTTATTTTTGTCAGGTTGGCATTTCACACCCCAGAGATGCTTACTGTGTCATTTGCAAAATTTGAAACATCAGATTACTCAGTCTCTTCTAGTCCATTTATAAAATGTACAGCGAGGCTGGTCTTGGCATCACTCCGAGAACCCTCATGTTTTCCCTTCTTCCATCTGAGAAGTACCTGTTCGTCCCTAACATTGTGCTCTCATCCTGCTTCATGTTCTTGTAGAACACTTCCCATATATCTATAATTTATTAAAATAAGGTGTGTGTGTGTGTGTGTGTGTGTGTGTGTGTGTGTGTGTGTGTTTCCTTGCTCTATATTCAAACATCCTGGGCTTAAATCTGAGCTCTGGCACTTATAAATTGGTCACATTTACCCCTCTCAGCCTCGGTTTCCTCAACTGTAACAGAAGGATAACAATAGTACCTACTTCATGAAATTGTACATACTGTTTAGCACAGTGCCTGTCATCCCTTGTGGACTCACAAAAATATTACAAGTTTTATTATAGTCATCCCCACACCAACATATCCTCTCTTTTACCAAAATAACACAGCATGTTTCTGTCTCCTTTTGGTCACTTTCCTATTTGCCCTTCAGTATTTATTGAGTGTATAGTGCATAGCACAGGTACTGTTTTCTAGGCACTGAGAATAATGTTGAGCAAAACAGAGTCTCCACTGAAATCAAGATTTGGCTTCTACTACTTTGGTAAAATTGCATCAATAAACATCTCCAGTGAACTTTTTTTTTTGCCAAATCTACAGGATTCTTTGGTCTTGTTTTTATTTGATGTCTTCTAATATTAAAAACTGTTAATTATTCCCTTTAAAAAATTCTCTCTTCCCTTGAATGCGTTGATACCCTGTTTTCTTTTGAGTCTCTTCCTAATTTTCTGACTCTTCTCTTTGACCCTGTACCTAATTTCTTCAACTGCTCTTTAAATTATTCCCTTGTTTTCTGTTCCCAATTTATTTTCTTCTCTCTTTCTCTTCTCAGAGATTATGAACTGATGTCCTACTCACAAATCCAGTATGCTTTTGTGCTTTCTTGGCCTGAACAGAATTTCAAAAGCATTTTTAATGAGTTGTTAACTTACAAAAATTGAGAGATTTCATATAACAATTTGAATTTTGAAAAATTTAAATTCACTTGCTTTTGAAGAAAGCACATCTCACCCCCCCCCCCCATAGCTTCTAGTACTAATTACATGTTATGAGACCAACATATTTTTCCTTATACTTGATGTTCTGTAGCCATCACAGACTTAATCTGTTCAAAATTGAACTCATTATATATTTTATTTTGTCTTTTCTAGTGTAGTTAATAGAGTGCTAACTACTGAAGCATTCAAGCCAGAACCTGATGAGTGAGAAGTCTATGGTAGGACCTACATCACCTAACTTGGATGTCCTTCCCACTATACTTTGCTATCATGGCTTCCCTGGTTCTTCTCATGAACTCTATCCACTATGTTGCACCATGGGATTCATACTGGTAGATCTCTAGCTCCCTGACATGCTTCTTATTTTAAATGTGATTTATGTGTCCTGGTTATCACATTAGTAATTTTAGCCTTCATTTGATTCCTTTAAGAATTATTTATTATTTCAACAAATATTTATTGAGTGCCTAATAAACAACCCAGGTACTTTTTCTAGGCACCAGGGATAGCATATTGAACAAAACAGATCCTCTGCTTTCATGGAGCTTACATTCTGGAGGAAAAAGACAATACATAAATAAGTATAAAGTTAGTAGTGATAAGTATGATGAAGAATTCTTAGAAATTTATCTAGTAATTTATATACATTTAGGTCGTCATTTTATTTACTTTGACAAGAATAAGAACAGGACTTTGGAGGAACTGAATTATTATCTCACAAAGTCATAAGTCACATCTAAGATGGTCTAAATCCAGGATCTGGTTTTGTCCATCTGGAACTACTTGAATGCCTGATAGTACTAAGCAATAACTAATTTTTGAGCATAGTGTAGTTTAGATTATTTTTCATGTCATATGACCATTTCTACTGGGAAAGTCATTTAAAAAATAGTCGACTTAAAAACAGAACAAACTGAGGGTTGATGGAGGGTGGGAGGGAGGGGAGGGTGTGTGATGGGTATTGAGGAGGGCACCTTTTGGGATGAGCACTGGTGTTGTATGGAAACCAATTTGACAATAAATTTCGTATTAAAAAAAGAAAATAAAAAATAGTTGAAAGCTTATGAATGTTAATTAAGTGAAATCTTTAGCTGGTGTAATCTGATGAGCTGTATTTTCCTGATTATTGCTATTCCTTGACAGACCAAGCAAGCTTCTGCCTCAGGCTCTTGGCACTTAAGTACTTACTCCCAAAAATGTTCTTTTTTTTTTTTTAATTTATTTACTTTTGAGAGAGAGAGAGAGAGAGAGAGAGAGAGAACACAAGTAGGGGAGGGGCAGAGAGAAAGGGGAGGCAGAGGATCTGAAGCAGGCTTTGCACAGACAGTCTTGAACTCATGAACTGTGAGATCATGACCCAAGCCAAAGGCAGATGCTTAACCTTCCAGGAGCCCCTATACCAGGCATGTTCTTCTAGGTTTTTGTAAGGTTTGCTTCCCACTTTACTCTTTATCATGCTGCCAAAACTAGCCCTTTCTAATTTCTTACCCTGCTTCATTTTTCTTTATGGCACCAAACACTTCCTGATATACATGTCTGTTATCTGTATCCCCCACTAAAATGTAAGCTTACTGAGAGCAAGAATTGTGTTTTGATCATTGCCATATTTCTTACACCTAGAGTAGTGAATGGCATATAGTAAGTGGTCAATACATATGCACTAAGTGAATAAATAAATGCAAAAGAGTTTGCTGACTTTGCAGAGGAAATGTTTTAGAATGTAGTAAGTAGGACAGATTAAATTATAAGTTTAAGTGAAATGTAGCTAAAGATCAAGACTGCTTTCATAAGAAGAGTAAGGCAAATACTGATTAACATGAAATGGAATGGACCCCTGGAGGAAATGAAGTAAATCTTATTTGGAGAAATTTAAAAAAATGAGAAAAATGAATGGTTTGGCAATTTAGTGTTATTCATATGAATACATTGTCCAAGAGTACAAATATTCAGAAATATTTTAGTGCACAAGATGCTGTGGCTCTCATGAGTATGTGCAAGAACAAACAGTCCTTGGACTTTGGGATCATTGTCTGACTTAGCTTTGATACGAAATCTCTGAAGAATCTGGGCAAGATAAATTGAGCAATTGGTGTCTCATTTTAGTTTTTATTACTACCTCTTAGTCTTCTGTGCTCTTATTGGTAAGTTTTTATGTCTCACCAAACTAATATTTATTGGTTGCTTACAAAGTAAAAGGGTTGCCATAGATAACTTTTTTCAAAACAAGAGAAGTATTTAATTTCCAACAACCAGTAAAACCTAAAGGCTGGAGAATGACTGTTTGAAGGTGCAAGAGAAAGTTGATTGAAGTGGATATCCTGTCACTACATTCAAAGTTTTCACATCTACAATGATTTTTCTCCAAAGGTTATAAACATTCTTTTTTTTTTAAAGCTCTGTATTGCCAGCCTCTCTTTTACTCCACTTTATCTGCTGGGATTTTGAAAAAACATTCTCTAAACTAGAGAAACAGAAAAATGGATTAGGTACATACACATTCAGATGTGATGTCTTTGGGGGTTGAATCTGTGACTGGAAGGTAATTTACCCAATAATGAAGGTACATGTTTCTAAAGAGTATGCCATTCCTGGTAGGAACTACAGACAGTAGTAATTAAGCTTTTACTAATCAGAATCTATAAAGTGTACATGAGGAGACTTTAAATCTATTTTACTCATCATTATTCAGTCAGTACAGGTTGAATACTTATTATGTGTGAGATGTTATAAGGTATACAAAGTTGAGTAAGAAATAAGTTTATAATCTAACAGAAAGGATAAGGCAAATATACAATTCATTCATACTAATAAATGAATAAAATAAAAGTTTATGAGTTGCATAAGACAAAGGGATTCCTCCTAGTTAAGATTTAGAAAAGGCAAAAGGCAGGCAGTGGTGTTGTGCTGGATCTTGAATAAGATTTTCCGATGAATGGATTGGCAATCCATATGAGCAGAGACATGGAAGTGGAAAATTATGGGTTGTGTTAAAGCAATAGCAGTATTCCAGAAGAGGCAGAAGGGGATGAAATTGAGAGTTAGGGTGGAAAATTTACCTGTGATAAGAAAGAAGGATACTTCCAATTTAGAGAGAGAAACAAAGATCTACTGGGTGAATCTTAAGAGCAATTCGAGGTAGAGGAGTAGAGGAAATCCTTTCTTAGCTTCGACCTCTTTAGATTAGGGGGCAAGGTCATCTGTTGAGGAGGAGGGGGATGGAATTTATCTTTGGATCCACTTATTCCAAGAACTTTACTTCAGAGGCATGTCTTGAGAGGTTATGGCTTTGTCCAAGGAGACTGATTATATAGGAAACTAGAGTCCAGGTTTTATGATTTCAACTCCATGTATTCTTTCTTGGCAAAATTCAAAATCCCCCTAAGACCTATATACCAAAAATAATTTTCTAAGTTAAGCATTTCTCATCAAGTAACTTTGATCTGAGAACGTGATAATTCAGGCTATAAAAGAAATCAGATGAATCCTTATAAATATCTCTTTTTAGAGGAAAACAAAGGAGATTTATTGCTTTCAACTGAAACACTGCAACAGAAGCACTGTGTGTTAAATAAGGACAGCCTCCAGTCTGTGGCTCAAGAGACTACTGTGGTCTACTAAGTAGCCCCATTTTCTTTATTATCACTTTGTTTTTGTAGGCCTGGTATCTAGATATCCTGGTACAACCAAGAAAGAGAACTTTGGATCTCATACTCTTAAGGATCTACAGATCCTGAAATGGATAGTTCCAAACAATGTATTAGTTTTGATTAGCTTCAAGGGTTTTGCATACTTGGAAGTTAGACATTCAAAATGATTTCTGGTCATTCATGCCACTTGATCATCCAAGGATGGGGTGATGACATCAGTGTTTCTTGGACATTAGACAGCATGGCAAGTTTGGGGTTGACAGCTGTCAGTCCCATGTGTGAATGCAATGTTGCATCACTGGCATCACAGGAGGGCTTGGAAGAAAACAAGGAGTTAAGTTTATAGAGGAATAAAGTTTGGTAGACAATCTTTCCCTCCTTTTTGTCTCTGGCAGAGGCAGTTCTCCGATAGTTTTATAGTCTGAAGGACTATTTGCACAAATATAAAAATGAACTTACTGGAATGAAAAGCAGAATGGACGTACTACCTTTGTCATTTAAAAATGGCAAATGCTAGGCTTTTCTATGTGCATGCATGTGTGTGCTAAGAGACTGAAAGTCTCCATGAGATATTCCTTGGGCCAGCGTATGGGGAAACATGGGATTGACTCCTGGGATTGAACCTCTCTGATTCTAAGTAAGCCAAGACTCTTTGCAAGAGTGGGTGTTTTAGGTTCTGAGATTTCCCAAACAGGATTTCAGTTATGAGATTTAGTTTTAGAGACAGACCTTAGCATCCAGGGAAGGAGATTGCTGATGCTGCTGTTGTGTTACTATTGATCTAGAGGAAACTGTATTTTGTACAAAATTTGTGTCAAAAACCTGTAGATACGGTTTATGAGATTTTACAGTCTGTGGGGCAGTTAATCTAAACAAATCATTTATGAGAAGGACTCCAAAGAAATTTTCGTTAATTAGTGGGCCAACTGATGTTAGCATGTTTTGAAACTATTTTTTTCTTAGTATCAGTCTATGTTAGTTAGGAGAATTCATGTTTGGGGGTCTTTCCTTAAAGGACCAGATAGCAAATATTTTAGGATTTACAGGCTGTACGGTCGCTATTGCAAGTACTTAATGTTAGCTACTGTATTAATGCAAAAGCAACTACAGACAATACGCAGACAAATGGGCTTAGTTATGTTCCAATAAATCTTTATTTATCAAAGCAGGTGGTGAGCCATAGTTTGGTGACTGTTGCTCTAGTCCCATGACTGTATTTTACTAATCCCGGAAATGTCTGGCTAAAGGTCACACAATGGCAGAATTGGGGCAGAAATCTACACATCTTCCTTTCTACTCCATTAAAAATTTAAAAAATGGTCTTAATTATTAGGTAATTACAAAGTAATATTCATTGGATATATAGAAGGTGTAAAGAATAACAATAAAATGAACATCTGTGTTACTATCACAAAGTCAGTTTAAGAAAGAGGACATTACCATTTCTTTTGAAGCTCTGTGTGTGCTCCTCCCCAGTCCCTTCCCTTTTTCTCTCCACCCTAGAGGTATTCACCTGCCTGAATTTGGGGTTTTTTATTCTGGTTTTTCTTCATGGTTTTACCAATATATTTATATCCTTCTTGTAGTGTTTAAAAAGTCATTCTAAGATGGTTTTATTTCATTTCTCTTGTGTTAGAAAGTTTAGAAAAAGATAGCCACATCTTACTTTGTGAATAGTTGTACATTCTCTTTGGGTTTATTCTTGGCAATATGCTGAGAAGGTCCATGGAGCCAGAGTAGAGTCCCTATATTATTTAATTTTAATTCATTTCATGGCCAAATCTTGGGTTTCTTGCACTGAGACGAGAACATCACGGGCTGACAGACAAGTGTAGGAGTTTAGTGGCTGTCTACTCCCACCCCCTTCTTGAGGAAATTGCTGTGGTAAATCAGGGCTGTTTCTAGGAATGGTAAGGTCTATTTAGTCTGACAGTGATTTTATCTTTGAATTAAATGCATATGATAGTACCATAAATTTTCCAAGTTATAGAATTTGGAGAAATTTTGTTAATAAAAAATTTTGCTTTTGTGGCACATAATAATAAAGGTCAATCTCAAAAGTAATATTTGGTTAACATTCAAAACCATAGTTAATTCTATTTGCAAACATTGGATATGTGAATATTAGCTATTAGAATGGTTTTGATGGATACATTTCCTTGCTTTCTAGGTACCTAAAACATTTTCAGAATCTAATTTTTAAGGTGTCTTTGGTGACTTTGAAAGCATTTTTGAATCTCCTTTTACAAATGCTCTATTTCTTTTCTTTTCCTTCTTTTCTTTCTTTTCTTTTCTCTTTTTTCTTTCTTTTTTTTTTTTTTTTGGTACATCTGTAGATAATTTATCTGGCTCACTGTGGGTTATTTTAAGGGCTAGTACAACATTTGAGCTAATCCACCCACACATCTTTGCCTGGTCCCCTCTGTGAGATGATTGGTTGGTGGGTTATATTGCTGGCCATTGCATGGGGTAAAAAGAACTGGAGTTTTGCCATGAGAGGTTGGCACCATTCTCCAATGTCTCTTTCAGTTACCTCAAAATATTTTTTTCAGATTGCCATCCCAATTGCAACTTCCCTAGACTATCATTTCATAGTTCAATTACTTTAATACCTTCCTGTCTGGCCTCCTTGCCTCTTTATCAGTGGTTCTTAGTTCTGGCTGCATATTGGAATCACCTGAGGTTTTAAAAAATACTAATGCCTGGTCAATCCCACAGTGACTTTGATTTAATTGCTCTGGGGTACAGTCTGGGCAAATTAAAATCATATTACATTAAAAAAATAAAATCATATTACACAAAAAATAAAATCATGTTACATTTTTAAAAGCTCTCTAAATGAGTCTAATGAGCAACTAAGGACGAGAGTCACTGCTCTCGTACAAGAGGATCATCTGTTTTATTTTTATTTATTTATTTTATTATTATTATTATTTTTTAATATGAAACGTATTGTCAAATTGGTTTCCATACCACACCCAGTGCTCCTCCCAACAGGTGCCCTCCTCAATGCCCATCACCCACCTTCCCCCTCCCCCCCCCACACTTCCCATTAGCCCTCAGTTTATTCTCAGTTTTTAAGAGTCTCTTATGGTTTGACTCTCTGTTTTAACCTATCATTGATGTAAGAGATGTTTGGGAGCGAGAATGGATAGAGCTTGGGGAGTGATGACATGTTTGGGATGAGGAAGAGGGATGTGCATAGGATGTAGCTTAGGTTTGGGGCTAGTTCAATAGATGAATGATGGTGCCATTTACTGAGATAGCAAAAATAGGCATGCGCTTAGGAGAGAAAATGATGATTCAGTTTTGGATTGAGAATTTGAGCAACCCAAGAGACATCCATTTGGAGACAAGAAAGAACACCTGAAATATTAGAGCTGACCAAAATTGCAATAGGAGTTTATTCTTTATTGCTAAATATATTAAAGACTCTCTGACAGATACTTATCAACTTTTGCTTAAATATTTCGAGCAATGGAGACTGAATGACCAATTCTTTCTTTGAACAGCTAAAGTAATTCAGAAGTCCTTCCTTATACTGATGCCAAAACTGCCTTGCTCCCAACCTCTATCTAGTAATCCTGTCTCTGCTTCTGGAGCTATTTGTAACAAGTCCACTTTCTCTTCCATACCTCAGAAGAAATTTATTCTTAAATGTTCTTTTCCTTGGGCTCAAGGTTACCAGTTCCTCATTTAACTGCTCGAAATAGCCATACTTTCTAGCATATCTTCTTACCAAGCCAGCTAAAACATGAATGTTAATTAAATACCTTAAACTTGATTAGTAAAGGGAACAAGCATTTCTTGATCAGTCTTCATCTACTGACATTAAATATCATAATTCTTTTAAAAAAAACCTCTATGTTTGCAGTGTAGAAGAGGTGATACTCTTTTCTGAAACATGTGTTTTTCTTTCTTTCTATACCCCATTACATTTAGACAAACAATTAGGTTTAAAGAGAAAATTTATGTAAAATGTGCTACACTTTGTTGAATGAAAGATCACTTATAACTATCTTAACAATTTATCTCAGTGTGGAAAAATACTTGACCTCTTTGTTTCAAGAGTGAAGATGGTGGTCATTTAAAGGTCTGTAAAGTTATAGGAAAGTGTAGTCATTTAAAAAAAGGCCAAACATGAGATTTTTGCTATTCCTCTCATGGCAGATTTAATCTTCGAGGATTAATGTGGCATTCAGTTTCCCACTGCTTCTATTCCAGAAGGTATGCACACATTTGGATAAGTGATCTCCCTTTTCTTCCCTTGGAAGCTGTTTTGAGCTTGGAATTTGCTGTTTAGATCATGATTCATACGTCAGAGAAGAATTAGAGAGTCTCCTTTAGGTACTTGGCAGAGCCGGGACATGTTTCCATATATAGCTGAAAAAAACCTTTGTCACCCATTCTGGCTTGAAAGAATGTTATTAAAAGCTCATTCCTGAGTTCTTTTTTGCCAAGGAACAGCAGTGGGCAGTGAAAATTTTGTGCCTGGAAGCGCTGAGGTTTGCTCCAATATAGAGGCCTGGCTCTGTGTTCTGAGAACCTTCCCTAGGTGTCCCCGGTCACTCTGCTCAAAGCACTTACATGTACATCTGTGGGTGGCAGTTGTTGATTCCTTCCTGGCCCACTTCCTACTCATGGCCCTGGGGAAGCCCCATGAGCAGGCTTTACAGAGATGAATCAAGGCAGTGCCTCATCTCCTGAGTCATGGCCAGAGGCTCCTCACTTACTCTCTGAGGATGGGATCTGTTTACCTCAGAGTTGCCTCTCTGAGAGGATATTTGGAATTTTGGATGGTGGCCTGGAATTTTGGAGAGTGGAGTTCTCTAGGGAAAAGTTATGCTGGTAGCAGTCAGCTTATAAAGTTTATACTGTCTGCCCTTTGATAAGGGTCATATGATGTAGTAAATATTCTTTGGGAAAATGGAAAATCAAGTAGATCTTCAATTCCGTCTTTGCACATACTGAGACCTCCAGGCATTGGTATGGGGAAATGAGAAGGGAGCTCTTTTTTTACCCTTCCTTCCATCTCCACCTCCTGTAGTTCTAGTAGTTTTCAAGCTCATATTCAAGTCAAAGAGAAACAGACCTGTGTTTGAATCCGGGTCCTTACCCAAAGTATAGAGTGTTGGTCAGGTCTTCATTTGTAAAAGGGGCGTTAACAATGCCTATTGCACAGGGCTTTAGGTGAGGATTAAATTGGGTTAGTGGATTAATGTATAGAAAGTGATTAGTAAATCTTCTCAGGAAAGCAAGTTTTTAGTCAAAAGGACATGAACTTTGGAACCATTCACATTCGGGTTCTATTCTGTTCTGTTCTTCCCTAGCTGCATGATCTTTAGCTGAAGACACCTAAGCATTTACATTCTGTAATCCTCACCTTCATTCTATGTACAGCTGTATCATACTCAGAGGACTGTTTCAAGATTCAAGTGGACCACCTTGTCCATCTTACATGGACAGTAGTTAGAGGGCTCTCAACAAATGTCAGCTTCACTTGTCATTCCCCTTGTCCAAAGGCCTTTCCCAAGCCCTCCCTCTATCCCACCCCTATTCTTTGTCTTGCCCTTTGGTTTTTTTTTTTTTTAATAATCTTACCTCATAACTTACTTTATTCTGTTTCTCACTACATGTCTCTCTCTTCTCTACTTGATGGCAATTACTTGGAAACACTCTTCATTTCTTTGTTTCAATAGATCTCAGATATTGAACCTTATTTTTCTTTTCAGCCACCTGGAAAAATCCCCTTAAATTATCTTAAACTTGAATTCCAGCTTAATTCAGAGTTAATTTCTAAATCTTTTTTGCCAACTCAAATATCCTACAGTAAATCACTAGAGAAGTAAATAGCTTTGTGTTCAATGTAATATGTATTACACTTGGTATTTACTTCTAAGTCCAGTAACTTAGTACCTTTATGTCTTTATTGTTGGTCTGCAAAACTGTAAGAGAGGCTAGAATAAAAACTACCCAGAAATAAAAGCTTTACATTTTGATGTAAAATTAATGGACATGGTGTTCATTTAAAACAAACTAAATTTGTACACACTGTAAAATAAATCATAATCCAGAATGTTGATATCTTAGGTACAATGCATCTTATTTGAAAGCCCCAAGAACACATATTTGTGATATTGATTCAGTGATCTTATTAATAATAATTTAGCAATTTGGAAAAGAGAAGTTTTTTTTTTTTTTTTCAACGTTTATTTATTTTTGGGACAGAGAGAGACAGAGCATGAACGGGGGAGGGGCAGAGAGAGAGGGAGACACAGAATCGGAAACAGGCTCCAGGCTCTGAGCCATCAGCCCAGAGCCTGACGCGGGGCTCGAACTCACGGACCGTGAGATCGTGACCTGGCTGAAGTCGGACGCTTAACCGACTGCGCCACCCAGGCGCCCCCGGAAAAGAGAAGTTTTTGAGAGAATATCCAAAAATCAAATTTTTGACAATAGTGGGAAAAAAATCAGGTTTTCTTAGAGGTGATAAAAGTTTAAATACAATTTAGAACTGTATGACAGTATATTTTATTTGCCTTTTGAAGATCATCCAGTGTTTGCAGGCATCATGAGTATTAGGTAGGCAAAATTTGGGAATTTCTGTTATTCTTAACCATGCCCCTCTTCCTCCTCTTCTTTCTCTAGCATCCTACTTAATTTGCATGGAATGCAGAATATCCCGAATCTGGTATCTGAGTACTTTTGGAATATAATGTTGATTGGGACAACAGGTCAAGAGTAGTTTTCAGTAAAACATTGGACATTTGCTCAATGACCTGTAACATAGCCTGTGCCTTTGTCCCAGCCTCTAGTATCTGCTGCCCCTGAGTTCCTGCCAGAACACACAGAGAAGCATTCCAGACCCCCCTAGAATGCATTCCTTACATGCATAGCAATCTCTGGAAAGTTATGCTTTTGAAGAAAATGGAGAGAGGTGTTACGACTTCATAAATCCTAACAGTTCCAGGGCTATTTCCCAATACCAGACCCTGTAGGGGCCTCATTAAAAATAAATTTGAGTGGCACCATTGGGGACTGCTGCAGGGAATATTGAAGCTATATTCATTTCCTTGCTATCACATGGAGTGTGATATTGAAGAAGAGGGTACTGTCTGAACAATCAACTTGGTTTTCTGATTAGCCAAGGGATATTACAACCTTTCTCTTTTTTCCTGGACCTCTTGATTTTGGTTTGGGAAAGGTCCTTTGACTTCAACAATGTAGGCTCAAACACATTGAGGTGAAACGATGGGAGCAAAGCTGAAACTGTGCATTTTAGGATAAAATATAGGAAGTGAACAGCTTTCCCTGTGGTGTGACTTCATGGATCTGCCCCACTCTTTCCTTCTGATGGCAAAGTTCGCTTATGGTTACTAGGCAAAAAATGCCTTGTGAAGACTGGGGAGGTTTTCATGTATGTTTAATCATACTTGGTTCTTCAAGTATTACTTTGCCAAGTTATAATCCCACACCCTAATGAGGTTGCTAATTATGTTCTCCATCAGTGATATTTAGCTGTAGAAAAGACTGCTTCATAGTTAAAGCTTTCTTAGGATAAAGTGCAAATGAAATATAAGAAGCAGCAAACAGCAACCAGTTTGCAGGGGTGTTGCAAAGTGACCTAAGCCAGTGTGTTATGTAGGACTATTAGGTTTATTTATGTGTTTATGTATTCATGTATTTATTTATTTAGAGTGAGGTGTAAGCACAGAGCCTGACTTGGGGCTTGATCCCACAAACTGTGAGATCATGACCTGAGTGAAACCAAGAGTCGGACGCTTACCCAAATGAGCCACCCAGACGCCCAGGTCCTTTTTGATAGATAGCAACTCCGGTAGTTAGGGACGGGCAAAGGGTAGCTTCTCCACTACACTACCTAACCAGGTTACAATGCAAGTAAGACTTGACCAAATTCCATCACACACACAGACGACTTTTAGGTAAACATTTATTAGACAACTCGTTCAACTTGTTGATGAAGTTGCAAGAAATCAGGGAAGAAATGCTTTGTCCACACATTTACTCAAGGCAAAAAGACAATGTTTTAGGGGGAGGATTCAGTTAACTCCTCTCCAGAATCCTCCAAACCTATGGCTGAACACAGTATTGTTCAGGGATCAGTCTTCAGTGCCATCTTGGAGGGTGGAGGTGAAGAGTCTTCTAGGTTCCTATGCCCTTTTCATGCAAGGATGGAGAGTGTCTCTAGTATTTTCATGCCCATTCGTATATCTTGAATATCACAAATTTTGCCAGTGACATTCCATTCTTCACACCCCTTACACTAAATAATAAGACATTGTTTTTACTTATGAAAATTCATTTCTAACATTCATTATGCTAATTAGTAAAGCCTCTGCTTACAACCAGATGTAAAGAGATTGGAAGTATTTGTGGTAGCCACTGATGGTGTGGCCTTTCTGATTAAATGTTAGCTAACCTTCCCAGGAGTGTGAGTCCCTGTTTAAGGGTAACTGAAACACTTTAGCTTCAAGTCATTCACACATTCATAATGTTAAAGCATTTGAGAGCAAATTATGAACCTTGTGAAATGGGGTATAAGGAAAAAGAGAAAAGCGAATAAAATATCTGATTTATATTTTTGTGCAAATGCATATGTCCTATTTGCTTTTGTATTATATTTTTATGTTGACATATGTTCCCAGCACATGAAAGAACTATTGTGAAACAGATTTATCAAATGAGAACTCTGTGTGTCTCAGGCTGACTTCTTAAGTCAATTAATTAAAAATACTGAGTACTTACTCGGTGCAGGGGATAGAGATGAAAGGGGCTGTTCTTGCCCTCTGCCCACTTCTACAGTACAGATAGGGTCATGATGTAATGCAATGGCTGTACAGTTCCAGGAGGCACCACTTGTTATAAGTGAACCACAGGCCCTGGTGTAGTACCCAGCGTGTTGGAGGGGCAGCACAGTGGCTGAGCACAGCTTGTTGTTTCCTCCTAAAATCTCCTGGAACATGATGCGTCTTGTTGGAGGTAAGAGTTGGAGAAAGGAGCATTTGTTGAAAACATTGTCAGGACATGGAACTCTTCCCAAGGAGCCAAAATACCATTTAGAGTTCCAGAGATCCTGAATTCTTGTTTTGGCCGCACTCCTTAGCTTGCAGTTCAAGTAAGAACAATCCCATATTTTTAATGAGATTGAAGTAATTAATAAACTGGGAGCTGAGAGGAGTTTATTCTCCAACTAACCTGCTAACTTTTTTTTTTAATGTTTGGAAATGATAATGATTCACATGATTAAAGCTGATCTTAAGGATCATCCAGTGAAGAAAAGTCATGGCAGCTTCAACAATGCAGTATAGAGCAGCAGGATTTGCATGTACACAATCCCATTTTACAGAAAGCCAGGAAGTCTGAACCTTACTTCCTGACCATAAATATGGAGAATGAGTTCAGGGGGGATTTTAAGTGTCAAGGATGAAATAAAAAAGAGAAATAGTCAGAAGACACTCTTTTCAAGAACTCTGTGGATGCAAGGAAGTTTTTGCCCAAACTTAAAATATTACTTTCTAGAAGGAGATTAAAAAGGAAAAAAAGCCCTGGTGATGGGAGGGTATGAAGTGTCCAATTAAGTGGTGCTAAAATTCTAAGCAGAGGAAGGTAGAGAATCTTTCTTCTTCATAGCATGTGCGTCTTTCACAGAAGTGGCTGACTAATCCTCAGTGAGGATTTGAGACAGCCTAATACTGATTTCCAGCCCAGCAGCATTCACTTCCATGAGGTGCTGATACCCTCTTGGGTCTGACAAGGGACGCAATTTCCCCTTCAAGTCAAAGCTCCAACTCACATGGCTAGAGGGGTTTGATGGTGAGGAGGCTGGGAGATATTGATGGGTCATTCTTTTGCCAGTGATGCTTCCTGAGGTATCTTAGTTTCTATAATTTCTAGAATTAGTATAAGATTTTTCAGAGGACAATGGAGAAATGGCTAAGTTAGTATCAAACAGTATAGCAGCTTTAGTTGCTATAGCTGAGGAACCTTGTAGGCATAGGTCTGTGCTGCTTGTGTTCATATAATTGCTGTGACTTGGAAATGTTGAAACCTTCCTTTGTGCTAAGCATGACATCTTTGAGGCACTGACTGTACCTCTCTGCATCTGACTCAGTAAGCAATACATTTCTAGCATTAAGATACATTCTTTTGACTATTCATTAATTGTTTGTGGAGATGAGTGGTTGTTTCGTTCCTGTTTCATAGGTAGTGATGATTTTAAAAATAGTTTTCAAAAATAACTGGTCTGGTGTCTGAAATGAAATATTTTAAGATCTGGGAACAAATAGAAATTGTTTCTAACTTTTTATCTTTTAGTTTCTACGTAGTGTGAATTTTCCATAACAATTAAGATCACAGACTTTAGACTCAACCTTCCTGATTCAAATAGTGGCTCAAATTGCTTACTAACTATGAATTGGGGTAAATTTCTTAACGTTCCTTAAGTCTCAGTTTCCTAATTTATGGGACAGGGATACTGATAGTATCTACCTTTTAGGATTGTTGTGAAGAATAAATGAAATAATCCATGTGTTGTACTTAAAGTATCTGGCATATAGCTAGCACTCAAAACATATTAACATCATCATTGTCATAACACATCATCATCATTATTATCATCACCAGCTGAAGCAGCTTAGAGGACAGGAAGAATAATTGTTAACCGTGTAGGAGTGAAGGCCAATTCAAACTGCATATTAGATACTGCCCCAAACTAGGGTGAAGAGAAAATCAAGGGTGGACTCTGATACTCAGTGCCCAGGAAAATAATGTATACTAAAAAGCTATTGCTGAACAGATACTTCACTAAAGAAGATATACAGATGACAAATTAGCATATGAGAATATGCTTGAAATCATTTGTCGTAAGGGAATTACAAGTTAAAGCAACAATATGATGCCACTACACATCTTTTAGAATGGCAAAAATCCAAAAAAAACTGACAATACTAATTGCTGGCAAGGATGTGGAACAGCAGTAACTCTCATTCATTGTCGGTGGGAGACAGTCTGGCAGTGTCCTACAAAGCTAAAAATGGTCTTATGCAATCCAGCAATTAAACTCCTGGGCATTTACCAAACTGATTTGAAAACTTATGTCTACATAAAATCCTACATGTGAATGTTTATGGTAACATTCATTATGTTTATGGTAGTTTTAATAATAGTCACCAAAAACTGGAGTCAACCAACATGTCCTCCAACTGGTGAATGGATAAAAAAACTGTGGTATATGTGTACAATGAAATATTGTTCAATGATAAAAAGTAAGCCATCAAGCCACAAAAAGACATGGATTAGTCCTTAATGCATATTGGTAGGTAAAAGGCTACATACAGTATGATTCCTATTATACAACATTCTGGAAAAGGTAAAATTATATTGACAGTAAAACTATCAATGGTTTCTAGGAGGGAGGGGCTCAGGATTGAATAGGTGAAGCACAGGGGATTTTTCAGGCTGGTGAAACTATTTTGTACGATGCTGTAATTGTGGACACACGATACTGTGCATTTGTAAAAACCTATAGAAATTTATAGCACGAAGAATAAACCTCAATTTGTGAAAAAAATCATTTAAGAGGTCAGGGGACCTCAGGATTGAATGCAGAATGTGACAAAACAATCTAACTGTATTACAAATGTGTAAAACAACTTCACCAAAGGGAGTGATGAAAAAGGGTGCTGACCGAAATAACTTTGGAAATGAGTGTTTAAAGCTAGAATAATTCAAATAATTAGGAGGCTAATGGATGAAGGTTGGAGACCTCAGTATGAACTCATGTTTAGCTTAGTGTAGATAAAGAGGATACATCTAGTAATATTTATAGATATGTATATATTCATGTGGGTTAATTTATGCACTTGTATCTCCTTACTCTGACAGCTGAGAGTACCTAGAAACAATGACATGTGGTAGGAACAAGCACACCTAGTGCCAGATCTTGGTTTCTTTTTTTTTTTTAAGTTTTTTTTCAGTGTTTTTATTTATTTTTGAGATAGAGAGAGCAGAGCATGAGCAGGGGAGGGGCAGAGAGAGGGGGAGACACAGAATCTGAAGCAGCTCCAGGCTCTGAGCTGTCAGCACAGAGCCCAACGCGGGGCTCGAACTCACGGAGTGTGAGATCATGACCTGAGCTGAAGTCAGACTCTTAACTGACTGAGCCACCCAGGCATCCCCAGATCTTGGTTTCTAATACCACTCTCCAATAAAAGGAACCAGGGCTCCTTAGAGAGATGGGTGGTTCTAGGACTGGGCAGGAGGTATACAAGTGGGGCCTGTAAGCATCCTGTGGTGCCAGAAAGTAAGGAAGTGCCCAAAACAAAACAGAACAAAACAAAACAAAACACAATGACAACAACAAAAGCAAGTGGCAAAAAAATCCCAAAGCATCAACAAAAAAACAAACCCACAATGATGGATTATATCAAAGGGACACAGGAGCCAACTGAAAGACTCCCAGTTGCCAAGCTAGAACTGTTTGAGCAGCAAAAGAAAATAAAGTAGTATTGAGTTATAATCCATAATATCAATATCTATGAGTCCATACTGATATTAAGAGAACAGTATGGAAAGGAGGGTAAAAGTGACTTTATAATGAAGTGACCTAGAGAATATTAACCAAGTGATCAAGGTCAACATCAGCAGTGAAAGTTCACTTGATAGTATGTATTTTTTATATGCTGTGATAAAAATGGTACTTTGCCTCTGTAATCTTCCTTCTCAAAACCTGTAACTCCAGTGTGATCATGAGAGAAATATCAGTCAAATCCCAATCAAAGGAGATTTACAAAATGCTTGACTAGTTTTCCTCAAAACTATCAATGCCATCAAAAGCAAGGATGTCTGAGAAAGTATCACAGCCAAGAGGAGCCAAAGGAGACTTGATATTAAGTGTAATGTAGTATTCTAGATGGGGTCCTGGAACAGAAAAGAGACATTAGGTGAAAACAAAGGAATTGAATAAAGTATGGACTTCAGTTAATAATAATGTATCTGTAATTAGTCATTAACTGTAAAAAAAAATGTACCATTCTAATGTAAGATGTTAATAGATGAAATTGAATGTGGGGTATATAGGAATTCTGTACTATCTTCATAATTTTCTATAAAACAGTTTTGGAAATTAAAGTTTATTATAAAAATAATTGGTTTAGTTAAAAGAATTTTTAAAAAGGTAAAATCATGACTCTCATGCAGATATAAAAGTTAGAGTGTTGAAGATTTTGTTTAACTCATTATGAGGAAGCCAGGATGATGCTATAACCATTTAAAGAAGAATCTAAATATCAGACACGTTTATAAAGAATATTGAAATGAATGTGCAAATGGAGGCAAAACTAGCCTTTTTTTACCATGAGAGAGATAAGTCAGATTTTTTTTAATTAAAAAATTTTTTTTTTATTTTTGAGAGAGAGAGAGAGAGAGAAAAAGAGACAGAGCATCAGTAAGGGAGGAACAGAGAGAGAGAGAGACACAGAATCCGAAGCAGGCTCCAAGCTCTGAGCTGTCAGCACTGAGCCTAACGTGGGGCTTGAAACCACAAACCATGAAATCATGACCTGAGCCAAACTTGGATGCTTAACTAACTGAGCCATCCAGGCACCCTGGGAGATAAGTCAGTTTAACCTCTACTGGACAAGACAGAATTTACAAGTCTATAGACAAGAATTGTTTTCCATTGCAGTTATCTGCAGTTTACAGAGTTGTTAAGTAACACCCATAAAATCAGAATCAGATAACCCAGGGGGTATTTTCTAGACAATGCACAGTTGTTTTCCCTCTGGTGCATTTTCCCCACATACCATTTGTCATAACAGTATTTCTTTTTTTTTTTTTTTTAATTTTTTAATGTTTATTTATTTTTGAGACAGAGAGAGACAGAGCATGAATGGGGGAGGGGCAGAGAGAGAGGGAGACACAGAATCGGAAGCAGGCTCCAGGCTCTGAGCCATCAGCCCAGAGCCTGACGCGGGGCTTGAACCCACCAACGGTGAGATCGCGACCTGAGCTGAAGTCAGACGCTCAACCGATTGGGCCACCCAGGCACCCCAACAGTATTTCCACATAACTCAAAAATATTGAGGTCATTCTTGGGGGTTCCACCTTCTCTCCAATTCTAATGTTATTCCCTTTGTCTTTGAAACCTTTATTCATTAACTTCCTTTACAATTGTCATTAGTTCTGTTCCAAAATATTTTGGCTCTCAGCCTTTTTGGCACATGGTAAGATTGCAATTCCCCTCTCCTTTGAAGTTTGGCATAGCCATATGACTTGTGATGACCAATGAAATGAAAGAGGAAATGACTTATGTTCTTTCCTGGAGGAAGTATTAAGAGCTGATGTGAGATTTGTCAGATTTCCTTTTCCTGCTTTCATTAGTGAGGAAATATGTGTCTATTTTCTGTATACCTCCTGTATGCCTAATTCTCTGAGAGACTATGAAGAGCAGAGCTTCCCTGATGACCTGTATTAGACTTGCAGCATAAATGAGAAATAAACTTTTATTATGTTAAGTCACTAAAAGAAAAATGGTAAGTTCTTAAGTTAAATTGCTTAGGTTTGAATCTTGGCCACATCATTTACTAGTTTAATGATTGTAGGGAAGCCCTTTAACCTCTCTATGTTTTAATTTCCTCATGTGTAAAATGAGGATAATAATGTCTATGACGTAAGAGCATTGTGATGACTAATTAAGATAATATATGCCATCTCTTGACACAAAGTTAATAACAATTGGGTTCTTGTTTATCCTTTGACCTTTTTGGTTCTGTAACTCAAAATTTGTTATTGGTCTCTCAAATTGTACTTTTGAATGTAATATATTAAGTATCTTGTGTATCATCTTTCCTGCTAGTGCTTTTTATGTTGAGTGGTTTGTGAAACATGAGGAAACTGGATAGCACACTCCAGAATGAAGTGCTACATCAGCGACAGGCTGAGGACAGACCACCTGAGGAATACTGTGACTTCTTTCTCGGAATTGGAATTATTACTATTTTTCTAGTTCCTGAAACAGTATCCTTACCGTTTTTAAAATTATTATTTACCAAATGGCTGCTTCACTTTCTTGTAACATTTCTGCTAAGTAATTAAAATTAATGAAATGATTATAAGGTAGAGAAAATATAAAATAAAATATGATAAAATATCTAAGGTTGCTCACATAGGTTATGCATATTCAAATTATTATTGTGGACAATGTATAGTATCAAAAGATACACTTGCTCTGGTCTTGTGTCCTCTGGGAGAATATATATATCTAAGAGTGAAATGAGTTGACATATTTTCTATAAATTTCTTGCAGCCATTTTCCAAAATTGGAAGAATATCCAGCATTATTTGCAAGCCAATTTAATGTTCATTGCCAACCAAAGCATGTAAACCCTTTGTATTTTGATTTATGAGCAGTTTAATTTCCCAGCTTAATGAAAAAGGATATAGAAATGAAATTGAAGGTGTATTTACTCCTTTAGTATCTAGTGGTTATATTTCTTCAGAAAAGTTGGTTTATATTGAATAATAGCAAGCATTTTACTTAGTCCATTTGGGCTGCTCTAAGAGACTACCATAAACTAGGTGCTTACAAACAACAGTAATTTTCTTCTCACACTTCTGGAAGCTAGGAAGTCCAAGATCAAGGTGTCAACAGATTTGGCATATGGTGAAAGGTAACTTTCATAGAAGTTCATAGAAGACTGATTCATAGAAGACTGTTTTCTTGCTATAACCTCACAGGACAAAGGGGCAAGGGAGCTCTTTGGGGCCTCTTTCATAAGGGTAGTAGTCCCATTCGTGAGGATTCTGCCCTCATTACTTAATTGCCTTCCAAAGGCACCTCCTACAAATACTATCACATTGGGTATTAGGTTTCAATGTATGAATTTCAGGGAACACTCAGATTATGGTAGGCAACTATTATTTGTTGAGTGTTAAAATGGAGTGGAACTCATGAAATACAAAAATAAGAGGTACTTTTATCAATCAGGGACCTTTTCAAAGTTTGGGGGGTGAAAAGCTTTTGGATGTGGTAAGAATGTATGCCTTGATTATCAGTATTGACATGCAGAAAATGTACACATATTTAATCTTTACAAATGTAAGCTTCTAATAAAGGCAATTAATTAAACAGGTAAAAGTTGAAGATGAAAATATAAGTAAAATTTTAATGAATAAACAAGTATTCCTTTAGCTTATGCTCAGAGAAACATACCTATACTTCCCAACCAAGATCTCTCCACTTTTGTCACTTAATTTTTATGCGTGCTCTACTCTTGTTCCTACTTGTGTACTTTTGATTGATGAAATGCACTTCTTTGAGCTTAAGGTCTAATAGAAATTGTGTATCTTTTCCAAAATATTGGCTGACTTCTCTGGCCCACACTGATATTTCTCAGAATTTCTACAAATATTATACTTTGTATTTTATAATCTAACAATTATGCAGTCTTGCATTATTATCTCTATATTTTATGTGTCTGTATTTTTTCCCCTTTGCATTTGGGCTGTGTTATTTAAGGAGCACAGCTTCTATCCAGAATTCTGGACACTGATGGAGATATCAAGTATAGGATGATGGATAAATTCTTAAATGCTGGGAAATTGAAAGCAGTTGTGTTACAATGCACAAAGATGTTTTCAGCTGGAATCTTCATTGATATTGACAGTGAATGAAGTTATGATATATTCATCTTTAGATTTATTTTTGATTGTGGTATATTCTAACAACAACAACAATAAGAGTAGCAGCTAAAATTTATGTAGTGCTTACCTGGCCATGCAATATGTGAAGTATGTTACATATATCACTCTGTTTAGTCCTTACAACAACCCCATGAGCAATACTATTATTGTCAACACTTCACAGACAAGGAAACTGAAGCACGGAGGGCTTATGATCTTTAATGAAGGTCCCACAGGGCTGGGACTGATTCCAGAGCCACACTGTCAAGCACTGTGCTGACCTGCCAATCACCATGGGGCAGGTGGGAACTCAGTTAAACATGCTTTTCATTTTGTGGGTCATAAGTACAAAAATGTTCATATTCTGAGGACTTAAGTGGTTGAATGAAAATTTTGAGTACTTACAAATTAAACATTTAGGATTTCCATAATAAATGGAGATGATCTAGAATTGAACATAGAATAAAGTGAAAGGAATATCCATTTCTAGCTCTGGTTTTCCTACCAATTTGTTGAATAAATTAGGGCAGTAGGCCATCCTGAGATGAGCATTAAATAGCTATTTTTAAGATGGAAAAGTGGCTTATCAATAAAAAGATTAAGAATCCCTCTTGACTTTTCCTGATAGACTTTTGTGAATAGTGATGTAATTCTTAATAATATTAATAATTTATAAAAAATGAATTTATGAATATACTGGCTAAGAAATTATGAACACATGCAGTTTCCCACACTGAAAACACTTAGGCATTTAGAAAAAAAATCTGCAAATATTTGAGTGATAAAGTAGGAAATATGAAATACAGTTTTCAGTGTTGTGAAGGATTTGTTTATATGCTAAGAAAGTATGTTGGGGGAAGTTTTAAAAATCAGTTGGCTAAAAACATCAGTTAACTTGAATTTTGGGTGGGATAGCTAAATTCTAGCCAGTGGATTGCTTAATCAGTCATCAGTGTTCAGCTTCTGGGAAGAAACTTCTTCCCAACTGAATACAGTAGGCTCTTGGCTTTCCCAGATTTAAAATTTTTGGTTTCCAGTATTTGGGAATGGACCTTAAGCTCAGCAATGCAGTGATTTACAATTCTGTCCAATTTTAAATATGACATTGAGAATGCAAGGCTAGTGTGTTGGAGACACTCACAGCCAAGGACAGTCTGTAACCACATCTTCTAAGTGTGTATTTTATGGAGGAAATCATATGCTCTTTTGGTAACTACAAAAGCCTGAGGATGTCCATCACTAATGTTAATGGTCTACTAGTTCTACTTCAGTAACAATTTTTTCCATTCACTCACTCACTCTCTCACTCACCCACTCACTGAGACTGCCTCTGTGCCCGCAAAACCTCCAGCTAAACCTTTCCCACACCTTTGCCATTAGTCTCTTCTCATTTTGATTTCTCTTCTAACCAATGGCCTGATTTTTCTGCTCAGTCTCGAATGCTCTTAAATATATTTAAAGTTGTTTCTTTCATAACACATCCATTTTCTTTCTTTCTGTATTCCAAACACTTTCTGAATCAAAGTCAATATTATTTTGAAGGTCATCTTTCATTGTATTCAAACTATGTTGTCTGCCTATTATGACTTTTGGTTTGTCTTTGCTTTCTCTCTCATCTTCATGAATCTTGTTTTCTCCTTCATCTTTATGGATCCTTATTTGCCACTTTGTAACATAAGTGAGCTTCCTGTTCATAGTATGTCAGCAAATAACTTATCAAATTTCTGTGGACATTTTGTGATTTATTTTAACCTCTAAAGAGCACATGGAATAAACAATATGAGGACAGCAGTGCCACAGAGCCCCCAAACAACCCCTGTGGGAGAGGTCAGAGTTGCCTTCAGATCCTGCGATGAAAACTCAGGAGTAAGTGGTGACATCTGAACAGAGAACATCAGACCATGTCAAGCATAGGCTGAACCCACTTCTGAATATTACAGTCATTTTGCCTTTCCTAAACACAGTCACATTTCTGTTTTCTGATCCTAGTTTCTTTTTTTTAGGATCTTTCCATGTTAACATTCTTCATCTTTTTGTGTAATGTTTCTCAAATGACAAGCATTCACAGTCATGTATTTTGTTTTAAGCTTTCAAACTCAAATCGTAATTAACTTGATACCTTAAAAATTTGTCTAACCTAAATATATTCATTTGAAGCTTCCCTTTCTGATCATTACCATAAATAAGAAACACACTATCAATTGCTGTAAGCATAAATGAGATTAAAGGAAAACAGTCTTTTGGGGTATCTGGGTAGCTCAGTCAGTTAAGCCTCTGGCTTAATTTCAGCTCAGGTCACGATCTTGTGACTTGTGAGTTTGAGCCCTGCATCGGCGTCTGCGCCGAGAAAGAGGAGCCTGCTTGGGATTCTCTCTCTTTCTCTTTATCTCCCCCTCCACTACTCACACACTTGTGCTTGCTCTCAGAATAAATAAATAAACGTTAAAAAAAATAAAACATTCTTTTTGTATATTCTAGTATTGGCCTGTGTACTTGCTAAACCTGAGCTTATTCTCTTTTTATTTGGGAAAGGGAGAGCAGGAAGTGTCTGGTTATCAGTTGCTGTGAAACAATTCACCTCAAATTTAGTGGCTTAAAGTAACATTTTCTTACTACCTCTCATGGTTTTGTGGGTTGACTTGGGTCATCTGTTCTCACTTTGTGGTCTCTCATGAGATTTCGGTCAGCAGCTGGGAGAAGTCATCTAAAGGTTTGTTTGGGTGGGATGCCATGATGGCTCTTGTTCAGCTGGGCAATAGATGTTGCCTATTTGCTGAGACTTTTTCTGGGACTGTTTACTGTAGTGTTTACCCATTGCTTCTTCATGTGGTATGTCCTTCTCACACATGACAGCCGGGTTCCAACAGTAAGTGTTCAAAGAGGTCTAGGTAGACACTATGGGAGCTTCTTATGACCTAACCTCTGAAGTCCCATAACACCTTAGTTACTTTCTATTGGTTAAGAAGTCACTAAGGCCAGGCCAGATTCAAGGAGGAGAATGGCAAATCATTTTTAATCTATCACAGCTTGTAGTAGAGTGGTGTTAAAAACTGGCACCAAACTTAGATGTTCTCTATGATGTAATCAGTATTGAAAGTAAATTGAAAGGGGAATGAATTTCTCCCTATGTAATTTAATGTTATGAAATTCTGACTCCATTCATCACCTAAACTCATCTTGCTGCTGCCAATAGCAGTGAACCCCTCCCCAGTATTCACCTTCTAGTGTGTGTCTCGTGCCTTTGAGATTTCAAGTATTAGTTTGTTGGTATGTCCTCACATTCTCATTCTGAGGGTAACCTTCTGCCTTTTGTTAATGGTAGTAATACAATGTAGAAAGATAGAAAGCCAAAAGGAGCATTGTAATGAACAATATTAGACTTTTTGAGGCAAACATCCAGATATATGTAAGTCAACGTAGAGAACGTCTTTACAAAAATTCTGGAGAAATAGCTACACTGGTTTGTAGATTTAGAAACTTCTTTGGCTCATTAGGAAGGACTATTTGAGAGGAGGGATTCTCAGTAGGCATCTTTCTTCATGGGTCAGATTTCTGGTTCAAATGTGTGTGGGTGAAATATCAATATTTTTCCCCAGGGGATAGGTGGTGTGGTTCTGTTTCTAAGATGAAATAATTTGAGCACCAACATCTGTGTGTATTTTGGAAAAATTTAATGTTATGCAGTTTGTTGGGAATAATAACCTAAATACTTATAATCAGCATTAGTGAGGTTATGGAAAACTATTTTAAAAACTGATAAACAAATAAGGTGTAGTTTTTTTCTTTTTTAGGAAAAGCATATAAAATAACCAATTTTTTTTTGAGAAATGCACAAAGCTTAAATTTGGAACCAAAGGTCATTCATACCACTTGATGGTATGAAGTTTTTTTGACTTGGTGTATTGCTCTATATCTGCATCTAGTTATTCTGTGCATGTATTTCAACCAAAGATATACAGTTTCAGAAACTTCCTTTCATACAAGTGTAAGGTTTTCCTTCAGCATTGCTCAGTAAACATGCTGAATGATAAATTAGTTCATTTTGAACAAGCAATTTTTTCTAATTTATATTATCAGTCAGCACAAATGGCTTAACTGTCAAGATCAACTCTCCTTGGCTCTGTGCTCAATGGCATTAAACAAGCAAATGTTTATTTGGTATTAAGTCCTAACTGTAAAGAGCTGTTCAGACTTTCAGGCAGTTTCTGATACAAAAATTCTCTCTTGACTCCATTAGATTTTTAAAAAGGCAAGATAGATACAGTCAGTTCTTGAGATATGTTTTAGATAAATATTTGAGGTGCTCTGATTGGACTCCATGCTAACATTATTGTTGCTGGGACAGTTTTTAGCTCTGAAGTTTTCTGAAATGGGTTATTTTTTTAAAGTTGTTAAGCAATGAAAGGGAACTCTCTCTCTGTCTCATAAATTACAGTAGATCCCACAGTTTGAAAAGGATTTATGAGAACAATATGATGAAGTGTTAATGAAGGAAATGTATCCTTGAACTTTCTTTTGTGTTTGTGTGTGTATGTAATCACTGATGAGTCACTCTCTCTACTTTTGCTTAATTTCAAGATTAAATTCATTCATAAACATGATATTTATAGAACTGTTAATAACAGATGTTGCAACAGTAAATGAAAGAAAGGATCCACAATTAGGTACGCATCTGGGTACAACAATGCAAAAATAATACAACTAGAAAGATATCTGAAGAAAATATACCAGCATGTCAATAATCTTAATATGCTTAATATGTTTAGATGATATTTTTTCCCTTTAGTGATGTTTTTTTCTTTATAGCTCTTTGTAATTTTAACTTTTCTAGAATGAGAACATTTTAGCATGGACAAGTGTCAAATAACTAAATGAGATACTGTAATTGCTGATGTTTATTCCTCATCTTGATTGTTAGTTTTAAAATTATGTTCATGAATAAACAAATAAAGAAAAAGTTTCTAGATCATTCATGTTCTGGCTTCATTTGTGCCATAGTGACATTTTTTATACACACTTCCCCCTTTTTAGTTTATACATTTACGTCAGTGGTCTTATAAACATTCCCGGGGAAACAGCTCCACCCTCCAGGTGATGAAGCAGTATGTTCCCCTCCTGGTGTGTGCAAACGCTTCCCTCTTTCACTCTTCCTTCTGTGGCCAAGAAGGTTTTCATTTTTCATTTGGAAATGATGCAGCTCTGTTGTTAGCAGACCAGCAGAAGCAGGCTGGCCCATTTCTGTGACTCACAGAGGCTCATTGGGATCCTCAGCAAAAATTCCTTCCCTTGCTCTTGTCGGCTTTCAGGAGCTTCAGAGTTTAGGTAGAAGGGATGTGAGTGATTGAAGGATATTTTACAGGAATAATTGAAAGCTGAGCATTATATATATATTTTTTTTAATTAAAATTTTTTTTTTAAGTTTATTTATTTTGAGAGAGACAGAGACAGCATGAGTGGAGGAGAGGCAGAGAGAGAATCCCATGCAGGCTCTATGCTGCCAGGCAGAGCCCGACGTGGGGCTCGAACTCACAAAACTGTGAGAGCATGACCTGAGCCAAAATCAATAGTCAGATGCTTAACCGACTAAGCCACTCAGTTGCCCCTTATATACTTTAATTCTGGAGTAGAGGATGGGAAAGCTATGCATTTGGATTCCGTGCAGATGCAAATTCTCATGAGTAACCATGGAAAAGGTAAAAACAATGCAAAATAAATGATACAGAAGACTTTTTCCTTGTGCTTCTTCCATCTTTATTACTCATTCTTTGACTTGTATCATCTCTCATCCTTTCTCTATCATGTAAGGCTAGAGAATAATGGAAAAAAGAGAAAACAATATACTTCATACAATCCATTTATTGAATTAAACCTATTGCCTAAACTTGTTCCATTGCTATTTTTGTCCTGTCCCGTTGAGTTAGAGAGAAGAGGAAGTCATTCCCAGGGGCTGAATGTGCATGGAAGAGTATGCAGTAATTTGTGCAAATTTATGCAAATGACTATTAATCATAGAACTTCTGGAGTAGAGAAAAATTCATTACTACTACTTAAGGTAAAAGCAGTAAAAATAATTGAAAGTAGTTCAAAATGGAATATGTGCTACTTAGGTTATTTTAAGCAGATTATGCCTTTAGAAGAGAAGATAGTGGCTTTCTAGCATATAAAACTTACCACACATCCCAACCTCCCCATAATCCCCATTTTAGAGAATTCTCTTAAAAAAATTTTTTTTTGAACATTTATTCATTTCTGAGAGACAGAGCTTGAGTGGGGGAGGGGCAGAGAACGAGGGAGACAGAATCTGAAGCAGGCTCCAGGTTCTGAGCTGTCAGCACAGAGCCCCATGCAGGGCTCAAATTCACAGACCACAAGATCATGACCCGAGCCGAAGTCTAAGGCTCAACCGACTGAGCCACCCAGGTGCCCCTCCACCTCCCATTTTAAAGAGATGCCTTTAAAAATATCAGTCAAGGAGAATCTTCAATTACTACATTGCTTCAAGAAACCATACAATTTTGGTTGTTAGAAACACTACCCCATTTATCAGTTGATGGACATTTAGGCTCTTTCCATAATTTAGCTATTGTTGAAAGTGCTGCTATAAACATTGGGGTACAAGTGCCCCTATGCATCAGCACTCCTGTATCCCTTGGGTAAATTCCTAGCAGTGCTATTGCTGGGTCATGGGGTAGATCTACTTTTAATTTTTTGAGGAACCTCCACACTGTTTTCCAGAGTGGCTGCACCAGTTTGCTTTCCCACCAACAGTGCAAGAGGGTTCCCATTTCTTCACATCCTCGCCAGCATCTATAGTCTCCTGATTTGTTCATTTTAGGCACTCTGACTGGCGTGAGGTATCACTGGCGTGAGATATCTCAGTGTGATTTTGATTTGTATTTCCCTGATGAGGAGTGACGTTGAGCATCTTTTCATGTGCCTGTTGGCCATCTGGATGTCTTCTTTAGAGAAGTGTCTATTCATGTTTTCTGCTCATTTCTTCACTGGATTATCTGTTTTTTGGGTGTGTTTTTTTTCGGGTGGGAGTTTGGTGAGTTCTTTATAGATTCTGGATACTAGCCCTTTGTCCGATATGTCATTTGCAGATATCTTTTCCCATTCTGTCGGTTGCCTTTTAGTTTTGTTGATTGTTTCCTTTGCCGTGCAGAAGCTTTTTATCTTCATGAGGTCCCAATAGTTCATTTTTGCTTTTAATTCCCTTGCCTTTGGAGATGTGTCAACTGATGAATGGATAAAGAAATTGTGGTTTATATATACAATGGAATACTACTTAGCAATGAGAAAGAATGAAATATGGCCTTTTGTAGCAATGTGGATGGAACTGGAGAGTGTTATGCTAAGTGAAATAAGTCATACAGAGGAAGACAGATACCATATGTTTTCACTCTTATGTGGATCCTGAGAAACTTAACAGAAGACCATGGGGGAGAGGAAGGGAAAAAAAAAGTTAGAGGGAGGGAGCCAAAGCATAAGAGACTCTTAAAAACTGAGAATAATCTGAGGGTTGATGGGGGTGGGAAGGAGGGGAAAGTGGGTGATGGGCATTGAGGAGGGCACCTGTTGGGATGAGCACTGGGTGTTGTATGGAAACCAATTTGACAATAAATTTCATATTAAAATAAAATTAAAAAAAGAAGCACTACTCCAACAGATGTGTTCTTCACAAAATACAACACATGCAAATGATGTGACTGAACTAACCCTCAGGTGTTTTGCAGTTGAGTTGTTTAATGCCATATCTTGAGAAAAAAAAATGTTTGGATTCTTTTACATATGACTGTGTGAAAATTAAGGGGTTGAAAATAAAATGAAATAACTGAGCCTTTTATTTTTCTTCCTAATAGTTTATTGTGTAAAGAGACTTTATTTTCCTACCATACCTTATTATTCAATACCTTCCATTTCTTTGTACGCTTAGGAAAAGTGATGTATGTTCATAGATCTTAATTTATTGATTTGTATCAAACAGCTGCTTGTATCAGTGGTCAGGCCTGCTGAGCTACAAAGTACAAACATCAAAATTTCTAAACTCTAATCCAGTAGGTAGGTCGTCTGCCTCCATAATTTTTAGAGAACCATTTTGCCCTACCAGGACACATCTGCAATGTTTGGAGTTTTATTATTTACATTTGTATCTCACAGAAGTTCTTACATAAGGAGAAGTTCTTACAAAGTTCCTCAAGGTTTGTGAAAGTTTTTTTTATTATATCTGGAAAAGGTTTATTTGGTTTATTGTATCTTCTGTTATCTCCTTTTCAATAAAATGGTCTGCTGAATTATGTAGAAAGTTACTCTTTATAATATTCATGCTTTACTCTGTATCAAAGCTTTGAGAGAGCAGGGGCTATGGACATCAGGGTTATGGGGGACAGGTTGGCTGGAGATTGGCAGGGAAAGTAAGGGAGGGGTTTGGGCCAAGTCACAAGTCCCATTCTGTGCTTGCTCTCTAAAATTTCACATGGGTAAATTCTGGCTGGAATGAAAATAAGGGCCACCTTGACAGGTAAATGAAAGTGTGAGGTCTCAGAAGGAAAGATAGAGACTAGGCAGACAATGTCTGTTGCCAGCAGCCATGCCCAGGCTCTCTTGTCCCTAGAAAAGTGTTTAGACCAGGTCTGTGGAAGTCATTTTCATTATATACTTTCCTGTTACCTCACTCACTGCAGAGCAGCAGTTTGGAATAGTTGCTATAATTTATACTACTCAGAGGATATTTCATTGTTTGAAAGAGAAAAGAGGATAAAGAATTAACCTGGACTAGACTTACAGGGGGCTCAGCTGTTGCTGTGGGCAGCAACTTATAAGGCTGGTCCTTAATTACATTACTAATTTCTCCACCCACATTCTACCCATTCTTTTCTCTTTCATGGCAGAAGCTACCAGTACCTTCACACAAATGGTCCTGGTGGGGTTTCTGTCTTCCTGCTCAGAGATGACCTTATTGAGTATGATTTCAGGGGTATTTGAATGGTCCTTTTGCTCTCCTCCAACTGACCTACCTACCAATTAACCAACAAACCAACTCACTGACCGATCTTTTTACCATGGAACAGAGCCCTTTATTCACAGGTGTAAAACCACAGGTGTAGAAGTATAAATGACTATGGTAAAATTCTTTCTTGAATGTTTCTGCTACTACCAGGTTGGTTGAATAAGGCAGGGGAAACAGAGAAGTTAAAGGTGTTTAGGGAAGTTACTGAAACGAGAGGGCGATGGTCATTTTACATGTATATTCCCAATTTTGGTTAGGGCTAGACTATTAAATATCTCTCATGGATCAGAACTATGCTATTTTTAGAATGAATTCTTTTGAATGGTGAATGAGTAACACACATGTGACTAAAGACTCCAAAAAATTCCCAAATTCTTTGTTTTAGGTCTGGGAACCTCCCCATACTTTCTCTCCTTAGGCCATTGCTACTTATATTGATTGCAGGGCCCTTTCTCAGTTCCCCATTATATAGACTCACAGTCTGATGAGATGTGGCTATTTTCCATGCTCTGGTCCTAAGAAAGAGGGTTGTACTGAGAACTTAGGTATTTATTTTCTTTAGCTTGTGATGGTTTAGCAACTGCTATGCTGAGACACCTCTACCACACTGGATTCAGTTATTCTCCATTTCTAGATACTTTTACTTTCTTGATAACTCACTATTGTGTGTGTATGTGTGTGCAGAGAAGTGTTTTTAAAACAGTTTCATTCAAGAGCTATTCCTTAGTCCCCTACTATGGGTAAGACACTTTCCCAGGCATTACAGGGATTTGGAGTGAGGCATAGACTGGCTTTGAGTTAATATATTTACATTTTTTCTTTTTTGAGAGAGAGAGAGAGAGAGAGAATGAGCAAACAGGGGAGGGGCAGAGAAAGAGAGAGAATCCATGCTGACAGCGTGGAGCCCATTATGGGGCTCTCCCATGAACTGCAAGATCATGACCTGAGTGAAAACCAAGAGTTGGTTGCTTAAATGACTGAGCCACCCAGGCATCCCTTGAGTAAATATTAAAGTGGCATGAGGCAATGGGGTTAGGAATGGTGAAGAAATAGAAGATAGCATTTTAAAACATTTGCTGTGAGTGTTAAAAAGAAAGGAAGATCCCATCTGTTAGGGAAAGTATCCTGATTTGCTCAGGTCTGCTGGTTTTGTTTTGTTTTCTCTTTTTCCTTCTTTGGTGAAGCTTAGGATCAATGTATAAAAAGTGAAAAATTAATAAAGGAAATATTTTAAGGCACCTGCTCCTAGGAACAAAGCATGTATGAGTGGAACAGTTACTGGCTCTTTAAAGGACTTGCCCTTGACTTAGAAGATAACTTTTTAAAAAATTAAGTGAATGGGGTTGGCACCATTACTTAGCTGATTCTTAATTATTCAGGAACTCATTATCTAGTTGGAGAATTATCTAAGTTGCCCTATTTTTCTCCTCCTTTTATTTTTGCCTCTCATCTGGTCTTTATGTCCTTTTTACGTGTTAATCCCTCCATGGCTGATAGGAAGAAAAATAAAAAAGATCAATTGCAAATCTTTAGACAGATTGGTTAGGGAAAGGCTCTGATGTTTGGACAAAATGAGGATAATTGGTAAATTGTCTATTTGTACTGGTTCATCGTCATCAGGGTAATGACTGATGGAAACCAAAGAAGCTGGGCCTGCTGAACGACTTAAAATCAAGGTGTAGGAGGAAGGTTCTTGATGTTCATAGCTTTTCCTTATTTTAATTTTTTTTTTAACATTTATTCATTTTTGAGAGACAGAAAGAGACAGAGTGTGAGTGGGGGAGGGGCAGAGAGAGAGAGGGAGACACAGAATCCGAAGCAGGCTCCAGGCTCTAAGCTCTGAGCTGTCAGCGGGGCTTGAACCCATGGACTATGAGATCATGACCTGAGCCAAAGTCAGATGCTCAACCGACTGAGCTACGCAGCCACCCCGGTTTTTCCTTATTTTACACATTGTCCCAATATCCTGCATTATATAATGATTTTGTGAAGTCTTTATACTTTTTTTTTTTTTTTTAGTAAGTGCAGTATTTAAATTTCACAGCCTAAAATAAACTTCCTGGAAGAGTAAGCTGGGTTAAAATGGTTATAGCTGCAAGGATACATGCTGTGATATGCTTCCAGAAATCTGTAAGACAACTATGAAAGTATTTTTGCTCTAATGCATCTTAGCCAATTAGAGTTTACGGCAGCTGTCATTCAATATTAGTGGCCTATAGTTAAAAGATGAATACTTTAAAATGGATGCATTTATGGTCCCTTCTCTTGTCTCAGAATAAGTGATTTGGCTTGCCAACAAGTGGTTTTTGTTAGGGTCCCTTCTAGGATATAAATGGATGGGAAGTGGTCTTCCAAGGGATTTCTTTCTTCAGCTCTTTTAAAAGTAGTGTTAGCAAGGGATAATAAGATAAAATGCTTAATGGATCCCTAAACCCACTTTCACTGAGTTCAGGGACATTTATAAATGTACAGCTGGGGAGTGTTCTTTACAGCCAAGAAGATTACTGTTCATGCTTTTGACTTTGTGAAGGCAGCACATCCACCATACCTCAATGCCTTTCCCATAACCACAACAATCAAATCAGAAGTTTCTTTCTTATATTCAAAAGCGCTATTGAGATGATTGATACAATTTGAATGAGTACTTTCAGAGGAGAGAGGCAGAAGTCAAAATTCTGTCTTCTAGGGGCACCTGGGTGGCTCAGACGGTTATGCGTCCAACTCTTGACTTTGGCTCAGGTCAGGATTTCACGGCTAGTGTTCGAGCCCCACTTCAGGCTCTGCTTTGACAGTGGGCACTTGCTTGGGATTCTCTCTCTCTCCCTCTCTTTCCCTCCACCACTCATGTTTTCTCTATCTCAAATAAAAAAAATTAAAAACATTCTGACTTCGGGATAAAATTTTAGAAATCCCCTTTCTCTCCTTGTCTGAATTCCCTTACTAGCTCCTTTTATAGATTGTGATCACCTAGTACTCCATGATGTTCCCTGCCATATTGGCATCTAAATATTGCAGAGATTTTTTGGATAAAGATATTTTAGAAATAAACTTTAGACAGAATTTTGAAAACATGCATAAACTATACACATTAAAATGAAAGATTAAATGGAAATCAATCAAATGTTTGACATAAGGATTAAAGAATTTATTAAAGTCAATTAACCCCAGAAAGAAAAGGCTACAAAACAAAACCAATGGAAATATCAGAAGAATTATGATTTTTCCTTGTGGAGAAAAGATTGACCTGGTGCCTCATACTGTTCCCTAAATATTTAGGATGGTATTTGGATGGCTGTGCTTGTTTTGTGCTTTGTACTTGGGATGGGTTGGGCAATGATCCCAAGGCTAATGATGAAAAGAAAAGTTACTTTCAAATCACCTCTGGAAAAAACTTGTTTGAATTTCAGACTCATCCCTTCAACTCTGATGTGACAACTCCATGTTTGTGTCTCACAGATACCTCAAGTTTTATATGTTTAAAGTCTTGATCTTCCCCTAGAAATATGCTTCTCTTCTAGTCTGCATGAGTAAATAATGCCTCTATCATCTTATAACATTGGGAGCCATCTTTGATGACTCCCTCTACATTTAGTGCATCATTAATTCACTTTGATTGCACTTCCAAAGTGTATTTCTTCTAAAAAGTTTTTATTTAAATTCCAGTTAGTTAACATACAGTATAATATTAGTTTCAGGTGTACAATACAGTGATTTAACACTTCCATACAACATCTGGTGCTCATCACAACATGTGCACTCCTTGATCTCCATCACCTATTTAACTCATCCCCCCAGAATATACCTTTACTCCACCAAGTTCCCAATTGTACCTCCATTGCTAGTGTTAGTCCAAGCCACCAACTCCTGAGCCTGGACTTCTGCAGTAACCTCCTAACTGATTTTATAACTCCCACATTTTTCTATCTCTTTTTTTGATTTAATGAGGTTTTTATTTTTCAAAATGTATAGTTGGTGGGATCTGTTCATGCATCTTCACCAGTAGCTGGGATATCTCCACCATTGGTGTTTCTGGTGTAAATTACTTGAGCTGTGTGCTTTGAAACCAGTTTAGTGAGTCCTTTACTAAGGAGCTCCTGAAGGGCTGCCCTGGCCAGGGAACCTTGAATCATTATTCTCTGAGAGACCATGGCTGGGGTTATAAGCTTATAGTTGGGAACTTCCTTACAGAGTTTGTCATATGTCACTTTGTCAAACAAGACCAGATTTTTAAGCTTGTCCTGAACTTTGCCTTTGGACCACTTCTTCTTTTTTTGGCCTTGCCCTCAGGTTTGTTAACTGGGTCTTTGTCTTTTTTGTCCGCCTTTCCGGTATCTTTCTTCTTCTTGTCATGCTTGGGTGGCATTGTGAAGCTTGGAGAGCAGCGACCACTCCTGCAGCCTCACTGAGATGTCAGACACAAAAAAGCTAACTTCCATGTTTTTTTCTTCTTCAAACTCTTCTCCACACAATGGTTAGAATATGGTACAAGCCATGCCACTGTAATGTGGTATCCCCAAAATAGAGTGTTTCAGCAAAGGTAGACATTGAATTCTCTCTCAAGTAATATTTAATTGAGGTGGGAGTTTTCAGCTAATGGGCTGTTCTACTATTGTCAAAACATCATTTCTATTTTGGGCCCCAGACTTCTACCAGCAGGTAGGAGGGAAAGGGCCAGCGGAACACATACCTTGTCTTTTTAGGGAGACTGCCTGGAAGTTTGGAGAGTTTATAAAACTTCCTGAAGGCCACACAGCTATTTGATGGCAGAGCTGATTGGATCCGAGTTTTGCGTGACTCAGAAGCTGTGAAACTACTCTTAGGGGGAAAGAAAATGTATAGCGGTTGCCTTCTAAATTAACATTGAGCCTGTTAAAATTCATATTTTGAAATAATTATGTAAAGTTTTCAATGATATAGAGTATGGCAGTATGAAGAGTGGAAGGATAAATAGAAATAAGAATATTTGAAAACCATATCTGTGGAGATAGGAAACAAATATACCACCACCATAAGGAAAAAAATATTCACCTTCCGCTGATGGTGTTAGAAACAGTTGAGAAAGAGAGTTTCTCTTGTGAGAGTTCTTAACTGCAAGGAGCAAAGCCCTCAATAAAATGAAAACCTTAATTTTCTATTCCTATCTCGGTTGCATTTACTAAATAGCTTTAATAGGAAGGTGTTACAAAGTGTAAACAGCTGCTCTCTCAAGCTAACATCAAGTGGAGAACAGGTGAAGTCAGACTTCAGGATACCTAAAGTCATGGCATTAGCCCTGGATTCTGATCCCTGGCTACACCCATGCCTGTGAGATCAGAATTCTGAGGATGGGCCCTGTTTTAGTTTGCTAAGATTGCCAGAACAAAGCATTACTGTGTAAGTGGCTCATGATTATTTATTTTCTGCAATTTATTTTCTCATGATTCTGGAGGCTAAAAGTCAGAGATCAAGGTGTCCGAGGGTTAGTTGCTTTTGAGGACTCTCCTCTGGGCTTGTAGATAGTATTCTTTTCCTCCCTGTTCCTTCGCATGGTTTTCCCTCTGTACTGGTCTATATCCTAATCTCTCCTCACTTTCTTCCCTATTCTTATAAGGATTAGGGGCCCACCCTCATGGCCTCATTTCACCTCTTTAAACAACTCATCTCCAAGTACATTCACATTCTGAGGATCTAGGTGTGGGACTTCAACATATGAATTTTGGAGGGACACAATTCAGCTCATAACAGGACCAAAGAACCACTGTTTTTAACTCCTGCCCCAAGTTGTTCCAATGTGCAGCCAAATTTGAGAGTCCACGCCCTATGTAGGATTCTCAAACCTGGCTCCATTAGAATCACCCACGTAGCTTTAAAAAAGTAAAAAAAACAAAACAAAACGAAACACCAGTACTTAGGCATCACCCTCAGAGGACTGATTTGATCTGTGTGGGCTGGGGTATTGTTAGTTTCTAAAAGGTCCCTGGTGACTTAAATATGTAGCCAGGTTTGAACACCGCTGTCCTAATGTACGTGTTTCTTAACTGTGTAAATAAAAGCATATCTTTATTTTTTTCCTTTGGAAATTCATAAGAAACAGTTCTTTTTGTGAAAGATGTATGTTCAACATAGTATTCATGTCTAAAAAAAGAGCTAAATATTTCTAAGGTGCTATAGTTTCAAATGTCAAGCATTGATTTTATAATATAGTTTTACATTAGACTTACTGTTTTTTTTTTATGCTTAATGAACACAAATCAAAGCAACTTGGGTATGTCACTCAGAAAGCCAATGAAGTTAGGTAACTGACACTTTAATGATTAAGATGACTGAAATGTCATAACTTTTATCACGGAATTTTTTTTAATGTAGCTTTTTTGTGCTTTATTCTTTTTTAGATCACAGAATTTCCCTTCCAGCAAATGCAATGTTTACAAAAATTTATTATTGAAATATAGTTGACATACAGTATTATATTAGTTGCAGGTGTACAGCATCGTGATTTGACAATTCTATATGTTGCTCAATGCTCACCACGATAAGTGTTATCACCATCTGTCACCATACAACGTTATTACAATGTTATTGACTATATCCAGGGCTGTACTTTTCATCTCTGTGACTTATTTATTTTATAACTGGAAGTTTGTACCTCTTAATCCCTTTACCTATTTCTAGTGAGGAAATTTCTTGATTAAAGAAGTGATGGTTTTCAGCTTTCAGAAGGAGGCTGGATTTTCCTTTCCAGATGATATCAAAATCTGATAGAAAGTCATTGATTTACTCAGGCCAATTTCTGTGTTTTGAAGTGAAGCCACTTATCTGGCATTTTTCATTAAGGCTTGAAAACAGCTGGCTGCTTCCCAGAATGCAGTACTGTGACAGAGATTATTTTATGAAGTCATGGATCAGCTTCCTTTGTAACTTGCTTTAGTTGATTATGTGTACATTTCTTCATTCTCTGGGCTTAAATGAAGGCTGCACTTGGGTGAGGAAACAGTATTATTGTTTCAATGATAAAAGACCATTTCTATCTTGCCATGTTCCATTGTCTTTCCCATTGCACCTTAATAATATTTTTGGTTTCAGTTTTTCTTCTGAACGTCATTTTTAAATACTATAAATACTGTGCTTTGAATTATGTAGTTTTAGAAACAGTATTTAAGATCATAAAACATCGTTTGAACTATATAAATATACTGTTCCAGGAGTGTAGTTCATTTTTATTTGTCCTTTCCCTCTTGATTTCTGACAGAGAGATCTGGGAAAGTGAGCTTTTAATGAAAACAAAACAAATTAAGAAAAAAAACCCTACTGTTATTACAAATGTACAGTATGTAATCACTTTCTAAAGTTGTGAGATACCATGTCTATCTGAAACAGAAAGAATTCTAAGGGCTGAGACTAAACTAGACTTAAGTATATCAGTAAGTGTAGACACCTTTTTTTAAGAGCACTTAAGAGCGTAGCCCTAGAAATTCATTAGCAAAGACTCCCAAACCGAGGAATCAAATAGTATGTTTTTCTTTTACTCAAACTGAGGACTGACCTGGGACACAAGTGCCCACATAGAATGAGGCAATGATTGTCTCAATGAAGGGAGCTACTTTTGGTTGAAAATTGAATAACAAAGAATGAGAAATGAGGTTTTGTGTTTCGGTTTTAATCATTTTTGCCGTGGAACCAGGAGGTGAGATTTGGTCAGCAACTTAATGCTGCTGTAATTCTCAGTTGTTGTGTGGATTATTAGCCCTCACAATTCTACTTTCTCTCTTCCTTTTGCTGACAGAGGAAATAACAAAACCCCATAGATAATGGCTCATGACAAACATTTATACTTTGGCTTCACTTGTGCCTTTTAATACTGTTTTATCTGTATCTTGGGGATCACTATTAAGTGGCTTCCAGACTTAACTACTCATAAAGATCTCTTGGGAAGCCTTTAAAAATTGATCTCCCAGTTTCCTCCTGGACCTGTTGAATCAGAAATACTGAGTATGAGGATGTGGAATCTTTGTTTGACACCCTTCCTGAGTGATTCTTGATATGGCCAACCTTTTCCTTGTCCAGGAATGGTCTCTGGGGACTCATGGTGGTCCAATTTTGGAAGATGACTGTTCTCAATTCCTTCCACTCTTCTAAGTTTCCAGTCCTAACTTCCTCATCAGAAGATGACTGGGTCCTTCCTTTCAGTCAAAAAGTAAGGCCATTCTGGATATATTCCTCATGTTCCCTTTTGTTTCTCTCAGAATCGTGTCTCTGGTTATTGTCTTCCTTTGAATTTCACAGGAAAGAGCTCCTGGTTGAAAAGTAAACTCCACTTTTGTTTTTCAGTTTATTCATTTTCACTTTAAAAAAATTATTTTAGAGAGAGAGTGAGAGCGTGCAAATGGGGGAGGGGGCAGAATGAGATCGAGAATTCCAAGCATACCCCACACCCAGCGTGGAACCTGAAGTGGGGTTTGACATGGGGCTCGATCCCATGACCCCGGGATCATGATCTGAACTGAAATCAAGTGTGAGATGCTCAACCAATTGAGCCACCCAGGTGCCCCTATCTATTTTCATCTTTAATTTCCCTTCATACCACATCTGATCCCTCCCTCCCTTTTTTAAATTACATAGTTTCTCTTTGCCTTTGAAGAACACAGATTTTTCCTATCTGGAAAATTTTTGCCCCATAATCCCTGATACAATTGAATTTCTGTCTTTTCCCCACCAAAATTCCAGAAAGACCAATGTAGTTCTCCCTCGCCACTAAGCTTTGGGGCTCTTGTTTCTACCATTCTAAACCTCCCCCTGCCTCCTCAGTAATTTCCTCTAATTATGAAATCAATTTTCTTTTCTGGAAGTTAGATTGGCATTTCAAAGCAGGAAATAAAAAGTATGAGGAGAACTATAAGGAAATTTTTTTTCCATCTTCTTTAGAAAATGAAATTAGAAATACACAAAGGATACATAACCTATCTATTACAAACATTTGATAAGTAAGTATAGTTGTACCAATAAAAATTCTGGCCTCCCTTAAAAGATAAGATCAGAAGATAAATCTGTCCAAATTTATCCTTGACATATCACAAATTCTTTTGTCTAATGGTTCATAACTAAGGCTTTGATTATAGTACCTCGTGATGGATACTTAGATAGCTTATTGCAAGATGTTTTAAACAGACCTCTCCCAATTTGGAAATTTTTTTGTCTTGTATAATGTAGGCATCTCATTATTACTGGAATATCAGAATAATTGCCACATTCTCTGGAGTTGCCCATAATTTATAAACTATTTTATTTTTCTTTATTTCCTAATTATTTAAGTTAAAAATTATGGTGAAAGTATTACATAAAAATTATTAAGTCAAATAACTTTTATAGTGCATATAACAAAAAAACGATATTCTTTTTTCTCTTACCACCTTGTTTCACTTAATAGAAGAACCATCTCAGTGTTTTTAGCTGTTTATTCTGGCATTTACTTCCCTATTTGAAAATAATATGATTGATTTTCATTGATTAATCATTTTTACTCTCTTCTAGGGTATTTGAGGATTCTTAGTTTTACCTCCTCTTTAAGTTCAAAATCCCACATGAATTACTGTTATTTCCAAGCATCTGAAATGTGATTAACTTCACTAAATAATTTGGTTTATGTAGTAAAGTAAAAAATTTACTTCCTCCTTACATAATTTATTATGTCTAAATTTCTGTATTTTTTTAAAAAAGTTTATTTTGAGAGAGAGAAAGAGAGAGAGTGAATGAGTGCAGGGGGTGGGGGTGGACAGAGCGACAGAGAGATTCCAAGGAGGCTCTGCGCTGACAGCATGGAACCTGATATGGGGCTTGCACTCACAAACCATGAGATCATGACCTGAGCTGAAATCAAGAGTTGGATGCTTAGCCTACTGAGCTACCCAGACGCTCCTATTATGTCTAAAATTTTAGTTACATCTTTTCCCAGTATCTTCTTATAACTATGTAAGTGCTTTCCACAGTTGAGTGATCTACTGTGTGATTGCATTTCTTTTCTTATTTTTGTTGTTATTTTACCTGGAGTTAATAATTGCCTCATTTTTTTCCCTTTAATTTTTCTGGAATGCTATGTCTTCCAACACCCTCTAACAGTTCTGCAAAATATCTCTCAGTACAGTGTTCTATATGCTCAAGCAGCCAGATAATTTACCAACTCCTTTTTTTCCTGCTTCTTGGAGGCCCTCTGCCTCCTGCCCCAGTGTGCACTGTGTTCACGGGGTCTGAGGCACAGCTATCATTCTGGGATTGCCCACTGTGTCTCTCTATGTTTCCTAAATCCACATTGTCTTTCTTCTTATATATTTTTTTGTGTTTGGAAAGGCGTATCCTTTAGTGACCTCTTGAAAAAGTGTGTTTGGAAATGAATTTTTGGGCTTTGCATGTCTAAGTGGACTAATTCACTGTAGGATGATCAGACAAGTTAGTCAGATCTTTTGTTGAGGGGCCCACCCACTCATAAAATAACATTATACATAAATCTTTTCTCTTGGGTAGTTTAGTATCATCAGAGAAGGATCTTCAGTCACTTGACAAGGGGAATGCAACCTGAATACTAATGTTCTGGAGTTGAAGGAACTCTGTGATCACTGTACAGATTTTCACATATTAGATCTGTTTCAGCATTGTACCTTTCACTTGCCCTCTTTTGTGACTGCTGTACCTGAGTCTGAAACCCCACTGTCCATTTTCTCTGGAAAATAAACTTCGGATTTCTAGTGGGTGCTGAATTTGCGAGCGGTGGTATGCTGGTAGATGTTTAACAACTAGCTCTCTGAAAAAAATCAAAACAGAACAAAACACGGATTTATTGAATTTTCCAGCTTCTCGCAAATGCTCAAACTATAGTTGATTTCAAGCTACCAATGTGAGGTCACTGCAGAGTTCACTCTTGCAAGCTGGTACGAGCCAGCTGCAGCCCACCAGTGATTGAGAGTTTAAAAATCCCTTCATTTTAGCAACTGCCGTTACTTTCATCTTCCAAAGTACCCAGCATCTCCATTTCGTAAGCATTTCCAGGGGCAAATTGGCTTGCTTCTTGTAGTCATTGGCTTGACTTTTCTCCTCTCTGCTAAAATGTTTCCTCCATCTGCTTTCCATCTTCAAATGTTGGACTATAGTCACTTCTTCATTTCACTAAAGTTGGAGTTTGTGTTTTTGTTTCCTGTCATCTTTGTGGTTTTAGAATTTTGAGACCAGAAGGGAGCAAAAATGCCTTTACTTTGCCATCAGGAAACCAAAAGTTCTACTCATTTTTCTAAATAAAAACTAGAGTTACAAAATGACACCTGTTGTTGTTAATAGTATTTTTAATAATCTGGTCTAAATCTTTAAGAACCTAATTCATAATATAAGTTGCTGAGAAGTAATTTTTTACTTTGCTACATAGAGCAAATTATTTAGTGCAGCTCTGTAGTACATACATTTCAGATCAGGGCATGCTTGAAGTTAAGCAATTTGTGGTGGGATTTTGAACTTAAAAGATGTGAAGGAATGTGGGTTAGTGGAGAGAGAGATCAAGTGTTGAGTTAGTTACCTTGTGTTGGACTGTCATAGGTCCTTTATCAGATATTATAGCCAAAGGCAATATTGAGCTCTGAGGAAGGTAATTTTTGGGAGAGGTTGGGTAAGGGTGGGGATGGGGGCATGTTTATTCAATTTCCAGGTTAGAAATACAGAATTAGAAATATACAATATCCTAATAAAATGTGTATACCTTTTAGATGTTAATAGCAAAACCATCCTGTTAGTTTTTTTTTTTTGTTTTTTTTTTTTTTTCTATTTTATGGTCAGCAGTGATCTGTGAGCCAGAATAACGTAGGGGTAAAGCATAGAATCCTCTGTGTTTCTGTCTCAGAGTGTGACTCTGCCAATTGCTAGTCATGGGATTTGAGCAAGTTTCTTTATCTCTTAGTGCCTCAGAATTCTCATCTATAAAATTAAGATCAGAATAGAAACTCCTCTTAGGCTTGTTTTGAGGTTTAAGTAAGTTTACATTAAGGCAGTTATAATGTATGAAGCATAGTAAGTGCTTGATAAATGATAGTTATAATTAATGTTACTGTTGCTCCTGGGACTAGTTGGCATTGGTTAATACCTGTCTACTTGCTTATTAAAATAAACATTAATATGCATTAATGTCACATTAAAGTCATAATGCACACACATTTCATTGGAATGTTCTTTTGTAACTTCATCACCCTTCCAATAATTTAGCAGACATAAATGCAGCACCAACTATGTATAATTTTACTGGGCTAAATGCTGAGGTTATAAAGTTTCCTAAATGGACTTGTTATTTGGACAAAAATTAATATTAGAACCTTTCCTCATTCTTCACAGCAAAATACACTCCAGGTGGATCAAATAGTTAAACCTAAAAAAAAAAAATAGAGCAATAGAAGTACTGATGGGAGATATGACTGAGTATTTTAATATATTTGGAGTAGAAGAAGCTTTTCTATTTACTGACATAAAATCAGAAACATTAACACTAAAGATGGGTACATTTTACAAAATAAAAATTTAAGTTCTGACTGAGGGAGGAATCACCAAAACAAAGTCAAGAGTGAAATGCAAACTGGGAAAAATAATGACAGCACATATGATAGATAGGAGTAAATTTAATTGCCAATTAACTGGAAAATGGCAGACAGCCTAAAAGAAAACTACAAGAACAGGCCACTCACAGAAAAAGATGTTACAAATGTAAAGATACGCAAAATAAAGATATGCAAGGTTGTTTACTAAAATTTAAAGAAATTTAAATCAAACAAAAGATATTTTTCATTTATTGGGAATAGTGGTGTGGGTAGAGTGGGAGGAGACATATACACAAACATAAAACCACCATTTCCAGAGTTCTGAGTCAAGAGAGAATATCCTTTGGGTGGTGAGATTATTTTGGCTTCTGACTTGAGTGCCCAGCCCCCTCCTTACCTCTTTCAATATACCTTCTTGAGTGCTCATTTCTTCCAGTTTTGTTTCCTTGGAAAAATGAGTTGGCAGATTACCTGAGGTTTAACGAGGCCTTCCAGCTGTGCATTAGTCATAGGTAGCGATTACTTCACACTCCTATGAGCCAAGCATGTTCAACATTTTAAAAAAACCTCCCTTCTGAAGAGCTAGAGTTGGTTGATGTGTGGCCATGTGGTTTGATTTTGATATTGTTTTCTGAGACCTTCTGCTGTAGATCCCTATATACATCGTCCTCAGAGGCACTGTTTCTAGAGAAAAACAAACCTTAGAGCTTCTAGGGGAGAAAGGGACTAGATTGGTTTGTTTGTGGGTTCATTTATTCAGTAAATATTTGTTGAGTACTTAGTATATGTCAGATAGTATTCTAATCATTGGGCATGTAAGAGTGAACGTAAGTTTTCATGGAGCTTATTTTTAGAACGGGACAGTTTAAAAAGTTAAATAAAAATTTCAGATGGCTGTTGTGAAGAAGGTAAAGTCAGGTAAATAAAGAGTAGAAGGATGTAGATGGTCAGATAAATATATACATATGTACATGTATTATGCACACACTATAATAGTGCTTCTCAAACTTTACTGTATATCAGAATCAACTGTAGGGCTTATTTATTATTATTATTTATTATTTATTTTTAATTTATTTAACAAAGAGAGAGCACAAGTGGAGAGAGAGAGAGAGAGAGAGAGAAAGAGAGAGGGAGAGAGTGAGAGGGAGAGAGAATTCTAAGCAGGCTCCACACTCAGCGTATGGCCTGATTGTGGGGCTTGATCCCACAACCCCGAGATCATGATCTGTGCTGAAATCAAGAGGTGGACCTCAGTCAACTGAGCCACCCAGGCGCCATACCTGTGGGACTTATTAAAACATTAAGATTGTTGTGCTCTTTCCTTCAGAGGTTTTGATTTCATAGGGGCCTGATATGGGACCTGGGAATTTACACTTTTAAAAAATTGTGAAGTGTTGCTGCTATAGAGACTATACCTTGAGAGCCACTGGTGTAGGTTATTTGGTGGTCCCAGAAAGCCTCCAAAGAGGTGATATATTTGGGCAGAGACCTGAATGATGGGAAGGAACCAGTGAGATGAAGATGGTCAGTGGTGGGGGGTAGAGGGTGGGAATGAAGAGCTTTCCAGATGAAGCAGACAAACTGTGGTTTGAAGAAAGCCGAGAGACTAGTGGGGCTGCAGGGTAATGAATGGAGGGGATGGAGGCAAGAGATGGAATCAGAGAGGGTAGACCATGGAGAGCAAGGCTGAGAATGATAGATTTAGACCCTTTGTAACTGTATAAAATTAAGATTTTATTTCAAGTATGATGGAAAGCCATGGAGAAGTAGAGGACATAACTAGGTTTATTTTTTAGTGCTAGAATGGATTTTGTAAGAGGTTAAAAGTGAATGAGGAGACCAGTTAGAAAGTGTTATGATTATCCAGGATAAAAGTGATATTGGCTTTGTTTAGGCTATAGTGGTGGGGATGGTGAAAAATGGGATACAGATGGTGGATGGGATTTCAGGTAAAACAAAAGGGACTTGCTGGTGGATTGGATAATGAGAAGTGAGAAAGAGGGAGCAGGCTCAACTATGATTCCAATGTCACCTTTCAACTAGTGAAAGGTGACACCAGTAACTGTGAACATTGGAGTAGAAACAGATTTGGGGAGAAATAAAAAAGCTTTTATTTATTTATATTTTTTTAACTCAAAGATGCCTTTAAGAATGGTGAAGAACCAGATATTTTTAGGGAAAGAGAGTGGGAATGAGGGTGAACCCATGCCTTGCTCCTTTGACAGGTCTGTTGTGATAGCTGACTAGGACAGGATTATTGTTCATGTGGATGTCACATACATCTTGGAAGCTGTAACTTCTGTAATGTGTGGCTTTTTAAATGGGTGAATAGAATCATGGCAGGAGCTTTCTAGAAAACTGTAAGCTTGAGCTGGTGGGCGCATGGTAGGCACTCAATAAACATTTAAAAAATTTTTTTTAATGTTTTTATTTTTATTTTTGAGACAGAGAGAGACAGAGCAGGGGAGGTTCAGAGAGAGGGGGAGACACAGAATCCGAAGCAGGCTCCAGGCTCTGAGCTGTCAGCACAGAGCCTGATGCGGGGCTTGAACTCATGGAGTGTGAGATCATGACCTGAGCTGAGCCACCCAGGCGCCCCAATAAACATTTGTTAAATTAATGAATGAATGAGTGAACTGGGAACTTTTATATATCAAGCCTATTTATCATTCTGATGGGTGATATGTCTTCAGATTTCATTATGTAGGGAATATCAAATATCCACTGGTAAAGATTATGTCTCAATTAGATTATCATAAAGTATTTAACTGGTCAGATGAATCCAAATGGGTAGAGGGTTTTTGGTGTAAGCAGTGTTGTGTTTCTTGTGATACCTAAGGCAAAGAGACAGTAAGTTGGTCTAAGACCTGTCTGGATTTCTAGTTCCATGTCTGTTTATCTTTTTGCTTTTTCTCATGAGCCAGTGCCATCTATGGTTTTAGCAGAATCAGACCAGATTTGGAACCTGGCTTCACAGAAAGATCTCCTGTTTCTCTGTAGGCCAATATGAAGAGAGGTTTCAGGGCAAGAACTCCTGTAAACCAGCTTGGTGCAGTGTGTAATATGGGATCATAGGGGACTTAACTGAGATTTCAGAGATGATCAATATCTGCCTATAAGTGCCTTTTCTGATGAACCAAAAGTCAGAATTTGTTTCTGAAAAGGAGAGTCAGTTGCCATAGGTAGAGAAATCAGAGAAGAGGTTGAGAATGGTTGTCAGACTGTATTCAGATGCCCAAACTTGTGAATGAGCAGATGGCCCCTAAATCATGGAGTGGATAGCTTTCCAAACTCATTTCTCCTTACTAGCTCCATTAGGGACCAATGATTCCACTTTAGTCTTGTGAAATGGGAATTGCAAGTTAAATCCAGTGGTGCCTGGGTGGCTGTCAGTTAAGGGTCTGACTTCAGCTCAAGCCATGATCTCATGGTTCGTGGGTTCAAGCCCTGTGTTGGGCTCTGTGCTGACAGCTCAGAGACTGGGTCGTGCTTCAGATTCTGTGCCTCTGTCTCTCTCTGCCCCTGCCCCATGCACACTCTTTCTCAAAAATAAACATTATAAAAAGTAAAAGAAGTTAAATCCATATCTTAACTATCATCCAAGTTCTTCTGAAGGGAGGAAAACTGTAATAATAGCCTGATGATTCACTTAGGGACATAATTGAAGCTGGAGAACATGTTGGAGGCTAGACCCAAGGTCACAGAGGAGAAAGGGTAAGTTGACATCCTGCTATAAGGAAGGGAGTTTATTGCACTCTTTCCAAGCAGGTAAATAGAAAAAGAGAGGAGAGAGAAGTTGCAGATGCTGCAAAGCTAGGTGAAGGGACCTGTGGAAATAGTCCAGTCGTAGGATGGCCAAAAGATAATTTAAGAAGAGATGCTCAGTGTTCAATTTGAAATAGTTTGCTTTGCTCTCATGTAAACTCCTTTTACGTCTCCCTTTAAATAATTGACAAAGTCTCTAATATTCATGGAAGCTTAATATGAGTGGGGTATTGGGTGGGGAACTCAAGGAAGCTTGAGTTTGGCATTGGGTCTAATGGTGGAGGGAAGACAGGATGTAGGAGTTGAATTGACCTCAAGAATGCAAGTTCTGTGCCATCTGCATCCTCTACACACCTAAGGAATCCTCAGTAATTTGGGGCAGGACTTTGGTGAGAGACCCAAACCCCAGGTGACTCTTGAGTTGTAAAATTTTGGATAGCAAAGATGATTTCTCTTGAAAAATTTAGAATTTTTGCTCTTTTAAAGTGATTTGGACCCCATAGCTCTTCTTCATCTTTACTAGATGTTTCATTAAACCCATGTTCCTGACTCATGGTTTTTTTCACTATCTGCTTCTCTAACTAGTGCAGTCTCTTTTGTCTGATCTACCTTTGTTTTGGATCTGGCTCTTTCCCTCACTCTTATGGCCTTGTGGGAAATGAATTATTCACTTCTGTACCTGGGTAGGGGACTGTTGTGCCCTGCCTAGCACCTGAACCCGGAAGACCTCTGATCACCCAGGAAGGAAGAGCAGACATGACTAATATTCTGGAAATTGTTTTCCTAAGTGTGAGTATGGGTAGACATTTGTTTTTCAAAAGTCATGTATGCCATGATCACATGGATTTAAACAGGTAAGGCCTTATGGCACTTTAAATGATATTAAGAGATCATTTCACTTAAGAGAGAAAGAAGGCAATAAAAGATTCATTATTAGCCATATTGTAAACCCTAGAGCCAATGCCTTGAAAATACTTTGTATACTGCTAACATCAAAGTCAGCACATATGCTTTTGGAGGAAATAATTAAAAATACTAATATAAGATAGTTTAAAAAATATTTTAATACTTCTACTAAGTCTATTTTGCTACTTCAGAATTTGCTAAATAGAAGCAAGCAGAATTTTCAGCTAGGAATGTGGTTTATGTGTGGATACTGACATTTTGACTTCATTCTAACAGTTGCTTAATATTCTCCTCTAATGAAATTGTTTCCAGTAATAAAATTGCATTGCAAAAACTTCTTAGGTTATCTAAGGCCAAAATTAGACACCTAGAATAACAAGAAAATAATTCTTGCCTGAGGACTGCTCTAGACAAGAGAAGCATGGTTGTGAAATCATTGTAAATGCATTTCTGCCTGTAGAATTTGCTAGGAAGGAGGTTCATTATGTTTCAGCTAAAGAGTCTGGAAGTGGGAATGGTGGAAACAGTGGGCTGAGAAGATCAGGGATACAATAAGTTACTTGACTTGAACGGCTATACAATTTATGGTCCGTGGTTAAGTTTGGTGAAGGTTTAGTAACAAAATGACAAACATATGTTTTCATACCATGCTGACTGTTGAAAAAAAATTGCCTATAAATACCTGTAGTGGTCTGCCCTTGTTGTCTATCCAACACCATCCTCAGTCTTTCTTTTGGGAACAGCACCTTCTTACCTTTGGAAATGACTCAAGCTTCATTCTAAAAGTGTTCCTTTGGGTTGGGAAATTTATAAAGTGTGAAACCAAGGAGATTCTGATGGCCAGGTTTGCTGCCCAAAGGAGGAAAGCAGTCTACAGTGAAAGGGTCAGTTTGCAGTTCTTGCAGTCTGAGTGTTCAGTCCCTTAATAATGAAGGACACTTTAGTGTGCTTCCTGTATATTTTTACTTTGCTTAAACTGATCTAAACTTTGTTTCTGTTACTTAGCAAAAAGAATCCTGATGAACACATAGACGCTATAGGTAGGAAAGATGCTTTATTAAAGGCTGGGAGGCTGGCACCAAAGTAACTCTGAGGTTTATAACCCTCTAAATTAATTGGTTGTTGGACATGACTGAGGAACATAGACTTGGGTTGGTAGAAGTTCCATTGATTAAGTGATGGATTATTTTCTGATAAATATTTAATGGTCCACAAGACCAGTCAAGGGACCTAAAGACTAATCAGTCCCTTTTGGTTGGTTAGCACAGTTGTCCAAACTCATTTTGTTTGTGTGATGAGTGTTCATGATTTACTGGGACTGATAGGACCCTATCACTGTGTCCCCTACTTGAGCAAATAGGTCCTTTCTGAAGCCCGAGTCAGGACAGCTTTGGAGTATACACTTGACAATATGGTCAAATAGTGAAAGTTGATGCCCTGTCTTAAACCTTCCCAGTTCTTTTTTATTTTATTTTATTTTATTTTTTTTTAAACATTTATTCACTTTTGAGAGACAGAGACAGAGCATGAGTAGGGGAGGGGCAGAGAGAGAGGGAGACACAGAATCCAAAGCAGGCTCCAGGCTCTGAGCTGTCAGCACAAAGCCTGATGTGGGGCTCGAACTCACGGACTGTGAGATCATGACCTGAGTTGAAGTCAGATGCTTAACCGATTGAGCCACCCAGGCCCCCTAAACCTTCCTAGTTCTAAGTCCATACCCTCTTGCTCATCGGCCAAAGAATTTAATAAACTATTCTCTGTTGAAGTGAAATTCATTGATAAAGGCTTATTTTGTTTCCCTTTCCAGTTAGTACTTACCTTTAAATGCACCGGAGCAAGCTAGTTGTGGATTTAATGTACTATGGTAGGAAGAGGGGAGAAATGACATTTTTGTGGAAGCACCACCCAGTTACCAGTAGGAGAAGCCATTACATTTATTAATGCTGGAATTCTTCCTAGCAGTGAGTCTCCATAGAGCATAACCACTCTTTGTAAATAGTATTTTATACCATCTATTCTGATGTGAATCCTACATTATTGCTTTTATGTGAATGAATCATACTTCCACATAGTACAATAATATGTACCATTTGTAGAGAGCTGCCATGTGCTAGATACTGCTGGTGCTTTCACACACTGTATCTCATTTAATTCATCTTCAGAACAATGTTATTTTACAGGAGAGAAAAACTAAGCACAGAGAAGTTAAGCAGCTTGGCTAAAGTCATAAGTCTAATGAGAGGGCATAACTCAGAAGACACACACCAATGTTGTATTTTTTAAATTGGACTCCTTGCCTGTATGAGTTACCTCCTTACCTGCCTTTCTTAGGTGGGGAGTGGGATGTGGTTGCCATCACAATCTCAAGGGAGAAGAAGGCCTTTGGGCAGCTTGCATGGATCATGATCTAACCCAGCTGTGGAAGAATCTTTTCTCTCTCTCTCTCTTCTTTAAATTTTATTTTATTTTGAGAAAGAGAGGTGGGGAGAGGGGGAGAGAATCCCAAGCAGACTCTGCACTGTCAGCTCGTATCCTGACATGGGGTTTGAACTCATGAACTGTGAGATCATGACCTGAGTCAAAATCAGGAGTAGAATGTTTAACTTACTGAGCTACCCAGATGCCCCAAGAATCTTGATATCAAGTAAGGATCACTAAATGTTACACATAGACTGAGTTCAGGTTGATTATCTCCTATTTTTTCAGAGGGTAATTCCTTGGGGTTTTTGGGAAATATTACATGGTACCTTATGGTGATTGAGTTACTGATTGAGAATCTATGGGTCTATTAATAATGTCTTATGATTCTGATTCCTAGAGGTATGTCAGATGTAGTTCATACCTGAAAGTTATAAATGGACTAGATTATACTCTTGCTTAATATGTTAATATATTAATAATTGACATCTCACCAGTAACTCCATTTTAGAGGCATCTGGATTAATGTACTGATACTCTCCTACTAAATTGAATTAGGTCTTTAAGGATCAAAATCTTTTCTAAATATTTTATTGTATTTTCGAAGTGTTTTTAATAACACTTTGTATATTCCAGATTTTTTAAAAAAATTTTGTTCTGTTTTTTCTAACTTCCTAAGTAAACACCAGTGCCATTGTAGGGTAAATCTGCATGAATCTTGACTGGTTCACAATCTGGAAATAGTATACAACTCCGTGAGGGGACAAAACTCAAGCTATCTTGCCCTATGTGTATATGGCTGATCTTTTATTTTTCTGCCTTGACTGTGTCCCAGTATGTAACACTGGTGTTGGTACCCCATCATTTGGGTACATGAATAGTTAGAAATAAAGGTGTGTAAGAGAGCTTTGCTATACCAGATGTAGGACCTTAATCCTTACTTTTCTAGACCTTAGAATGAGGTGACTGAGAGAAATTATCTGCAGGTTTCATTCCAACTTAAAAGCTGGAATTTTCTAATGCTGGAGAATTAGAGATTTGTTTTCTGGTGTCTGACCACAAAGCCTTTTGGAGGTAGAATAAAATACCACAAATTATGTTGTTCACTGTGTTGGGATAGAAGTTGAAGGCAGGAAGGCGTGCAGAGAGCCTTGATTTAGTTTCTCAGATGGCTTGCCCCCTGTTTCCTTCAAAATGATGGGCAGAGATTTTAATGTTTATCATGTTTTGACAATCTGTGATTTCTTTTATAAGCAATCATCATAGTGGATGTCAAGAACTATGTGGTAATTGACAATTATTCTGTGGTATCACGTAATATGTGTGCATCTGGGAATAAAGGTTTTAGAGAATTTTTTGGCTAAAGTATGGTTACACTCAGAAAGGAGGAGCTTTGTAAGTGAGAGCAGCTCCAGACTTCTATGAATTTCATGTTTAAGTTCATTAATGGCAGGGACTGTTTTTGGTATTCTGCAATGTGCACTATTCCTTTGTCTTTCTATATGCCAATTATGGGAGAAGGTGATAGTGGTGATTTATTTTAATTTAGATGCCAAAGAGTATTGAAATAACTTTTTTCTTTGAGAAGAAACATTTCAGAAATGTTTTAAGAATTTGAGAATGGTGGGGCGCCTAGGTGGCTCAGTCAGTTAAGCATCTGACTCTTGGTTTTGGCTCAGGTCGTGATCTCACAGCTTTGTGGGTTCGAGTCTTGCATTGGGTTCTGTGCTGACAGTGTGGAGCCTGCTTGAGATTCTTTCTCTCTCTCTCTCTTGAGAGAGTGGGGTCCCTCCCCCACTCATGCTGTCTCTGTCTCTCTCAAAATAAATAAATAAACGTAAAAAAAGAATTTAAGAATGCTATGTCAAGAATTACTATACTGAAATTAGGAAGAGTTACTAATTATAATGGGAATATATATACAAACACACCCACACTCATTTTCTAGGTGTATATGCTAATTAATATCAGAACATTCTACATTTTAGGAACAGATACCATTACCACTTCTATTAATCTTTTCCTTCCCATACCTACACCCATTAGCTTAATTAAGGCATTTATCACCACCCTTCTGGATTATTTTAAGAGTCACCTTGCTTTTCTCCTGGCTCTCACTCTTTTCTAAATACCACTCTGTACCAGATAGAGCAAATCAGCTACAATCAGATTAAAGCCTTAAGTGGCTTCCTACTGTCTAGCAAATAAAATCCAAACACTTGTAGCTTAGCAGTGAAGATCCTTGAAAGCCTGCGGGGAGTCCAACCTTGTTCCCTATAACTCTCCAGCCAGTATTCTATGTCCTAGTGGATTCAACTACTTGCTTTACTTTTTGTTCTTGTGTTTTTTCCTTCACAGTCATTTGCTTGTGCTGCTTCTTTATATATTAGTTTCCTAATAATCTCCTAATAATATAGTCTCTCTTATAATCAAGTCAGGATTGACTGTCCAGGCCTTCTCAAAAACCTAAGTCCATTCATTCCTTCTAATTCACTTCCATGAAAGTAATCTTTCTTTCCTTTAAGTCTGCTAGAATACTGAAACTCAAACATTATGAATATTCCTTTGTGTTACTGTTGTTTCTTATATACATGTTCTTTATGTTATGTCCTTTGATTATATTCTAACTTTTGGGGGCAGAGACCATGTCTTTTGTTTTTTTCCTTGAACAGTACCTTGTACAGGGTTGGCCATGGTAACTGCTAGTTGAATGAGCCAATGGATGAAGGGTTCTGGTAAAACCCCTTCCCTTGCTGTTTCTTTATTCTTTCTTTGATTTAGAAATCTCTCACTAATGTGAAGTGTGTGTGTTTTGTGTGACACTGGGTACATGTAGATGTGTTAGTCCATCCTTAGGCTGGTAAATTGTGACCACTGGTGTTCTCGTGCTGAATCTAGTGCTTAGATTGCTGATGTCCTCACATATTCTGAGATCATCTGCCTCTGTTCAAATGGGAAACTCTCTCCTGGAGAACCCTTCCTTCTGATTCAAGCACTAAATGGAAGAATAACATTTTTTATGCCCAAAGCCTTATTTTGCCCACATCCTTATTTCTTTGGACATATTCCCTCTCTTCTAAGTCAAATATTGCAGTAAATGTTGGTTTCCCTTATTTTTATTTTTCACCTTCAATTAATTCCTTAATTGTGCCACATAGGTTCTGCAAAATATTTCCCATATTTTAAGTTGTCCTAAAGCAGATCCACTCTGTTAAAAGACCGTTTTTAATCTTCTCAAATTCAAACACAAAGAGACTCAAATTTCTATCCAGTTCTAAATGATCAAAAAGACTTCCATATTTCTGCCCTCTCTCAATTGTCTCTCGTATGGCTTCCCTTTACTTGTGTGCTAGCTGCTGTATTTGGGTAGGTTCAGTTTATTAGCTGATAACTGCTCTCTGGTTAACAGTTTGGTGGGATAAAAGGTTAAACTACAAGTGAATTGGACTTTTTTTGGGGGAAGCATGGGGATCACTTAAATATTCCGCGAGTCCATATTATTTCTAGCCTGTTGTATGTATATTCTTCTTTAGATATTGCATGAGAATTTGCTGGTGGAAGAATGTTGGATCAAAGCCATTATATTAGTGTGAAAATTTAATTCAAGAAATAATTTATTTTGAATAACTATTATGGAGGCTTTGTGAGCTAGGAGCTAGAGAGGTAAAACATAAATAAAATATAGCATCAACCCTTACAGAAATAGATAAGAGATCAGTGGATCTCAGAAAGACCATACAACTTAAGAAGATTTCTCTGTCTTCACACTACATGGTGCACATACACAGTAGACTCTCTGTTACATGTTATAGTCAAATGTGGTATTCAGGCTAATCTAATGTTTTAATATCCAGAAAGCTACTGTAAATGTTATACGCAAATCACCAAGTTACAAAGCATTTGCATAAAATGAAACGCTCAGCATCTAACCACACCGATCTTTGCTTTAGAAAGTATATCAAGATCTTAAAGTGCCACTATGACCATCACTATAAATATTGATTAGCATGATATTGAAATTGTGCCAAAATACCTGTGATGAGAGAGTTTACTAGTAATAACTGCCATTAATTAAATGCTAATTATGTGTAAGTGTTTAGAACCTTTCTTTGTTCAATCCTCACATCATCTGTATAACTGGCCCAAGGTCACTCACATAGTAAGTGGTGGGGTTGGGCCTCACACCCAGGGAATTTGCCTTCAGAATCCATGTTCTTAACCACTAGTCTGTATTGCTTCTTAATTACTTTGGTGTTTTCAAATTTTGGTGTGCATAGGAATAATCTTAAGGAACTTCCAAGACGCCGATTCCTGGAGTCCCATCCTAGAGACCTAGATTCAGTAGATCTGAAGCTAGGCCTGGAAATCTGCATATAAGCAAGCACCTATATGATTCTGTGGTGCTGCAGTTACACTCTGAGAAATATGTGTTGTCTGTACTGTCTCAGGATTTAGTAATGTATATACAAGCACATAGGCATATCTGTAATGTCTTCTCTTACTGCACCAGGATTACAACTCCAGTACCGTATACTGGAACATATTCTAGCCAGAGTTAGAATAATTATTTCCCCTGCCTGTCCTGAAACTAGTTATGTGACTTTGGCCAAAGTCATATATATATATATATATATATATATATATATATATATATATATATAACTTATATGAGATTTATTATAAAGAATTGGTTTATGGATTATGGAGGCTGGTGAGCCCATAGTGTGGGCCAGCAGGTTTGGGACCCAGGAATGCTGATGGTACAGATAAAATCCAAAAGCAATCTTCTGGAGAGTTCTCCAGAAATGTTCTGGAGTCTTCTGGCTCAGGGAGGCCACTCTTTTTGTTCATTTCAGGTCCTCAAGTGATTGCACATTATGGAGGGCAACCTGCTTTACCAGAAATTCACTGATTGATTGATTTCTTTTTTTCTTTTTCTTTCTTTTTTTTTTTGAGGGGGGGGGAGAGAACGCATGAGCGAGGGAGAGGGACAGAGGGAAAGAGAAAAAATCTCAAGCAGGCTCCATGCTCAGTGCAGAGTCCAACACAGGGCTCTATCCCTGACCCTGGGACCATGACCTGAGCTGAAATCAAGGCTCTGATACTCAATTGGCTGAACCACCCAGATGCTCCCCAAACTCAGTGATTTAAGTGTTAATCCCGTCCCAAAACATGGTCCAAGAGGCCACATAAAATTAACCATCATATTACCCAATTTCTCTGGGTTCCATAGGTAAAATCCCTTTGATAAAATCATCAGGGAACTGAACCAAGTGATCATAACTATATAAAAGTGTCTCTAAATGAGTGACCAATGGGACACACCCTGGCAGCTGATGCCTTTAGTTTGGCTCAAAGTTGTCTTATCGAATATTTTTAAAAATTTTAATTACTGGTAGTTTCTAACAAATTTCACATGAAAATCTGTATTTCTGGTTGCTTCAAAAAAATCAATGATTTTGCAACATTGCATGGCCACAGTGTAGCTGAGTCACAGATGTCACCTGTAGGGGGATTTTGCTACCTCCTTGTATCTCACTCTCTGTATCTCACTCTCTCAGTCCACGGATTTAATTTCTGTGAGCTGCTGAGCCCCTATAGGGATTTGAGTTTTTGACCATTGCCTTCCTAGCTACTAAACATTTGTTGCAGCTCCACCTCCCTGATAAATTTGACAAAGGGAGAAGTTGGATTTCTGAAACACATGAAAGCTTATGCCAGGAAATCACTATTTCTTCATCGTGTACAGTATGGTTTATCACCTCTCCCAGGGTTACCTTCTCTGGGCTCCACAGATCACTAACTTCTTTTGAATTAACAAAAGGGATGCTTTTATATTTTTGTATACTTTCTTGGTAGGAGATGTTAGAAACTATGAAGTGGGTTCTTCAGTCACTGAATGGCATCAACCAGATTAAAAAGACAGAGGAACATTGATATAAAAAGAGAACCTGCTACTTTTGTACAGAGTTGAAATAGTTTAGGAAGCAGTTTCAAATGTGTAGGTTATCTTTCCTATAGCAAGACTGGCTTTATAGGAAAAAGAATGGGCAGTTGTTTAATAGTGAGATTTCAAAGGTATAATAGCTTCATAACTTCCCCAGTTGCTCTCTGAATGCTGAAATTACTTCAACCAGGACAAAGTCTTTTATTTCATAATGGTAGAGAAAGCAGAAACCTTTGAGAATAGCAACACAGGGCCTAAGGAACAAAGTGGTGATATTAGATCCATATTGCAAATACATTTTGATAGGGGACTAGGGAAAAGATGAAACCCAGGGGCCTTGTAGGTCTGAAAATAGTTGAGGGAAAAAGAGTACAGTAAAGAATTTACTCTACTGATTGTTTAGTCTTTTTCTCCCCCCCATATAAACATGCCTGTGGCCACTTTTTTTCTGACAAAATATGTATAAATTGCCTTTAAGACTTTGAAAATTAATTCCATCAGGCATATGGTTTGCAAACATGCTCTCCTTTTCTGTGTTTAAAAAAATATATTTCAGATGTATAGCATTATTATTATGGCTTCTCTAGAAGTCATCCTTCATAAAAGTAATTCAGGAATGTTAGAATCTTTGTCAGTTTCTTGGCAAACAGTATTCGATTCTATATTCATACTCCATAGGACACACAATTTTAGAGGTATTCTGGAATGTTTCCAAATTTTATTTTGGAACTCAGCACTTCATTATCTTTATTAATTCTAATCAATAATAGTTTATAATAGTCCTGAATGTGTTAGCTGTAAATCGCTACTTTATTCCATTCAGCGAGAATGTTCTTGCTCTTCTTTTTCCCAGAGTATATATTTGAATGTTGACTTTTGTGTGCCAGGTTTTTTTTCTGATACTTGGATTCCTGTGGATAGTTTGTAAGAAGATCATCCAGAGAGAGAATGCCTAGGTTTTAATGTCTAATGTTAGATTTTCCACTTGGGAGGCAAATGCTTGCCTCCTGATTTTCCATCTTAAGAATTTCCTATTACTTTTCTTTTTTCTTTCTATTAATTTTGAACATATTAAGGTCATCATTTACTCTAGCCAGTTGCTTATTTTCATCTTGAATTGATTTGTAGTTTTCTTACTTTTAAATCCACCTAGTAGTTTATTTCTAAGTCCCTTTTCCTTAAGTCATAGAAAGAGAAATATTATACTTAGCAAAAGTTTTATGCTTCCTATGCTGTCTTTTGGAGTAATTTTAGAAAATTACTGACTATAGCTCTTAGAAAATTGCTTATTATGCCATTCCCTTGTTTGGCTCAGAGACAAAATAAGCTTAGGTCCTAGGGCCGTGGCAGTTTTTTCCCTCTGCCAGATAATAGTCTCTATATGAAACTTCAGACTTCAGGGAGTTATTTCTGATCTTCAAGGATACGTGATAATGGTGCTTTCTCTTGGCTCAAAGGCTGGGATACTTCCTGCTTTCCAATGCAGGTAAAGGGTGGAGAGTAGCAAGAAATATATTCTATTTTGGAAAAACAAATAAATGGACTTAGAGGAAGACTGTATGTGTTGAAAGTAGTTATTGTATTATAATTGGAAACATGAATAATGTGTATTTGAATAATAGAAATGATTAAACTGTCCTTGGAGTTTATATGGCATATTATATAGTAAAGTTTTTTTTTTAAATGAGAGAAAAATAAATTGTACAGGAATCCCATGTTATCAGAATAGCTTGCAGATTTTGTTCATAATACCTCTATCTTCAGTCTTGTCCTCCTCCTTTTAAAGATATATAAACACAGACTAAAAGATGGTATGTATATTGATGGGTCATTTAAGGTGACAATGGAAAGACCACCCAGTGGACCCATGAGCAGACTGATGATGGTCAGTGTTACCACCTTCAGTTTGGGGCGTTTAAAGAAAAGGAATATACATATGGTTTGTCTGTGTTAATCACTTGATTAATCACAGGTGGGTTATCCATGGTGGTTTTTAAATCTCTGGTTAGTTTTTTCTGTGGCTCAGAGTTCTTTTTTTTTTTTTTTAATTTTTTTAATGTTTATTTATTTTTTGAGAGAGAGATTGACAGAGTGTGAGCAGGGGAGGGGCAGAGAGAGAGAGAGAGAGAGAGAGAGAGAGAGAGAGAGGAAGACACAGAATTTGAAGCAGGCTCCAGGCTCTGGGCTGTCAGCACAGAGCCCGATGCGGGGCTCGAACCCACGAACCGTGAGATCATGACCTGAGCTGAAGTCAGATGCTCAACCTGTGGCTCAGCGTTCTTGTGAACCACGTGTCATTGTGTGCCAACTAATGCCAATTAATTTCCTGTACCAGCCTAGGCCCTTGAGTTGTGTCAGTCTGGGACAGAACCAGACTTGGGGGAGGAGATTCCTGCTCCAGTGTGGAAACTAGAGGGGTGGATTGCTGAGCAGGTGTTGACATTGTGGAATCCCAGGGAGGACTGGTCCTTGCAGCCTTGGGAAAACCTGCTTTTGTACTACGTGGGAGAATCTCCCTTTATGTTAGAGGTTTTGTTCACTTTCTGTTCACTCTTTGATAACTGTCCTAAGTTTAGAAGCGACTTGGGTGTCATTACATACATACTGGCAACTAGAATAAATTCTAATCTGAGTAGTTAGAACTGAAATAGTCTGCTCAAAGGTAGAACACATTTCATTTGTTCATTTGTCCATTTCATTTGTTCGTTTATTTGGGGGGTTTCTCTAGTGACTGTCTGATGACCTGCATACATGTTCATTATCTACTTGATAGTTCAAAAGGTGGTCAGAAACGTTATGTCTCTCTCATGATCCTAAATGGAAAGGTAAGAAACCCAGAGGAAAAATGACATCTTCCCTCTTGGCTTATTTTTAATATTAATATAATGTCAGTGTTTTTTAAATGCTGAACTTTGTAATGCATGTGTGCTTTGAATTATTTTGTTCAATGTAGAACTGTGGAAAAATTACATGCGTACTCATGTCACTCAACGGCCTGATCCATCAGAGCTGGAAAAATTACAGTCATCTTGGGTGACTTTGAGTTTCTCCCTTGTTCTTATAAGGCTCACACTCTTCCACACACTAATGTTCTCTAACAGCTTCCCACTGGTAATGCGTGTCTGGCTAAGTGACTTCTAGTGAATGTAGCTATTATTGTGCTTAATTGTATTTCACTTATTATTCCAGTGGCGTACTACGACATCAAGATAACTTACAAGTCTAATTTACCCACGTGGATATTGCTTTTGTGCTTTACATTGTGCTCTAGAATTTCAAGGCTCTGAAATTATTTTCTACTTTTTAGGGGTCCAAAAGTCAAGTTGTTTTCTGTTATCTTCTTTAATTTTCACAAGTAAATTGTGTTAAGTTGGATGGACCCCTGGTCTTCGGAGAGCTAAGCCCAAGTGGTCACATAAAATCCAGACTATCGAGGCCCCGAGAGGCTAATCCAGAGGTCCCCTCAAGGTGAATGTGTAGCATTCAATTATCAGAGACCTCCTAATAATGCTAATAATGAGAACAATTGTCATTTTGGGGGTGCTTACTAGGTTTGGGACTATATATATTATCCTAAGGTAATAAATTGGGAAGGTAGGATACAGTTCAAACTCCTTTTCTTTCTTTGCATTGAAAGGCTTTCTGCATATCTGTTCTGCTGTCCTCTACTATTAATTTTCTGGTCAGAATGGTCTATTTATAGTTCTCTACAGACATACCTTGCCTTTTTAAAAAAAACACAGATTTATTCACATATAATTCACATAAGCATGCAATTCACCTCTTTAAAGTGTACAACTCAATGGTTTTTAGTATATTTATAAAGATGTGCAACTGTGAGCACAAGTTTAGAATATTCTCATCACCTACCCCCCCCCAAAAAAAAAAAAACCCATATCCATTAGCAGTCACTCCCTTTCTTCCTTCTGCCCACCCTTCTATAAGCTACTAATCTACTATTAGTCTCTATAGAGTCACCTATTTTGGTCATGTCAAGTAAATGGAGCCATACCATATGTGGTCTTTTTGTGATGGACTTCTTTCACTTAGCATGATGTTTTCAAAGTTCATCCATATTGTAACATGTGTCAGTACTTCATTTCTTTTTATTGCCAAATAATATTTTATTGTATGAATATGCCATATTTTTTATCCATTTTTCAGTTGATGGACATGTGGTTTGTTTCTACTCTTTGGATATTATGAATGTGCTTCTATGACTATTCATGTTCAAGTTTTTGTGTGGATACATGTTTTTATTTTTTTTGGGGGGGGTATATATCAAGGAGTGTTAATCCTGGGTCATATGGTAATTCTGTGTTTAACCTTTTGAGGAAGTACTGGACTGGTTTCCACACCAGCTACAGCACTACAGCACTTTACGTTCTCACCAGCAGTTCCTAAGGGTTCTAATTCCTCCACACTCTTGCCTTTATTATTATCTTGCCTTGTTATTATCTGTTTTTTGATTATATCCATGCTAATGGGTATGAAATGGTATCACACAGTAGTTTTTATTTGTATTTTCCTGATGACTAACGATGGTGAACATCTCTCCATGTGTTTATTGATCTCTTGTGTATCTTCTTTGGAGACATATCTATGTATACTCTTTTTCCATCTTCAAAATGGATTTGTGTTTATATTTATATTTATATTATTGAGTTATAAGAATTTTTTTATGTATTCCAGATAAAGGTCCCTTATCAGTTATATGAGTTTCAATATTTTCTCTCCTGTGGGTTGTCATTTCAGTTTTTTAATGATTAACCACAAAAGTTTTAAATTTTGATGAAGTCCAGTATATCTATTTTTTCTTTTTTTTGTTTGTGCCTTTGTTTTCATAATTAAAATGCCATCGTCTAATCTGAGGTCATGAAGATTTACCCCCTCGCCCCCATTTTCTTCTAAGGGTTTTATAGTTTTATCTCTTACATTTATGTCTTTTATCTGTTTTGAGCTAATTTTTGCATATGGTGTGAGATAGGGATCTGACTTCATTCTTTTGCATAGGTATATCCAATTATTTCAGCACAATCTTGCATTTTTGAACTTTTATTTATTCCCAGAATGCTCTTCTATCTTCTTCTTGGCTGTTGAAATCCTTTGAGTCAGCTCACCTTCTGCTTCCTATAAGAGGTCTTTTGACCACCTTAGCTTAAAGTGATTTCTCTCCTTTTAACTTGTCATCTTTTCATGGGTATGTACCTTTTCTCTCTGCATAACTAGGGCATGAAACTATATCTTATACCTATCACTTGACCTATGAAGTGTCAATTATCAGTGTCCCCTATTGCCACTGTAAAAGTCAGTGGAAGGCTGGAAGAGTAATAGGTTTTGGCCCTCTAACTCTGACATCCTTAATAGTTTCATATGTGACTATATTTGAGTTGTAGGAGGTAATCAGAGGTGTTATAGCTTTATCATGGTGATATTCTGTAGATTCTTATGACCTTATCAACAATTATATTAAGTACATTAAAAATTCTAGTATCTACTATAATTAATTAATTAATTAATTAATTTATTTATAAATGTTATTTACTTTTGAAAGGGAGAGAGAGGGAGGGGAGGGACACAGAGAGAATCCCAAGCTCACTGTGGAGCCTGGCACAGAGCTTGATCCCATGACCATGAGATCATGATATGAGCCAAAATCAAAAGTTGGAGGCTTAACTGACTGAATCACACAGTTGCCCCATGTCTACTGCATTTTAAAGAACAACAATATCGATATTATATAAAGTTTTTAGGATTTAGTAAATAACTGTCTAATATTTGCTTTTTGTGTGAAAAGAATTTGGGCATAAGGTCTGTTTTCATCAAAAATTCTGTTATTATGAACATCTAATATGCTTTTACCTTAAATGATTCACAGAATGAGATGCAGTTTTTGTAACATTGTAGATCAATGGATATTCTGCAAATTGGTATTTTTTTTCTGAATTATACATTGGTGACCCTGCTATTTCCAGGTTTAATAGAGAATTGACTGCCATTTGGTTTCTCAGTGAGGATATAGTTTTGGGAATAAGGTTATATTTCAGGAGAAATTCTGTAAGTTGTTTTGAATATCTAATATGCTCCCTTTAGTGACTGATAGAATCGGATGTGTCTTATGTAACATATGGCAAATCAGTAGATATTCTACAAGAGTAGATTTTCTATGGTTTATAATACTGAATCATCCACCTATTCAGACATATGAGAACAGGTTTTCCATGAGGTATTCTTGGGAAGGTGGAATCCATGGGTTCTACTTTCCTTTATACTTTTATTTATTTTTTTAATTTTTAAATGTTTTTTTTTTATTTATTTATGAGACAGAGAAAGACAGAGCATGAGCAGGGGAGGGACAGAGAGAGAGGGAGACACAGAATCTGAAGCAGGCTCCAGGCTCTGAGCTGTCAGCACAGAGCCCAATGCGGGGCTTGAACTCACAGACTGTGAGATCATGACCTGAGCTGAAGTCAGATGCTTAACTGACTGAGCCACCCAGGTGCCCCATTCCTTTATACTTTTAAATCCAATAATCTTACAACTCTGTAATATATAAAATATTCCCAGATATAGCTAGTTCCTTTCCAAATGGCCAGGGAAAGATAGAAGAGCAAGAAGATCTCGTAACCAAACAGTCTTTCAACAACTTCACTAGATTTTGCTTAGGAAATTGAAATTGTCTTTTGGTACTATGCTTTTTCATTTGCATTTCTTGTTCTGCTGGAGGTTTCCAGAATATAGTGCGGGGTTAGTAATTGCACATTACTTCTTTCCCTACTCCTTTTCTGAGCTATTAGAATGGTCTGGGTGATCTGATGGCTGTTTTATTATTTTGCAGTGAGTGGCTTAAAAGGATAATTTACACAGAATTACCCTTAAAGTGCATGTGTAAGTTTAATATATGTTGTACTCTGCATTTTTACAGGATGTGTGCAGTGGCAATTTGTACTCTGTAATAGAGAAGAGATATCTAGTTTCTCAAGGCTAGACTCTGAGTTAATTAGGTGGAACTGTCTTCCAGATGTGTCAGATAGTTAGTAACTATTTATAGTTGCTGTTCTTTTGGTACCAGAAGTAACTTTGCTCTCCCCTGAATTCCCTTAGCATTTTATCTGTCCCTTACTGCTCTCATCACCTTCCACCCCCTGTTGTAGGTTAGCTCTAGCTATCTACCTTTTTTTATCTCCCTGCTTCCTTTTCACATAGTTTGACTCATGATGTTCATTTAATAGATGTGGTAATACTGGTGTTGGGAAGCAAATATTCCAGCTTTTAGCTCTCTGAGCAGGTGATAGGATCACACCTCCCACCACCTTTGGCTACGTGACTCGCTTTGGCATAGAAGTAATGCATGTCACTTTCAGGGGAAAGTATTTAATAGCCAGTGTTCAACTCCTACTTTTCCTTCCTCTTAACTATGATTGTATCTTGGGATGGAGCCTGAGTCCCTGAATGACTTGGAAGACCAGAGCCCCCTGCTGACCTGCAAAAGACATGTAGCTTAAGTAAGAGATATATTTTTGATGCTTTAAACAGCTGAGATGTTGGGTTATTTTTTTGTGCACATCATAACCTAGCCTGTTCTGGCAGGTGAAGTAAACCTGCATTTCCAATACGAGAGCCACCAGCCACATGTGGCTATTGAACCCTTGAAATATGGCTAGTCCAGTTGGAGATGTGCCATATGTATAAAACACATACTGGATTTTGAATACTTAGTATGAAAAAGGTATGTAAAATATTCCATTAGTGATTTTTAAATGTTTACACGTTGAAATGATATTTTGGGCATAGGGGATTAAACAAAATATATTATTAAAATTCATCCCACCTGTTTACTTTAAAAAAAATTATACATGTGATTGCATTATCATTCTGTTGGACAATGCTGCACTGAATGATAAACTTACTGAAGACACAAGCTCTATCTTTCACCCTTATTCTCTCATAGCATCCCATAGTGGTCTGGTATATGGGATATGTTAAATAAATATAAGTTTAATGAGTGAACTATGTCTCCACTTATATTTTGTTTAACATTAAAAAATAATGCAATATTCAACATGAAGCTTATTTGTATTTTTGTGTTTAATAATTTCCTCTTTTAATTCCTTTGGCTAAAGAATAAAATCTTTAAATCAGGAAATTTAATGGTATGTTTTAATGTTATGTTTGTGTTATGTTAATGTTTTAAAATGTTGCACACTGCAAAAATGCTGGGCTTCTGGTCATTAAATACATGACCTAATCAAAAACTTAGCATGGTTAATCCCAATGGCTAGCATTTTTTAACATTGCAAAAATAACCAAGAAGTCCCTGTTTGTTTAGTCATATTGTGACCTTTATTTATTTACCAATGTCATCCATTTTCATTATTTACATTATTGTTTTCCCCTTTGCATGAGGCCTTATGCTACAAATCAAAAGGAAACAGGGAGAAGCAGAGCAACCTTGAGGGCCTTTTGCCACATCAGATGTGGATGACCCCTCACATGAGGAAGCAGGGCTTTCAGGTTCTGGATGAATGAGACAGAAAGCAAAATAAGTGGTGCAAGGAGCCCTGGAAAGTAATATGACTTTAAGAAATAAAGGGTGGAGCATAGGAAATATAGTCAATGGTGTTGTAATAGCGTTGTATGGTGACAGGTGGTAGCTATACTTGTGGTGAGCAGAGCAAAAATTAGATTTAAGCTTAAACGTAGATTTGTGGAGTCAGTATGTTGAACATCTGAAACTAACATAACATTGTGTGTTAACTCTACAAACAAACAAACAAACCAAAAGTGAGATGAAACTTTTAGTGAAAAAAAAAAAACAGGTGGAGAAAACAAAGTAACAAAGATGCTGGAAAAAATTACAAGCACTTAGTAAATTATAGCTATTGGCATAAGAGTAGAGGGAGTTATGGAAGGACATATACTAGGCTGTTCCATTGGCTAAAGAGGCACAGGGGAAGGAGAGATAGACGCCTCCACCAAAAGACTGTAGGATAAGCAAGGACATGTCCACACACCAATTTATCCATAATTTGCACAAAACTCTGTGTTATGTGTACATGCATAGAAAGACATATGACACGGTGGTTACCAAAATATTAGTGGTACTTTACTTTCTGGGTCATGGCTGAATTTCAGATAATTTTACTTTCTTTGTTACACATTTGACTTTTTTCCCAAATGGGCATTTTGTATCATCAGTAAATAACCTGATCAGCATTTTTGCATTTATGAGTAACATGAAGACAGAGTTTAAGGATCCAATCAGAAGTTGTCTATATTATTTGTATTCCATTGGAACAACTGTCAAGTTATTATAAATAAAAAAGAGGAGTAATTAGAAGTGTATTAAGTATATGTGTTCATTTCAATTACCAGAGAATATTTAAATATACCTATTAATAGGTATGGTATACTCTTCTGTGAGTTAGGCTTCAGTTTCCTTCCTAACTGACAAAGTGAAATAGCTTGTTCAGATTATGGAAGTGTCTTATCTGAAAGTGAACATTTATTCAGAAAGAAAGAAAATGCTTTTATAAGATTATAAAGGATTTGGGAATTATGCCATGAGGGCACATGCTGAGTAATGTCAGTTTTTCAGGCAGGGTGCCAAGTTTTGTCAAAGAAAGGCAAATATGGGATTTATTTTGCAATATCTGGAAAACTTAGAACTCTAATTTCTTGGAAAATCTTTCCAAGATAAATTTAATGTGATGGCATTCTACTTCAAAAAATTACATATAGCAAGAGGAAAGGAAAAACAAAGTACAACAAGATGTTAGATGAGAAAAGGAGGTTTTTCTTCCCCCAAAGAGATTGTGACCTTGCTGAATTCAATTATGTGTCTGACAGCCTCACAGAAAACATCCTTGTAAGGTTAATTTTGCTGAAACTCCTGAGCAAGGGTAAAGTAAAAAAATGATCTTTTACCATCAGTTCACTTTTCTTCATCTTTAAAAATGTGCAAAAGATGAGGTGTTATGTGTTCAAAAGTGTTCTGAGTCTGTGGGGGATCCTGAACAAGTCACTGAAACTTTCTTGGTCCCATTTTTCTCATTTGTCTAATATTTAGTCTTTGGACTATACAGCATTCCATGTTTCCTCCTAGGTTTTATTTTTAAAAATAAAATGAAACTATTTTATGATTTTTGATATGTTTATATACTGTCTGATGTATATCAGTAAAAACTTTTTTTTTTTTTTAAATTAAGGTCTGGTTCTTCTATGATATAAAAAGCATTGTTCTTCTATGATATAAAAAGTTGGTGAGTTTATATATAGCATTACCTAGAACTATGACTTCCCCCAAAGTCCCTTTGAGGTTTCCACACACTTTGAAAGCTTGGTTGCCACAAGGGTCATGGTGATTGACAGGGAGAATTCAACTGATACAGGTTCATGTCTGTATCTGTAAGATGGCTGTGCAGACTTGGAGACGTCAAAACATCCTCTCCATTGCAGGATAAGTATCCCTTGCCCTCAAGTCTTCTTGGAGCCATCCTGCTGATGGTGACTCTGCCTGCCTTGGGTGGGACATCTGCTCAGGTTCTCGGACCTTTATTAGGCATGTTCCAGCTGCTCTGAGAGGCTCCTAGACAGAACAGTGCGTGTAAGTGTGAACTATGAAGCTGCAGCAGGCAATGAGTGCATTTTGCTCTGTGACTGTTTCCCTCCATTCCTCCTCATCAGCTTTGGAGTTGGTGGGGGTCAATCCAGCAGATTTTTTTAAAGTTTATTTATTTATTTTGAGAGAGAGAGAGTGAACAGTGGAGGGATAGAGAGGGAAGAAGAGAGAGAATCCAAAGCAGGGTCCACACTGTCAGCACAGAGCCCAACGCAGGGCTTGATTTCACAAACCAAACTGTGAGAGTATGACCCAGGCTGAGATCAAGAGTTAGACACTTAACCAACTGAGCCACCCAGGTGCCCCAATTCAGGAAATTTTTGAACAACTTTTTAATTGAAGGTGAATTCTAGGTGACCTTGTGACTTGACTGTCCAAAGTAGGGTGTTTTAAGCCTATATGATGTGTTTACTATACTCCCAGTGAAGAAAAATTGTGAATGGTTTATTCATTTATTCTACATTTATTGAGTGCCTACCAAATGCCATCTTGGGGACAACAAATATGAAAAAGCAAAATATGATAATGCAGTAAGGACTAGGAGATACTAATTAAGGAACTAATTAAGATTCGGACAACTTCAGTGAGGAGGTATTATTTTCTCCTTGGTGAAAAGAAGGAGCCAGCCATGAAAAGGCCTGGTGTTAGGATATTTTGGGCAGAGGGACTAGTCTCTGGAAATGTGGGGACGAGTTTCATATGTTCAAAGAACAGAAAGAAGGCCAGCATGGCCAGAGTGCAGTGCGTGCTGGAGAGAATGACAGGAGTTGAAGTACAGAGGTGGGTGGGTGTGAGGTCAGGTGAGCCTTGCAGGGAAAAGTTTGGATTTTATTGTAAGAGCAGTAAACTGGAGGGTTTAAGCAAGAGAAGGACACCTTCTGATTTCTGCTTTTCATAATTCCTCCATCTGTTTGGTGGAGAATGGATGGTTGGAAGAGTATGCAGGATTAGGGTATTAGTAATCCAGTATTCCATGTAAGAGATGATGGTGACTCAGACAAGATTAGCAGCGATTGAGAAGGAGAGAAATGTCATGGCTTTGGGACATGTTCTGGGGGAAAGCCCATGAGGTTTATTAATGGATGCTTGTAGGAGAATAAGGAAAAGCATGAATCAATGATGATTCCTGTGTTGTGGGCTTGAATAACCGGGTGGATGATGTGCCATTTACTGGAGACGGACTGGTCTGGAGGCATATGGAAGAATTCTGTTTTTGCTGTAAAGTTTGAGCTGCCCATTAGATATTGAAAGGGAGATGTTAGAGAGGTCACTTGAGACCTCAATGTAAAGACTCAGACTGGAGATTTAAATTTGGGAATCATTGGCACTGACTTAGTATGAATTGTGAAAAACTAGATAAAATTGTAAACCAGTCCTATAATTTATCTTGGGTGTGTGCTATTTTCCAGTCAGAAAAAAAAAATCTTTCATAAAATGATATGGTAATTATTACTTATTACTTAGGCTTTTTGTAGTAGTTGATTATCAGGCAGTTAGAATAACCACATCACTTTTATCTGATAATTAGAGTTAATTTGCAAGTACTGATAATAGGCTGACTCACTGAATAAACAAAATACAGAGCACAAAGTTTGTCTTTTACAATCATGTGTGTGAAGTTCCTTTTCATGTCTTTTAGGCTTGGGTTGCTGAATTCTTGAGCGTTTAATTCAGAATTTTCATTCTTTTTCATTGCCAAGCCAATGGCTTTATTGTATTGTGTTCTTCTGGTGAAATGCTGCTGGGGAAAATTATTACTCCTCCCCCACCCTCATCTGAACAGTACTTTTTTTTTTAAATTTAATTTATTGTCAAATAAATTTGTGTGTGTACAATTGTGTACACACAATTGTGTACAGTGTGTACAGTGTGCTCTTGGTTTTGGGGGTAGATTCCCGTGGTTCATCGCTTACATACAACACCCAGTACTCTTTCCAACAAGTGCCTTCCTCAGTCTCAATGCCCATCACCCATTTCCTCCCAGTCTACCCTCAGTTTGTTTTCTGAATTTAAGAGTCTCCCATGGTTTGCCACCCTCCCTCTGTTTGTAACTATTTTTTTCCCATTCCCTTCCCCCAGGTCTTCTGTTAAGTTTCTCAAGTTCCACATATGAGTGAAAACATATGAATGGTACTTCTGAAAGCTGGTTGCACTGGCAGGCCTCGAAGCTTGGAAGCTAGCTGTGATTATAGAGATGCTTCACCTTATTGAGAATCTACCAAATGTCTGTCAAGGTGCTGGTTGTTTTGCATAGGTTGTCTTGAAATTTGATTAAGCCCCTTCCAATGTAGGCATTTTTATTTCCATTTTAATGGTGAATAAACAAAAGCTCAAGGTCACCTGGCTAGCAAATGGCAGGGTCAGGACTAACATCTAAGTCTGTCTGGTTCCAAACTCATTTATAGTTTTTATTCTGCCAGGCTGTTAAACTACCAAAATTCCCCTTAGTTTATTCTCCCAGTCCTGTTTTCCCCTATCAATTCTTTTATATCTTTCTGGCCAACTACCCAAGTAGCTACCACCCACATTTCCTGTTTTAAAAATGATCACGGGAGATGCACATGCCCACCCCCTGATACTTCTGCTTTCTATCTATAGATTTCAGCCCCTGCCATACCTGCCTTCTCAACCATGCCCTTCTATTACTCTTTAGTATTCTATTAGTTAAGCAGACTTCACATTCTTTAACCTTTCCCTTCAACATTTCCCTATACTCTTGCCAAAACTCAGTCTTGGCTTTATTCTAAGTTATAAGTTCCTGAGCCAAATTCGTCACTAGTGGTCAGTTCTTCCACTTTTTCTGGCTCTCAGACTGAGGAACAGAGGTCAGCAAATTTCCTGCTTCCCATCACACCCAGACTATTGTTTTCTCATTGTCTCTCAAGAACTTGTGTTTTGAACTGTCCTCCATCCTTGTATGCCACACTTTTTCCATCTTATCTTCAGCTCACACCTTCTGATTGTTTCTCACCCTATTGAGAGTCTGCTTTGGCTGACTTCCTCTCTTTCTTCTAGCATCCCAGGAACCTAAATAACTTATCTACTGTTCCAGTCCCTGTCTTCACAGATCTTTGGCCTCTGGACCTTAAGCAGCTTTATCTCTGTGACGTTCTTGCTCCTTATAGGCACTGCCACACTTCTCATCTGAAATGGTCTTCTCAGGTGATATTGCTTATGGTTCTACCTTGTCTCAATCTTCTCTCCTATTAAATCTTGGCTTTATTTTCATTGTCAAAGCTCCTTGCCCCATCTGTTTCCTTGACATGCCACACTGGCCTCTCCCACCTTCCTATGCATAGGGACTTTTTGATCCACCATTTAAACTCAGGTCTTGCTAGCTTCATGGCTTTCAGGCTCTGGTCTCATTTTACTTGCCTTGCAAATCTAGAATTCTGAGTAGACTCCACCATCTGATTTCTATATTCCTGAGCTAAAAAAAGTCACAAACCCTGATTTTTTTTTTTTTTTACAATAGGAAAATTTATTATAGCATTTTAGCACATAGTCAAAATTCCCATGGTTACTTAAATCAGTAACTCAATAACGTCATCAAAGACCTGGGATCTCTCCCCGTCTGTTGCTTCTATTAGGTTAGCTTCAGTCTGACTAGTTATCTTCATGATTGCAGGACAGCTGCTATAGTTCCAAGGACCATACAGAGATAGCACTCAGCAGAAAAATTGGTCTGATTGATCTTGCCACAATTATCAACCCATAATTAGACCTCTGGCTCTATTGCAATCTCATTGCTAATTAGCTCCCACATGTGTTCCCCACTGGGACTAGTCTGAGTTTTTTCAAACCCCAGTCTTATCAAGCCTTACCTACTTCCTTTTTTTGCCTCAATATTTTCTCCCACTTCTGTTCCTATTACCAGTATCCTTTGGTCCCATCCATTCACTCCATATTATCTACCCCTGATAATAATTCTTCCTGAAGCATGGTGCTGAGTATATTACCTTTTGCAACCCACTTGCAGTGGATCCCTCGAGTTTAGACTCCTTTGTGTGACATTCAAGGTCCATCATGGCTTGGCCCTATACCACGTTTCTAATTTTAACTTCCATTATTCCTGTTCATATACCCAATGAGCCAATCAAACTGAAAATTCGTGACCATTCCTTCAATGCTCCCAGATTTTCCCACCCCTATTTTTGTTCCTTATTTCTGAAGAGGACGTCTCTTCAACTCTGCAAATGAAATTAGTACATACTTTAAGGTCTAACTCCATTGTTATTTGCTATCAAAGGTTTCCTGATTTCTCTCATTCCCAGCAAGAAATTATAGTCTTTTCTGAATTTTAAAGTTGCTTATCTTTGGCCATTCTTTATTTTGTATGATTATTTTTATATACCTCCGTATCAGTTGCTCTATAGCCCCAGTTTTCAATATTTCCCACTGATATCATTTGAACAAATCTTTAAGAGTTTGATGGTTTAGTTGTTGTTTAGACTTTTTTTTTCTGGCCTCTGATCCTAGTATCTGTTATGTGCTTAGAGGACATCCGGCTTTGGGGCCCTCTGGGACTGTACATAATTTTGCCTGGAAAAAAGACCAAACACTATAACAAAAATTGTTCCCCTGGGCATTTAGTTCTATCGATATGAGGTTGTTTGTGTCTTTTCAGTTTAACAGAGTGTTTTAATTAAGAAACATAGCAAAAAAGATTTTTTTAAAATGTTTATTTATTTTTGAGACAGAGAGAGACAGAGCATGAACGGGGGAGGGTCAGAGAGAGGGAGACACAGAATCTGAAACAGGCTCCAGGCTCTGAGCTGTCAGCACAGAGCCTGACGCGGGGCTCGAACTCACAGACCGTGAGATCATGACCTGAGCCAAAGTCGGCCGCTTAACCGACTGAGCCACCCAGGCGCCCCAAAAAAGATTTAAACAAGTATCATCAAGTTAACATTGAGGTCCTCAGTTTTTTAAAATATCATTTAATTGTATTGATCCTACCTTTAAAGTACCTGTGAAATCTATCTCCTCTCCATTCATACTGCTGGTGCCTCATTTCTGATGCCCACCACCTTTCTTTGCCACTAGATTCTTCCCACTGCTATTTGTCCATAGCAGAGTTGTCTCCATCCTAAACAAATCTTGTGATGCCATTCCTCTGCTTTTACACATTTTCTGATTCTCGTCACTTCTAGGAGTAAGTCCAAATTCATTTGCAGGACTTTAAATTCCCTTTAGATACCCAATTGCCTTCCTCAGGTTCATCTCTTGCTGCTTACTTAGTAGTATTTCCTGTCTCAGCTATTCTGAGAGTTTCACTCTTCTCAGAAAAGCCCATGATTTTCTGAGGGCTGAAATATCCTCATTTCTTACCCTGGCCAATTCCCATTGATCATTTAAGGCCAGTTCAAACACCACCTTGTCTGTGAGACTTTTTCTGCCATCCTCAGAGAATGGATCCTTTTCTGTACTAGTCATTCATTCATTCATTCATTCATTCATGTATTAAAATCCAGGTGGTGAGAAATGCTGGTATACAACACAGAAGTCTTTATTTTAATATTTTAGGTTTTTATTTAAATTCTAGTAATTAACATATAGTGTAGTATTAGTTTCAGGAGTAGAATTTAGTGATTCATCACTTACATTTAACACCCAGTCTTTAAATATGGACTGTATGAGGCTATACAAGAAAATCTATATACAAGAAAATGCATATACAAGAAAATGTATAGGGAACTGTACAAGAAAATGACAATATTGAAGGAATGGAGGGGATAAAATTTGAAAAACTCCCAATGCATTAGAAAGAAATTCTAAGACTTAATGCCTGATTAGATGGGGTGGAATGCAGAAAGTGGAAGAGAATAGAATAATCCCCAAATTTCTATCTTAAGTGACACAGTAGGTATATGAGCATCCAAAGAGATAAGAAAAAATAGGAAAGAGCATGTCAGGTGGGTAGTATGAGTTTAGTTTTGACATACCTCTAGGATATCTGAGTGGACATGCTCAGCACACAGTGGGATATGTGGATTAGTCAGTGTGGGCTGCCATAACAAAATACCATAGACTAGATGACTTAAACAACAGAAATTTATTTTCTTACTGTTCTGGAGGCTGGAAATCTGTGGTTAAGGTGCTAGCAGTTTGGTGTCTGGTGAGAGCTCTCCTTTTGGGTTACAGATGTTTGCCTCAGTATGCTCACATGGTCTTACTTTGGTGTGTGCACATTGATAGAATGAGCCAGTGAGCTTTCTGGTGTCTTTTCTTACATGGACACTGATCATCTGGGATTGGGGGCTCACCCTTATGATCTCATTTAATCTTAATTACTTCCTGAAAGGCTCCATCTCCAAATACAGTTACAGTGGAGCTAGGGCTTCAACATAGGAATTTGTAGCGGGCAGGGGAGGCACAAACAGTCAATAACATATATAGAAGTCTAAAACTGACAAAGTAAAAAGATAATGAACATTAAGGGTCCTGTATATTTCTACTATCCTTTTGGCTTCCTATTTCCACTTCCATTGATGCCCACTTTGCAAATTTAAGTGCATAATACCAGAGAATAGTTAGGATTTTGCTGAAGGACAATAGGGAAAGCTATACTTTGAATAGTCTTTAAACTTCATCCATGAAAACAACCTAAATTCAATGGATGAATGAATAAAGAAAATGTGGTATATACATAGAATGGAATACCATTCAGCCTTTGAAAAGAAGGAACTCATGCCATATGTGACAATATGGATGAACCTAGAAGACATTATGCTAAGTGAAATAAGTCACAAAGGACAAATGCTGCAAGATTCCACTTATATAAGGTATCTAAAATAGCTAACTTTGTAGAACAGAGAGTAGAATGGTAGGGGCTGTGGGGAAGGAGCAATGGGGAATTACTATTCAATGGGTATAAAGTTTCAGTTATACAAAATAAGTTCTAGAGATCTGTTGTACAACACTATGCCTATAGTTAACAGTACTGTATTATGCACTTAAACATTAGTTAGGAAGGTAGATCTCATGTTAACTGTTCTTACCACAATAATAATAAAACTCTCTCTTGTGCTAAGAAATTAAACTTTTTCTATCTTTTATTTCATTTTGTCTGTTTCATCAGGTATTTGGCCAACTCGTGGAATTCTCCTGCAGTTTAATCCAAATTTTATAGATCTATAAAATGTAGATACAGTTTATAGTACCTAGTCTATAGTTCATAGATCTTAAAAGTTTGAAACCTACTGACCTTTCTGGGTAATAATCAGTTATGGGACTCTTACATGTATAAACTTTAATATACTACTTCATATATTAAGTGGACTTTACCATTGCTTTGCTTCCTTTGTGATACGAATGTGAGGTAGCCTGAGCTGTTGAGAAAGTAGCTGTGGTCCAGATGTGAGTTGAGTGACTCACCCAGGATACTACAAACCAGGGTGGGAGCCTGTATGACCTTGCTTCCATCCTTAGCTACAAGCCAACTGGCTTCTCTTAAGAAAAGAAAAGCCGCAACAATTTGTTGATCCAAGCCTTTTAAATATCATTATTTCTCCATTCATTGTTTTATTCCTCTAAACTTTAAGGTATGATCTTTCTTTTAGATAAATGCTGCTTAATTTTAAAGAGGAAATATAAAAAATTGGTTTATAAATTAACCATTCTTGATAGAATAGAGTTTAGTTTATCATTTAAATATTTTAAATATTTTCCTTCCTCATTACACTTCTGTTCAAATGAGGAGGTAGGGAGGGGAGTGATTATTTGCAATGCTAAGCTTCTCTTAGGTTTATAAATTGGCTTGCTGAGGAACTTCTTGCAAGAGTGAACTCATTTCATTTATTGTATGATTATAAATATATAGGTTAATATAGCTTTTCATTTATTTGAAATGTACTTAACAATATCAGGTTGTTTGAGGCTGAAATAAGCATTTTCTGTAAAAGACTTATTAGCACAGAACCTGGCATATGGAGAGGATAGAACTAATGTTAGGTGTTTTTACTATTATGATTGCCAGACTCCGTGTTAGGCACTGAAGATAGAAAGAAGATAAAAGGACACTATAACGAGATTAAAGTCTGGTATGAGGCCTGCAGGGAAGGAGTTGGAATTACCATTGTTCTCTGAGAATAGAATTTTGGCTATTTTGTAGGTTGGATCTAGAGCCTTCTGCCAGCTTACACTCCAGGTCTGTGCATCTACTCTCACGAAATAGGCAGATCTGCAAAATGCACAAAGGATTACAGGGGATGAATGAAGCATAGTATTTTTACATGGCATGGCATTAGACACCAGCATTCTCTAGTTTAAAAGCTCAAGTATGCTTCCCGGGCTTTGATTTCACTTTATCCGTTGCATCTTCCCTGCCCCTTCAAGGGGAGAGAGCATAGCTGAAACACAACTACCAGTTGTTATTTATGTCAAGCTTCATCTCTTTGATTATCAAAGTACAAATCTTGCTTTGCTGAAGAACTTTTTAGATTTGTTTTTATTAGTGTAGTGATTAAGCGGATCTGTGGAAAATGGGTACTTTCCAATTTCTTGGAAGTCTAAACATGTTTTAATGGTTTGTTTCAACATGTTTTACTTTCTATGTTTCAGTAGCTTAAGGCGTATTACTGATTAGAAGACAAAGAAACTTTTTTGAATTACTTTATTAACCTTACATTTACCACTTATGGTAATTTATAGTTAGAAAATTTGGTTATCTTAAAAACATTTGAAACTAATTTTTCTTAGCACCTAAAATGGTAATGTTCAGATGTGTCACAAAACTTTCAATCATAACTGGCTTTGATTTCCTAACAAGTTAAGGTACAATTACCTCCTTAGAAATCAGAGCCAGTAGTTTGGATTTTACAAATGATGAAACTAAAATCTATTGAAAACATTTTCAATATTAAGAAAATAAATTTTAAAAAATCTATTTAAGTATATTTTACCAGATGTTCAATAGAAAGAGTATCATGTTCATGCATTCTTCCTGCTAAATGTTTGGATTTTTAAATAATAGGGTTCTTTCTTTCTAATAGTTGTCTCCTGGGTGGTCCATAATACTGACTTTGTTAGATTTGCAAAATTGATCTGTATTTCAAACTTAAGTGCAGGAAAACGCAAAACATGTTTCTAGTGACAATGTTTATAGAAAGAGAGTGAGAAGGCCCAGTGGAAATTCCAGAAAATGATTTATCTTATCTAGAAAAATTAGAAGTGGTCCTGTTATTACTTCATTGGCTTCTTCTACAAGATAGTGTGTAAATAAAATTTTGCAGGCCTAATTGAAAATAAAAGGATAGTGAATGGAATTTAGCTCTGGTAGTCCTGTTTTATTAAAGCATGGCTCGTTTCAGCTAAAATTTTTAAAACATCTTCATTATGAACATTCTTTCATGGAAGCTTAATGAAAGAGTACCTATATCTCAGGTTAGCTCAGAAATTTTTGGAGGCATTCAGTAATTCCTAAGTATCCCACATGGACAGCTGCATGCTTTGGTGGAAGGGCGAGGTAGGGTCAGAGAAATCTGGGATGAAATCCTGGCTCTATCGCCTACCAGCAGTGTCACTCTGACCCAGCTGATTAAGCTTGTTGCATCTCAGTCTCCTCACTTATAAAACGGGGAGCAAAATAACCAACTCCTAAGGTTATGTTGAGAGGAAAGTGAAATCCATTATGTAGAGCGTCTGGTAGTGTTTTGTTAGTTTTACTTGGCATCTTTTTTCATAAAAATAATTCTCCTTCCAAAGTTTGATATTATCTGATATAGAATATAACTCACAGAATGAAGTGAATGGTCTAAGTCAGGGGTTGGCCAACCATGGCCTTCTGCCTTTTTGGTAAATATAATTTGATTGCAGCATAGCTCCATGCATTCATTCATTTAGGTATAGTCCATGACTGCTTTTGCACTACCAAAGCAATGTAGTTGCAACAGAGACCTTGTGGCCCATAAAACCTACAATATTTACTGTCTGACCTTTTACAGAAAGTTTGCCAACCCCTGCTGTAAGTTGTTGTCAAGAGATTGCTTAATTGATATGATGAAGTGTCATGGTTTGGGCAAGTGGGAGGATCCATTTTAAGTGAGGTACCATGGGAGTAGACTACAGTATTACTTAGCTATTCCTAGGGTTAAGAGAAATCTACAGATTATCTGTGATTAGTGCTGAAGTCTCCTGGAATAGTTGGGAATAACAAATGTAAGCCTTATAGAAGGGGATTTGGATGGGACTGAAATTCTTCTCATGATTCAGTTTCAGAGTAGAGAAGAACTAGAGACTGCTATCAGATCTCATCATATGGTGTCCTTTATCAGCCTATTTCTATGAAATTGTTCAGAGCTCTCATTATACAGTTTGGATTCAGTCATTCTCAACATATCCTTGTGTATCGTTCTAAGACCTGAATTGCAAGATTGCTACCAAGTGTCTGAGACCTTGAATTGAGTGGATTTTTCCTGGTTATCGGAGTGGGATTCTCCAAGTGCTGGAGTGGGCCAAAGCAGGTAAGGCTGTGTGTGCTACTTATTACCTGAAGGTTCAAAACTACATTCCACTTAATTCAATAATTTTGATAGATTTAATATCAGAACAATTGTTGGCCTCTACTGGAATTTCTGAGAAGTACCTTTCATTTTTCACAGTAAGTTAGATTTGGCTAGTCTCAAAATCTGTTTTTTGTCCTGAGTTGATCTTTGGGAAGTTAGACCATACAATAATCACTCCTGAAAGCTGTTTAGTGCTTTAGAGTTTACCAACGGCTTCCATTTACACAATTTCACTCAAATATCACCATCACCATACAAGTTAGAAGGACTGGAATTATCCTTCTTTTGTAAATGATGAAAACTTCAGGTTCCAGGAAGTTAAGCCAGTTGCCAAAAGCCATATAGCTCTAAATGGTGAAGAGGGCCTTGAATTTGTCTTCTGACTTCGTATCCTATGTTTGCTCTACCACGTCATTTTGTCTGATGTTCCCTCTTAAACAAATTTATTGAAAAATGGGTAAAACATAAAATCCCATTAGTTTACAAAAGAGACATCTAGAGAAGAGAACATAGTGAATTTCATATTAGAAAGCAAGAAAGATCATCTGAACCTGAGGTTGTAAACTATTGGCCCATAAGTCTTATTTGGTCTGCAGATATATTTGGCTTAGCCTATATGATATCGGCCTATATATGGTTTTATTAAAAAAAAAAAAAAAGACACAGTGGGGCACCTGGGTGGCTCAGTCGGTTAAGCATCCAACTCCTGATTTCAGCTCAGGTCATGATCCCAGGGTTTTGGCATCTAGTCCCTTAGGATTCTCTTTCTCTCTTTCCCTCTGCCCCTCTCCCCTGCTTGCACACACTCTGTCTCTAAAAATAAAATTAAAAAAAATACATGGAATTAGCTATCGATTAATAGCACAAATAAGTCCTAGTTTCCAGATCTTAGAAAGATCTGGCTGTACTGGGCCCACATTCCTACCTCGCAATAAACTAGACTGAAACACTGAAACCCTTGCCTCCTTTGGAGCCGATCATCTGCTTTCCAGGTTCTGTCAGTCTCTCTCACTCTGTCTTGTCTTCCCAGCCACCCTTTGCTTTCATCATTTATAATACTTATCTGGCTCATTTAGGCATTTGAATTTGTGACCACTGATAGCATACTCAGTTTATGAAGGAGGAAATTAAATTTGAATAGTAGGGCAATTTGGTGGCACCAAGATTAGACCTTGTTTCTCTCAGATAGAGCCCTTGGGCTCTCTGGCACCATGTCTGTATTATTACTAAATTATTACTAAAGAATAATAGAACAGCAAGGGAATAGTAATTAGTTAAGAAATTATACATACTTTTTAATCCATTAATAATGTTTAATGAAGGTCTACTATATGTTTTATATTTATGTTCTATGAGGTAGATTTCAAATTTTTTTTATCAGACTATGGTTTGTAGCTTTCAGTTAAAAAAACACGGCCATGCAAATTGCAGGAATGAACTTCATTTTTTTTTTTTGTATCGGAGGAGTTGGGGAGAGGGTGCATTTTTTTAATTGAAGTATAATGGGCATGTAACATTATATTAGTTTCAGGTGTATAACATGTTGGTGTGATATTTGTATACATTGCGAAATTATCACCACAATAAATATAGTTACCATCTGCAGAGGGTGCATTTTGAATGGATTTGGTGGAGACTAAGTTTCAGTTTTAGAAGCAGAAGTATGTTTTTTCCCTTCTGTGTGATGGAAGCATCATCAGGCATGTAATAAATGCCTCCTTAGTGGAAACCCTCAAGATAGACAATAGTGTATGTTAAAGAGAAACAGGGAAGAGAGGCAACTGTATGTACTGGAATTGTGGGTATGTACTGAGAGACTGGAAAGAGAAGTGCAGGCGGGGGCAGACTGGCATGCTATCACAGAAGGAGTCTGCAGGGGCTGAGAGAGTGTAGGCGGTTTAAAGGAGTTGATGGTGATGTGTACCCAGTGATAAGAAAAGGTGGCAGGTATACAAATGGGTTGAATGAAGCACAGTGTTTATCATTTATTTTTTTCTGAAGTGTAATTTCTAGGATGGATTATATAGTTTAAATCGAAAGGGATAAATTATATTCTATTGAGTGAAACAACTAACTGGGGAACTTGCCAAAGATAACTATAATAAACAATGGATAGTTGACATTCTTGTTTGAATGAACCTTTAAAATCCATAAAACAAATGTTAGATGAATATATTTCTGGATAGTTATGATTGCTGTTCTTGTTATTCATTCATTCATTCATTCATTGTTTATGAAAATTTGCTATTTGGTAAGTAGTGGGGAATATCCAAAGATGAAATCATTACGCCATGCCTTTGCTCTCAACCTAGCTGGGGAGTTGAGATAGGAAGATAGGAAAAATGTTATATAAGACAAGCCCACATGAGTGCATGTTTTGGCTGTTTAGGGAAAGAGACACCACTTTTCCTGGCTTGATCTGGAGACTTTTTAAGGGATGAGGACTAGGGATTTGAAGCAGACCTTGAAGGATGAGTAGGACTAGAAATGGTAGAAGCTTCTTTAGAGAGGGGTAGTGGAAGACCAAAGGCCAGATGGCAGAGAGCAATAAGGAGACAAACGTGACAGAAGCACGTGAACTTCCTGGCAGAGTAGGAGAGAGCTGGACAGGGTGGAAGGTGACAAATTGTAAAGGGTCTTGACTCCCAGGCTAGAAACTTGCATTTTATTTATTTATTTATTTATTTATTTATTTATTTATTTATTATAAATTTTTAAATAAAAATTACTTTATAAAAATAATGTTTTTATCTTTGAGAGAGAAAGTACTAGTGTGGGAGGGGCACAGAGAGAGCAGGCAGAGGATCTGAAGCTGGCTCTGCACTGACAACAGTGAGCCTGATGTGGGGCTCAAACTCAGGAATTAAGAGATCATGACCTGAGCAGATGTTGGATGCTCAACTGACTGAGCCACTCACTTAACTACCCAGTCAGCCCAAAACCTTGCATTTTATTTATTTAATTTATTTATTTTTATTATTATTTTTTAATGTTTTTATTTTATTTTATTTTTTGAGAGAGAGAGGGAGAGAGACAGAATGTGAGTTGGGGAGGGGCAGAGAGAGAGAGAGGGAGATGCAGAATCTGAAGCAGGCTCCAGGCTCCCAGCTGTCAGCACAGAGCCTGACGCGAGGCTCGAACTCACAGACCGCAAGATCATGACCTGAGCTGAAGTCAGATGCTTAATCCAATTAGCCACCCAGGCGCCCCAAGAAATTGCATTTTAAAGATATGGTTTCCATAGTTGACCAGGGGATCTTGATGCCAAGATTATGGTATATATTAAACAGTGTTTGAAATGGATAACTCTGTAGAGTTTGTAAAACGCCTTTGTTAATAGTTGCAGTTTAGAAGACAGTTTGCTCAGGAGAGAATCCAAACCTTCCTAAGGAGAAAAAATTCCCCAGACTCTCACTTGGAGTTCACTTGGAGACTCTCCAAGGCATAACATAGGATGTGCAGACTGGTACACCACACCAGGGGGAAATGTACAGAAGAATGTCTGTCAAGAGCAGATTATAGCTGGAGAATCCTATTTTGCGAAAGACAGTATTGAGTCTGGAATGTTGTTTTATTTTTAGTTTCTGTATATGCCTATGGAAGTCACCTTATATTGGAGTCCTTATAAAGCCTCTCATGTTACAGGACACTCACTCAATTATCTCATTTGGAACAGCAAAGTACTATTTGGGGAAGACACATTACACTGCAATGACCTCAATCAGTGCTATTTTTATTTGCTCATAGAGGTATGCTGACATGGTGGGTAAAAAAGGAGGCAAGGAAATTTAATACGCTTTCTGTTATTATTCCTGGAGGCATGAGTTTGCAATGGCAGGTGCCGGATGTAATTCTAAATTGCCTTTTAAAGCCATATAGTAGGTATTTATGCTGTGGACATCATGAATATATGCCTCAAGACAAAAGATAAACAGCTCCCTAATTTAATATGACTAGGAACTCATGGCTTGTAATAAAATTTCCAGAAAGGGTAGATTCAGAAAATGTTTCTCTAGCACTGAGGCAGATGTGAAGATGTACTTTTTGGAAAACTGTTTGATGTCTTAAAGTTGGGGTAGAAATGGAGAGTCTGGATAAAATTGTTTCATGAAATTTGCAACATTCCAAAATTAATAGTTAGTTTTGTAGGATGTGTTTTAAAATATGAACAATTAATCATACAACCATTAGGCTTGAACAAGTATTATTCACAGAGGGTAATCATAAAGCAACCGAATTTTTAGTCATCCACTGTTCTTTTAAATTTATTCGTGCTCCTACTTATTCTTCTTGGTCTTGTTTGAAGTTTAAATATTGCCTCATGACTCTTCCAGTCATTTCCACTTCCTCTGGAAGTTTATGAAACACAGTCTCTGTTTAGTAACTAGTGTGTCCAATCCAGGTGTTTATCCCAGACCTCAAATTTTCTTGAAGTTAAAGCTTCACCTGTTTTCCCAGTGCAGGGCTGTTGCAGATTGTCCTCTCTAGTGGGAGATGCGCTGAGAAGCTTTTCTCTTTCCCACTCGGTGCTTCTATTTCTTCTCTTCTCCCAGCTTGCTAACTTTGAAGCATAGTGGGGTATGCAATCAAAGAGAAAAGACTGGAGCAGAAAAGTACTCATTATCTTCTGTGGGTTCTGGAAATCTTTCCATCACTAGGGATCACTTATCTATAATTTTCTTACATGGTGAAAGCATTTCTTCAGGATGGTCCTTCAAGATGTTTTGGTCATCTTTTAGGCTTCTGGCCATACACCTACAGTTCCTTTTGTTGAGGCCCCTCACCTGCTTATCATCTCAGGCATTTTAAGTACACAGTTGTGTGGCTTTAAATACACCCACACTGTGGTACATCTATACCACCATACCTCCCCAGAACTTTTTTATCTTTCCAAAATGAAACAGTGGACCTATTAAATACTCACTTCCTATTGCCCCCTCCCCCATTTTACCTTCTGTCTCTATGAATTTGATTACTGTAGGTGTCTCATATAAGAAGAACCATACAGTCTTTGGCCTTTTGTGACTAACTTATTTCATTTAGCATCATGCCCTCAAGGTTTATTCCTGTTGTAGAATGTGATCGAATTCTCTTCCTTTTTAAGACTGAATAGTATTCTATTGTATGTATATGTCCTATTCTGCTTATCCATTCATATGTTGGTAGACACTTAGGTTGCTTCCACCTTTTGTCTGTTATGAATAATACTGCTATGAATATGGGTATACAAGTATCTCTTCAACTCTCTGCTTTCACTTTTTTGAGTATATGTTCATAAGTTAAATTGCTGGAACATGTGGTAATTCTGTGTTTACTTTTTTTAGGAACTGCCATGTTGTCTTCCGCAGTGGCTGCATCATTTTACAGTGTGCACCACTAATGCACAAGGGGTCCTCACCAACACTTGTTATTTTCCACTTTTATTGTTACTGTGTTTGATAATAGCCATTTTAACGGATGTGAAGTGGTATCACATTGTGGTTTTCATTTTTGATTTGCATTTCCCTAGTGACTGGTGATGTCAAGCATCTTTTAATGTGCTTATTGGCCATTTGTATAGCCTCTTTGAAAAATGTCTATTCAAGCCCTTGGCTCATTTTTGAATTGGGTTGTTTGTATTTTTGTTGTTGAGCAGCAGCATCCTTGGATAGGATTGAAGGTGACCTATTTTCAGGTCCTGTGTGTTGTATCATCAAAATCTTGAAGGACGGGGTGCCTGGATGGCTCACCTGAGCCATGGCTCACCTGGCTCACCTGGTTGAACACCTGACTTCAGCTCAGGTCATGATCTCACAGTTCGTTCAAGCCCTGTGTCGGGCTCTGTACTGACAGCTCAGAGCCTGGAGCCTGCTTTGGGTTCTGGGTCTCCCTCTCTCTCTGCCCTCCCCTGCTCATGCTCTGTCTCTCTCTCTCTCAAAAATAAATAAATTAAAAAACAATTAAAAATAAAGATCTTAGAAGGACATAGATGGCACACTCCAACAGGAGAACTGAGGATAGTTTGGTGAGGTGTGTGCAGGTTTATGGCACACCAGTAAAGTATGTACAGTATCCCTTGTTAACAATTTAGAACCATTATTGCCCCTGGGCCTGGGGGGACAAGGGGGATGAGTAGTGACAGCCTAGAGAGAACCATATCCATGGGAAAGGATGGCCCAGCAGGAGCTATGGGCTTCACTCCAGCCTCCATTAACTTTCAGCCAGCAGGGCGGGAAATGGAGAAATAAATAGCCCATCTTACCCCTCTTCCCTTGCTCTGATCTCTTGCTGTTACCTTTCATTGGCCAGCCCTGTCCTACAGCCTGGTTGATGCAGTCCACAGAGGTCAGCCTTCAGGACATGAAACAGGATGGTTAAACGTGGAGGCTGGATCTGAATTGGTAAACAAGACATCCAGCTCATGTGCGGCGTTCCCATTTGGTCCACAGGACCTTCTATCTATCTTTGGAGTACAGTTAGTTCTCAGACCAGAGCCCCTCCTTTGCTGCCCCAGGCTGCTTCAGTCAGCCCCTTGAATTCTCAGGTGTGTGAGTCCAATGCCATTTCACCACCTCCAGGAAACATGTGTTGCTCTAAGTAGTTCTGTTGAAGTTGCTTACCCCAGACTTGAAGTAAGGGGTAAGTCCTACCCTGGCCTCTTTCTCTTGTGGGGAAGATAAGGCTCTCAGCACACCAACAGCTTTCTCCATATATTCTCCTTTGCTTTCCAATCACCTGCCCTTTTATACCCTCCATGTAGGTGTGGAAAGGGGGTAAAAGCCATGAAAGTGTGGGCCATGCATAGTGATCTGACTCCTCTTTCCAGAATATAACAGCTATGGTTTAAGGACTTCAGAACCTGGGACTGAATTAGTTAGCTATATTTTAACATCCTGTTACAAACATCATATTCAATATGTATTCCTTAAAGTTTGTATATTTGGGTTAATGTAAACACATTTTTTTCAAGTCCTCTCAGTGGGAAATGGGGAAGACTGCTTTATATTTGGGATCACTTTATCACTTTATACTTGGGGATATAAGGTATGCTTTATTTGGAAACTTTTCTGATGTAGAAACACAGATCAATTAGGATAGTTCATAATTTCCATGACATTTACCCTAGTATATACTTAGCTGTGAACAGCTAAATCCAAAATTAAGTAAATCAAAAAAGATTTCAAATTTAGTAAGGTGCACCTAAGTGAAAAATAAGTTTCATTCTAGAAATATTCTTGTTCAGTTCCTGGTAAGTTCAATAAATATCTTCCTTGGAATAAATAGTTTCACATCTGATTTGTTTATACTTTTAACTTGTTCTAACTGTGAAGGCCTAATTTTAATTGATTTTAGAATGAGCTTTAAGCCATTCTTCTTTTCACATTTATGGTCACTCAAAGCAGATGTGTTCTGGGAACTGGTTTCCTTATCTCGGCAGAATAGTAGTGGAGAAGAGTATCCAACATCTGCACTCAGAAACAAGGCATTAAGCTGTCATTTCTTAAAGTATTCTCTTAATACTTGCCCCATAATTTTCAGGTTTTAAATGAGTTCAGGAGAACTCTGAAGACTTAACTTGTGACGTATATCTATGGCTCTAATAAATTACAAATATTAAATTTTGTCTTCTGGTGCAAATGTGTTGTCACTGTGCTCCGTTTGCACTTGTAACTTCAGCCTTCTTTATAGGATTGACATAGTTTCATGTGCTATCATTTTAAGTAAAGACTTTCCTGTTTTCTCTTGTGAATCTTCCACGAATGGACCCAGTGGTTCCTGGGACCTCAAGGGGGAGGGAACAGGGCATTTTTAAGGCAGTGAAACTATTCTGTATGAGATTGTAATGGTGGATATATGACATTATGTATTTGGCAAAATCTAATACAACTATACAATGCAAAGAGTGAACCCTAATATAAACTATGGCCTTTAGTTAATAATAATCTATAAATATGGGTTTGTGTACCACACATGGACAAATGTACTACACTAATGCTAACAGCAGGGGAAGCTGTGTGAGGGAAAGGCAGTATATGGGAACTCTGTACTTCCTGAACAATTTTTCTGTAAATCTAAAACTGCTCCCCAAAAGTCTGTTAATTAAAAAAAAAATTGCGTGTGAAGATTAGTTACATGCATAGCCACTTTACTTTTGTAGAATCTCTTTGGTGAGCATACTTGTTTCAAGCTTACATAATATAGTTAAAAAAATGACTCTCTTCTCAAAGAGAAATAATCAGTTGAACAAATCGGTAGTTATCAGAATGCAGTCTGTAGTACATCCTGTTTTTCTAACTTCTCCAATTTAAGTAAAACAATCCAAATTTCACGGAGGAAGGGAGGATGCTACTTGGTTTTAAGGCTGCATTAACGCTGTTAGGGTCCCCTCAGAATACGGGAGGAAAGCCTTCAGCACATATACCAGATTCTAGCATTGAGAGAGGGGGAAAGTGAGAGAGAGAGAAAGAGAGAGAGAGACCATTTTATTGCTTATTTTATTACTTGCAGGAGACTCAACTGTAAAATATTCTTAGTGTAGTTATTTGCGCTTGCTGAATACCAAGTAGTCACCCTGTGCCAGGCCATTCCAAATTCCTTCTCTTCTCTGGTCCAGATATGGCAGCTGAGTGGCTTCTTATGGTCTGCTGAGGTCAGCCTCCAATTATCAGAAGAGATAGGTGATGACTTTTCCTTCTTAGTCTGCAACTGATCTGTATCCTTTGATATGTCACACGCCTCCAGTTCTGAAACAATGTGTAACAGAAATGGTCATTTGTTAATGGAGCTTGTTCTCAGCACTGGATGTTCTCAGCGCTGATTCACACCCAAGAGAGGCCTTTACTTGGCTGTGCATATGCTGTTTCAGATAGAACATTCTAGTAGGCCAGGGACTTGAATCTCTTCAGTTTTATGTGTGAAGGGAATACCTGGTTTCTTGAATTCAGCTAGGTTGGCTTGAATCTGTTACATTGTAGGTTTGAAGAAGCATGCCATTCCTGATGTTCATTTCCCATTTCATGAACCCTCAGAGTAGAGCCATTAAGGACTGGAAAAAAAAAAGGAAGAAAGAAAGCCTTCCATTAGTCTGATGAGGTTGTACCCCTCATGCAGTGAAATTTCAGGAGCTGCAAGAAGGGTCTCTTTGCTCCCCCAAAAGTACGCTGAAGTCTGGTTCCTTTAATTTTATAATTAATAATGCATTTAGTAACACTAGATCAAGGATGATCTTATGTTAAAATGTAAATATTTCGTGGGTATTACTCTTTTCAGTCATACTCTTTATGGTGAGCTGCTAAGAGCTCAGATACTTGTAAGGCAAAGAGAGGAGAAAGATTGAGGGTTTGGTGGCCTGATTTGGGTGGGAACGGTGGAGCATGACACTGAGGGACACAGATAATGAAAACTCAGGCCAGAGGATAAATGGTCCTTGTTTAGTCGGTTTTCCCTTGGAGTTTTCTTGAGAGGAATTGAGCAGGGTTGGTACATGTTGTATTAGAGATTGTGTGTGTGTGTGTGTGTGTGTGTGTGTGTGTGTGTGTGAGAAAGAGAGAGAGAGGTGATATGTTAAGGGTACAGTGGGAAGGTTGGGATAGGAATTGGTAGCTTTATTATGGACTAGACTTAAGTGAGACCATTTGTTTTGTCACAGTCATACTTGTAGGTGTGAATTTATATCTCCATGCCTCTTTAATTTGGACAGAGGGAAATGTGCAGAATTGTAGTTTCAACTGTGCAGAATTCTATAGATTAGATGCATAGGGCATCGCAGCCCTAATGTATTCATAACAAAGAAATACCCACTCTGTTCCTTTGTCAAGTTATACCTCAAATACTGAAAGTATTATTTCCAATAACTTTTTCCCTGTCATTAAGTTGATGACAGTTTTATGCTGGAAGTAGAAGCTTTTTGTGCACCTATAGTGTTTCTTAAATTACCTATAAGAAAAGTGGTACCAGAGTAGTTTAAGGAGTGAGGCTTTGGTTTTGTCCCAGTTCAGTACATTATAATTTCAATGCTATGCACTCCACAGATACTAGTGAGTGCAGAGATAAGTGCTTAGTTTAGAGTTTTAGAAGAAAGAGCTAATGAGATTCAATGTAGCATTAGAAATATCTCCTTCTCCCTCAGGCCAACTTTGTGAGCCCCAGGTTGATAAAGTAAAGCTATAATAGGATTATGTACTTTTCAGAAGTACTTTGACATTTAATATCCATTTGTGGGGTCTTTTGTGGTCATAGAGGCCTAATATATTACATTTTTAAGGGATCAGAGGAGTTATATGGTTTAAACCATCACGTTTTGAGTGAGGAAACTGATGCCCCTAGGTGACTTTTTTAAGGTCACAGTACTGGTGAGCTAGAGAACAACCAGCTATCACTTTATTTACTTTGCTCTTATTTTGGAGATTTTATTAAAAAGAACCATTCAAATTTTCTTTTAGGCCCATATTGATGAGGTCTTAGTGTTCTAATTTGGTTATTCATTTGAAAATATTTGTTAATCTTCTATTATGTGCTGGGTACTGAGCTAGGTACAGAATCTATATATATAGTTGTGAAAAAAATCCATGGTTTCTGCTCTCATGGCTGCAACTGACTTATGGATATTTATCCTGTAGAATATAAATCATCATAGTAAATTATTTACTAGTAGCTTACCATCTGCTAGGCACTAAGTTACACAAATATAAAAGCAGGAGTTGAGTGCTATAGGCATCCTCTTAGAATTATTTAACTCTAGGAGAACTTTGTAATAGAGACGCCTCTAACACTAACCATGAGGCGTTGGTGAGATCAGACTCCACAGGCATGATGGGTTGTACATGGTATGGGGTTAATTTTGCTCTGCAAAGACCATGAACTGAGAATTAGAAGACTGGGGTAGTAATAATTGAGCTACTTAAGCTGACTCAGATAAACTAATTCACATTTTATAGCCTTAAGTTTCCTCTAGACCCAGCAAACTTTATTAGTAAAAAGTTGGGCTTTGAAGGTAGAAAGGTGTGGTTTGAGTTCTGGTTTTTCTGTTTACTAGCTGTGTAACCAACTTATAGAGGAATAACAGTCTTCTCGTGGGGGGGTTGTTTAGAGGATAAAAATGAAGTAGCCTACATAAAGTCTGTGATGTTTATCCCATTCCTACCACACCTTCCACCACATAGGATTCTGATTGCCCTGGAGACAGCAATGGGAAGGGATACCATAAACAATGAACCATCAATGTTATAGTGCTTATTGAGGAGGATTTTTGAAGTGTATGTAGGTATTTTAATATAAACTTTCTTTGAAACTTAACATGTATGCAGAAAAGTATACACATCATTAGTGTAGAACTCAATGAATTTTTACAAAGTAAACATACCCAGGTAACCAGAACCCAGATGATGAAATAGTACATCCTAGAAGGCCTTGTGGCACCCTCACTACCTCACAACAAAAATGATTATCTTGACTTTTAACTCATAGGTTAGTTTTTCCTATTTTGGAATTTTCAGAATCTGAAAATTTGTTTGGGCATGTGTTCCAGTTGGTAGTTCTCCTGCCTTGTGCTTTGTTAAACATTTGATTACCACCTCTACTTAATGGGAGTTATGCTTTGCAAGCAATTATCAGGATGCCAGCCTTCTATCTGAACTATCTACCATTCCTAAGCCAACCAGCCTGCTCCAAGGAACAGGTGTATATACCAGCTAGCCTTCTAGATTTGGGGATTAATGGATAATCTTCATTTATACTAGATACTAGATGAATTACACAGAATCATAAGAAAGTCATAAGATTTTAACAATCATTGCTTTGAACTAACAACATGAAATATTGTTTTTACAATAAACATCTTTTAAAAAAATTAAAGATGTTTATTTTTTTTTAAAGTAATCTCTATACCCAACATGAGGCTCAAATTTATAACCTGAGATCAAGAGTCTCCTTCTCTACCAGCTGAGCCAGCCTGGTGCCCCTACAATATACATCTTAATGCAGACCTCTACTAACACTTACTAATCCTTTTATGGTTCTTTATAGCTTAAAAAACAAGGGGTAGGGCTTGCCATCTTGTGCTAACTTAGTCTCTGCTAATTCAACTAGTCTCTGTCAAGGAAGGTATCTATAATGGGGTGGGGGGGGGTAGGGAAGGTAGGTCTAAACAGTTTTGTACTTAATAGGCAAATTAATGAATAATAGAGATGCTCCTTATGGGACCTAGGCATTAAAACCATTCTTTTTTTTTTTTTTAATGTTTATTTATTTATTTTGAGAGATAGAGAGAGAGAGTGAGCAGGGGAGGGACAGAGGGAGAGGGAGAGAAGGAATCCCAAGCAAGCCCCATGCTGTCAGCACAGAGCCTGATGTGGGACCCCATCTTGCAAATTGTGAGATCATTACCCGAGCCAAAATCAAGAGTCAGACACTTAACTGACTGAGCCACCCAGGCACTGCTGAAAACCATTCCTGAAACTGCCACATCTTGGAGTTATTTTCTGGAATCCTTGATTGGTTCAGTGGGTTTAGTTGTAATGTGGGACGTGATAGCCAAAAATGTATACTCTTGCTTCTAGCTTTTAGACTCTCTATTCAAGATTGAAAGAGATCTATTTCACCTCATCTACCTTATAATATTACAGATAATTTCCCCGGGGTATTTTATTGGCCCAACTTATGCTTGATGTTTTTATCTAATGTCCACTCTTTCATCATTGGTGGTTTGCAGAAGAATATATGACCTATGCAAAAAAACTTCTTACTTTACACTCTTTATATAGACCTATGCAAGCATTTCCATAGCACTTTTTTTTTTTTTTTTTTTTTTTTTTTTTAATTTTTTCCCAACGTTTTTTATTTATTTTTGGGACAGAGAGAGACAGAGCATGAACGGGGGAGGGGCAGAGAGAGAGGGAGACGCAGAATCGGAAACAGGCTCCAGGCTCCGAGCCATCAGCCCAGAGCCTGACGCGGGGCTCGAACTCACGGACCGCGAGATCGTGACCTGGCTGAAGTCGGACGCTTAACCGACTGCGCCACCCAGGCGCCCCTCCATAGCACTTTTGAACTGGAGATGGAGCCACTACAAAAGTGCTGTGGTTGGGAAAGGTTGGACTTCTGATGAGTTCAAGTGATTCTTCAAGACCTCTTTCTTTTTTTTTTTTTTTTAAATTTTTTTTTTTAACGTTTATTTATTTTTGAGACAGAGAGAGACAGAGCATGAACGGGGGAGGGTCAGAGAGAGAGGGAGACACAGAATCTGAAACAGGCTCCAGGGTCTGAGCTGTCAGCCCAGAGCCCGACGCGGGGCTCGAACTCACGGACCGCGAGATCGTGACCTGAGCCGAAGTCGGACGCTTAACCGACTGAGCCACCCAGGCGCCCCTCAAGACCTCTTTCTACCACAGGCACACAACTAAAGATCCTCATTAGAGACTCCATTAAAAAGAACTTGACCTAGTCTATGGCTTAATTTATATGTGTGATACTTTTTCTGAAAGTGAAGTGATTAATATTAGTCAGTGCATGCCCGGGACCAGAAAGTCTTGTTCTAATAAGTTATTAAACTAACCGGGTAATTAAAAATTAGAACTAAAATGTCATTTCACTGCTGTATTCCTATAAATTAAATTAAACTTTAAGCATTATTTAAGGCTTAAATGTAATATATTTGGCTTTTTTTTTTCTAAAGGCATGGCTGGAAGTTGGGCCTATTTCTATAAATGTTCTGCTCAGTAGCCTTTGGTGGAAACAGTAGATTTTAAACATTTGGCTCATTTAAATTACTCTTCTTTTTGCTTTCAAAAAAAGATTGAAAAAGGTTAGAGGGAAGTTTAGTGGATTAGTCATTCAATTCCTTGATGGATCATTCACATGTACCAATGCCAGGGAACATTTAACTGATTAAAATGTTCTGAATGAATTTGTCATTTGAGAGTACTCTTTGAATGAATGTCTTTATTATATTGAATGTATCCTACTGATGTTATTTAGGCTTGTTTCCAATATTCATAAGAGGCTCTGGCTGACTTATCCATAGAATTATATATCCAAGTCAAGTGCATTCTGTATGTGGTTAAAGAACCTTTGTGGCTCTTGAAAGAATTGCAAGGATTTAGTAGTCATTATTGTTTTTAAAATCTAGAGTGGTCATGTTTAAATGATAAATTTAAAAATAAGATGATTAATTTTACAACTTCTTCAATCATTAAGCCTTAAATATTAGAAAGGATAGATTCTTTAAGAAACCCCTAATCCTTAACATCCAAGTATTTAAACATATATCAGCCTTCATCTTATACGCAAACAACTAAACTTGCAGCATTGTTTACCAGCAAAAGCCTCTTCTGCATCTTTTTGTATAGGGTTTCTTGAGAGAGAGTAGATTTGCCATGTCAGACTGATTATTTGAAATCAAAGTTCTGTTTCCAGTTTCAGATTCGTAAAAAGGTCCAGTGTAGCCAGTGAACATAAAAGTACTTACTGCTCACTTAGCTGTAGAACATGAAAGGAAATCATGAGGCCATTAACACATCTAGAAATAGTCCTATTCTAGCTTTCGGTTCCTAAGATAGCTTAGGATAAAATATTCAGATAAGATAGAGTAGGATGGTGAGTTTAAAAATTATTTTCTTTTTTAAACTTTTCTTCCTTCCCGCCCTCACTTCCACCCCTTCTTTATTTTTCTTTCTCCTTCTCCATCTTCACATTCAAGATCTTCCAAGTGCTATGTTGGGAGAACGGTGAAATACACACTTTATCCTTGCATATGCAATGAGTTAGAAGGATGGGAAATTATAGCAAATTCATCAGCAGATTTCAAAGGTGAAAGTGCCCTTCTTGTACTAGGGTTTGACGTGACCTTCAGCAGAATGTGCACACTGTTGATGGGGAAAGGAGAGCTCTCCTTAAGTGGCTGAAATGCAGACTGCACTTTACTTATACCCCGAGAGTCCCTTCAGGCAAGTGCTCAAGAAAGATCTTTATTTCCTTCATTTTTTTTTTCTTTATTACAGAATATTTATTGACTGCCTACCTTATGTTAGGCACTGAGCTAGGTCCTGGGGTCCTATCCAAAAGATTAAAATGATGAAGGAGAGGTAGAGGAAGACATTAATTAAAGACTCATAAAAAGAGCGCCTGGGCAGCTTAGTTGAGTGTCCAACTCTTAATTTTGGCTCACATCATGATCCCAGGGATCATGGGATTGAACCTTGCATCAGCTCCATGCTGTGCATGGAGTCTGCTTGGGATTCTCTGTCTTTCTCTTTTTCTCTCCCTCTTCCTCTGCCCCTCTCCCCTGCTCACGCATGCCCTATCTCTCTCTCTCTCAAAAAAAAGACTCATACAAATATCAAGATACACAATATGATGGAATGTGATGGAAAGTATATGTGATGTCATGAGAATGTGTAACAGGTGTGGGAAGAGGTCAGGGAAGCCTGAATCTGATTAACTGGGCAAAGGAGGCAGAGAAAAAGGCCCCAGGCACATACCCTGAGGAGGGAGAGTCAAGGCTAGTGGCCAGGAAAGTGGACTGTTGCACAAAGCTATGCCAGAAGACGTGGGGGACTGAGGGCCTCTTTTCAGCTGGGCAAATGTTGCAGATTTCTTTAAGACAGACTGTTCCTTTTCTAATACAATGGGAATATTTGCATATGTATAACACAGCCCATGTGTGTATATAATAGCTGTTTAATAAATATTTATTGAAATAGGAGAGCTGATTAAGGCACTTAGGCCAATGGTTGAAGGATGCTTTACACATTCAGAGATGATTCCTGGGTGACTAGTTTAACAGTTTAAACAGTTTAACAGTTTCTCTCTTTCAAAGGAAGTAACATAAAAAGACTGGGGTTGCTGATAGTGGGAGTGAGATGTCTCATGATAGAAAACATAAGAAAATTAAGTTAGTGATGATATGATTCAGAAGTAAGTTATTAGCATTATTGTTATCAAGGATAATGGCATTGATTTTATGAAGATTGGTCATTTTCTTTTCCTGTTAAGTATCGAGGTGTGTGTGTGTGTGTGTGTGTGTGTGCGTGCGTGCGCGTGTGTGTACACGTGTACATGCATACTTGAAGCCAAGGTAAATTTTGGTAAAAGAGGGTAGGGTTGCCAGATTTAGTACGTAAAATATTAGATGCCTATACATTTGGATTTCAGGTGAACAAAGAATAACTTTTAGTTTACATATGTCCCAGTTCCCCAACAAGATGGGCATTTTCCTCTAAGAACTTTCGGGGTGAGCTGTTCCTTTCCCCATATTTTAAGCCATTGAACATACAATATTTATGTTTATTTATTCTCAGCTCATTCCTGCCACATATATTTTTAGAATCTGAATTTTCCCAACAGTCTGGAAACTTTGGTGAGGGTTTAGTAACACAATGAAGGATCCCTTTCCTGGGAAACCTGCTCACTTATAGCTGAGGCTCAGCCTCCTTGCTCTAAGCTTCTGTCTCTCTGGTGTTACTATTTCAAGAACGAGGCTGCAACATTTTACTGAGTGTGATGCCCTTTGGATCATTGAAACTGAGGGCTACAAAGGCCCCATGAAATGATCATTAATCTGCCTTTTAGAAACTGAACTGTGACCTCAAAGACTCTTAACCAGTTTGGAAAGACATCTGCTGCTACTTCTTAGGAAGATATTAAGTAAGCAGTGGGCACCTGCATAGCTCTGCAATACCAAGCAAACAGTTCACTGTGTGTAGATACCATGAAAAAGAAACAGATCCATGAAGAAAAGATTAGAAGGTAATCTACACAATGAAAACAACTGTTTCTTTGGATGGCAGGATTTTAAGTATTCCTCAATATTGATAATGATGATGATGTTGATAAATGAAAAAAAAAAAAGGATCTGATTAGGACACATAGAAGCAGCTATCCTATCAGAAGAGTCTGTTTTTCTAAAGAGGAAAGTAGAAATTTGAAAGCTGGGATGTTGATATGAGGATTGATGTGTCCGATGAAACACTGTCTATAAAAATGCTTTAGGAGCTATGACATATTTACACCCCTACAATTTAAAGGCAACACATCATTAGAATTAATAAATGCCCTAAAGTGAGTAAGGTTTTTTGCTTTAAATGTTAGGACATTTTGAATGAAAATGGTAAACCATCAAAGCCAGCAAGTGGTATTAAATTTTTCTGGCTCTTATTTTCTTGATGAGGCTCAGAGAAGAGAAATGATTTGTTTTAAGATCACCTACCTGCTAAGAGCCTGGTATAGAATCCAGATTTCCAGATAAAGTCTCTAGTTCTCTTCCTTCACTTCCTTCACCTGCTTCACTTGGCCTTTACCTGCTTCACTTGGGCCTCAAATCTGTGTTGTTGAAATGTTCATACAAGGAACTGGTTACTTAGCATTTTCACATACAGCACAGATTATAGTCCAAAGGCATTACCTGGTATATGAGATTCCTGAGACTGTTGTAACAAATTGTCATAAATTTGGTGACTCAACACAATACTAACTTATTTTCCCAAAGCTCTAGAAGCCAAAATCTGAAATCAAGGTGTCAGCAAATTATACTCCTCCCAGAGGCTCTAGGGGAGCATCTGTTCCTTGTCTCTTCCAGCTTCTGATGGCTGTTTGCATTCCTTGACTTGTGGCTTCATTACCCCAAGCTCTGCCTCTGTCTTCACATTGTCTTCTCTGTGTGTATCTTATCTCCTTCTGCCTCTCTCTTAAAAGGATACTTGTGATGGCATTTAGTCCCGGCAAGATAATCCAGGATGATATCCTCATATCAAAAACCTTTTATTCACATCTGCAGAAACTACCATATAAGATAATAATATTATTCATGGCTTCTAGACGACTGACATCTTTTGGGAGTCATCATTCAGTCCACTATATTCAGTAAATAAAGTAAAAGTCCTTGGAAACCTAGAAATTGAACAAAAAAAATTGTCTGAATTCCTCTCATTCATCTCAGTTTACTTCTGATAGCTTACCAACTGCTTAGGTATATTACAAAGTGGTTTTGGAGGTTGAAAACCCATACAGAATAGCTAGAATTACCAGTCACAACACTAACAACTGATATACATGTATGTAATTCAATACCTGCATTAAAAATACTAAACTGACAATATTACAGGCAAAACGGAGCCCACTGATAGGTAATTTCAGTGAAATGGTGCAAAGAAAAGATGTTAATTAAATTATCAGTATTTCTCAAAGCAAAGAAAACCATTGTTTTAGTGGAATGTTAGCCCTCTCTTTTATGAGTCAGTTGTGTCAATTTCATCAAGAACCTTAAAAAATACGTTTAGCACCTGGATGTACTAAGGATTTGTATAACTGTTTTCATCAGGCAGGTGTCTAAAGTTCAGATGGCCCTCATCATCCTCCACAACCATTGATATTTCCTAATTTATTTATAATTTACACTCTGCTTGCCTCCAAGAACTGTATGAAGTGGCTTATCATGAAAGATGTATGTAGCTAGCGATAAAATTTCAAGCAGTTATAGACAGAAGGGGAAATAAATATGCCTCCTAAACCTACGCTAATACATTCATCGAGAATGAGTACTAACACTTATTTCTAAGCTTCCTGGCAGACAAGACAAAAGAGATCTCCAATAATATAACTTAATACTCATTATTTGTTTTTACTTTTACTGCTTCTCCCCATCCCAAGCTGAGATTGTTACAGAAATGTTAGTGATCACCTCCAGTCTTAGTTATTATCTCCAGAAACAAAGTTATTTTTGATTTACAATCACAATGCACTCTTCCAATTTTTGCATACTATATATTACATTTGCTTGAATAATTCTTTGGGCCTGCTTTTAGATTTTATGTGGTGATATTAGAAATCATTAGGTGATAGTAAGGGCTATGCTTGAATGATACCGTCATCATCATCATCATCCTTTAACTGTGGACATTTTATTAGGATCGGTGCTTTCCCTTCAGGTCTTTCTTTGTTTCCAGTTGAATCCCATTAATTGACTCAAGTCACCCCTTGAGAAAAACTTCTTACCCAGAGACTCTACTTTTGTCTATTGCCATGTACATAAATACTACACTGGCAAATGGTTTGCTGTTTTATTCAACTGTAGCTTAACTACAAATCTGATGACTTTCACCAAGAAAATCTGAGAAAGCATTCCATAGGTAGTCTGAACTTAAGGCAAATATGGGCAGTGATTAGACAAATTATAGATAAATGGGTAAGGAAGTTGTGAGAATGTGTGGGAGATGACTCATTATTAAATACCAGGAAACCAGCACAGTTGGGGAATTAGACATCTATGTGGGCTTAATGTATCATTTTATATAACTGAACCAAATTAAAGCTTTGTGTGAGCATTAAACTTTCCTCTCCTAAGGCTGAATACTCTGGGGATTTGACATAATAGAATTACTAATTTTCAGACCAATAGTTCACACTTCTACTGAGATCTTAATGTCATTTGTGGCCAGTTGAGCATGTGAGGCTGTGAAGCAATGAACTCTGCTTTCCTTGTGGCCACAGTTTTTGCCCCTAATTCCTGGCCTATTTCAACCTGTGTGTCACTGCTCCCAGGCTGAATTAGGTAGAACGTCACGTCTAGAAAAGCATCTCAGGACATATTTTATATCAATGATTGGTTAACAAAGTAAGCTTTTTATTTTATAGGAAGCAGCACAGTTTAGTATAGTGAACCTATGAGGACATGCTCTGGCTTAACGATTTGTTGGCTGTCTTAGAAAAGTTTGGGTTTGAAAGAAAAGTGGTATTTGTTTCAAAGGAATGGAAATGCTCAGGGTTTAACTATAGTTTATTAGTTAAGAGCTTAACTCTGGCTCAAGTGTGAGACTGCTTGAGTTCAAATTCAAGTTGCTCAATTTACTGTCTATGTGACTGTGGTCAAGTTAGTTCTCTAATCATGAGTTTACTCATCTATCAAATGGGCATAGTGATAGGACCACAGTACACTTGGTTCTGATTAGAATATGTGCTACTCTGTGTAAAGCAATGATGGGAACAGTGCCTGGCATATGAGCAGCTCTCAAAGGTATTAGCTCTTCTTGTTATTTTTGTTGTTAATTTATCTTCATTATTATCATTGGGAAATTTTGTGCTAAATAATAAATGATACTGGTTTTTTTTTGTTTTGTTTTAGAGAAGTTGTGATAGCATCTGTGGTGAGTACATAAACAATTCTTGCATTTCTCCAAGTGCTTAGTTCATGTAAATGAAAGATTCATGACTCAGTTCAAATGTACAGCAGATTAGTCTTTGCATATAATTCACATAACACCAGCTCCTATATGTAGCCATTGTCTTAATCTTGATATCTGGGGGCGGGGTGGTGTACAGAGTGAGGGTCTACCTGTCCTAATTGCTTTCCTTTTTATTTCATAGGTTGATTACAGGAGTTTTTTTTCTTCCAAAGATTTTTGAACCTCATGAAATTTTATATAGCTATAGCCAGCAAAGTTATCCTTGTTGCTTTTTGTGGGGTAGTCACGACTCATTTTGTCTTAATGTTTCAGAATTATTGTCTGCTTTACCCTTGGCAGTTACATGTTTGGAGGTTCAGAAGAAATAAAATGAAGGAATTCTTATTCCCACCCCACTAGAAACAGGACAGCCAAAAAGTGACAAGACATATATCTTGTTTTCCTTTTCATTTCATCAAATCTGAAACCTTGGGGAGATTATGGCTCATGTTGGGCATGTTACTGCTCATGCATGCCTCTCTCTCTCTATCTATCTACTTACCTAATCTATATCATTGTTTTAGGTGCACAAAGAGGAGTTTAATAGGACTACAAAAGTGGAGTGAAAAGGGTCTTTGGAAGGTATATTTACAAGACAGAGAAATAGTAACTACTTAGTAAAAGAAATATAAAACATTATGTCATATGGCATCATTTTTTACAAATTATTCGCATTTTAAGCAATCATTTGAAAAATCAGAACCCAAAATTTATTTGGCTTCGATCTAGTGTGGTTTTGGTGAGCAATCCGTTAACAGCCGTTAAGAAATAACTAAGTAAGAGATATATAGACTGTGTTTCTTGGTGTGGAAATTATTTATTAAACACATATTTATTGAGCAGGCTGGATACTATTTTAAACACTGGTAATACAAGAGGTGAATAGAATAGTGTATAGTCCAATGGGGGAAACAGACAGTGCTAAGTTAACAAATAAACACATATATATATTCTCTCTTTGAAGGGAGACTTATCTTATATCTTTACCTGACATGATCTTTCCAAGATTATGATGGATTTTATGTGCTGGAAAACATTTATGTGAAATGTACAAATGAGTCTGACATGTGGATTATTATTATTATTATTTTACTTGTGAAATTGCCACTCTTCCGTGTAATATCAAGTAAAATAGTGACACAAATGCCTTGCTCAGTGGGGAGGCAGATGCTTCTGGGGAGGAACAGATGAATAGTTCCAGTTGGTAGCAGCACACTTGAAGTTCTGGTTGATCAGTGGAGTCTTTCACTTCTAGGGTCAAGGTGTAACAGCCAATTAATAGGAGCACAGGCTGGGAAAAGTGTAAAAGATCTACATGCTAGTGTTACTTGTGCTGCTCACGAAAAGCAAACCGGTTTTGTGTGACAAAGTTGTTCTCCCCTGACTTGAAAGCACTAAAGATTTGCTCCCCCTGGAGCTTTCTTGGATACTCCTCCCTTCAAGTCCCACATGGTGATCTTCTTTCTAAGAAAGCCTTTTATAAGCTGCATCTCTCTATGCCATGGTAAGCACCAGAGGCAATGGCCTAGTGGAAATGTTTTGGAGTCATAGATAGTTCTGAATTTATTTTTTTTTTTTTTTTTTTTTTTTTCAACGTTTTTTATTTATTTTTGGGATAGAGAGAGACAGAGCATGAACGGGGGAGGGGCAGAGAGAGAGGGAGACACAGAATCGGAAACAGGCTCCAGGCTCCGAGCCATCAGCCCAGAGCCTGACGCGGGGCTCGAACTCACGGACCGCGAGATCGTGACCTGGCTGAAGTCGGACGCTTAACCGACTGCGCCACCCAGGCGCCCCGATAGTTCTGAATTTAAATCTCAGTTATGACTCTTTCCAGCTGTGTGACTTAAATAAGTTATTTAACTTCCTGGACTCAGAAATAGGGGAGAATAAAACCTTCCTTGTAAGATTTGTGAGGAGTAACAACATGACCATAAGTAAGGTGTCTTGTACTGTGTCTGGCACTTAGTTGGTTCTGCTTAATACTTGAGGCTTGACTCCAAAAGCAGTTGAGGTTACAAAGCTCTGTATGAGGTTATTTCATGTTGTTTCATCTGTAGGTATCATTTCCCCCATAGTGTGGTGAGAATCTTGAGGGCAGGAAACATATTTTGTGCTTCCTTTCTACCTTCCATTGCACCTTGCAGAGTTCTCAGCACCAAGTCAGCACTTAATCAATGTTTATATTGCCACTTCTGGATGTCTTTCAAAAAGCTACTTGAAATTAGGGACCCTAAAGTGTTTTTCATAGTATGCTTGTAGATTTTGGTGATTGGGGGGATTGGGGGGAAGACAATGGCACTACGTGAAATCAACTCTTAGAACCATGATGGGGAGCAGGAAAAGAAAATGTGCCATATTGTTTGAGAATCCCTATGTGTAGCCAAAATTGCATAATGTATTTTATTATGATTAAAACCACAATGAAATATGTGATATCTATTTAGCATGCTCTAAAATACAATGGGAATTCACCTTCATAAAGAACAATAGTCATGGGGCCAAGACCTTGGATTCTGGCCAATTTTAAACATCTGCTTCCTCCTGAGACAGTCTGGAATTATCTTAAGGGATTCAGCCTTAGAACTGGGCTTGGGAGCAAAGGGCTTAGTTTAGTTTTGTCTGAGGAGACCCAGGTTGGTTGAACATGTAGGATGGCAGTGCCCTTTTTCCACTAAATCTGCACAGGCTGTACTGTGTCCTAAGGTGGAGTTTTTCTAGGCTCTTTGGTCAGCATTTTAGTTACTTACCATAATAAAGGAATCTAAGAAAAAACTTCCACATAGTAGATCCTCTATACCATTTTTAATGAATGAAAGGTGGGGGTGGGGGAAAGATGTTCTCTGTGTATATCTTTATGTAACAATAACGTTTTCAAGGTGATTTTTGCCTTTATTCTAACACAGTGTAAAGATAGGGACAGACCCCTGCAGGATGAGGTTATTTCATGTTTCATCTGTAGGTATCATTTCCCCCATAGAGTATTGGCTGTTTTTCTCAGCTCTAAGGAAATTTTAGCTTCTGGCAATAGGGACAGATAATGGTGTTCTTCTCTTCAATGCTTTAGCAATAATGTAGTTGTCCAAAATGCTAAATTTTATTCTGCAAAGTTATAATCCAAAATAGATTTTAAAGTTTATATGTATTCTTTGAGCAACACTGGTCAGACATTCATTCATTCAACATTAAACATTTATTTAAGTGCACACATATGCTGGTCTAGATTGTGTGGGAGTTTTAAGGATCAAAGAGATTATATCTTTGCCACTTAAGACATTACAATTATATGTAGATGTATAATTTCATTTCTTAAAGCAATTGATGGGGAAGAATTACTGTGAGTGGTAAATGTTTTTTAAAAATTTTATTTATTTATTTATTTATTTATTTATTCATTTATTTTTAGAGAGAGAGAGGCAAAGAGAGAGGGAGACAGGGAATCCTAAGCAGGCTCCGCACTGTCAGCACAGAGCCCAACCTTGGGCTCCAACCCCCAAACTGTGAGATCATGACCTGAGCTGAAATCAAGAGTCAGATGCTTAACTGGCTGAGCCATCCCGGTGCCCCTCCAATGAGTACTAAATAGTTTTACACTAATATCTCCTTTAGATGGCATCATGAGAAATTCTGAACAGATGGATTTCCCTAATTACATAATTCCATTATTCCTAGAGGCTTTAACATAATTTCTAATGATAGTACCATAAATGATAGGACTACCAAACACAGTTTTCAAGATTTCTTTGTGGTTCTTTTTATTTTTAGGATATTTTCCACTGAGATGTATAGTCAAAATTGTTGGCATTTTAAATTGAACTTGATACACAATTATATGCGTTGGTTTGTTTGTTTTTTATTTCTAAAGATTGCCTTATTTTTTCCTTTTGATTTAACTTTTTTAATTATCTAAAAACTTGTACATGATTCTATAATCAAAATTATAAAACAAGGTACAAATAGAGAAATCATTCTTGTCCACTCTCTATACCTATTTAAAAAACTATTTTTAAAATTAATTTTTATTTTATTTTATTTGTTTAGTTTGTTCCTTTTGATAAATAAAAGCAAATATACACATAAATATAAAAATAAAAGATAAGTATATGAATATATATGTATACAAATTCATAAATCCTTTCCCATTGTTACACAAATATATTAGACACACTCTTTTGGACCTTGCTTTTTTCACCTAACAATAGATCCTGAAGATCACTCCATTTCTTTTTACAGCTGCACAGTACCATATTATGTGGTGACTTAATATTTTATTCATTAGGTTGCCTATTGATAGACATATGGCTTGTCATATCAGACTTTAAATAATATTTCCCATGTAGGAAAGGAAATATGCTGATCAGCTGATCAGAATGTCTATCCCATAGGTGGTTATGTTTCTCATTGCCCACAAATACTTAGGGTAAATCAGTTTGTATGAGTTTGAATATCATTTTTTCAGTGGCACAACCCTGAGGAAAATACTAGACCCCCAGACTTTTGTATCTAGTGCAACCAGCTACCAAGACACAATGCTCTGCAGAAGACTTATCCCGGATAGCTTGGGAAAATCCAGTGTTAAGTGTTTAGAACCCAGAAGAGAGAATGTTTGGGAGTAGTTATTATCACTTAGGACTTCTCTTTTCTGAAAATCTGAAAACTGCTAGGTTATGAAATTTTAAAATAGGTTTTAATAACCTGCTTAGGTGATGTTTTCATGAGCCATTGGACCAAAGTTTTGTTTAAATTGAAACTTAAGTAGAGTTTATGAAATTTGTGATGAGATCATTAGTTGTTTGGTTTTATTTATGAGACTGTCATTATTAGAGCTTCTTAAAGAAACTCTGCTGGGCAGTGTCTGAGATGTTGGTGGAGGCAACCTTGTGGATGGTGGTGGGTGTGGTTTCCAGGGACTCATGCAGTACTTGCCACCGTGTCCTCTTGGGAACAAACATATACCTGGGAAACGGAATTCCGTGACCAACTAAATTTGGAAAATTTCGAACTAAATTTGAAAAATTCTGGCTTAGACAGGTTTCTTAAAGGCAAGGTTTTTTAGGGTCTTTAATAACTAATATATGTGTGATTTCCCAAGACAGATATAAAATGTTGCTTTTCTCAACGCTTTTTTCTTTATGGATCTTTTTTTTTTCTTTTAATGGAGCAAATTTTAGAAAATTTGGTGTAACAATTAAGCTTTTTATAGTTATGAATGATTCAGAGAGTGAGTTGGAGGGAAAGAGAATCAACTGAACAGGGTAGTTATCGTTCCTGTGTTGCAGGGGATAAAACTGAGGCTCAAGTGTTAGTGATATGCCTGTTGTAGGTTGAAGACAGCTCATCACCATATGTACAGATCTGAGGAAATAAAATATCTAGAAAGTTTAGTGATTTTCTTAAAAATATCAGTTGCTGTGTCTAAAGTTTTTCTAACCTCACTAGCACTCTTATTTTAAGAGTAAAAAAATTTTGGGGGCACCTGGGTGGTTCAGTCAGTGAAGTGTCTGACTTTGACTCAGGTCATGATCTCATGGTTCATGGGTTTGAGCTCTGTGCTGACAGCTCAGAGCCTGGAGCCTACTTCAGATTCTGGGTCTCCCTCGCTCTCTGCTCCTCCCCTGCTTGTGCGTGTACGTTCTCTCTCTTTCTCTCTCTTGCTCAAAAATAAATAAATAAACATTGTTTTAAAAAAGTCTAAAAAATGTTCTAGGCCATGTATAATTTCAGTAGAATGAGATCGGGATTGCTGCCGGCCTTCCTTTTTCTACATGAAATTTTAAATGAACGTATACATATCAGATGGTGCTTTCTGTGTTTCAGATGCCTTCTGGTCAAAACTCTGATAGGATTTATCCTGTTTTCAATTTAGTAAAAATAAGAAATTATTTTTATCCTTCAAACAGTTTCTTTTTTCCCCCACTCTGAGTATTTCCAATTCCTTATTTCCCCCCCCCCCCTGACTAAAGTAAAACTAGTTATCCTTCATGTGACACAAAGAGAGAAAGGTCACAGTCATCTTCTTATTACACAAACCTTCTGTACCTCATAACTGTTGACCTTTTTCTATTCAGAGAGAAGGGTATTAATTGCCTGCTCACCAAGTTTCTAAGCATTTGATGTTCAGAGTTGTTATAAAAGCAAATTTGAAGTTTCATGGAATTGTTTTCTTTGATTGAAGTGATGGGCTCCTAATGTGGCTTCTACCTGGCCTCTTCCTACAAACGGTTCTATCTTGGAACTTGCTTTTACTTTTTACAGAACATACATTTTAAGTCTATTCTAAGAGAAGAGATTGCAAACAAATACACAATGATTTTCAAACATTCTACAATTGGATACAGTTGGGTTTAGATAAATTGAATAAATAAATGAAAAAAGAAACGAATGACAGTTTTTAATTTGGTATATTTACAGCATAGCAATGAAGGAGTAACTAGCTTTACTTCATTATTCACACCATGGTCATGAAATTTAGCTGGTGTTTAACTCTCTGATGTTTAGGCTAAGACTAACTTAATTTCCTAAAGACTTTCTGTCTGGAGGAAGGTGATGCTTCCTGTCTGGCTTTTCTGATGGTCTTACAACTTAATTATTTCTGTCATGTCCCATTGCTTACTGCATGTCATTGTAAAGGTCCAGCACTAGAAAGTGCAGATTAATTTTTGTCTGTCTTATCAAGTTTAGGAGATGTAATTGTTTTAGAGTATAATTTAAAAATTCTCACAAGCACATAACAACTCTTCTACTGGCACCATTAGAAATTAAACACTTTCTGTGGCGAGGATGAGAATTACATTAGGTTTGGGATCTAAATTGCTTTGGTGGTAGGCAGTTTTATGTGTTGTTGTTACTGTACCTTTGAGGAACAATCAGAACACAGGATGAGCGGTATTTTAGACAAATAGATAGAGGGATATCCCTTGTGGGTCAGTAGCTACACTTGGCATTACCAAATGGAGACTTGACATCACCAGATGGAACCCTTTTCTAAGTATAGGCTAATGGAAGCCCCCTGTAGCCAGTGCTGGAGTGGCTTATCACTCCTCCAGTCTCATCTCTTTCTCCCTTGTTTTTGTTGAGCTAGGGAAGGGGAATACTGCCTGGTGATGGTGATGGCATCTCACTTTGTCCTCCAAAGTTTTGGATTTCAAAATTACTAATATTAAAAGGCTTTCCTCAAACTGGGGGCAGGAAGACAAAAGAAATTCAGAAGAGAGCAAAGAAGGTGGAAACAGAGTTATTAATAGCCTTCCCCTGATTGTATGGGATTCATATGGTTATCGAATGTATATGTACAAATGCAACTTACTAGCAATAATATGATGATAAAAGTGGTAGTTATCACTTACTGGGCACTTACTATATGCTTGATGCCCATAGCAACTGTCTTAATTCATTATTGTAGTTAATTTCCTTGACTGCTCTATGAGGAAGTGCACTGTTACTGGAGCTTAGAGAGTTTAGTGCAGCAACATAGCCACATTTATAGAGTTGGTGATTTGCAGAGGCAGAGATCTGAACAAGGTGTTTTCTACTCTATTTTCTCTGCTTTGACCCAGGAGGCATGTTAGGTACCTGTACAAGAACTAGTGAGTGTTGTTACAGAGACCATAGACTTGCCATGTTCCTAGGGCACATCTGCCAAAGATTTCCTCTTTTGCTTCATTTCACATTTTGTTCAAGGGTTCAAAATTAACAAATTTAAGTAAAATATCAGTTCGTTAATAAGGTACCCTAAAACATGTTTGAATAAAAACCCATATAATGCCTTAGTTGCTTTAGTAATGTAATGTTAAATAAATATTTTCTACTTTTTGTGATTGCATCATTATTGAATTTTTAAAAATATAATTTGTTTTTAACATGATTTAACATGATTGGCTCATCTCCTGGGGGTACAGTTACCAGAATCTTTTGAGTAAATGGGTATGTAGTTTCGAACAACATTTTTAGTATTATAATTGGTTGTTTTTAAATTATGATGTCTACTTTATTTAGAAACATCAGGAATGTTAAAGGAAGGGAAAATTTTATATTTATCAATTCTAAGGATTAACTATTCAGCAGTAATTTTCTTTACCTCTTCTTACACAACACTTTTGGTTTCTATTACTGTTACTTATATTTATGTATTATTTTCCCCCTTGAATTGGAAGCTCTTTGAGTTTTGTTTTGTTTTGTTTTGTTTTCATATCATGGGCCCTCGATAAATATTTGTGTCACAGATGGCTGAATGTTTACTTGTTACTATTAAACTTGTGCCTCTCAATATGTTGGGTGACAATCAGAAACTAATGATAATTATTGTATTAAAAACAATCTAAGAGCACACATCCATCCTATGGCATTGTTATGTAAGGACAGAACCAATAGATTTAGGTTCTCTCTCATTCTTTGGGCATGTAAATGAATCTGTAAAACTCAGTGGAAGTGAAGCCTATTTCTGCATGTGTATTTTAGAGAGACAAGATATTGATTCTCCTCCTTGGAAAAAAAAAGAAAAGTTGATGACTAAAATTTTTTTGTGATCTCTATGACAGTTTTATCACATATATCTCCAAAAAAACTAATTATTTTCTAAGAACACTATCTGTGTGCTAACAGAATATGAAAACCTATCAGTTGCTTTTCTTTCCTTTTCTTTTGTCTTCTTTTTTTAAACCAAAAGCCAAAAGAAGTCAGTCTTTAAATATTTAGATGTTTTTCTCTGAGATAGGGCTGTACTAGGCAAATACACTGGCGTTAACATTTCTAAAGCAGGCTCAAAATAAATGAGATTAAGAAAAAACAAAACAAACTCCTTCCTATCTCTATGTGAATTGTCATTTTAATTAAAGCTGTGTGTCATCAGTGACAGGAGATTGCCCCAGAAAGATAAAGTCAGACTGTGTCTGTCTTTGTCTTTCATGAAGGCAAAAGGAATATGAAAGAAACCAAATAGCTAGATAAACTTGCCATTACAATTAAAAAAATAATTTGCTAAGCATGAGGTGAACTGCATTATTAGTTGATTAACATCCTTTTCTTTAGATTATTACATTTCCTAATCTAATTTATGGGTGGATTTCCTGGTTTGGGGGCTTAAGCTAGTTTGTGCTAGACTCCTCTCACAGGCTGTTTTATGGAGATAAAGGAATCTGGAAACGGAAATCACTTTTTTTGTGGCTTTTGATTTGAATTTTTATTTATTCAGGTTAGTACAAGGTTGTGAGATCAAATAAGAACATACTTGAAAGAACTTTATAAAATGTAAAGTATTACTTGTTATTACCTTAATTATTATTATCTGGACAACAAAGTAAAATGCCTGCGTTTATTTATCCCCTCCTTCTGACCCACATTGTTCTCCTAGGAAATTGGGACTTTTCTTTGGTGTGTTTACTTAGAAGCTAAGAACTGCGACTTGAGGTTTGCTTTTCAAGGGGCCTTAGTCCAAAATCAAACAAATACAGGATCATCAGGTGGCACACAGAGAGCAGCGTCATCATCCTTCTCAGTGCTTGGGCCAAGTTGAAAATGTGCTTTATTGTGGAATAGGTAAAACTTGAATCTTGTTAATGGAGAAGAGAAGAATAATTTTAGTGATGAAGGCAAACCTGAATCTGAAGCTCACAGATCAAATGCAATCAGAGAAGCAATGAGGACTATTCAGTGCACTTAACACACAAAAATACCAGGAGCAGCATTAACATCTTTCTAAGGCCTTGTCATAGTTAAACCCAGTCATCTGAAATGACTTCGGTGACTTTTCTCCCCCCAAAAGTTCACATTCCCTGCTGCAGGGAGAGCCCTATTTTCCAAAGAATTGCCCCATCACTGGAGAGAACCCAGACAGAGGGGCCTGGAACTAACTGGCTTCAAGACTGCTCCAAATGAGAACACCGTGAAGATGGAGATTCAGAGATATCAGGTGTTCTTAAATGAGACACATTGTACTGGTGTTGTTTCCTCATAGGAGCCACTACAGTGTAAGCCCCTTGAGGACAGCATGTGAGTTTCTGTATTTCCATCATACATACCCAAGTTTCTTATATTCACCACATACATATGGTTGAATGAATGAGTACCCCTATGTCCACACTGCCAGCATGTAGAACTCTTTATCCAACCTCATCTTGCTTCCTTTGTGCAACATTGGACAAACACCTTTCCTGTTTGCCACTATTCTTCTTAACTTTCCTGATTGTCCTTTTACATGATGTATTGCTACTTCTTCCTTTCTCTGAGTCCCAGTCCCCACCCCTTCAAGCTGGCTATTGCCTATGATTCTGTTCCCAGCCCTCTTCTTTAGATTTTTTGTCTGTCTGTGCATTAGAATCACCTACTGCTCTGACCCTGCAATAACACTTGTGCATGAGTGTGTGCGTGTGTGTGTGTGTGTGTGTGTGTGTGTGGTGCATACTTTTGTGAAATGTTTGTAAGTTACAGACTTAATGTCCCTTTATACATCAGTGTATATTTCTAAAACCAGAAACATTCTTTCATATAACAATTATCATGATCAGAAAATTAACATCAATAATACTACTATCTAACCTACAGACTTCCTTCAAATTCTGTCACTAGGACACTAATGTCCTTTATAGCAAAAGGAAAAAAAAAGCCACAATTTTTGTGGTATAGGAATTCAATCCAGGATCACAAGTTGTGTTTTATTCTCATTTTTTTTGTAGTCTCTTTTAATTTGGAGTTCTTCAGTATTTCTTTGTTTTTCATGACCTTGGCATTTTTGAAGTGTACAGGCCAGTTATTTTGGGTTTGTCTGATGTTTCCTAATGATTAGATTTAGATTTTACATTTTTGGCAGGAATAGCACAGAAATGATGTGCTCTTTTTAATGTCTCTCTCAGGGGCACATGATATCTACTTGTGACATTATTTGTGGTCACTTAGTTAATGTGTTGTCTGTCATATCTCTGTGCTGTAAAATTATTCTCTTCCTCTTATATTTAATAGCTGTCTTGTGGGGAGATACTTTGAGTATCCAAGAATAAATACATATTGTGGATAATGAAAAGTCAGGTTTCTCATTGTTGGAAAAGGGCAACACGAATGTAGAAAGGTAGACGTTTAGAATGAACCCATGTGGTGTTGGATTGGATTAGAGACAATAGTATGAACTCCTGGTTTTTATATCTATATAGATATGTCCTTCCATCCATCCTCCTAGCTCTGTCCTCTGAGAGGATAAATAGGTAATAATAACTTAGTAACAATGGGCACAACTAATATTCTATCTTGTTTTCCAAATGCCATTCTCCAATAAAAATTGACCAAGGAAAGAACAAGATAAGCCTGGAACAGCTTGTTTTACCAGAAAGTAAGGAAGTGAGCAAGAATGACAGAGGCATGTCAAAAGGCCACAGGAGCCAGCTTGAAGGGCTGCTCCCACTGAACATAAAAGTAATTGATGGTAAACAGACAGAATAAAATAAGAATTCATGAATCTGAACACAAGCAAACAAATAAATGAGAAAGGAAAGTTATTCCTTACAACAGAATTCCAACAAATAAATGTAGGAGAAATGACTGAATGAAAATCACCATGAGTCAGCTACCATAGTAACTTCTTTGAGGCAAGAATCATCAATGGATTCTTCCCACATTTAATAATGTTAGGTATGCTCTTCCTGACTCCTCCCACCCATTCAGCATATGGCGTTCAGCACACGATTATGTCAAATCTCTTCATAAGCTGGCCTTCCTTCTGCCCATCCTGTCATGTGCCCGAGTATCTAAGACAAGAAATAAATACCCTGCTTTCTCACTATTGATTAATATCTTATCCCATTATTTAGGTTTTCCAAGAAAACATTTAGCTTATATTATATCAGTCCATAACAAGATAAGAGCTAGAGAAATTCCCTGGAAACGTCTTCCCCTGACAACTAATGCAACTGTATTTTCAAACACACCATTGGTGAAATATAGAAAGGTAAGAGGGGGCTGTCTGTCTGGAAAGCAGTCAAAATGGAATCTGTTGGGGGCAAATAAAACTTTCTGGGCCTACTCTCATATCTTAAGATACATTGGTAGGCAATTTCTTTGGCCTTGGAGAAAGGTATTAAGAACTGACCTAAGATGATGGTCATGCGTAGCCCTTAGTGTTTTTAAACATTTTGTTTTGTTTTGCTTTTTTCCCTTTGCTTCACAGTCATCAGACACAGAATGTGAAGGAGTTTCAGGAATATTTTAACCAGTTTTTTGCTTATAGTTTCCTTTTTATGTATGCACAACAGTGGTATTTGATAATGTGTCTAAGTAGGTCTAAAAAAGCTTTCTCGAGAAGTATAAAGAAAAATTCTAAGTGATTAGAAAATGAGCTGTAGTATAGTTGGCAGCCTATCTTATTTTTTAATGGTGCATAAAATAATGGCTTATCTTACAAGTGATGGCATCTCAGATGCTATTAAAGCTGATCTTTGCAGCTTTTGTATGTTGGCTTTTCAGCCAGGGAGAGACGAAAGAGCAGGCAGGAAAGAATATTAAATATATAACAGTAATACTATTTATTGAGTAGCTACTATAGGCCAGTGTTATGCTAAGTGCCTTATGTATATCAATACATGTAATTCTCCCCAAAAAGTCTGAGAGAGAGAGTTATTGGTTCATAATTCACAAGAGATTTGAGGTATCATCTACTGCAAACTTTGCTACTATATATATATATATATATATATATATATATATATATATATAATAAAAGTAAGTCTCAGACTAAATACTTCTATACACAGAAACATTTACTAAATAAACACTTATTAGCAAGCAAGGAAGAAAGAAAAACAAAACAGTTTATATGGCTTGTTTTATGCTTGTTGGGAAGCCCCAGTTCTACTACTTTGCGTAAAGCTTACTTCATGCACATAAAGATTCAGAAGCTGATTTCTGTTACCCTTATTACAACTATTGGGCAACCTCAAATCTTTTTAAACCAACAGGTGGATACAAGGTCATGTAGAGATCAAGTCTCAGGTCCATCCCCACGGGGAGAATCTCTATGAATGGTTGGTTATATTCTGTTCACACTAGAGTAGAGGGTGTCTCTAAAATATTTTTTGTTGCTCCACTATTCTTAACTGTCTTTAATTTTAATTATAAGAGTCTGTTTCTATAGTCTAAAAATTAATCAGCCATTAGATTCACCAAGTAAAATACATTGCTAACTTTCATTACATTGATGATCAGGGTCTTAGGTGTTAATATAGATAATAGAAATCCTTAGACTGTAATAAAAATGTGGCTAATAGAAGTTTTTATAGCAGTTGCCTCTAGAGTGTTCTCTTTCCAGTTAGATGTGGGCTGAATGTGGAATCTTGCTTAGGGCAACCTACTACTGCAGAGTTAAAAATTGAACTAACTAGCATGTGCACAATATCACACTGCCCATGCAGGAGTTTTGAACATCGAGTACCTACGTTGTAATGGAACTAGGGGAGGAGGAGATGGTCTCCTACATCCTAGGATGTACCTAGGAATCCTAGTCCCATGAGGTCCTTGATGAAAACAAAGTCCTTGATCAAATGCATTGGGAAAAACCTACATTCTGTAGTACCATCGCAGAAATTAAAAATGCACATTAGCGGGGTGCCTGGGTGGCTCAGTTGGTTAAGCGGCCGACTTCGGCTCAGGTCATGATCTCGCGGTCCGTGAGTTCGAGCCCCGCGTCGGGCTCTGTGCTGACAGCTCAGAGCCTGGAGCCTGTTTCAGATTCTGTGTCTCCCTCTCTCTGACTCTCCCCCGTTCATGCTTTGTCTCTCTCTGTCTCAAAAATAAATAAACGTGAAAAAAAAATAAAAAAAAAATGCACATTAGCTATTAAGTGGTCACTTTCCTGCAATAAAGGACCCTGCTTAGCTTTGTTTGACCCTGCATTTCCCAAACTTAGTAGACCACAGAGTCCTGTTGTTCATTGCATCCCTGAAATTAGTTTTCCTTGGGGCACACTTTAGAAAATACTGCTCTAGAGATTATAGAAGCAACTTTTTTTTTTTTAACGTTTACTTTTGAGAGAGAGAGAGACAGAGCATGAGCAGGGAGAGGGAGAGGGGGAGACACAGAATCTGAAGCAGGCTCCAGGCTCTGAGCTGTCAGCACAGAGCCCCATGTGGGGCACAAAGCCTGATGTGGGGCACAGAGCTTGCTTGATGTGGGGCTCGAACTTACGAACCATGAGATCATGACCTGAGCCGAAGTCAGATGCTTAACTGACTGAGCCACCCAGGCACCCCTAGAAGAAAGTTTTCTTAACCAACACCCACTCAACTGACATTCCTTTCCTAAAACTTGAGATAGCAGTCTCCTCTCTAGCATGCTCTCCTATCACTGGAGTTGTTTGCTTACAAAGAGTCAATTGAGTTTTTTTCCAAAACCTAGTTATTCCATTTGTAATTGTAATTACAATTACATAACTTAATTAAATATTACATAATCCTGTGACTTGTGAGTATAAATATAAAGAGTTAATTGTTTCTCTGAAAAATAAATTGAATGCTTCAGAAAGGGGACTAGTTGCAAGTATTGTTAAATTAGATGATAGGAAGATAACTATTAAAGATTTGGGAAAAAATAATAAAAAAATTATTTTTAGATTTTTTTGCAAGTATCTTTTAAGTTACTGATGCATTTTAAAGACTGAAATATATCATTACTCAAGAAAGATTAAATGGAGAACATAAATTAGTGGAACCATACTCAAGTGTAAGGCTTTGAGTATGGTTCCACTAATTTATTACATAAATTAAATTTTTATTATTTCCTGATTTTACTGAATTTTTTGATTAAGTGACTAATTACAATTTCTGTAGGTGTCAGATAAAAGGGCTGTATCCTAGTGAAAGAGAATTGAAGAGTTTTGTATATACCCTATGGTATGTTTTTAAATATTTAAGACAGATTTTGTCCATGTCTCTCAAGCTAGTCTCAGTTGTCTTTAGAACCTTCTTTACTTGCTACCTTTTTTTTTTTTTTTTTTTTTTTTTTTGGCTTTATTGCAAGTCCATGGGTTTGCTTAGTGCCCATAATGCTGTTTAAAAATGAGGGTTAAATTTTAATTTCTCTCTGGGAGTTATCCATACATATACACATGTGCATCTTTTTGAATTCTGTCCTCTGTTTTTGGTTTCTGTGGGGACAAATTTTATTTATCTTATTTATGTATTTTTCAGTATTATTTTATAGTCAAAGTTCTTGAAAGAATGTGCAGCAAATTACATTTGATTTCTATCTGGATTCTCTTAGGCTTGGTCCCATGGCAGAGCCTATAATTTAAGTTAGGGTTATGTTGCTATTTAAGAATTTTTAGCATCTGTACTCATATGTGCTATGCAAACAAAACAATTATTCTATTGTGGACCAATTTTTTCTTCTGAAATGTGTAACACAACAGTTATTTTTCTAGTTTAATTAGGGCTGTGTTTGTATAAAGATCTACAGTTTATAAAAGCAGTGAAGCAAAGACAATGTGGAAAAGAAAAAGAGAAAGTATTGCCTGATTCTTTCATTAAAGAAAAAAAAAAGGGGAGGATTCAGACAAATTTGGAATTCACTCAGTTTTTTATCTTATATTTTTTTTCACAAGTACCAGACATGGAGCTGTAAGATAGTAATTTGTCAAACCACATATTAAGCTGGTATTTGATATGAAAAGAATATTTCCACCCAGTATAATATTGCTTTTTTAAAACATTAAAAACCCTTATATTAGGGTGGTAATTGAGTGAATACTTTACAAAAAACCCTGTGTGCTTCATTATGACACATTTCCTGTGCATTTTTTGGGAGGGCAACCATGTCAGAATGTGGAGGGACCGAATAGAGGTATAGAGCCATCTCTTTTCACTCCGGAGTAGTAGTTGGCATGAATGTTTTGGTATCTGCAGGTAGTTGTTTTAAACTCAATATGGAAGAATCGGGGTGTCTGGGTGGCTCAGTTGCTTGAGTGTCTAACTCTTGATTTTGGCTCGGGTCATGCATGATCTCATAGTCATAAGATCAAGCTCGGTGTTGGGCTCAGCCCCGGACAGGGAGCCTGCTTGGGATTCTCTCACTCTGTTCTTCACTGCTCACACTCTCTCTCAAAACAAACAACAAACATGGAAAAATTATTTTATTTTATCTTATTTTTCAATATATGAAATTTATTGTCAAATTGGTTTCCATACAACACCCAGTGCTCATCCCAAAAGGTGCCCTCCTCAATACCCATCACCCACCCTCCCCTCCCTCCCACCCCCCATCAACCCTCAGTTTGTTCTCAGTTTTTAAGAGTCTCTTATGCTTGACTCTCTCCCACTCTAACCTCTTTTTTTTTCCTTCCCCTCCCCCATGGGTTTCTGTTAAGTTTCTCAGGATCCACATAAGAGTGAAAACATATGGTATCTGTCTTTCTCTGTATGGCTTATTTCACTTAGCATCACACTCTCCAGTTCCATCCACGTTGCTACAAAGGGCCATATTTCGTTCTTTCTCATTGCCATGTAGTACTCCATTGTGTATACAAACCTCAATTTCTTTATCCATTCATCAGTTGATGGACATTTAGGCTCTTTCCATCATTTGGCTATTGTTGAGAGTGCTGCTGTAAACATTGGGGTACAAGTGCCCCTATGCATCAGTACTCCTGTATCCCTTGGGTAAATTCCTAGCAGTGCTATTGCTGGGTCATAGGGTAGGTCTATTTTTAATTTTCTGAGGAACCTCCACACTGTTTTCCAGAGTGGCTGCACCAGTTTGCATTCCCACCAACAGTGCAAGAGGGTTCCCGTTTCTCCACATCCTCTCCAGCATCTGTAGTCTCCTGATTTGTTCATTTTGGCCACTCTGACTGGCGTGAGGTGATATCTGAGTCTGGTTTTGATTTGTATTTCCCTGATAAGGAGTGACGTTGAGCATATGGAAAAATTATTTTAAACTGTAGTGATTTCCCTGCCTACACTTCATTGTAAGCAGCATGGATTATTTCCTATCAGAGCCTAGAGACATTTTAGGAGGCTTTTTGATATTATGTTGAAATCTTGTAGTTAGTGACATAATTTTCTATCACGCCTTTTGTGGAATTGATACATAATGACTTCTCAGAATTTGTTTATTATTGTAACAATTGAATCCTTTCTTGTTTTTCAGTACACCTCCATATACTGTTTTCTTTTTTTTTTTTTTTTTAATTTTTTTAATGTTTAGTTTTGAGAGAGAGAGAGAGAGAGAGAGAGAGACAGAGACAGAGACAAAGAGGGAGATGGAGTGTGAGTGGGGAAGGTCAGAGAGAGAGGGCAGAATCTGAAACAGGCTCCAGGCTCTGAGCTGTCATCACAGAGCCTGATGTGGTTCTCAAACTCATGGACTGCGAGATCATGACCTGAGCAGAAGTTGGATGCTTAACCGACTGAGCCACCCGGGTGCCCCTGTTTTCTTTATTTTGTAAGTCCATGAAGGAGAGATGACTTCTATTTTTGTACCATTGTAACTGAACTCTTGAACCTCCCCTTCTTAGGGGTTTTTCATGTTTCTGATCATTTTGTTGTGGCTACCAGATTTCTTTTTGCTTCTTTAGGGTTGATTTATAGGATCACAATAGTACTTTGAGAAACTTGGGGAGCTTTTATGATGTAGGAGGAGTAGAGATTTTAAATGTTAAAATCACATTGCTCATTCACTCATTTGGTAAACATTTATGAGTCAAATAACTGCTAAGAACTAGAGATACTAAGATGAATAAGAGAACTTTCAAAAGTTTGCTCAATATTCCTTCTCAGTTGCTACTATCTAGAAAATGTATAGTAAGTACTATACAAAAATGTAGTTGAAATGGGGAAACAAGGTTGTTTGCTAGAATGGGCAAACATATCTCTTGATCTCCATGAAAACCATGAGGGTGACATTGAGATTAGAGTTACGGAGAGGGAATGGACATTGTATCCTAAAGAGTGCTCCAGAAGTAATATTTGCAGTAATATTTTCTTCAGGTGTACCTCCTTTTTTGACTCTTATCTTGTAATAGAAGTCATAAAACATGCTGATGATCCCGGCATTGAGGGCTAATTGAGGAACACAGGGGAAAATAGAGGCAAAATGGGACAGGAATTTTATTGGGTGAGCATTAGCTTATTTGAAAAATGGGCTTTTGGGCTTCATGTTTTGGACAATCAGCATAGTGGTTTGTTTCAATGATTATTTCACAGGAGGTAATATTTGTAACTTTTGCTCTCTTGGAGAATGCAACCATTGTAATACTCTGACATGGTGTTGAGGGCAATAAGTAGGGAAAGGAGGCCTCTTTTCATCTCTGCTCCAAGGTCGGTTATTGGGCCTTCCTTGGCCTGGTGGAGACAGAGGGGAAACAAACAGACCCCTAGTGCCCAGCAATGGTGTAATGCTTTCAGACTACTGCGCCATGGTGGGTGGAATTTCACTTTCTGGCAAGGACCTGAAGAGGTTTATGAGCTTTCCTATGAATTGCTTTCTTTTCCCAACTTCTGAAAGGTTGTCCTCATTGAGGCCAAGAGGAATGAGGCAAAATGTGGCACACCTTTCTATTCTATAGAATAGAATTTCTATTCTATAGGCTCCATGATGAGTCAAAATGATGAAGCTGATGGCTTTCTAGTTGGAGATAACATTTTAGGTTGTCCTCTCAGCAAACAGGATAAGGAGAGGGCAACAAGCAGATTATAAGGATTATTTAAAATCCTGGTTGGTAGGGAGTTGGGGGTTTTGTGTCTCTTGCATACGTTGCACCTGGTTTGAAATCTTCTCAGTACACTCCCAAAGCTGCTGTGTGGCTGGCAGCAGTGTCGGGTGGAGATCTCTTAATCCCCACACAGATCAGCATCTCTCCAGAATAAATCACTTGTCTTTTTCCTGCCTAACATTAAAGGGGATGGCTTAGAAGGCTAACCCTCAGATTTGAAAAGTCTGCAGATTGCTTCTCTACTTGACAATCTTGAATTTTACTTTGCTGTGCTGGTCTTCTTAGTTTTCTCCAAGGAAATGGATTATATTTTGCTACTGAAGTGCAAATATAATCATTGTTATTTTCTTGTCTTGTATATTTTGACTGGAATAAGTAGATAATGTACTGTTTTCAAAGTACCAACCACAGTGGTTTTTTTATTTTAACATTAAGTAATTCATGTATTATTCTTTCTAGGCAATTATAGAATTTTTTAGCTGCTCAGTAGTTTACTAAGCACATATATTTTCAGCACTGTGCAAGGAACTGGGGCAGACAAAAGAAATCTGAGGCACAGTTCCTATCTTCATGTAGCATAGTATTTGTAAAGAAGTGAAACTGAGTCAGAGGAAACAAAGAACAATTAAATGGCCAGCTGTGTAGTGCTCTCTATAGGAACCATATGTAATTTAAAAAAATGAATATAGATGAATGAATGAATGAATGAATGAATGAATTGACAAAAAAGTGTTTGTTCAAGGAAGAAATCATTGTGGACTGCAATCTGTCATGGAGTAGCAGGGATATGAGCAGAGCCACAAACGATGAATAGGATTTGGCAAATAGAGGGAAATGGAGGAAAGATGTTTGAGGTAAAGAGAGCAAAGGTCCGAAGGTAGAGGTGAACATGGCATATGTTTGGGACAGTGAGAGAAAAGGCCAGGCTGACCGGAGGACAAACATTGTATGGGAGGAATAAAACATAAAAATAAAGTTGGGCGTCTCCCCTTCTTCCTTGGTGAGTGAACCTGAATTTTGTGCCTACCCCCAAGCGATGAATCATGATTGGTCTAATCCACTCATGGAAATTCTATTCCCTATTTTCCCAGTCTCCTTTGCAGATAGGACAGCTCTGGACCTCACTCTGGCCAAGCTAAAGAATGCTGATGGTATTTCTGGAAATGTTTTTGCTCTCTTGATAAAATGTTGGAACTCTCTTTTCCCCTCTTTCCACCCTTTAATGAAGATGGAAAGCCTAGAGTCATGCAGCAACTAGGTCCCATGAGGAAAAGGCTGAGAAGTATTCTCTCTGACACTGCTGAAGTGCTTTACCCCACCAACAGCTGTGTGCTTCTAGACTTCCTGTTATGTGAGAAAAACCAACCTATGTTTATGTAAAACACTCTAAGTCATGGGTTTTAAAGTTATTTGATATTATTTTAAGAAGGTTAATCGGTAATAGTGTATAAAGTGAATTGGAAGGGAATAAAAATTGAGGTCATTATCATAACATTATAGGCCTGAGGTAAAGAGGTTTTGGACAAGATTTATGGCAAGGGGAGTAGGAGACAGACAGACATCTCAGAGAAGAAGCAAAAAGATTCAGTACAGATTCAGCAAGGAGATAAGAAGCCACATAACTTTGAAGTTTCTAAACAGGAAGGTAAGTGGGATTGCCATACAGCTTTAGGGATAGGCAAATGATGATAAAAATGAATTCTCTTCTAAAGTATGTAGAGTTTTAGTTAATTATGGGACATCCAAGTGGAAATATTTAGAAATATAGCATTTGAGTTCAGGTGAGTCTATAAGGTAGCTATGACCTCAGGCATGGACAGAAAGAAAAACATTCGATGATGCCTCCAGTTATGAATTGAGAGGAAGAAAAGTGGTTAACTGTATAACATGGAAACAGAAAAAGGAGATAACACAGGGTTAGAAGATTAAGCAGGATGCAGTGCCATCAAAGCCAAGGGCACATAGTGGGCACCAATAAATGCATGTTTCAGGGAGGAATGAGGTTGTCATCAGTATCCAATGCCCTAGAGAGGTCAAGGAAGATGAGTTCTGAGGAGCAAAGTGAATCTAGTAAAAGTAGGACACCAATGATCTCCAAGATTTACAAGACAGGGATTTCTACAGACTTGAGGGCCATATATCATCTGCCCAGATCTGCAAAGAAGACGGGGCAGTGATTGAAGGGAAGGGAGTAGAAGCTCAAGGTGATAGAGAAAGATCATTCATTGAAGAATTTGGGAATTGAGAAGAAGGGCTGATCCTTGCAAGGGTAGTAGACTTAGCAGAAGCACTGAAAACCAAGAGAGAAGAAGTTAGTGGAAAGGTCCAAACACAAAGCAAAAGTAAGGCCATAGGTGGTACTGGAAAGAGGCTCACATGCTCCTCTGAAGTTGGAGGCAAGGACGACACGGCAGCTGTATAAACTAGTCTGTGGAAGCAAATACACTTTGGTCCATCTGTCCCCACAGGGTAGGTGAAGTCAGGTGTTAAGAGCTGGGCTGGTGGAGGGAAGAAGTGGAGGGGGGCCCTGGGGAGGGAGGAGGGTGAGAAGGCTAGTGTGCCAGCAAGAGGATCTCCAGAGGACAGAGAACAGATCTGAAGAAAAGTAGGAGAGTAAGGGCGGGGGGGGGGGGGGTGGTGGTCTGAGAAGAGTAAATGCAGATCTCAGACTTGGAGTGGGACCTTGAGATGGTGAGACTCAGGCATTGCCTGTTAGTGGCCAGACATTTGTTACACTTGTAACACTTGTGACTTGTTATAAGTAGAGATTTGATTCTTGTTCTAATATTATCATTTTTTGGAGAAAACACATAAGCAAAATTATATGGGATTTATTCATTATTATTATTTTTTAATGTTTATTTATTTTTGAGAGAGAGAGAGGGAGAGAGCACAAGCAGGGCAGGGCCAGAGAGAGAGGGAGACAGAGGATCTAAAGTGGGTTGTGCGCTGACAGCAGCAAGCCCAATGTGGATCTCGAACATGTGAACTGAGAGATCATGACCTGAACCGAAGTTGGATGCTCAACGAACTGAGTCACCTGGGTGCCCCTTATATGTCATTTATTAAAAAATATACTTAGAAATACAATTTATGCTGAGTGTAAGGTACAAATCTAATGGGCTTTATCTCACTTTGGTAAGACTTTCTCAATATGTAATAAAAAGTTATCTGTGTTCCAATCGTGGCAATATTTTGCCCGTCCACATATTCATCTATATTCTTCTTGGACTCAGCATTGGATTTCTGACAGTGTTTGTTGAAACCTGCCATCCATCCATTCACAGCAGCTTCTCCTAGTAATCTCTGTGAAACACAATTTTTAAACGTCCTTAAAAAAAAGCATACTACTCTAATGAAATGGCAGATGGTGTGTTGCATGATTTCCTAACCGGTGTTACTTCCACACTGTAATTGAACTATATAAAGAACTTTGCTCTCAACTCAGGAGGAATCCTGTGAAACTCAAGTTTTTGTTAACTTATAAAAGGATCATTTCTGTAATACTGGGATTGACTTTCATATGTGTGTGTTCTAGCACTAGTTTTATTATGTAAAACTACACATAAATCGTGAGAGATAAAAATGATGGATACAAATTGTGAGGACTACACAACATACTTTAACATCCTTATTTTCTTCTAATTTTTAATAGTGGGACATTATCATGGTAGACAATTGTAAAAATAGAGAAAAGGAGAAAGGAAGTAAAATTTGCTCCAACTTCCTGGAGGTAAATACTATTAGCTTATTTTTTGGTGGTGTGAGTACCACTTTTTTCCCCCTGAAACTGGGATCATATTAAGCACACTTCTGTTTTCTACTTCAGTAGATCAATTCACTTCTAATTTTAGTTTCATTTTCTGAAAACTCTCAGGTCAGCGAGAAAAGGTGTTCAAAGGAAGTAGTATGCAACATAAGAGTTAACAGAAGGCACAATTTCTGTGCCTGTGTGTTCAGATAGAGAACCTGACTCATTTGTGACCTTCACTAACTTTCTATCCAAAAACTGTGGTTGCAGTGAGTAAAGTCTCCATTGCCCCTAATCTTCAGAAGATAGTGATTTAACCTTTTATGATTTATATTATGTCCTTTTCAGGATTAACTGTAAGTATAGAAAAATCTTAGTTTTATACCTTGATTATAGTTATTTACTTACAGCTTAAAATATATGAATTGATTTTTGGTGATAAGTCTTTTTATGTTGTGAGGTTATTTTTCTTTCAATATTTGTATATAGTTTTTGCATTACATTTTCCAATGGAAATCAATGTCTATTAGAGTGAATGAACTGAGTGGTCAAGTCAGATTTGCTTTAATCTTCCAGGGATTTTTTAGTTTTATTTAATACTGTAGTCTTATAAGGGTTATGTGTCGTAGGAATGTAGAGAAAATGAAACATACTGCATTCTTTTAGACAGAAAGTTAAACTGTTTGTAATTAGGATATACTATCCTAATTTTTACTACATAGGATATTTTTACTGTTACTTTAACTGTGGTAATATTCAGTTTGTCAATTCATCTTGTTTCATAGACTTTCCATTTTGAAACAATGAAAAGGAATAATTATTTTGCATGAATTTATATTTAATAAAAGCACTTGAGAAGTAACCAGAAGTAGGAGAGAAGGGATATGGATATGCATTCTGGAGTAATGAATTTTAATTACCAGAATTCGGTGGGTCAGTCAAAGACTCAAATGTTAATTTTTTAATAAATAGGCATTTATTTAGGAATTGATTTCTTTGGACTCAGAACATAAAAACAATTGAAAGTTGTCAATAGTAGTACATAGTCACCTGTTTGAGTTTAGCTATCATTATTTCCGGAATAAAATACTCAGGAATAAGGTGAGATATAAGGGGGCACAAAATCTTGGAAGTGAGCCCTACCAGAACACAAATGTACCACTTAATTTCACAGAGATCTTTATTGAGGTATATATGTGTTACCACCCTTAATTTCAATTTAGTGACCAGTCAAAACCTCTTGTTGGGTTGAGTTTGAATTACAGTGGTGACTGGTGGAGTGTTTATATATCATTTGTCTCTTTTGATGTCATATTTTAAGTTTGAGGTCAGCAAACTATGCCCCACAGGCCTAGTCCAGCCTACAGTCTGTTTTTATAAATAAAGCTTTATTAGAACATAGCCACACTCATTTGTTTATGTACTGTTTATACTGTAATGGTAGAATTAAGTAGTCTCAACAGAAGCCATATGGATGACAAAGATTAAAATATTGACTATGTAGTTTTTTATGAAAAGCTTGCTAACTCCTAGTTTAAGTCAAACTTTTCCCTTGTAGTATTGTTCATACTTCATACCTGACAGCATACTATTGTTTACTCATCAATATGGAATCAAATTACCAAGATGCTAAGGGAAATTAGAAAAGAAGTGAAAGGTCTGCATCCTGCCTTGAACTTTTCAGACAAGACATGTATGAAATAACCAGAAAAAATATGACTCTTTATAATCAAGAACTAACTTGTGTGATGGTAGCAAAAACCCTCCTACATTCTATAACATAAATATATGTGAATTGAAAGTCATTTAAATCTGGTCAGAGCCAGAGCTTTCAAAATTACAATGTGAACATACTAATATATTAGGGTATTTTTTGACTTCGTGACTTAGAAGTGGGAGCACTAACTTTTTGTCACAGTTATGTGGTTGGATGTAGGTTAGTCAGAGTTCCAAAGGAGTCTGTGGCTTTTCTAGAAATTACAGAGTCCAGAAGGATGATGTACTGTAAGGCTTTCTTCAGTATGGACTAGGAAAGAAGTAGTTACTTCTGGATAGTTCTGTGGTCAGTGTTTAGGGATGCCCTCACAAGGGGCAGAACATAATTTTAATAAGGATCTAGGTGGAAAGACTTGGGATCAAAACATACCAGATTTCTATCTTCAAAGATTAAATGGAGCTGACAGAAATAACCTGGCACACAAATAAACATATGTGGGGAAAAGAGTGAAATTGGAAGGGGCACCAGAAACAATTATAAATTGGTCTGGACTTACGTGTAACCATGAGCAACACAAGATGGTGTAATTATAATTTGTTTCATTTACTTTTAGTTTTGTACCTTGACTCTCTTGCCTTATGATAAAGCAGGCCCCAGCTTTAGACAGTGAAGTATTTCTGTTCTATATTGAAATGGCTGTTACAGGGAAGTTAAAATCAGAGAGTAAGATACCCACTCAACTTGCATAACTCTTCCATGTGAATGTTGGCAGATTAAGAACCTTCTATAGTAGAACTACTTTGTCACACTGTACCAACTATAAAATGCCATAGAAATCAAAAGAAAGGAAAGGTCAGTTGGTAGCCTGGACCAGCTGGGAAAAATGTGGTGGAAAACATTGGATTTGATCTCAGTTTTGGAGAAAAGTATGAATTTGGTTTGACAGAGAAACAGGATGGTAACTCTGAGATTTAAAAGAGCATGGTTTGTGTGGAAGAAGAGCTTGGATGGAGCGAATGGTTTGTGCCTAGAATTAGTAGATTAGTTGAGTAGTAAGAAAGGTGGAGAGAGGTGAAGGTGGGTGGGTGGCAGATCATACAGGAACTAAGGTCCATTTTGGTCAGCCTGGTTTCTGTGATTCCATTGCATTATTGGGGTGCATGTTTAGTGCTCAGAAGCATTACCTGAATATAGCAAGAGAGGTCAGGTGGTGTGAGTAGATCTTCGTGGTTTGGGAATCACTGGGATTGTTTTGTCTGCTCCTAGTTGTAACTGATGGCAAATCACATTCCCAGAGAGAAGGAACATCAAGTGACTAAAATACAACAGCATAAATCCTCACTCTTAACAGGAAGCATCTGTAGCTTCTGGTCCTCTGCTGTAAACCTTTTATAGAAGATAGGGTATAAATACTAAATAAATAAAATTACTTCCTGATTTTATTTTACTGTACACCTCATTAGACAAAGAGAACAAAGAAAAGATAGAACCTTTCTCTCATTTTCTCCAGTGGACTTCCCTGATGAGTGTTGCCTTTTTAATGAGATCGATGGCAGAGCAAACTTTTCAATGTAGTTTAGCCATAAATTCTCCTAATAGGGAGGGGTGCTGTCCAATACTCCAGGGCATAGTGGTGGAGTTGGCCCAGACTACGGAAGCAGCAGGTGCTTACAGGCCCAGAAATGCCCCGCTCATTAGGACTGTTGTAAATCACAGCATCTTTCACGCTTTTTGAGTGAAACTTGGCACCTCCAGTTTACTACTGTGTGGTGGTCACACCGTCCCTGACTGCAAAAATATTAATAGATGGCACCTTCCACACAATGAAACTGGGCATGCCTGCATCAGTAATGATGGACTGGGAGCCTGAAAGATTCTGCAGAGAGGAGAACAAGAGGATACCAAGGAAGCTTTCTTTTCATAACTAAATACTGGTAAATAGAAAGAGTTGATGGGCACATCTATTACCCACAGTGTCACTGTATCCTGGAGGAACTTATATGAAAGTTGTGAGAGAGGCCTTGGCAAGAAGGACTGTCCCAGCACCTGAATCAGCATGGGCCTCGTGGGCTGGGCTGGTTGGGGAGGGCGAGGATTGAGATTTGTGACTCACAGGCTGGCCTCCTGTCGTCTTCAGTCTGTTGTGGAAAAGGTTCTGGCTCACACTGGCTTGGTTGAGCCATGGAAATGATTCTCGCTTAATATTCGGGGCCTCTGTCTGCCAAAGCCTGTTTGTTTTCCTTCTTTTTTCTTCATGGTTGTCATTGTACACAGACAGTGGTAGATGAGATTTGAGACTTAAGGAAATAGACTTTACTAAAAAAGAAAAAGTAACTCTTTTCAGTTCCAATAGCATGGCTAATATTACAGAGCCTTTATTCCTCCTGCATCTTGGGAGGTGGTGGGTTGTGAGGAGCAATCGGGGGAGAAAGAAAAAGAAAAGAAAAAAAGATGTCTTATATTTGAATGTATAAAGTGAAGATCTAGTAAAGTATCATTTTGGGAACCTTAAGACTGATAAAAAGAAAAGAAGACAACACTTAATAGAACTCTTTCAGTGTAAAGTTGAATTTTAAAGGATTATTTTGTCTGATGTGTGCCATGGGAAGAAACATAAATCTGATAGCATTCCTTGGACTTCAGTGGTATTTAAGTGAAGACTTACATATTCCAAGTATTATTCACTTGTCCAGTTTGGTTGATATGAAGTGATCTCAAACTAAAAATTCCTCTCTCTAGCTCTTCCCCTAAAAAGTCTCTGTCTTCTTGTACCATTTTGCTTTCATTTGCCACTTCTTCCCTAATTCTTCCTTTATTTTCTCTCAGATGCCAACAACATCTGGAAACTCTCTCTTTAGAGGCTTCTGTGATCCTAGATCATGCAGTTACCCAGTCAACACCTTTGTGAGCTAGTTTTGATTTTGAGAAATTGGTGTTCTTCAAATAGTTTTATTTGAAAGTGCTATGCAATATAATTCTATGAAGGGGAAGCATTTTAACATGGTACAACCACAATGTAGAGAGTGGAAATTAAGTTGAATGAGTTCTATCTCTTTCAAGTTCAGATTGCTAGATTTTTCTGGCTTGGACACAAAATGAAATCAAAATTAAGGATCAGGGATGACAAGAAAGCTATGAGGAGAAAAAGATGGGCCTTGGGAAGGGCACGGAATAATGGATACCAAGAGGAACAAACAAGACGAGTCTTCACATAGATGGAAAGGCATTCCATATGTAATATGGAGACATTAAACATACAGTAGATTTTTAAAAATACACTTTTCATTTTGAAAAAGTTTTATTTTTTTATTTTTGGGTGTTTTCTTTTGCGATATTTTTAGCTTAATAGAAAAGTTGCAAAGATAGTATAGGTAGTTCTTGTATAGATCCTTTACCCAGCTTTCTCTAATGTTAACATCTTATAGTTCTATATTTTTAATGGTTATGATAAACATGAGTCTGTGGTTTATAGATGTCACTATTTTCTTATATTATTAGAAAAAAAATTAGAAGTAAGAAATTTTCTCCTCAAAACATCATATTCTTATTTACACTTTGAGACTCTGTAATAGCTTCTGGGGCTTCTAGTGCCCATAAGGTGTGGTCTGTGAGATTTGGGGAGGGAGAATTGTCTTTCTCACTCCATGACAAATCTTCTGACTTTCCACAAGAGTAAAGTGGGTAAAGTTTGTTTCGGGGCTTTTATCATTCTGTTTTGGACCTTTTCCATTTGTTAATGGTAACTCCTCCTCTGTTTTATAATTAGACTGAGGCTCTCAACATCTCTTCTTTCTCCACTGTTAAAACCTGCTCGTAGGAAAGACTCTCAATTGGATTCAGACCAAGACAAATTAAAAAGCAAATGTGACAATAGCTTAAAGAAACTGTCCTTCTTCAGAGCTATTTACATTTTAGCAGGGATGCAAAGTTTTAGGCAGAAGCTTCCCAAATTTAAGTATGTTACGATGACATAGCATCCTGGAAAGTTGCTTCTACTAGAACTTTTTTTAGGGGGAAAAATCTCATTTTTATAATAAAATGCACATGAAATTATGGTAGAGTATAATGTAAAATTCATGCAGTTTTTAAAGTAAAATTTGTCTTAAATTGGGACTTTTTGGTGGTCTCTGACTTCAGACCCTAGAGATAGTTCACTCTACCTTGAATTATATCTATTATGTTGAAAAGAAAAATTGAAAAGCTACTGCCTTATGCTAACTGATCTAAACTTTGGAAGTGAAATTTTAGCACCAACCAGTACAAATACCCCAGCCTCTAATAACTCATCTTCCCTTTTGATGAACATTTAAAAATGATATATACACACCCAGAGTCCGATTAACCCTCTCTTATCAGATACCATTGAATGTGTATATTTCTGCATTTGATAAACATTTTTTAAATAAACAAATGAATGAAAAGTTGGGGTATTATTTTGCAATGTGGGGCCTTTCCTGTTTCCTGAAATCCCACCCTGGAAGCATTCACTTATTCCAGGAAAGCCAGGCCCTGCTAATCAATCCCTCATGTTCTTCTGGGTCTTGGCCTGGCAGGGGAGAATGGATTGACCAGTGCATGAAATGACTTAAGGTGTTGGGGGCCCCTCAGTAAGATGCAGTACTATACTCTTCATTTCTAGTTTTGGAGAAGTTGGGTGCCCTGAGATTAGAGTTACAGTGTCTATTTATTATTTAGAAGTAATCAAACACTATATCCCTTTATGGTGTAAATGTTATAGCTGAAGAATAGCCAGCAAGAGAAGGCAGCAATGGGTGGGGAAGAAAAAGGGGTTTAGAGTTGGAAAGATCAAGGCTCAAAACTTGGCTGTACCATTTGCCCCAGGTTATGGTACTTATCCTCATGAGACTTAATTTCCTAGTATGGAAAGTGAAGACTATCAGTTATCCTCTGTGAAAACTAAATAGAGTATAGTTAGCTCATGAGCTGGTCCTTGGCCTTTTTGCTATTAGAACTATTCCTTGTCTCCCACTTTCCCATTATCTATGACAGAGGCTTCAATTCCTGCAGGCTGATTTCCCAGGTCTGATTCCAGCCACGCGGAGGTACTGGTTGGAGAGGAGAGAGTGCTGTAGGTGTGTTTGCTTTGTGCCTTCAGCTTCTGCAGGACAGGCCCACTGTGGTTCCAGCTTTTTCCATGACTCTGGCCTTGGTGCTAGGAACACCACCTACTCCATTTGTCCTTCCAGCCAGGAGTATTGCTAATCTCTGGGTTGCCTCATTGTTCACTCTTTGCTTCTCAGCTCTTCCAGCACTTGTGTATCCATTCTCTGTATTAAATTCCCTCGTTTTAAACACTTGGAATGGTTTCTATTTAGCTCAGTAGATGGACCCATATTGATACAGCCCATTGAAGTAACCTGTGAGCTGCGGGGAGCTTCAGCTAGGCTGGTTGTGATAGGAATAGAACGGAAGGAGAGATGTGCCCGAAGAAGAGGAAGGAAAAAGGGCAAAGCAGTGACCGACTAGGTAGAAGAGGTGAAGGTCAGGAGAAATCAGGCAGTTCAGATAATAAAGACTGCCACTGATGGAGACAGGCCAATGGAATGGGAGCTTCTTTTGGGTAGAAGCTGAGGGTTTGGTGTAGAACACGCTAGGGAAGAAACGTCATGATGTCACTGTCTCTGCACTCTGCCTTTCACACTTAAGTGTACTGCAGCTGCAGGGATATTTATGGAGTTGTCTTTCTCTCTTGGGAAAGGGTAAGGGGAGAAGTTCAGAGGGAAGAGAGAAGGGCAGTATGTGGCCCAGAAGGGAATGCCCTCTGGCACCTTGCTGAGCTTGGAACGTGTCTCTCCAACATCATGACTCCAGCCTCACCACTGTAACCTTTTCAGGGACTAGAACAGGAGGCTGGCTGCTTACAACCCATTCTTTGCTAGTTGGGCAGCAGCTCTTCCCCAAAGGGACTTGAGATGAGCAGGCTCTTCCTCTTGCCAGTGCAGCATTTGCAAGAGGAGTGCTGTGGGAGGAGATAAAAATTGACTTCCACATGGCCTGCAGACATCAGGAGACATTTTGGGGACCATTTTTAGGTCCAAACTCAATAATCTAAACAGCAGATACTTGAGTTGTGATTTCCCCATGGGTTAAGATAGTTCATAGTGGGGACAGTCAACATTGCTGCAGCAGGCTGGAATCCACTTCCTTAATGTAGTATGGCATTATGAGAATGATCTCTGAGGGAGAGAACCAAGTTCACATCTTCAGGAACAACGTCTAGATATATTAAGAAATGACCTCAGATGAAAAACAAACAAAATCATTCTGGCAAATCAGAGAGAGCACATTACATGGCATTCATGATGTGTTTTATACGTGCATTGGGAAAGAGGAGAGTCTAATAAATGGAGACAAACAGGAACTCTCTTCTCAAACTTACTTTTCCCAAACTTTCTTCCCAGATACTTTTCAGTCACGTTGTGCAGGTCGAAGGTTCTGGGAAGAAACGGCTAGTACTCTGACCTGCCCTCTGCAAATATAACATTTCCTGTTTTGTAGGAGCTTGAGGCTGAAAAATGCACAAACCAACTGATTTAAACTCTTAAACTCCTAATACACGCAAACCTCAAGGTTGAAAGCTGTGTGTGTGTGTGTGTGTGTGTGTGTGTGTGTGTGTGTGTGTGTGAGAGAGAGAGAGAGAGAGAGAGAGAGAGACAGAGAGAGAGAGAGGAGGAACAGGGATTCCAGATGTTCTTGGAGTGTCATATTATATCTAAATTCCAGATAATCTCCAGTTAATTGAATAATTGATTCAATTAAATATTAAATGCATCAATATTTTATATTTCCCCAAACTAACCTTTTATTTTCTATGGCCTTTTTCAATTCTGAGTGAATTTAGTTTGGCTGAAGAAAACCATTCTTGTTATGTCCTTTAAAATGTGGTGAGGTGAAGCAGGGTACTCCTTGGACTGATGTTCACATTAATAAAGCCTTTTATTCACAAGAACTTAGATAATATAAAATTGAAATTAACTGCTGACCTCAGGGAGCAAGCATATTTTTTGGTAAGGATTCTATAGCCACCTTTACATTTCTTCCTTCCTTTTTAATAAATGATGAAAGCTGCAGTGTTGTCATAAAATCACATTTATTTATAGTGATAAGGATGAAGCTAATCCCTGTTTCATCACTCTGATCAGCAGTCACACAAACACAATGGAACCTGACATGCTGGCAGCCTCTGCTCATTACAGCCTTCCAACCAACCTCCAAGCTCATGGCTGGGAGTCAGATGGGGTGGGCTGCTTCCAAGTAAGAAAGAAAAATAATTGGTTTTGGAGATAAAGGGATTACTAAAATTTCCATATGAAATTTCTACCACCTCTTGGCTTCCAATGGAATAAGACTTATACTAAGATGCCTGTGTTTCAATTCTGAAATTAAAAGTTCAGAAAAATGGAGAATATTATTAGAGACAACAACAATCACTTCCATAGCAGTTTCTTGTGTTCATGTTGTTTATCCCAATGACCTACTAATTAAAAACAAAATAACTAGGAAAAGTCTAGTAACAAAGTTTTTCATCAGGGAAGTTTTTTGGCTAAAGCATTGTTTCGTATCCTTACAATTTCAAGCTGTTTTCCCACCCAAAAGGGATTGATTATTTTTTCTAATTGATGTAGACATCAGGGGAAAAGCATAATGCTTTGTTTAAAACAGTGCGGACAAAGGCAACTTTTCTGGCCATCTGGTCTTTAGAAACAAACACTCTGCAGTCCAACAGACTCCGGCTTAACTGTTCAATGATCTCTTTTTTGATCTACAGTTGAATCTCAAGTCATCTCTGCTGTGTGATTGTGGGCAGGTTACTTAATCTCTCTAAGCCTCACTTTCTCCATCTGCAAAATAGGAGTAATGAAAGTACCAGGAGGACCTGTCATGAGGGAAAAATAAGGAAATGCATGTAAAGACCTTCCATATTAGAGAGGCTGGCACATACTAAGATTCAAGCCATACTAGCGGGGTTTTTTAATTTGTTTTTTTAAATTACACGGTCTATTTGCTTTTGTGACTGTTAGCATTTGGCACTCTGCTCACTGTGTTACTAAATTTTGTCTTTGTAGAGCAGTCCCTGAGTGATGGTTGAGATCAGGTTAGATAGAATTGTGAAGTGTTGGGTGTTGCTGACTCATTTGGACCCTTGGATATCGCATTAGGTACCTCTATAACTTTAGCAGCAATGACAAAAAATAAATCCCATTTCAATCAGTGTTACAATCCTTGGTTTTGACTTTTGCATAAAAATAGGATTTTATATTTAAGGTTATAACACCCTTTGAGCTGCTGAGTGAGACTGCACCTGGCTTGTGTGTGTACCATGGTGAAAATCCAGGGGCGAGGTGGGGGGTTGCCTTTCATTATATTTTTAATAAAACTTAGCAAGTAGCAGAATTAAGCTTGTGAATCATTTTAACAACTCTTTTTCTTATTGGAGATGAGCCTCTTTATATCTTGGTAGTTAATACTTTGTGGTTCTAAATTAGGATCCTTGATGTGATTGTACTCTTCTCAAACATTATTAAGAACTCATTTTACAATGGAGAGGCTTGTAATTCAAGCAGTTAGGGGGGCAAGGCATTCTAGGCTTTTGGTGGCATTGAGTTGAAGGAGAGGATGAGCTGGTTGGGATATGGCCAGGACATGCTCCCTAGTGTAGGGACAGGTAGGGAGGAAACTGTCATTTTTTGACTGTGTACTAGAAGCTTTGCCTATATTGTTTCACTTAGTCTTCCCAGTGCTCTTTAAGGCATGCATTATCATGCCCATTTCATATGCTCAGAAAGATAATTTGTCCAAGGTTATATAATAAATAGAAAAGCAGTATTAAAAGAATACCAGTTCTGTTCACACAGTGTATTCTGTGAAAGCCTATGAAGATGTATATTTGTAATTTGTGCACTGTTTTGTGCATATGCCACATACATTTCAATAAAGTTACTTATCAAAACAAATAGGTCTGCCTGGCTTAAAGTCTATGCCCTTTTCTCTCTATTGTGCTGTTTTCAAAGAAGCATGTTGATGGATGGAACCCCAAGGAATTTCCCTCCATCAGTTACAGCTGGTTGTGGCCAGAAATAATGCTACCCTTATTGACTAGAACTGGCTTTAAAGACTTGGATATTTCCAAGGGAAGATACACTCAGAGGAGTGCTGTATCCTAAAATTGAAGATGTGTATCCATTAGATTTAGAAGAAAATTTCGAATGATGTTCTGAAAATGCACTCGGCTTTTTGCAGAGTCCTTCACAATAGTGAAAAAGCAACAGGAATCCCTGAAATATACATCAAACAGGAGTTAAATAAATAAATACTATGTGGTTTTAAAAACTGCTTATTTTGAATGATATTCATGATATGTGGTGGAGTGAAAAATGATCATGGAACTGCATATATAGTAGGGTGACACTTTTGTAATTTTTTTGTTTATATACTTATGTTTATATAAGTGCCTGGAAAGATGTTTGCTAAAATACCAGTAGTGGTATCTCTCTGCATTTTGTAATATTGGTTGAAATTTACTTTCTTTTTTTATGTCTTTCGATATTGTTTGACATTGTTTTCCTACAATTCTATAAAACAAATTTTGCTTTATTTTTTCTCAATATTTATTTATGTATTTATTTATTTATTTTGAGAGACAGAGACAGAGTGTGAGCTGGGGAGGGGCAGAGAGAGCGGGAGACACAGAATCCAAAGCAGGTTCCAGGCTCTGAGCTGTCAGCACAGAGCCCGACACAGGGCTCGAACCCACGAACTGTGATTCAGGACCTGAGCCGGAGTCGGAAACTTAACCGACTGAGCCACCCAGGCACCCCTTGTTTTAATTTTTAATAAAATGATACTTTAAGCAAAGCCTGCATCCTGAATTAAATATATCCTTTCTCAAGTTGTCACCTTCAGGAGGAAACACTCAATTTACTGTGTGAGTTCTGACACATTAAAGCAATATTATATTACCATATAGTCAAACCAGAGAAGAACATTTTCAGGAGAAAAAGGATGTATTTTGTAAGATCAAACACATGGAATTACCAGACTGCTTGGCTTGTTTAAGCCTTTAAAAACATTAAAATTTATAAAATATTTTAATTATATTCTATGTTCTACTTCCTTCTTGAAAAATAGTTGTTTTACCTACCCAAATATATGTCTTGAAAAGCTCAGTTTTGAAAATTCTCCATTCTCTTTAGATTTTAGTGTAATGATCAAGACACATGATTGCTCTATTTTGTTTTATTCCATTTTACTTCATTCTAGTGATTTTCTTCCTTCAATCAGGCTAATGACAGAATTGAAATCATACAGATTACACATTCATGCAAAAACAGATAAGAGAGCAAGATACGTCTTTCCTTTTTGTCCTTTTCTGTAAGAGTCTCAAGAACTAGCATAAGAGAATCCTGAGTACATCTCCATGTGTTGTTAATATATGGAAGTTCATTACCTATAAACCCCAACACATATTGTGAGATCTGGCCAAGTGCAGATAATTACTACCCTCTGAACAATTAGCAGTCTCAACAACATTCTCTCCTTTTAGATAAGTAGGTGCCCCAAACTGGAATATTCTCCTTCCCACTTATCTGAACCTGGTGAACAGAGACCAGCTTTCGCCTTTTGGGCCACAGCAAACTCTCTCTTTTGAACACATATAACTATGAAAATGGGCAACGTGATCTAATAAAATTCTGTTTGTGAATTGATTTGTATGAAAAGACTTAGAACGTGTAAAAAGAGGGGTGCCTGGGTGGCTCAGTCGGTTGAGCATCTGACTTTGGAATTTGTGAGTTTGAGCCCCACATTGGGCTCACTGCTGTCAGTGAAGAGCAGAACCCGGTTTAGATTCTCTGTCCAACCTCTTTTTCTGCCCCTCTCCCACTCATACGCTCTCTCTCAAAAATGAATAAATATTAAAAAAAAAAAGAATGTGTAAAAAGAAGACCAAAGTTTGTATTTAACAAATTTCACTTATTAAAAAGAATGTATGAAGAATTAGGATTTTTTTTTTCTGGAAAATCTAGCTGTTTGGCTTTGTACAGTGCCAGTAAAATTGGCTTTTTAGTACTCTTAAAAAAATCATTATCAAAATACAGTTAACATACAATTTTATATTAGCTTCAGGTGTACAACATAGTGATGGGACAATTCTATGCATTAGTCAGTGCTACCAAGATAAGGGTAGTTACCATCTGTCACCATACAATGTTATTACAACATTGTTGATTGTATTCTCTATGCTGTCGTTTTCATCTCCATGATTTATTTGTTTTAAACTGGAGGTTTGTATCTCTTAATCCCCTTCACCTATTTCAGCCATCCCCCTCACCCAACTCCTTTTTGGCAATCACCAGTTTGTCTTCTGTATTTTAGAGTGTTTGTTTTTTGCTTATTTGTTTGTTTTGCTTTTTTATATTCTACATATAAGTGAAATCATATGGTATTTGTCTTTCTCTGCCTGACTTATTTCACTTAGCATAATAGCCTCTAGGTCCATCCATGTGGTCACAAATGGCAAGATTTCATTCTTTTTTTATGGCTGAGTAATATTCCATTGTATATATACACCACATCTTCTTTATCCATTCATTTGTCGATGGACACTTGGGTTTCTTCCATATCTTGGCTATTGTAAATAGTGCTGCAATAAACATAGGGGTGCATATATCTTTTTGAACTAGTATTTTCTTTTCCTTTGAGTAAAATACCCAGTACGGGGATTACTGGATCATATGATAATTCTATTTTTAATTGTTTGAGGAATATCAATACTGTTTTCCATAGTGGTTGTACCAATTTACATTCCCACCAACAGTATTCTTGCTGAAACTTGTAATTTCTTGTCTTATTTATCCAATCTAGCTGTTTGGTTTCTGTAGTACCAGTAAAGTCGATTTTTTATTGTATTTTATGTTGTGTTTTTTACATATCATGAGGTAGGAAAATATCCTTAGATAGAACTATATGAGAGGCATTTTCTCTTTTGCTTAAATAAGGCATTTTGTTTGGAGAGAAAGGAATATTTTACTTCCCAGAGAAAGAAGAAACCTTAAGAAGTTTATGCATATAGTTGGAAGAAAGTAGCTCTAATTTTGAGGGAGGAGAAATTTGAGAGAGGAAAGGGAGAATGAGGCTGGAGCCAATGAAACAGCTGTCAGTTAATTCCCCTGCTTCCTCTGCCCAGGACACCTACCCTCAGAATCTTAAGTAAAATCATGAAGTTTATTTATATGTGGATTTCAGAGGAATCTGGGAAAAGTTATGAATTCTTTGTTTTGCATGCAGAGATTTTCTAGAATAGAGGTAACGTAGGCAAACAGAGACAGGAGACAGAAGGATGTGTGAGGGCATTCATGTTGCAGGAATTGAATGTAATATTCAATTAGATATATTCATTTATACATTTAATTATATAATATTCAATATATATATATTTTCATGCTGAAATGCATGTGATCAGGAGATCTTTGGGCTGTTGTAGACTGTAGAAATGAATCTAGGCGATCCTAAACCCTATTTCTGAGGGTGTCAGATATGCAGGGCTGGGAAAGAGTGTCTGCTCATGATGTTACAGGTAGGGTATGTATCCTCTCAATGTATACATGCAGGAGTAATGTGCCACTGACAGCTTGCAAGCCTCTGATATCCTACTGGACTTGAGTTTTTTTTTTTTTTTTTTGAGAGAGAGATAGAGAGAGCATGAGTGAGGGAGGGGCGGGGGGGGGGGAAGAGAGAGAGAGAGAGAGAGAGAGAGGGAGAATCCTAAGCAGGCTCTACTCCCAGTGTGGAGCCCAACTCAGGGCTTGATCTCACAATTGTGATAGACAGATGCTCAACTGGTTGAACCATCCAGGTGCCCCTGGATTTGGAGTCTTTTTAAAAAAGACCACTAGTCAGCTTTTCTTACTCCTCTTTCCTTAAAAACGAAGAAATCAGAGATTACCAGGCAGCTGAAAATGCACAGAAATAAAGCCTTTGATGGTCTGTCAGTTCATTTCCTGCCATCTTTACAACAGAAAAATGTATTAACCTTAAGCAAATAAGGTAAGTATAATGGACTGAAGTTCAATATTCAACAGAAAATTCATTATCTAATTTTGATAAAGATGCATGGATTAGGTAGTGAGTTGAAGTTGTTTCTGTGTAAATAATCACTACAGATGTTAAATTTAGCATAGACATGGAAACTCCTGGGTTTGGAGAATGCAGAGTATTGTAATGTTAAATTCTCCCACTCAAATGAGTTGCTTGTTGAGTTGGTCTCAGATGTATTTTCCTGCTGAGTTGCAACAGTAGCTGTGGATGAGTCGGACAGCTCAGTCCTACAGTTCACCATCATGCTGCTCATTTGTCCATGGAGACGGCTTACGAGAATGCATGAACACGTATACATGCTCTTGAAATCTTGACAGAGTTCATATTTTTCTTCCTCCTCACCCCCAAATCTTCATAAAAAACTTTTTGATTAACACATTTCAAGTTATGTTTCGAATATAAATAAATTAGGTTTAATTGATAAGAGCTTTGTACCTTTACATTGCTTTTTTTTTTTTAAGTTGAATTTATTGTTGTAAGATAGTGGTAGATTTCATTTTCTGAGGTGACTTGAAATTAGTCTTTCTCATGTCATCTTCTTTAAAGTGCCATTAAGTAAAATGAACATAAGATTGTTTCAGGATCATTGTACCAATATTGATGAATCAAACATTAGGGTTATTAGCGGAAAGCATTTATCAACACTATTGGGTATAAAAGACCCAGACCCACTTTTGAAAATACATCGGTAGCTATATGGAACTGTCCATTTAACTTTCTTAGTTAAGCTACTTTGGATTTAAATGAGTATCAGTTGGAAGTATGGACTACAAAGTTGACCTAGTAAGTATAATGATTAGCATTGGAAATGTCCCACTGTGGAATTCTAGTTCCATCTGCTTGTGAAAAAAAAGGTTAGGGGTAATTATAATTAGGAATTCAGTGTGTAGCAGTGGATTAGATGTGAAAGGAGTGATTGTCGGAACCCACTGATAATGGGGAGGGGGAATAAGGAATGTGAAAATTTCACCTGTAACCTATGCAGTACGCTTTGTTAATTAGTGACTCTTAATGTGTTTATATCCTGCTGGTAGAATTTCTCTTATTCCTTGAATGCTGGGCTGTGAATAATGTTTCCTGGTAGAATTTTTATTATCTACACATCTTAAAGGGATATTACTCATTCACATTGAGTAATGTGTATAATGGCCCCTGACAGTGAAGGATAGTGGGGGTGGGGGGTGAGATGGGGGGGAACCTCCGTCTTATTGCTTTAGGAACCATCAAAACTTTCCTCTATTTCAAATGCATTATTAGGTTAATAGGTATGTTGATTCTTTCTTTTTTCCACCCCATACATATTGTGTGATACTGAGGGAAAAGGTATTCTACACTATCTGGCATGACAGTGCTTAGACTTGAATAAATGACAGCTCCCTTTTTCATCATTTGAGTACATTTAACAGCTACAACCCATTAACCAGAAATTTGAATTATCCAGAACATGGTGAGGCACTGGAGTTTACTGCTTAGGACCTAAAAGCGGAGGTTTAAAGTAAGCCCCAAACAGCCATTCACATTGTATTTATAAGTTTGCCTTAGTTACACAAAACTATATTTTTGTATATGTGAAATGGCAAAGGTTATCCTTTCTGGAAAATTGTGTGCATTACAAACAAACAAACAAACAAACAAACAAACTTTTAGCTACACTGGAAGAGCTCCAGATTTATAGAAGACTGTTGTGGTGAACTTCCTTAAGGCAAGATATCCTTTATAACACAATAAAAAACATTTATTAATTTCTCCGCATTTGAATGGATATTGGGCTTTTCTTAAAGTTGCCTGCAATTATATGTAGCTATTAATGTCTGGAGTCCTGAAATTATATTAATTCTCTAGAACTGCTTATCTAAAGTAGTATTTACTAACATTTTTCAAATGGTGACTCCCTATTACTTTACTTGATTTTGTAATACCCTTCTTCTTCTTCCTGAACTAATAATAGAATGTAAAATGTTGAAAAAATATGGTTTCAGTATACAGATATTTTTAACATGGAACTATCACATAATTACATGTAATATCTACTTTAAAAAAGTGTACAAAGTTAATATCCTGATTTGGTGCAAATTTCTCTGACCATGAGAATAACTTGGGGGTGGCACTTAGATATCATTTGTTAAAAATATGTATTCCTGGGATCTACCTACCTGCTGAGTCAGATGGGTAGGACCTGGGAATATATTATCTAAATGAACAATCTTAGGTAATTCTTGTGGTCAAGTGAAATTGGGACCAATGATGTTATGTAGGAAAACTTTAGGGTGCATCAGAATCACCCTTGTGTTATTAAAACTGAAATTTCTAGACTCCATCCCAGATTCAGTGGGTCTTGGGTAAAGTCTGAAAATCTGCATTTTTGACAAATTCCCTGGTGATGCTGTTGCTGCTGGTTCAGGCACCATGCTTTGAGAACCAATGATATAGTGGAAACAATATAGATTTGAGACCAGATACATTTGTGTTCCAATCACATTTATCAGCTGGGAAGCTTTAGTATAGCTATTTAATAACCCTTAGCTTTTTTCCCCTTCTTTCTCTATTTTCTTTTTTTTGCATATACTTAAATTTTAATAAATTTATATATACATTGCACACACACATATAATACTGGGGAAGTATAATATAATTTCACTGGTTAAATATGGAGTACACATAGAAATCAAGAAACAGGCAGAAATGAGAGTAAGAGGAGGCTGATAAGTAAGTAAGAGGGAAGGTGCGTGCTCAGCAAAGTAGTAACAGTATCCTGGAATAACCAAATTCTAGTAAAACAACGTAATTTGAGTTCCAGTCAAGAATAAAAAGTGAATCTATATTAGAAGTCAAGCTGATCACTTAATTTTATGAGGAGAGAAAGGTCATTTAGCTCTATGAGTTTGATAGCGTTGATTCATTTGAATGCTTTGTCTGAATCATTGCTGTCGAGATTGTGAAGTTCAGATACTGAAGAGAAGAAAATAATGTTGAAATGGAGAAACCAGTCATCTTAGAGCTGTTTCCCATGTCAGCTGAGGATAAATAATTGCTACCTGCTCCCCTTATACAAATGAGTCGTGACATATTTGTAAATTCCGTTGTGTTCTAAGAAAGAAATGTGGTCATCACATTAAGGGTTCAAACACCATTATTTAAATATGGCTACTTTGTTCCATAGCTTTCCATGGAAGTCAAACATTTAAGAAACATTTTTTTTTTTCTGATGATATGCGAAATAAAAGCCAATTTGAGTGTCAGAGCCCAATGTTCATGTAGAAGCTATATATGGAGACAGTGTTTTCATGGAATTGAACTCCTGGAGAATCTGTTAAGAAAGAAAAAGGGCCCAGGAGTCAGATGCTTGCATTCAAATCTTGCTTCTACCTCTTGGGCAGGGCCCTCAGCACAGTGCCCACACCCTAGTAAATGCTCAGTAAGTGAATAATAACCATAGCATGCAGCTATGGAATTTCTATAAGCTTTTATTCAATAAATATCTGTCTAGTGCCTCCACAGTGCCAGGCATTATCCCAGGTACTGAGGATATCTACTCTCAGGGAACTTTGGGAGATGGGCAATGAACTTGTGAATAAGAAAGTTGCTATAATAATATTAGATGCCAAGGATGGAGCAAATGAGCAAAATGAAAATGAAGTCCCTATCTTTGTGAACTTCCATTACAGCACCTTACAATTAAGTTTTGGGCACACTATTCCGGCTCATTATAGGTAGCATAGCTTAGATTTCTTGACTAGAATTTCCTGCTTTAACCAAACCATCTGGCTGAGTTCCTTAATTCAATGATTTAACAGAGGTTAGCTTGCAACTTAACAAAAATTGTTCATCTTTGTCTTCTCTTACGCATTAACAGTTTTGGTCCATGTCACCAGAGCAAGTAATGGTGAATTTCCTATGTTTTTATTCTCTATTTCATGTAGCTGTAATTTAAGTCAGACACAATTAAAGTATTATAACTAGAAATCTAAAATTTATGTTCATTTTATTAGGAGTTTTATTTGTAATTTAGTAACTTTCAATTTACTGAGGATAGATTTTGATTACAAAATCTAGGAAACTATTGATTCCTACTAACCTCATCATTTTCATGATGTTATGTTTGAAAATTTAAGTGAAATTTGTTTCCTGGGCCAAAAGAAGTGCTATCTTAGTCTTGTCAAAATATGCCAAAATTGTGTTAATTATTAACTGTGACTTTATTTCCTTCTATAAGATTGTAAATAATTCAAAGAAAACCTGGATGAAAGTCTTTATGTTTTTTAGACAAGAGAGCAGCCATTTGCCTTCAGGTATGAGTTGTCGGATCACATCATTATAAGAGATGTTTGGCAGGGAAGATTATAGACGCAGAATCATTAATGGGCTGGGCAGGTTTCTTTCTGGCCCAAGGATGAACACCAGTTTTTCTGTGACACAAAGAAGACATTGCTCTACAATCTATCCATCTGGAGCATTTTTAGCATGGTAAGTAAAATACTTTAGATGGATAGATTCACTTGTGGACATGAGTGTTGAAAACTAACAGAGCCCCATGGGAGCCCAATCAGAGTGCAAAAGCCAGCATAGTGATCACAAGAACACAATATTAAAAACTTTAAAGCTTAACGTAGGTCTGCAAAACTATGATGGAAAGTAATTTAGGGTTGTGATGAGAGTTGGAATAACTCCGTACATAAGTGAGATACAAAACCAGTATCATAAAAGATATGTAACAAGAACTCTTCTGTCTAGGAGCCTTGAGACCTCTTCACTATATTTAGTACTGGTGTGATCACTAATGATTTGTCCAAGTAAGTAAAATGCTTGTTTAGAAGGAACCTGAAAGCTTCAGAAACTAGGAATCATGAGGAAAATGAAAGGCATTAAGCTTTTTGAAATGCAAAATAAAAGTCTGAGGGGCAGCAAAGATTTCTTCTTTCATAACCTATGTGCGCATGCACACTTGCCCATTATGCAGACCCTGCAGTGTTGGGGAAGAATGGAATGCTCAGAATCCTCCAAGATTAGAAGAGAGAGATATGCTTTCTCATTTGAAGGATGGAGGAAGTGACGCTAGGAGAGAAATTTTGCATCTTCTTCTCTGGTGGTTCTCTCTGGATTGCTTTAAGTGTCACCTTGCAGAAAACCTCTTTAGGAAAATTTCTTAGAAAACTTCTTTAGTTTTAGAGTCTAGGAGTACTCTGAATCCAGGGTTGGTAAGACTCATCACTTTCCTAGTCCAAATGAATAAGAAAGTCAGAAAGAGCTATTTCAAATCCTGATAGTGTAATTCTTATGGAATTCTCTCTAATAATTACTTGATCAATGTCAGTTCAATTAAATTGCTTTTATATTTAGAATCTTGGTAAAAAAAAATTCAGTATTTTTCAGAGTAGTATTTATTTAAATATTTTTTATTTAAATATATATTTAATATTTTTGGGAGAGGGATGGGGAAGGGCAGAGAGAGAGGGAGACACAGAATCTGAAGCAGGTTCCAGGCTCTGAGCTCTCAGCCTAGAGCCCAACATGGGGTTCGAACTCATGGATGGCAAAATCATGACCTGAACTGAAGCCTGAAGCTTAACCGACTGAGCCACCCAGGTGCTCCAGAGTAGTTCTTTCTAAAGCTTCACCAAATATTTGGCTTGTCAATGACTTATTATTTTGTCACCCTATTAATGTATGTTTCTGTTGTCATTCAAAAAAAGGTTGTATTGTTTGACTTGATGCAAGGATGCTGATTGAGCACCTGCAAATGTTTGCTTTATTGGCATTGTGAGAGAAGAGAGAAAATTATTTCTTTCACTGACAATGAATTACTGCATCTGTTTGTGTCTGTTAAATAATTTAATAGAATTGATAGGGCCTGTTTTCTGTTGGCTGAATTGTAGGCAAGTATCGGTCTCTGCCTCATCTTAGATACACTTAAAAGAAAGCCATTTTCTTAATTTGTCTTTTTGCCAGTTGATAAGATACAGAGTGACCTTATGTGATTCTTGCATTTAAGTTGAATGTATCTTTAATTTAAACTTTAGACAAAGGGAAGATTGTTACATAGCAAAAAAGGGTGAGGTACAAAGATTTCTCCCACACATGCATAACCTCCCCCACAGACTGGTATATTTGTTACAATCTATGAACCTACATTGACACATCATCACTCAAAGTCCAGAGTTTACATTAAGATTCACTCTTGGGTGTTGCACATTCTAAGGACTGAGACAGATGTGTGATAATAGGTATCCATCATTATAGTATCACACAGAATCTTTTCACTTCCCTGAAAATCTGTGCTCTGTCTATTCATCCTTCCCCTACCCCCAACTGCTGGCAACCGCTGATCTTTTTACTGTCTTCATAGTGTTGCCTTTTCCAAAACATCATATAGTTGGGATCTTACAGTCTGTAGCCCTTTCAGATTGACTTCTTTCACTTAGTAATATGCCCTTAAAATTCTTCCATGGTTTTTCATAGCCTGATAGCTCATTTCTTTTTAGTGCTGTCTAATACTCCATTGTCTGGATGTATCACAGTTTTTACTTTTCTATTCCTCTACTGAAGGGCATCTTGGTTGCCTCCAACTTTGGCAATTATGAATAAAGCTGCTATAAATATCCATGTGCAGGTGTTTATGTGGGCCTAAATTTTCAACTCCTTTGGGTATTTGCTAAGGGGTATGATCACTAGATCATATGGTAAGAGTATGTTGAGCTTCATAAGAAACTGTCACAATGTCTTCCAAAGTAGCCATACCATTTTGCATTCCCACCAGCAGTGGAATACTGTCACTCTACATCCTTGCCAGCATTTGGTGTTGCCAGTGTTCTGAATTTTGGCCATTCTAATAGGTGTGTAGTGGCATCTCATTGCCGTTTTAATTTGCATTTCTCTTATGACTTGTCATGTTGGACATGTACTTGTGTGCCTGTTTTTCATCTGTGTATCTTTGGTGAGATGTCTGTTAAGGTCTTTGGCCCATTTGTAAATAGACTGTGTGTTTTCTCATTGATTTTTAAGAGTTCTTTGTATATTTTGGATAATGGTCCTATATCAGATGTGTCTTTTGCAAACATTTTCCCCCAGACTATATAACTTGTCTTCTCATCCTCTTATATTACTTGTGTGTTTAAATTACCTACTTGTTTTTGTTATATAACAGTAATAATTATATCAAATTGCTAACTTTACTGAGTATTAAAAGATTAGGTATTATTACTGAAAATTTCAAAGAATTTGATTTGTTTAGCAGAAATCCTGAGGTTAGTGATATCAGCATAAATTCATGATAACCAGCAACTGAATGGACCCTTGGCAATGTCTGACAGTCATTTCTCTAGTGAGTTATTCTCCTGCTCACCACAAGGATTTTCACTGTATCAGTCAGGATACCTTCGCTTGCAAGGGTCAACAGTCCAACTGGAATACTTACATTCTTTGTATTGGAGGTATTGACTCCGAAAATGATGTCTGGGAGTATCTAGCTGAATTCAGGACAAGAAAAAGTCATTGGGACCTCTTTTTCTTTCTATCTTTTAGCTCTGTGTTCTTCAGGTTTGCTTCCCAGATGTGATGAAGGTGGTTCCAGTGGTTCCAGACTTACATCCTACCATGTGAGGAGCCCTGGAGGAAAAAGCGTGCATTTTTTTTCCTCAGGGGCTTCTTCTTTCCCAGTGGTTTCAATGAAAGTTCTGGGGTTGGGTTTCACTGGGTTCAAGCAATGACTAATGCAAAGGTGATGAATGCTTTAGTTGGCGAGACCTCAGCATTCCCACTCCAGGATCTAGGTTGGTGGTGAAAGTAATGGGGGTGGGAAGGGAGAGGAAACTGGTGTCAGCCCCATCTCAAGATCATACAGTAAGAATGGGGAACAGTGGTTCCCTAAGGAAAACACTGTTAATAGAAATGTGAATGGAGGATGAACCAGTAAAAACAAATGAAGGTGGCTCTTCTCCACTCTCGTTAAAACCTCTGATTTTTAATACTTCCTTCTCTATCCTCAACAAAAGACTTTGCCTTATTCTTTAGAGATAAAATAGAAGCCACCAGATTGGAATTCCTCTTTTTTACCACTACTCATTTCTCCAATCTACTTCTTTCTGTACTCGTCCTCTTTTTCCCTCTTGTTACAATGGAGGAAGGATTTCTACCAGCAAAGCTGTTCCCTTATATGAGCCCTGGATCTGGTTTTCTACCTCTTCTCAGTTATCTTTCCTCCACCCTCACATTTTCCTTATCTTCAATTGTTCTCTCTTTCCACTTAGTACAATAGCAAAAACAAAAAAAAACCCCTTTGATTCCTATTTCTCTCCGGCCATTGTTCTGTCTCTTTGTTTCCCTCCTCAATCACACTCTTGTATTCTCTACACATTTATTCTTTAATCTACTGCTTTCTACTCTCTAGATCCACCAATGATACTGCTCTAAGTATCACATCCATTGGACACCTTTCTTCATCCTGTAAGACTTCTTACTGGCATTCACTACAGCTGACCACCCCTTCCTTCTTGCAATGTTCTGCTCTCTTGGCTATCGTGACAACTTACTCTTCTGGTTTCCTCCTACAGCTTTGGGGTTCATTATCTATCTTCTTTGTAAGCTTTTATTCTTCTAACTGATCTCAAAATGTACTTTCACAAAGGTCAGTGTTAGATATATTTCTCTTTTTATTCTGTCTTTGTAAGTTATCTCATCTAGTCCTATGCTTCAGATATCACAGATAATCTGACTGTTCCTGGCGCCCAGATTTATATCTTGAAGCCAGATGCCTATCCTGGGATCTAGTCCCATTGTGCAACTGCATTCTCAACACCTCCGGAGCCACTCATAAATCTGTTCCTTCTCTAGGCTTTTCTACTTCTACAAATGGCTCCTATGGCCTCTCAGTTGCTCAGACCAGAGCTCTGGGGGTCATTCATAGTAGCCCCATCTTCTTCCCAGTGCTCCGAGTCCACTGTCAATAAGTCTTCAAATAAAACTGTTTCTCTTGTTCCCACCTCAGGTCATTATACTCTGGTTTCTTCTGTATTCACCATCTGAGAGGCACCTCCTTAAGAGTTCTGTATTCCAAATCCATTCTCTAACAGCTAGAGATATTTTTTTGAGTAGGAACTTTCACCTCTCTGACTTAAAATCTCCACAGAATAAATCCCAGGTTTTTTAGAAATGGCTTTCACAGCCCCACCTGGTCTGCCTTCTGCCTGACCCTCCAGCTTCATTTTATTTTTTCCCTTCTGTCACTGTGCATTTGCTACACAGGCCTGCTGTTAGTGTAGTTTCTTCAGGATCTTTCCTTGTTTTTCTTCTGCACAGAGCGTTCTTCCCACACTATTTGCCTGGCAGTCTGCCTAGTTTAAATGTCAGTTCCTCAGGAGACCTATAAGACCCCAGTCCAATCTAAATTAGCCCCCCTACCTAAAATATTTTCTTTCAGTGCATTTCTTATAATCTTTAATTATATGTTTGTGTGGTTGTCCTCTAAAATATCTTTCTACTACAAGTGATCTCATAGTACACCTACTACCTAGCTGAGTCCATACCTGCTCACCTAGATGAGTTCCTGGCACAAAATTATGGCTCCATAAATGTATGTTGAAAGAATTGAAAATATTCCAAAATTATGAAGAATTTTCCATGCCATATCCTCTTTTTTAGGGGCATTGTTGCCAAATAATATAGCACTGTTGGGAAGAAATAACTAGAATAAGTGACATTCCCCTTTATCCAACATTCAGTGAGAAAAAAATAGCTAGAGTTGTAAAACGTGCATTCCTTACCATGGCGAAGGGGTGAGAAAATACTCTGCGAACTAGAAAAATATAGTAGTAAAATGCAGAGGTGGTGTGAGCCCATAGATATAAATTCAACCAAGAATAGGAATATCTGGGATTGACATCCAGCTCTGCCACTGATTTGTATGTTTTTGGCAAGGTATTGGGTCTCTTTGTGTCCTGGATTTTCTCATCCTTAAAATCTTGTGGAGACCTCATGAAAAATAAATGTGGAAGCCCTTTGAAAGGTATACAACTTGTTAGAAATGTGAGATGCTGTTACTCTCCTTATTTTGACTTTCATTTATGAACATAAAGCAACTTTACTTGGAGGTTGTTACAATGATAATAAACTCGGTCACTCTCATAGGTAGGACTATCTATGACTTTCTCTCAATTTATAAAAGTTGTTATGAAGAAACCACCTAGGTATGATAATATGAAAGTAAGTGTTGTGAATTCATTATGGATTTCCTCTGTAATTCTTTGCATGCTTTCCTGATAGCAAGGCTAATTAAATTTAAATATATTGGGGTGTCAAATCTCTTTTTCTAAGAGATTAATTAGAGATTAGTCTCTAAGCTATTTGTAAATTGCCATGCTTTTTCATTGTAAAGTGTTTAGTAGAATTGCTGTTTTAGGAAAATGATTATATATTATAAATGATTTTATTTAGTATTTCATTTCTCTGTCATTCTACCAGTTTTATAGTAATAAATGATTTTAATGTCCTTTTTCACTGATAATTTAAATGAGATTTAAGAGATGAAACATTATTTTGAAACAAGTTGAATTTAATTGACCCAGCACAGCTTGGAATTTTTGCTGCCCACGATCCTTTTATGATTAAATACTAAAGAATCTGTAATGTGAATACTTTTCTTTTCTTTTTTCAACATGGGATTCACACTCCCTAGGGTAAAATATCTTATCCTTTTCAGAGAACATTAGTAGACATTTTAGAAATTTATCCTCTTAGGAGTTGTACATTTCATCAACAAATAGGAATTTGAAGTCCTTTAGTAAAACTGATGACCTAATATAATAATAATAACAACACCCCCCCCCCAGACAATTCGCTGTCTCTTAAATATCTTTGTGCTCACACAAACTGATAGCCTAGAGAACAGTATGTGTTAATATATAGAGACGTGCAAAGGCTGTGATGTTCATCCCATTTTTAAAACTGCTAAGATGAGCAAGTCTAACTATTTCCAATTTTACAGGGTTTTGTAAACTCTAAGTGCCAAGAAAACAAGCCACCTGGCAGTTTTTTTAAAAACAGTGAGCCAGTGCTTAAGAATATGCATCAAAATTGTTAGTATTTCAACTGAATTTGGCTCAGATATACATGGGATATGAGAGCATTTCTAGTCTAGTTACCATTTTTTTATTTTCTTATGATTATATTCTCATGCTGCAAATTGCATTCTCATGAGGCAGCCATTCTGGTGGTGAGTGAGCAGATTTAGTATGTTTTAATATATTGACAACCAGTATTTTTTCCTGAAAGTGCAAAAATGACTTGGAAAAATACTTATCATTTTAAGTAGCATTCAAGGTAGAATGTTGAGTTCCCTAGTTGAATTTCCTAAGGTTCACAAGTCAAATGTAGAATTACGTATAGTTGGTAGATAAGTGTTTACGTGGCAAGGATAGACAGGCATTACTAAATGTGTTGGCATAAGGAATCTCTATTAAATTATAAACTTGATAGCTATAATTAAAGGATTAAAGGAATGTAGGTTCAGTCACAATGAAACATGCATTTTGTGCATCGTAATATATTTTCTGAAGACATGAGAGTGTGTGAAAGAGGACATAATACAAAAGTAAATTTGGAATCACGTATCTAGACAAGAAAATAGAGGGTTAGGCTAAGGCTCACTATGGAGAATTTTGAAGGCTACCCTTTGTACCTGATGAAAATGGTTGACATTTTTATAATTAGCATGTGTGCTCTGAAAGATTAAAGTTCTTGTAACCTATATGGAGTTCTTGCTGAATCCAATTTCTTCAAAATATATTTAAGTCCTAATTTAATGCAGCAGGTTCGAATCTCATTATGGATGGAGTGCATTTAATTGAAATCAAATTGATTTAAGCAACTAGTCAAGAAATCCCAGCATAATCCCTTTTCTTCCTCTGGGAACATTCATCTACTTATATGTGTTCTCAAAACTTAGAGGTAGCAGAAGTTTGATGTAAGAAGAGACATACTGTATATTTTCGTTTAAATTGTTTAAGTAGTTATGAGATTAATTTTATAGATACATTAGAAAATTCAATTGTGTTTTGGATATTCTTTTCACCAAGGCTAATTAGAGTCAGTAGTTCTAAAATGTAAGATTCTAAAATAATTTCCAAATCACAGATTTATCTTGATACTTAAAGGATATTTTGTTATACTGTAATAGGGATGTATTGACCAGTCTCAAGAATAATACACATTTAAAATATTATATTTAATTATGATAACATTGGTGTAATATTTTAATAAAAATAAGCACATGCACTTTGAAATTATCACTGTTTTAGTTATACTTCAAGTGAGTCTTAAGACTGATATCATTAATTATCTCTACAAAGCATAACGTTCTGATAAGTAATGAGGTAATTATAGGTCTAATGCTATGGAAATGTCTTTAACATGTTCTCTCATAATATATGCTAATGTATGTTAATTTTAAGTAATTTGAGCAGTACAGAGAAAACTAGTTCCATAATTTTGCTAGAGATAACTACTTTTACCAATTGGCATATATCCTTCCAGATTTGCCATGTATAAATAATGAGATCTCAGACTGTAAGTACTCTTCTGTAATGCCTACTTTTTAAGTACACACACACAGATTATCCATTTTAAGATTTATAGATCTAGGTCATCCATTATTAGTGCTGCATAGAATCCTGTGGCATTAATGTACCATACTTTATTTTGCCAGTCCCTGCTAGAGATAGATGTTATTAGTTTACTAATAATCTTTTTGATATCATCAACAGAGTGGCATTGAACCCCCTGTATTTATATCTGTGCTCATTTGCTCAAATGTTTTCTTAAGATGAGTTTTCAAAAATGATATCGCTAGATCAAAGTAGATGCATCCTTAACATTTTAAAACATATTGCCACATTGCTTTCCAGAAAAGTACCAATTTATGTTCAACATAACATGGAAAATTCCCATTTTCCCATAACTTCACATCTTTAACCTTTGATAGTCCGACAGGAAAAAATAATAGTTTTATTATTTATTTGCTTAATAAAATTTTATTTATTTGTAAAATGTGTTTGAACATCTTTTCATATAATTTTGAAGCAGTCATATAATTTTGTAAATCTATCTTTTCCAAAATTAGTTTGGGAACACTTTTGTAAATTAAAAAACATATAGCAAATATTTTCCATTTTGAGGTTTTGTTTGTTTGTTTTTTAATTTGGACATGGTTTTAAGTTTTTATGTGGTCAATTTTATGAGTATTTTACTGTGTGTTTTTTGGCCTTGATATATTTGTTAAGAGATTTACCCCCCTGCCAAATAATACAAACAAATGGTTACATTTTTTTTCTAGTACTTATATTTCGTATTTAATCTTTATATAAAATTATTTTTTGACTTGGCATAAAGCAGAAATCTATATTTTTTTGTTCAAATGGATAGTGAATTTTTTCAGCATTAATAATCGAATAATACTGTTTCCTTTGTTATTTGAGATGCCACTTCCACCCCTACCTCTTGAAATAATCCGTTTGGGCTTTTTATAATAAGTTCATTGTATTTGTCTGTGAATTAGTGGAATTTTGCCAATGTTATCTTTCTAGTTAGTATTTTTTATATTTTTATTTATTTGATCCTTCTTTTTTGACTTTAAATGAAATAAAAACATATATAATTTTTGCACATATCACGTTTATTCTTGGCTTGATTATAATATCTGTTGTTAATTTGAGTGGGAGTTGCCTCACCTCTACCCACTCATGCCGTTACATTTGGAAGCAGGCTTGTATATGAGGCAGCTATTAATTTTTTTATTTAAAAATATTATTTTTTATTGAAATATAACTTTTCAATGGATCATTTTGGATTTCTAGGTAAATAATTATATTCTCTGCAAGTAGAAATGATCTTTCACCTCTTTTAAAATATTTTACACTTAATTTCTTATCCTGGCCTTATTGCTTTGGCTTAAATATCCAATATTATGTTCAAATATAGAGCAGGTAATAGGCTTTTTGTTTTGTTTCTTTTTTATTTTAATAAGAATGCTTCTAAATCTTTACCAGCTGGCATGGTATTTCCTTTAGGATTCTTGCAAAATAGGATTTTGATCAAGTTAAGGAAGTTTTCTTCTCTTCCCATTTTACAGAGAGTGTTGTTGGAAATTAATGTTGTATTTTGTCAGTTGCCTTTGGGGAATTTATAGGTATAATCTTACTGTTTTTCTCTCTTAGTCTATTTATTTATTGAAGTACATTGATGGCTTGCCTAATGTTGATCCATTCTTACATTCCTGGAATAAACTTGACTTTCTGAAGAATTTCTTGCTCTTTTAATACATTGCAATGTTTTACTTATATTCTTAACTAAGATGTATCAATAATTCTGTTTTGGAATTGTAACCTTTTCAAAGTGCTTTAGAATGCTTTATTTCCTTTGATCCTTGAGATAGCCCTATGATTCAGGCTAGAAATTATATTCTTTTGACAAATAAAAACATTAGATATAGAACAATAGACATAGAACTTTTTGCACAAATTTATGAACGTAGATGGAGATGGTGAGAGTAAAAACCATTAGTCCCTAATCTAATGCTTTGGAGAGAAGAAATTTAATTATTTCAGTAATTTCTATCAATAAGGTACTTAGGGATACCGAGTTTTATTATCTCGAATAAAAACTATCCTTACATAGTTTCCTTTTGTGTTTTTCTAAATTACCACAGTAATTTGTTCCACTTTGACCATGGTGCCTTCACTGGGTTTTGGGAGGGCATTCACCCCAAGAGTCTCTCTGCAATGCATTCTCTGAGATCTGCCATCTGTTTGGTGCACATGGACAGATGCTGATGTTCAGTTAATCAGAGTCATACAATAAGGATTAAAGTGTTAGATGGTTCTAACCCATTCCGGAAGTTATGGATAAAACTTGAAACCTTTAATCCGATTCATCTTGATGTTCAGGTCAAGTTGTCAATTTGAGCCAAAGCTTTTATATCTCTAAGGTCATTAATCCTGAAAAGCATATTCTATTATTACTGTAAGAGAGAAAAAATATTAAGGATGTGTTTGCACATTGCATTGGGTCATGAGAATTTTTGCTTTATTTGTAATTCAGGGATATACCTTATAAGAAGCTTAGAGATTTCTTTTAGGTATTTATTACAGAAAAATATTCATTTGGGAAGTTTAGTGTAATTTAAATGTAAGTTTTAGAATGTGTAAAGATTTAATACAAATGCAAGAAGTGGTCCATTTGCTTAAATATACATATATTTATTATTATTATTATTATTTTTTTTTTTTTTTTAATATATGAAATTTACTGTCAAATTGGTTTCCATACAACACCCAGTGCTCATCCCAAAAGGTGCCCTCCTCAATACCCATCACCCACCCTGCCCTCCCTCCCACCCCCCATCAACCCTCAGTTTGTTCTCAGTTTTTAAGAGTCTCTTATGCTTTGGCTCTCTCCCACTCTAACCTCTTTTTTTTTTTTTTTTCCTTCCCCTCCCCCATGGGTTTCTGTTATGTTTCTCAGGATCCACATAAGAGTGAAACCATATGGTATCTGTCTTTCTCTGTATGGCTTATTTCACTTAGCATCACACTCTCCAGTTCCATCCATGTTGCTACAAAAGGCCATATTTCATTTTTTCTCATTGCCACGTAGTATTCCATTGTGTATATAAACCACAATTTCTTTATCCATTCATCAGTTGATGGACATTTAGGCTCTTTCCATAATTTGGCTATTGTTGAGAGTGCCGCTTACATATATTTATTAAACAGCAGACTAGACTTTCCAAGCCCAGAAAAAGTGGAATTAGACTATAAATGAATTGTTTAAGTTTGAATAAAATTTTATTAAGTTGACATTTAATCTCCATGTCCCAAATTGCACAAATTTACAAAATTAAAAAAAAAATAAATTCATTGTTTTTAAATCTCCTGTAAGATTTTTTTTTCTTACTGAGAAACCTATATGTATCTGTTACTATATGGGACAATGCCACTAATTCCATCTCTAAGAATACTATTAATAGTTATATGTTTTATACATACTTTAATTGGAATTTGTAAATGATACATAGAGTCTGAAATCTTGTGCTTACCAAATATTGCACTAAAAACTATGAATTCCTGGAAGTTGACCATTTTTTAAATTCTATTTTTGTTAATAAACTTTTATGATCTGAAGCAAGGCTGATTATATCTATTTCCATTTAAGATTATATAACTCTAAATGGTTTTTTTTTTTAATTTTTTTAACGTTTATTTATTTTTGAGACAGAGAGAGACAGAGCATGAACAGTGGAGGGGCAGAGAGAGAGGGAGACACAGAATCTGAAACAGGCTCCAGGCTCTGAGCTGTCAGCACAGAGCCCGACGCGGGGCTCAAACTCACGGACTGTGAGATCATGACGTGAGCCGAAGTCAGACACTCAACCGACCAAGCCACCCAGGCGCCGCTAAATGGTTTTTTTTTTTTAAATTGAGATATAGTTGACATATAACATTGTTTTAGTTTTAGGTGTACAATGTAATGATTTGATATGTGTATATCTGAAATGATCACTAGAATAAGCATAGTTAACATCTATCACCACACATGGTTACAGTTTTTTTCTTGTGGTGAGAACTTTTAAGATCTACTCTTACTAGCAACCTTCAAATTCTGATTTGTTTTGTTTTTGTAAATCTGTTTCTGAAACTCAGCTCTCCTAACACCTTATGATAAACAATGGTAGAACTCACAAAGTAATGATATACTTTTTGCTTTTAAATATGCTTTGTTCAGCCTGGGTGGCTCAGTCAGTTGAGCATCTGACTTCAGCTCAGGTCATGATCTCACAGCTCGTGAGTTTGAGTCCTGCGTCAGGCTCTGAGCTGAGCCTGTTTCAGATTCTGTGTCTCCTTCTCTCTGCCCCTCCCCCCGGCTCACACTCTGTCTCTCTCAAAAACAAATAAACATAAAAAAAAATGTTTTGTTCAAATTCAGATGATTAGATGTAATTCTGAAGTGACTAAAATCAATGTAAATAATATACTGGTTCTCATATTTGATGGTAAATATTTCCATTAAAAGTTGAGAAGTCACAATGGAGAAACTATTCTGTGAACTGGTTATTTAGCACCAAAAGGAAAATGGAAAATTTTGTCAGGAACATTTTTGAAATGAACTCTAAGAACGTTCCACTACTGTTGGTATTTTAATTTTTCAGCTTAAGTAGTTTAAATATGCAACATTAGTTGAAATAAAAAAATTATGCATGCATAATTATGCATTTAAAATTATGCATAGATTTGAAGGCCTAATTATTTATCAGTTTCTGATGGATATCCTAGTTAAGCATCAAGTTATACGCTTATACCTATGAAATTCAGGGCATTGCATTTAATCTCTACAATAAGACACTGAAGGAGATGCATTAGATATACATTTTAAAAGTATACATTTACATATTCTTCATTATAGAGATTTCCTTTCTTTAGGGACCGTGACATACTGCTTTCCATAAAGAGCACCTCCCATTAATCCTCACACCAGAAACAACAAAGTCAGTGCTGGCATAAATTCAGTCAGGATTCTGGGGCCCTGCTGTGTGGGGAGTCTCGCGAGAAAGGACAGAATCCTATGTCAGTCTCCAGGCCCACTTGGTTCTTGGCACCTCTGCTGAGAGCTGCACAGGCTACTGATCAGTTACAAATGTAGTGTTTTTGAGTATGAGGTGTACATCTGTCTTGGAGGAACAGGACTGAGAGCAGCATGTCATTCCTCAGAGACCATTGAATAATTGTTACATCACCTTTATTGGTGCCTACTTCACTTTGTTCATATTGGTGCTTCTAAGGAGCGTAATGTAACATATTCTCCTGGGATTTATAATAGGCAAAACCGTGCAGTGTATGCAGCAGTTGGGGTTAGGAAAGAGGTCATGTTTTTGACTAGAAAAATGGAAGTGTTAATGCTCCTTGTAACTGTATACAAAGTTGTGGGCCCCGAGGATGCAAGCAGAGATTAGCAAGAGTTAACTGAGAAGCAAGGCCTTTTCCACGAAAACAGTTGACACTATAAAGGAACATCTATGCTGATGGACTTGAGGGGAAATGAGTTAAGAATAGAAAGTCCGTCAGTCAGTGAGGTTTCACAACAAACAACTGCAGGGTTTGTGCCCTAATGCTGTGAGGGAAAGCAGAAATGGTAGGAATCCATGAAACTACGGAATGAACTGAACGTCTGGAGACATGGGCTTCCAAAGCTGTTATCTGTCTGGTTTCCCTGTGGCCACGTATCCTCAACTACATGGACTTAATTTCTGTACAGGTGAAAAAAAAGTCGAAACAGGTGAAATAGTCTTTGATTTCACCTGTGAGTGTTGATCTGCAATGAGCTGGCAGTGATTTTTATTAGGTTTTTATGGTCTTGCTTCTTGAATGAATCACAGAGATGAAGCATATAGAGAAAGGTACAGAGAGAGGTGTTTCTTCACCTTTACTCCACTGTTGTTGAATAAACATCACATAAGAAAGTTTATTTCAGATATTTAATAAACAACATTTTAAATATATAAATGAGGATATGGTGTTCTTTAACTTTTGACTTGGAGAGGATATACTGTTATGCTTACTATTCTTTTGAGTCAATTTCTTCCCAGTTTGTGTTAAAAATTTCAAACCAAAGCCTTTTTAGTCTGAGACAAACATTATTGTTGAGAGGAGGATAAAGAAACCTTTGTCTCAAAACTGAAAATGATAGAATGTGACTCCTTAATCCTGATTTTGCAATTCTGGTTATTTTAGCGGGCATTATAAAATTGTTACTCTACTAAAATCCAGTACTATTCTGGTTAATTAATAATATGCTTGCCAGTGTGACTATTAGAAGTTACAATAGTCTCTCCCTTGTCCATGGGGGATAGATTCAATGGATGCCTGAAACCACAGGTAGTACTGAACCCTATGTATACTTTGTTTTTACCTACACATGCATACTTATGATAAAGTTTAGTGTATAAATTAGTGGGAGATTAGCAACAATAGTTAATAATAAGGCAATTATAAGATCATAACTATAATGAAAGCTATGTGAATGTGGTCTCTTAAAATATCTTATTGTGCTATACTCACCTGTCTTCTGTGAGAATGTGAGATAAAAAAACACCTATATGATTAGATGAAGCAAGGTGAATGATGGAGGCGCTATGATGTAGTGTTAAGCTACTCTTGACCTTGTGACAGTATGTCAGTAGCAGGATCATTTACTTCTATACTGTGGTTAACTGAAACTGTGGAAAACAAAGTTGCAGATAAGGGGACACCCTACTAGAAGAGCATGGCAACAAGACCTTGTTGTCATTAAGCCCACTGAAGTCATTTTCTGGGTTCCTGCTGCAAACTTGGAACAAGTCTTGGCAAGGTCTTTCTAGCACATCTAGGAGTAACAGAGTTCTAGGTAGAGCTATGTAATTTAGGATTTATTTTCCATGACATATAATATATTGAGGCTCCATGTGGAGGTTGTATTTGTCTTTCTTGTTAAATAGCAATGCTTTTAACATTATTTTTCCTAATACCATATTATAAATTTTGAACATTTCAGTGCTTAGTTTGCCTCTCATCTGTTTTTAAGTATCTCGGTAAAGGCTCTAGTGTTAAGGATGTAACTTAACTGTACATAATTACTATAGTACTTTTTAAAAATATTATCTTATCTGTTCTAATGCCCCTTTGTGGTCTTGGCTGTCAAACAGTCTTAATGTTATTTAGAGCTGTTTATTTATTAAATGTTTGTGGATTTTATTTATTTATTTATTTATTTATTTATTTATTTAGCTCTCTGCCCAATGTGGGGCTCAAACTCACAACCCTGAGATCAGAGTCACATGCTCTACTGACTGAGCCAGCCAGGTGCCCATTTTTATTTATTTAGAATAATTTGTTATAAGCTTTTCTCTAACTATCAAATTTGATAATTTTTGTCATTGTTATACTCACTTCATCATTAATAAGCACCTGTATATTAAAAGAGTGATGGAGCAAAAGCATTTATTCCAACAACATTAGTTTTGTGATTAATGATTTTTCAAAGAACCAGTCACTAGGACAGTGCCTAGCACATAGTAGGTACTCAATCTTTGTATCAGCAAATGCCGTATTTTGAAATAATATATGGGGCATGCATAATGAGAGTTATACTTGCAGAAAACTGTGGGTAGAAACCTTGCAGCAAAAGAGCTTAAGATAATTTTTATTGAGCCATTTCTTAATGAGTTCTGAGTGAATGATTTCAGGGATATTTAGCACAGTGGAAATTTCTCTGTTCAATGAAGGAAGTCAATGGTACTAAGAACGTAACCTGAAATGGACTTTCTACACTCTATGCCCATGTTTGCCTATAGAATATCCAATTATTTTTGCTTTCAAGTGAGGAGAGTCATTTAAGAGATGTCATTTTAGAAAATATTTAGATTGTCACTGGCTTCCTATAATTAAGGTAGTTTTCTATCCCGGCCACATTGTATACATATCAGAGTAGGTTTCCTAAAAAAGATGGATTTAGGGTATTTTATTAAATGGATTACCTTTTATAAATGAAATACATGTTAAATACAGACATAAAACATAATTTGGCAAGAGATATGTGCTTGCATACAGTTAGCATTGCCTTTAATTGATTCTGTTGAATTACGAGGTGTTGTAGAGAATGAATATTTTCTTTATGGATAATAAAATAGCTCTTCAGCTTCTTACCAGCTAGGCTTAGGGAGCCACCAGGGAGAGCCAATGATTCACAGAGCTTGGGTCGGGATTCAGACACTTCTCAGTGGTGATATTAGGACCTCTACCCCCCATTGTACCACATAATGACTTTAGGTGGGTCATATGGTGTTAATCATAAATAAGTCGTGTCACTTGTTGGTAACTTCACATTAAGTAATTCAAGTTTACTCTGAGAAAATGGAAATTTTAATGTGGGATAAATGGTATAATTCTACAGTTGCAGCCTTCCCTTACCTGAAGGTTGAAGGCAACAGATGTGAAGATACCATCTGTCCTACCTCCTTGAATTTTACGTGGAGAGTTAGGCTTTGTATGTGGAGGGTGGGTTTTCTCTAGACTAACTGCCAAACATGGATGTGGATTTGGGCATAGGCCCATTGCATAGATTATATTAGATATAATGTATATATTTTACATGGATTCCATTTCTTGAGCTATCACCAATACAAGTTAATAAAGCCAGCATTTTTGAGAATAGTCTTCTCCTGGATAATTACTGTTGGCCTCTGTCTGTTGTTCTAGTCTCATTGGGAGCCATTTTACTCCTCAGTTATACTAGAGTCATCCTGGCCTTCTTTCCCACCAAAGAATATTTATACCGGCTCCTCTCTGTTCCTTGCAGCCCTTTGCTCTCACCCCTATCACTGTCCTCACCAACTTGAAGGCAACATAAGATGTTCTCTCATCAAAGTTACCAGCAGACATTTTAACAGCTAAATCCAGTAAGCCATCTTAATGGCTTATTTTCCAGCACTCACTCCTTAAAGTCTATTCTTTGACTTCTGTGAGAGGTCATGCTCTTGGTCCTCTTATCCCTCTACCTTTGTATTTTAAGTCTTCTCTGCCAAGTCCTTTCACATAGATGGCCCACAGTCATCTAAAATCCACCATGGCCAAAGTAAACTTTGTTTTCCCCCCATTTCACCTTGCCTCGTATTCCATATCTCAGCAATATTTCCACTCACCTCTCACTTAAATAAAAAACCTAAGAGTCATTCTAGACCCAGTACAGGACTTTTAATTTTACCACCTATTTCATGATACTTCTCACTTCTCTCCGTTCCTTTTGTTAGTGACCTCAGGCAATTGCCATCTTTCCTTTAATGCTTCAAGTCACCTACTGCTCCAGCTTCAGTTTTGTCCATCTAGTGCACATCTGGAGTGATCTTTCTAAGATAAAAGTTAGGCTTTCTCAGTTTGTTCAAACCTCTACAATGTGCTTGTCCTGAGGATGGAGTAGGAATACCTATTATTGTTTGTTAAATGAATGAACAGAGAATGGAAACCTGAGGCCTCTCAATATCTAAGGTTGAAGCTCATTTGGATTCTAGATTATATTGTCCACAATACTTTGAAGATTTCATGTATCGACCAAATCTTTTGTTTCTGAATTTTGCTTGTAAGTTCATAAAACAAAAACGAATAGAATGGTGTTATAGTTCACAGGTTGTCTATAAGAACAAGATAGAATCCCTGTGGTGAAAACAGGATTTATGTACCTATAGTTCTGCTTATCTTTTAGTTATAATCGATTAAATTTTTGTATAGAAACTTTCTTAAGAGAGCTCTTCAAAAATAAGTGTTTTCCCCCTCGTACTAAAAGAGAGAAATGAATGTCACTTTAGTATCTGCATTCACATACCTGGATTTCCACAAGATGAAACAAGGATTCCTTCTAAACAGTGTGACAACTGGTGTTTTGATTGCTATTCTTTAAGGTTTATAAATTTGTTCTGTTTTAACAAAGCATCATTTTGAATGTTCACTTAAAAACAACTTGCCAAAAAATGAAAAGAATATGTGATGGTATAATCTCATGTTTAAACATGCTCATCAGATGAGAGGTAGCCAAATGTAGATATGATGTTTTCTTTACTCTTAAATTTGTATACAGTACTTTAGTGTACTCTTTTGTGTGGTAAGATGTATATAACATAAAATTTACGACTTTAACCATTTTTAAATGTTCTGTGGCATTGGGTACATTTACATTTGTGTGTTGCTTTAGTATACTTTTTAAAAAAATATTATATTGAAATAATTCAATAGTTTCATTATTGAGACCCTAAACTGGTTGCACTGAATAAGCTGAATTGCCTCTGTGGCTCATCAGTGTGGTGCTGAAGAAAAATGATTTTGCTTGTTGATTGTTTCATAAGGAATTTGCGGTGTATCCAGCCTTGTTGGGGTCAGAGAGCAAATGCCAGTGGAAACTTATGGAAATAAGTATTGTATTATTTTTTAAAAATATTTTTAAAAATCTACTGTGAGAGACAATGAGAAAGAGAGAGAGTGTGTGTGCACACACAAGTGGAGGAGGAGCAGAGAGAGAGGAAGAGAAAGAATCCCAAGCAGTCTCTGCACTGTCAGCACAGAGCTTGACATGGGGCTCCATCCCATGAACTGTGAGATCACGACCTGAAACGAAATCAAGAGCTGGATGCTTATCCAGCTGAGCCACCCACGTGTCCCTGTATTATTTTAATAAAAGAATAAAACATTTGCCTATTACCTTGCTAGTTTATGAGACTCTTCTTGATTCTGATGATTAAATCCTTTATATAAAGTATAATTAATTTAAGTAGATCCCAAATATAAAGTTTTATCTTGAAATGTTCAGAGATCATATAAACTCAACTTGGTTTGGTTTATTGCTTAACTTGTTTAAATGTGTTCCCTTCCTGTGAAATGATAATTTGGAAACTTGAACATAGGATATTAAACAATAGGAAGGATTGAGTTCACTGCCTAATTCTTAACCCCTGCTAGAATAGGAGGCTAAACTTTAATTTAGGGGACAGAGGCGTCATAGTGTGCTATTCATCCTAATAAATTTTGTAAGCTGGTCTAAGAGAAATTTGGGGGTTAATAAGTACTTTGGCCTCTTCCTTTCATTGCAGAGTGAGGAAACTTAGCTTTAAAAATAAATGGAGGGGCACCTAGGTGGCTCAGTTGGTTAAGCGTCTGACTTCAGCTCAGGTCATGATCTCGTGGTTCATGAGTTCAAGCCCCAAGTCGGGCTCTGTGCTGACAGCTCAGGGCCTAGAGTCTGCTTCGGATTCTGTGTCTCCCTTGTTCTCTGCCCCTCCCCAGCTTATGCTCTGTCTCTCTCAAAAATGAATAAACATTAAAAAATTTTAAAAAAATTGGAAAAGTCTTCATTCTTTATAATAATCTCCTTATAATAATGACCTTATGACCATTGGATTCAATTCAGTCATCTAATGAGCTAGAAGATGACAAGTGTATACCTAAGTGACACCAAACTTTGGTTTCTCTTAGAAAGTGTCCAAAGCACCTGTCTTTCCTATACATATATATATATATATATATTTCCTATGTGTATATATATATATATATATGCAGTACATTTTCTCTCATTCCATCATCACATACTTTTTTGTATTTATCAACAGGACGGTCTAATATCAACATTTCAAATTCTTTCATTTGGGGATATCTCCTGACTGTTTACCTGAGTAGTCCCCCCTCTCCACCACCAATCTGCGAAGATCTTATTAAGGGAAACACAAATGTGGGGGCGTAGGGCTTGGCAAAGAGACCATGGTGGTGATGAAGCTCAGAAGGAGATTTGGGGTCATCCATCCTTCCTGTGCTCTCCATACAACCCCTCCCACCCCACACCAAAGCTTTGCAGAGCTACGGCATAGCATGACCACTGAAAATACAGAGTTAAAGAAATACCAGAGTCCTGAGACTTTTCCAGCATATTTTGAATAGAAATAATCTTGGCTGTAGTCAACAGCAGACAAGCTAATTATTTGTTCACATGTGCTTTGGCCAGTGTTTTGCTCATTTGGGGGCTTGTAATAACTTTGGAGTTTGTCCTTCGTGAGATGAGAACCTAAGATGATATCTTTTCCACTGGTTCCAAGTTATAAGGCATTTTGGGGTAAATTTTGTAACCATGTAGGAATTGGAGGTCAAAGCAGGAAATAAGCATTTGGAGTGGGTCATTCTTTCCTGGGCTAGATAGAAAACATTTATCTCTTGAAGGCTTATCTTACTAGGAGAGAAAGTCTTGATTTAAGGAGATATCACCACAAAGAGGAGAGGCTTATAGGAGGAAGCTCTTTCCACAGCAGTACTTTTGTTCTCATAAACAGTGGCTCAAGTCAAGAGTGAAGTGTTAATAGTGCTTTTGAGGTGTGGAGCCATACCTGGGGTGTAGGAACTATATACATGCATTTTCAGCAACACTGATTTCCCACTGAAGGTTTGTTAGAGACTATTAGAGGTTTTATAACTCTGTTGACAATAATCCTGCTTAGAACATGATCTGCTCATATAAAAATATTTTTTTCTGTGAAAGGTCTCATTAGCTTAAAAATCTAGGCAAACGGTAGCTTTAAGAGCTGAGTCACAGTCTACCTTACTATCACAATTCAGTTTCCTACCTTACTGTCACAATTCAGTTTCCCTCTATTGTACTTGGTAGATTAGTCCCATCTGAGCAGTGCCATTAGGTGCCTGCCTGCACGGTGTGGAAACACACACACACACACACACACACACACACACACACACCTGAAATTTCTGAACATGTGGGTTGTGATGAATTTAAATGTTTTCTAATAGTGCAACTACGTCTAAACAGCTGAAGATTTATACTTGTTTTTTAACTTAAGGATGAGGAAATTGACTACTATAGGATAATTAAAAATCACAACTCTCTGAAAAAGCATGAGCTAAGTTGTTAAATGCCAGGGCATCAAGAAACAATATTCTGTAATCTGTACAGATTTTTTTTATTCTGTAAATAAATTGGGTAATTTATATCTTTGTCACTTGAACATCAGATAAGTATTTGAGTTAATGAATCATCCCACCAACATCCCATAACTAAATCAAATTTTGTTTTCTTTTCACAGGCAAGGTTTTAGTCAATTGAATAATAAATCATCCTGCCTTTTTTTCTGAATCACAGGATAGGGAGGCTCTTACAGACAGGATCACAATTAAATAAGCCCTCGGAGGAGAGATTCTACCCTGTTTTAAAAGGAGGCCAGGGAAGGAGAGAGTCCTGACTATTTTGGTCAGACTTTATAGTGCTTAAAATAGTAATATCATGTGTCTGTTTTTAAATATTTTCAGTTTATCACTGAAGATTTGTCTTAAATGCAGAGGTCAAGAATGAATCAACTTCTTGATAACCCCCAATATCCTGGTCAGATCCTGCAGTGACCAGGTGTATGAAGAAATGTTCCCCTTCCTTCAAAAAGACTCATCCAATAAGAACCTACAGTTTACAAAGAATATTCATGCACACTTTTCCTTTTGAGTCTCACAACAACACTATTATATGTAAGGATTATTGATTCCTATTTAAAAGCCGAAATTAAGAATCAGGGAGGCTAAGTGACTTACCTAAAGTCATATATTTACTGAGCAGAAAATTACAGCTTGAGACTAGTTATTTTTATGTAAGGGCAATGCCTTTTGCATTTGACGCTTTGCTGCTGTTTTGCTATGCTTATAAAATCAGTCACTGTAAACATGCATTTAGGTGCTTTTGTGTAATTAGTTCCTGGGAGAATTATATGAATTGGTGATCTGGTTGGGAACATTATCAACTTCAGTCTGTGGTCTGAACAGAGGAAAGTATAAAAAAATATCCAGTTTTAAGTGGCATTGGTCAGATGCTCAGTGTAAAGGAATTGGGAGTGATAGATATAGTGGACAGTCTGGGACTAAGATGATATCTGTTATGTTACGAATACAAGGATTGGACCTGTAATTTGGGAAAGACAATATGTGAGAAGGTCAAGATATATCCAAGAACAAAGTAGCCACAAGAAATAATTAACCTGCTTAAGGCACACTAATCTGAACACAGAAAGTCTGATGCCATCAGCACTGTGGTTCAGGGAAGTGTGGCAAAATGGGCTGAGGATTCTGTGAGACTAAGATGCAGAGACACTTTCAGAAAGAGGTAAAATGCAAGGTGCAAGTGTTCTCTGTGAAATTCTATGGTGAAAGGCTTGAAAATTTAATTTACATTGGAAGAACCTTAAGAGTTAGTGGAACCATTAAGATTTCTGTTTAGTTCTGAGCTGTGGCTGCTAATAGCTTTATATTGAAACACAGGTGCTGATTCTCATAAAGTTCATCTAAACTGTGTACCTCAGTCTACAAATTTGATCAAGTGAGAGTCATCTGTTTGTCATTGGCTTCCAATCTGACTTTCAAGAAACTTCCTTCAAAATAGTTTGAGGGGAAAAAGCGACTTTTAGTTATGGTATATTGTCAGTCCTGGGGTGCTTGGGTGGCTTAGTGGGTTAAACATCCGACTTAGGTTCAGGTCATGGTCTCACAGAGCCTCTGTGTTAGGCTTTGTGCCAACAGTGTGGAACCTCTTTGGGATTCTCTCTTTCCCTCTCTCTCTCTGCCCCTCTCCTGCTTGCACTCACTCACTCTCTCTCTGCCTCTCAAAAATAAAAAAAAATAAACACTTAAAAAAGGCATATTGTCAGTCCTTTTTGATATAAAGCATATTAAGGTGAAAATCTTTTATTTGAACTAGTTTTAAGTTTAAAACTTAAATTGTTGCAAAGTATAAATGAAGAAAACTTTTTAAAGAAATCCAGCATTATTTCTTTCACATATCTATAGGGACTTGAGCTAGGTTGTCAAAGTACCTACATGTAGTGGTTCTTAGGGAATCTGCTTTAATGAAAAAATGAGTGATTTGTAGTTAACTTAATAGTTGCTTTTATTTCAAAGAACACCAGGCATTTGAAAAATAAGTTTTTCTTTCTAAAGCTAATAATATCAATTTTCTTGGCAATTTGTCTTTTTCTGGAACTGTGAAAATGTGAATTTAGGCCAGCCTCTGTCCAAATAATCATAATATCTGAATGGAGTCTGAGGAGTTCATATACTGTTATTGAATTTTGTCTATTTTCTAAGGGAAAATTGATTCCTTATTTTCAAATTATTTTACAGGATCCTTCTAACCAAAAATGTGGCGGAAGAAAGAAAACCGTGTCTTTCAGCAGCATGCCCTCAGAAAAGAAAATCAGCAGCGCGAGTGACTGCATCAGCTTCATGCAAGCTGGCTGCGAACTGAAGAAGGTCCGGCCAAATTCTCGTATTTACAACCGTTTTTTCACTCTGGACACAGACCTCCAAGCTCTTCGCTGGGAACCTTCCAAGAAAGACCTAGAGAAAGCTAAGCTTGACATTTCTGCCATAAAAGAAATCAGACTGGGGAAGAACACGGAAACATTTAGAAACAATGGCCTTGCTGACCAGATTTGTGAGGACTGTGCCTTTTCCATACTCCACGGGGAAAACTACGAGTCTCTGGACCTGGTTGCCAATTCGGCGGATGTAGCGAACATCTGGGTTTCAGGTTTGCGGTACCTGGTTTCTCGAAGTAAGCAGCCCCTTGACTTTATAGAGGGCAACCGGAACACGCCGAGGTTCATGTGGTTGAAAACAGTGTTCGAAGCAGCAGATGTTGACGGCAATGGGATTATGCTGGAAGACACCTCTGTAGAGTTGATAAAACAACTCAACCCTACCCTGAAGGAATCCAAGATCAGGCTAAAGTTTAAAGAAATCCAGAAGAGCAAAGAAAAACTAACCACACGAGTGACAGAAGAGGAATTTTGTGAAGCTTTTTGTGAACTTTGCACCAGGCCGGAAGTGTATTTCTTACTGGTACAGATATCTAAAAATAAAGAATATTTGGATGCTAACGATCTCATGCTCTTTTTAGAAGCTGAACAAGGAGTTGCCCATATTACCGAGGACATGTGCTTAGACATTATTCGAAGATATGAACTTTCTGAAGATGGCCGTCAGAAAGGGTTTCTTGCAATTGATGGCTTTACCCAGTATCTGTTGTCACCAGAATGTGACATTTTTGATCCTGAGCAAAAAAAGGTTGCTCAAGATATGACCCAGCCATTATCTCATTACTACATCAATGCTTCTCACAACACCTATCTCATAGAAGACCAGTTTAGGGGGCCTGCTGATATTAATGGGTATGTTAGAGCTTTGAAAATGGGCTGTCGAAGCATTGAACTCGATGTAAGTGATGGTTCAGACAATGAACCCATCCTTTGTAATCGAAATAATGTGACAACACACCTTTCCTTTCGAAGTGTCATAGAGGTGATAAATAAATTTGCCTTCGTTGCTTCTGAATACCCACTCATTCTTTGCTTGGGAAATCACTGCTCCCTACCCCAGCAGAAGGTAATGGTTCAACAAATGAAAAAGGTCTTTGGCAATAAGCTCTATACTGAGGCACCTTTGCCATCAGAAACCTACCTCCCATCACCAGAAAAATTAAAAAGAATGATTATCGTCAAAGGAAAGAAATTGCCTTCTGACCCAGATGTTTTAGAAGGAGAGGTCACAGATGAAGATGAGGAAGCAGAAATGTCTCGAAGGCTGTCAGTAGATTACAATGGGGAGCAGAAGCAGATCTGGCTGTGTAGGGAGCTCTCTGATTTGGTCTCTATCTGTAAATCTGTTCAATATAGGGATTTTGAACTGTCCATGAAAAGTCAAAACTACTGGGAAATGTGTTCATTTAGTGAAACAGAGGCCAGCCGAATTGCAAATGAATACCCAGAGGATTTTGTAAATTATAATAAGAAGTTCTTATCAAGAATCTATCCAAGTGCCATGAGGATCGATTCCAGTAACTTGAATCCACAGGACTTTTGGAATTGTGGCTGTCAGATTGTGGCAATGAATTTTCAGACTCCCGGTCCAATGATGGATCTTCACACGGGCTGGTTTCTTCAAAACGGAGGATGTGGTTATGTTCTAAGGCCGTCCATCATGCGAGATGAAGTTTCTTACTTCAGTGCAAACACAAAGGGCATCGTACCTGGGGTGTCTCCTCTAGCTCTTCATATCAAGATCATCAGTGGTCAGAATTTTCCAAAGCCCAAGGGAGCTTGTGCCAAAGGAGATGTCATAGATCCTTATGTTTGTATAGAGATACATGGAATTCCAGCAGACTGTTCAGAACAAAGAACTAAAACTGTACAGCAAAACAGTGATAACCCTATTTTTGATGAAACTTTTGAGTTTCAAGTAAACCTACCTGAGCTGGCCATGATCCGTTTTGTCGTTCTAGATGATGACTACATTGGGGATGAGTTTATAGGACAATATACAATACCATTTGAATGTTTGCAGCCTGGATATCGGCATGTTCCCCTGCGCTCTTTTGTGGGTGACATCATGGAGCATGTAACCCTTTTTGTCCACATAGCAATAACTAATCGAAGTGGAGGAGGAAAGCCACAGAAGCGCAGCCTGTCAGTGAGAATGGGGAAGAAAGTTCGAGAATATACCATGCTCAGGAATATTGGTCTTAAGACCATAGATGACATCTTTAAAATAGCAGTTCATCCTTTACGAGAAGCCATAGATATGAGAGAAAATATGCAGGTAGGAAAAATCCCAAACTTTCCCCCAACCTGCTCCTACTTCTTCCTACCCTTCTCTTACCAGGGAACATTGTATTTTACTTGTGATCTGATTATAGAAAAAAATTATCAGAAAGGTTGTATAAACTCAAAAACCACCAAATTAAGTGCTACCTGTGAAAGCAGATATATTTCATGTATCTGATTATAAATGAATGCTATGTTAAATTTGGCCTGAACTAAACAAGTTAATATAAATGCTTTATACATCCATTAGATATCCCTACCACATAACCAAATAGATATATGGTGTTGTGTATATGAAACGATGTAAAAAGAATAGACTATAAAATATTATATGTATGTACAATATATAAAATATTATATATACGTACAATACTAGTTACAACTATATATGTAAAATATTTGCAGATATGAATATGAAAGGGAAGTTGAAGTCATATAAACAAATATAATGCCTATCAGTTTATTTTAGTTAAGTGTACAACAGCAATAATAAATTACTCCCATTAGAAAACACAACTAAACAAACAATATTCAGCACTTGAACATGTTGAAAACTAGGTAGCCTTCTCTTAGAAATGTGGTTAAATTGAAAGCTGAAAGACCATGGATTCTGGCTTAAACTCTATCCCCTTATGATCTTGAGCGAAGTTTTTCAGATCCCTGATCATCAGTTTTGTCCAAATAAGGTAATGAAAATAGTAATACATCACAGAATTATTATTAGAATTAAATGACAGTATATGTAAATTTCCTGGTGCTGACATGTGGGAATTCAATGTTAGTTTCTTTCCCTTTATTAATGTTGTAATCAGAGATGGTTGCCAATTTCTTTCTTCAGTACCATTGAATGTACTTATTCTAGGCTCATATTACTTAGAAACCATCAAACAACAAATACTGAGTTCCTGCAATACTCAAGGAGGTTTTGGTTAGCAGAAGTAGCAGTCTGAGAGCAGAACAAAAGAGGAACATTTTTCAATGCACCTAATTTGCTCCTTTAGCTAACATTCGAATAGTAATTCTCACCCCAAAAATCCCTACTTTCAAGACAGAAAACAAGCTAGAAGAAGTTAGGTGATTTCCCAAATATTGCCGTTAGTAAATAGGAATGTTGGGCTTTAAATCCAGAATTGCTGACTACCAAAAATCATTCATGGCTTTTAGTCAGGTGATGCTGAACCTCAAATCCATCATTTGGTGAAGACTTTATTTTTACATTATTTCACAGAGAAATTCAACATAGACTTAAAATCAGTTTAAATAGCTAAAATGGTAGAAAATAGTATGACACATAAATGACATATAAACACTTAGATGGTGAGCATTTATTTGAAGTGGTTGCCTTAGCCACTGTTTTAAAAATAGGCTCCAAATATTAGCATCTTCTACATGACTTTTTCTGACATAATTCAAAGCTATTATAAATCCCTGTTTCAGATTAGTTATGTCATTTCTACATCTTATTTTGTATGTTACAAGTAGATTTTATTTATTTCTATGCAATTCTTTTTTTTTAATTTAAAAAAAATTTTTTAATGTTTATTTTTGAGGCAGGAGAGACAGAACATGAATGGGGGAGGGTCAGAGAGAGAGGGGGACACAGAATCTGAAACAGGCTCCAGGCTCTGAGTGGTCAGCACAGAGCCCGACGCAGGGCTGGAACTCACGGACGGCGAGATCATGACCTGAGCCGAAGTCGGACGCTTAACCGACTGAGATACCAAGGTGCCCCTCTATGCAATTCTTAAAAATATATCCTTTCCACATATTATGTGTTTAAAATGCATGTTAAGCAGAGTTGGTTATACATAAAGTTTTTTCAGATAGCATTGATAATTTATATCATCCCAACACATAGTCTTTTGGGTTAAGAATTGTTTGGAGCCTAATCAGTAGAAAAATGAAATACTATCATTGTCACTAAATTCGTTCGACATAGAATAGATTAGGTACTGCTCCCTGTTAATAAAACACAAAGTAGGCATAATTCCTATTTCAAATGAATTTTAAAAGCCTGTATCATGGACAAATGTAGCTATACATGAAATTTGTTTCAGTATGTGCACCTGTCAGGTGCATTTCTGATGCGACGACAAAGAAATACCATTGATGGTTAGTCGAATGGAGGATGGTGAGTAATTGCAGCCTGCTACCTTGAGGGGAAAAGCTCACAGAAGACGCACTCCAACGTACAATCATGGACTTATTTTTATGATCATCATGATACAAATCAAGTAAGATATTCACAACCAGCCAATGCTGATTTGTGTGAATATTCCAGTGCTCTGCTTTGAAAAGCACTGTGTAGCCTTGGTTCACAGTCTGCTTTACTTTATGGCATAATGTGGCAGTTGCTAAAAATTGAGAAAGATGAGGTGTAATCATGGATTAGCTCTGTGTGTCATCTCTGCACATTACATTTTTGGTTGATTATAATCCAGTTTCCTCCAAACATGTATGCATTAAAGGGTATACTTTTAATGAATATACTTTAGTGTAAACCTAGAAGTGCTGGGGGTGATGTGTCATGTGGTCAGAAGTATAATTCCATGTTTTCTTCCCCACAGAATGCCATAGTGTCTATTAAGGAGTTGTGTGGACTTCCTCCGATTGCCAGTCTGAAGCAGTGTCTGTTGACCTTGTCCTCTCGGCTCATCACCAGTGACAATACTCCCTCAGTCTCTCTTGTGATGAAAGACAACTTTCCTTATCTGGAGCCTTTGGGGGCAGTTCCAGATGTGCAGAAAAAAATGTTGGCTGCCTATGATCTGGTAGGAAATTGTGACTCTATATTTCTTACCTGAATGTGTGTGTGTGGGGGGGAATCATCTGGCAGGGGCTCCTTTGTGTAACTCTGATGAATAAATAACATTGCAGGTGGCAGACAGAGCACACCCACTCAGCTTCCCCTAGGTCCCAGTGAAGACCTCTGAGGCAGTGCTTTGAACCCAGAGCTCCACAGATTACAAATAGAAATTCTCTGCTTTAGCAAGGAATGAATTATTGATAAAGTCTTCAAAAGCACAATTTTTGACCATCTAAATGATGTTAGCCTGCAACATAACCATTTAATTGCATACCTGTAGGAAATGAATTTATGCTTCTCACTGCTGTATGATGTTTGAGACAAAATATTTCTCTGGAATTTATATTTCTAAGATGATACTATTAAATGATTTTTTTCTGACTATATAATGGAATTTATGTAGCAATTAAATGTAAGGATAGTTATATTTTTGCATCTCCTAATTCCATAAAAAACTAAGGAGCAAATGAAAAATTGGAAAAATTTGTAACGTATATACCAGATAAAGTGTAAACTATCCTTAAAAATCAGTGAGAAAAAAATGGGGAAAAAATCTTATGTCAATTAGGTTTAATTTCAGCTTGATAAAACAAACAGTGCAACACAGTAATGGCTTAAAAATACAAAGTTTTAGGGGTGCCTGGGTGGCTCAGTTGGTTAAACATTCGACTCTTGATTTTTTGCTCGTAATCTCACGGCTCATGAGTTTGAGCCCTGCATCAGGCTCTGTGCTGACAGTGTGGGGCCTCCTCGGGATTCTCTGTCTTTCTCTCTCTACCTCCTGCCCCTCTCTCAAAAATAAATAAATAAACATTAAAAAAAATACAGTTGTACTCCTTCAAATAAAAATCTGGACCCAGCCTTCCAGGATGAAACTTCTATAAAGTTCTTAGGAACTTAGGCTCCCTCTACCTTTCTGCTCTACCATCCCTGCAGTGTGACCATTATTCTTCTGGTCCAAAATGGCTGCTGAAGCTCCAGCCATAAAATCTGCATTCCAGTCATCAGAAATGATGAAGAGGAAAAGAAAGTATATCTTCTGCCTTTAAGGACATTTCTCTGAAATAGCATAGATCATTTCTGCTTATATTTCATGAGCTAGAGTTAAAACAGACACACTTAGCTGAAGAGGAGGATGAGAAGTATCTATGTCAAGGGGCTATATGCTCAACTAAAAGTTATCTCTTCTGATACTAAGAAATAGAGGGAGGAGAGTTATTAGGGAATAAAAATAGTCCCTTTTTAATGTTTATTTTGAGAGAGTGAGAGAGTGTGTGTGTGTGTGTGCATGTGCACACGCACACGTGCACACACACACACACACAAACACACACACGAGCAAGTGAGGGAGGGGCAGAGGCAGAGAGAGAAAGTGAGAGAGAGAGAGAGGGAGAGAGAGAATTCCAAACAGGCTCTGTCAGCACAGATCCCGACGCAGGTATCCCCACAAACCATGAGATCATGACCTGAGCCAAAATCAAGAGTCCACGTGACCGAGCCACCCAGGTGTCCCATAAATATTCTTTACTTCAGAGATGAACAGGCAGTTCATGTATCTCTTCCTCCTAAAAAAAAAAAAAGACAATGAAAACCTAAAACCATATTTAACCTTAAAATGAGTTTTAGGTTAAAGATATTAAAGAAATGTAGTGAGATAGTCCCTCTCATTGGCACTAAAAAATATCATACCTCTGATAGAGAATTTAAGATAATGGATACTCTCACCCATCTACCTCTACTGGGAAAGCAAATTGATATAATCTTTTGGGAGAAAAATTTAGCAATAGTATTGAAAATGTTTACCTCATTTTATTTATGTATTTCTTTCCTGGGATTTATTCTAATTTTTTTTTTAATGTTTATTTATTTTTGAGACAGAGAGAGACAGAGCATGAACAAGGCAGGGTCAGAGAGAGAGGGAGACACAGAATCTGAAGCAGGCTCCAGGCTCTGAGCTGTCAGCACAGAGCCCGACGCGGGGCTCAAACTCACAGACTGTGAGATCACGACCTGAGCCGAAGTCGGCCGCTTAACCGACTGAGCCACCCAGGCGCCCCATCCTGGGATTTATTCTAAAGCAATAATGATATGCGTAAACATTTATGTTTAATAATGTCAACATAGAACTATAGTTAAATGAAATATAGTAAACCAAGATGTACGCTCTTGAACCCACTGAAATCATGCATTAGAAGAATATTTAAAGGTATGGAAAACTTCTCATAACATATTTTGTGAAAAAGTCTGGTTATAAAAATATACACTATAGGATTTATATTGTATTTACATGTATACATATCTACAATGTCAGCAAAATATTCATAGTAAGTATTTTTAAATAAAGAGAGTGAACTTTATTTTCTTATTTATGCTTTTCTAATTTTTATTCTCTATTTGCCAAACTCTTTACAAGGAACCCAACTAATTTTCATAATTGAATAATATTTTATCATTAAAAAATGACTAGAGGAAAAACATTTGGGATACACATCCTATAACTGAAAAAGAAAAAACCCCATAGAATGCATTCTCCTTCTGAATTATCATACCTCTTATAAACTGTATTCCATGACTGCTGGGGGAAAAGTTCACCTATTACCTATATCTCATTTTTCATGAAATCAGTTTTTTCATCATAAAAGCAGGGACTGAAAGCTATTCAGTGAATAGGTATAATTGCCATTTAAGAGGCGAAATTAGGGTACTAGTTGCCATAGAGACAGACAGTGGAAATCACTTATTCCTCCAATTCTCTGTGAAACTAAGAAAGAAAAATCATTCCCTGGGAGGGGAGCCTATTCCCCTGGAGCTGGGCTTGGAAAAGGCAGCTTACAAAAGCACCTGGACTGTGGTTGGCCAGTTTCCATTTCACATCTCCAAGTGTCCGATGCTGTTTTGTTTTTTCAGTTTTATCTGTGGGAGCTAAATCTGAACATCAACCTTTTCTCATTTGTATTTTTAAAATGCAATTTGTAATTACAGGCTTAGCATGGTTTTCCAAAGCTTAAAGTAAAAGTTGGAGTAGAAAACAGAAATACTTACAATGATATATTCATTTATAGTTCCCTATGGAAATGATTTATGGAAATAATTTTGAGTGTAAATATCCCTATGCCAAATGGCAAAACTCAGAAGACCTTGCAAGTAATTGAAAACTCTTTTGACAGCTCTGCTGGGTTATTTCTTTTAGGGAGGAAGTGGGTAGAAACAGATATAAATAATGATGATATTAGCCTCGAATGTGAAAACACCATTTTTACTTTCTAGGATCTGCATTGTATTGGTTGGCACCTTCAAGCTCTTGATATATTTGTGTTAATATTTATTTTAAAAAAGTCTTCTAAGATACTCTGCAGATCCAGAATGATCATTTAAAACACATAAATCTGATCATGTCACTTTCCTGCCTAAAATCCTACATTGGCTTCCCATTAATATACAATTGAAACTCCTTACTGTGGTCTCTAGGGTCATTTATGATCATGGTGTATAGGGTCATTTATGATCAGGCCTTGCATACCTATCTCACTCCCCTCTCCCAGCCTCCTCTGCCTCTCCCAGCCTCACCCCCACAGTCTTTCTTCTGTTCATTCCCCCCAGCCACATGGGGTTTCTTTCTGTCTTCAATCAGGTCAAGTTTGTTTCCATCTCTGGGTTATTTTATTTGTGGTTCCCTCTGCCTGGAATCTCCTCTTGCATGAATAGTTGCTTCTTATCTCTTAATTTTTAGTTCAAATGTCATATCCTCAGAGAAGTCTTCCCTGGTAACTGTCCCCACTTGTTGCTCTGTCACATAACCTTTTGTATTTCCATCATCCTACTTAGCAGTAATGAAAAATATTTTGCTTGACTTTTTGTTGAATTTCTGCCCTCCTTTCCCCTTCAATTTGAATGTATACTCCATGAGGGCCCAGACCCTGTGTGTTGCTTCCTACAGTTACCTCCCTCATCTAAAACAGTGCTGGCATGGACTATATTGCCAATTAATGTTAGTTGAATAAAAAACAAATAGAAGCATTTATTGTTGGTAGAAACAGTATAGTTCTGATGCCATAATTGGTGGGTTTTATGGTAAATCTTTAAATCTCCTTTGTTTTACCTCTATGACACCACTGTAACCAAACTGTTCTCCGTCTTATACTTGTAGTTAAAAAACCCCTACAGACAAAGACAAAACTACGGAGACTGTAAAAAGATCAAGGGGCTGGAGATGGGCCACAGGGTGGGGTGAGGGAGGGAGGGATGAATAGGTAGAGCACAGAGGATTTTTAGGACACTGAAACTATTCTTTTTTTTTTTTTTTTTAAGTTTATTTATTGTGAGAAAGAGTGAGAGAGCATGAGTAGGGGAGGGGCAGAGAGAGGGAGAATCCCAAGCAGGCTCTGCATTGCCAGTGCAGAGCTCAATGCGGGGCTCCAATTCATGAACCGTGAGATCATGACCTGAACTGAAACCAACAGTCAGGTGCTTCACCAACGGAGCCACCCAGGCACCCCCACTGAAATTATTCTATGTGATACTATAATAGTGGATATATATCATTACACATTTGTCAAAATTAATACAGCATATAACAGAGTTAACTCTAATGTAAAGTATGGACTTTAATAATACTGTGTCAATATTGGCTCATCAACTATAATAAATGTACCACATTAAAGAAAGATGTTAACAGTAGGAAAATGAGGATGGGCTCAGGGCGTTTATAGGAATTCTATGTAGTTTCAGCTCAGTTTTTATATAAACCTAAAACTTTTTGTAAAAATAAAGCCTAAAAAAATCCTTTACAGACTATTAATAAAAAAAAAGTTGGATGACTAAGGCTGAAGATAAATCCTGGGTGGTGGTGGTGGGGGGGGGGGGGCACGTATTCCAAAGTGAACAGCTTGTATGTTCAACTTAGACTCAAATCACTTAAATATTTGGATTTCTCAAAAATGGTAATGAATTATATAGACGCTATCCAAGAGGAAAAGTTGTAACTACTAAAAAAACATAGAATACATTTACAATAAAAAAAGACCTGAAGTCATTTCTGAACAGATACAAATTTGGCTTATTTCAGTATCAAAAGAAACAAATCAGGCAACAAGTAACCTCCATTTACTGAAAGCCAACCTGCGTGTTATCAAACTATCCTATTTATCAACGGGAAATAAAATGAAAATATTTTAGAAAACATTAACCCTGAGTTCCTCTGCATAGATTTTTTCCCCCTAAATTTAGCTTTTCCCTAATGACCTGAGATGGCTCTATTCCTTATCAAACACTGGCTAATTTAATATTTGGAAATATTTCTTCTTGAGGGTCTTAAAGATTCAGTCTTAAAAGTCATTTTAGTATTAACATTGCAATTATAATTCTATTATAGTATCTGTGTTGATATCAAGAAATCAAATATCAAATATATCCATAGTAGAGTAGGCTTGTTTACATGGCGTAATTTCAGAAGACACCTTCCCTCCCATTCTGTATCTTATTTAAAATATAGGTTTTCTATCTGGTACTTGAAATTACAAAATTATAATCAATTCCTTTGGGTTAAGACTTTTTATTCTCTTTTAAAATGCCAAAAAAAAGGGGGCACCTGGGTGGCTCAGTCGGTTGAGTGTCCGACTTTGGTTCAGGTCATGCTCTTGTGGTTCACAAGTCTGAGCCCGCATCGGGCTCTGTGCTGACAGCTCAGAGCCTGGAACCTGCTTTGGATTCTGTGTCTCCCTCTCTCTCTGCCCCTCCCCTGCTAGCACTCTGTCTCTCTCTCCCAAAAATAAACATTAAAAAAATTAAAATGGCAAAAAAATAGCTATGAATAATAATACAGTGGGTTATCAGTAATTTGTGGCTTTGAGTGAACGTAACAGATCCTGTCCTACAACAAATTTTTACCTGGGAAAAGGAAGAGATCTTAATGACAGAGTGTTCCCCAAGTCTGGGTTAGCTGAGGGTGAGTTTGCTCAAAGAATTACAATTTTTCCTAAGAACAATGCTGTTTACAATATCCCTTAATACTCTGAATAGGGATGTAGCTATAAACATCTGTCTGATATTTGGGGCAGCTGAAGCAGAGGTGATTTTCCTGATAGCAAATACATGTCCCAGCCAGAGGTGGGATGTGACAGCTTCTGAAAAGCACTAAAGCAAACTGGGAACATTATTAATCAATAACTTAGGCAAGTAGAATGGGTTCTAAAAGCTGAAGGTGGAATTGATGCCTCCTTCCTGGACTAAAGATCCACAGTAGAGGGCTATTGGCATTAGGCTTGCTACATTGCCATTTCAGTGGTCCTGTGGTCACCAGGACAGGTTTTCAGAAATTGTCCCCAGGATATAATTGAAAGCCAGAGCACCACTTCTAAGTGACCTGTCCCTTTATTGCACTGTGATTTTTTAATTAATTATTTTTTTATTTTTCTTGCCCAGGTCTCTGAAAGAGTAAGCTTCACTTGCCCACTGTGGATTTTCCCTTTCTCTAAGAAAATTGGGGCTCCTGGGTGGCTCAGTTGGTTAAGCATCCAACTCTTGATTTTGGCTCAGGTCATGACCTTACTGTTTGGAGACTGAGTCCTGTGTCGAGCTGTGTACTGACAGTGTGCAGCCTGCTTGGGATTCTCTCGATCCCTCTCTGCTCCTCCCCCACTCATGCTCTCTTTCTCTCTCTCTATTTGAAAACAAACAAACAAACAAACAAACAAACAAACAAAATATCCACTGAAGTAGGAAATATAGAGTCACTGTCAAGTCTTTTAAGGTTGCTAATGCAATATAATTATGTTTTACAAATAAAAATGATGTAAGGTTTTGTTGTTGTTGTTGTTGTTGTTGTTAGGAATAGTCTAATTCTTGGGGCTGTTAAAAAATGGAATTGGTTACCTAAAGAGCTGCCCAGTGTTAGAGCCAAGCATGGAGATACTTAATTTTATAAACATTGACTGAGTTCCTCCCATGTGCAAGCCACTGGTTTGAATGCTCTGGAAGGTATAGCAGATGCTGTGTTCCAGCAGCTTACAATTAGGGCAGGTGACATGGTAAGGTCCATCCCAGGCCTATGAGTCTGTGGCTGGTGATCTTCTTATGTTCTTTATCATTTAACATGAAGTTGCAACAGTGGGCAATTTCATTGGAAAATACTTTATAATTTCAGTAGGACACTGTCAAAATTAGTTTGTTTTAATAGATATGACTTTTTTCTCTCTACAATAGTATTTGTATGCATGTCGATTTCATATTATTTTTGAAACCCATCTTTAGCCCCAACCTTAATGTTTTACTCTAGTCACATTGCTACATTTGAATACAGAACATTCTTGGGTGTCTAAAGAACCAACATCAAAAATTTTGTAGGTCAAAAACTGGTTCATCTTCTTATTTCCTAGGTATTCATTTACCATCTCCAGACCACTGCAAAAGATACCACCTTGCCAATCATCCTCAGTTCCTCTAAATCATTTCGAATGCTTTCTCTCTGTTAACTCCAGTAAGGTCTTTTAATTTATAATTCAATATTAATGAGATCCACTGCTTTTTTTCCTCATGTTTTTCTCATGTGTCCATTTTCTTTTTTTTCTTTTTTGAGGGAGAGAACGAGAAAGAGAGAGAGAGGGAGAGAGAGAGAGAGAGAGAACATCTTAAGCAGGCTCCATGCTCAGTGTAGAGCCTGATGTGGGGCTTGGGATCATGACCTGAGCCAAATTCAAGAGTCTGATGCTTAACCCACTGAGCCACCCAGGTGCCCCATGTATCTATTTTCTTATATTGACTTAGCCAAGGTTCTTACCAGACTCTCTTCTTCTCCTACCTGAATTTTTCAGTAGATTGACTATTCCCTCATTTAGTCTCTACCTTTCCCTAATTCAACAATTGGAATAATCATTTCAAATTCTATTTTTGAGCTTTTACTAGACTTGCGAAATCTTTGCCCACCAGTGCTGGCTGTTTTGCCAATCTCATTTCCCATTTCCTTCTGTTTGAACCCTCTCCTTCAGTCAAGCTGATGTATTTCTCACCTCCTTTTTATTTTCCATCCTTTGTATCTCCTTTCTATATCACCTAGAATGCCTTCTTAGCCTTAGTTCCCTCTCCATCAATCTAAGTCCAGCCCTTTGTCCTAACTTCTCACAAAATTGACCTTATTAAGAAAAAAGTCATTTATTGAATTTATTCATAACATTCAGTACATACCAACTATAAAGAACTTTAGTAGATTTTGTACAATACAGAGATGAATAAACAGAGACAGTTATCAGCACAAATAGCTATTTGTAAAGCATGATGGGTCTTTGACTCTTTGACAACAAAAAACAACACTTTCTCTTTCAACATATCATTTTGTATAAGTCATTAAGCTTTTGATTAGTCAACTCAATAAACAGGTCTTAGACACGTTACTGTGCAAGTTGCTGAGGGGGAGAAATGGTATGAATCAAAATTTCTATCCTTGAGAAATAAAAAATCCTGATGAGAAGGCAGGACTTAACGCCTTACAAGGGCAGGAACAGTGGGCTGCCTGGGTGGCTCAGTGGGTTTAGTGTCTGACTTCAGTTCAGGTCATGATTTCATGGTTTTTGAGTTCAGGCCCTGCGTCAGCTCTGTGCTGACAGCTGGGAGCCTGCTTTGGATTCTGTGTCTCCCTCTCTGCCCCTCCCCACTCACACTCTGTCTCTCTCTCTCAAAAGTAAATAAACATTAAAAAAATTTGAAAAGGGGGGCAGGAACAGAGACATACAACGTCTACATAGTGGAGCAGATGATGTTTTATGTCCTGAAGTGGATGGAGTCTAATGAACTTAAGTACTACGATGGACTTTTCACAGTGACTTGTAATACACCCCACTCGCATTTCCACTCCATGCCCCACAGAATTTTATTTGCAAAGAATATTTTTTTGAAAAACGTTTTGTCTCTCTAGAATGTTTTTATTTTCACTCACCTCTCCCTTCTCTAAAGAAGCCCTAGCCTTTCTGTACAGGGTCTACTCCAGAGCACTGGGGAGGTAATTCAAGGATCTATGGCCCTTGTTACTCATGGGCAACTTATTTGTACATTCTCAGGTTATGATAGAACCTTCGTAAGAAGTAGCAGATACAAATGAGAAGTCCCTATCTGCAACTAATTTCAAAAGAAAAATGCTGTCCAACCTTTATATGATTTTTTTCTTCAGATAGCTGAATTTTTTCTTTTCTAATGTTCTGACCTGTCTACTTTTTCATGAATCATCAAGAAGTATTTGCTTAACATATTTGGGCTTTTTCAGTGTTTTAAATTAATGTGAAAACTTTTAGGTAATTAGTGTTTTGAATACAACATTCAGAGGCGGAATACTTACAGGAGATTGCAACTGAAAAATAAGCCCAAAGTATTCTCTGAAGGTGACTTCTGTGCTGAATTATTTAACATTAACATAAAAGTTAAAACTTTACTATGATAAGAGTAACAGATTTTCTGACGATATAAAAGAAAGCAAAAACAATCTTGAGAACGTGGGTCAAGGATTATTTAATCTTTTACTAAGTCAGTCGGGGGTATGATTTGGAGAGCAGTTGGTTTTGTTAGCATGATCAGGAATCTAGCAAAAAGAACTAATTGCTATCTTTAATTACTCTTGTAATGGAATCAATATGCTGCCAGGTTATCAGTTAAGCCAAACATAATGGGTTGTCAGTGTTATTACAAAGATACATTGAGGCTCAGGAAAGGAAAAAGTTGTGGTATGTCTCTCAATATAGTTTTACTTATTGAAATCAATTTAAATTGAAATTAGGTAAGTCACAGATACTCTCCTATCACTCTCTCATTGTGAAATTTGTGTAGAACTTTATATTGGTTTGCTTTTCGAAAAGCTAATTGTGTACTAATAGAATGCAAAAAAAAAAAAAAAGAGCCTGCTGGTAGGTGCTCAAATAGAGCTGCTTATTTAAAAACAAGGTATCATATGCTCAGTGCATTGAAACTTCTACTTGTGGGTGTAGCAATGTCTTCTGATACATTTTTTGCATATTGGGGGAAGTGTCAACATCTTGAAGGTACATTTCCACTTGGTACCAGCATTCCAAGGACACTGGACCTCAGAGGTGAATCAATAAGCTGTCTACGTCACAGGCTAGATCTCTGTGAAATATTGTGCATGCATCCTCAAAGTGTGCTTTGCATTTCTGAAGACTCAAGTGAAATTCTGGAGATGGTTCACAATGGTTAGTAACCTGACAATTTTTTTATGAATGAACTAAAATTTAAAATTTAATCATAGTGTGAGATAAAAACAAACATTTCTAATGATTATTCAAGATATAGCTGACAACTATATTATGGAAATAGAACATCTGGAGAAAAGAAAAGGTAAAATGATCCCCCTATGCAGACAGCAGCTCCCTGAAGTAGATCTTATCACTGTCGTGGATGTGGAGACAAATGTTTGGCCTGCTCCGTGTGAGTTCTCTTGTCCTGTATCATCATGAATGAGGTTTGAAAATGTAATATAGAGTTAATCCCAGGACAGAGAATACTTTGTTGCATACATCAAATGCAGTGGACTTCCAGTAAGCTTGCAAATGTTCTGGCCTTATATGTGTATCTGTTTCACCGAAATTAACAGTCTCAATGAGATTGACTTTGCTTAAAATCAACAGATGCCAATTTATTAACAATCCATTGGATTTAAAACTTTTAAAGAAATTAAAAATTGAAGGAAATTGTGTTCATTCTAGTTGGCAAATATATATGTAAATATATATTTGATTTTAAAAGGTATCAAGTTTGATAAAATTTAAGTCTTCAAGTTTTTTCTTTTTCTTTTCTTTCTTTCTTTCCCTTTCTTTCTTTCTTTCTTTCTTTCTTTCTTTTTTAGAGTAAGAGAGCCTGAGCTGGGGAGGTGCAGAGAGAGAGGGATAGAGGGAAAAATCCCAAGCAGTCTCCAAACTGTCAGGTCAGAGCCTGATGCAGGGCTCAAACTCACGAACCGGGGCATCGTGATCTGAGCCAAAATGGAGTCAGAGGCTTAACTGACTGAGGAACCCAGACGCCCCTCAGTCTTCTTAAGAGGAGAGAACAAAATAGGTCTAGAGCAGATTGGCATATTCTTAAGTGATTAACTTTCCAAATTTGATAACTCCTTCCTGAAAGAGCAGTAGATGCCACTGAGTATATTTCTCTCTAGGTTTGATAGGAAGAATATCTATGTTGGTTGATGCCTGCTGCAAATTAGACGTGGAAGGAGAAGTAGTCAGGGAAACATGTATTTTTATGATACTTTACTTGGTGAATTTTACTTTATTAACGTTTATCACAAATTTGTACTTGTAGTAGAAATTCTGCACTTTAATATAACATCAGTATCACAAAGCAACTCATAAGCTTAGATCTGCTCCTCATGAGCCTCGGTTCTAGTCTAAACTATTTCACTGACCAGCTGTTTGGTTTTAGGAAAGCCCATGTAGGCTCAATTTTTTCTCTTATAAAATGGTGTTTTCCATGATAGATGGTCCTGAAGGTGACTTGTAAATATAAAGTTCTGTGGTTCTAAGAATTTGAATATACTCAGGAGAAAATTGGAATCTGTGGAAGGTTTATGAGTATATGACAAAAATTGATCTTTTTAGTACCATTCAGTGGTTACATTGACTCTGCAATGATCCCAGGCAATTAAATTCCCTATTTTTAAAAGTTTAAAAATTTATTTTGAAAGAGAGAGAGAGAGAAAGAGAGGGACAGTGTGAGTGGGGGAGGGGCAGAGAGAGGGGATGAGAGAGAATCCCAGGCAGGCTCCACACTGTCAGCTCAGAGCCTGACGTGGGGCTTGAACTCATGAACTGTGGGATCATGACCTGAGCCGAAATCAAGTGTTGGATGCTTAAATGATGGAACTATCCAGGTGCCCCTAAATTCCCTATTGAGAAGAGCTGGAAGCACAGTTTATTCACACAGGTAGGACACTTTAGCCCATCCCTGAGTAAAAGCATTACTATCCCCCTTTGGTAAAATTTTTATTTTATTTTATTATTTATTACTTTCTTAATGTTTATTTTTGAGAGAGAAAGAGAGACAGAGCACTAGTGGGGGAGGGGCAAAGAGAGAGTGAGACACAGAATCTGAAGCAGGCTCCAGGCCCTGAGCTGTCAGCACAGAGCTCAACATGGGCCTCGAACTCACGAACTGCGAGACCATGACCTGAGCTGAAGTCGGACGCTCAACTAACTGAGCTGCCCAGTTGCCCCTAAAATTTTTATTTTAAATAAATGATTTTGGTCTTAACTGAAAACACACCGCTGATTAGGACACATCTAATGCTTAAAGAAATGCTAATCTCTGTCTGAATAAGTCTTCTATTCTTTTAGATTCAAAGCCATGGTAAGGAAATAAGATCCATGAGGCGATATTCATGTGACAGAACCAAAGAAAAACTCTTTGTATTACTACAACAGACAGAGGCAACTGGGAGCTGAGGCTGAGACCTCCATGTAAATCCAGGATGCTGCCAGATTCTATCAACTGAGTCAACCTACCTTTGGCTGAATAAGTACACTGACTACCCAGCAAGGAGATTCTATGAGGACATGCTTCTCACCTTCTCTCCTTAGCTTTTGCATTTTACATTTCATTTCTGTCAGGATCTGTAGAGACCTAGGAAGGAGATTAAACTCAAATCAACCATTTTCCCTTCTTTACAACTTAGATATAAAGCCAGGGGGAGAGGTTGAAGTTGTTGATTTAAATTTGATTTGGAATTATTGGTATATTTTGGCCATCTATCTTATTTGTTTTCCCTACAACTACTAACTGAAAGTTGACTGCAGAAAATAGAATAAAATTATTTTTCTAAATACAATGGAAGCTGTTACCATAGAGAAAATGATCAAAAGCTCTTATGAGAAAAGTCCATATGAGCAATGATATTAAGTTCTGGGAATATTGATGATGAGTATTTTCAGGGTAATAGTTAGGACTTTTATTACTAAAGGATTTCAGGTTATCCTGTAGGAATCTCACTGAGATATTCTGTGTGGAAAATTAAATCACACTTGACTATCTCACTACAAAGTGATCTGTTAGACAATGGGAAATACAAACTTCTTACACTATGGGGTGAACAAATATTTATTTGGGGGATTTTTAAGATAACTTGAATCATAGAGTTTATTGAATGTTTTGGTCCTGGTTTATTTTACCTTAAATAAGTAATAATGTTTAAAAATGTATTTTCTAATACTTGAGTAGTGTATTTTCTATAGGTATAATCCTATTAAAAGGATTATTTGAAGGGGAATTCAGAACATATTGGATTACAGAAAAGTGGAGAAGCCTAGAAAAAAAGACTAGAGATAAAAAGAGAAATAAGAGTTCAAAAAGACAATTATAGGTTTGAGAAGTGATCAATAATAAATAAAATACTTTCTTGTGTGTAAATGTGTGGGTAATTGATATGTAGAAGAAATAAGGATCACAGAGTTAAATAGGGAAAAGGTGATTCTATAAATGAATTGATGTATCTGGGGATATAAAGGTAAATGAGTAAATGATCTACTAGAATTACAATTTACTGGAGAAATGAAGTGTGAGAGATAATATAAGTAAGCAGTTAATTGTAACTTGATATAGAAAATAAGACATTCTGTAAACAGACTAACAAAATAGAATGTTCTTGGGATTTGGAGGTGAGAGGTGGAGAGGAAGGGAAATCAGGACACCAGTGGAAGAGGGGGGCACTCGAGTGAGTTTTGAGGCTGATGGGATTTTGACCAAGGGAGATGGCTTATTCAGAAGACTTTCCTAATAGAAAGAAATCTGAGGAAGGAGGAATAAGTGGGGTGTGTTTGGAGAAGTGTGAGCCACACCTGGACCTGGGAGAATTGGGAAACCATAGGGGAAGAGGCTGCTGAGGCAAATAAGAAGACTCAAACTTGGAGTTAGAAAATTTTACATCATCTAACAGGCAAAGGAGAAAATAACAAATCTGGGAAGTAGCTAGTGCTATGCTTTTGGACAATGATTCTGGAAGTGATATTTGGAAGGAGTGAGGTGGGAAGGACCAGAACCTGTCAGTAGCCAAGAGGGATTCAAAGCCATCTTTGAGTGTCTCCAAGGGAGTTTGGGGCGCATTTGGAGAAAATAGGAGATCTACACTTTTTGGCAGGAGTAGAGGTGGGAATGGGGTGAGGCAGGGAAAGTAAAATGGAGGATAACAACATTTGAGCTGCCTCTGGAAGGATAATTAGAATTTGAAAGATGGCCCAGAGAGTGAGAATGAAGGCTTAAATGAGGAGTGTTGTGATAAAGAAGGAAGCAAAGGGATAAAAGTGGCAGGTTAGGCAAGACTTGGTGACTGACAGAATGTGGGAGCTCACCTTCTGGATGTAGTGAGGCAGAGTGTGTTGGTGATCTGAACCTGGGTGTCTGGAAGAGACAGAGAATGCTGGAAATTACAGATACAGCTATCTGATAGTAAGCATCTCCACCTTATTTGTTCTCTGCAGAGAGCACACTCAAAGGAGTGACTAAATGAGTAAATGAGGGCTTTGGTTATAAAAGTATGGGTATGGGTTAGTAAAGCATCAATGGGCGGTGAGCACCACAGGTATACCAACAGTAGAGAGCTGTCATCACTTGCAGACCTAAAGGAAAAGGGGAAGGAGCCATTCCTGGAACTCAGTAATATGGTACCTGCCAGAACAGGGCCACTTGACAGGAGCTGTGGCCTTGTAGAGAGGAAGCTATGGAGCCACAGTCTGGCAGGGAGGGGATGATCAAGGAGTAACTGCCCTAAACCTCTCTCCTCCCACCTCCTGTCCTGATCCCTTGCCGGTTGGTCCCATTGGCCAATCCTAACAGGAATCAGAGGCAAGGGAGCCTGCTTGATGTTGCCCACAGAGATCAACTTCCCCAGCCCAGAGCGTAGCAGAGAGGGGATCTAGAGAGCCGAATAGAGAGGGCCCAGCAGTTCCTCAGTAAAAATATTTTGAGAATTTATTCATTTATAAATGATACAAACTCAGTAACATACCAATTCATACAGTGTAAAAGAAATCAAGAATAGAAATCAGCGTTGGATTTTAAAAGTTTTACTTATGAATAATAGAAATAAATCTTTTTGCTCTTCCAGTGTGATTGAATATGTTGATCTGATCTGACTGTCATTGTTCTCACTTGTCAGTGTTGCTGAGAAAGAAATCATGGCGTGAATAGAACCAGGAGCTGCTCTGCCATCTTCACGTTTTTGCTTGTGCTTCTGTAATCTTCATTTTCCTTTCAGGAATGCATATTTGGAAGGCTTAGTTTATCTAGAACAAGAAAATATAAGTGGTACTTACTCTACTACTTTACAGCCATATGTAAGTTGAAATATTCTGGAAGAAACTAATAAATGAGTGCTGTTGTCAGCCCTCACCTAAGGTGGAATTACCTTCTTCGTCTTACCTCAGTTCCCACCTTAGAGATACTTGATCTTGATTTGGCAAGGGGGGCAGGATCAATCTGTAAAGCTTAATTTGCTTGCCAGTTTTGTGGGTTAAATAAATGTGAATAAAAGTCCTCATTGTTTCTCCTCACACCTCAAAGGATTATCTTGTGCCCTTGCCCCAGAGTACATGTACCTCCCTACTTTGGAAACCACTGCTATACACCGTTGGAGGTATGAGTCTGGAATTTAGGAGAGAGCTGAGCGTTGAAGATGTTGGCTTTGAAGGGATCTGCATGAATACAAATTTCATAGCTCTAAGCATGGATGGAATTGCTAAGAGGAGAGATAATGATGAAAGGAAACAGTGGAGAGCTTAGGCCAGGCAGCTGGGAGGATTCCTACATGTATGGATATAAACAAGGAGAAAGAGGTAGTACAGAAGTCAGAGAAAGAGCAAAGCATGAAAAGAACCAGGGTCCCAGAAATCAAGGAGGGCTGATCAGAGGTGTCAGCTGCTGAATTGGGAATGAATGAAGACCAAGGATTGGCCAGGTGTGGTTGATTATGAGGCCAAGGTTAAACTTTGAAGGTCTTGGTGGAGTCTTGCATGAGTCAAAACAATGAGTGCGGGCTAATTTTTAAAGGAAGGATTAATGAGGACAACCATTCAAAGGCCAATAGAATATTTATTATTGTTTTTGTTTGCTTACTTTAAAGTAGGAGATGTCGTGTGGAGAAGGGAAAAAGGTGGGAGAGAGGTAGAAATTTTGGAAAAAAAAAAAAGAAGGAATCATTAGAAACAGATTCCTGAGGGAAGCAGTAGAGATGGGTTTGAAAGTCTAGGTAGAAGGGGTAGCCATGACAAAGAGGATACTTCCTTCTCAGGTTGTTACAAAGAGGCTATGGTGTTTTTGGATGCAGAAATTATATTCCTTTTATACTCAACACTGAGGAGATACTTAGTAAAATACTGCAAAGAAAACTGGCCACAAATTAATAGTTTCTTAAAATCAAAGAATATGTTCTCTACTGAGAGCAAAACCAAGGGAAATGAGTGTAAGATGTCAATCAAGATTTAATAAAGGAAATTATCAATCCTGTTACTTTTTTGAGTTTTTCTTAAAAAGGGCAAATTTGAATCTGGTTGAAATGGATTGATTATGGGCATGCTCACACATTTTTTTTTTTTTTCTGACAGCCTGGGCCAGGTGACTTTGGAAATGCTATATTTTATTCTCAAAAAGATTGCAAGTATTTGAAGGCATACATTCTCTCCTGGAGTATGGGCAGGGCAGACAAAATCAGAGGGGTGCTATTTTTTTCATGACAATAAGTGGATGCCAGGAAACTGCAATTTTAATTCCAGCTTGATAATTAATTAGTTCTATTTTTTGGACAAGAATCTTAACTTCTATAACTCTTCACTTTCTTTTTTTCTAAAACCAAAATTAAGGGGGTGGCCATGATATCTAAGATTCTTTTGGTCTTAAAATTAAATGATTCTAAAAATGTATATCATATTACCTATTTTGCTTATGGTAAAGTCACAAAATATGTCCATTATTTATGAATGTTTCCCTTGCTTGAATTTCATGAAAATATTTTGTCTACTACTTAACTATTGCAGCATATAACTTTTGAAAGTATAATAAAACTCAATTGATGTTGCATGCATGGATGCTAAGCTTAGAAAAGACTGAATCAGATTGCCCTCATATTTAATCTTTTTCTGCTTATCAGTTTCATTCACTTGGAAGCTTTAGTCAGTTAGGCCACTATCAGTCATTTCGTAAATTGTTATTCACTAGCTTTCCACTTCCTTTTGAGAGTTGAAAGAGTTAATGCAGTTAAAATGTTTGACTCAGTCTAGAACTTCTTGGGTATCTATTTTTATGGTTTTGATGGTCAATTTAGCTCTCCAAATAAGTTACTTTCAACTACTACTTTAGGCAGAAAATATGAGTAATTGAATTTTGTTTGGTTGAATTAATTATCCTATTTCATTCATGCATTTGAGTAGACTTCCCTGCTAGACTCTGAGCTCCATGAAGCTAGAGATGTGTCTGTTTTTACTCCTTAATGCATCATATCCCATGTACTTACCACAGTGCTTACACATAGTGTCTGCTCAGTAGATATTTCTTAAGTGGATGATATGATTTTACTTCTATGGAGTTGTTAGGCATTACAAATTTGTGATTCAATATTCTTTTCCATTTAAAATTTGTAATCATGAACCACTTTATATTTGTCAGTGATTATACAAGACTAATCTGTTCAACAGCAGTTAATTATGAAAGATGTCTTACCCCAGACCTTCATGTCCACTTTGCATTCTGCCTTAAAGTCCCTTCAGAATATTCAGACACACAAAACACAGAATAGCCAGATGAGATGGGATAGCATTTATTGGGGATAGAAGAGTGGCTGGAAGTTCAAGAAGTGTTAGTTTGCCTCTTGGTTGCCTTTCTTTAGTCACTTCTTCAAAAGGGCCCCCATGCCTTGTCATCCTGATCACAACTTCTTTACTGATTATCAGCTTCCCCCTTCTTCACGTACAGATTTTTCTTTTCTCCATCTCTCCAATAGTTGCCTTATTTCCCCTACTTCATTCAGTAGATTAATTATTCCTTGGACATTTTTGCTTTCTATCCAAACGTAAAGGTCAGGGACAACCATTTCGGTGTTATTGCCTACAAGCTCTGTTGAATAATTGGTGTCTCTGAAATCTGACCCACTCCTCATTCTTGCCAGTGGAGCTGGAGCCCTTTTAGAGGGAGGACCAGATCTCCACCATTTTGGGGCCACTCAAATCCAAGCTGCTAACTTCACTGATGTGTTCAGTAGTCCTTTAACTCATTACTAGGTGATGCCTTATTCTGATTCTTGTTGCTATTGTTCCAGTACCACTTGCCTTATTGTTGCAGTTACGTTTGGAGTGAGGCGATGGAATAGAGGTGTTCCTGAATGTGATCTGGGGCTGAAAGAATGTGTATACATCTATTTAGCAATTACTTATTTGGCACTCATGATGTGCCAATCATGTTACGTGACTGAAGCAATTATAAGGTAGGTGCCTCTAGTGGTAGTGCTAGAATGAATGGGTGTTGGAGCACACGTTATCCCTCCGTCTCCTACCTCTTGTGGTCAGGGCTATGGTTCCCCATTACTGCCAGCATCAGGAGAGTCTCTCTATGTGTTGTCTTTCCAATGAGTCAGTTTAAGGACTGCTAACAACCACCTTTTTTTATTTTTGTGACAGATGATTCAAGAGAGCCGGTTTCTCATAGAAATGGCAGATACAGTCCAGGAAAAGATTGTGCAGTGTCAGAAAGCAGGTAATCCCCCCCAACTCCTGCCCCATTTCATTTAGAAACTTAATGATAATTCTTGATAGATTTTTCAAGTTTCCATTTTTACTCTTAAAATTCAAATATTTTATGCCATAGTTTAGCTATAAATTTGAGTTAAACTTAAGTCTTTGTTTAGTACAGAAGAAGTCTTGGTGACAGTAGGTGGGTTGTATGTACATAGGGGGGTAATGTCTGAAGATGTCTAGAGAGGTGAGGGGTTCTGAATCTACTTTTGTGGTTTTTACTACACATTGCTCCTTAAGAACCACCTCATTTTTACAATTTGAACCATAATCCTATTAATCTTCTAGGCTTTGGCCTCATTTATTAGTCATCCTTTTAAATTTATTCTTTCTTTAAGGATAGGATGGATCACATCTCTGTGAGGGTACCCCTTTGTTGATTTATATTCACCTTCATCCATACTCTATACTTTTGTCTTTCTTGGATTTATATTCTCCTTGATTCCGACGCACAATAATTAGGATGAAGGAGATGACAATAATGACAATTGCTTGATATATTGGCATATGATATACTGTGCAAATACACTATGTTGCTTAGTCCTTATAACAACTCTACAAGGTAATCACCATTATATCCAATTTGTAGATGAACCATCTGAGATTCTGAGAGATTGAGTGAATCACCCAAGATGCCTATTAACACAAGGTAGAGCTGACCTTTGAACCCAGACCAGACTTTAAAAATGGTGCTCTTTGCTGACTTGGTCCACAGACTTAACTGTTTCTGTTGACAAAAAGCACAGAAATAATCCCACGTACTTATATAATGCTCCTATATGTGAGGCAGTACTTTGAGAGCCTTATATGTGTTGACTCATTGAATCTTCACCACCATCCCTTGAGGTAAACACTCTTGTTATCACCATCTCACCAGTGAGGAAACTGGATCACAGAGAGGACTTGTTCATGCTTATGTAGCTAGTAAAGTGGTAGAGCCAGAGGGTAAGCCCGGCTCCACAATCATGCTCTTACCATGTGCTATATTTGTGATGTTAACACTAAGAAGGTTAATGTGGTTTTGGGCTACGTTAATAAAAGTAGAGTAATTAGAATAAAAAGGGTGGTGGGCTACTTCAGCCTTGTGGGCTGCTACCCTACCTTGTGTGGGCTGCTTCAAGCCCACTTTGAATATGATGTTCCTACAAGCTCTTCTGGATGCAATGCAATATGCAATATGCAATCTTCCTGGATGTCATATTTAAAGAAGAGACATTATTAGTAAAGCTGAATCATGCTAGAATGTTCAATCTGGAGGAGAGAAGACTCCAGTGGACTTTATCTAACATCTTTCTTCAAATATTTAAAGGGCTGCACAGTGGAAAAGAGGTTGGACCTAGCAGGTCTGGATCTAGCTAGCACCAAGGTTCCAGGGAGAGAGACTTTGGCTTGACATAAGGTATAGCTTTCCAAAGATGGCATAAGCTGTCCAGAAGAAAGTGTGATTCCCATCTCTGAGGATAGTGATATCTTTTATAGTATTCAAGCTTCTTAAGAAATAGTTGAGCTAAACATAATTTTAAGGTCATTCTCAAATATGAAACATTTAGGTATTTCCAGGAACTCTATTTACAAAACATGTTTTTATTTTTACTCAACATTTGTCGGTTAACCTTGTTATCCACATGGGCTCCGGGATCTACTGTCAATCTATGGAGATGGTTTATAGGGAAAAGTAGAATAAGTTCATCTATCACATATGGTTATCAGTTGCACATTACACTGTTTCATGTAAAAACCAGGTAGAAGACAAACAAGACATATGTACCCTCTTGGAAGAATTTGGTTCTTAACTTCCTTCTTATGTCTTTATCTATGCCTCCTGGCTGTTTCAAAGGTAATTTGGTCTAATGCATCCATTATTGTTAGTTTGCCCCTAAGGACAGCCATTGGTGGGGATGAACAGAATGAGGAGGAACATTCAATTCAGGGGTTTCAAAATTATAAGAGAAGGGCAGGCATGGGAAATAATAACATTTTTCATAATAAAATGTTTTTCTGAAATAGCATCATACTAAGAATTCTTACATGTTCTCTTTTCAAAGGGATGGAATTTCACGAGGAACTTCATAATCTAGGGGCGAAAGAAGGCTTGAAAGGAAGAAAACTCAACAAGGCGACTGAGAGTTTTGCCTGGAACATTACAGTATTGAAGGTAAATGAAATTCCCAGGGACCTTCTTTGCCTTTATTATTCTTCTCCTCATGTCTCCAAAGTCTAGAGAAACATCGGTGGTTAAATGCAGTGATTTGAATTTTTAAGTAATATGTGGCCTAAATCACCAGGTTCATGCTCTAAGTGATGGGGAGATTGACATACTTTTTGCCCTAATAGGACAAACGAGGTTTGTGGTGGAGACAGAGGACAGAACGACCTAATTCCACTGCCTGGTGGTTGTGCTTGTGTGTTTTTACTCACATGGACTCTGCTGTTCATGTCAATATAACTGTTCTTGTCTGTGGCAAGAATAATGCCAAATGTTGTGGGAGAAGGATCCAGCACAAGTGATTTGGAAGAGCTTTAAACCTCAGAATATCTGGAACCATTTAGGATTATTTTATTTTAAGAACAGTTTCTATAAATATATTTATTTTTGCAAATAGCTTTGGAAGTCAGTTTCTTGAGATTATGATTTGCTCTGCTGAAAATTAATTTTAGGAGTTTGAAGTAAAGATGCCACTTTTCATATTTTCTTATGTGAAAGGACAGATGATTTAGGCAGTTGGAATAATTTATTCCTGACAGTGTGTTGAGAAGAAAATAGCCACAAACGTGATTAATTAAAAAATTAATCATTGCCAATGTATAAAGAACATCTACTATATGTCATATACTGTTTTACAAGCTTTAATAAACTAACATTTTAATATGCACAACAACCCAATACTACTATTATTCTCATTTTAGAGGCGAGAAAACCGAGGCATTAAAAGCTTAGGTATATTACCGAAGGTCACTCCACTAACAAACAATGGAAGTGGAGTTTGAACGGCAGCTTGGTGCCAAAGAGATATGTTTATGAGGAGGTGCCAGGTGAACTGTAAGACATGTTACAAATGTTTCTTAAAAATTCAGTTCACAAATATTTGCTAACCTCCTACTATGTACTGGACTTTATGCTAGGTATTGAGGGTCCATGGAGAGCGAAAGAGGCACAGACCTTGACCTCATGAGTTAACAGTCTGGAGGCAGGAGGTGGGATGAGGGAAAATAGGCATCATTTGCTTAATGAGCAGGGAAGAGCTATAGCGTTAATATGAAGAGAGACTTATTTTATAATATTAGAAGACAACATGTCAGCGTGAACCCTGACTCAAACACTTTCTGATCAGATATTTATGTGGTCTTGTTAATGTGCCAGTCACTGAGAAAGAGGCTATGGATACAAATATCAGAAGAGTAATACCTGGGCCTCCAGGACTGGTGTACCAAGGGAGACAGACATATAACCAATAATGGCCATCAATTATTCAGTACTTAATATGTGACAGGCGCTCACAGCTAAGGTGTGCCCTTGCAGCAACTCTTGCTGACCCTGGTATGCATCTATCCATCTCACAGATGAGGACATTGAGGCTTAGCAAGGTTTAAGCTTCTTGCCTTCATCTAGTAAATGGCAAAGCTGAGATTTCGACTCATGTCTGTGGGTCTATACTACACTGTCCTTCTGCTCCCCATAAAACTCAATCCATGTGACTGAGTCTAGGCAGCCTAGTGCAAGGGTGAGGCAGGCTCTGTGTGCACATTGCCTGATAGCTGTGAGGCTTTAACCAAATTGTATGATCCTTCTGAGGGCTGACAATAAATATTAGAGTGACAATAATATATATATTTTGAAAGTTTATTTATTTTGAGAGAGAGCATGTGCATGCAAGTTGGGGAAGGGCAGAGAGAGAAAGAAGGAGAGAGAAAATACCAAACAGGTTCCAAGGTGTCAGCTCAGAGCCCGATGTGGGGCTTGATCCCATGAACTGAACCATGAGATCATGACCTGAGCTGAAACCAAGAGTCAGATGCTCAACAAACTGAGCCTCCTACATGCCCCTAGAGTGACAATAATATTAATACTCAGGGTTTTGTGAGAATTAAATGAAGTAATATATACAAAATGTCTAAGTCACAGTGCATAAAACTAAACACTGTATACACACATGTGCATATATAAAGTAATAATAATATACATAGTTATATGTATATATATATATATATGTGTGTGTGTGTGTGTGTGTGTGTGTGTGTGTGTGTGTGTGTATGCTATTACTTTTGCCACGTGAAGATGACATTGGAGGAACAAGTTTGTTGTTTCTTATTTTATTTAGAAGTCTTTTAATAATTAATTTTTAAATTGAGATTTCTTATTTCTGTATTAATCTGTGACTTAAGCCCATTCACTGTTCTGTGTTTCTTTGGTTTAGTGACAGGGGCTGGTTGCTAGATCGGGCTGGGCAAATACTATACATGCCATTCTAAGACAGATCTTTTGAAACATGACCAATATTCTACTATTGTAGCTAATGTACTAGCTGCTAGCATTTCAGCTTGAATGCTAGGAACTTAAACAAGAATAGTGAATTTTTCCAAACTTTTAATATTTCCTTTCCTTCATGGTATTTGGTGGGCTTGTTAGTCAGGTGCTCTTTCCACAGTGCTGAACAAATGACCTTCTTGGAGTTTGAATTTTTAGCTGAGGGACAGAGACTAGGCTCTTTTGGAGACTGTTTAGTTCAATGATGCCTCTCTGAGAAGATCCTCCTCTCTAAGACTCTCCCTTTCTTTTTTTCTTTTTAAATGCTTATTTATTTATCTTGAGAGAGAGAGAGAGCAAGAGCGAGAGAGAGAGAGAAAGAGAGAGAGAGGAAGCAGGGGAAGGGCAGAGAGAGAGAAAGAAAATCCCAGCAGTCTCCGTGCTGTCAGTGCAGAGCCCGATGCAGGGCTCAGTCTCCAGAACCACAAGATCATGACCTGAGCAAGTCAAGAGTCAGATGCTTAACTGACTAAGCCACCCAGGCACCCCCCTCCCTTTATTTCTTGTGTCTTGAATGTGAAACTCTTAATTCCTGCTTTGTTCTCCAGCCTTCCTGTTGATTTTCCAAGCTTCTAAAGTCTTCCAATAAATCTCCTTTTTCTTAGTTTTCTAGATTCAGTTTACATTCCTTACAACTGGTTGAATAAGCAGTAACCAAACTTTTGAGACATAAACAGTGAATAGGTAGAATATGGCAGGGCCTGCTATAAAGTTGTGCATTGCCAACAGAAAAAGTTTCCTTACATGCAATTTATATAAGTACTCTCTACTAACTAGAGGAAGGGAGTGGGGATTGATGAATATTGGTTGAATATATGGGTTCGTGAAGCTAAAAATATTTAATTCCAATGTACTTTCCAACAAGGAGGGGAGAAGCTGAAAAAAAATGAGAAATGTACGTCTAGGAAAAAGGTTGTTGGGACCAAGGAGTGGTGGAAAGGAGCATTGGCTTTAAAGTAAATTGAGCTGAGACTAAAAAAGTAATTCTTTAGTTTATGTTTTCTGAAATTCAGTATTACATTGATACGATATTAATAAATGAAGGAGAAGCTAGAGAAAAATTGGCAGAGACAAAGATAAATAGCTCTATAATAAAATGAATATGAATTATACTTAGTGTCTACACTTTCCAAGCCAGAGATGAGGACTTAGGATCCAGCAAGAAAGCTGAAGTCAAGATGGTCCTGGAAACAATCCATGTTTTTTTTTTCCTTCCATTCATATTTTAGTACCATACATGGGTCCAGAGTAGGGAGTTGCTTAGCATATCATTTGCATTTCCCCACACTTTGGCCATATGCCAATAGCCGACTATAATATTTTCCTCCTATCCATTTCTTTCTCTTTCACTGCTGAGCACAGAATCAAATTCTATATATAGCCGTTATATTTATTTGGGGTGATGTGATGATACATGTCTCAATGACTCAGTCTTCAGTATATTTTCTAGATAATCATTGGACCAAGATAGTTGCATCTCATCCTACCATCAGACATTAAGAGTTACTTCCATCTGTCTTTTCTCCATGCTATCCTTCAGAAATGAGTGTTATTTGGTTATTAACATAATATTAAAATCTTACAATGGAATTTTCCCTGTTCTTTAAGTCTTCCAGAAAGAGATGCTACAATTTCACTGGCTTAGTTAACCTATTGTAGTAAATTGTTATTAATTTTTGAAGTGTTTCACTCATGAGAGTTTTGAAGTTCTTTTGGAAGAGAGATATGAATTTATACTATATGTCTGAGAAAACACAATGTGTTATTATGTGGAATCCATTTAAAGTCTTGGACTCCATCCAGAGTGTCTTGACTCCTCAAGTATAAAAAGAACTTCATTGTAAGGCAGTCACACCTGTAAAACTGAAATTAGAAAGAACCCTTGAGTAGCATTTTAGTGAGCTTTCCCAGTATATATTTTTCTAACTTGGCCTGTTAGGCATTTTAAGGAACTAAATTCAATTATCTTTACATTTTTAAAAGTTTGATGAAAAAATCAATTTTACCAGGCTAGACATGTGTCAAGTAGAAATATATAAAAAATAATATTCAAAAAATATAACTAGTAAACATTTTATTGTAAAGGAAAAATTATGAAGTTAGGTGGTCACTAGAGCTTAAAAAGGAATAAAAATATTAGGAAGTGGCTGACTTCTTATTGTTCATAAATTTCATTGATTACTAGTTGAATGACATGTATTAAATAAATTATGATGAACAATTACTTCATCAATGAGCACTTCTATTTTTTTTTTTTTTTTTAATTTTTTTTTTCAACGTTTTTTATTTATTTTTGGGACAGAGAGAGACAGAGCATGAACGGGGGAGGGGCAGAGAGAGAGGGAGACACAGAATCGGAAACAGGCTCCAGGCTCCGAGCCATCAGCCCAGAGCCTGATGCGGGGCTCGAACTCACGGACCGCGAGATCGTGACCTGGCTGAAGTCGGACGCTTAACCGACTGCGCCACCCAGGCGCCCCGAGCACTTCTATTAATTGATATGTATTTATACTTTCCCTACATAGATTTACAGCTTGTAATTTAATGCATTCCAGTGTGTGCCACACAAAAAAATCCAGTTGGAGCATCTGGGTGGCTCAGTTGGTTGAGTACCTGACTCTTGATTTCAGCTCAGGTCATGATTTCTCCCAGGGTCATGGGATTGAGCCCGTGTTGGGCTCTGCACTGAGCATGGAGACTGCTTGAGATTTCCTATCTCTCTCTCTCTCTGTCTAAAATAAAAATAAAAAAACAGTTCTTTTTTATAGATTTATATTCAGTAGGTATGACCAATCTTTTCTGCCTGACTTGTTGGCTTTTTATTATTGTTTAAGCCTTTACTTCTTCTGCTTTTTCTTGGCAACATTTTCATTTTTCTTGGGAAGAGCAGAGGCTGGAGCTTTTCACTTCTCCTTGGGTACTTGTGTTTCTAATGCAGGCAGATTCTCTTATTCAGGTCCCAAATTTCAGGCTGTCACATCTCTGGGAAATATTGCTGAATAAGGGCAATTAAGTGGATGTCAGTGCGGTAATACACTTTCTAACAGAGCCTGCAAAACCACTTGAAGGCTTTGCTCATTGTTGAGAGACAGGAGAAAGGAAATAAGATGATGGGTTATTGAGAAGAGAAGTATGAGAGGTATCCATCTCTGAAAGACTGAATGATAGCAAGAATGGAGTCACCCTCAACCAAATGACCACTTAAAATCATTCTTTGTGACTCTGTATGTGTGTGTGTGTGTGTATGTGTGTGTATGTGTATCAAATCAGCCTCTTCTGGTATCCATAGTGACCATATATCCTGGAGGCTTCTCTGAGGTTATATCAAGAAGGGACATGTCCAGTGTCCTCTATGTTGTCTATTGAGAACCTCTCCAATGGTGTTTCTGGTAGCTGTTGGCTCTTGTAGTAGAAGCTAGAGAAAGGCTAGCTTTCCTCCTGAGGCAACTCTTTGAGAAAAGAATGACAGTTTATGAAGTCTAGAAACAGACTCCCAGTGACAACGATGCATTAATAATAAACTATTCTTCATATTGATAATACTATCAATTGTTAAATAACCTAAAGCAAAGGAGTCAAGAGTACAGACTCTGAAGCCAGACACTTTCTACCTGTGTGTCCTTGGAAAAACTTCCTTTTGTCTCTGTGCTTCTGAGTCAATTGGGATATGCTAGATTGTGCTGTGGTAACAAAAATGTGAAAATCTCAGTGACTTAAAACAATAGCTTGTTTCTTGCCTCTACTGTATGTCCATCACAAGACATACACAGCAAGTATATTTTAGGAACACAGGCTAATAGGAACTGTATCTAATACTTCTACAATCCTAGAGGTAGGGAAAAGCACAAATTGGTTTTAAACACTTCTGCCATATGTTCACTTCTGTCATAGGTCTGCCATATGACACATGGAATCATAGTTTCCTTCTATTTATATTTGAATGGCCAAAACAAGCCACATGGTCAGATCTGAATTCAGTGGAGTGGGGCAAGTGTATACTTCCTCAAGGAAAGGGAACAGATTTTGGTGAATATAATGAGGTTCCTCAATTACACCCACTTCATAGGATTATATGAGGACTAAATTGTAGAGGCCATTTTTAGGCAAACAGCCTTGAGCAATGGAATGTAGAAAGGGCCCACAGTGTTCCCCTGGCTGAATACAGACTGGCCATCAGGTGACCCACCTCAGTATATCCACAGGCCCTAACTGACCAATGGGCTACTTACAACTAGGCACAGCTACCAAAAAAGGGAGAATTCCATATATCGCCATACCTCTTCCTCTTCTCCCTTTAAAACCGAACCCCACCCACTGCCTCTCCTTTGCTGTCCTGCCTGCCATTCCCTTGTGTTGTATTCAATAAACTTCTATCGCCTTTGTTTTGCTTCAGGTGAATCCTTTTACCTTCCGCATCACCAGCTTCCACTCAATCACCATCCCACATTTTGAGGCCCCCATCTGATTTAAACACCCCATTTAAACACCACGTAAGTGAATTAAGATATATAAAGTGGTGTATGGCATATAAAAAGTGCTGTATAATTGTTATTTTTTTTTTATTTTTATTTTTTTTAAATTTTTTTTTTCAACGTTTTTTATTTATTTTTGGGACAGAGAGAGACAGAGCATGAACGGGGGAGGGTCAGAGAGAGAGGGAGACACAGAATCGGAAACAGGCTCCAGGCTCCGAGCCATCAGCCCAGAGCCTGACGCGGGGCTCGAACTCACGGACCGCGAGATCGTGACCTGGCTGAAGTCGGATGCTTAACCGACTGCGCCACCCAGGCGCCCCAATTGTTATTTTTATTATTAGTAATTAGCATTCACTGCTTATAATAAGCAGGTAAGTGATTTTCACACAACATCTTAAGTCATTTTAAGGGTAATGCTGTGAAGTTAGTGGTACTACACCCATTTTGTAGATAAGAAAACTGAGGCTTGAGAGGTTAAGTAACATTCCCATTGGCGTACAGGTACTGAGTGAGGGAGCAAGAATCTAAATCCAGAGCCCATGCTGTCAGCCCACTATGCTATATTGTTGGAATATTAATAGTACCATAATAATGATATATTAACTGAGTGCTTTCTATATATCAAGTATTGTACTAAGTGCTTTATGTCTATTATCTTATAGAGAGTAAGTGTCCTGTCCACATAACATGAGAATTCCAATCACCTTGGCAGTATATTCCCACAGTGCAGAAAGGTACATTGAAAGCGTGTAGCTTTAGACCACCAATTCTCCTTGTTCTGACATTATACTCACCAAGCAACTCTGTTGTCAGTTTGGCTTCCCAGGCATACTTTTCTGGTGGAGACAGAATGGATTGACCAAGTGACAAAACTAGTCCTATCTGCCTGGAGGTTGCATTTGTTTTTGTAAATGTGTCAGTTAACTTCCTTCATTACCAGTGCATCTCCTATGAGTTTGGATAGCACGTGAATTAGCTCCCCAGATGTAATTGAACACTTGGACAGATACCACTGAAATTAGGAAAGGAAAACAAAATGACAAAAATACCAAAGCAGAGGGCCTGACCCTGGACCCACCCTGAGAACCCAGCCAGCCTCCTCCTGTTTCTCTTGGACCAGGTTACTGTTCACTCGCTTTCAGTCTAGATGTTGCCAGCCTCCACAACTTGATGAGGTAGAGGAAGTGCCTCCAGCAAGAGCTTTGCAAAGGCTATAATCCTATTCATATTCCTTCCTCAGCCCACTCCTCTACACCCTCAACTCTATCTCTCAGATGTTCACTCTGTCCTTTATCACCTAAGCCATTAGAGCAAAAGTCCTGGAATCTTCTTCCTTTGAATAGCAAACCTGAGATGATTTGGAAATGAGGGTGAAGTCCTTATAGGTAAGGACTCCTCAGGCTTCACTGAGAAGAAAGGAGCCTGACAGGAATATTGAAGAGGCTGTAAGTCATTAATCTTGAGATGTGGACTTACAAAGAGTTTTCAATAAAGCTTTTAATTCTGTTAAGTCTAAGGAAAATATTTTCCAGTAATACATACAAAATAACAAGATTTGGGGCTGTGAGTTCCTGTCTATTTTATCTTAAAATTGATTATCTGAGAGTTTTGACGTATAGGAAGTTGGACATGAGTTTAAAAATCTTCAACTAATATAATTTTTAAACATTAGATTATCTTCTCTGGGGCTAGATTTTCTCACCTAAAGATGGGATCAGGTTTTATGATAGCTAGAGTCCTAGGTCTTCACATTTTATGACTATATAGTATTTTCAATCTTTTTCTGTGCTGAACTACATTACATTGCTTAAACACACTGATCCTTTGTCACTAAACTTATCAATAGTGTAAATCTCTCTACTTATATACCCTCTCTTTTATATCTTACTCCTCCTCCTTTGTTTTATTTTTAACGTATGAGACTATGAGACCCTAATTACACTCCATTTCTATTCTTACTTCACAATTTCTCACTGTAATCTCTCCCACTGCTATATTTTCCCTTCCTGATTGCGCTTTACAAATAAGATGATCTATTCTTACCATCTTGTTGGGAATTTTTGTTTTCCAAAGTTTTTTTTTTTTATTGTGCTAAAATACATAGAACATAAATTTTGCCATCCTAACCATTTTTAAATGAACAGTTCAGTGGTATGAAAATGCATTCATAGTGTTGTGCGACCATCACCAACATCCATCCCGACTCTTTTCTCTTGTAAACCTGAAACTCAGGATCTATTAAACAATAACTCTCCATTCCTCTCCCTCCCCAGCCCCTGACAACCACTGTTTGATTTTATGTTTCTATGATTTTTGACTACTCTAAGTAGTCATATAAGTATCTCATATAAGTGTGATCATACACTATTTGTCCTTTTTTGACTGACTTATTTCACTTTGCATAATGTCCTTAAGGTTCAGCGATGTTGTAATAAATTCTTTTATACAGCTAAATAATGTTCTGTTGTATACATTTTGTATGTGTGTTTTACATTTATTTGTATGTTTATTTTTATTTGTTTTATTTTATTTTTATTTTCATTCCAGTATAGTTAACACACAGTGTTGTATTAGTTTCAGGTGTACAATATAATGATTCAATAATTCTATACATTATTCAGTGCTCATCAAGATAAATGTACTCTTTAATCCCCTTTACCTATTTCACCCATCCCACACCCACCTCTCCTAATCATCAGTTTGTTCTCTACAGTTAAGAGTCTGTTTTTTGGTTTGTCTCTTTTTTTCCCTTTGTTCATATGTTTTGTTTCTTAAATTCCACATATGAGTGAAATCATATGGTATTTGTCTTTCCCTGAATGACTTACTTTGTTTAGCATTATACTCTCTGGATCTATCCATGTTGTTGCAAATGTCAAGATTTCATTCTTTTTGGTGGCTAAGTAATATTCCATTCTATGTATGTACCATATCTTCTTTATTAATGAGCACTTGGGCTGCTTCTGTATCTTGGTTATTGTAAATAATGCTGCAATAAACATAGGAGTGCACATATCTTTTCAAATTAGTGTTTTCATTCTCTTTGGGTAAATGCCCACAAGTGGAATTATTGGATAATATGGTAGTTCCATTTTTAATTCTTGAGGAAACTCCATACTGTTTTCCACAGTGGCTGCATCAATTTACATTACCACCAACAGGGCACAAACATTGCTTTTTCTACACATCCTTGCCAAAACTTGTTTCTCATGTTTTTGATTTTAGCCTTTCTGACAGGTGTGAGGTAGTGGTATCTCATTATGGTTTTGATTTGTATTTCCCTGATGATCAGCGATGTTGAGTATCTTTTCATGTCTCTGTTGGCTTTTTGTATCTTTGGAAAAATGTCTGCTTATGTCTTCTGTTCATTTTTAATTGGATTATTTGTTTCGTGTATGTGTGTTGAGTTGGGTAAGTTCTTTATATACTCTGGATACTAACCTTTTATTGGCTATATCATTTGCAAATATCTTCTCCCTTTCAGCAGGTGATCTTTAGTTTTATTGATTGTTTCCTTTGCTGTGCAAAAGCTTTTTATTTTGATGTAGTCCCACTAATTTATTTTTGCTTTTGTTTCTCTTGCCTCAGAAGACATACCTAGAAAAAATGTTGGTATGGTCAATGTCAGAGAAATTACTGCCTTTGTTCTCTTCTAGGATTTTTATGATTTCAGATCTCACATGTAGGTCCTTAATCCATTTTGTGTTTATTTTTCTGTATGGTATAAGAAAATGGTCCAGTTTCATTCTTTTGCATGTTGCTGTCCAGTTTTCCCAATACTTTTTTTGTTAAAGAGATTATCTTTTTCCTTTTGCATATTGTTGCCTTCTTTGTTGAAGATTAATTGAACATAAATTGTGGGTTTATTCCTGGGCCCTTTATTCTGTCCCATTGATCTGTGTCTATTTTTGTGCTGGTACCATACTATTTAAATTACTGTAGATTTGTAGTATATCTTGAAATCTGGGATTGTGATACCTCCAGTTTTGTTTTTCTTTTTCAGTTGCTTTGACTATTCGGGGTCTTTTGTAGTTCTGTACAAATTTTAGGATTATGTGTTTTAGTTCTGTGAAAATTGCTGTTGGTATTTTCACAAAGATTGCATTAAATCTGTAGATTGCTTTGGATAGTGTGAATATTTTAACAGTATTCGTTCTTCTAGTCCATGAGCATGGAGTATCTTTCCATTTGTTTGTGGAGTCTTCAATTTCTTTTATCATTGTTTTATAGTTTTCAGAGTACAGGTCTTTCACCTCCTTAAGTTTATTCCTAGACATTTAATTCTTTTTGATGCAATTGTAAATGGGATTTTTTTCTTAATTTCTCTTTCTGCTACTTCATATTAGCTTATAGAAATGCAATTTATTTCTGTTTATTGACTTTGTATCCCATGACATTACTGAATTCTATCAATTTTAGTAGTTTTTTGGTGGAATCTTTAGGGTTTTCTGTATATAATATCATGGCATCTATAAACAGTGAAAGTTTTACTTCTTCCTTACCAATTTGGATGCCTTTTATTTATTTTTCTTGTCTTATTGCTATGGCTAGGATGTCCAGTACTATGTTGAATGCAAGTGGTGAGAGTGGACCTCCTTATCTTCTTTTCTGATCTTAGGGGAAAAGCTCTCAGTTTTTCACCATTGGGTATGATGTTACCTATGGGTATTTCATATATGGCCTTTACTATGTTGAGGTATATTCCCTCTAAATCTACTTTGTTGAGGGTTTTACTATGAATGGATGATCTACTTTGTCAGATGCTTTTTATGCTTTTATTGAAATGATCATATGGTTTTTATCTTCTCTCTTATTGATGTGATGTATCATGTTGAGTGATTTGCAAATATTGAACCACTCTTGTGTCCCAGGAATAAATCCCACTTGATTGTGGTGAATGATTATTTGTAAGGTATTGTTGGATTTGGCTTGCTAATATTTTGCTGAGGATTTTTATACCTATGTTCATGAGATTGACCTGTACTTTTCTTTTCTTTTTTCTTTTCTTTCTTTTTCTTTTTCTTTTCTTTTCTTTTCTTTTCTTTTCTTCTTCTCCTCCTCCTCTTCCCCCTCCCCCTCTCTGTCCTCCTCCCCATCATTCTCCTCCTTCTCCCCCTCCCCCTCCTCCTCCTAATCCCCCTCCTCTTCCCCCTTCTCCTTCTTCTTCTTCTTCTTCTTCTTCTTCTTCTTCTTCTTCTTCTTCTTCTTCTTCCTCTTCTTCTTTTTCTTCTTTTCATAGTGTCTTTACCTGGCTTTGGTATCAGGATAATGCTGCCCTCATAGAATGGATTTGGAAGCTTTCTTTCCTCTTCTATTTTTGGAATAGTTTGAAAAGAATAGGTATCAATTCTCTTTAAATGTTTCATATCATTCACCTGTGAAGCCATTGGTTCTGGATTTTTGTTATTTGGGAGTTTTTTTTATTACTGTTTCAATTTCAGTTCTGATCATGTCTCTTCAAATTTTCCATTTCTTCCTGACTCAGTTTTGGGAGGTTGGATGTTTCTGGGAATTTATTCACTTTTTCTAATTTGTTCAATTTGTTGGCATGTAATTCCTTATAATGTTCTCTTCAATTCTTGTATTTCTGTTATATTTTTGTTGGTTGTCATTTCTCCTGTTTCATTTATGACTTTGAGTCCTTTCTCTCTCTCTCTTTGATGACTCTGGCTAAAGGTTTATCAATTTTACTGATCTCTTAAAAGAACCAGCTCCTTGTTTCATCAATCTATTCTATTGTCATTTTCAGGTTCTTTTATTTAAAAAAAAAGTTTATTTATTTTGAGTGAGAAAGAGAGATACAGTGGGAGAAGGGCAGAGAGAAAGGGAGAGAGAGAATCCCAAGCAGGCTCCACGCTGAATTGCAGAGCCCAACATGGGGCTTGAACCCATGAACTGTGAGATCATAATCTGAGCCAAAATCAACAGTCAGATTATCAGCTGACTGAGCCACTCAGGCACCCCTGTTTTAAGCTTTTATTTCATTTATATCTTTATGTTTTTTCTTCCTTCTACTGGTTTAGGATTTGGCTTGTTTTTCTTTTTCTACCTTCTTTTGGTATAAGGTTAGGTTGTTTATTTGAGATTTTTCTTCTTGACGTAGGCTTGTATTGCTGTAAACTTCCCTCTTAGAATCACTTTAGCTGCATCTTAAAGATTTTGGACCATAGTGTATTCATGTTCATTTGTCTCCCTGTACTTTTTTATTTCCTCTTTGATTTCTTGCATGAGTCATTCATTGTTTAGTAGCATATTATTTAATCTCCATGTATTTGTACTCTTCCAGTTTGTATCCTTATGGATGATTTCTAGTTCCATAGCATGTGGTCAAAAAAGATGCATGGTATGACTTCAATCTTTTTGAATTTGTTGAGACTTATTTTGTGGCCTAATATGTGATCTATTCTTAAGAATTTCCCATGTGTACTTGAAATGAATGTGTATTTTACTGTTTTAGGATGGAATGTTCTAAAAATACCTGCTAGATCCATTTGGTCCAATGTGTCATTCAAAGTCCCTGTTTCCTTGTTGATTTTCTGGTTGGATGATCTATCCATTGACATAAGTGGGACGTTAAAATCCCCTAATATTGTATTAATATTATTGTATTACTATCCATTGCTTACTTTATGTTTGTTATTAACTGCTTTATGTATTTGGATGCTTTCATGTTGGTTGCATAAATATTTACAATTGTTATATGTTGTTGGATTGTTCCCTTTATGATTATATAGTGTCCTTCTTTGTCTCTTGCTACAGCTCTTGTTTTAAAGTCTGTCTTGTCCAATATAAGTATTGCTACCCCAAGTTTCTCTCACTGTATTTATATGATAAATGCTTTTCCATCCCTTCATTTTCAACCTGCATGTATCTAAAGAAGTTTCAAGTGAGTCTCTTGTAGGCAGCATATAGTTGGGTCTTGCTTTTTTATACATTCTGTCACCCTTTGTATTTTTATTGGAGCATTTAGTCTATTTACGTTCAAAGCAATTATTGATAGGCATGTACTTATTGCCATTTTGTTACTTGTTTTATGGTTGTTTTTGTAGTTCTCTGTTCCTTTCTTCTCTTGCTCTCTTCTCTCACAGTTAGTTGGCTTTCTCTAGTGATATATTTGGATTCTTTTCTTTAATTTTGCATATATATTATTGATTTTGATTTGTGGTTACCATAACATCTTTGCATATAGCAGTATATATTAAGTTGATGGTTGCTTAAGTTTGAGCCCATTCTTTACTCTTCCCCTCACATTTTAGAATATGGTGTCATACTTTACATCTTTTTATTTTGTGAGACCCTTGACTTATTTGTATAGATATACTTAATTTTACTGCTTTTGTGCTTTCTACTTTTCTTACTCCTGCTTATGGTCTTTCCATTCCACTCGAAGACTCCCCTTTAACATTTCTTGTGGGTCTGGTTTAGTTTTCATTAATTCCTTTAATTTTTGTTTGTTTGGGAAACTCTTTATCTCTGCTTCAATTCTGAATGAAGGCCCTGCTGAATAAAGTATTATTCGCTGCAGGTTTTTTTTCTTTCAGCACTTTGAATATATCATGTCACTCCCTCTGGCCTGCAAAGTATCTGCTGAAAAATCAGTTTATCACCTTATGAAGTTTCCCTTGAATGGAAATGTTTTTGTTTCTGTTTCTCTTGCTATTAAAAATTTTTTTTAAACGTTTATCTTTGAGAGAAAGAGAGAGAGAGAGCAAGGAGGGGAGGAGCAGAGAGAGGGAGACACAGAATCTGAAACAGGATCCAGGCTCTGAGCCATCAGCACAGAGCCCAATGCGGGACTCAAACTCACAAACCATGAGATCATAACCTGAGTCAAAGTTGAATCTTAACCTACTGAGCCACCCAGCCGCCCCTTTTTTGCTGGGCGAAAATTTTTGAGAATTTTTAAAATTCTCTTTTTATCATCATTTTTTTTTTTTTGCCATTTTAATTACTGTATGTCTTGGTGTAAACCTCCTTGGGTTGATTTTGTTGGGGGCTGCTATGCCTCCTGGATCTGGATTTCTGTTCCCTTTCCCAGATTTGGGAAATTTTCAGCAGTGATTTTTTTTTTTCAAATAAACTTTCTTCCCTCTTTTCTCTCTCTTTGCTTTCTGGGATCCCCATAATGCAAATGTTATTATGCTTGGGGGTATCGCTGAGTTCCCTAAGTCTATTGTCATTTTGTATTATTATTTTTTTCTTGTATCTTTTCATCTTGATTGCTTTCCATTTCTCTGTGTTCTAATTCACTGATCTGTTCTTCTGCCTCCTCTTATCTACTATTCCATCTAGTGCATTTTTAATTTCAGTTATTGGGTTCTTCATCTCTAATTGGTTCTTTTTTATGCTTTCTCTTTCTTTGCTGAAGGTCTCATTGAGATTCTCCACTCTTTCTTCATGTCCAGGGAGTATCTTTATAAACATTACTTTAAATTCTCTATGAGGCTATTATCTGCATTTTGCTTAAGTCTCTGTGATTTTGTTGTGTTCTTTCATTTGGGACCTATTCCTTTGTCTTCTCATTTTGTCTAACTCTCTGTGTCTGTTTCTTTGTGTTAGGAGAGTCAGTCATATCTTCTGCTCTTAAAAGTAGTGGTCTTATGAGGAAGAAGTCCTTTAGTGCCCTGCACTGTCCCCCGTTAACCAGAACCAGGCACTTCAGGGCTGTCTTCTATGTGTGTTGTGTGCACCCTGCTGTTCAGACTGAGCCACTTTCTCCTTCATTTCAGTTATCTGCAATTGCTCTCTTTGTCTGTTATGGGCAGGATTTTGTTCTTGTGTTGTCAATAGGCCAGTCTGGGACTGCCTTGGGCTTGAGCATAGTCAGTATAGGCACTTGCCAAGGATGCAGTAGTGCTTTCCCTGTGTTGTACCTGAGAATCTTTTGTTGGTAGGTGACCTGCAGTCAGACCAGATATCTGCCACCAGCCCACTGCTGAAGCTGAAGTCTGACTGGTGAGTGTGGTTATCTTTTCCTTTCCCTGGGGCAGGCGTCACATTAGAGTGGTGCTGGCACCTGTCGGGGGTGTTGATAGACTACCAGGCTTGTGGCACTGCTTTGGATGCGTTCAGACCAAAAGCAAATTGGAGGGGATGGAACTGCAGAAGCACACAGATGCTGGTAGGCAGTGTTAGCAAGGTTTGTGCTGGTGTGCTGTGGGAGGAGACCTGGAGCAAAAGCCTGGCTGGAGGGGGTGTGTCTTCAGGGGAATGCAGGGGCAGGGTGCACTGTTAACAAGTTAGGTGGGGAGTATTGGCTCCATAAATAGTTGGGGAAGGAAATTGCCAGCTTCTTTCTTCCTGGAGAATTTTCCCAACATCCCTGCTCCTCTACCACACATTCTGAGATTAGTAAACAAATTTCCTTCTTATATACCCCAGGCATTTTTCAAAGTGCTGCTTCTATGCTATATCTCTATGGAGCTGTTTATTGTACCATCTCTTTAAGGGCAGGGACTCAGTTGACTCTTGCCCTCCCTACTCTCCTATGATCCTGCTAATTTTTAAAGTTCCAGGTTTTAAGTTCCACTGATTCTAAGAACTTGTGAAATTTGGCCCCTCTGGTTTTCAAAGGCAAATGTTATTCATCATCCTGTGTGGGCTTCCCTGTGTGAGTCTATTTCTCTCCCTTATCTGTGCCTGTGGCTTCCCTCCCTCCTGCAGACAGTCCTGGGGGTCTATTTAGCTGCTGACTACATCTCTGCCCTTCCTACCCTCTTTGATGCAGCTTCTTCTCTATATTTAGCTGTGGAGAGTTTGTTCTGCCAGCCTTCAAGTCTTTTTCTGGTTATTTACATGATGTGAATGTTATCTAGTTGTATCCATGGGAGAAAGCTAGCTTAGGCTCTTTCTGCTTTGCTATCTTCCCTGAAAGTCCTATAAATACTACAGTTTGCTTATCCATTCATCTGTTGATGGATGCTTGGACACTTTCATGTTTTAACTTTTGTGAATAATGCTGCTATAAACACGGATGTACAAATATCTCTTTGAGATCCTGATTTCAGTTCTTTTGGGTATATACCCAGAAGTGAAAATTGTTGGGGGGGGTGCCTGGGTGGCACAGTCAGTTGAGCATCCAACTTTGGCTCAGGTCATGATCTCACGGTTCATGAGTTTGAGCCTTGCGTCGGGCTCTGTGCTGACAGCTCAGAGCCTGAACCTGCTTCAGATTCTGTGTCTCCCCCTCTCTCTCTGCCCCTTCCCTGCTCACACTCTGTCTATCTCTTTCACACATACATAAATAAAACATCAAAAAAAAAGAAAAGAAGTGGAATTGTTGGATAATATAGTAAATCTATGTTTAATATTTTTGAGGAATCATCATACTATTTTCCACATTGGCTGTACCATTTTACAATCCCACCAGAAGTGCACAAGAGTTCCAATTTATGCACATCCATTTTATTTCTTTTCTTTCTCTCTTTTTTTTTCTTTCTTATTTTCATTTCTTTCCTTCTCCTGTCCCCCTCTTGTCCTTCACCCCCTCCTCTCCCCTCCCCTCCCCCCTCCTCTTCCCCTTCTTTTCCCCTTTCTCCTCCTCCCCCTCTACTTCCCCCTCCCCCCTCCTCCCCCTCCCCCTCCCCCTCCTCCTTCTCCTCTTCTTCTTCTTCTTCTTCTTCTTCTTCTGATAGTAACCATCCTAAAAAGTGTGAGGTTGTATCTCATTGTGGTTTTTTTTTTTTTGGTTTGTATTTTTCTAATGATTAATGGTGTTGAAAAATTTTTTCATGTAATTATTGGTCATCTGTGTATCTTTTTTGGAGAAATATGTATTCAAATCCTTTGCCCATTTTTGAATTTGATTGTTGCTTTTTTTTCTTTTCATTGTTGAGTTTTAGAAATTCTCTATATATTTGGGATGTTAATCCTTTATCACATACATGACTTGCAAATATTTTATCTCATTCTGTGGGTTGCTTTTTACTTTTAACATATTGTATTTTGATGCACAAAGTTAAAATTTTTCATGAAGTCTATTTTGGCTCAGGTCATGATCTCATGGCTCCTGGGATTGAGTCCCACGTTGGGCTCTGCACTGAGAGCATGGGATTGGGGTTCTCTTTGTTTCCCTCTCTCTCTGTCCCTCCACTGCTTCTCTCACTCTCAAAATAAATAAACTTTATAAAAATATTTCACGAAGTCTAATTTGTCTATTTTTTCTTTTGTTGTCTATGCCTTTGATGTCATATCTAAGAAATCATTACCAAATCCAACCTTGTCAAACTTTGCTCTGTGTTTTTTTGGTTAAGACTTTTATAGTTTTAGGTCTTACATTCAGGTCTTTTCCACTTTAATTTAATTTTTGTATGTGGTGCTAGGTAGCTGTCCAACTTAATTCTTTTACATGTGGATATCCAGTTTTCCCAACACCGTTTGCAGCAAAAACTATCTTTTTCCCACTGAATGGTCTTAATATCCTTGTCAAAAATAATTTGTTCATATGCACGAGGGTTTATTTCTGGGCTGTCTTTTCTATTCTATTGGTCTGTATGTCTAAGTTAATGCCTGTATCACACTGTTTGATTACTGTAGATTTGTAGTAAGTTTTAAAATCAGGAAGTTTGAGTCTTCCAGCGTTGTTCTTCTTTTTCAATATTGTTTTGGCTATTCAGGGTCTCTTGGGATTCCATGTGAATTTTAGGATGGAGTTTTCTATTTGTGTAAAAACATCATTGGGATTTTGATAGGGATTGCTTTGAGTATGTAGATTGCTTTTGGTAGTATTGTCATCTTAACCACATTGTCTTCCTGTTGGGAATTTTTGCAAACAGAATGATGTTATCCTTTCTTTCATTTTGCGAGGCTGCCCTGCAGTGAAAATACTCAAAAAACATTATAGAGGGTCTGATAATTAAATTCAGTTTATAATTCACAGAATTCCACTCTGGAAATATGTGGTATAGCTGTTAAACTCTATAAGTAAAGTGCTCTATAATAAAAAGCAAATTGTATAGCAAGGACCACATAAGTAATTACTATCTCAAGACATACCTGTCTATTTGTTCATCTGTCTAGCCAGCTAGCCGGCTCTGCTCAAAATGTTCCTAACAACATAAAGTATTTCTTGTATCGTTAGGTTAAGTGTGCCTAATAGCTAATGAAAGGAATATTGTGTATCGGCCTACTCTTTATCTTCTTTAGGCTATATTAATTTAAATTTTTTTCACTTTATTTTTTAGTTTTTTTGCCAATTAAATTTTTAAAAATAATTTTTGAATGTTGGCAAGCAGTTATGATATTTGTCATGCTGGAAATATTCGGTGACTGCAGTTGAGAAGGGCAGAATAGCGATGATGCCAACAATGAATGTCTGATTCTAGTGGTAGCTGGTTTAGTCTCACTAAGCCTACCAAGCCACAGACTCACCTGTAATTTCAACCAGATGCCTTACAATTCATGCCATTTATCACCAGGAAGAAGGTGGCAGGTGAGAGAGAATGAATGGATTAGTCCTAAGAAACAACTCTAATTATGTATCAATACCATTATCTTCACTTATAAAAGGAAGTATTATTAGACCTTATGAAGTGAAGAGTATACATTTAGAAGGCATAGCATCTATTCCTGGGATTTCATAGGCTAAGTTTGATACATTTATACTCAGGTTAGGTATTTGAAAAGGTATTTCAGGCACATTTTTTTTAGAACCTTGCTATTCTTTGGCTTCTTAGGGCAGAATAAAGGACTTCTTATTCTATATCAAGAAGTTGATTTAATTTATTTCCACTTTAAAATTTTATAAATAAGAAAGTGCAAAACATAAACAAGTCTTGTAATCCATAAATGAGCAAACTGTAATTTTTGTTTTGGTTCAGTAAGGCCATATTCATCCATCCAGTGCCCTTACTGGGTGCTAAGCTTTGTACCTGAGAATATACTAGTGAAGAAAAACACAGTCCCCTGGTCTCATGGAGCTGATAGTCTGGTGAGAGAGGCACCCATTAATAATCACACACTGCATATTAAATTTTTTACTGTGATAAGTGCCATGAAGGAAAAGTTGCATCGCATAATGAGAGTGTGTTATGGGATTTGACCTAACAGTAGAGGTCAGGAAAGCCTTCCATGAGGAAGTACCATTTAAGCAGAAAGTAAATATCTTTAGCTTTTCATTGATTCCAAAATTCTGCCTGTATCTTGATTCTTGAGTGTGGTTGCCAAAACAAACTGAAAATAATGGTGAAAATAAAACAAATCAAAATAAAGATATGCTACATCTCCTCAACTTGGTCTTGGGAGTTCTAAAATGTCTGCCTCACTCATTTAATTACCACTCATTAGCATCATAGCTAATTAGTTATTATATCAAATCTGGCAATGAGTCATATTGTCAATTTTAAGTGAACTTAATCACTCATTTTCTTTTCTTTTTTTTTATCACTCATTTTCTAAAATAATAATCTGCAGCAACATTCTATGTTCATGTGTATCCATAAAATTTATTTGACAGCTTGTAGTTGCAGAGGAGGACGTTGAAAGGTTGGTTTTTGAGAATTTTCTGTTATTTAAAGCTGAAAACCAGAGAGAGGATTACATAGTATACAATATTTGCTGTATTAGTGTTACAAAGAGCAGTATTTTTTAAAGGAGTCTAATTAATGCATCTATAGTAATAAAGTCACAAATGTAAACCATGATTTCAAACAGCTCTTGTCAACAATATAGGACAGTTCAGATGGAATACTAATGCTTCTTAGCAATAAGCAGGCTGATTCCATGGTGTCCAAATTTCTGCCTTGGGTGGCTGCATCCCAGCTGTGCTGCCCAGGAGTTTAGTAGAGATAAAAGCTAGGCTGTTGACATGATTATGGAAGCACAGACCACTTTACTTGATCTCCAGTGGAACTAAATTTAGTGTCTCTCAGAGGTACATTTTTTTTCCAGATGAAAGCTGCATTTTATAATGATTTTGAATAATTCAGAAGTGGCAGGATCCTAATGAATAGATGCTTCATAAACCAGAGGACTTGGTTCCAACCTGTGAGGTTGGAACGGTGTTACTTTTCTCACAGGCAAACTTTCTTTGGAGAAAATTTGTTTCTTACACACAGTCTTTGTCTAGGGTGAGTTTTAGCTAAGGTGAATTTGATGCCTACAATGATGTAAGTGGGAAAAAAATATTGATAACAAATGTGTTTCATTCTAGTTTCTTTTTAAAATTTTTTTAATGTTTATTTATTCTTGAGAGAGAGAGAGAGACATTGTGCAAGTGGAGGAGCAGCAGAGAGAGGGAGACGCAGAATCCGAAGCAGGCTCCAGGCTCTGAGCGGTCAGCACAGATCCGGACCCAGGGCTCGAACCCATAAACTGTGAGATCATGACCTTAGCCAAAGTCGCTCAACAGACTGAGCCACCCAGATGCCCCCATTCTAGTTTCTTATAGCCCTTTCAGTTTTTCAGACTCAAGCTCTTCTTTCTTTCATGTTACTCTAGGGAGAAGCTGGGATACATCTGTCTAATATCCTTATTCTTAATTCACATCAGAGCAACATGAGCTTACTTCTCTGAATGTGTATGCAAGTGTGGTGTGTAAATTTTCAAGTAAAAACAAATCCAGATTTAAGTAAAGAGAGATTTTATTTGAAAGGATTATTGCAGTAAGAGGAAGGGGACCATTTCAAATAAATAGGGAGAATGTTCCTTCCATAAAATCTGTAAGCTTCTCAAAGATCAGGCAAAAAGGAGTTTTTTTGTTTTTGTTTTTGTTTTTTTTTTTTACTGGGAAGACCAAACAAGGCTAGAAAGAACTGGGTATGGGAGAGTGAGTGGCTGGGTATGTGATCCTAAGAGGCTATTAAAGGGCTGTCTGCCAGCTCAGGCTGCAGGAGGGGTAAAGTTCAGGGGCCTGAAGGAAATAGAGAAACCTAATTAAAGTTTGGCCAAGTCAGGGAGGTAGGTATTTTGTCCAGTTTGGTTAGGGGGTACAAACAGTTCAGCTAATCATTTCTGAAAGGGAATCTGGAGGGTCTGTGTTTGACCTTGGGATAAGTAAACAAGGAGGGCACCTATGAGTCTTATCTAACTCATAATGGGGAATGGTAGTTGTTTGCAGTAAACCATTTCCTGGAATAAACACTAAATGGTGGGAGATTTCTTAACGACCCTGTTTTCCAGGAGCACAGGACTCAGGTAAAGTTTAATATCATCAACATACACACCTACATATGTAAATATGTATATTAAAATGTTATATGTGTTTGTAGATATATATGTATATATATGCACACACACATATATACATATCTGTAAATGTAAACATGTAAAGAACAAGTTAGGTTAAGAATGATGATATTAAATGTTACTTTTTAAAAGCCATATTGAAAAGAACATGATGGGCAGCAAGAAAATTTCTCTCAATCCAGAGGTGGTTATCTTCCAATTTAATTAGACTTCTCTTATTTCAAGTAGATCCAGTGTGCTCAAATAAACATCATGTATAAGATTACATACCCATAGTAACAGACCAGCAGGGAGGGGGTGGGTGGTGAGGGGAACCTGTTTTTCCTTCTTATGTCCAAATCCTTGTTAAGTGGTTTTGTATTGTTAACTACTCCCCATATATTTGTGATACTTTAAGCATTTATAATAAATCAAAGCACCTATTCACCAAAGCAGAATAATTACAAACAAAATTTTCCTTTTAAAGAAAAATTCATGGCTTTATGAAAAGATTAACTATAGATTTTTTTGAAAAAGAAATCCCTTTGGATTCTTAAAAGTAAGTTTAGATTCATAAAAAAATTTACACATAACTGTTTAGAAAACTATTTGAATAAGTCAAGAAACATTCATCATTATCATCATAATGATATTAATGCTTTGAAATAAAGTAACTTCTGGAAGGAGAAGACAGAACTGAGTCCCAGACTTTTGCATTATTAGATGATTTTATGGAAAGGTTATCAAGTCATTAGGTAGAAGCCGCTTGCTTGCAGAGGCAAGCAAGAGCATAGGTTTCTTTCTAGCTGAAGAGAATCCTTTGGCATGCAGGAAGATACACTAACCTCTTATGATTTGGTCTGTAAATCTGCCAGGACAAAGCGATGTGTTCTAAAAATAGCCAAACTCTTTGAGTATTTATTTAAAAAATACTATTCTCAATGGACTTTTGAGTCAATGGATTCGGGGATGAAAAGTTCTTAAATTGCTCTACAGTGTATTCCAGGATAAAAAGATTGCAATCCAAATCTCTCAGAGGTAGTAGCCCTTAATCATCTAGAATATTCTAGATTTCCCAGCTGTCTGCTACTAAGCAGCTGGCATTATGGAACAACTAGAATAAAATTGATTTGTGGACCCTGTTGCCTGAGAGGCATTAATCTCTTGGGCTAACAAGAAGTTCCTTATCAATTACTGACAAATTTAGTTGCAGAAAGTTGAGCTTTTTTTCTTCAACATACATTAAGAGATATATTTCTAATAGACCTTTAAAATATACCAGCTACCCAAAAATTCTGGGCTGGGTTTCAGCACTTAATTCTGATTGCCTTGGGTCAGAAATACAGGTTTGTCGCACTGTAATTTTCTGTTTCTCCAGATTTAATTGAACTTCACCTTTTTTTAAGGCAAAAAAATATATATTTTATATAAATAAAATAAATACTTATATAAATATATAGAGAGGGAAGGTTGAATGTTTTAGAGTATTACTTGTGTTCCCTGGTGGTTCATTATTATATCAGTAGTTTATTCCTTCATACTGCATGGGTGAGTACATTTTGAACATCTGATACAATAGCCATATTGACAGTTGAGAGCTATAGACAATTTATTTGCTGGTGAAATCATGGCTGGTTGCACACCACTTCCTCCATTCCCTTACCTTCCAGATGGTTCTTTACACTTATTATACATAGTGAGGAAGCAGCTCTTTTGTTTATTGTGGATTTGATATCAACTAAGAAACTGACATCCAAAGCTGCTAGAAATGAAGCTGGCATGTAAATGCTTGTGTATGAAAAGTGTATTTTAATAGTAACTATGTCCTAATATTAAATATGAATAAATGAGACTAAAGATTCTTAACAATGTATATTGTATTCTCTGAGTCAGCCCACAGTGTTTTCATGCAATCTGAAACCAGAGAGGGAAAAAAGCCAGCAACTTCCTTCCTGTTCTCTTTTATCTATAATACGTTTTTGCCTGGGAGAGGAAGAATGTCATTGAAAGGAACAATTATATGTATATATAGTGTGTGCTTGTGTGCTATGTTATAACATAGCCCTGGCTCTTATATTAAACAATTCCTTTATTAACCCTACTCATCCTAAGCTTTGCAATAATGCGTGAAGATACAATAACAACATTGGAAAAGCGATGTCTTCCTCTGAATTTTTTGTTATTAAAACCATTCTCAGTTGTTCTTGGGAAAATCATATGAATGTACAACAATATAATAATTATAAGCACTGCTAGGGTAGAAATTCCATTTCTGAATTCTGGAAAGTACTGTCTTAGCTACTAAATTGCAGTTGTGTCACTCAGACTATGTCATTTCTGGGATCCTTCACTTAATAACCACTAACTTACAGATTATTGGGTTTGTCTCAGAAAGTGTAATTTTGTCCTAAAACTTCCTCCCCGGCCAGAGGGAGAGGGAGCAAATAGTGGAGTGATTACCACTGTTCTTATTCTTTAAATAACTGCTCCTGGGAAGGTCATTTCCTTTGGCTCCTTTGTCAAGGACGCCCAGGAAGGGTTCACAGGACACCTTGAACTACAGCTGACCTTGATAATTAATTACGAGACTGTGAATTTCATTGAAGTTAAACACCAACACACCAAAAATGATCTTACTGTAGCTCTTTGATTAGACATTTCTACAGCAGTGCCATTTCTTGTCTTGCAACACACAGTTGGACAATCTGATCCCTGCATTGGGCTGAGCTACCACATCCTACCATGTGAGCTGTGTACTATGCACTCTAGGGGGTGCCATTTCCTTTGTGTCTGTGCCCTCTGCATTTGTCTTAGAGCCTCCAAGAAGTTGCCAGTCCAAGTATTTTTCTATCTCTCGCCTTCTATTTTCCATGAAGGGTTTGGGAGTGTTTTTAAGTATTTATTACTTATGTTAATTACGATCATTGTCTACCGCAGCGATTTTCCCTGGTGAGGTTTCCACTTAAGAGAAGTTTTCAGTAACTTCAAAAGGATCCATGTGCCGTGCCTAGTCTCCTCGTGAGCCCATCATTGTTTTGGATAGTGGAGCACAGTAGAGAAGCTCAACAATCCAGAGTGTTCTGGATTTCAGAAGAGGAAAATTTCATTTGTAGCTGAGCTTGATCTTAGTTAGATCTTTTTTTAAAAATTTTTATTATTTTATTTAATGAAATTATTTTTCTAATATTTACTTATTTTTGAGAGAGAGAGAGAGAGAGACAGACAGAACACAAGCAGGGCAGGGGCAGAGAGAAACACACACAGAATCCTAAGCAGGTTCAGGCTCTGTGCTGTCAGCACAGAGCCGGACGTGGGGCTCAAACTCACAAACTGCAAGACTTGAGCCAAAGTTGGACGCTTAACCACCTGAGCCACTCAGGCACCCCAATCTTAGTTAGATCTTAACTTTGACTGGTTTCAACAATCAAACTTACTTGATTCAGTTTGTCAACTCCAGATGATGGAAAGAGAAGACGTTGAGAAAATAATAATCCAATCCACTTTTCAAGTCGAATACAAGCTTCTTGTGAAAGAAAATTTAATTAAGATTTTTTAATATTCAGAAAAAAAAATGCTTAGAAAAGAAAAATTTAAGAGGATTGAAAAACAAATGAATAAACAAACCTTTTTAATAGCCCAAGTAGAGTTGAATGAGAGAAATGTTTTGATGTCTGTCAGCTATAGGAAGTCATTCCAAATTCTTGGCCTGGATAGGTGATCCTCTGTGATGGGCCTTTTTCTTAGCTCTGTACTTTCACATCTCCACATCCACGGTTCTGTGGTTCCTGGCACACATCGGGCAGTTTCCAGATTCTGTGCCTTCTCACATGCTGTGCCTGCTGATAGTAAGGTTCTTTCCCTCCTCAGTCACCTAACTAGCCCCTCCTCCTTGCTGAAATCTAGCATATGTTATCTATTACCTTTCCAGGGAACCTTTTTCTGCTCTTTTCTTTCTCTCCATGTACTCCAACCCCCAAATCTCATCAAAACCAGATAATCTCCTTTTCAGTGCAATGTCTGTAGCTTATACACAATTTCATCCCTATGGTCCCCACCCTGACTCACTATAGCATAATGATTTGTTCCCATGTCTTTTTTTTTTTTTTTCATATGAGATTGTGTTCCTTCAGTGTGGGGACTGTGCCTTAGCATGGTGCTGGGCTTAAGCTGTGAAAACAGGATTACAGAAGCTAAACAATTTGTTCAGTGTAGCATAAGTCACTAGTGAGACGCAGAACTAGATGCAAACTTTGATCTGTGTGACCCCAAAGTCTGTACTTCACATCCAGAGTCATGGTGTCCAATGTCACCACTTGATGCCTGTGTGCCACTTGGGAAGATGGGTGCTTCTGTGGTTCTTGGCAGCTGCGTTTTCTCATGGGTTGCCATTTAGTCCTCTTCCTTCCTCCTTCTATCTCTGGGGAGTTTCATTCTCCCTGGCCTAAACTTACCCAGGCTCATCTTTCCTACCAGGATATTCTGTCTTCACAGAACAAGGCAGGCACCTACATGCACTAAATGGTAATTTGGTTTTGACCTTTCCTCTCAGTAGGCCCAATGCCCACCTTTATTTTTTCCATCTTCCCTATTCCTATCTTTTGCCTTTCAGACAGTTAGGGACTATTCGCAGGGGAATTTATAAAGTTGCACAGGTTTCCAGACCACTGCCTCAGCTCCCTTTTCAACCATTGTCCTCAGTTTACATAGTGTGTGTGCCACGTGTGCAAAAGCACACAAATATCCTGAGTATATGTCGTATACAATTTTTGGTGGCCCTGTTCTACATTTTACCATTCTAGTGCCCACATTCAGTTTCTCTCTTGTTATAATAGACACTGTATATGGTATGTGCTCAAGGTATATTTGTTTAACTGAATTATTTGAATATAAACCTAGAAAAGAATAGTAAAAATTGCCCTGGTATAGGAACACTTCAGTTGTTACTGCTTTTAGTTGCTCATAAGAGGACTGAAAAAACATACTTCAGTTGTCTTCAGGTGTCTTATCTTTTTTTCCAACATGGTTCAGATCATTAACATTCCAAGTGGCTGAACTTCAGATATTTTTATACGATCTTTTTAAATAATCTGGGTAACTTTCATCCTTGAGTTCCTGCCTCCCTTTGTGAATCATCACCATCTTCATCACTGTCACTTTTAAAATATTTATCAAGAGCTCATCTTACACTTAGTGCTATAAATATATGAAAATGCCTTGAGAGTTCCTTCTCCTTGCTAAAATTCACTTGCCAAATAGGCAAACCTTCTCCCTATGGTCTTAGTTATACTTCTGGAAAAATCTTATCCTCTTGAGATCATTATTTGTATTCAGTAACTTAGAGAATTATTGAAAAGCAACCTTTGTACACCAAAACAAACTGGGACATTTTAGGGAAAATGAGAATATTCACTGTAAAACTGGAAATCAAACATATGGGTGATTAGAATTGAGGAATATGATTCTCTTTAAAATATTTTAAATGCAGACTGCACTTTAGCAACAGCAACAAATAATAAGAGCCAACAGATATAAAATGCTTATTCTTTGCTGACACTGTTCCAAGTACTACACACTTATTAAACCATTTAATTGTAATAGCAACCATATGATGTAGGCCCTATTATTTCTGATTTATACATGAGCAAACTGAGGGACAGAAAGGTTAAGGAATAGCTAACCTTTAAGAAGGCCAACTAGCTAATGAGTGACGGACAGAATTAAACCCAGGCACTGTGAACTAGAGTCCTCATCCGTAGTATGACAAGACCGTCCCACCTCTTACATGTCTATTTCATATATAATGTATGAAAAAGTGTGTGGTAAAGCCATACTTTATAATGATCATTAAAGTCCTAAACTTACAAATATATAAATGCAGTGGGGGTCCACAGATGGGCAGAGAAGTGTTTGTCATTCTTAGTACAGTAGGCAAACCATCCCTAGATTTTAAACACAGAGGTTTCTAGTGTGGTTGGACATAGATAATAAGTTATCCTGAGACAGAAATGTTGAGAGAGGGGTGACTGTTATGGGCTGGATTGGGTTTACCCAAAATTCACGTGTTAAAGTCCTAATGCCCAGTATCTCTGAATGTGACTGTATTTGGAGATAGTGTCGTTAAAGAGGTAGTTAAGTTACAATGAAGTCATTAGTATGGACCTTATCCAACATGACTGGTGTCCTTGTAAAGAAGGGGAGATTAAGCAGACATACACGGAAGAAAGCCCATTGAGGACACAAGGGCAAGAAGGCTATCTACAAGCCAGGGAGAGAGATCCCAGAAGAAACCAACCTTGTCTACATCTTCTTAACAGACTTCTAGCCTCCTGAATTGTGAGAAAATAAATTTCTGTTGTTTAATCCTCTTGATTATTCCTGTGACTGTTACACTTTGTTATCACAGCCTTAGCAAGCTAATACAGTGACTGTATTAGTTTGGGCTGTTACAACAAGAATACTGTAAAATGAGTGGCCTCATCAACAAACAGTTTGAGGTCAGAGTGTCAGCAGGTCAGGTTCTGGAGACAGTCCTCTTCTTTATTTCCTCTTATGGTGGAGAGAGAGTGAGCTTTAGTTCTTCAGCCCTTAGAATGGCACCAATCCCATCACGGGGGTTATACCCCTATGACCTCATCCATACCTAATTACCTCCCAAAGACTTCACCTCCACGTATCATCACACTGAGGATTAAAATAGCAACATATGAATTTTGAAAGGACACAAACACTCAGTTCATAGCAGTGACCCAGGACAAAAAAAAAACAAAACTTATGAAAGCTAAAGTTTAAGGAGCTTTCTAATATAAAACTCATCAGAAAAAAAATCCACATTTTTCTTTCTATTGATTGTTGGCTGATATATATAATTTGATTAGATTGCATTTTTTTATGTGAGGGGCGCCTGGGTGGCTCAGTTGTTTGAGCATCTGACTTTTGATTTTACCTTAGGTCATGATCCCAGGGTCATGGGATCAAGCCCTGCTTTGGGCTCTGCACTGAGCATGGAGTCTGCTTAAGATTCTCACTCTCTCTTTCTCTCTCTCCCTCCCCTCCCCTCCTCCTCCTTTTCCTCTCATGCTCTCTCTGTCTATAAAACAGTATTAAAACAAAACAACACACACACACACACACACAAACAAACAAACAAACAAACAAAAAAAGAATGCATTTTTATGTGAAGTGGAGCATCCATGGTCGCAATGACTTGTTCTCCATGCGGGCAGATAGGATGATCTCCTTAGTGGTGCAGTTGGAAGAATTCCACCAGCCCACATCTTCTCTTATCAAATATATACATTATTACTTCACTGGATCCCACTGCATCCAAGATACACCCATTATTACTCCACTGGCTCCTGCCTCCCCCAGCTATACTTGTTGTCATATTACCTGACCTTGAAATTGCTATTAACATCATGGCCAGTCCTTTGGGTTTTTTTCTTCCAGAAAATTTTATTATAAAAGGGCCTGAGTAAAAGGTAGGGGGCAGTATACATACTGGTTATGAAAAGGTGGGCTAGTTTTGGGGTGAGGTGGTTCTTCCTTGCTAGAATTAAACAGTTGGACAATAAGATTTTGCTGGTGGAGTGAATGGCAGTGGTCCTGGGAAATTCTAGGCTGAAGTGAATGTGTATTCAGTGGCACCCAACTTATTCTTTCATTCAACAAATGCTTTGGATCCCTGTTGAGCAAGACCCTTGCTAAGCTGCTGGGAATATAGCTGTGCACATGATGGAATCAGCCTCTACACTCGAGAAGCATGTGTTCTTGTAGGGGGTACAGATGTTAAAAGGTGCAAGCCATAATTAGTTATTAAGGTGTAATTGTGGCAAGTGCTATGTCAGGAGAAAGGCTGGAGAGAGTGAAAAATAATTTCACTTAATTCATTACATTGCTAAAGGTTGGCATCATTTTTTAACCTGTGTTGTCTAATGTGGAAAAGCTAGCTACAGGTATCTATTAAAATAAAAATAACTAAAATGAAATAAAACTATATATTCAGTCCACCAATGGTACTAGTCACTTTTCAAGTGCTCAGTAGCCACTTGTGCTGGTGACTACCATATTGGACAGCAGAGATGTAGAATAGTTCCATCATTACAGAAAGTTTCTTTGGCAAACACTATCTGGGCCATAGAGGTATACCAGAATTATGAAGTAAAAAAGAGAATTCTTAACTGTTAATTCCTTAGAGACTAGAAGATATATAGATATATAGATATACATAGATATATATATATATATGTATATCTATATATCTATATCTATGTCTATATCTATATCTATATCTATATCTATATCTATATCTATATCTATGTATGTATGTATGTATGTATGTATCTATCTATCTACCTACCCAAACAGTCCACTTTTGGCTTCAGGCCACAGTGCAAATCTCATCTTAGTCTGGCCTTCAAAATGAGAAATGGGTCTTCAATTTAAACTACAGGCAGATTTTCTTTTCGTATTATGAATGTTGAGGTTTTGCATTCTTTGAGCGTTCATTTTTGTATTTATGAACAATTTGTCCATAGTAACTAGGGGATTTTTCATATTTTTCCTTTTATTTAAGAGAAACCTGAGTATATAACATAAACATCCTGTGGTGTGTAGATAGGAAGAGCGCTGGAGACTGTTACTTTACAATAGTGTAGTAGCACTTGGAATGTTCACAGCTGGGAGAGCTCATCTCAACTTCAGCATAGTCTGTCTCCGTTTTTCCAAGGACAAGAGAAAAGAGGAGAGAATAATATGTGGGCAGAGAAGAAAAAATTAGCTGTGGCGGTTTAATACCCTTGAAGTTGGTGTTACTGGAAAACTTCATGAAAATAATGCGACCTGAAGCTGAGGATTAGAACAAATATTATATCATGGTGGGGGATGTGCTTTGGCCGCCACACCTAAAGGTCACCCTTTGAAGGCCGCTGAGACGGCTGCCAGGATCCATTGATTCCTCTGTAGTACTGAAACATCTCCTGGCAGGTGTCAGCCTGGCTGCTTGAACACATCAATATGGAAAGTTACAGAGTAGGGAAGAGTGGCCCATGGGATCCTACTGGATGGTTAGAATGCTTCAGTGTTTGTTCTGAATAGACATTGTGTGAATTTTTACTTAAGCTGCATAACAAATATGGCCATGTGGAATAAACAAATATTGACAAATGTATTTTTCTTACAGGGATATCGCTTTTTTTTTAAGTCTTTAGGGTAACAAAGTTTTAAAATCCTGTCTGGGTGTATACAGTACCTTTAATTCATGTCTAGTGAGGTTGCTGTCTTGTTAAGTAGGTCATTTCCTTTAATGACGTGCTTTCATTCTTCTTGTATAAGTTGCCACTTACCCCTATGCTCCAGCCACAGCAATCCCTCTGCAGTTCTCCAGATATCCCCTGGTCTCTCCTGCCTTCTTAGGTAATTTTGCTTAGTGGCTGATATTTTGGATATTTTTTTCCTCCAAGTTTCTCAGAAAACATGGAAAGATGGAAAAAAGTGGTCGTAAAATGATCTGCTTCCCCAGCCATGAAGATTTCCCAAGGGGCTGCATGAAGGGAGCTGTCTCTTCCTTGGCCCTTCCCTCATTTCCATTTCAGTCCCAAACCTGAGATGTTAGATTCTGCACTATTAGCAAGTTAAAAATGATAGAACTGTTTCCTAAGAAGGTTAGCAATGAAGGAAGCTGGTTTTAAGTGTTATTTTGGTAAGTGTGTGTGTGTGTGTGTGTGTGTGTGTGTGTGTGCGCGCGTGCGCGCACATGTGGGCTTGTATTCTTAGTCTCTTTGTATCCTCATAGTTGTAAAACTGACTTTTGTCCTCTCCACTTTTATTTCTGGTGGGTGTTTATGGCACAGCAGGATGGAGAAGGGCTAAGGGAAGTATCTATGGGGTGGACTCTTTCAACTGCCCTTCAACTCATATATCTTCCTTACTGTGAATATTCATAAATGCATAATGGTAACATTTCCCCCATGCTGAATCATTGCTAATAACCCCCCATCAAGTAGAGGAAAGATCTTTATGTCTTAAAACTATCAACAGATTACTTGAACCTGAGAGCTTTGTCATATTAGATTGAATGGTATGTGTTAACATTTTCAAAACAGCAAGTATAAAGATACTGCCTTATACATATAAGAGGCATTGATATGTTAACCTATTTATTTTTGATTTTATAAAATAAACCTTATTGGACATTTTAGAGTTATAATTTTTTCTCCATTTGCCAAATTGTAAAAGCAAGTGGCTACATTTTTTTTTTGTCTTTGAGGAGGCAACACTAGTTCAGATGTCGCTAAGATACTTTCCTTCTGTGAAAATCATTTTCTACTGTGTGAACATAGTGTTCGCTTCTAATTTAAAAGCTTACTTATACAGGTTAGTGTTACATTAATGTTTTTTGATGACTTTTTAAGTTTTCAGAATGTCTTTGAGGTTACTTTTACATACCTAGAATGATTGAAGTGTGAATTTACATGGAAGCAGATGAATAAACCAAATAGTTTTCGAGGGACATTTCTAACCATTGGAGCACAAGCTTTTTGTGGACAGACAGGAACTCCCTAAGCCCAAAACAGGGGAGCCACCTGGTGGACAACATGAAATTCTTCATTTTGTGGAGGTAGTTGTACATGCATGGACTATGAAATCCCTGCTTTTATACTTTTTAATGTAGGTAGGTTTACTTATATATTTAAGTTAACATGCTTTATACTTTTAATTGATGAGTGCCTTTCTCACTTTGTATAGTTAAAAGGGCCCTAAAATAAGGAGAAAGAATATTAGGATACTATGAAAATCAATTTAGAAGAACAATTAGTTCAAGAAGTAGAGGTTTTTAGTTATTCCATTTCATATTTTGTCTTTTTCCTTTAGCAATTCATTGTTCAGCCAAACTGTGTTTATATATATAAAATGGCTTTTTTGAAAGACTTTCAGCTCCCCTCTGGCTACTCTACTTCCTATCTCTCTCTTCGCCTACACAGCCAAACTTCTTAACAAGGTTGTTTACACTTGCTGAATCCACTTCCTTACCTCCCACACAGTCCTTAGTCAACTTTAATATGTCTTCTCTGCTGACACTCCATTAAATCATTCTCACCAAGGTCACCAGTCACCTTCTTGTCACGAAATCGTGTGAACAGTTTTTAGCTTTTATTTTCTCTGACTACTTGGGAACGTTCTGCATGACTGGTCACTCTTCCTTCTTGCATTTCTGCTTTCCTTGAATTTTGGGACACTGCCCTCTCCCTGTCTTCCTCTTACACCTCTGGCTCTTTCTTTCCAGTGGTTTTTGTAGATTACCCTTCCTCTCTGTCCTTCTACTAAATGCTGGTGTTTCTTAGCATTCTAGCCTAGGTGCCCTTCTCACTCCATTCTCTCTCCCTGGGTCACAGTGTCCATGCACATGGTTTTTATTACCCTAGCTCTGCTGTCAAATTCCAAATGTGTATATTTGGTCCACAGGTCTCTCCTAATCTCTAGATGACCTCCATTTGCCACCCTTCCTTCCAAGCTACCCTTCAGGCATTGCACTGGGGAGGTCTTTCCACCACAGGGAGGTCAGCATGTCTCAAACTGTGCTCATCTCCATGCACATCTACCACCTGCTCTCAGTGACACCATTGGTATCTCTACTTGAGTGAATAAATGAATGAATGAATGACAATTCAGAGTTATCCATGCAAGCATCCTGGGAGTTACTCTTGATCTTTCTCCTAAACCTCCACCTCTAAGCAATTACCAAATACTGTTGGGTCAACCTCTGAAATATATCCATGAGTGATCTCCATTCTCATAGCTATTGCCTAGTTTTTTCATTCATCACCTGAGTTAGTGAAAAATCTTTCATTTCCCATGTACACTATCCCCCACTGCAGCACAGTAGCTCAAGTGACCTTCCTAAAACATAAATCTAATTATGGCTAGTCTTTGTGTTTAAAGCCCTTCCAAAGATCCCCATGGTGCCTCCTGCAAACTTCCCGACTACCTCTAGGGAGCTCTTTGTGACCTCTTTCCTCTCCAGCTTCGTCTCTCACCTCTTCATCTCTCCAGCGTCCTCTGCCATGTGCTCCTCTAGCCACACTGAACTTTTTCAAGTTCCTCGATGGCACCAGCTGTGCTCTCATGCCCAGCAGTTATGGGAGCTGTCCCTTCTGCTTCAAAAGAGTGTCTTGTATCCCTGCTTCTGGCGGGGGGCGGGGGGGGGGGCGTCCCCACCCTATTGTTTACACTGCATCAGGGGCACTTTATCTGTGCTTCAGCTGTTAGCTCAGGTACCCAGTTTTCAGGCTGCCTTCTGATACCTCCTTCTCCAGTCCCTCCATCCTCAACAGGATTAGGAATCTTTGCCATGTGATTTCCACCATACCCTGCTCTTCCCCATAATAACACTTTAATCACTTCCTGACCTCTTTCCCACCAGAAGTCTCTTATTTAAAATAATTAAATGATAAATTTTAACACCACAATTTTAATCTGAGCCCTAATTAATAAATGACAGACTTTCAGTATATACGATGAGCTCAAGGAACATCTCCTCCAACCCCCTTCTTTAATAAAAAGGAAAGTGCAGCCATGGGAGTTAGTGGTGATATCCCCAAGGTCACACAGCCGATTCCTAATTTGTTCATCATTCTTTCCACTGCCGACATCAGTTGCAACCGCTGTCTTTTCTATCCTTGTGACTGATTCTGGCTTTCTCTATCAGAAGCTTAGAGAGCTTTAGCTGGGATGAAAGTGTGGTTTAAACTGTATTGTGCCTTGATCATCAACCAATCAAATGGTGTGGTTCAAATTGTGATGGGCCTATCATTTTTCATTTAAAGTATTTTTTTTTTTTACCTGAGTTACAGGGAATAGGGACTCATTCAGGCTTCATCGGGTGAGAAGCATCTATGTGACAAGGCAGGAAACATGTCTTCTGAGAAGAAGAGAAGCCACAGAATGGACAGTCTCACAGGGACTTGGGCTGGAAGACCATTGCATTCCAAGCAGGCTTTAAGGGACCGTATTTTTTTCTTCTCTCAGGAGTAAGAATTGTGGATTTTCTCTCTAGTGTGGTGGCCTTGAAAAGGCTCAGCTCTCTCTTCTTTCTTGCTTTCCTCTATATATTTCCTAGCACCTCTTTCTGACTAAAGCTCTTTAAATTTCCCAGGTCACCTTCTAAGAGAGTTAATCTGATTACTTTAACTAATTGCCATCTTTGCTGCCTGGAGTCGTGCCAGCTCAGAGGTCACTGGCCAGCTATTAATTGGCCACTCTTGGGCTACATGTGAATGCTCGGTCCAACCAGCTGTGGCCAGAGTGGCAGGCTATAGTGCAGAGTAGGGCCATCCCACCTCAAGGTCAGCCCAAGACTAGTTTCTTTAGCAAGTGTCTGTGCACATGGTCAGGCTCACACAAGGCTTGTTCTGGATTTTCTACATGGTGATAATTTAAAGTTCATTTTTAAAATGTGCACACTTTTTGGTCTGCATATCAAGTATTGAACTATTGGAACTGAATATGAATGTTCTCTCCCACTAGTTTCTGACAGTTGATTTTCACAGTCATCTGGGAAGAAACCTAAAGACTAGACAGGAAGAGCATTTAGGGAGGTATCAGCCTGGCACTCATAAAATTGAATGGGTTTGGTGAATATATGATGAATTTTTCCAGGTATATATATTTATAAAGTTGATTTAAAAATGAGAAGGTAAGAATGATGGTATCTGAAATTCAGAAGAAATGTTTTGACAGGTGTATGTGATGATTTAATGGTGCATTTTCCATAAGGTAGATGGGATGATGCTGTGGAAATGCATGTTGTTCAGAAAAGTGGTACTCACTGTTGTGAACTTGCTGTTGAATTTCTCTGTGAGCTCTGCCATTCATGCTTTTGCTCTACTGTCACAAAGCTGGATCATTATTTTCAGAGGTGCTAATAATGTGTGAACCTTGATTGGATTCTGGATTTTAAAAAGTTGCCTGAGATATTTTGGGACATTTGGGAAAATTTAATATGCATTTCATATCGGATGAAATTGCTGAATGAGTGTTAATTTCATTGGGGTAATAGTAGTATGTGGTTATGTCCTTCTTTTCATGATGATATGCCTACTGAGATATTTAGGGTGAAATATATATAGATAGATGGAATAGATAAATTGACTAAGCCAAAATGATATAGTATGAACAGTTGGTAAATATAGATGTTATTATTTCAACTTGTGTCTAGCATAATTTTTAGTATATTTATTTATTTTGAGAGAGAGAGAGAGAAAGAGAGTGTATGAGCAGGGGAGGGGCAGAGAGAGAGAATCCCAAGCAGGCTCTGCACTGCCAGTGTGGAGTCCGATGCTGGGCTCGAACTCACAAACCCTGAGATCATGACCTGAGCTGAAATCAAGAGGCTTAACCGGCTGAACCACCTAGGTGTCCCCGTGTAGCATAATTTTTAAAGTAAACAACACGTTGGAGCAAAATATGTTGCTAGTAGTTTGGTGTTGTGGGTGAGTTGAGTTTGAGATCTGAAAGTTGAGTGAGTCTTAGATTAGGGAAAACAGGTCTTGAGATATTGGCATTTCTTTGGTGTAACGGTAGTCTGGTGTTTTAACCAAATGCCCTGCGGGATTTAGGGCACCGACAATGAACACCTCATTACTGACCAAACCTCCAAACATTCCTTGTGTTGGAAGCCAAGTTGGCCACTCCTCGATTTAACTATTAATAAGAAGTAGCCATTTCATCTGATAGCTGCCTTACCTTCATTAGTTAAAAAACGACCCATTGGGTGGAGGATGCAGGGCAGTTGCCCCTTTAATAGTGTCTTGCTGAAAGCTATTTGGCCACTGCAGTTGACACAACCTAGAATTCCTGCCAGCATAATTGGGTGCCTAACGGGCTGCTGGATGGGCTAGCCCTGAACATGTCATGACACACTCCTAAAGGGGACAGTTTCAGCCTATTTAAAAGTTAACGGTTTTGCAGAGAATAAAGATGTCTTTGGTAAAAGGACACGTCTAGACCAGATGCGGTATGGCTGTCATTGGGCTGCAGGGAATGCCATGCACATTGAAAGCCGTGTGAATGGTGCCCTTCAAGTTGTGCAGCCCAGGACCAGATGGCACAAAATACCACTTGTGTGCTGAAACCCTCAGGACTGTGGAGGTGGTTAAGCAGCTGAAGCCATTTTGTGATCAGTTCACTCTGTGGCCCATTGTTATTACATTTACACTCTTATTCTAGCATTTTTGCAGATTTATTTTTTGGATAGATGAAGTAGCCGATAACTTAAGCAATGTAATCAGTAATTTCTTACAGTGAAATTCCAAGCAAATAGAATGCATTTTCAAAGTGTTCTTTTCGTACTAGTAACTATCTCTATAGTCTTTGTCTGCTGTGGGGTTTGGAGTATCCTGCATCTTTCAGGCTGCTGTGAATGATCTTTTTGAAATGGAAATAGTATGAGCTGGGTAAGTAGAGGTTGCTCTAGAAGCTCCTTCTGTGTTTGGCCTACAGCACTCATGACACTATGAATTCCGATTTCAGGGTTATTTACTATCCAATGAAAGTTAATTTGAGGTATCAGGAACTTTCAAACAGCGTTTGTTTTTTGTGCTGATGACCATCCATTACTGAAATTTCATTTGAAATGCAATTAATTATCTTTGTCACCTTGCTAAAGGTTGATACTAATCTTCTGTCCTCTCTTATTAGATCTGTTGACACAGAGGCAAATGATCACAATAATGGGAAGGAAAGAGCAGAGAGCAGGAGAGTCAACAGGCAGTGGCTTCTTACTGTTTTATTGAATGGTTCTTTTGTCAAAATGACTGCAAGAGAATTCTCAGTATGCCAGTCTCATCACACAAACCTAAATTCATGAAGTTTTCTGCACTTGAGTCATATTTTTAAAGTTTAGCTCAGGGGTCTCTATTATTCAGCTCACTGGTGTTGAAGCAATTTTGTTGACATTTTCTGTAAGTGGATTAGGCTCACAGTCATTGCCCAAAGCAGACAGATGGCTTCTTACACAGAACACCCTTGCAGGAACCTATCTTATGGTATCTTCAGAAATATAATGGGTCTGTCACAAGAGATAATGTTTGTCATTAATTTCTTTTGGTGACAGATGACTTCAGTTCATTTTTACTTTCTCACCTGCCTTAAACAAATTGGCTGTTTAACATTTTTTTTATTCCAATAGTGAGCAGTGCTTCGATGTTTTACACTGAGCAATGATGTGACCTCTAAATTACAAACAAGGAAATAAGCTTTTGCACGGGAGAGGGTGATACATTCTGCGGTTTCCCAAGGAACGTTCCCCCATCAATGGAATTATTACTCTTTTAATTTTAATCATGATGGGGTCTTTCACAGGTTATCAGTCCTGCATTTTATTCTCTGCAACAGATTATTCCCTCTATTTTGCCAACTTGTCTTTTTTAAGTTTCAAAGTGGTTTTTGTTTCCTCTCATTTTGTAAGGTAGAGACAGTACAGTAGATATCTATAACATTGTCATTATTGATAGCAAAATATTGCATTACTGAAACTTTAAAATTTTCTGTTTATAGGATAATTATAATGCTAACATTCATTAGAGTTTGCCACATATTATTCTAAATAACTCACATGTATTGTGAATACAATTCTTAGAGCCATTTTATGGATGAGGAAACTGAGGCACCAAGTGACTTTGCTCAAGGCCAAAAAGCTAATAAGTGGTTGGAGCCCAGGATTTGAATATAGGTAGGCTGACAGTGGCGGTCACACTATATATTCACCTACAGAATAGCAGTATGGTTACAATTCAAAGCCTCTGGGCCAAACTGCGATTATATGAGAGAAATGTGGCATCCTTAGAATCAGATGTATTCTTTCATCACTCCTGGAGTTCTGGCTCTGCTCCCCAATTTGTGTGTGCCGCCATCTCGGCCAGCCAACGTATGGGGGAGGTTTTTAGGAGCTCGTGGATACTGCAAGGAGAATCAGTATCCCAGGGAGCTGAGAACTAACAAGTCCTCACATTAATAGCATCCTTTAAAATGTACACCTAGTGCCTGTAATGAATTTGATTCTCCCATAATCTTCTTTTTTGGATCTGATCATGATGATATCTTTAAAATGAAAACCAATTATCTTCTCCACACTTCTCCCATTCATGAGTCTTCTACCATTGCTTTTATATTTCACTTTTCTGAAAATTTGGCTCAGATTAAAATTATTAAATTCTTGCAAACGCCGTATATACCTTGAAGGCAAAAATCAGACGTCAAAGTATCAGCACAAAGGAAGTATTTATGTGTGGGACATTCATGGGGTTTTATCACAGGATTTTTTTTCTTATTTACTTATTTAGGATTTTTTTCATTTTTAAACCAAATCGCTCTTAAGCTATTTTTTTCTTCTCCCCATTTCTAAGATCTATTAGATCACATGTACAACATATCATGTAATGTACCTCAATGCAAAGAAAAATAATACAGTGAAGAAAAAGCATCTGTTGGCCTGGGAAGCAGGCAGTATTACTTATTTCCTTCATACTTCTTTTCTGTGTGAACTTAGGCAGTATATTTACTTAGTATTCTTCACCTGTAAAGCTGAAAAAAATGATAATTGATCTTCAAATATCTCAAAATATTCTCAAAAATGTGAAGTAGTTGCCAAGAACTTTTACTTAGCAGAGGAAAATGATACTGTCACTAAACGATACTTCATTGAGTGTTTTCCACTTTCATTGTTTTTTCTTCAGTATAAACCCAAGGAAACAAAAAAATTCTACGTTGGCAAAATATAAGAGAAAATGGCATGTATTTGGCCATTTTGGTGCTATGTCACAGAGGCAGTATCCTACTAAAGCACTCTCCCATCCTATCTCTCTCTGTGTCAGCAAGACTATAGGAGGATTGAGGACTCAAGGCAGGTATCAAAAGATCCTTATATCATATTTCACTTGTTATAAGATGCCAAAAAAGAAACGAAGATGCTTCTGTGTCTCAAATTGTTGCTCAGATGTGTCTTAAACAGGAGAGACTTGTTTGATCCCCTAGGCTACATGTTCTCACCACATCACCTCCCTGTAAGCGCACGGCACCACTTGTGATTAGACATAATTTTATTTTTGTGGCTTTTGGATTTATGCTTTTATCCCTAACTAGACCTCAATTCTATGCGGGAGGAAAGGGCATCTGTGCTTACCGTCTTACCCAGAGTCTAGCCCTGCAGTTCTTAATGCGTGCAGTACTGCCCTCTAGAGGGCACTTTGGAAAATTGAGGAGGTGATGGAAGAATTCTCTGGAGGTATTTAGTGGGAGCAGCCAGGAATGCTGGGTGTCCTGCACTGTGCAGGACAGGGCAACATAAAGAACAGTTGCCCTCATCTTGCAAGACTTTAAGTCCTGCCTTACTAAATCATCTAAAATCAGAGTACTTTAGTACACGATATTAATCTTTTTACAAGAAGTTATGTGAAAGGCCCAGTATCCGAGGAAAACATAGTTACTGAGAGGCATGTCTAAATGAATGAAGATATTGTTTCTAAATTATTGAATAATTTATTCACTCTGGGAATTCTGTCTACTTAATCGTATGATTGCTATACAGTAAGCAATTTTGGAACAAACTGGGAAGTGAGTTACTGGTTTTAATTTGATACTTTGTTATTTATTATTGACAATCCATGGTAGACATCCCACAGTGTCCTGTGAAGTAGAAGCTGATATCATCAATCACAAGAAAAATATCCTTTGAGATACCTTTGAAGATTTGGCAGCTCTGGTAGGGTGTATGAGTATTATTTATTTGCTCACAAGTGAGACTCTGGGTAAGACGGTAAGCACAGATGCCCTTTCCTCCCGCATAGAATTGAGGTCTAGTTAGGGATAAAAGCATAAATCAAAAGTACAGACTATCAGACTTTTTCTCCATGGTGAGAGTCTGTACTTGTCTTGGTATGTTATCCCTATCTTAAAAATTTTCTTTTAATATTTTTATTTTACTTTTGAGAGAGAGACAGAGTGTGGGCCAGTGAGGGACAGAGAGAGAGGGAGACACAGAATCTAAAGCAGGCTCCAGGCTCTGAGCTGTTGGCACAGAGCCTAATGTGGGGCTCGAACTCACGGACTGTGAGATCATGACCTGAGCTGAAGTTGGATGCTTAACCGACTGAGCCACCCAGGCACCCCATGTTATCCCTATCTTAATTAAAGTTATTTTCCTTTCTTCTTTTATTATATGCAAATAGGTGTGATCTGTTGCCATTATTTGTTTTTATGCTAGTGTCTATCTGGTGCATCTACACTGTCATTTTCCTATATTCTTTGTGTGTGTGGAATGGCATCTGATCTCTTTGTTTCTCTGTTGAATTTAATGAATTCATATTAAGTAAGTTCAGGCCCCTGCCTACTTCATTATGGTTTCTTGTGTGCCTGCCTGTTTAAATATTATAATACATATTATTTTGTTTTAAATGACCATTCTTTTATTTCTCTTTACAGTGTAGCTAGGATGCTATTTTTACTTCATTTTTAATGTATATAACCAGCTTATATTAGTTTTGACTTTCATTGTATGATAGTAAAGGGAGCCTTGCAAAATATTCGTTTTAAAGAACCTTGGTTTTGACAAAGCTGGGACCCACAAGTCAAAGACAAAATGCCTTGTGTATAGAATATGTTTAATAAATATTTGCTTGATGAACAAATAGATGAATAAGGCAAAAGTGAAGACATAAATCTTTGTTGATAGTTAAGGGAGACTACCATGGCTCCTAAATCAAAGGAAGGAGGTGGGTGTGTCTTCGTTCACACACGCAAAGCTGAGAACGACATACAGTAGGGACAACAAATGGGAATTGGAGGTATTGAATTCTATACTTCTTAAGTTCTGGTCAACAAGTGCATCTCAGTGCAATAGATTTTATTGAGGAATGCAATGTTACCCATCACGAATGGCATATGTTGTCAGCACTGTTGCTGCTGGATTGTTATTACCATTATTATTATTATTATCACAGTAAGTTAGTTAACACATTTATCAACTCACATAGTTACCTTTTTTTTGTGGTGAGAACTGTTAAGATTTACTTTCCTAGCAACTTCCAAGTATATAATACGGTATTGTTAACTGTCGTCACCATGCTGTATGTTAAATTTCAAGAACTTACTCATCTTGTAATTGAAAATTTATACCCTTTGACCACCTTCACCCTTTTTCTCTATCCCTTGCCCCGGGAAGCCATCAAACTGCGTTTTGTTTCTATGAATTCTGTTTTTTTTAAGGTTACACATAAAAGTGAGATCATCCGGTATTTGTCTTTCTCTGTCTGACTTCATTTAGTATAATGCCCTTGAAATGTCTCCATCTTGTTGAAAATGGTGGGATTGCCTTCTTTCTCATGGCTGAATAATATTGCATTATATATGCAACATCTTTTGAAATGTCATTAGATGCTATATATAGTATATGAATAATATATTAAAGAATATGTATATTATATACATATATATTAAAGATACATATATATTAAGGAAGATATATTAGAAATCTATTCGTTTGATGGACACTCAGATTGTTTCCATGTCTTGGGTATTGTAAATAATGCTGTAATGGGCATGATGGTGAGAATATCTTTTCAAGATCCTGATTTCATTTCCTTTAGATATATACCCAGAAGGGGAATTGCTGGATTATATAGTAGTTCTATTTTTAATATTTTTGAGGAAGCTCCATGCCCTTTTACATAGTGGATGTACCAGTTCACCTTTCCAGCAGTGCACAGATGTTCCCTTGTCTCTATATCCTTGCTGGTGCTTGTTATCGCTTGTCTTTTTGATAATAATTATTTTGATATTAGTTATTCTAACAAGTGTAAGGTAGTTTTGAGTAGCATTTCCCTGATAATTAATGGTTGAGCACCTTTTCATGTACCTTTTGGGCATTTGTATGTCTTCTTTGGAAAAATGTTTATTCAGGTCTGTTGCCCATTTTTTAATCAGATTATTTATTTTTTTGTTATTGAGTTGTTAAATATATTGAGTATATTTCTATATACTTCTATATATTTCTATATATATATATATAGAAAGAGAGAGAGAGAGAGAGAGAGAGAGAGTTCTTTATGTATTTTGGATATTAACCTCTTATCAGCTGTATGGTTTGCAAATATTTCTCCCACTCAGTAGGTTGCCTTTTCATCTTGTTGATTGTTTCTTTTGCTGTGAATTGCTGTGAAGAGCGTTTTAGTTTGATGTTGTCCCACTTGCTTGTTTTGGCTTTTGTTGCTTGTGCTTTTGGTGCCATACTGTTTTAATTACTGTAGTTTTGTATTATAGCTTAAAATCAGGAAGTGTGATGCCTCCAGCTTTGTTCTTTCTCAGAGTTGCTTTGGCTTTGCAACCTTTTGTGATTCCATGTGAATTTTAGAATTGTTTTTCTTGTTCTTATATTACCATTGGAATTTTGATAGGGATTGCATTGATTCTATAGATGATGTTGGGTAGCATGGGTATTATAATATTAATTCTTCTAACCCATAAACATGAGATATCTTCCATTCATTTGTGTCTTCTTCAATTTCTTTTATCAATATTTGGTAGTTTTCAGTGTGCAGATCTTTTACTTCCTTGGCTTAATTTATTTTTAAGTATTTTATTGTTTTTGATGTTATTGTAAATTGGATTGTTATTTTTATTTCTTTTTCTGATAGTTTATTGTTAACCAATAAACAACTGATTTTTGTGTGTTGATTTTGTATCCTGCAACTTTAATGAATCCATTTATTAGCTCTAACAGTTATTTGGTGTAGTCTTTAGGGTTTTCCATATATAAGATAACGTCTTCTGCAATAAGAGAGAATTTTGCTACTTCCTTTCTGATTTGGATACTCTTTCTTTCTTTCTTTCTTCTCTCTCTTTCTTTCTTTCTGTCTTTCTTTCTAAAGTTTATTTATTTATTTTGAGAGAAAGAGAGAGAGCAGAAGCAGGAGAAGGGCAGAGAGAGAGAGAGAGAGAGAGAATCCCAAGCAGGCTCTGTGTCATCAGGGCAGAGCCCAATGTGGGGCTTGATTTCATGAACTGAGAAATCATAACCTGAGCCGAGACCAAGAGTCAGATGCTCAACTGAGCCACCTAGGCTTGCTTTCTTGCCTTTCTTTCTTTCTTTCTTTCTTTCTTTCTTTCTTTCTTTCTTTTTCTCTTTTGTTCTCTTTTTCTTTCTTTTCTTTTTTTGCCTAACTGCTCTGGCTAGGATTTATAGTACTATGTTGAATAGGACTAGTGGGAATGGGCACCCTTGTCTTGTTCCTGATCTTAAAGGAAAAGCTTTCAACCTTTCACTATTGAGTATGATGTTACTTGTGGTCTTGTCAGATATGGCCTGCGTTATATTGAGGTGTGTTCCTTCTATACTCAGTTTGTTGAGAGTTTTTATCATGAAAGGATGTTGAATTTTGTCGAAAGATTTTTATGCATCTATTGAGATGATTGTGATTTTTATCTTTCATTCTATTACAGTGATGTAATTAAAATTATTAGTGAGTAGTATTTAAATAATGTTAAATGACTTCCTTTATATATACACTAAACAATACAAAGATAATTTCTTCTATATTAAAAACTATTTTTAAAAAAACATGGCTAATGTAAAGGTCTTATGCTTAAGACGCAGTTACCATTTTGAAGTAAATAGGGTTCTTCATTCCTTCAACATTGAAGTTAGTCAAGATTTCTTGATGAGAAAGATATTGTAACAATGGAGGATGTTATTTGAAAAAGAAATGTGGAAAAAGATCTTATTTGCTAGGTCTTACATATGCTTTCAAATTTAACTTTCAAATATAATTTCCATTATGTTGAATTTCAACAGATTCTAACTTCAAATTTTTTTGTAGTCTTTTGAATAATTGTGGTTATTAGACATGTCATGCTGCTTTAGTTTGCAATGTTGTCTTCTCTTTGAGAAGTACAAGAGAAATACCTCTGTCATGACATCACCACATTTTTGATCTGCTATTTTAATTTCTCAAATGAAGGACATTGTAGTAGTTATTTCTACCTCATTGGAGCAAAACATTTGACCTCTTCAGATAATACAGAAATTCCCCAAAAGCATGGTTTTTGAACTAGTAAGGTGGTAATAGGGCACCACCTACCACTACATGGTTTTGTCCAACAAATGGTAGCTGGAACAAATAAAGAGCTGTTAATTCCACCATACTGTCTATGGTTGACTTTTACTATAGTATTGTTGTCCGTGGCTATTGACACTAACTGTAGGTGTGGACCCCCACATGAAAGAATACCAGCGTATTGAGTATGTGCTGAAAAATACCCATACAAGTCTGCCAGGAGACAGAGCTACATTTGTTTATGTGTGTGGATGTGTATGTGAAAGCTTCTTTAAATATTTGTGGTGTGCTCTGAGATGGCCCACGCATTTCCTTCACACGCGACACGGACACTAGTCGTGATGTTCTCCTGCTCTTGTATGCACTAATAACACAAGGGATAGTGCAGTTCATGGGAAAAATGGGTGTGGAGGAGTCATGGATGTCTTTGGTAAGTTATTCTGCCAGATTGTAGCCAAAATTATTTTCAAATTAGTGTTGGGGAGGGGGAGGGAGCTGCCTTTCTTAGTAAGAGGAGGAATAATACAAATCCTAAATATCTTTTGATAAGTAATAAAATACATTGCTAATAGATAATTTACAAATATATAACTACTAAGTTTACTTGCATTTAAAATTCCAGCCCTTTTTATGATTGTGATATAATGAGATAATCTATGCAAATTTGCTTATAGTTCATATACTAAGTGTTCAATAAGTGTTAGCTTCTGTTTTGGATTGTGATGATATTTTATTGTCAACAATAAAGTCATTGGCAGTAATAAAAATTGTAGTGGTATTGTACAGCAGCCCCATTTACAGTTTAAATTGCATCAGATATTTCTTGACTTCCAGGATTTTAATTGCAATCTAATACAGTTGCAAGGATTTGGTTATGACTGCTTAATCTCTCTTTTTTTAAAAAAGCTAATTAATCATCACTAATTTTTAGATTCAAAACCTCTATAGTGATCTCTCTATGGTTTTCTGTGATGCCAAGTGTTACTGTTTAAATGTGCTGGGATTTCCATGGACTCTTAATTTTGAGAGCCATATAAATGTGGAGGCTGAATTGTGGCTATTGCCCTTGAGACTTTCGATAGTCCTATTGTCCCATGAGCATCAGTCTGCCTGAGATGCCCTCTATTACTCTTACTTTTCTTTGGGTTAAATCAGTCCTCTTTTTTTCTGAAGCATCCCTAACATCAGAGGAGAGAAACCACAAATTGCTACGAGATCACTAGAATATTCAAACATCAGCAGCAGCTTGACATTTCTTTCAAGTTGAGTGTTCAGTGATCAAATTGTACATTAATTTTACATTTCAGGCCATAACAATCCCAGATTTGTTTGAGTATCTAATAATATTCAGTTTACATAATTCCAAGTAAAGTTCTCTTCTCTCCTTTTTCCTCCCCTCCCAAGACCTGTGTTTGAGGAAATATTTTGAGCATATTTCTTTAGAAACGCCTGTTACAATACTCCTTAAATACATACTACACGCGAATACCTTCAAATTGATTAGCTGATCTGAATACCTAATACATGTTGTAGGAAATGATACACAGGACAACGACGTTTTGACAGAGGAGATACTGCATAAGCTGGCTAGTTAGAAGTTTGAGAGGGCGTGTAACAGAGTAAAGAGAGGGATGCTAGTTGGCCAGGGGAAATTGCTGCACATATAAAGGGAAAAAGCACTAAAAAGGAATGCCAAGTTGGGAGTTGTTAACAATAAACTTCACTCTTTAATACAATAGTATAAGTCTTTTCTGGTCCTGATATCCTAATAGGGAGGACTCCAGGAGCCGCAGAACAGAAAGATGACCTTCATTCCCCCTTTTTAAAATAATAGGGGACAAAATTTTTATGTAAATATTTCAATGTAAAATCTTTATAACTTGGTCTTTCACTTTGTCTTCTTCTGTTAGTTAACAATTAAATTTCTCTTTCTATTTTTTTCTTCTTGTATCATTCAGCCAGGATGTGTCGTCTCCTGGTTTTTAGGAGATGATGTAGTTGTGTTTTCGTGCACTGGCACAAACTGTTTTCTCCAATTGGCCATTGTTTTCTAGAGAGACTGACTTCTGTGTACCAGAACCGGCACAGTCTGGCATTTGGGCCTGGATGCCACCTCTCAGAGCTGATGAAATGCCATTCTGGCTGATTAATTAGATACATTTCATAACCTGTTGCAGGATAAGGGACGTGAGAGCATTCTGCATTAGTAGCTTGAGAATTTTGAGATTTTTCTCCTTCTCTTACAATTAGGAAAGATGCCAATTTTGCTTTTGTGGTAATTTTAAAATGCTTTGTGAAAATTTCAAAACTAAAAGGAAAATGATGGGGCGCCTGGGTGGCTCAGTTGGTTAAGCGTCTGACTTCAGCTCAGGTCACGATCTCACGGTCCGTGAGTTCGAGTCCCGCGTCGGGCTCTGGGCTGATGGCTCAGAGCCTGGAGCCTGCTTCTGATTCTGTGTCTCCCTCTCTCTCTGCCCTTCCCCCGTTCATGCTCTGTCTCTCTCTGTCTCAAAAATAAATAAACGTTAAAAAAAAAATTAAAAAAAAAAGGAAAATGATGTCTTAAAAGTAACACTGAAAATGAGTCTGGATATGATCTCTTCATTAAGACAGTTTGGTTTTTAAAGGAATCTTTCAATTTGTAAATCCAGTAGCAATACACATATCTCTGTAAAACAGACTCTTGCAGGTGCATTTAAAAATGTTTTTGATGTTTATTTTTGAGGGGGGGGGTTGCAGAGAGAGAAGGAGACACAGAATCTGAAGCAGGCTGAGCTGTCAGCACAGAGCCTGATGTGGGGCTCGAACCCACAAACAGTGAGATCATGACTTGAGCTGAAGTCTGATGTCCAACTGACTGAGCCACCCAGCCACCCCACTGCAGGTGCATTTTAAGCAAATTAGTCAAATTTATCTGTTAACATATGTACAGTACCAGGGTGTTCATTATAGTAGTAGATTGCGATACTCGCTCTTTCGTATCACCTTATAGCATAGTTTACTTGTGATTATTTCAATTACAAACAGTTTTTCAACATATTTTCTTTAATCTTTAAAACTGTGAGGAAGGCAGAAGGATATTTTCTTGTTTATAGAAGAGAAGCCCAAGGAGAAATTGTTGGAGCTGAAAGCAAAACAAAGATAATCTGACTTGTGTCCCTGTCAGCGTGTCCTTGGTATACCTGATCTTCCTGACTCTAACTGTCTCCTCTGAGTTCTGTCAGACTTGCCACGTGAGCAGTGATTCTCTTTATATCTGTGTTGTTTTCATGGGTAACAATAAATAGGAGGCTTTCATGTGCTTTGTAGAGTGCGCAATTTTCCTTGAAGAGATGTCATATCATGTAGTGCTTGAGACTGCAGACTTTAGAGGGGCGCCTGGGTGGCTCAGTTGGTTTAGCGCCTGACTTCAGCTCAGGTCATGATCTCACAGTTCGTAGGTTCAAGCCCCACGTCGGACTCTGTGCTGACAACTCAGAGCCTGGAGCCTGCTTCAGATTCTGTGTCTCCCTCTCTCTGTGCCCCTCCCCCACTCACACTTTCTCTCTAAAAAATAAATTAAAAAATTAAAAAAAAAAAGACTCTAGAGCCCACTGCTGGGCTGTATTTGAACCCCAGCTCTACCACTTAGCAGCTGCATGATGCTGGGAAAGGTGACTGCTCTGGGCCTCAGTGTTTTTTCATCAATAAACCGAGAATAAGAAAAGTGCCTATGTTCTTAGGGATGTTGTGACAGTTGAATGAATGAACATATGTAAAGCATAAAAAAGAGTGCCAGCACAGAGTAAGCACTTCACACATTATTATGATTACTTAAGAATTGCATTTTTCAGAGTGGACATGACTTTATTTTGCAGTGTCCAGAGGGGACTCATTATGTCTGCATTAAACAGAACCGACTCCCCAAATTCTGCTTGTGTAGTGAATATTTTTCCCTTAGAAAATCCATCTCTATCTGACAGAGTGTTCATTTGCTTGCCTTGAGTCTTAGTCTAAAGTATAAATATGGTGTGTGGAATAGGGCATTGAACCAAGGTATGAGACAGGGACTTTAGTCCCAGCTCATTTACCAGCTGTGACCTTGGGTCAGTCACTAAACCTCCTCAGGCTCAGCCTCTTTTCTCCTCAGAAGAAGGCTAGACTATTAGACTTCCGAGTCCACTTATCAAATCCCTTTCTGTGATTGAGGTGATCGGGGCAAGTCCACTTTAACAAAAATATTAGGCAAAGCCCTCCTTATGCATCCCATTTAGTTAAGTCCTGTTATTAGAAGGATTTAGCTATTATTACATAGGTAGTATTGGGAAGTGCCTGTGTAGATTTTGGGGAATTAAATATTCTAAGGCATTTTAACACAAATTTCCTCATATAGCCTAAGGAAAAACCATTCATCAAATTAAACAGCGTATCATGGAGCACCTTGGATAAAATAGGTGACGTATCCTTTGGCTGAGTCTCTGCTTTGTGGAGCAATCAGTGTAAACTCCGCTTCTTCCCACATTGTCCTTTGCAGTTCAGGGTCACCTTACCAGGCACTGCAGTGAGAATGGAGAGGAGAAAGAGAAAGGACTCTTTTGTCTGTGCACCAGGGGAAAAGGTGCCGGCTTCCCCACACTTGCTCCTTCAGGCTTCTGAGCCAGCCTCAGCTTATACATCGATCATTATAACGAAGAACTAAAATGAGAAATAAAAATAAGGAGAAAAAGTCTTTCTTGAGCAGTGATGTAACTGACAGCTGATGATTTCCTGTGATCCTCCTTTACTTTTTGTTTTGAAGGACATGCTGAACCTCTGGAGCCTTTTTTCTCCATCAGCCAGATGGGAACACTGTCCTTAAGGACAATGTGGGTAAAGACAGAAGGAATGTGGGTAACTAATAACATTAAAAGACAGATTGCAAGGATAACCCAATATATAAACCCCAGCTCGCCAAGCATGGTGGTGTGTGATTTACGTCACAGAAGATGTTTGGGTCTGTAAACTCTTGTACACTGAGGGGCTGACTTAACTTTCAGTTCTTTGAGGAAGAGCTTCCTTCCTTGATTTCTCCCAAGCCTAGGAATGCTGGGCCTGGGTGGGACAGGGGTTGCAGCAGTGTGCAAAGTCTCAGACCATGGTGAGGGAAGGGTGGATTGTCCTCAGTAATTCAGAGGAGCCCCCCACCCAAGCCCTGAGGTTGCTCCTTATAACAGGAATCTCAAGGGGGTGCTGTCAACCACAGAGCTGATCAGGATCAGGTTGAGGTCCTTGGCTTAAAGAGCAAAGACCGTCAACAGTGCTAGAAAAGAACCTGGGGATAATGCCTTGAAAAAGTGAGCTCTCAGGGTCTGGGTCTGTTTCCTCACTGAGTAAGAGCACAAACATATAGAGTGATATCACTCAGGATATGCCTGGTGCATAACTTTCTTCTTTGGTGTATATTTCTACTTGTTTGCAGGGCCAAGGAGATCTGTTGAAGAATGCCAAGAATGAAGCTGTAGAAAACATGAAGCAGATCCAGCTGGCGTGCTTGTCTTGTGGACTTAGTAAGGCACCTAGCAGTTGTGCCGAGGCCAAGAGCAAACGCAGCCTGGAAGCCATAGAGGAGAAGGAGAGTGGCGAGGAGAACGGGAAGCTGTGACCCTGAGCAGTACCGACACACTCACCCATCCATCCTCTTGAGGACTCTGGTTTTTCTTTCTGGTTTTCTTTCTGTAAGCTTTTTAGAAATTCACAAAAAGGTACCCTCTATGGGGTATTGGACATAGACAGATATTTTCACAATGTCAGTATTTTAATGTAGTTAATTTATCTAAGTTAAAAGCTTTAGTAGCAGTGTTTAAAATTCTGAGATGAGTGTACATACCCATGTGTGGATGTGAGTGGGAGTGTGTGTGTGTGTGTGTGTGTGTGTGTGTATGTGTGTGTGTGTGTATGAGGGAGAGAGAGAGAGAGAGAGAGAGAAAGAGAGAGACAGAAAGTGAAGTGAGAGAGAAAGAGAGAGGGAGAGAGATTGAGATCCTGTGAAAATCTATTCTATGTTGCATTATTCATTTAGTAAGTTATTATGTTATCATTTTGGGACAAATTTGTTAATCTGAAATTCTAAAGAGCACTTATTATAACCTGTTGCTGTGTTTAATTTTACTTCTCTACCTTATTCATTTAATTTAGAGTTCTTAACATAGGTTATTATCAAAGGAAGCCAAATTTACCAGTGCATAGATGTTTTGATAGACTAAATATAGATTAGAAAAATTCCTAAGAATCACAGTAGAAATAAAAGTGAGTGAAAGATTAAAAAATGATCAGAATTTCTAAGAGAATCAGCAAAATCATTTCTTCACTTAGAAACTCTTTAAACTATTTATTAAATAAAATCAAATTTTAGAAAGTTTTTTTGTGGCTGTATATTAAACATGTATGATTTCAGTGGAAAAGCTGATCATAAGTGAATTTATACCCACCTACACGGAACTCTGAAACACAGTGAGAGCTCTGTTGTAATTAGGACTTTGATGTGACCTTATTTTCAGTTATAAAATGTCAAGGTTGAGATTTTTAGGAAGGCCTCATTCTTCCAAACTGGGAATCTAGCATTCATCTATAACAGACATGAGCAGCTAGGAGGTCTTGGCTTTTATTAAATATAATTTATTGTACTAAATTTAAATTTAAAGACATTGTTCAACCACATCATCATGTTGAATTGACATAAATTCCGTGAGTCAGATAACATCTTTGTGATGATTTAAGAGCTAACTTGTTACAAAATATGATATAATTTTAATACATGAACAAAAATATACATACAAAAGAAGCAAACTAATTAGGGTACATTTATAATTGCATCCAGATAATTTTTACCCTTATATCTTCATAAAGAACTTGAGTGTAATATGTTTGTTACTTCCACCAGAACTAAATGTTCTATGGTTATGAAAATATATTTATTTAAAACATTGCTTTTATTTTGAAAAGCTTCTTAATTAATTTGATTAACAAATACGCAAGTTTGGGGGAAACTAGGGAAGATAATTGTTAAAATTTTTGCAATTATAAGCATCTTCTATAGCTACTGTGTTAAGTTTTTTTCTGATTTCTTAACACTATTATGTTCATGTTGCACATTACTGAAAGTAAAGATATGAAACAACACTTTTATGGTTCTCTTTTATTATGAATTCTTTGAAAAGAGAAAAATAATGAAAATGAGTTATTATATTAAAAATATCTCAAAGGGTATGATATTTCCATGAACCAAATGTGAAATTTCTCCTTGGGTTTGAAACTGGGTGTTTAGCGAGGTTCATGAGCTCATTTTAAGGTAGGTTTTCAAGGGTACTATAATTGCCTGGAAAAATTTCTTTACACTCCATTATATTTAACCTGCACAGTAAAAGGAATAGTGGAATGTGGTATCTAACCTCCTTATGATAAAAAAAAGAGGTGATAGAGACAAAAACAAAATCCACTTTACATCAGCTAATTGGTTGGTTTCACCGGTGGACCTCTTCACCTCCCTGAATTCCATTCAGAGAAGTACATGCCTTTACTGCTGGTATGGAGAGGTGGGAAGAGAAGACAAAGGGTAAAAACTCTCAAAGAATATTATTAATTTCTTAATTTGAGGCTCAAAGCTAATCCTTAAAAGTGGCTTCCCTAGTTTATTCCAATTGTCCTAGAGCTCCACTTACAGGAGCTTACTCAAATCTTCTTGGACTGTTTTTGTTTTTAGTTTAAATAAATTGAGTCTGGGGGGAAAAAAGTATTTCTGAGAACATGATATGGGTTCCACCTCATCTAATGGTCCTTCTGGCAATGGGTTGTCTACCAGTCTCTACTCCACTGCATTGGGTCTGATTGCTAGCCAGGGAGTGAAGGGTGGGGCAGGGTGGAGCTTCAGATTTTGAGAATAGAGAAGTTACAAGGGAAACATATTTCCTATAATGGTCTTGCCTCTGGATGGAATTATAGAAACAAAGCAAACTTCTTACATTATTACATTCTACCAGTGTCTGTCTTCTTTCCAGACTTGCACTGTAGTAGAAAAATCCTCCTTCCACCTGCTTAGCTTTTGATGATGCTAGGAATGTAATGGTAGATATTAATTCAATTTTTGTTTATTAATTTTTACATTACCAATGTGATATGAAGCAGAGATGGTAGGTGTTATCACTGACAGAGCCACTGATAAAGTGAATGGAAGATTTGACTTTAGATTCTGGTCTGTCTGATTTTATGTGGAAGAGTATTTGTTCAGTGGTTTTGATTTTTTAATTTAATTCTCAAAATTTTAAACTAAACTATCAACTCTTTCCTTTATAACCACCAATGAAAAGAACATTATTGTATTCTTTGATAATAAAATACTAATGATCAATATAAAAATGCAATAATACAGATATATAAAAAAATCACCCACTAGTAACATTATGGATTTATATCCATTCAGACACTGTTTAGAGTTTATGCATCTAAATGTACTTTCATTTTTAAGAAAATTGAGATCACATTATATAAAGTGTTTTTTGTAACAGTCTTTCCACACAATAAAAACAATACATCATGGATCTCTTTCTATGTCAATGAATATATCTGTACATTGGAACTCTCAGCCTTTGAATGGAATCTAGTCCACAAATAATGTATTTTATGTGGCTGCTGAATCTTTTTCAAAAAGTTTTAAACAATAGACAACTTTTAAAAATCATGAGATTTCACATAAAAATTTAATTTTCTACTTCTAAGATTGGGTATTCTGACAACACTAGACGTCCTTCTGCACCTCCCCACATGTTACTTGTCATGAATTAATTGGAGTTGGCCTCTCCAAAAGAGGCATGTGCTGTCCAGTTTGCCAAAGAGCTTCTTCATTCGTTTATGTTACATCTTGCCTCTGTAGATGTCTTAGGTGGTGATTCTTGATCCAAATTAGTATTAGTGTCTTATTATGTGGATTACTATAATATATTAAACAATCCCCTATTGTTAGACTTTTCTCTCCTAATTTCTTGTTATGCAAACATTGCAGTGATGAAAATCATTTTTTCAAAGTGGTACAATTTTTTTCTTTAAGACAAATTTCTAGAAGTGGAATTTTTGGGTCAAAGGTTATATAGATGATTTTTAGGGATTTTGTGATACATTGCCAAATAGTCTCCAAAAAAACTTGTTCAATTTAAATTCCCACCAGGAGTTTATGAGAGTGCTCAAATCTTGGCTAATACCAAATGTAATTATTGTTATTTATGTCTTTGTCAATCTGCTAGCTTAAAAAATCTTATTTCTCTTTATCCTCTACTCTTTAGTGAGATTGAACACATATTAGTATATTCATTGACTTCAGATAATTTTATATAGATAGTTATAATTTTTCTGATTGCTTTTGAGTGGGATGGTAACTTTTAATCTGTTTATTATTATTTTTTAAAAGGCATTTACTTAATAAGAATATTAACCCTGTGTTTTTCATATATGTTGCTACTAATGTCTTTTGATATACATATACCTAATTTAATCCAAGCATGATTTTTTTTCCTTTATGATTAGTGTTAAGACATCTTTGCTGACCTATGCTTGTGAAAATATTATCCTATATTATCTGCTAGTATCTTTCTTGGTTTACTTTTCACATTTAAACCTATAATCCTCCTAGAATTGCTTTTTGTGTATAGTGTAAGGTAGAGTTCTAATTTCATCTGTTCCCAGAATGGATAATCAGTTGACCCAGCCCATTTACTGTAGATTGTTTTATGTCCATGACTCTGTAATGCCACCCTTGTAAAAATGAGGCACTTATATATGTGTGTGACTCTTTCTGGAATCTCTGTTTGGTTCCATTGGTCTGTGTCTGTCCTGGCAACATTGCTGTACTGTCTTAACTGTGATAGTTTTTTTAATGTTTTGATTATCAGAGAGAGTAGGCCTCCCTACTTCTCTACCTCTTCATCATTTTCTTGATTATTTTTGGTTCTTTGCATTTCCATATATCAATTTCTATCAGGTACCTTCTGGAATTTTTATTGGTATTACATGTATATATCATGTATATCAGTCATATATTACACGAATATATCATTTGGGGGAGCTTGGACATTCACATTATTGAGTATTACAGTCCATTCACAGGATGCATTACTCCCTTTATTCAGGTCTTATTTAATTTCTCTTAATACAATTTTATGGATTTCTATATGAAGGTCTTGCACAACTTTCAGTAGATTTACTCCTAGGTATTTGATTTTTTTAAGCTATTAGAAATAGTAGCACTTTAAAATTTAAATTTCCAAGTTGTGGTATATAGAAAATACAGTATATTGTTTTGTAATGATCATGTATGGAATGAACTTGATAAACTAATTGTTGATTTTAAATTACCTATTAATTCTTTTAGATTTTGTAGGTAAATAATCATGTCATCTGCAAATAATGACAATTTTTTTTTCTTTTATGATCCTTAAGCATTTTACTTATGTTTCTTATCTGTTTTTCTTGATTTGTCGAACTGGTTAAAACCTCCAGTACAATATTCAATAGAAGTGATGTTAGTAAACATCCTTTCTTATTCCCAATCTTGGAGGAATTTTGCACTATTTCGTCGTTATGTACGATGTTTACTCAAGGTTCTGGTAGATTCTGTTGGGTAATTTAAAATTTTTTAAATATAAATTTTGCCATTGATATATAGATAAAACCATAAAACTCTTAGGAGAAAATATAGGAGAGAATTTTGTGAACTTGAGTTAAGGTTATGAATTTTAGACATGACACCAAAAACACAAGTAACAAATGAAGAAAGATTGAACGTCAGATTTTAAAATTCTGTACTTCAAATGACACCATAAAGAAAGTGAACAGACAATTTGCAGAATGAGTTTGCAACTTGTATATCTGTTAAAGGATTGACATCCAGGATACATAAACAATCACTACAACATCATAAAAAGGCAACCCATTCTAAAAAAAACGGACAAAGGATCTGAATAAACATTTCTTCAGAGAAGATACACAAATGAGCAATAACACATGGAAAGATGCTCAATAGCATTGGTCATAAGGAAAATTTAAATTGAAACCACAATGGGGTACCATTTCTCACCCAGCAGGGTAGCTATAATAAAAAGAAGGCAGATAGTTCAAGAGCTAGTGAGGATGTAGAGAAATTAGAACTGTGATACACTATTAGAGGAAATGTAAAATGGTCCAGCTTCTTTGGAAAAGAACCTGGCACTTCGTTGAAAGATTAAACATAGAGTTACCATGTGACCAGCAGTTCTACTTCTAGGCATATACCCAACAAAAATGAAAATATATGAACATAAATGTTCATAGCAGCATTATTCACAACAGCAAAAAAGTGGAAACAATCCAAGTGTCCATCAACTGATTAAAGGATAAAAAAGATAGCATATCTTTAAAATGGATTGTTCAACAGTAAAAAGAAAAGAAGTACCAATACATGTTACAACATGAATGAACCTTGAAAACATTATGCTAAGTGAAGGAAGCCAGGCACAAAGGCCACATATTGTATAATTCTATTTGTATGAAATGTCCATAGGAAAATCTGTGGAGACAGAAAGTGCACTAGTAGTTGTCAGGAGTTGGGAGAAAGTGGGGTGAGGAGTTACTGCTGATGGGTATGTGGTTTCTTTTGGGGGTGATGAAAATGTTCTGGAATCAGTGGTGATGGTTGCACCGCCTTGTGAAGGTACTAAAAACTACTATGTAGTGTAAAAGGGTGAGTTTTATCTTATGTAAATTATCAGTGAAAGGGTTCTTTAAAAAGAAGAAAAGAGAGTTTACATAATGAATTGAGCACCAGTGAATAGTGAAATAACTCCAAAAGTCTGATATAAGAAATTGGAGTGGAGGAGAAGGGTGGTAGAAAATATATTTGAAGGAATAATGACTGAGAAAACTCTTACTTTTAATGGAAACTATAAAACTACAGATCTAAGAACCTTCAAAAAAATCCCCAGGACCAGAAACATGAGGTAAACAACCAAGGCATATTATAATAAAATTATTCAAAAGTAGCGATATTGAGAAAGTCTTAAAAGTAGACAGCAAAATAAGACATGTATGAATAGCACATAGAAAATTAGCACATTTTTTTAGTGTAAACCGTGTGAGATGACAGTGGAGCAACTTTAAATACTGAAAGAGAAGCCAACGCTTAATCATTCAAAAATAAAAGTGATATGAAGAATTTCAAAAGATGAAAGAATTCATCGCCAGCACTCCTGCACTACCAGAAATGTTAAAGGAAGTTATGACTTTGTTAAATGATCATTTATTAGGTAGAGTCCCACAGTGTTGGATGGTTCCACAGAAGGCTACAAGGAAATTGAAATAGAGAAGTTTGTTACCCACAAGTCTTGGAGAAAGTATGTGGTATGCCTTAAGGGGCCATGGGGAGGTCAAGGCAGGGAGCAGGCAGAGAGAAAGTGGGGGCACCCAGGGTGCATGCCTTTATTAGGACCTGAGGTGGAGTGCTTTGGGGTTCTTGGGCTAAGTAAGGCTGGATTAGCCAATTCAAAAGGTTTTGGTAAGCTTTGTAGGGGTCTTATCTACAGAGCACACAAGGAGAAGGCCTGGGGAGGTGGAGAGACTGTGGGGTAGTGATATCAGAAATCTGTGTACTGTGGGCTGCTAACCAGGGTGTGCATTCAAGAAAGGGACTGGTATCACATCAAGTCCCCCACAGGCCTCTTGGCCACACAAAATGGGTGCGGAGGTGGCAATATTATAGAGTAATTTCATTAAACTCTCAACAAAATTCCTCCAGAATGGAAGAGATGATGCCAGATGAAAACATGAATCTACACAAAGGAATAAAGAACACTAGAAACAGGAACTGTAGGGGTAAATACATTAAAAAGTGTATTACTTAAATCTCAAAGCGATAAATGACTGTTTAAACAAAAACAACAAGGCAATGTGGAATTTGTAAACGATATAAAAGGATAAGAATAGCACTAACCTGGAAGGAGAGAAATGTCCCTGTACTAGGTGTAAAATAGTATGATATCACTTGAAGGCAGATTGTGGTAAGTTAGAGTATACTCTAAGCCCTCAATCAACCACTAAAACAAGAAAGCAAAGAGCAATAACTAGTAAGCCAGCCAAGGAGATAAAATTGAATCAGAAAAATATTTGATTAATCCCAAAGAAGGCATAAATAGAAAAAAAATAGGAGAGAAGAACAGATAGGAGAAAAAAAAACAACTAGCAAGATGATTGTCTTAAAGCCTAACTATGGCAATAATCACATTAAAAGTAAACTTTATAAATACTACAATAAAAGGCAGAAATTATCTGATTGGATAAAATAAGACTAAACAATCTGCTGTCTATAAGAAGTACACCTCAAATAGAATGGCACAAACAGGTTAAAAGTGAAAAGATGGAGAAGATATATCGTCCTAATATGAATCAAAAGAAAACTGGAATGACTATATTAATATCAGATGAAGTAGCTTTCAGAGCAATTAATGACACCAGTGATAAAGAAGGTCATTTCATAGTGATTGAGGAGACACTTCATCAAGAAGATGTAACAATTCTACATGTGTATGCAACTGATACCAGAACTTGAAAAAATACATGAAGCAAAAACTGATAGAATTGCCAGAAGAAATGCATAACCATACAGTTATAGTCAGGGTTTTCGATATACCTTTCTCAATAATTGATAGAACAAATAGAAAATAATTATGAATATAGGAGATTTAAATCATATCATCAACCACCTTAACATAATTGCCATTTATACAACACTATACTCAACAACAGAAGCATACACACTTTTTTAATGTGTACAGGAAATTTTACCAAGATAGACCATATTCTGGATCATAAAACACGTCTCAATAAGGAATTTTAAAAGAATTAAAATTATACACAGTGTGTTCTCTGACTACAAAGGAATCACATGAGAAATCAGTAATAGACCTTTGGAAAATCTCCAAATATTTGAAGACTAACTGAAGCACTTCTATATAATTCATTAGTCAAAGAAGAAATCAAAAAGGAAATCGGGTGTTATTTTGAATATGTGACAAATCATGGAACCACACTAATGCCATTCATAGGTGGAAATTTATAGCAGTTAACATCTGTATTAGAAAAGAAGGGGATATGAAAACTTTAGGCCTACAAATTCTATAACTTCCTTGGAAGACACAAAGTGCCAAATCTCAAAACAATTATATGAGTAAAAGAGGTCACACAAAAAGTATATACTGCGTATCCAATAATATAAATGTTTGGAAATGCAAACTAATGAATAGTGACAGATCAGTGGTTGCCTGGGAACAGTGGGGAGTGTGGGGTTACAAAGTGTGCAAGGAGGATGTGTATGTTCATTATCTTGATTGTGGTGATGGTTTCACATGTTATACATATATCAAAACGTAATCAAATTGTGTGCTTGAAATATGTGGAGTTAATTGTGTGATATTACACCTCAATAGAGCCCTTAAAGATACATGACGGTATCTCTTAAGTTAATGATAATTTTGAGTAATAATAATAATAATAAGTAAACTTTACTCCTGCCTGTATGTTTGCTGTTTCTTTTTTTTCTTTGTTCAAGACTTTGCCTCTGTGTATATAGTGAGTTTGCAGAGTTAGGTGTCTTTTTAGCTTATAAAAACTTTCTTTTTGTATTTTCCAGTGTGTGTGTGTATGTGTGTGCCTAGAAACGCATTTTCTTTGTGTCACTACTTTAGTTTTTTGAGGTGCAGCATTTGGCCTTATCATCATCATATCTTTCCTTCATATTTTCTGTAATCATGTTATTTTTCTACACTTGTCTTTGAATCCTGGGGGGTTTTCTTGTGACTTTCCTTTACAACAGCATTCCATTTTATATATTGTCAATATTGCTGCTTAATATTCAATCACATTTTTCATTTCAAAGTATTTCTTCTTATCTCATCTGGCTCTTTGTTTAAATTCCTGCTTGCCTCTCAGACAGCTTTTTTCCCTTATGATCTATTTTCTGATCCCATCATTAGTACCTAGCACTTACCTATCTTCTATGTCCCACATACTGTGCTACATGCTGACATGCATAAGTTCATTTAGTTCTCAAAACAGTCTTACAGATTGCTATTATTATCTCCATTAAAAACGGGCAACTGGGGCTTAGAGAGTGCTGTTACGTATTGCTACATAAGAAATCACCCCCAAACCTACCCTTTTAAAAAATGGAGCCCATTCATTTTGTTCAACTATCTGCAATGTAGGTAGGCTTCAATAGGGGTACCCATCTCTGTTTTACTCGGTGTCAGTTGGGATGATGTGAACTCCAGGGGCTGGAACCATTTGAAAGCTTGTTCTTGCCCAGGGCCAGTGGTTGATGCTGGCTGAGACCTAAGCTGGGATCTATAAGTAGCCTCTGCATGTGGACACAGAGTGAGTGTCCCTTGAGAGGGTCAGCCAGGATAAAGCCATATTGCCTTTTATGACCTAGCCTTGTAAGTCATACCACACTATACCCACTGAAGCTATGATAAATGCATACCCGGTATCAAGGAGGAGGGTGTGAAAAACTTTAACTATTGATCAGGTGTGGTAAGGTTCTGAAAGAGCACGTGACCCCCGAAATGTTGCTGTTGTCCTCTTTGGAAATTTTAATCTCTCACAGAGAAGTTAAATGTTTTTCCCAAGGTCATATGATGATAATGAAGGAAAATGACTTCCTATAAATCTTATTTCATAGAAATTATAATAAATTTCCTTGAGTAAAACTTGATGCTATCTCAAATGTTCTTAAAAATGTATGACCTTCCACGACTTATGGTCATGTCCCTTTATATTTTAGCATTTGTATTATAGTCTTTTATGTTACAAAATACTTTTTTATGCATCCATATTGATTTTCTTTTCTTTCCTAATTACTCTTGTAATATTTTATTCAAACATTTTTTTTCTTAAGAAATGGCATGGGTTTATTCTTGCTAGATTTCACTTTTAGCTTGGATGTTATTAAAACGCTTACTTAAAATTTAAGTGAAGAACTAAATTTTTTATCTTAGTTGCAGGATCTAGTGTTACTTATTTAGTGATCTGGTTACCATGGGGTAAGGATTTGAGACTTAGCAAAATCTCAGGTATTTTAATTCCTAATGAAAAGACAACTTTGTGGTAATAAAAGGGAATGGTTTTACATGGCTTTTACTGATTTCACTCCTAAATGGTACAGTATTTTGTTTTGCAACAGTTTTATGTTTTGTGATAGGTTTTGTAATCCTCATTTGGCTATTGGGGAAACCAAGACATATTGCTTTGTTTGGGGGACCCTAGAAATTATAATTATTGGTTCCCAATTTGGTGACTTTTCATTCCTCTATAGCTATTTTGCAGTCCCTTGTCAATATAAAGGAAACTTGAATAGTAATTCATCCAAAATATGTTAAGTTCATAGTCAATTTCAGCTGAAACCCAGGAAATTCCAAGGATTCAATGGTGAGGTTTTCTTTCTTCACATGTTTTCATCAAGGTGAACATGTTATTGGCATCTTGGTGCCATCATCCATAAATGGACTTCCAGGCTCTAAATCCTTTGTAAATTCTTTAAATTTCCTCAGGCCCTAATTGGAATATATATTTGGATATGTTGGAATATGTAGGTGAATATGTAATATGAATATATATATATATAATATTTTTTTATTTGGAGATTGGTAGATTTGATGCTACTGTATTGACATTTGATGTCTGCATTTGTCTATTTACAAATATGCCATATAAATATTGTCATCTCTTCCATACAATCTCTTTACAAGATATAACGCATAAGTGTTTAGTTTTTAGGGTTGCTAAAACAAACAAACATACTAACAGCTCCTGGCACAATGCTTAATAGTCCTTTTTATCTTTATTTTATTTATGCAGTCACAGACTCAAGCATTTCTCAACAAGGAATTCATAATTACTTGTTGGGTAAAACAAACCATTGACATAGGAATGAATAACAATAGCTTTTATAAGAATATTGTACAGCACTTCTTATCTCTAAAGAAAGCAATGTGACACAGCTGAATGGAAAAGAATGCTATTCAAATAAAACCTCAAGGGCATCGTAACTGTTCAATGGTTAGAAATTTTGCTCACTAGCTAATATTAATGTCCTAGATTCTTAAAGTTCCCTTTATCTGTTTTACTTAGATGTAGCTGCTGCTAGTCAGCACATATAGCATAAGTAATTTGACCTTGCAAGCTGAGGAGTCCAGATTTTAGACTTTCTGCACAGTGTCCTTCGTCAGTGTATCCATACCCAGGACACCATATGTGTTGATTTTCCTTTTTAAAATACAATACTGTCAGGAGAATGTAAAACCCTAGCACTTCGGCGAGAAGGCCTGAAAAATATATTGGATTTGCAATATTCTAACCTCCTTGTCATCATGTTTGGGTCAAGGTGCTGTGCATAGTATCTGTGAGGGCCTTTATTCCTTTGGCAGAGCAATATGGCGACACAAGGAAAAAGATCCAGGTTTGTAATCATAACCTTATATTCTGAATTTCCTCTGTCTTTCTGTGCAGTCTTCCTGCTGATTTCTCACCATACCCTGGATGTTTTCCCATGTTTCTATGATCCCATGTTTCATTGGTTCCCCCCTGTGCTCAAATTTCAAGTAGCCTCTCAAACAAGAGAAATACTAAGCTTTTTGGAAAAATTTAAAAAAATCTCACTCATAGTTATCACACAAAGATAAATCACCTAATATTCTGGGTTTGTTTCCCCACAAAATCAAATCCACTTTTATCCTTGTATTACTTTCATTTGATTTTGACTCTTTCACCATTCCTCCTTCTAATTGGTTAATTCTATTTTTCAGAGAAGCTGTGTTTCAGAGCCTGTTCTATAGGCCAGATGTTCCACAGCAGACTACCCTCCATTGTGAAAATAAAGGGCTTTCACACTGAAGCCGTGTATTTTAGCAGTCACCGAATTAGGAGGATTTTCTTCTCCTTTTTTATTCTTGGTTGAAATATCACACTGGATTTCATTACTATCAATTAATTTCTCTTTTCTGTCAATTCAGTTTAGTTGTGAGGAGGAATTCAACATGACAATTTAAGGAATTGTAAGTCTACTGTTTAAAAATAAACTTGTAAAAGAATATGCTTTTAAAATTGGTTTCTATGTTTGTTCAGTTGTTAATAGTGTCAGATTTTACCCTAATTTTTTCAGAGAACATTTTGACACCTCTGAGATTTAAAATAAATTTTCAAGTAAGAAAATATTATTCATTAATTCTTTGTTTCTTGAACAGTTTCTAAATAATTGTGAAAAATATATTCCACAGATAGAATAAAACTTTATGGATTATGAACTCATTTTTCAGTCAGTGACAAATAGATTATGTTCTTTCCTCAAGGTATGTGCAAGGAATTATAAAATGGCAATACATCTCTGTTGCAATTTACAAAATAATGCTTTATTTTCTTTTATAGTTTTAAACATGTGCCTGAGGTTATTTTGTACCATTATAACTAGAAGAAGCTTAAAATCTAATTAGCATGTAAAAAAAGTTTTGATTTCTCAACCCCCCACCCCCTTACTGCCTGTTCTTCACTCAGTCTTCTGGCTAGTACAGAACAGCATGGCCGTCTCCCGAGGAGCTTAGCCCCAAATCCCAGAAAGCCATCTCCATTCCATTCTTTCACACTCTTCTAACCAGTCTATAACCAAATCCTGTTAGCAGCTCCACCTGAATAGATCTGGAATTTTCCTGCTTTCTTTTACCTCTATCACCTACTATCCACCATTGTCTTGCCAGGATTATTGAAATAGCTTCCAACAAGACCCTTTAGTGTATTTTTCTCCAAAGTAGTCAGAATGCGTGAAAAAAATACATGTATGTATATGCCTATATGTGTGCAGATGTATATGTAAGTGTATACTATATGTGATATACATATACAATATACATATGTATATATATGTATATAATTGTGCCATGTGCCCATTAAAAATCCTCAAACAGATTCTGACTGCACTTAGAATTCAAATCCACAAGCATGATCCTCATGACCTCTCAGGTCTGACTCCTGCCTACTCACTGCCTGCTAGGGACCGCATGTTTATGTCCCCTCAAAATTCATGTGTTGAAACCCTAATTCCCAATGCGATGGTATTAGGAGGTGGGTCTCTGGGAGATAATTAGGTTTAGATGAGATCATAGGGTCGAGCCCCCATGATGGAAATGTTTTTTTATAAGACAGACTGAAGCTCACTCTTTCCCACCACGTGAGGACATAACAGGAAGACTCCTATAGAGTGGGAAGAGGGCCTCCACCAGGAACCAAATTGGTTAGCACCTCAATCTCGGACTTCCCAGCCTCCAGGACTGTGAGAAATAAATGTCTATTGTTTAAGCCACCCATTACATGGTATTTGTTCTAGTAGCCTGAGCTAAGACCCAGCCCTTATCTTCTGCCCACACCTCTGCCACTATATTCCTACCTCTAATTCACCAAACTTACTGCACTGGATCTTTTCTCTTCCAGTGACTGGTGTTTTTCATGTCATTCTGATCTCAAACATCAACTTTTTATTTATTTAGTTTTAATGTTTTTATTTTATTAAAAATACTTTTTTTTTTTTTTTTTTTTTTACCATTTATTATTTTTGAGAGACGGAGAGAAACACAGCACAACCAGTGAAAGAACAGAGAGGGAGACGGAATCTGAAGCAGGCTCCAGGCTCTGTGCTGCCAGCACAGAGCCTGACGTGCGGCTCAAACCCACAAACCATGAGATCATGACCCGAGTTGCAGTTGTACGCTTAAATGACTGAGCCACCCAGGTGCCCCTCAAACGTCAACTTTTTAGAAAGACCTTCCCTGACCATATAATCTGAAGTAGTGTCCCCAGATATTCTCCAGCCCATCACTGTTCACATTTTTTGAGGACTGTGTTTATTTGTTGATTTCTTTGTTATTATCAACCTTCTCCAACAGGGATCTCACTTGTCTTATTCACCATTATATGCCTGGCTTCTAGCACAGTGTCTGGTGCATAGGAAGCACCCTATAAAATGTCTGTTTCATGAAGGCTATAAAGCAACTGGCACAACATAATAAATTAACAGAAATTGCATAGGGAAATTATGTATCATCTGCTTCAGGAAAATCTTTGAATGCTACTCAAGGATTCATACTGAAATTCCTTTATCTTCCCTGAGATCTTTTATTCAGGTCCAATAATTCTGCCTCTTAAAATTGAAATTCTTAAATACACCTGCTGTTTCTATATAGCCTATCTCTATGAAAAGAGAGCTGATCCCTTATGATATGATTTCAATACAGTGGAGTGTACCTTCTATAATAAGAGTAGCTGGTGTTTTTCACATTTATTTAAGCAAACTAATATAATCTCCTTTCTCTTGTTTTTGGACGTGGTGCCTTGAAAAAATGGCTCATGTTAGCAAATTAATTTATTTTAATTGGCTGTAAGAGTTAGCTCTGAGCTTCCAGATAACTTGGGCAAAAAGTATGGCAGAGTGAATAATAAAGCTCTCATATAAAGCAGAGAAAGATAATAATTCATTAGTAGAAAAAATTCAGAGCTCTGAACCAAACAAAAGTCTTAATTCAATATTATTTTGAACATTTATTATGTATTAAGTACATTTATTGAGCACATTATTGAACACTTATACTGTATTACTAGGTATCATTATTTCACTGATGTGAAATAAATTATAAATTATAAGACACAGCATAATTTTATGTATCATTTAGAAATTTAAAAATTCTGTCAATTCAATAATAGGATAACATCAATTAAAAGGCACATCCTGATTAAAAAGTAGATATTATGGGCAAAGATATCGTCGGAGAGTTTACAGTCAAATAGGGGAAGCAGAGATATAGTTAAGTAAGGTCATATACTGTTTGATAAGGCAGCAATAAAAATATACGCAAAGAACTTTTTTTTCTTGGTGGTTCACTTCTCTTCCCTGGAATCAGCTTCTAAATAAACTACCTACACACAATTCCTATCTTAGGCACTGATTTTCAGAGAGCCTAAAATAAGCTAGTTGATATCAGGATTAGCTCTAGAAAGTAGACTTTTAGGATGTGATTCTAGAACAATCACTACTCGTCAAATAGTAAGAAGTACCTATTGCTGGTAGTAAGTGGATGATTCCTCATGATAACCTATGGCATGCTGAAGGATCATAGCAAAAAAAAGTCACCTGCTATAGATTTGGATGGGTTACAGATGGGAGGTGAAGTAGTTGTTCATGTAATAGTTCGCACCTGAATGTTAAGGGGTATTGGTCATTCAAAGGATTATAGCACTGCTGTGGAAATCTTCAAGAAAAAAAACGACAGGCTCAGTTCAGCCAACTGTTAACTCAGAGTAAACCATAAAAGCCAAAGTTTCTTCATGGCAGCACTTAAAGAGATTCTCTTCTCATGGGGTCACAGAGAAGACTAAGTTGAAAATCATGCCTACTCAGTGCCTACTCATACCTAGTTAGGAGAGCTAACGAGAGACTGAATGCACATGTGTGACGGGTTTCCTATGCAAAAATGTGATTCCTGATAAGGACCACTTGGGGTGGGATCATTTGGTTGGATGAGTTCTAAAAAGCTTGAAATTCCAGATCCTCTAAGGGGGTTGGGGTCAGTAGCCTCTTCCCCTTGGTATAGGGTGAAAGGAAGCAGTCATCCCTTCTCAGAGTCTATTCCTCAAAGACCTGACCTGAGGATGATGTCTTGAAAGAAAACACTTGCCACCCTCCTGAGAGCCACCCTCACCTTGCCTCATTCCTCTAGAACAGTAAGTAAATTAAGGTCTTGTTGTAGCCCAAGAGGGGAAGTGAGTTCTCCAGGAGAATATAGTTTACTCACTGAAAAAATTGGCCAACATACACCAGAAGAACTCATGTGGAATTGAGTCTTAAAAGTATCGGATCAGGGAGAACAGAACATAAGGCTTGACAGGAAGGTTTACATTCATGTGGCAGACTTCTCCCATAACACAGGTTTCCTGTAAAGGGAAGGACTTGGAGATGGTCAAAATATGCTGCTGGATGGCTCCTTGAAGCATGGGTACATCAATTCCTACAAATATGGCAGAAATGTCTGGTGGGGTCAGAAGTGTCAGGGAGTCACTGGCTTTGTCTTAGTTCAACCAGAGCAGCTCTGCTCCAACTGCTTTATCAGTAGGACTTCCACAGAAAATTTAATTTGATAAGAGAATTCCTACTGCTGTAAAAAAAAAAAAATGGAAAAACACTAGATTAGATGTCTTTTGCACTCTAACACGCCATAGGATCCTGGTAGGTTGAGCTGTGGAGTCTGACGACCTAAGGCCAAATTCATGGCTCTATCTTTTCTTGGCTGTAAGACCTAGGGCAAGATGTTTCACCTGATTCAGCCTCAAACTGATCTGTAAAATGGAGCTAATGATGCTACCTACCTAATATAGTTGTTGTTTTAATATAGAAAAAAAGCATGGGGGCGCCTGGGTGGCTCAGTTGGTTAAGCATCTGACTTCAGGTCATGATCTCATGGTTCATGAGTTCGAGCCCCATGTCAAGCTCTGTGCTGACAGTGTGGAGCCTGGAGCCTGCTTTGGATTCTGTGTCTCCCTCTCTCTCTGCCCCTTCCCCACTTGCTCTCTCTCTCTCTCTCTCTCAAAAATAAATAAACACTAAAAAAATTTAAAAAGAAAGAAAGAAAGCATGATATTTAGCACAGTACCTAGTACATAGCAAATACTTGATACTTATAGAAATATAGGAATATCTAAGAAATAAATTCCTTTAGCTAGATTAGATCAAACATAGCTAGGTGATGTAGTTCTAGCTATACATATTTAAATATATTTTAAACCATGTAGTATTTTTATATCAAAGTATTTAATATCTGCATTCTAAGTAGAGCCTTGTAGAATAATAATAATAATAATAATAATAATGCATCAGGTTGACTGTAAGCACTTGTCATTTTTATAAGTCAGAAATGGCTGAAGATTGGAAGTTTGGGTTGTTTGTACATAATATCTGGAAAGGATGAACTTTGCTAAGGCACAGGTTCATGGGGCGGGGAGAGTTGGCCAATGATAACCCAGTCCCATGAACAAAGCCATCCCTTTATGATGATTTCTTGCACAGCCCCCATGGGCTATGGAGCAGGCCAGCTTTCATCTTGATTTAGGAACATGGTTTCATGGTAAAGAACAGAGACAAAGCAAGCCAGAATGGCTTCCTGGGTCAGTTTCTATTGCAGCATAACCAGTCAGCTAAGTCCTTGGACGCTTATTTAAAACCCAAATAGGACAAAATGTGCAAGCAGGTAGGCAATGGTGTCATTACTCTGGTACCTACGGTTCTGTGATCATGTGAACTACAAGGTTTAGTGTCACATTGCTTGGGGCAGAGTTAGTGACATGCAAAGGAGAAGTCTCCTGGCATCTTAAATGACAGTTCTGTTATCCCTGTTGTACTTCAGGATTTAATGGTATTAAACTTTAGGTGATCTGTTGTTAATTTCTCTCATTTTGCTTTTCTGCAGTTTGTGTACCAGCTAAAAATAACAATTTTCAGATAGAGATCTTATAATGCCCGAGCCACATAATGGAGTACTCATATATTCTTTTCATCTTGCATTTTCCCTTACCTAGAGTTTTACCAGGTAAAAACATGAAAATGAGGTTTTTGTCTAAAAGACATCCTTTCCACTAAGCTCATGTGGTCCTAGGAAATGTCATAGAATCTTTGTATTCATTCCCATGGCAACAGGCAACCCTATCACCAAGGACACTACTAGCTTTTTTTCTTTAAGAAGGTTTTCTCTATATTGGAGATTGAGAGCTATCTTCTTTATTAGTATTTATTTTTGGATGCATTGTGATGCCTTATGAATACTGAAATGACTTTGTTAGGTATACTTGAGATGGGAAGGCAATCAATACCTCTTCACTTATGAAGCAAACTATGATTACATTAAAGGACTTTAATACTATGTGATTGGAAGCTTTTGTGTGGTGAGGTAGAAGAGACACAAAAGGAATGGAGAAAGAAAAAATCAGATTAGGCACTGCTGACTGCAATGCACACATAGACACAAACCTACACACATATGCTCACACACACACATCAACAACAAAATAGACACCGGAGGCTAATAAATAGCTACTCTGTATATTTAAGCTTTGAAACCAAAGGGTTTATTTTCAGTCATCTTGACTGTGAAATTTGTGTTGGAGATGAAAGCCATCATCAGTGGCATCTTTTCCACCAAGTGCCTGCACTATTAGGGATACTGGCAAGGGTCACTGGGGTATGACTGTTTTTATGTCTCTGGATCCTCATTATTTTATCACATTTCTCTGATGTGACATGAGGGAAGTAAATTACTGGAGACATCGCTAGATATAATCTATTAAAAGATTCTATTCCATAGCTTGTGAAATGGAAATGAATTAGGAAAGGTGTACAAAGGAGAGCCTTAAAATACCAATGCCTCTCCCCTCCCCCCAACTCCCAGAGACTGGTCTAGGGTAGGACTCCTTTAAAAAAAATCTATAAGATTTCAATGTGTGACCAAGCCTGACTAGCTTAATCACCTTAGAGACCATTAGCATTTTATGTGACAAAAAAATGTTTCGTTTTGCATCATATCACTCTGACATACGGTGCTATGTTCCAGTTTTAATCAAGACACACAGGGTGTTTTTAAATATTTCAAATTATATATGTAAAGTCTCACTAAGTATTCTGAATTAGCTTGGTTAATAGGAGAGGTTCTACTTCCCCTTGACAGAAAGGAAAAGTGAGTCATTGTGTAACTCAGTGACTCCATCAAGTTTGTCACACACAAACTGATAACTAATATTTTCAGTTTTCCATATCATTTGTATCAACATCAGGCAAGCAGATCCTGTTCCAGAAACCTGGTAGCAAATGGGTTAGGTATAGGTGGCAGAATGTGAAGAGCAAGTTTGGGCCTGTTAAGGTTGACTATCTTTCCACATACTGTTTCCCAAGGCTGCTGTAACAAAATACTACAAATTGGGAGGCTTAAAACAACAGACATACACTCTTTTGCAGTTCTGGAGGCTAGAGGTTTGAAATCAAGGCTTCTAGCCCTCTCTGGCATTCCTTGGCTTGTAGCTGTATCTCTTTGCCTTTGTCTTGATGTAGCCTCCTCCTTTGTGCCTCCTCTGTGTCTCTGTTCCAAATTTTCTTATTTCTCTTATAAAGACACCAGTCATTGGATTTAGGGCCCACTATAAATGTGGCATGGCTTCATCTCATGATCCTTAACTAATGACATCTGTGAAGATCCTGTTTCCAAATAAGCTCACATTCTGAGGTTACAGGTGGACATGAAAATTGGGAGACATTATTCAATCAATCTATTCTGCAACTGACATTTGGAGACACAAGTCCTTTCTCAGTGAGAAAACTGTCCCATGTGTCTTGAGAAAAGATTGGCACAGGACAGTGGGAACAGGCAGTTAAGAGGCAGCCTTTCTGGGAGCCCTGACAAAACACAGGCAGATCCCGAGGAAGGTTTTTGGGAGAACTTCTGTGGGATTCTGAGTGAGAAACAGACGTTAGAGAAAACTCTTTCTCTTGAGGCAATTAGTCAATTATGTATAATAGTATAAGAAGGCTTGTTTTCCCACCTGTGCAAGTTGGTTCAATAGGAGTTTATTGGATGCTTTTCATAAGCATAATGCCTACAAGCTTTGGGTCCATAAAAAAGCTGTAAGCTCCAACTGGATGAGTTGACCACCTGGAGTGTGAAGTAAGCTTGTCTCCTGCCAGAGAAGCTAGAAAGGCTTACAGGAACACCTGTTTACTTGTCAGCTAATGACAAGGGTTTTAAACAAAAAAGAACCAATACCCAAAGGAAACAGGCAAAGATTTTGACCAGGCAAAGAGAAACACCCCAAGGAGTTGAGCTTTACAGTTAGTTGGAGGAGGTTCTTTCTATAAAGGATAGACCGCATGGAGAAATGATAGCCCTTGCTCTGTAGCATATAGGAAAGACTCACAGGTGTTGGTGGGTGGGAAGAAATCTGTTACTATTCCCATGAAGAGCTGCTTCATACAGACAAGTGTTCGCTGGAAGGTAATGGACGTGGAGAAGGTGGAATTGCCTTGGCTAGTTGGAAGCACAGAGTCTGCCACAGAATTGATGGTACAGAGACAAACTCAACAATGCATAATTTCACCAACTGGCAACTAAGGTTAGGTAACTAACTGCAGCAATGTTTCAGAGGGAGTTGTAGTAGCTTATCTGGTCTAGTAGAGCTCAGATACATATCAAGTGTGTCTGGGTCCAGTGCTCTAAAATTTTACTTTTAAAAGTTTTTAGAAAGAAAAAAATGAGAATGCAATGTTTTTAGAAATACCTTGTTCTTCTATTAGGTTATCTAGAAGTCAAGCAAAATAGATTGTTTCTATGTACCTGCGATAGTCTCCTCAATTTCAAGTCATTTGAAGTTAAGAAGATCTCCTAATCTATCCATGTGTACCATGGTTCCCAACGTATTTCTCTTCACACCTCTTATCTCCTTATATTTTTGTGCTTGGACTATACAGCTTTTGCTGAGATGATTCATTTGTACACAAGTTCCCATTTGCCTATAATGGCCTTCTTGTTAGAGAGGAGACTAAACCAAATGAAATAGCTTAAGATAATGGTGTTAGTTTGGACAGTACAGGTTTTTCCACTAATGTATTTAATTACCATATCAAGATTCAGAGTTGGTAGTGATTATATTTTATTCCTAATTAAAATAAGCTCAGGGAAAGTATATTGAAAGGATTTGGTCCAATTAACTTTGGAAGTTTTCTGTTGAATAACCTCAAAAGATTTTCTAACTATTGAATATGCAAGGTGGGGGCACTTTGAAGTTTGAATATGCCTGGTGGGGGTACTTTGGTTTCTTCCTACTCTAGTCTGTTGGAATGTCTATAGATGTCAGGCTTCCTCAGCTTATGGGTACAGATGGAGGCCACTATAGTGAAACAATCCATCTCTTTCTGCCTATTGCCCTCTCCGTTGACATAGGATCTATAGTCCTACTTTGAAAACCTCAGTTATTTCTGAGCACCTCAGGGAGCTTCACACATGTTCACAAACATCTTTTTCATGTGGTCCCCCATTCTGACCCTTCTCCAAGAATTTGTTCTTGGGGAATACCATGTGACCTAGTCATTGGAATAATAGCACTGTCACAGTAGTGCATACAGTGGTTGTATCTATTGAGTATGGATTTCCTTCTGGACCAAAACTTAGTTTGTGTGGCGTGGGCTACAGTAGAAGTTCATATTTTTCTATCCAAAAGTATTTTGGCTAGTTAAAGAAATAAGCATTATATGCTGTAAGTTGCTACACATTTGTATGAATTTCTTAAGCTCAGTAATTCATTCAGTATTTGATACTTTCATATTTAAACTTGGGGCACCTGGGAGGTTCAGTTGGTTAAGTGTTGGATTCTTGATTTCGGCTCAGGTCATGATGTCATGGTTTGTGAGATCAAGCCCCAGGTTGGGTTCTGTACTGATGATGCAGAGTTTGCTTGGGATTCTCATTCTATCTCTCTCTCCCTCTCTCTCCCTGATCCTCCCCTGCTTGAACATGTATGTGCTCTCTCAAAATAAACATTTAAAAAATACTACTAAAAGAAAAACTTACTTAAATTTAAAATAAAAAGAATAAATTCAACATTTAAGATATGGTGGTATCTGAAGGCAGGTTGAATTCATGTCTGGAGGAAAGCAGAATAGCTAAAAATCCAACTGTTGATTCTTCCCCCAGTATTTCTCAGCTCTCCTCTTGTAACTCAGTTGACAACTTTCCTTTATGCTACTAAAGGGATTTCTAGAGCTGTGATGTTAGATTGTAAATTTTCTCTTACAAAGTCATTTTATTTATATTTGATCTTTATTATGTTCTTCTGGAATAGAGCAGGCCATGAGTATTAGCCTTCTTTTGTATTTGATGACACAGAAGGCACTTGACTGTCCAAGATGATACAGCTCTCATGAGGTGAAGTCAGGTTTTGCATACAGATATCCTGTCTCCAAATCTGACACGTTCCCTTAGGTGGCTTTTAGTGGGTGGGAACAAGTGTCCTTTTTCCTTTGTACTCAGGGGTACATTCACCCCTCTGTTTATAGCAGCATTTTTCACAATAGCCAAGATACAGAAGCAGTCCAAGTGTCTGTCAATTGATGAATGAATAAAGATGTGGTGTGTGTGTGCGTGTGTATGTGTATGTGTGTGTGTATACACACACATATACAATGGACTATTATTCGGCCATAAAAAAGAAAGAAATCTTTCCATTTGCAATGACATGGATGGAACTAGAGAGTAACATGCTAAGTGAAAAAAGTCACAAAGACAAATACCATATAATTTCACTCATGTGGAATTTAAGAAACAAAACACATGAGCAAAGGAAAAAGAGTGAGAGACAAACAAAAAACAGACTCTTCACTATAGAGAACAAACTGATGGTTACCAGAGGGGAGGTGATTCAGGGGATGGGTCAAGTAGGTGATAGAGATTAAGGAATGCTCTTGCTGTGATGAACACTGGGTGATATATGGAATTGTTGAATCATTATATTGTACACCTGAAACTAATAAAGCACTGTGGGTTAGCCATAAAAAACTAACTTTGAGAGCCTACCATGTGCCACATATCAAACAGTTCTCCACAGCTGCCCTGTAAAGTAGATACACTCACTATTTTTTATAGATGAATTACAGATTCAAATAGGTTTAGTAACTTGCCCAAGGCCTCATCTGGGGAGTACAAAAGTCAGAACTGAGATCCAGGTCTTCTTGGTCTTTCCACTATGTCACAGTTGCCTCCTACATGTGTTTAGAGGGACTTGGACAATAAAAGGAGATAGGATACAAGTCATCGGAAAAAAATGCTATCCTCAAGATAAGAATAGATAGTAGGGTCCTCATGTGTGTATGTAAAGGTAGACCCTGGGCAGGCCTGATTCCTAGTTGGAAGGGTCATTACCTACCTTGTGTGACTTAGGAATTCCTGACAGATTCCTAAACAGACTTAAAAAATGTTTCCCCCACAAACATTCTGGCGACTGTGCCTTGGAATCCTTTTAAAAATCCATATGCTTCTGGAAGGATATTACATGTTAGATTTAATTTGCTTAACTAGAGATTAGGAAAGGGACGGCTCTCTGCCATGCACTCTCCCTTAAGGTGGTCAAGTTTAAAAACCACACAGCAGGTGTATCGGAAAGGGTTGGTGTGTAGGAGCTGACCAAGGGCAGCCTAGGTGATGTCAGGCCCAACAGAGGAAGAGAAGCAATTAACCGCTGGGGCCCCAAGGCCCTGTGTGAGGCTGTGGAAGAGACGAATGGAGAAAGGGGGTGGGTATGAGAGGCCATTTTGCCTATTTTACCATTTATTCTGCTGCCAGCCCTATATACACTTGTCCCCCGACTAAATTTCCATGAAAATTCCAGAACTTTTCCTTCATCATTAAAAGCAATGCATTTTATTTTCACAGACCAGAATTTCAAACATTCTGTGAATTCTGATTCATTATTTCTCCACACTCAATAAACAGTATCATTCAACAGCAAAACATTATTGCTTGATTAATAACAGCACACTCCTGACAGTTCATTTTTGAGAAATACCAACTCCTAATTGTTATTTTTTTCCTTGCCTCTGTAGCATACTAACATTTTGCTATTGATATTTGGCAGAATCTTACTACTGCTGCAACTGTTCCCCGAAATTCTCCTATTGTTAATCACAGAGCTGGCAGCCCCCTCTCCTCCTGCTGCTTCTGCAGACACTCATTTTAAGCTTGCGGCACCATAAATAGGATTCTCAGCCCCTGCTGGCTGCCTCATTATCTTCTTCCAGTTTCTTACTGCGTTACACCTACAACTGGTCAAGCATTCCCATAATTAATGTATAGTTCCCTACTTTCTCTTTCTGAATACCATATGCAGTTTCTTCCTGATGGGTCAGGTATGTGGTTTTCCTTTGTACTTTAATTTTTAGCTCGTCTTAAATCTGCCACTCTACATCAACATGCACAAAGTGACAAAGCTTTGAAACCTTGGCCAGCACATGAGAAACAAAAAAAGATAAATCAGTGAAGTTGATCTATTTGTAATTAAGGGACTCAATTTCTTTCCCCCAAACATGGGTTTCCTGCCTAGGAAAATGGCAGAAGAGACAAAACTTATATTTTGTATCCTGATTTTTTTTTTCATAAAATTAAAAAAATTGTTTTAATGTTTATTATTTTTGAGAGAGAGAGACACAGAGAGTGCAGGGAAATGGCAGAGAGAGAGGAATACACAGAATCCAAAGCAGGCTTCAGCCTCTGAGCTGTCAGCACAGAGCCTGATGTGGGACTTGAACTCTCAAACCATGAGATCATGACCTGAGCTGAGGACAGATGCTCAACTGACTGAGCCACCCAGGTGCCCCTAAAATTTTTTTTAATGTGAAATAAGTATACGTAACTATTCTAAGTTATGCTGACTCTACAAGGATCAGGTTGTGGACACGACAGCAGCATACCGAGCCATTAGCTCATTCAGGGTTAGCTTCAGTTTTGGAGATGCCAGCCCATGTCACACCCTTTCCTGATCAGCCTGCAGCTAATGACTGAGCCAGCAGGAGGAGAAATTACCAACCATCTGGACCTGACTTGGGACCTCTCTGAAGCAGGGATGCTCACTCTAGAGCACTCTTCCAAGTTGGCCAAGGTTTTTCAGGGTCTCCATCACGTTTGATTATCCCCCTGCCCAGTCCTGTCTCTTTGCCTTTTCTTTCACAGCTGTTGATCTCAGTACCTGCTTCCCAAGACCCCGGCCTATGACAGACACTATTTATTATAAATAAGTGTACATGCTTCTGGCTTTTTGGAGCTTCAGAGATGACCAGGCCTCTAACTGTATTCTGACAAGCTCCACTGAGGCCAGGCAAGGTACTCAGGGTCTAATGGGGCAGCTGAGGCCAGATGGGGGCAACCACTGTAGGCCCATTGATGGGGAGGCCTGTGGAATCTGGCTCTGCTGTCTGCTAAAGAGTCCTGTGAAGAGGCAGCTTGTGTCTCCCTAACTAGCTCCACCCTAGAGATTAGAGCCTGAAGATGAAAGGACTGTAGGCTATTTACAGCCTGGTGTCACTGGTGGGGGCTTTTCATGGTTTGGCTCCTGCCTGTCTTGAGAAGGATGCTGGAGTAGTGATTAAATCTATGGACCTTGTACTCAGGCAGGTCTGGGTTTTTAACAGCTTCATTGAGATATAATTAACATACAATAAACTACACATTTAAAGTGTTTAACAAGATAGATACACACCCATGAAACCACCAGCACGATCAAATGAGCATACCTGTTGTCCCTAAAATTTTTTCTTATACATTTGTTATCCTTCCCTCCTGCCCCTCTCTGCCCTAACCCCTATCTCCAAGCAACAACTGATTTACAATTTGTCATTATGGATTTGCCATTTCCTAGAACTTTTGCATCATTGGAATCATTCAGTATATACTTTTTTTTCCCCCCAGTCTGGCTCTTTTCAACATAATTAATTTGAAATTCATTTATGTTGTTGCCTGTGTCAATCATGCTTTCCTTTGTATTGGACAGTAAAATTTAATTGTGTTGATTTACATAGTTTATCCATTTACATTGAAGGACACTTGAGTGTCTAGGTTTTGTTTTTTGTTTTTTGTTTTTGTTTTTTCAACTACAAATAAAGCTGCTATGAACATTTGTTGTGTGGGTGTATTTTGATGCCTTTTGTTTATTTCTCCAGGAAGAGATTGACAAACCTTTTCCGTAAAAGGACAGATGATAATCTAGGCTTTGCTGGATGTTTAATCGCTATTGCAGTTTCTCAATTCTACCTCAAGTATGAGAAAAGCCATTACAACATGAATGAATGTGTTTCAATAAAACTTTATTTACAAAAACATGAGACTCTTGCTCTAGGCTAAATACTTAAAAGTGGGTTTGATGGATCATAGGGAAAGAATATGTTTAACTTTATAAGAAACTGCCAAACTGTTTTCAAGAATGGCTCTACTATTTTGCAATCTCACTAGGAACATATGTGAGTCCTAGTTGCTCCTAATCTTCAATGTTTTGTATGGGCATTTGGTTACTTATTGAAGCCATTCTAAGAGGTAAACAGTAGACTTTCATTGTGGTTTTAGTTTATGTTTTAAATTTACATTAAAATCATAAAAGTAATTTGATAATTTTCTATTTATATTTAAAGTTTATATGTATATATTTTAAAATATTTATTTTTATTTTTGAGAGTGAGGGAGTGCATTAGTAAGGGAGGGGGCAGAGAGGGAGAGAGAGAGAAAATCCCAAACAGGTTCCACTCTTAATGCAGAGTCCAACATGGGGCTCAATCCTATGACTGTAAGATCATGACTGAGCCTAAGAGTCAGATGCTTAACCGACTGAGCAGCCCAGGTGCCTGCCCCACTTTTTTTAAATTTAAATTTTAATCTTAATTTTGTTTTTGAGAGAGAAGATGAACAGGAGAGAGGGGCAGAGGGAGAAAGAGAGTGAATCTTAAGCAGGCGTTACACTCAGCATGGAGCCCATTGTGGGCCTTGATCCCAGGACTCTGGGATTATGACCTGACCCAAAATCAAGAGTCAGATGCTCAACCCACTGAGCCATCCAGGCACCCATAAACTTATGTATCTATAAAAATGTGCTTATTAACCATTAGTATATTTTTGGGTCCTTTTTTTTTTTTTTTAAATGAGCTGTTTGTGTTCTATTTGTTGCATTTTGAGAGTTCTTTATATGTCTTTATGCATATAAGTCCTTTATCAGATATGTGATTTGCAAATATTTTCTTTCACTCATTAACTTGACTTAATTTCTTAATCTTTCACAGAGAAAAAGTTCTAAATTTTCATGACATCTAATTTGTCAATTTATTTTTCTGTTACGGACTATTCTTTTATCATTATAATTAAGAACTTTTTGCCTGCTAAAGGTCACGATGATTTACTTCTAGATTTTCTTTTAAAATTTTTATAGATTTGTATTTCACATGTAGTTTATGGTCAACTTTGAGTTAATTTTGTTTAACTTGTGAGGTCAAGGATTCAGCATTCAAAAGGTTAGTTGAAAAGACTAACCTTTTTCCATTGAATTGCATTTGTGTATTTGTCTAAACTCAATTTACCATATTTATGTGGTCCTATTTTTTAACTTTGTATTGCGTTCTAATGATATATGTGTCTACTTTTCACCAATGTATTACTGTTTGATTACTGAAAATTTATATTAAGTCTTAAAGTTGGGTAGTGTGAGTCCTCCAAATTTGTTCCTTATCAAAATGACTTTGGCTGTGATAATGGCTTTGCCTCCTAACATGCATTTTAGGACTGGTTTTTCTGCATCTGAAAAAAATCGGGATTTTAATTGGAATTGCATTAAATATATAAATCAACGTGGGGAGAATTAACATGTTACCTATGTTGAGCCTCCCAATCTATGAAGATGTTATATTTCATATTTATTTAGCATATCTTTGATTTATTTCACCAGCATTTCATAGTTTCCCACATACTAATGCTGCACACAACTTGTTAGATTCACACTTAGGTGTTTCACTTTTTGGAGCTAATGTAAACAGTACTTGAAAAAAATCATTTTTATCTTCCAGTCTGATGCTGAAAAGGAGTAGGTCACATAGACATCCCTGTCTTGTTTCTCATCTTAGAAAGCACCGAGGTCTTCACCATTAAGAGTAATATTGGCTATAGGTTTTTGTTAGTTGCCCTTTATCAGGTTAAGGAAGTTCTCTTTTATTCCGAATTTGTAGAAGTTTTTGATATTTTAATCATGAATGCATGTTACAGTTTTTGAAAGCATTTTGTCAATTAGTACTATCATGTGGCTTTTTTTTTAATTCAGTTAATACAATGTCTTACATTGATTTTTGTGATGTTGAACCAACCTTGCATTTCTGAGATACACCCCACTGGGTTGTGATGTATTGTTCTTTTTACATATTGCTGGATTTAATTTGCAAATATTTTGTTGAGGATATTGTCATATATATTCATGAGGCAGAATGGCCTATAGTTGTCTTTTTTTTTTTTTTCCACTATCTTCACCTGGTTTTGGTAATGCTGCTTCATAATATGAATTATTTTCTGAAAGAAATTATATAGAGTTGGTGTCATTCACCTTAATTTTTGAAAGATATTTACATTGGTAAAGAATTTGAGGCTGTCCTCTTTCTTTTCTATTCTATTCTTTTCTTTCTTTTTTTTTTTGTGTACTTTGAAAATGTCGCTTTACTGTTTTCTACCTTGCATTGTTTCCCACAGGAAATATACCATGATTCTTATCTTTGTTTCTCCTTACATATCTTTTTCTTTTTTTTTAATTAATCTGTTTTTTTTTTAATTTATATTCAAGTTAGTTATCATATAGTGCAACAATGATTTCGAGAGTAGATTCCTTAATGCCCCTTACCCATATAGCCTATTTCCCCTCCCACAACCCCTCCAGCACCCTCCGTTTGTTCTCCATATTTAAGAGTCTCTTATATTTTGTCTCCCTCCCTGTTTTTATATTATTTTTGCTTCCCTTCCCTTATGTTCAACTGTTTTGTATCTTAAAATCCTCATATGAGTGAAGTCATATGATATTTGTCTTTCTCTGACTAATTTTGCTTAGCATAATACCCTCTAGTTCCATCCACATAGTTGCAAATGGCAAGATTTCATTCTTTTTGATTGGCGAGTAATACTCCATTGTGTGTGTGTGTATATATATATATATATATATATATATATATGCGCCACATCTTCTTTATCCGTTCATCCTTCGATGGACATTTGGGCTCTTTCCATACTTTGGCTATTGTTGATAGTGGTGCTATAAACATTGGGGTGCATGTGTCCCTTCGAAATAGCACACCTGTATCATTTGGATAAATGCCTAGTAGTGCAATTGCTGAGTCGTAGGGTAGTTCTATTTTTAATTTTTTGAGGAACCTCCATACTGTTTTCCAGAGTGGCTGCACCAGTTTGCATTCCCACCAGCAGTGCAAAAGAGATCCTCTTTCTCTGCATCCTTGCCAACATCTGTTGTTGCCTGAGTTGTTAATGTTAGCCATTCTGATAGATGTGAGGTGGTATCTCATTGTGGTTTTGATTTATATTTCCCTAATGATAAGTGATGTTGAGCATTTTTTCATGTGTTGGCCATCTGGATGTCTTCTTTGGCGAAGTGTCTAATTATGTCTTTTGCCCATTTCTTCACCGGATTATTTGTTTTTTGGGTGTTGAGTTTGATAAGTTCTTTATAGATTTTGGATACTAACTATCTGATATGTGTTTTGCAAATATCTTCTCCCATTCCATTGGTTGCCTTTTAGTTTTCCTTCGCTGTGTGAAAGCTTTTTATTTTGATGAGGTCCCAATAGTTCATTTTTTCTTTTGTTTCCCTTGTCTCTGGAGATGTGTTGAGTAAGGAGTTCCTGTAGCCAAGGTCAAAGAGGTTTTTGCCTGCTTTCTCCTTGAGGATTTTGATGGTTTCTTGTCTTACATTTAGGTCTTTCATCTATTTGGAGTTTATTTTTGTGTATGGTATAAGAAAGTGGTCCAGGTTTATTTTTCTGCATGTTGTTGTCCAGTTTTCCCAGCACCACTTGCTGAAGAGATTATATTTATTACATGGGATATTCTTTCCTCCTTTGTCAAAGATTAGTTGGCCATACATTTGTGGGTCCATTTGTGGGTTTTCTATTCTGTTACATTGATCTGAGTGCCTGTTTTTATGCCAGTACCATACTGTCTTGATGATTACAGCTTTGTAATACAGTTTGAAGTCCAGGATTGTCATGTCTCATGCTTTGGTTTTCTTTTTGAAGATTGCTTTGGCTATTCAGAGTCTTTTCTGGTTGCATACAAATTTTAGGATTGTTTGTTCTAGTCTGTGAAGAATGTTGGTGTTATTTTGACAGGTATTACATTGAATATGTAGATTGCTTTGGGTAGTTTTGACATTTTAACAGTATTTGTTCTTCCTATCCAGGAGCATGGAATATTTTCCCATTTTTTTGTGTCTTCTTCAATGTCTTTCATAAGCTTTCCATAGTTTTTAGCATATAGATTTTTCACCTCTTTGGTTAGATTTATTCCTAGGTATTTTATGGTTTTTTATGCAATTATAAATGAGATGGATTCCTTGATTTCTCTTTCTGTTGCTTCATTATTGGTGTATAGGAATGTAATTAACTGATTTCTGTGCATTGTTTTTATATCCTGCAACTTTGCTGAATTCATGACAGTCTAGACTATAAAATAAAGAGTGTAACAAGAGATGAAGAAGGGCATTATATCATAATTAAGGGGTCTATCCACCAAGAAGACCTAACAATTGTAAACATTTATGCTCCAAATGTGAAAGCAACCAAATATATAAATCATTTAATCACAAACATAAAGAAACTCATCGATAATAATACCATATTAGTAGGGGACTTCAACGCCTTACTTACAGCAATAGACAGATTATCTAAACAGAAAACCAACAAGGAAACAATGGCTTTGAATGACACATTGGACACATGGACTTAACAGATATATTCAGATATATTCAGAACATTTCATCCTAAAGCAACAGAATATACATACTTCTCCAGTGCACATGGAACGTTCTCCAGAATAGATCACATACTGGGACACAAGCCCTCCACAAGTACAAAAAGATCGAGATCATACCATGCATATTTTGAGAACACAACACTGTGAAACTTGAAATCAACCACAAGGAAAAATGTGGAAAGATAACAAATACTTGGAGACTAAAGAACATCCTACTAAAGATTGAATGGGCTAACCAAGAGGTTAAAGAGGAAATTAAAAAGTACATGGAAATCAATGAAAATGATAACACCATAGCCCAAAACCTCTGGGACACAGCAAAGGCAGTCATAAGAGGAAAGTATATAGCAATCCAGGCCTTCCTAAAGCAGGAAGAAAGGTCTCAGGTACGTAACATAACCTTACACCTCAAAGAGATAGAAAAAGAACAGCAAATAAAACCCAAAACCAGCAGAAGACAAGAAATAATAAAGATTAGAGCAGAAATCAATGCTATTGAAACCAAAAAAACAGTAGAACAGATCAATGAAACCAGAAGCTACTGAAGAAATTTAATTAGTAATCAAAAATCTCCCAAAAGACAAGAGTCCAGGGCCAGATGGCTTTCCAGGGGAATTCTACCAAACATTTAAGGAAGAGTTAACACCTATTCTCTTGAAGCTGTACCAAAAAATATAAATGGAAGGAAAAGTTCCAAATTCTTTCTATGAAGCCAGCATTACCTTGATTCCAAAACCAGGCAAAGACCCCAGTAAAAAGGAAAACTGTAGACCAATTTCCCTGATGACATGGACACAAAAAATCCTCGACAAGATATTAGCCAACCAATCCAACAATACATTAAAAAAAATTATTCACCACGACCAAGTAGGATTTATACCTGGGATGCAGGGCTGATTCCGTATCTGCAAAACAATCAACGTGATTCATCCCATCAATAAAAGAAAGGACAAGAACCACATGATCCTCTCAATAGATGTGGAGAAAGTTTTTGACAATATATAGCATCCTTTCTTGATAAAAACCCCCAAGAAAGTAGGGATAGAAGGATCATACCTCAAGATCATAAAAGCCATACATGAAAGCCCCAACACTAATATCATCCTCAATGGGGAAAAACTGAGAGCTTTCCCTCTAAGATCAGGAACAAGACAGGGATGTCCCTCTTACCACTGTTATTCTCCTTACATATCTTTTAAAATCTGTATTCTTTTAAGATTTCTCCTTACCACTGATTTTGAGAATTTGATTATGATGTGTCTTATTAAAATTTTCTTCAGGCTTCTTGTGCTTGAGATTTTTTGAGCTTCTTGATCTGTGAGTTATAGTTTCATCAAATGTGGAAAAATTTCAGGGTGCCTGGGTGGCTCAGTCAGTTAAGTTACTGACTTTGGCTCAGGTCATGATCTCATAGCTTGTGAGTTTGAGCCCCGTGTTGGGCTCTGTCCTGACAGTTTGGAGCCTGGAGTCTGCTTCAGATTCTGTGTCTCTGGCTCTCTCTTCCCCTCCCCTGATAGTGCTCTGTCTCTCTCTCTCTCAAAAATAAATAACCATTAAAAAAAAGTGAAAAAATTTTGACTATTATGTCTTAAAATATTTTCTCTCTTTCTGCCCTTTTAGGACATTAATTATCCATATATTTAGCTCCTTGAAGTAGCCCCATGGTTCACAGATGCTCTGGTCATTTTCTTTTCAGTCTTTTTTTTTTCTTGGTATTTCATTTTGGATAGTTTATATTGCTATGTCTTGAAGTTCACTAATTTTTGTCTTGCAGTGTCTAATCTTCTGTTAATGCCATCAGTGTGTTTTTCATGTCAGATATCTCTTAAATGTTCAAATGCATCATATTTACATCTTCCATGTCTTTATTTAACATGTTTAATCTTTCCTCTAATTTACTGGATATATGGAATACAGTTAAAATAATAGTTACAGTGCAGTTACAATGCACAATGTAATAATACAATGATGTTGTTTTACTATCCTTATCTGCTATTTACTGTTCATATAATTTCTGAATTAGTTTTGATTTTTTTTTACTGTGGTTGTAGTTTTTGCTTCTTTACATGACTGACTTTTTGTTGTTGTTTGTTTGTTTGTTTGTTTTTTTGAGCGAGAGAAAGAGAGAGTGCAAGTCATCACATGACTTGACCTCAGCACTGTCAGATCATGACCTGAGCTGAAATCAAGAGTCAGATGCTTAACAGACTGAGCCACCCAGGCATAGCCAATAAAATACTAAAGAATTTAAAGGGACTTGAGCTTACCTGGGGAAAAATTATGCCCAAATATTTCTTTGTGTAATTCTTCATGAAAATATTGCTTTTCTATTTATTGTCCTCTTGTGATATGATCAACACACAGACACACCCCTATCATCATAACTGTAAGCACCCTGAATTCTTCTTTTTTAAATAATATTTAAAAAAAACATTTGTGTATTTTTGAGAGACAGAGAGAGAGAGCAGGGGAGGGGCAGAGAGGGAGGGAGACCCAGAATCTGAAACAGGCTCTGGACTCTAAACTGTCAGCACAGAGCCCCAGTGCAGGACTCGAACTCACAAACGTTGAGATCATGACCTGAGCCAAAGTCAGACATGTAACCAACTGAGCCACCCAGGTGCCTCAAGCAACCTGAATTCTTAAAGCACAGTCCCTTCTATCCTCTATAGGACAATATCTCAACTACTGTGAGACTGTCCTTCATAACAGTAATAAAAAATGGTAATTAGCATTTGTATATGGTTATGAAAAGGGATTGCATACATTTTTCACATAGTCCCATTTGAGCCCCTGGGAGGCAGGCAGTGTGAGTGATTTTATCCCCAAAGCAGGGATGAGGAATGGAGTGTCTTGGTCAGTGAGTTGCAGTGCCAGATCAAGTACAAGCTATTCTGATTCCAGCCACAATGACTTCCCCATGGGGGTGTTTTTTCTGTGAGAGAATAAGGAGTTATAACTTCCATATTATTTTGCTCTCTCTCTACTGTAAGAAACTGTGGTTGAATGATGGTACCTCTGGAAATGATCCTTTTAAAATTGCTGTCAGTTTTTGTTAAATGTTACTACTTCAAATTGGCATGTTAATCTATCAATACAAAACCTACTTTCATGTTTAGCTGATTGTGTTTAATATGTAATGTGCTGAGCCTAGGATGGTTTTATACTTTTGGAAAGATTGAATTTATGAGATGGACACACAGGACAATTTTATGCTGTGTAGTATATTTTGCTTTTTAATGCAATAGTCACTTTTAAGTATCACCTTTTTTTTTAAGGAATACTGCTTTTTCAGGTCTATTAATTATCTTGATATGAACTGAAATACTGTTCATTTGAAGAGAAGGCTAGGCTATAAATTAGGAAAATATTTTCTGTGAACTTTTTACCTTCATTTCTTTCCTCTGATCTATCATTTCATCATTTTAGTTAGGAAACAATTTATATGTACTACAGGAATTCAGAATGATTTTTTTTCTCCGTGGACTAGAATACCAAATTCTGCTTTCTCTAATACCATGTGCAAGAGGGAGAACTATTAGCAAAAGTAAATTAAAACCTGGTTTTTGCCTTCCTGTGGATTATCTCCTTTCACTTCCCATCACCCATCCTAAGAACGAGAGACCTCATGGAGGTTGAGCCCCCTCCCTTCCCCTGTCCCCACCTCACCTTCAGTTTGCAGGATGGAGTGACTCAGTCAGAGAATACAACTCTTGATCATGGGTTGTAAGTTCAAGCCTCTCATTGGGTGTAGAGATTACTTAAAAATAAAATCTTTAAAACCTAAATCAAAACAAAACCAGTTTAAGTGTTTCTAGTTCATTGAGATGAATTAGCATGGATTTTCCCAAAAGTAGATGGGTTTGATGATTGGATGAGGTAGAAGTGGAGAGACCCAAGAGACAGATAGTCACCTTCAGAGAATAGGGAGGTGATATGGGCTGGGGGTTTCCTTGAGTGGTAGCACCATGCTCATCTTGCATGCAGTGGTCTCATAAGGGATGGCTGTGGCACTGGACACTAAGTGCTGAGTTCCTGAGGGCAGCAGTGAGGGTCTCTATGGCCAAGCCTGCTGTTGAGGAGAAGGCTGTGGGAAGCAGTGCTACAGTCCTCAGATCATAGGACTTGAGGGATAGGAACAGGCCAGGCACAACACAGCAGTATTGGGGAGCAGAGGGAATGACAGCACTAATGACAACCACCATGAATTACCAAGTCCCAGTTCTGTTATGTCATATTCATTCATTCATTTATTGTCCCCTAGTTAATTTCTCATTATTTGTTGTGTGTGTAATGAATGGTTTAATCAGTTTGTCTGGGGGCTATTATTAAATCTCCCAGATTCTTACATGATACCAAAGAGGACTCCAAAGCATGTCCAGTTCCAATTTCTTGCCACTCTGTGCTTCCTGTTTGTGTATCAAACATTAGCAGCAGCATCTTTTTCTGTTGTTGTTTTCTAGCAGATACCTGCGTACAAAGAAATTTGTTCATAGCTTCTAGATATCTGTGTAATTTGGAATGCTTTTGGCCATGTTCTGGTTTTCTATTTCTGCTTAACAAAAATAGAAAATCAGAAAACTTTGTGTTCTTTCTATTTTTTTATTGTTTATTCATTTATTTTGAGAGTGAGAGAGTGCACATGCAGGGGTGGGGAGGGGGCGAAAGAGAATCCCAAGCTGTCAGCATGAAGCCCAATGCAGGGCTTGAACTCATGAACTATGAGATCATGACCTAAGCTGAAATCAAGATTTGGATGCTTAATGGACTGAGTCACTCAGGCTCCCCAGAAAACTTGATGTTTTAAGACAATTTATTATCTAGTTGATGGGATTCAGCTGGGTGCTTCTTGTTTAAGATCTTTCATGTGGTTACACTGAGATGATCACTTTGGCTGGAGTCATCTAAAGCTTGATGACTAAGCAGTAGGAAACTGATACAAGAAAGAAACAAATAAGTAATTAAAATACACAGTAGGGGCTCCTGGGTGGCTCAGTTGGTTGAGCGTCTGACTCCGGCTCAGGGCATGATCTCACAGTTTGTGGGTTCGAACCCCGCATCAGGCTCTGTGCTGACCGCTTGCTCAGAGCCTGGAGCCTGCTTGGGATTCTGTGTCTCCTTCTCTCTCTTCCCCTCCCCCGCTCACACTTTGTCTCAAAAATAAATAAATGTAAATAAAATAAAATACACAGTAGAAAAAATGATGTAACAATTTTAGAACACTTTACATATAGTTCAAAGTCCTTTCCATATCTGTTATCTCATACAACAATACATTAACTCTACTCTGAGTTTTAATTAGACAACTAGGCAAGTGTAGATGGTGGCTAGATTAAGACAGACATTTATAGGAGAGGCTATTATGAAGGAAGAACGTGATTTCTATGAATGTAAAAGAGGAGGAAGGACTCTTACTCTGAGAGAACAGCACGGGCAAAAATTCCAGACAATGAGTGTATGGTAAGGGGGTCTAGCAACTAGAAGAAGGGATACCTGGAATACTGTATAAGGGAGATAGTTTATGAAATAGAAGTGAAGTTTTATGAGACTTACTCATTGGAGAAAGACATAAACTCATTTATTCACAATTAGGAAGTCCTGGCTAAATCTGACTTGTTCAGAGGAACATAATGGACTACAAACCATGTCATCATACATGTGCCATTTATCATGTTACTGAGTTGACAATTTGACTGGTTATTCAAAGTATCAACAACTGCTCCTGGCTGGAAAAAGTTGCTTTTTCTCAATTCATCAGGAACAGGTTCTTAAGTAATATAACAGTGTCACATGTTATTAGAGACCTAGGATTAGATACTAAGCCCAGCACAGGAGGTGAAAATCCTGAAGTGCCAAATAATCTTTGAAAATCCCGAAGTGCCAAATAATCTTTGAAAATCCCGAAGTGTCAAATAATCTTTGAAAATCCCTTAGGAAGTTCTCATGGTGGAGATCAACATACTATCTTTTATAGATCCAACAAAATGTTTCTATAATTCAGAAACAGATAACGCATCTGTTTAGATGACTTACTCCGAAAACAAAACAAAACAAAACAAAATCTTAGATGTTTGAATAGAATAGCTCATCAAGATGTTCATATTGTGAGAGGCATGCGAGTACCAAGTGGCTAAGGGAACAACGGATTCACATTTCCCTCTTGGGGAAGCTCAGTAGGTGGAAAACTATTTGGCTATTTCTCATTCTTGTTCTCACACTTCCTCCTACCCCCCGCATTTCCTCTTCCTCCACCCGACTTACTCCTTGTTGTGGAGCAGAAATAGGTGAATGTGTGGATGTTAAGCACGTACACTATTGTCCATGTGCTGGTTATAGAACCCTGACAGGGCCCCCAGCTATCTCTTCTGTTTGGAGAGCCTGGGCCTAATATCTCGAGGAAAATCTTGGAAGACTCTTCATCCCCCTGCCTCTTGAGTCTGACAGGCAGCTAGCTTCTCTTTCTTTCTGTCCCACTCTGGTTCTTCTCCAAAACCAACAATGACTGGCAGACTGATGGTATCTTTAGGCCCCAAATGGGCCTCCAGCTGCTAAAGTGGCCACAAGAGACCCTAAAGTGCCTTTGCAGTCAACAAGCACTTTCTGAACTCTTGGTGGTGCTGTGCTGTGTGCTGTGTGACAAGGACATTGTGGAAAACAAGATTTAGTCACAAACCACATCCAATCTAAAAACTAAGAGTTTAAACCCTGTCACCCAGTCTCTTCACGTTAGTACACACATAAAAAGTTATATTTGTCTCACATACTTGGAGCTGTGCTATGTGGTAGCTTTCTATAGATAGGTTTAATAAAAATCTGTCAGCAAAATAAGAATTCATGAAGCTAGGAAATGTGCAAAACGACCGTGGCAAAAACATTTGTCAAGCATAGTTTTAAATGTTATACGTTTGGGGCTGCACTAGGAGCAGTGAAGGCTTGAGGAACCACCACCCGGTTGGGCCGGCTCGGTCTGCCTCCTGCCTGCAGCTGCCACAGGTCCGGCCTGGGTGCACAAGCAGTTCCCCAGAGTTACCCAGGTAAGGCTCGGGACAGCGTCGGGGAGAAGTGGAGAGGGCCACACTCTGTGCTCTGAGTGGCCGGGAGGACCCTGGCCCACGTGAGCCCACCCAGTTAGGCCCCCCACTGCCTACCTCTGGGCCTTGTGTACTGGGAGCCCGCCCCCCACCCCCAGTTCTCTGCCCATTGCCTGACTTGGTGCAGCGCTGCAGGTCCTCCCAAGTCCCCGGTGTCAAGCCTCATTGGCGGGTGCGCTGCCGCGTGGAGGCTGCACCATCGCCTGAGTGTGTAGGCACCCAGGTGGTATGGCAGGAGATTAAGTAAAGTCATTTCTTTCCTGAGGATCTTGCAGTGTCAGTGTGCCCTGCTTGACCAGCAGTCTGGATAAGTAACTACATAGTGTTTACCACTTAGCTTAACCCCATGTAGATCCCACGGTATGTATGTTTGTACCTGTTTTACTGATGGAGAAACAAGGCATAGAGAAGGTAAGTAAGTTATCCAAAGTAGTAAAGCCATTAGTTAATGGTGGAGGAAGAATTGGACACTGGCAATTCATCCTTAGGATCTTAGAATAGATTTTAAATCCATCATTTAATAATTCATATATTAGGGTAATGCTGGCTTCATAACATGAGTTTGGAAGTGTTCTATCTCTCCCCTTCAATTTTTTTTGGATATTTTTAGGGCAAGCATTACATTATATTTGCATGTTTGGTGGAATTGACCAGTGAAACTGTCCAGTCTTGAGCTTTGGTTTGTTGAAGGGTTTTGGTTACAGATTCAGTCTCCTTACTGGAAGTTGATCTATTTAGATTTGCTATTTCTTCATGATTCAGTCTTCGAAGATTGTTTCTAGTAATTTATCCATTTTTGTCTAGGTTGTCCAATTTTTTTTTAATATATGAAATTTATTGTCAAATTGGTTTCCATACAACACCCAGTGCTCATCCCAAAAGGTGCCCTCCTCAATACCCATCACCCACCCTCCCCTCCCTCCCACCCCCCCATCAACCCTCAGTTCTCAGTTTTTAACAGTCTCTTATGTTTTGGTTCTCTCCCACGCTAACCTCTTTTTTTTTTTTTCTTCCCCTCCCCCCTGGGCTTCTGTTAAGTTTCTCAGGATCCACATAAGAGTGAAACCATATGGTATCTGTCTTTCACTGTATGGCTTATTTCACTTAGCATCTACTCTCCAGTTCCATCCACATTGCTACAAAGGGCCATATTTCGTTCTTTCTCATTGCCATGTAGTACTCCATTGTGTATATAAACCACAATTTCTTTATCCATTCATCAGTTGATGGACATTTAGGCTCTTTCCATAATTTGGCTATTGTTGAGAGTGCTGCTATAAACATTGGGGTACAAGTGCCCCTATGCATCAGTACTCCTGTATCCCTTGGGTAAATTCCTAGCAGTGCTATTGCTGGGTCATAGGGTAGGTCTATTTTTAATTTTCTGAGGAACCTCCACACCGCTTTCCAGAGCGGCTGCACCAATTTGCATTCCCACCAACAGTGCAAGAGGGTTCCCGTTTCTCCACATCCTCTCCAGCATCTATAGTCTCCTGATTTGTTCATTTTAGCCACTCTGACTGGCGTGAGGTGATATCTGAGTGTGGTTTTGATTTGTATTTCCCTGATAAGGAGCGACATTGAACATCTTTTCATGTGCCTGTTGGCCATCTGGATGTCTTCTTTAGAGAAGTGTCTATTTATGTTTTCTGCCCATTTCTTCACTGGGTTATTTGTTTTTTGGGTGTGGAGTTTGGTGAGCTCTTTATAGATTTTGGATACTAGCCCTTTGTCCGATATGTCATTTGCAAATATCTTTTCCCATTCCGTTGGTTGCCTTTTAGTTTTGTTGGTTGTTTCCTTTGCTGTGCAGAAGCTTTTTATCTTCATAAGGTCCCAGTAATTCACTTTTGCTTTTAATTCCCTTGCCTTTGGGGATGTGTCGAGTAAGAGATTGCTACAGCTGAGGTCAGAGAGGTCTTTTCCTGCTTTCTCCTCTAGGGTTTTGATGGTTTCCTGTCTCACATTCAGGTCCTTTATCCATTTTGAGTTTATTTTTGTGAATGGTGTGAGAAAGTGGTCTAGTTTCAACTTTCTGCATGTTGCTGTCCAGTTCTCCCAGCACCATTTGTTAAAGAGACTGTCTTTTTTCCATTGGATGTTCTTTCCTGCTTTGTCAAAGATGAGTTGGCAATACGTTTGTGGGTCTAGTTCTGGGGATTCTATTCTATTCCATTGGTCTATGTGTCTGTTTTTGTGCCAATACCATGCTGTCTTGATGGTAACAGCTTTGTAGTAGAGGCTAAAGTCTGGGATTGTGATGCCTCCTGCTTTGGTCTTCTTCTTCAAAATTACTTTGGCTATTCGGGGCCTTTTGTGGTTCCATATGAATTTTAGGATTGCTTGTTCTAGTTTCGAGAAGAATGCTGGTGCAATTTTGATTGGGATTGCATTGAATGTGTAGATAGCTTTGGGTAGTATTGACATTTTGACAATATTTATTCTTCCAATCCATGAGCAGGGAATGTCTTTCCATTTCTTTATATCTTCTTCAATTTCCTTCATAAGCTTTCTATAGTTTTCAGCATACAGATCTTTTACATCTTTGGTTAGATTTATTCCTAGGTATTTTATGCTTCTTGGTGCAATTGTGAATGGGATCAGTTTCTTCATTTGTCTTTCTGTTGCTTCATTGTTAGTGTATAAGAATGCAACTGATTTCTGTACATTGATTTTGTATCCTGCAACTTTGCTGAATTCATGTATCAGTTCTAGCAGACTTTTGGTGGAGTCTATCGGATTTTCCATGTATAATATCATGTCATCTGCAAAAAGCGAAAGCTTAACTTCATCTTTGCCAATTTTGATGCCTTTGATTTCCTTTTGTTGTCTGATTGCTGATGCTAGAACTTCCAGCACTATGTTAAACAACAGCGGTGAGAGTGGACATCCCTGTCGTGTTCCTGATCTCAGGGAAAAAGCTCTCAGTTTTTCCCCATTGAGGATGATGATAGCTGTGGGCTTTTCATAAATGGCTTTGATGATCTTTAAGTATGTTCCTTCTATCCTGACTTTCTCAATGGTTTTTATTAAGAAAGGGTGCTGGATTTTGTCAAAGGCCTTTTCTGCATCGATTGACAGGATCATATGGTTCTTCTCTTTTTTTTTTGTTTATGTGATGTATCATGTTGATTGATTTGCGAATGTTGAACCAGCCCTGCATCCCAGGAATGAATCCCACTTGATCATGGTGAATAATTCTTTTTATATGCCGTTGAATTCGATTTGCTAGTATCTTATTGAGAATTTTTGCATCCATATTCATCAGGGATATTGGCCTGTAGTTCTCTTTTTTTACTGGGTCTCTGTCTGGTTTAGGAATCAAAGTAATATTGGCTTCATAGAATGAGTCTGGAAGTTTTCCTTCCCTTTCTATTTCTTGGAATAGCTTGAGAAGGATAGGTATTATCTCTGCTTTAAACGTCTGGTAGAACTCCCCTGGGAAGCCATCTGGTCCTGGACTCTTATTTGTTGGGAGATTTTTGATAACCAATTCAATTTCTTCGCTGGTTATGGGTCTGGTCAAGTTTTCTATTTCCTCCTGATTGAGTTTTGGAAGAGTGTGGGTGTTTAGGAATTTGTCCATTTCTTCCAGGTTGTCCAATTTGTTGGCATATAATTTTTCATAGTATTCCCTGATAATTGTTTGTATCTCTGAGGGATTGGTTGTAATAATTCCATTTTCATTCCTGATTTTATCTATTTGGGTCATCTCCCCTTTCTTTTTGAGAAGCCTGGCTAGAGGTTTGTCAACTTTGTTTATTTTTTCAAAAAACCAACTCTTGGTTTCGTTGGTCTGCTCTACAGTTTTTTTAGATTCTACATTGTTTATTTCTGCTCTGATCTTTATTATTTCTCTTCTTCTGCTGGGTTTAGGCTGCCTTTGCTGTTCTGCTTCTATTTCCTTTAGGTGTGCTGTTAGATTTTGTATTTGGGATTTTTCTTGTTTCTTGAGATAGGCCTGGATCACAATGTATTTTCCTCTCAGGACTGCCTTCGCTGCGTCCCAAAGCGTTTGGATTGTTGTATTTTCATTTTTGTTTGTTTCCATATATTTTTTAATTTCTTCTCTAATTGCCTGGCTGACCCACTCATTCGTTAGTAGGGTGTTCTTTAACCTCCATGCTTTTGGAGGTTTTCCAGACTTTTTCCTGTGGTTGATTTCAAGCTTCATAGCATTGTGGTCTGAAAGTATGCATGGTATGATTTCAATTCTTGTAAACTTATGAAGGGCTGTTTTGTGACCCAGTATGTGATCTATCTTGGAGAATGTTCCATGTGCACTCGAGAAGAAAGTATATTCTGTTGCTTTGGGATGCAGAGTTCTAAATATTATCTGTCAAGTCCATCTGATCCAATGTGTCATTCAGGCCCCTTGTTTCTTTATTGACCATGTGTCTAGATGATCTATTCATTTCTGTAAGTGGGGTGTTAAAGTCCCCTGCAATTACCACATTCTTATCAATAAGGTTGCTTATGTTTGTGAGTAATTGTTTTATATATTTGGGGGCTCCGGTATTCGGCGCATAGACATTTATAATTGTTAACTCTTCCTGATGGATAGACCCTGTAATTATTATATAATGCCCTTCTTCATCTCTTGTTACAGCCTTTAATTTAAAGTCTAGTTTGTCTGATATAAGTATGGCTACTCCAGCTTTCTTTTGGCTTCCAGTAGCATGATAAATAGTTCTCCATCCCCTCACTCTCAATCTAAAGGTGTCCTCAGGTCTAAAATGAGTCTCTTGTAGACAGCAAATAGATGGGTCTTGTTTTTTTATCCATTCTGATACCCTATGTCTTTTGGTTGGCGCATTTAATCCATTTACATTCAGTGTTATTATAGAAAGATACGGGTTTAGAGTCATTGTGATGTGTGTGTGTCTTATGCTTGTAGTGATGTCTCTGGTACTTTGTCTCACAGGATCCCCCTTAGGATCTCTTGTAGGGCTGGTTTAGTGGTGACAAATTCCTTCAGTTTTTGTTTGTTTGGGAAGACCTTTATCTCTCCTTCTATTCTAAATGACAGACTTGCTGGATAAAGGATTCTCGGCTGCATATTTTTTCTGTTTAGCACACTGAAGATATCGTGCCAATCCTTTCTGGCCTGCCAAGTTTCAAAAGAGAGATCAGTCACGAGTCTTATAGGTCTCCCTTTATATGTGAGGGCACGTTTATCCCTTGCTGCTTTCAGAATTTTCTCTTTATCCTTGTGTTTTGCCAGTTTCACTATGATATGTCGTGCAGAAGATCGATTCAAGTTAGGTCTGAAGGGAGTTCTCTGTGCCTCTTGGATTTCAATGCCTTTTTCCTTCCCCAGTTCAGGGAAGTTCTCAGCTATAATTTCTTCAAGTACCCCTTCAGCACCTTTCCCTCTCTCTTCCTCCTCTGGGATACCAATTATGCGTATATTATTTTTTTTTAGTGTATCACTTAGTTCTCTAATTTTCCCCTCATACTCCTGGATTTTTTTATCTCTCCTTCTCTCAGCTTCCTCTTTTTCCATAACTTTATCTTCTAGTTCACCTATTCTCTCTTCTGCCTCTTCAATCCGAGCCGTCGTGGTTTCCATTTTGTTTTGCATTTTGTTTAAAGCGCTTTTCAGCTCCTCGTGACTGTTCCTTAGTCCCTTGATCTCTGTAGCAAGAGATTCTCTGCTGTCCTCTATACTGTTTTCAAGCCCAGCGATTAATTTTATGACTATTATTCTAAATTCACTTTCTGTTATATTGTTTAAATCGTTTTTGATCAGTTCATTAGCTGTTGTTATTTCCTGGAGATTCTTCTGAGGGGAATTCTTCCGTTTGGTCATTTTGGATGGTCCCTGGAGTGGTGAGGACCTGCAGGGCACTTCCCTTGTGCTGTGTGTATAACTGGAGCTGGTGGGCGGGGCCGCAGTCCTACCTGATGTCTGCCCCCAGCCCACCGCTGGGGCCACAGTCAGACTGGTGTGTGCTTTCTCTTCCCCTCTCCTAGGGGCGGGATTCACTGTGGGGTGGCGTGGCCCATCTGGGCTACTTGCACACTGCCAGGCTTGTGGTGCTGGGGATCTGGCGTATTAGGTGGGGTGGGTAGGCAAGGTGCACGGGGGCAGGAGTGGCAGGCTTAGCTCGCTTCTCCTTAGGTGATCCACTTCAGGAGGGTCCCCTCTTCCGTGGGCCTCTCGTCTGCGCTTGGCTCTGGAGACTCAGTTCTGCTAATCCTCTGGCGGTTTTCTGGGTTATTCAGGCAGGTGTAGGTGGAATCTAAGTGATCAGCAGGACGTGCGGTGAGCCCAGCGTCCTCCTACGCCGCCATCTTCCCTCTCTCCTCCTAGGTTGTCCAATTTGTTGTAGTTTTATTGTAGATTCCAACCAAAATGAACCACTGTCCTTTCCAAAGCAATCAAGTGACCATCCCTTGAAGGATGGTGCCATATTGGGGACTTAGCATAAGTTTCTGTTGATGGCAGCTGGACATTTGGCAGCAGCAGTAGCTAATGCATCCTTGGAGCCCATGTTATTGGGCCTAAATATAGCATCTATTCCTGCCATTGTGACTCCTCTGTTCATGTACCCATTGTGGCAGTACTCAGGTGACCAATGAAAGGAACTAACCAGTGCCAACTGGGCAAGTCATTTTGCTTACTGTGAATTTCGCCCCTAGTCTGTAGACCAATGAAAGGTGCCCCTCTCCTAGTGTGCCCCATACCACTGGGCTCCTAGAAAAATTCATCGTTCTGGCAAGCTCTTGAATCTTCAGAGTTTATCTTTTATCCTAAGGTATCTTACCAAGATGTCTGGGACACTTTTCACTTTTTGCTCTGTTTGATTGACCTGGTGTATTTATATAGTGGACTAATGTGATATTCATGCTCATATCTAGGCAGACTATATTTTGACTCATGGTCCACTATATGGTCCATTCTGGTGTACATTGCATATACATTTGAAAAGAACATGCATTTTACAATTATTTATACAATATTAAGCCAAATATATTGTAATCAAGTAATATGATTGCATGTTCAATTGCAAATCACTATGTATGACTATATCTTTTATATCTATATATCACTACTGATATTTTTTCTAGGTTCTCTATTCATTACTAAAAACAGGGTGTTAATATTTGCAACTGTGAATCTGCATTGGTCTATTTTTCCATCTCATGTATCCATGTTTTTCTTAATGTATCGTACAGTTCTTAGATTCATAGCCATTTAAGATTTATATATTGAAGAATTAACGATTTTATGATTCTGATATGTTTCTGTTTATCTTGTGTTATATTCTTTAAGCCAACCATGTCTGCTATTAAGATAACATACCATACATCTTATGCTTAGTGTTTGCTTATTATTCAGTTCCATCTTTTTTACATTCAACCTAGCTGTGTCTTTGTATAAAATGCAGACTCTTGAGACCACAGAATAGTTGCATCTTACTTTTTTACTTAGACAGTCTCTGCCTTTTACTTAGAATGTTTAGTCCATTTATATTTAATGTCACTATCTATATAGTTTAGTTTGATTCACCTATTTGCAATGTGTTCTGTAATGGTACTACCTGGTTTTGGTTTTCTCTTCCTCCTTTTCCTGACTTCTTTGGAGCCAATCAGATATATTTTATTATCTGACTTCTTCATAGACTTTTTAACTATATCTTCTTTTATTATTTTGTAGTAGTTTTTCTAGGGATGATGATGTGCATATTAACTTACCAAGTTTGCTTAGATTCAGTATTTTTCAATAGCAAATAAGATGTTAGCACAATAGTTAAATTTCATTTATCCCCTATCCCTGGTGGTATTGTTTTCATATATTTTATATGTGTTTATTAAATCAACCTACAATATAATGTTATTTTAAAATGTTATAAATTTTTAAATGTTTTAAAATAATTTAAATTTGTCATCACTCTAAAAAACGTGCAATCATAAGTATATTGTGGCACATCCATTACCTATTTATGTGGTTGCATCCTTAGACTTTCTTCTAAAATTACACCAACAATTCTGTGAATTTTGGAGAAACACAGAGGATTCATACCACCCTCAGCCTCCAGTCTGGGCGTTGTCCTGAAGACCCCTGTTGCCCATCTCTATGGTGGGCTTTGGTGTTTGTCATCTTTATGGGTTGTTTACTTTTAATTCTTTTAACCTTCTACTGGTAGGGCTGATGAAGCCAGCTCAGGCACACCCCAGGCTCTCCTGTCTACATCTCACCTTCACCTCTGTCTCCTTCCCTACTGCAGGGTTTCAGCCCTCACCTATTTCTCCTACTTTGTAGGACCTGTGACCATAGTGGTGGGTGCACACACTGGTGGGGGATTGAGCATGGGAAGATTAATGTCTGTGTGAGTAGGAAGGTATTAGGAGCTGTCAAAATCCTTTATTTTCCATTTCCTTCCATGACAATAAAGACATTGGATTCCACTGTTGCAAGCCAAGACTACTTCAATGTTTTCATCTACCTTTCTTAGAGCACTTGCTTTTGGAAATGAGAAAATGGCTGAGATTCTCTTTCAGTCATTCGTGTCCATTTCCATTAATGCTATAGTCTGAGCAATAAATAACTCTTGGCTGTTCTCTCTGTCAGCTTTCCCAATATCCTCTGGCTTTTAACACATCTACAGTTGCCTCTGGTCCAAGTTACTAGAAAGAGATTTCCTCAGCATTCTATTTCCCCCTCAGTGTTTATTCTTACTTTAAAGTCATACACCTGATGCTGCTGCTATAGTTGACTATATCATACTTTCTTATATGGATTATTGTAGTAGTTTTCTATGTGGTCCTCTCCCTCTCATTAGCCTTAACTTTCTCTCTCTGTACAAAGCCATCAGCCAAATTTGGCTTTCAGAAAAGGAAATCTGATCTAGTCATATCCCTGTTTGTAAGATAAAGGCTTCCCTCATTTAAATCTTCGTTCAAATGCCCTGTCAGAAAGGCCTTTTCTTACTACCCAATCTCAAATAGCACCAATCCCTCATTCTATGTCTCCTTATACTGGCTTATTTTCCTTCTTAGCACTATATGCCACATAACATATGTTTGTCTGTCAACCCCCACTAGGACATGAGCTCCATGAAAGGTTTCTGTCTTTCTACTGCTGTTTGCCGGCATGTAGTATGTGTTCAGTAAATAGTTGTTGGTTGATATATGTAGAGTGAATATAAGATAAAAACAATTTTCACAATCGATTTGCCACTAATATTGAGTGTCTCTAGTCCTGCTGCATTCCACCATGCGCCCCCCCCCCCCATACTTCCTACCTTCTGTATACAGAATATGCCATGCCTTTTTGGATATCTGTAGTGTAGGGTAAATTTTCTTTTTGCCTGGGCTTGTCTTCCCTTCCTCAACATCCCCAGTCAAACAAATTTGGAATCCCTTCCCATCATTCAAAATGAAGCCCAAACATCACCTCGCCTCTAAACACCTTCCTCAGCCTGCTCCACAGCCCCACCCAAACACTCTCATTTCTCCCACCCTGGCAGAATTCTCCTCTAATTGTCCTTTCTTGGTCTTCCTTTGGCGCTTAGAACAGAGTCCTCCTTTGATATGGAACACTGTAGTTATCTGTTTATTTAGAAGGCAGCAGAGAGTTCTGGTTATATGAGTATGGGATCTAGACTTTGCATTGCTAAGGTGTAAATGATGGCTTCATGATTTACTGTGACTTTAGGCTTATTGCTTAATTTCTAAGTGTGTTCATCTATTAAATGAGAAGAATAATGGTAGCTATAGATAGAGAAGGGCCCGGTACATAGTAAGCACTCAATTACTGTCACCGTTGATAATGATGGTGTTATTCTCCTCTGTGACTGTGAGTGCATTGTGGGCAAAATATTTTCTCTCCTGGTGTTTCGTAAAGCCTCTGTCTTCAAGGAAACTAATTAATACTCTTTGTTTCTATTTTTACCTCCTTCTCCGTCCCTTATCCCCCCCCCCCCTTTTCTTTTTAGCACAAACTATTATTATCTGTTAGGGTCATCTACCAAGCTAGATATTATTCACATAGGTATAAAAGGAATTCTATTATGGTGCAAAAGTTATGTTGAAAGAGGTAGAAACAAAATTTGGTGCTTTGGGAATTGTCTGTGGATGTGATACCACATGAGCTAAGTTTTGAAGCACAACTAGAATACTGACTGAAATCATTTAGAAAGTGATAACTATATTATTTTGTAATAACAGTTTAAAGGGCATATTTAACATAAGGGAGTAAAAATACCATAGGCAAATAAAATTTCATGTTCAATATCTTGGGTCTCTAAGGAAATCTAATATTATTGTAATTTAATTCCCACTGGTTCTGCGTATGTGTGAGAATTTATTTTTGATTCTAGTTATGGCTAACGTCACACAAACTTTTCAGCAGCTGAAGGATGAACTGGAGCTTCTGTTTTTTTCTTCCTCCCCTTTTCTTTGTCCTTGTACCTATTCTTAGTCCCCAAAAGCTCTCAACTTAATTTCCCCAAGTACTTTTGTCATCTTTAGAAAATACATTCTGCAGTCTCCTTATTTATTAAAATATTTAATAATTCGTATATTTATTTCTCATCTTCATTAAGTACACATAATTTTTAAATATGTGGACTCTTCTGTATAATGGGAATATCTTTTGTGTGTGTTATAGAAAAAGCACAGACAGGAATGTGTCTGTCACATATTTGCAGTTTGTTATGGACAAATACATTGACCTCTCTGAACACTGATTTCCTTATTTGAAAATTGAGGCTACTCATACTTACCTCACAGAGTTCGTTTTTTAGAGAATAAATCTATTCATAAACATGAAGTCCTTTACGTACCTAAGCCCTTAGCCTGTGGGATTTAATGCTATCAATAGGTAGATAATATCAGAATTGAGTTGAATTGCTGGAGAATCGCTTGGTGGGGCGGGGGGAGGGGACAAAACCTGCATGTTGTAATTGGTGACCAGAATCATAATACCCTTAAATATTTCTTTATTTTAATGTTTATTTTGAGAGAGAGAGCATAAGCAGGGCAGGGGCAGAGAGGGGCACGGAGTATCCAAAGCGGGGGTCATCGTTGACAGCAGTGAGCCTGATGTAAGGCTTGAACTTGCGAACTGCAAGACCTGTGAGAACATGACCTGAGCTGAAGATGGACACTCAACCAACTGAGCCACCCAGGTGCCCCCATAATACCCTTTATAATAGTATTAAATAGTAATAAATCTAACAGAATTTACTCAGCCCTCTATTTTTATTCTCCATTTGCAGTGTTTTATATGGATCTAGAGAGCTTTGATTTATAGAACGGTACACAACTTAGGTTGGCTCAAACAGAACCAGTATGTAAATGTTGTGGAATCTTTGGAAAAGAATGCCTCTTTCTTGGAGGATAACAGAGATTGTTGGATATAAGCTTGGAGCTCCATGCCCTGAGTAGAAGACTTTACAAAGTTAATACAGAAGAAGCAGAGCTAAGGGACAGAGAGAGAGAGAAAAAGACTTGTTAGCTAAAACCTGATATTTGAGCTGAAACCTGGATCCATCCAGCTACAAACTACTCTTGAGTTGTTCAGTTACACAGGTCAATACATTGATTTTATTTCCCCTTAAGCTGATTTGAATCAAACTTCTGCCACTTATAATCAAAAGATGTTCACCTATAAATGCATCAATAAGCTTTGCTGGATATAAAGGACAAAGTTTGGAAAGGAATGTTTGTCCTCCTGAGGAGAATTACTCTTGCTTGCTCTGTGTATTGCCATTGTAGGTTAATTTGAAAGAACAACAAAAATCACCTTTCACTTTCAAATTATCTGTATTATAGCCCATTTTGGATACATGATATACTATGATTAGGAGTTTATTACTGTTATTTATTACTCTTTGTTTTTAGGTTGTACTTTCCAAATTTATTTATTATATTTTTATTTGATTTCACTATTGTATTTTGTTAGGTTATATTATTCATTTGGGTTTCTGTTTTATTCATTATGTTATTTATATTTTAATGGATGACGTATCTTGAAATTAACCTGCATAGGACTCTAGTGTGTAAAATAAATGAGAAGAGAGGTACTTTGGTGACTGAGAGAATGGTGGGGCCTAAAACACCTCCATCTAGACCTGGAGCTCCACTAGACATTGTTTGAAAAATACTGGTTTAAGGCTCTGAAATCTTCAGTTTGTTCCTCCCCTTCCCCCCTCCCCTTTCCCCCTATCCTTTCTCCCCTCCCCTTCTCTCTCCTACCCCCTCCGCCTCCCCTTTGTCTGAGTCAGATAATCATATGTTTTTAAAAGTCATGTAGAATTTAAAGATATGTTTTAAATAATGATTAATATATTAAAGCTAAAAATAAGTTTGAAATCAATGAGAAAATTACTATTACTACCTTCCCGAGAAGCCATTCCTGGCTTGACTCTGCCACACTCCCGGTCCCATTCCCTAATGAAGAATAAACCACTTGCAACATGTTTAGGTGTTGCTATTGATACTACTTCCACATTCCTAAATGTAATGCTTGAATTGCCACTTCTTTTAATTGTTCATTCTAGATACCATGCATTGAATTCTAGTAGACAAGAATTTAGCTTTTATGTAAGTATCACTTCCAATTATTTTCTATGCATCTTCCCAATGTAGTTACAACACAATTATTCAATAGCCAGGATTTATTTGAGTTATTTTGGCTATTTAATGGTATTCTCTGCTAGTCAGAAACTGCATTATTATTATATATTTTTTATAACTCTTTCCTTTTCCTGGACTTGTTCAAATTTTTTCATTTGCTTGGTTTTCAAAATATACCTATTACTCGTTATCCCCAAATTCAAATAGATCTGTCAGTCCCTGTCAATACAATTTTCCAAATGGTCAATTAAAATAATCTTTCAGTTTTTTCTCCTTTATACTCTCCTACCCCATGATCTATCCCTCCAGAGTCTTCTCTTCTTTTCCATTCTATAGTGGATGCTCTTATGATTTGCTTCACAGTTATCCTGAAATTTCTCTCACCATCATTTTAGAATTTATCTCTCTGTTCACATGTGCTGGATCGCTTATACACTGAATCTTTCATTTTTTCCCTTCTATATTCATTCTATTTGCTGCACAGATTCCTGGTAGTTTTCTGTAAGAAGTGCACAGAAATTAACTTACAAAATGTTTTGCATGTCTGAAGTTACTTTTGTTCTGTTACTTAATTGATAATTTGGCTAAGTTTAGAACTTTAAATTGAAAATAATTCCCCTAAGACTTTTTGCATTGCTTCTAGGGTTGGTACTTAAAAGTTTGAATAGACTTGCTCTTTCCTTGTGGAAATATTTAGAATCTTGTCTCTATTTCTTATTGTTGGTAGGTAATTGTCCATGGATCTCTAGCATTTCTGCATGTCTTGTGAACTAAGGCATTGATAGCCTTTCATAGCAACTATTCTTTCAGAGATGTTTGTATAGGCAACAGCCTTGGAAGATAAAGTGTGTCTTTAACAGAGGACCTGTTTGTTTTTTATCCAGCATAATAAAAACAGTGTCTCCCTTTGGTGCAAAGTTCGGGCAGGTTTCTTTGAAGCCTACTATAAAAGAATGGAGTTTCCCAAGCTCAAGTTTTTTTTTAAACTTTTTAAATGTTTTTATTTATTTTTGAGACAGAGACAGAGCATGAGCAGGGGAGGGGCAGAGAGAGAGGGAGACACAGAATCCAAAGCAGGCCCCAGGCTCTGAGCTGTCAGCACAGAGATCGACGTGGGGCTTCAACTCACAGACTGTGAGATCATGACCTGAGCTGAAGTCAGAAGCTCAACTGACTGAGCCACCCAGGCACCCCCCAAGCTCAGGTTTTCTTAGCTGTGACACAAACTCAAAGCATGTGCAGCATCCACCTGGATGCTCTGCATTGTCCCCTTGGGACTTGGGGAGCAAGGAGAACCATGTGACTATGAAGCTTATGTTGTTTGCTGTGTTGTAATAAAGCTCCTTGTCTCTAACCCAGAAGTCTCATGTCTTTTGCCAGAATCTATGAAACTGTGGCAGGCAATCTTGTTTGCTTGCAGTAACCAAAAACCTTCATGGTTATTGACAGTGATAATTGGCTGTGAGCCTTTTACTTTATTTTAAGGACACTCGGAGCTTTTATATTAGGGTTCTCCAGAAAAGCGTAACCAAAAGCACCATTGGGTGATGACCGGAGTGGCTGGGGAAATAGGCCAACTAGTATCCAAAGAACAGGTCATCTCATTTTCTTCATTGGTAAAATCATCCTTTGCTGATGTCCATTTGTGTGCATTCACATGGGATACACATACCTTCATGTTTTTGCCTATTCTGAGAGGTCTGTCTTTACCAGATTTTCTTGTCACCACTTTTCTAACCATGTTCCTTCCATGTCCCTGACCACTTAGCCAAACTATGTGCTAAAGCCCACGAATTGGCATATAATCACACATATGGCCATTTCTCCTTCCAAGCGAAGTGAGCAATTTCTGCCAAGAAGATTTTCCCTTACCACTGTTCTTCAGTGATGTCCCGGGAATGGGCTATAGTGCTGCAGCTCTCTACTTTCGAGTGGCGCCTGCATATCCTGCACACCTGTATACCTGTAAACCTTCTCTTCCTCTGTCAACCTCTCATAGGGAACCCCACAAAAAGCCATAGGTACAGGCTGTGAGAGAGAAAGCAGGAGTGGGGATCATGGAAATTTGGGCCATTTCTTCATGTAACTTGTCTCTTCAGGGCTTGCTCAGACCTGATTGGTTCTCCAATTTTTCTTTTTAATTTACTGTATCCTATTTACATGTCTTTGTCTTTATGTCCCATTTTCTAGGTTTCTTTGAATTGATCTTTCAGTACTTCTTTATTTTATAAATTAAGCTTTTTATTTTGAGATCATTGTAGATTCATGTCCAATTATAAGAATTTATACAGAGAGATCCTGTGTACTCTTTACCCACTTTTCCTCAGTGATAATATTTGCACAAACTGTAGTACAATCTTATAACTAAGGTATTAAAACATTTAAGTGGAGAACTTTTCCATCACTTCCTAGTTTCCAACCTACAAGCCTCCCTAGTCTGGGCCTTTTATAGCCACGCCCACTTTCCTTCTCCACCTCATCCCTAATCCTTGGCAACCACTAATCTGTTCACCACTTGTATAATTTTGTCATTTCAAGAACTAATAAATGGAATCATATGGTATGTAACCTTTTGGAATTGGCGTCTTTAAATTAGCAAAATTTCCTCAAGACTCATTATCAGTTGTCTGTTCCGTTTGAGACCTGAGTAATATTACATAGCTTGTTTGTTTAACCATTCAACTGTTGAAGGACATCCAGGTTGTTTCCAGTGTTTGGCTGTTAAGAATAAAGTTGCTGTGAAAATTCATGAACAGATTCTTGTGTGACCATAACTTTTTTATGTTTGGGGTACAAATGCACAAGAGTGCTATTGCAAGTTTGATGGTAGTTGCGTGTTTAGTTTCATAACAAACTACTAAACTGTTTTCCAGAGTGATGTACCATTATGTTTCCATCCATGGTACTGAATGAGTGGTTGAGCTTTTCTGCATCCTCATCAGTCTTTGATATTGTCGTTATTTTTTACTTAATCCATTCTGATAGATGTATAATGACATCTCATTGTGGTTTCAATTTATATTTACCTGATGTTGAATGATGTTGAATATCTTTTCATGTGCTTCTTTGCCATCTGTATATCTGCTTTAGTGAAATGTCTGTTCCTGTCTTTTGCCCATGTTCTAACTGAATTGTTTTGTTTTGTTTTGTTTTGTTTTCTACCATCAAGTTTTGACCAGTATGTATTTTGAACTTTTTATTTTGGCTTTCTCTGTTTTGAAGAGATCTTTCTCATCTGATTCTAATAATGAGATCTTGATCTTTTTTAATGGATACAATGGCTTTTTATCTTTCTGAGTATTAATTACACAGAATTTTTTTAAAGAGTTTGACATCTGAATTTTTTTTATCTTTGATATTCCTTTCATTTGTTTTACTTCATCATTTCCCTATTGAGGCTTTCTTCAAATATCCACTGATTTGTGGTTTAGGCCTGTCCCTCATACCGTGGGGCCTGCCACAAGACTGTAAGTGGAAGCCTATATACCATATATCTAAATATTTAGAAATTATAATTCCAGCTAACAAACTGTTCAATTCTCCTACCTTGATAAGTATACTTTCAAAATTGTGACAATAATAATTTTGTAAGTATGTAAAGCTGGTTTTCATTTGACTGGAAGTCATTAAAACATCAAAGATGATTGAAGTTAATTATTATGGTTCATGTATGGGTGTTCTATAGATCTGTAGATGTCTGGACAAGTAATTAAATAAAAACATAACTTTTGAATTATTATATATTCTTCAAACTATTTTTTTTGCTTTTATTTCAGCAAATATACTAATTATGTTGTTATAGTGAAAATTTTTGCATAATTTGTTTTTGCCAGTAATGATCTAAAAGAATTAAAAATAGTCATAATTGTAGTCAAAGTGTATACAATTTGAACATATTTTCATCAGAAAATGTAAGTTAATGTAAGAAAGTAAAAATTTAATTTCTCATGTATATTGCCAAATTCATTTTTATTCAAGATATGTAGGATGCAGATGTTTATAGTTTACTGCACTGGCTCTGAGATAAGTCTAAAGTGAGAGGCATCATGTGTTCTTTAATACATTGAGTTTTTTGTGCTTATGCTATGTGGGGATCTTTAAATGGAAGGCTAGGGAAGAGGCCACAGAGCTACTCTTTTAATGAATGGAAAACCACTCTGGTTTTCCATCTGTTACTTGAGAAAGGCACTAAAAAGACATTTTTCTGTGTGTAATAGTGGGACTTTTCAACTTGTAGGTTTCCCTTTGTAGAGAACAAGCATAAATCTGGCCTTTTGTTGGATTCTCAATGGTCATTACTTAGATGTCTTCTCTATAGGTAGGTCATTTTCTCAGAGAAGAATTCTCCAATCCCTTCTGGCTGTTAGAATTCTTAAGTAGAATAAGTGAAAGACCTGGGATTTGGGGGTGGAAAGAGCTCTTATTCAGACTCCCTCACAATCCTCCTGAGTTCCACGCTTTACATACCCATCTTTCACAATGTTTATTTATTTTTGAGAAAGATAGAGACAGACAGACAGAGCATGAGCTGGAGAGGGGCAGAGAGAGAAGGAGACACAGAATATGAAGGAGGGTCCAGGCTCTGAGCTGGCACAGAGCCCAACTTGGGGCTCGAACTCATGAACTATGAGATCATGACCTGAGATGAAGTCGGTTGCTTAACCGACTGAGCCACACTGGTGTACCACACAATTTCTGACTACATTTCTTAGAGCAAAAGCTGGTTAGTGGAGAATGAGAACTGGAGTATCAAACTTCATATATACAGGCTTTCAACCAGACCTTCTGGTTAGGGACAAATCTCTTCTTCTACCCCTTTCTTGGTACTCTAAGTCCTTAGCTTTTCAGGGGTGTGGGTAAGGAAATCAGTTTGCCTTTTGGTATTCTCCTCTGCTAGACTGGTTTCCTGAACTCTGGTAAGTTGGTCATCACTCCATTTATTTAGTATTTTGTAAACCCCACTGCTATCTCTAGTTCATTTTTACCTTCTTTCTGATTTTGTGAATTGATCGACTTTGAATGTGTTTACTCTGGTATTCAATGGAGTTTTGGAAAGAAAGGAGATAAGTCTACCATGTTTACCTGAAAGTGGTATCTATCACCTTTTGGAATTTTAAATCCCCCCGTAAAGGGTAGGATATTTTAGTCATGTTTGTTTGCAAGTGCCATCATCCAATCATGACTCACTTAAGCAAATACTATTATTGCTAGTAGCAGGAGAATTTACTGGAAAGTCTCAGGATTCTAGCAGGAAATAGAATTCATTGAGGTAGCTCAAGAGGAAGGAATGCTTACTGAGATATGGGCAGAGCTAAAGAAATGAGGGACGGTTGAGATACCCAGAGACCAGTAACAGAGGGAAACCAGTACCACTTCTAGGGCTACAGAGAAAAGGGAGAAAATAGTGTTACTAGCACCTGATGAGAGTTGTAACCTTAAGGGGGGGATTACCTAGGAGGAATTGTAGTCATGGAGGGATGTAGCTACTAGTAGAAAGCACAGAAGCATAAAGGAAAACAGTAGAGAAGAAATACTCTAGCTTTTCTTATCTCTACCCTTTGTAGATCTGCAGATGCTTCCACAGGCCAACTCTAATGGAAGCCAGGCATCAAGACAACCAGAGTGATGCACTGTGTCTTGGTGAGCTCCTGGAGCCCAGGTCAGGTAAGAGAAGGCAGGAAAGATCTGGGGAAAAGTAGAGTAGGTGGAGTATAACCAGTACCAAAGGACAATAGAGTACCTTAATGAACAAAGCTGCTATACCTCAGAAAGCTCAACAAGGTTGAGTACCTCAACAAAAGCTGCTATACCTCAAAAAGAGTGGGAATCCAGACAGTTTCAGCAAATTTAGAGCTTCACGGAACTTTATTGCTAATGCTTTTTATTGATATGATACAGTTCCCAATACTCTTAGTCTCCAATTAATTCAAATTCTTGACAAAGTTTTTTTGGCCATGAGTCAGCCAGTCTAGTCTCTTTCCCTTATCAAATACCACCTATGATCTAATTAACTATGCCCAGGAGCTTATATCTTATAGTATGGATATGGAGGTAGTGGTCCAAAACTAAGAAGGCAGTTTTAGAGAGAAGACCATGGCTGGAAATGTACCCCAAAAGGTATCAACTACTCAAATGTAGGAATAGTTACCCTATATTTACAGGAAGTCATTAGCATAGTATCAGAGCTCTCCTCTTAGGACAGAGGGGGAAGATAGTTAATTTTAGGCACTGTAACTAATGGTCAGGAGAAAAAGAAAGTACTAAATGTATGTGTGGAAGTGGTGGAAATATTGTCTAATTCTCAACCTTGATTATTGTTAAGGGCATGTAGGCAGTACATAGTGGGTATTCAGGCAACATTGTGGGTGGTACTCCCCTGGAATTTTGCAAAGTGGCAACCATGCTTTCAACTTTGCCAAAGGAATTATTCTACCTTAAAATCACTTGCGTGGCGTTCTATAGATTTTGTGCTTCGAGGCTGGAGCTATCCTGGAACAAAGTTGTATCTCCCTCCATGTTCACAATCCATGGAAAGTGGAGGAGCAAAACAGAGCCTGAAGTAGCTTGGTAGGGGGGAATGTCCATAAAGAAACACCAAAAGGTAATAGAACATATTCAAGAGGTTTCAAGACCGAGCTATTTGGGAAAAGCACAATACTATTGAAATATCAATTGAGAGCTTTCCTATGATGGGATGAAACGCTGTTGTACTCCAAGCTATTTGTTACATACGACCTGTAGGAAAGATAGAAAATTCACAAAGGTTATTTGGTGACCGATAATTTTAGCCAAGTGATGTGGGAAGATCTGTTTTCCTTATCTGACTCTTACAGTGATAATGGGATTTAAAAAATACTGTAGAGCAGTGGTTTTTAATGTGTGGCCCCCAGACCAATAGCAACAGCATTACTTGGTAACTTAGACATGCAAATTCCTCGACTGGTAAGAGTTTGATAACCACTGCATCAGAATCCCTGATGGATTTGTCACAACTCAGCTTGTCACATGCCCTGCCCCGCTCCCCAAGAGTTGCTGACTTAGCAGGTCTGGACTGGGGCTTAGAGATACACTACTATTGAGGAGAAAGTTTTCTTAAAAAATGGTTTCCAGGGGCGCCTGGTGTGGCTCAGTTGGTTGAGCGTCTGACTTCAGCTCAGGTCATGATCTCACAGTTTGTGAGTTCAAGCCCCGTGTCAGGCTCTGTGCTGACAGCTCGGGGCCTGGAGCCTGCTTTAGATTCTGTGTCTCCCTCTCTCTCTGCCCTTAACCCACTTGCATTCTGTCTCTGTCTCTCTCAAAAATAAACATTAAAAAAAAAAGTTTCCACCCTAAGATTGGTAAATATATTAGAAAAAGGTTTTTGGACTAGTGAAACAGCATGTGTTTCATATAATCCTTAGGAGGACACTTCCCAGACAGTTGGATTGTCTACATCAAAATACAAAGATTTTAAATTTGGCAAGGATAATGTTATTTGCTTTGGGATAGTGAAGTCTTAAGAAATATTTTATAAGATCTTAACCCAGAAATAGCTTCAAGAGTTCAGAGAGTGTATTTTGAATTTAGAAGAAAAAACAAATAAGACCCTGTGTATTACATATGTAAATAGTATTCTAATTAACTGAATTTGAAAAAAAACTGGTTTTTCTTATGAAATTGTCCATTATTTAATGTTTTAAAGCTGTTCATAGGCCCAGAACTTGCTATCTGTATGCATTAGGGGGCTGTGTAGTTACTAACACAGATGTACCAAGCCAGTGAAACGACTTTGGAAAAACATCAGTGAGTCTTAGGACATTGGGTATTACCACAGCATCCATTACTAAATGGCTCTAATATCATGGTAGATAGAAGATTTATGTTTTGTAGTCAATGAGAACGGCCATGACACACATTTTCCTCCCTTTCATAACTTAATTACTGTCACCACATATTATTATCAGCCATTACCACAGATTCCAGAATATGGAAAGTTGCTGGAGCTGGAGCAAAGGAGCCAAGTAAAACACCTGCAAGGGATTTCAAAAGTGATTACAGTTTAGTTGCTATATTTTTAGTGAAAAATACAGATGATGAAGCAAAGAAGCATCTGTTCTTTTTTCTCCTGGCTCTGTGCGATGCTGTCTCGTGCATTTGCCTTGTAACTTCAATCAGCCCCCCTCCTGCAGAGCGTGCTGTACTTCATACATATGGTCACTCAACAAATGCTTAGGACTTATAAATATTTACTAAAGAAAGTATGATCAATGTCTGTTAGCAACAGTTTTTGGAGCAGATGCTGTTTTCGGAACGTGGCAGTCATCACAGGGATGACAAGAATGTAACATTTCTGTGCTAACACCTGACAATTGTATGATTCTTCTCCAGTTTTTAAGGAGTTTTGTGTATAATATTTTATGTCACCCTAGCCCCAGTCCTGGGATTAGAACAGAAAACAATGATCTCCACAGTAAAACAACAGAAACCTGTATTGAGTGTCTTGACCAAGGTCTCAGAGCTAATTAGTTGCAGGGGGGATGGGGAGGGGTGGCATTTATATGCAGGCTTTTTATTCTCCAGGTCAACATTTAAGATTTAAAACAAATATTGAAAGCAATGCATTTAGGGTTTGGTATTATCACTTTTTTCTTTCTAGAATCTTGAGTTAATCTTTTCCCTTTTCCACTTGGCAATGAGAACAGATTTTTTTTTCAAGTAACTTTCCAAAAGCACAACTAGCTGCCACATTAAGGATTGAGGTGAGAGAAGCCTAGCCCAAAGTCCAGGTCCATTTCAGATGTTGGGACCGCTGGACGGTAGATATGCTACTTGGTGAACTATAGCCGTTCTGTGGGGCCCTTCTTCCACTGGCTTCTTGGTTCTCTTCTCTAGTCCCTTCTTCTCCAGCCCTGGCCTGGACAGCCTACCAGGGATGTGCTCTTTCCAGAAAACAATGTGCTCTTTTTGTGAAACTACCTTTAAATGCTGCTGCCTTCTTCCTTAGATGTTGAAAATTGCTATCTCTATATGAAAAGGGACTGTAGAAAATGCCTTGGAAGAATAACAACACAGCACATATCCCACAGAGCAGCATGGCTGCTGGTCTTGCTGGAGAGGAACCTGAGAAACTTCCATAAGATTCCTGGAGTTCCATTGTTAGTTTCACATAAGCTAAAGTAAAATTGGGCAAACAAAGAGAGCGTATTCAATTTTAGCTTGGACTATAAAGTAAAACAGAAATAAACGGACATGATTCAAGTTTTCCCTCGAGGTGCCTGCAAGTCTTGCACAAAGTATATTGGCATAAATAAAGTCATACTTGTGCCTGGTGATGTAGATAGGTTATATTTCTAAACATTTTGTGTATATAGCTCATAGGAGATATTATTGCAAGTTTATTTTTAAGAAGCTTTATTTTTAACACCAGATTTACCGACCATGAAACATGCTAGACACTAAAGTTTTATTTTAAGCAAAAGAAGAGGGGGAAATAAGCCAAAAAACTGCCCTAAATTGTTTATTCCACTACAGAAATGCAGATTGCTCTTCACAGGTCCTGACAAGCTCTATCCAAGGCATTCTTTTCAAGGTAGACAGTGATGTGGCGTTTTTGATCTTGGCAGGGGAGAGAAATTCTTCTATTTAGTTTAAGAGTAAATGGATTTGTTACAGGTTAATAAACAGTTTGTAGAATTGCTAGTAAGGTTAAAAATTGAGGCTTGAAGAATTGTTTTAATAGCCAAAGGTCAACAAGACACTACGGAATCGTAAAGCTGCTGGTGCCAAAAATCAAGGTGTCCTGTCACAACCAGGGGGCCGGTGTGGCCATGCAGCACTGACAGCAGAAACCGGCATCTTTAGGACACGACTTGCTGCAGAACCAGTGGAAGCAGCAGAATCCCAGGCTCCACCTTCTTGCTGCCTTCCACATGTCATGAAAGTCCATCTGACAGTAGACTTGGTCACATCCAGAGTGCTAGCTGCAAGGGAGTCTGGGAGATGTTTTTTTTTTTTTTTTTTTTAAGGTTTCTAGCATAAAAAGAACATTATTCCATCACATTTTACCTATCTGCTCCCTTATATGGGCACTGAGATTGCTTTCTTTCTTCAGCTACAAAACTTCAGTGAAACTTCTTCTGGACTATATGATATTTTCTCTGAGATATATACCTAGAGGTGGGAACACATGGTTGTAGTATGTAGGCACACTTTTTTAAATGTTCACTTTTTTTTGAGAGAGGGAGAGGCAGAGTGCACGTGGGGAAGGGGCAGAGAGAGAGAGGGAGACACAGAATTGGAAGTAGGCTCCAGGCTCTGAGCCGTCAGCATAGATCCCAATGTGGGGCTTAAACCCATGAACCATGAGACCATGGCCTAAACTGAAGCGAGACACTCAACTGACTCAGCCACCTAGGCACCCTGAGGCACGCTTTTTTTTTTAAACTGAGTACTGCCTTAATATTACTGTGAGAATGATTCCACTAGTCCTGCAAAAGTTTAATGTATAAATAACTTTACATTTGTACATACTATTATCAAAAATGAAGTTTCTACTTTCAAGCTTATTTATTTATAAAGACAAACAGTAGATTTTTATTTTTTAACTATTTTGGCTGAAACAGTATAAAAGAAGATAAATCAATGGGAATGCTTTGTTGAAATTTTACTTGCTTACATAAAAATGGGCAGTAGTGTAGGGCAGTAGAGAACACTCTAGGCCCCATGTCAGGTGAAACTTAGATCCTGCATGTAGGACATGGGGCAAGCTCCTTAACTCTCTTTGAGACTAATTTCTTTGAGCACCCCCCAAATGGTGGCCATGATAATAAGAAAATTGTTGAAGAATTGGAGTTAATGGATAAGAAGCAATCAGGACATGGGGTGCCTGGTGGGTCAGTCAGTTAAGTATTCGACTTCGGGTCAGGTCATGATTTCACGGTTCATGGGTTGGAGCCCCACACTGAGCTCTGCACTGACAACTCGGAGCTTTGGGTTCTGTGTCTCCCTCTCTCTCCACCCCTTCCCTGCTTGTATTCTGTCTCTCTCTTAAAAATAAGCATTAAAAAATTGTAAAAAATCAATCAGATCAATGCCTGGCACATACTCCTTGGACAGGAGATGTTAATTATTCCAGGGAGGACTTCTCCCTACAGCAGATCATCTACATGTCCCATGTAAATGAATTTTGTGGCAAACAGAGGCCTAGATTGTTGACTGCCAGAAACTAAGTTCCCAGAGGCTAGGTGCTCATCAGTGCTGGAAGAGTACAGAGTGAAAGATAAGACGAAAACTGCCTTTGAGGACCTCAGAATGCAAAGGAGATAGAACACACACGTGCCTTTTGTTTTTTGACTGTGTGGCTGACCACGGGGAAACACGTAAAGAGGAGAGCAGGTGCAGGTGTAACGCTTGATAGTGCAGCCTTCCAATCTCGCAGTGGGGACTTGAGGCCTGAACCAGCCCTTCCCCGGCCCCATTTCATGCACGGGTGTGTTGCGTCCTCTCAGCTGTCCTGACAGTTCCTCTAAGGGCTAAGTGGCCCTCTTTTCATTTTCCCATACCAAACTGCATTTCCTTTTAACATAGCTTACCATACGGTACTGTAATCTATGTTTTTATCTTAGGGATGATTAAATAGATTTGCTCAGTTATTTGGCCTTGCCCGTGCTTGAATTTCAGGTGGCATTTTTTTGGTCACATGATTTCTGTATCAGTTCAGATGCCGTCAGCAGGCAGAGACCCAAGCAGCTATTTGAACAGAGTGAATTTAATGTAGAGAATAGTTAACTAGGTATAAAGTTATAAACTGTAACTGACGATGCAAGAAGAGAATACCCATGTATCTCAGAGTGGCAGCTGTGGGAAGCCACTCCCATCCCTAGCTAAAGTGGGGGCCAGAGTCATGAGGTTGAAATTCCAAAAAGGCAGAAACTCAGAGAAGGGGCCTGTGGAGGTGCAACTCATGAGGCTGGAAGGGAGCTGTTCAGCAGTTGGTGTTGGTGTTCCCCAGAAGACTGTGATGAGGTTGGCCCTGCAAGTGTTCGAAAAACTGCCAACCTCATTCGGCTGCTGGTACAGCACTGGAAGGAAGTACCTGGCCAGGTGAAGAACGTGGCTGGGGTGTATTGGAACTGCAAATGCACAAAAGCAGTAAGAATCAGGAAGGCACAAGTTCTTACCTCCTTCTCCAGCCTAGCCTGCGCCATCTAGCGCCCCCTGTTGACAGAGCCTAGCAGGGAGTCGGAGGTAAAGCAGAAATTGGATTTATAGTCACCACTCCATTTGCCTGAATCACTATAAAAGGACGGGTTTGGAGCTGAATGACAAGAGCATAATAACGGACCTATTTCTTAAAACACTTTGTGTTACATTTAAAAAACGAGGACCCGGGCGCCTGGGTGGCGCAGTCGGTTAAGCGTCCGACTTCAGCCAGGTCACGATCTCGCGGTCTGTGAGTTCGAGCCCCGCGTCGGGCTCTGGGCTGATGGCTCGGAGCCTGGAGCCTGTTTCAGATTCTGTGTCTCCCTCTCTCTCTGCCCCTCCCCCGTTCATGCTCTGTCTCTCTCTGTCGCAAAAATAAATAAAAAACGTTGAAAAAAAAAATTAAAAAAAAAAAAACGAGGACCCATATCCATATCTCGTCCACAGATAAATGGATACACAAAATGTAGTATATACATTTAGCAGAACATTGTTCAGCCTTTAAAAAAAGGGATGGAAATCTTGCCATGGGCTACAACATGGCTGAACTTTGGGGACATTTTGCTAAGTGAAATGAGCCAGTCACAAAAGGACAAAGACTGTTAGGATTCCACTTTTATTAAGTATTTAAAGTAGTCAAACACAGAAACAAAGAATGGTAATTGCTGGGAATTGGGGAAAGGGGGAAATTGGGAGTTGTTTACTGGTTATAGAGTTTGTTTTACAGAGATTAAAATGTTCTCAAGGTCTGTTGCAGAGTAATGTGAATATACTTAACACTACTGAACTGTACACTTAAAAATGGGTAAGATGGTAAATCTATGTAGTTTTTGCCACAAATTTAAAAAAATATTAAAAATTAGGATCCATTACATACTGGCTATTTCTAAGACATTTTAGGTCTCTTCATGAATTTCTCAGCCTTATTTTAATGTTTTTCCACATTACTTTGTGAAAAATCCTCGATCCTTATCCCATATTGCTATGGGATAATCTTTGATCTCTTCTTTATTGTTATTTGAATAATATTCAGGGTACAAATGATAAAAGAAAGCAACTGTTTATGAAATGTAGTTGCAAAATAAGACCATCATCTTGCAAAAATAGCTCTGTTCTACAGCTGCTTTTAAGATTCTGTATCAATAGAATGGTCCAAAGTAAAACAAATTGTTTAGGAAACCAGCACAAACATTTTAGTTAGGTTTACAGGACACAATGAAATTTCTTTGTTGAAATCTTGTGTAGTGGAGCCAGGTTTATGCTTTTCCATGCTCCATTCTCTGTTACATTGCCTGCTGGAGCCAATCTTTGCCACACTGCCTCATAAACCTTTACAGTAAATATTCCATTATTGGACACTGGGGTGGAGAGTGATGGAAGGGAATGTAATTGTTTTAGCTTTAAATTTACCCTTCAAATTTGTCTTTGACATACAGCACAAGAGCAGCCTGTAAGTCATGAAGATGTTCACATCTCTGGAGGCTGGATTGCATTTAAACCATTCCAGATGGATGAGGGAAGTGCCTTAGGAGAAGGAAGAAGCAATCCCACAACCCCTCTTAGTAACTCATCCCCTGCTTGACAAATCTTGCCACTGGGTCTTTGTAGTTAGTCCCACTGATCTGCTGCGATCCCCACCCCCAACTTCTGGTTTCATCATTAATGGAGATTGGAACCAGCTGGCCTCCCTCTTCTGTGTAAGGGGTTTTTATAGATGTGAAAATGATTATTCAGTTTTTCTTAAACTACTCTGCTGAATAATACTGTCCACTAACTTTGCCCATAAATTTTATTTTTCAGATCTTTCAGTGATCTTTCCGATGCTTCTCTAAATCTTTTGTAACTTACCATACTGGCTCTCAACTTGTGGAATTCTAGTTTTCATGGAACTCTAATACATTTCTAAGCATTTTTGAGATTAATGGAAGGACTACTCATTATTATACAATAGTCGCTTAAAAAATAAATATCCTTATTAAATCATTTTCTAAATCTTTGTGGTTTTCCTGACAAAAAGGAAAAAATACTCTCACCACTTTGTGCCAAGCTGTTAGCCCTCATCAGGTCAGGTAGAAAGCTTCTTTTTGAGAGATTTTTAATCTATATGGAAAATAAGAAAGATCATAAAAAATATAGAAATATATATTGGTGGAAATGAGGATCAACTGGGATGAACATAAGTGTGAGAGGCTTTCCCCATATCATGAAGATTCTTTTTGCTATTTTCTTATTTTCTTTATAATAAATGCAAAGAAAAAAGTTAAAAACACCTAAAATCACATCATTTTGAGGCATGAGGATTGGACATATTAATGACCATCTTTTTGTGTTTATTTTCAGGTACTTATACTTTATCTTAAATGTGATCATGTTATTTTTCTTTGTCCCTTTTTAAAATCATTTTTCTGTATGCATTCTTATCTTCACATGCTCTTCCTTCTCTCCCAAATATCTCTTTTATCCCTCCAGTCCTTTTTCACTGACATGTAATCATATTTGAGTATGTATTTAAAGGCTTATCATTGTTTGTCTTAGAGAAAATTATATAGTCTCTCATACACCTTGTTTTTCTCACTAAACAAATCATTATGGAAATTTCTGCCAGGCAACCCATACAGATTTAACTCATTTATTTTCATGGCTGCATAATGGTATGGCTGTAACTCAGTTGAGCCCCTCCTCCATGCATGTTTGTAAGATTCTTAGCTGCTATATCAGGTTAGATCTCCAGAATGTGGTTCCATAGCCAGTAATATATCAGAACAGGACAACAGAAGGCATTAAATGAAAGTAAATTTTCCACCTTACACGTAAATCTAGAGAAAAAAAAATACAAAAACTAAAAAAAGAAAAAGGAAAAGATTAAAAATAAAAACAAACAAAAAATAAAAAGGGAAAACTAATAAATCCAAAAACTGGTTCTCTGGGAGAAAAAAATCAGGAAAATTGACAAACCATTGACCAAACTGACACAGAAAATAAAGAAAAAACTTAAATACACAAAATTGGAGGTCACAAAGTAAAGGTTCAGAAAGAGAAAGCTTTAAAAATTATAAAAGACTACTTTGCACAACTCTCCGCAAATAAATTTAAAATGGATGAATTTCTGGTGTAATATGATTTTCCAGTAGAAATGGAATATCTAAATAGAGCAATTAACAGAGATGAAATAGAAAAATCAAAGAGCACTCCACTGTGAAGCCCAGATAACTTGACACAAGAATTTACTAAAACTTTAAAGATTAGTTTATCCTAATAGTACTTAAACTATTCCAGAATGTGGTTTAAAAATAAATCTTGCAAATTCTTTCTATGAAGTAAATTGATCTCAAAACTCAACAAAGTTTTGTGTACTTGAAATTAACATAGTCTTGTGTGTCAACTATCCTCAAGAAATCAACCGACAGAATTTGTACCCCAAAATAAAACTACTGGTTAGTCTCATGACCATCAAGTTAAAATGCTCCAAATAAAAATTAGAAATTTATTAGCCCATTAATAAAGACAAGACTAAATGAAGTTGTTTTCCTGCAATGTAAAAGTTCAACATTAGACGATCAGCTAATATCATCATTTTATTAGAAATAAGGAGAAAAATAGATGCAGAAACATTATTTGACAAAATTCAAAGTTCAATAAAAGAGAAAATGGTGGATAACTTCTGTACAAGGTAAAATATGTATACCTCCACCTAAAGCCAGTTTAACTCCATGGGTGAGCATTATAGGATTTCCTGCTAAAGTCACAAGCAAGGCAAACATCTCCACACTGTATTTGAGGTGGTAAGCCACGAATTTAGATATGACAAAGTAATTAGCAGTATAAGAATTGAAACAAAAAAGTAAAATTACCTCTATTTGCCGATGATATGATTATATATCTGGAGAGCCCCAAAGAATCAATAGGAAAGCTACTATAAACAAAAAGAATTTAATAAAGTAGTAATTTATGTTGCCATCACATAAAAATTAAACTAAAGTTAACTCTACAGGAAAATATATATTAATGTTCAATAGCATTCATCTTACTAGTGCCTCTCCAGATTCTAGAAAACCTCATTTCTTAGAAGAGTTTTCAGCAAGTGCTGATGGCAGTAATATTCATTCTGTTATTACATGTCCACAATAGATTTTCTTTGGACTTTGTACTTCAAGGTCAGTTTGGATATAAATTACATGGCTCTCATTTTCTTGAGCAATTTAGATGTTACTCAGTTGTCTCCTGGGATAAAGTATTGGTGTTGAAAAGTATAATGTCAATCTGATCTTTTCTTCCAAGTGACATAGTCTATTTGCCTACACACCCTCCCTTTTCTTTCTTAAATGTCCAATAGTTTTATTAGACAACATTTTGATATTGACTGCTTGGTTTGATTTTTTTTTTTTTTTTGCGGGTATGCAGAATGCCCTTTAGATATGTAGATTGAATTTTTCTTCTGTTTCAGGAAACTTTCATCGAATTGCAGATCATTTGGTGACTCCTATTGCATATATGCTGAAGTTTCTTTGCCTTTCTTCTATATCTGTCTGTCAAATCCTTTAAAAAACTTTTTTTTCCTTTTCTTTTTGTTTTTTAAAATTTATTTTCTACTGTTATTTCTTATATGGCATTATTATTTGCTCCTGTGTATGTCTTAATTCTTGACATGCTTTGTTATTATTTCTCATTTTTCTTCTGTCAGCTCTCTTTTGTCCGACTATCTCATTTCTGAGATTAAAAAAACTATGATTTATGCTGTTATTTTATGGTTTCTATAATTGTCTTAAATTCTTTTGCTGCTTTAAAAGTTATAAATACATTTGTATTTGTGCATGTATTTGGGAATACCTTTATTGTTTGCTGCAGTATTGTTCTGCTCTTACCTCACTTACTGCTTATAATAACTTTATAGGAAAATGAATTACAATTTTTTTTCAAGTGTTTTAGTGACATGTGGTTTCCTGAGTTTCTCAGGAAGGAAGGGCAAGGAGTCAGTATAGTTAGGCTAGATACTTCAAGGCTCTCTTTTGTTCTTATCGTGAAGCATTTAAAATATTACAATCTTGTACTGAGACCTGTCATCCATCCCCCTTTCTTCCCTTTTGCACCTCTCCTCTTGCTGCATCTACTGTTGGTGCGTCCCCCGCTGTTGTAACCCGCTCGTTGTCCTGGCATGGGCCATGGACCAAGCCAACCAAGGCTCTTGGTGGGGCTGTAGGTTCCCCCAAGATTTAGCTATGACTCTGATTTAAACCTTGATTTGAAGGTCAGTCCCTTAGCTCTCTGCTGGAGGGTCACTTTGCCCCCCATTCAGTGACCTGTTCCTCTCCATAAATAGGCCACCAGCACTCAGCTGTCTTCTCAGTGCCTGCTGACCCCATGCTCCTCGGAGGCTGATGGAGACAGGTTGGGTTGGGAGTGGCATGGGTAACTTTCTTAGTTCCTCTGTTGACAGCTGCCCTCATTGCCCTGGGGAATCTGGGTGCTTCTCTTGATGCACTGCCCCCTCTCCAATATCTGTGTTTTAACTGTTGAAATAGAATCTTTTTAGATAACTGCCTGTGTCTGATTCTCTTTTGACCATTTTTTTTCTGTGTATGTAAATACTGTATTTTGAATTTTTTTTTTTATTCTCCAGATTGTCAAACTTTGTGTTCAACAGCTTTTTGGTCTTTTAAAAGGCCTCCTTCTTACAATAGAAGGTCTGGATTTTGTATTTTAACTTCACTATGATTGCTAGGCATTTAATAATAACATTTAGAAATTTGTCTTCCTGATTTTTTGCTTGCTGTATCTCTCTTCCCTCTAGAGCAGCACATATGAAAAACTGTCATTGTGTTTGCCTAAATGCTTGCAGAAAGGATAATGAATATTCAAAAGTGTGTCATGGAGGTTGTAAAAGAAAATTGTCCCAAATCTGATCTGATCTGGGACAGATCTTTTGTGTGATGTAGTTCACAGGGAGAAAAAAAAATAACATTTCTGATAAAATGTGTAACCTATTTTCCAAGGAGCTTTAATGGAATTAAAATTTATTCTGAGAACCCAGTCACCTACATACTCAGCTGATACCTGTTAAGAATTTAATAAATTTTACCAACTATTCTTTTCTTTTTGACTTGAGCCAACCAATGATAATGTGACCCTATATTTTTCAGAGAGGGGCAAATTTGGCACCTAGGGAACATTCGGCAATGTGTGGGAACATTTTTTTGGTTGTCACAACAAGGTGAGGGGAATGGGGATTGCTACTGGCATCTAGTGTGTAGAACCCAATGATGCTGCACAGGACAGCCTCCCTGCCCCCCACCCCCATGAATTGTCAGGTCCAAAATATCGGTAGTGTTAAGCTTGAGAAACACTGATCTAGCCATTCTTTTTTCCAATAAATTTCTTAATGAATTTCTTTTTTTTAAATGTTTGTTTATTTTTGAGAGAGAATGGGGGAGGGGCAGAAAGAAAGAAGGAGACCTAGAATCCCAAGTAGGCTCTGAGCTACCAGTACGGAGCCCCACTTGGGGCTCGAACTCACTAATTGTGAGATCATGATCTGAGCCAAAATTAAGAGCTGCACGCTTAACTGACTGAGCCACCCAGATACCCCAACTCTTAATGAATTTCTTAATGAATCTTTGAGTTGGTATGTTGTATGCCTTTCCTCTTGGAACAAGATTTAGTAAAATTTTTATATATTCTCATGACTAATTTGCTTTAAGACTTTTGTGTGATTTTAAACAAGAGATTGGGGGACAAACCTCACTTAAATTCCTAAAAATGTTATCCTACTACACTCAGGCAGCTGAGACATGATCTGGGGTTAACGGATACATAATTCCCAGGCGAGGCAGGAAACTTCAGTCTTTTGCTTTAAGCAGGGACTTCTGGGGTCAGAGCTGATCATAAACTGGCACAGACCTGATATGCTGTGCAGATGTTGACTGTTGAGACTAAGCCCAGAAACATGTTCACTACTATCTCCTAATTCTTAAGTTCCTAATTCAGCTTGGCCCATAGCCCATTGACTTGCCTCCTGGTTGCCGTGGTGCTCAAATTTAATTTTTGTTCTCAAGAAATTTGTTTTCAACAGCATCTCTCAGTTGCCTGTCTCTCCTGTCACCAAGGAGACACTGCTCTGTGGACACTGCCTTTCTTTCTGACCAAATCTTGTGCTTGTAGAAATGAGCCTTCTTTGCCTCTCCTACCCCCAGGAAGGTCAAAGAGGAAAGTCAGATGGTGGGGTGGGGAGTGGGAAAACCCAAGTGCATGCTCATCTTGCCTGTGGGGGATGTAGAGAACACGCAAGATGGCTTGTGAAAAAGCACAGTCTTCTCTCTGAGTTTTGCCAAATACCTAGGAGAGGAGTGAGTGTACCAGATCTTCAGTTTTGCAAGGCAGATGGAGGTATTGGTAGTAACACCTGGGTTCACAAGAGGAAAAAGGCAAGAAGAGAAAGAAAATTCTACAGAGTTGTTTGAAAGAGACTTTGGAGGGTCTTCTTTCTCTATATTTTCATGGGAAATAGAAAATGTTTTTTAAAGACACAGTTCATGTAGCAGAGACCCTGCGTCTAAAGAAAACCAATACAGTTTTCTTTCTGGAAAAAAAAAAGAGGAAAAAAATAAGAGCTGAATATTCTTGTATTCAAGGGTACATAAAACTTATATGGAAGCTAGGGGAAAACATTTTCACAAGAAAATACTTTCCTTTAAAATGATGGCTTAAATGTACTTTTGCTTTGCTTGAGGAAAAGTGAGGACATTAGGAAAAAGTATGAGATTCTGAAAATATCCATTCCTTTAGACATCTTCTTCCACATGACTCTTAAATGAAAAATTAGGCACATTTCTAGGTATTCATGATTAGTACTTTGTGCTGTTGGCTCACATCTTGTATTTTATTTTTTTAGTAATAACAGGCTGCTGATTTTCTTCCAAGCACTCTCAAACCAGTAAGTGTTCAAATCCCAGCCAAACTGCCTGTAATAATCTAAAAATTCTCCTTTGTCCCAGCCAGCAGGCTCCCCTTCAATTTGCCTCTGATGCCTCTGCTCACTTCTCAACACTCTTCCCTTCACATTGCCTTTTTTTTTTTAAGAATAAAAATCTTAGTAATTCTTTGTGACACACCAATTTGGGCTACATTCTGAAGTCTTAATTATGTTACGATTTTTATTTATTTATTTATTTATTTATTTATTTATTTATTTATTCATTTTTTTTTTAACGTTTATTTATTTTTGAGACAGAGAGAGACAGAGCATGAACGGGGGAGGGTCAGAGAGAGGGAGACACAGAATCTGAAACAGGCTCCAGGCTCTGAGCTGTCAGCACAGAGCCTGACGCGGGGCTCGAACTCACGGACCGCGAGATCATGACCTGAGCTAAAGTCGGCCGCTTAACCGACTGAGCCACCCAGGCACCCCATGTTACGATTTTTAAAAGAAATTATTATATCTGGTCCAAACTTCCAAGTCACCTGTGCAGGTGTTATCATGCATAATATAGCAGTGGCATGGATTTGAAGGAGTGAATGTTCCTATCACATTTCTTAAGGTGGAAGATATTTTTGTAACAGAGAAATTAGGATATCTAATTCCATTCATGCAAACAATGGCAGCCACCAGAGGAAAATGAAATAAGGGCCATTATCTCTCTTAAAATATGGTACAGTACCTGACACTGGGGTAGAATGGTGAACAAGAGAGTATAGCATCTACTCTCAGGGGACTTGCATCTAATGGGTAACACCAGGATATTTAACAGTGTGGAATGTGGTCTGAAAGAGGAAGTAGAGTGAATGATGGGACTTTACAATAAGGGCTTTAACTTACTTGTAGGGGAAGTGGGACTCTTTTTTGAGAGAAGAAACATCTAAGCTGAACACCAAAGGAAACACCCTTCTCTGTTTGTCCATCCAAATGAGGAAAGTAATGTAGCTAAGGGCTATTGTGCAAAGCAGGACTTGGGCTAAGACCAGAAGATTTATCTGTGTTGTGTGTATCTGTATGTGACTAAATTTTAATATGTACATGTCTTAATGGGAATTAATAATTAACAAAACTATAAGGCAAAATCACTGTAGAGAAGTGGGTAAATGGTTTACCCTTCTTGAACCCCACACTCTTCTCATGTGGGACAAAATCTTTTCCTCCTGCTCAGCAGCAGGCCAAGTAGACCTGGCTTCCTTCAGTCTCCCTTTTGAGTGGGGATTATTATTAATCAAAATTGACTTTTTTAAGGTGTCTAAAGTTAACAACTAGAAAATTCTTATTAGTCTTTGCATTGAAGAGAGGCAGAGAACCTGTGATATCATTCCCACTTGGGATTTGTGTGTGTGTGTGTGTGTGTGTGTGTGTATGTTTAAAATTTTAATTTCAATATAGTTAATATACTGTGTTATATTAGTTTTTGGTGTACAATGTAGTGTGCACGAAATAATTCTATATATTACTCAGGGCTCATCATGATAAGTGTACTCTTAATCCCTTTCACCTATTTCACTCATCCCCTCTCCACGCCTCCCCTCTGGTAACCATCAGTTCTGTGTAGTTAAATGTCTGGTTTTTGTTTGTTTCTTTTTTTGTTTGTTTCTTAAATTCCATATATGGATGAAATCAAAAGGTAATTGCCTTTCTCTGACTTATTTCACTTAGTATTAGACCCACTAGAGACATCTATGTTATTGCAAATGGCAAGATTTCATTCTTGTTTGATGACTAATATTCCGTTGTATACACCACATCTGTTTTATCCGTTCATGTATTGATGGACGCTTGGGTTGCTTCTATAACTTGGCTATTGTAAATAATGCTGCAATAAATATGCATATATCTTTTCAAGTTAGTGTTTTCATTTTCTTTGGGTAAATACCCAGTAGTGGAATTACTGGATCATATGATAATTATATTTTTAATTTTTTGAGGAACCTCCATACCATTTTCCACAGTGGCTGCACTTTGAATTCCTACCAACAGTGCATGATGGTTCCTTTTCTCCACATCTTTGCCAACACTTGTTGATCCCTGTGTTTTTGATTTTAACTATTCTGACAAATGTGATATGGCATTTCATGGTAGTTTTGATTTACGTTTCCCTGATGATGAGTGATTTTGAGCATATTTTCGTGTGTCTCTTGGTCACCTGTATGTCTTCTTTAAAGAAATGTCTGTTGATGTCTTCTGCCCATTTTTTAAAAATGTTTATTTATTTTTGAGATACAGAGAGTGAGCAGGGAAGGGACAGAGAGAGAGGGAGACACAGAATCTGAAGCAGGCTCCAGGTTCTGTGCTGTTAGCACAGAACCCGATGTGGGGCTTGAACTCATGACCCAGCGAGATCATGACCTGAGCTGAAGTTGGATGCTTAACCGACTGAGCCACCCAGGGGGTACTTCTGCCCATTTTTAATTGGATTATTTGAGGTTATTTTTGTATTCAGTTGTATAAGTTCTTTATATATTTTGGATACTAACCCTTTATCATACATGTCATTTGTTAATATATTCTCCCATTCAGTAAGTTGTCTTTTAGATTTGTTGATTGTTTTCTTTGCCGTGCAGAACCTTCTTATTTTGATATAATCCCACTAGTTTATTTTTTCTTTTGTTTCTCTTGCCTCAGGAGACATACTAAGAAAATTTTTGTTATGGGCAATGTCAGAGAAATTACTGTTTGTGCTCTCTTCTAGGATTTTTATGGTTTCAGGTCTCACATTTAGGTCTTTAATCCATTTTGAGTTTATTTTTGTAAATGTTTAAAAATTTTGTAAATATTATGGTGTAAAAACGTGGTACAGTTTTATAGTTTTGCATATAGCTGTCTAATTCTCCAGCACCATTTGTTGAAGAGACTGTCTTTTTCTCATCGTATATTCTTGCCTCCTTTGTTGAAGATTAATTGAACATATGATTGTGGGTTTATTTCTGGGCTCTGTATTCTGTTCTATTGATTTGTGTCTGTTTTTGTGTCAGTATCATACTATTTTGATAAATATAGCTTTTTACTATATCTTGAAATCTAGGATTGTGATACTTCCAGTTTTGTTCTTCTTTTTCAAGATTGTTTTGGCTCTTTGGGGTCTTTTGTGATTCCATACAAATTTTAGGATTATGTGTTTTAGTTCTGTAAAAATGCTGGTGGTATTTTGAAAGGGATTGCATTAAATCTGTAGATTGTTTTGGGAAGTATGGACATTTTAACAATATTTGTTATCCCAGTCCATGAGCATGGAATGAATATTTTCTATTTGTATCATCTTCAATTCCTTCATCAATGTTTTATGGTTTTCAGAGTGCTATTCTTTCACCTCCTTGGTTAAGTTTATTCCTAGGTGTTTAATTCATTTTGGTGCAGTTGTAAATAAGATTGTTTTCTTAATTTCCCTTTCTGCTGCTTTATTATTAATTCTATAGAAATGCAATGAATTTCTGTATATTGACTTTGTATCCTGTGACTATCTGAATTCTATCAGTTCTAGTAGTTTTTGATGGAGTCTTTAGGGTATTTTGTATGTAATATGTCATTTGCAAACAGTGAAAATTTTACTTGTTCCTTACCAATTTGGATGCCTTTTATTTCTTTTTCTTGTCTGATTGCTATAGCTAGGATATCTAGTACTATGTTGAATGCAAATGGTGAGAGTAGACATCCTTGTCTTGTTCCTGATCTTAGGGAAAAACTCTGTTTTCCACCAGTGGGTATGATGCGAGTTGTGGGTTTTTCATATATGGCCTTGATTATGCTGAGGTATGTTTTCTCTAAATCTACTTGGTTTTAGGTTTTTTTTTTTAAATCATGAATAGATGTTGTATTTTGTCAAATGCTTTTTCTGCATTTACTGAAATGATCATATGGTTTTTATCCTTTCTCTTATTGATGTGATGGATCATGTTGATTGGTTTGCAGATATTGAATCACCCTTGCATCCAAGGAATAAATCCCACTGATAATAGTGAATGATTACTTTTAAGGTATTGTTGGATTTGGTTTGCTAATATTTTGCTGAGGATTTTTGTACTTATGTTAATGAGAGAGATTGGCCTGTACTTTTCTTTCTTTCTTCTTTTGTAGTGCTATTTTACTTGGTTTTGGTATCAGCGTAATGCTGGCCTCATAGAATGAATTTGGAAGCTTTCCTCTCTCCTCTGTTTTTTTGGAATAGTTTGAGAAGAGTAGGTATTAACTCTCTTTAAATGAATTTACCTGTGAAGTCATCTAGTCCTGGACTTTTATTAGTTGGGAGGTTTTTATTACTACTGAAATTTCATTGCTGGTAATAGGTCTGTTCAAATTTTCTTTTTCTTTCTAATTCAGTTTGGGGAGGTTGTATGTTTCTAGGAATTTACCTACTTCTAGGTTGTCTAATTTTTTGGCATACAACTCTTTTATAATATTTTCTTACAATCCTTTATATTTTGTGGTGTCAGTTGTTATTTCTCCTCTTCAATTTATTATTGTGTTTATTTGAATCCTATATCATGTTTTTTTGATGAGTCTGTCTAAATGTATATCAATTTTGTTGACCTTTTCAAAAAAACATCTGGTTTCACTAATCTGTTCTATTTTCTTAGTTTCTATTTCATTGTTTCTTCTCTAATCTTTATTGTCTTCCTTCTACTGTTTTGGGACTTGGTTTGCTCTTTTACTAGCTTCTTTACGTGTAGGATTAAGGTGTTTTTTTTTTTTTGAGATTTTTCTTATTTCTTAGGTAAGCCTGTATTGCTATAAACTTCCCTCTTAGAACCAATTTTACTGCATCCCAAAGATTTTGGACCTTAGTGTTTTCGTTTTCATCTGTCTCCATGTATTTTTTTTAAATTTCTTCTTTGATTTCTTGCTTGATCCATTCATTATTTAGTAACATATTATTTAACCTCCTTATATTTGTGCTCATTCCAGATTTTTTCTTGTGGATGATTTCTAGTTTCATTGTGTGTGATCAGAAAAGTTGCATGGTATGACTTCAATTTTTTTGAATTTGTTGAGACTTGTTTTGTGGTCTAATATGTGATTTATTCTGGAGAATGTTCCATGAGCACTTAAAAGAATGTGTATCTTGCTGTTTTAGGCTGGAACATTCTGAATATATCTGTTAAGCCAATCTGGCCCAGTATGTCATTCAAAGCCCCTGTTTCCTTGTTGATTGTCTGTTTGGACGATCTGTCCATTAATCTAAGTGGGATGTCAAAGTCTTCTACTATTATTGTATTGCTATCAATTAGTTCTGTTGTTTGGTTTTCACTGTTCTGTGTATTTGGGTGCTTTATTGTTGGGTGCATAAATATTTACAGTTGTTATATCTTCTTGTTGGATTGTTCCCTTTATGACTATATGGTGTCTTTCTTTGTCTCTTGTTATAGTCTTTGTTTTAAAGTCTATTTTGTCCAATGTAAGTATTGCTACCTCAAGTTTCTTTCACTTGAATTTGCATTATAAATGCTTTTCCATCCCTTCACTTTTATTCTGCATATGTCTAAAGGGTCTCAAATGAGTCTCTTGTAGGCAGCATATAGATGGGTTTTGCTTTTTTATTCATTCCATAATCCTATGTCTTTTGATTGGAGTTTTTAGTCCATTTGCATTCAAATTAATTATTGATAGATATGTATATATTGTTAGTTTGTTATTGTTTTGTGGTTGTTTTTTGTACTTTCTCTCCAGTCCTTTCCTCTCTTGCTGTTTTTCATGGTTTGTTGGCTTTTTTAGTGACATACATAGATTCCTTTCTCTTTATTCTTTGCATATCTATCGGTGGGTTTTTGATTTGTGGTTACCATTCAGTTTATATATAACATCTTCTGTATATAGCAGTCAATATTAAGTTGATGACTGCTTAATTGTGAACCCATTCTTTAGTCCTCTCACCCTCCACATTTTAGGATATTGTATCCTGTTTTACATCCTTTTCATTTTGTGAATCCCTTGACTGATTTTTACAGATATGCTTATTTTTACTATTTTTGTGCTTGCAACTTTTTCTACTCTCAGTTATGGTCTTTGCACTTGAAAAGTCCCCTTTAATATTTCTTGTAGGGCTGGTTTAGTGGTCATGAAGTCCTTTAGTTTTTGTTTGTCTGAGAAACTTTTTATCTCTATTCTGAATGATAGCCTGGCTGGATAGAATATTCTTGGCTGCAGACTCTTCCCGCTCAGTACTTTGAATAGATCATGCCACTCCCTTCTGGGCAATAAAGTTTTGCCTGAAAAATCCACTGATAGCCTTACAGGGTTTCACTTATATGTAACTGTCTTCTCCTGCATTAATTTTTTTTTTATCATGACTTTTTGCCATTTTAATTACTGTGTGTTTTGGTGTGGACTGCCTTGGGTTGATTTTATTGGGGGGGGGGTCTCTGTGCCTCCTGGATCTAGATTTATGCTTTATTTCCCAGATTAGGGAAGTTTTCAGCTATTTTTTCTTCAAATAAATTTTTAGTCCCCCTTTTTCTCTCTTCTTTCTGTGATCCCTGTCATGCAAATGTTATTGTGCTTGATGGAGTCACTGAGTTCTCTAAATCTATTCCCATTTTGCATAATTCCTTTTTCTTTCATTTGCTCAGCTTGATTACTTTCCATTATTCTGTCTTCCAGGTCATTATTTTGTTCCACTGTTTCCTCTAGCGTGCCATTTATTCCATCAAGTGTATTTTTAATTTCATTTATTTTGTTCTTCATCTCTGATTGGTTCTTTTTTTTTATCTCTTTATAATGGTCTCACTGATCTCCTCCACTCTTTTCTCAAGTCCAGTGAGTATCTTATGATCATTACTTTAAATTCTCTATTGGGAATATTGTATTTGTTTCACTTAGATCTCTTACTATGGTTTTGTCCTGTTCTTTCATTTGGGACACATTCCTCCATCTCTTCATATTGTCTACCTCTCTGTGTCTGTTTCTATGTGTTAGGAGAGTCAGCTTTGTCTCCTGTTCTTGAAGGTAATGGCTTTATGAGGAAGATATCCTGTAGTGCCCTGCACTGCAGTGTCTCCTGTTCCCCAGGACCTAGCATTTCAGAGAGTGTCTCCTATGTGTGCTGTCTGTGCCATGCTGTTGAGTCCTGGCTACTTTTTTCTTTAGTCCATTTGTCTGCCATGGCTCTCTATGCTTGTTGTGGGCAGTGTTTGGTCCCCAGCCAGGTGGGGCACATTTTAATAAAGTGTGCTCTGGTCTGTTTGGAAATGAGGATTGTCATTTACAAAACTGAGGTCCAGTAAAACACATGGGCCAGGAAATGAGGTGTTGGTAGGGTTCCACTGGTCTTCTGGGGGAAGGGGTTTGCAGCACCAGGGAAAGCATGACTGGGAAGGGTAGATCTGCTGAAGTGTGGGGCCAGGCCTTGGTGTACAAGTTAGGTAGTGAATGTTGACACTGCACTGGTTCCTGCAGGTGTCCACATGTTTATACTGGGGGCTGGGGGAGGAAAACAGTGCTACCAGTTCCTTTTCTGGAGGGGTCTCCCCAGATGCCTGCATCTCTGGGGCATGCTCTAAGATGAGTAAATGACTTTCCCTCCAGTCTGTCCTGCACATTTTTCACATTTTATTTTATTTTATTTTATTTATTTTTAAATATTTATTTATTTATTTTGAGAGAGAGCACACATACAAGCAGGGGACGAGCAGAGAGAGAGAGGGAGAGGGTGAGAGAGAGAGAGAGAGAGAGAGAGAGAGAGAGAGAGAAAATGAATGAATGAATCCCAAGCAAGCTCCATGCTTAGCATGGAGCCTGATGCAGGGCTCAATCTCATGACCCTGGGACCATGACCTGAGCTGAAATCAAGAGTCAGATGGTTAACCGATTGAGCCACACAAGTGCCTCTGCCCCAAACATTTTTCAAACTGCTTTATCTCTTCTGGCTCTTTGTCATGCTGTCTCTTTAAGGGTGAGAACTCCACTTCTTAATGCCATCCAGGTTCTCCCAGAGTAGAACCCTCCAATTTTTAAAATTCCAGCCTTTGTCTCACTGGTTGTAAGAACTCATGAGATTTGGTTCCTCTTGCTTTCCAAGATAAACGTTATAGGGATTCATCTTCCCCATTCAGTCTCCCCAGTGAAAGTCTGTTTTTCACCTTTCTCTGCACTATTGGCTCCCTCCCCACTGTGGATGGATACGGTCTGTTTCACTCCCAAATCTCATCTTCACCTTTCTTACTTTCTTCAATGTGGCTTTTCTCTACCTTTAGTTGTGGAGTTTGTTCTGCCAGTCTCTGGGTCATATTCTGGGTTATTTATGCCAATGTGAATGTTATCTAGTTGTATGAGATGAAGCAAGTTTAGGATTCTTCTACTCCACCATCTTCCCTGCCTCCTCCAGCCCATCTAGTGTATTTCTTGTCTCGGTTATTGAGTTCTTCATCTCTGATTGGTTCTTTTTATGTTTTATGTCTCTTTGTTAAGGGTTTCACTGCGGTCCTCCACTCTTTTCTCAATCCAGTGAGTATCTTTATGACTTTTACTTTAAATTTTCCATCAGACATATTACTTATCTACATTGTTTAGGTCTCTTGCTGTGGTATTTGGGACATAATCCTCTGTCTCCTCATTTTATCTAGCTCTCTGTTTCTATGTATTAGTCAACTATATCTTCTGCAGTGCACTGTCCCCTGTTCACTAGAATCTGGTGTTTCAGGGATGTCTCTTATGCGTTGCATGAGTACCCTACTATTGTGGTTGAGCCGCTTTTGCCTTCATCCCTGTTGTCTGCAGTGGCTCTCTTTGCCTGCTGTGGGCAACATTTGGTCCCTGTGTTGTCAGTAAGTCATCATGAGTTTGAGTTGAGTCAGACCAGGCATTTGCCTGAGATGTGTGGCACCAAACTACGGGGTGCTTTTCCTGTGTTGTGCCCTGAGAAGTTTTGTTGGTGGGTGCAGCCTGAAGTCAGACCACATGTCTGCCCCAGCCCACTAGTGGGACCTCAGTTGGACTGGTGTGTGTGTGTCATGTGTTGTTATCCTCCCTTCTCTCCAGGGTAGGAGTTACTTTGGAGTGGTGCTGGCCCCTTTCAGGGCTGCTTGTACCCTGGCAGCCTTGTGGCACTGCTTTGGATAAACTCTAGCCAATGTCCTATTGGAGGGGCAGGTCTTCAGGAGACACAGGGACCAAAGCATGCCAGGTTGGAAGGTGCAGATCTGCAGAAGCACACAGGGCAGAGTGAGTGGTGTTAGCAAGTTAGATGGACGGTGTTGTTGCTTGGCTGGTTACCACAGGGGTCTATGTGTTTAGGTGATGGTAGGAAGTGGAGATAAATGGCATCTGCCAGCTCCTTTTTTCCTGGAGAAGTCTCCCAAAGATCTTTGCCCCTCCAGCACGTGCTCTGAGATTAGTGAACAAATTTCTCTCCTGTATACCCCAGGCATTTTCAGAAGTGCTCCTCCTATGCTGTATCTCCATGGGGCTGTTTGTTGTACTATCTCTTTAAAGTCAGGGACTTAGTTTCCTCTCACCCTCTCTGCTTTCCCAGAGCTGAGCCTGCTGATTTTTAAAGTTCAAGATGTTAAGCCCCACTGATTATAAAAGCCCATGAAATTCAGCTTCTCTGGTTTTCAAAGCCAAATGTTATAGGGATTTTTCTTCTTCCTGTAGGCTCTCCATGCCTGGGATGCCTGGAGTGGCTCTCTCCCCTCTCCATACCTGTGGTATCTCTCCTTCCTATAGACTGCCCCATGGGTCCATTTAGCTCCTGGCCACATCTCTGCCCTTCCTACCCTCTTTGATATGGCTCTTCTATACACTGAGCTGTGGAGAGTCTGTTCTTTCCCTCTTTGGGTTGTTTTCTGTTTTTTTTTACATCGATATGGGTGTTATCTAGTTGTATCTGTGGCATGAGGTGAGCTTAGGATCCTCCTACTCTGCCATCTTCCCAGGAAGACTTCCATATATATATTAAGAAGCACTTTCAGAAATAACTCCTGGTAGATCTGGGCCTGGTTCTCTCTGGGTTGTGATCTTCAACTCTGGCTGTAACTAACAAGTGTGTAAAACTGCAGCTGCTCTAGTTCACACAAGACTCATCTACTCACAATTTCTAGGCATGAGGCTCTGGTATTGGTAATAAAAACGCTCCCCAGGTAATTTTAATGGCAGCAAAGTTTGATGTACATTGTATCAGGGGGTGGTATGCCAGGAAAATTTAAGTTCATCTGGTCTCTTAGCCTCGACAGGCAAACAGGGAGCCAGAATCTGCAGGTATTAGGCAGGACCGTGCAATTATAAAAAATCTGTGAGGATGGCAAGATCTCCCTCAAAGAGCCCACTGGATTCCATCCTGTCTTCCCTCCTGTGTATCATGGAGGTATTCATGGGCATTTGGAAGCTTGGACATGCTTCTGTGTAATTCCCCATCTCTGTCTTCCTGTGCAGTGAGGTGTCTTCTTTAAGTACATTAAAGGAATGTTGTCCACCACCTTTCTGTCACTTGCACACTGTCACAGATAGAGAAAATATTTGAAACATTAGAACTGTGACAGAATGAGATTTTCTTTCCTTTACTCACTTCTTTACTTCTATTCCTTACCCCTGTAGGATATGGGAGCCTTGCTAAAAGTAAGGAGTTGATTGTTAGCACAATAATATATTTATGTTTTGTCGTGAGAGGCAGCTAACAATAGCAAAAAGAAGAATTGTTTGTCATTATAAACATTCCACTCTGAAGACTCTGACTTTATTTCTTATGATGGATTACATGTACATGCCCTCCAGACAACACGGACATGAATAACAATATTGAAGATTTATGAAAGCAGCAGTGATTTGTTGGCTAAATGTTTCCAATAATTACTTCCATTTTTAATACATGTTCTTAAAAATAACTTGTAACATTAAAAAAAAATAACTTTAATAATACATACTTACTGAAGGAAAATCAGAAAATACAATAGAAAAAAACGCTATAATCAGAAAAAAATGGTTAATATTCTTCCATGTTGAGAGCCTTCTAGAAGCATCTTTGCAAATGTACATTTGCATACATGTTTATTGACAGGTTCTCTGTACCAGGCCTGAATTATTTTCAACCAGCTATATTCCTTCTTCTCTCTATATATGAAGGATGGGATGTCCAGTGCAGACAGCACTTCCTGTGTTCCTCCATTGCCATATCATCTAGCTTTCATCAAGGCTTGGCCAATGAGAAACCTTCATGAGTTTGGAGGCAGGAAGAAAAGGAGAAGCCAGGATGTTTTAGCCCCTTCTCTCTGCCTTGAGCAACACCTCCTCCAGTTTCTGTGTCACAGGACTGATAATGTCCTAATTTCCATCAGCCGACCTTGGTCTTTAGGCTATACTATTACCACCTTCCCTTTGTCCTTATAGCCTAGGGTCTGGGTAGTGGTTTCCTGCTCTTGCTAATATGTCATCTCATTTCCCCCTGATTTCTCAACTATTTCATCACCTGCATATCCAGTTCTCTGATTTAAATTTAAATTCTTTTAAATGCTAGTGTGATTCCTGTGCACCTGGATGGATATTGATGGCTATAGGTTGATAGTGATATAAAAGGAATATTACACTTATATAAGGAAATATCACAATTGAATTCTGTATTTAATCACAACTGGCTCTGACTAGTTGAAGTTCATTAAAGACTATGAACTTTGACCCTGGAACTAATTGAAGGCCCTGATCAGTGAGCTGTGGGGTTTGTTGTTATCAATTGTTTACAGGCAGTGGACTCATTTTCGGTGCTTATTTAGTAGATTTTTTTTTTTTTTTGCATTTAAAACACCTCATTCTCCCCTGTCAACACACTGCTCAATTGCTCAATGATTTCTTTACTACCTTAGGATCCCCGCCTGGGAAGATTATAGACACAACTTGTTTTTTGTTTTTTGTTTTTCTTTTAAGGCTCTGGTAGTCTTTGTTTTATTGTTTGACACTAAAATCCTATTTTACAATATGCCTTTTCCTCTGTTCAGTATTTTATGACTTACCACAACAAATGTATTTGTAACATTTCAATGCTGTAATTTCCACATTGCTAAACATTTAGTTTGTTTCAAGTTTTTTTGCTTGCTGTGATTAACACGTTCACAGTTAAGTATCTGAAACTATTTTCAATTATTCAAGTTGTAAACTTTTTGAGCAACTTTTTACTAAAGGGTTCAAAAGACTTCTCCTTTGAGATGCAAGCTCAGAGAGAGTAAGAACTGACTGACAGAAAAGCTAAATGGAAAATAAACAGTAGTGGTTATCTTCAGTGATCTTTTATTATTCATCTACTCCCTTATCCCTTTGTTAAGGTGTCCAACCATGCTCAACTCAGTCGACATGTCTCAGTGGAAGCTGATTTCACCCAAGCTCCAGGGTAGGTCTGTGTTTAAACCTACCCCCCTTGCCTAAGATTGGTTTAGAAATTGTCAGATGACTCAATCTGTGCCAATAAGCATCCAGGAGAGGTTTGCTAAAGATGATGGGGAAAGTGCATTCTTCCTAATCTGGGAGTTTTCTGTTTTCTTCTGGTTGTTGTGTGGCCCAGAAGTTCTGTATTCATTTCATATCCAGCCTCAGTAGGAAGCCACACATACCAGAGGGAGAACAGCAGGGAGCCAGAGACACAGATAATGTCAACTCTGAAATCTGTTCAGTCTTCTAGACTTCCAGTCATGCAAGCCAGGAGACTTTCTTACATTTGAAGACAGGTTGAATTTTTCTGGTATTTCTTGATCAAAGAATCCAAATTTGTAAAGTAAATTAGCAAAATAAGTACTAGAGATAAGTGCTAGTGCTAATATTTAAAAATGAAGAGAAAGAAAATGAAGAAAAAAATCTAAGTGATTATATGTCAACTAATTTTAAGCATTATTTTTATATCTGACCAAAAAATTAGAGACACATTGATTCAGAATAGATATATTTATTTTTAACAAGTGTGGTTCTGGCATATATGTCTGTTGATTTTTTTTTAATAATTTTTTTCATGTGTATTTATTTTTGAGAGACAGAGAGAGCATGAGTGGAGAAGGGGCAGAGAGAGAGGGAGACACAGAATCTGAAGCAGGCTTTGAGCTGTCAGTACAGAGGCCGATGCGGGGCTCAAAACCTTGAACTGTGAAATCATGACCTGGGCTGAAGTCAGATGCTTGAACTGTCTGAGCCACCCAGGTGCCCTTATGTCTGTTGATATTTTTATTTATGTTGGCAAATAAGATGAAAGTGAAACAGCTTTGATGTATATTAGAACTTCGTTGGTTCATCAAAGGGATGAGAGACTTTTTGCTTAATTGGATGATACTTTTAGAATACTGGAATAATATTTCCTCAATTTTGTGTGTATGTGTTCTTTACAATGTAATGGCTACATTATGTTATGATGCCTTTAAATTTGATGGATGTTAACATTTTATCTATCATGTTAAGTCTAGACCTCAGGTTCTCTATTGTCGTAAATAATTTTATTGAAACACAGCTGTGTCATTTATTTACATACTGTCTGTGTCTGCTTTCTCACTGTCACAGCAGTGTTGAATAGTTGCGACAGAGATCTTGTCCTGTAAAGTCTAAAATAGTGCTTACTATCTGACCTTTTATAGAAAATGTTTGCTGAATCTTGGTCTTGGATGATCAACAAAAGAGTAAATCAAACCCTGATCTACCTAGTAGAACAGCTGAAGTCAATAGCCACATTGGCCAACTCCTGCGTTAGTGTCCTTCCTTTGTCTCACACCAGCCCCCTCCCCCTGCCCTGTTGTCCCTTCCTATGCTGATCAGCTGACACTGGTTAAATCTGGGGCTTGGAGGAAGAAGGGGAAACATTTTTCAACTCCAACTTTGTCTGTTTAAAAGACATTTGCCTTAATGCAATTCTTCTAGTGTTGCAAGTGCTTCCTATTTTACTATTTTATCACTATGATTTCATACTTTTGTAAATAAAATACTTATTTTTAATATCTCTTTATTTCTTTCTGAATAAATATAAACTTAGTTGGCTGTGAGCCACACTATATGTCAGATATGGACAGATATGGTCCAACATGAGTTCCAAAGATTTATGATTTTAACAAGAGTAGTATTGTGAAGCTATGTGTAACAAGAGATCTTTGGGCTATTGAAACCACAAGTAGCTTGCTGTCCCTGGAGAGACCACTGACTTGACCAACGACTTGACCTTCGTTATCCCAGTGTGTCTCACCTGCGTAGAGTTACCAAGGGTATTTGTTAAAATGGATTTTACACATAAAATGTAGATTTACAAAGGCTCATTGAATCAGAACTTGTGGGACATAGGGCCTATGAACTTGTAGCAAGTATGTTTAATCAAATATTAAGAAATCATCGTGACTTTCCATGTGACATTGGATAGTCTTTGGGCCTCATTTTATAAAATGAAGGGTTTAGGTTCTATGATTTTATGTAATATATTAAGATTGGTTGTTTTTTCATAGTGCAGGAGACTCTAACGTGAAGGGGGCAGAAACAATAATTATTCCTTTAACTCTGTTGTTTGTTTAAAAATACACGCACACATCCCTTTGTGCTGAAAGCATTCTAATGCACGCACTTCTCTTGCCATGTGTTTTTGGCAATGGGAGGCATTTATGGCAGGACTCCTGTTTATACACAAACTCTCGGGCATCAGGAGCATCCAGACATGTTCTAGATGAAAGCATCCACCCTGTACCTGCTGCATTAGCTGGTGCAATAGTGGAAAAGCCTCATGGGACACCATAAAGATGGAGTGTGCTATCTGATGGGCGCTGCAGATGTGCTCAAGGTTGTCACAGTGAACCATGCAGGTGGCTTGCTTCAACTGAGTGCACCAGATGCATATCCTTACAAAAGGTTTCTGCTACCAGCGATGAGTCAGATTGGTGACATGGGAAATAAACAACACCAAGACTCTCACTCAGCTTGTGTTTACTGACCAATTTCCACTCTCTCTCTCTCTCTCTTTTCTACAGGAACTCCACAAGTTGCTTGGTGGCCAAAAGTTTGGTAGTTTCTATAAATACTTTAAGATCAGAAAGTGTAGGAAGATATCCACAAATTAATGTCATGGTAGCTAGCTAAGAAGCAAAAGTTGAACTACAGAAATTATGTTCCCATTATAATATTTCCAAATAGATAAAATTGCCTCTTTAATGTCTTTGTAGTACAATGTGGGTCATCTTGCTAAGCCATCTTTTATAGAATGTTTACTTTTCATGTTTCACTTCTTGCTGCTTAGGCCCGTACAACCTCTTCTTCTATGCCTGCTGTTTTCCTGGATGTTTTAGCAGGAACACCTTAACTCAAATATGACAAAACCTCTGTCTGCCTGCCAATGGAAAATCAGTTGCCACAAGGCAGACATGTGGTAAAAGGAAGGCAGAAAAGAACTTGGACTCCTAGGTTGCTCTTAAATTACTGCCAGCTTTCACTCAAACTTTTCCAGGAACGGATTGTGGAAAAGACTTGGTGTGTGTTCTTGCCAATGAGCATTTCACAACATAGTCTCCATGTACCAAGCCTGCTTCCGTGCAGATCGAAGCAGAGTCTGGTGGCGAATGGGGAGTTGGCGACCTCTCCTCTGTCCACATGAATACTCCTCACTGCCCTCTTCATTAAGATTCAGAGAATCCAAGATGAAGGAAGATGGAATGAATTCTGAGATCCTAAAAAAGAATTTTCCAGATAGAAAAAGATTTCTAAGGTACTGTTAAAATTAGGAACATTTTCTAAGTAATAATACCTAAAACAAATTAGGTACATTGGTTTGCTAGGGCTGCCATACCAAATACCACGGACTAAATGGCTTAGCAACAGGAATTTCTCACAGTTGTGGAGGCTTTGAAGTCCACAATCAAGGTGTCAGGTTTGGTGTCTCCTGAGACCTCTGTCCTCAGCTCGCAGATAGATGCTTGTCTACTCCGTGTGTCCTCACATGGTCATTCCTCTGTGCAAGTGCATCCTTGTTGTTTTCTCTTTTTGGGTGTCCAAATTTCCTTCTCTCATAAGGACACCAGTTACATGGGGTTAGAGCCCAGGCCATTGGCCTCATTCTAACTTAATCACCAATTTGAAGGCCCAATCTCCAAATATAGTCACATTTAGAGGTACTAGAGGTTAGGGCTTCAACACATGAATTTTGGGGGATAAAATTTAGCCCATTACACTAACCCAGATTACTAGTAGCCCATGAAAAAGATCTAGCACAGAATGATCTTGACTTTCTAATAATACCCAATTTGTTTTTGGCTTTTCTAATAAGCCAAATGCACAGGATTTGAAAAGTCAGCCTTATTTCTTTTTTTTTTACTCTGACTCCATGGGCTGCATTTGTTGATAAACTTCCGCCTTGCTGTGTTTATTTGATGAGTTTCCTTTTTGCAGCTTTCCTAGAGTAATTGGAAGTGACACACTTGCATCCACTGACTGTTCTTTTGTCCTACCTCAGCTGTCTTTCCTGTGGTCACACCTGTGACCTCATCCACATCAGGAATGAATACTGCTGAAATCTTGACTCCTTGCATCCACTAGTCTATTATAGACATCTCATTCAGTGATTCTTTGACCTTATTGAGATCTTTAGCCCATTGGCCTTACTCATTAACAGTCCTCCCTTCCACCTCCACCAGGTTTCTCTTCCTTTCCTATCTGGCTTAAGATTCTAAGATCCATCACTAGAATTACCTTTGTTCCCTTTCTCCCTCCAGGGTTGATAGAATTACAATACTGGTAAAACCAAATCCTCTGTTTCCTGCTTGCCTTTCCCCCTAGCAGCTATAGAAAAATGAAACTTTTTTTGGGGCGCCTGGGTGGCTCAGTCGGTTAAGCGTCTGACTTCGGCTCAGGTCATGATCTCACGGTCCGTGAGTTCGAGCCCTGCGTCGGGCTCTGTGCTGACGGCTCAGAGCCTGGAGCCTGTTTCAGATTCTGTGTCTCCCTCTCTCTCTGACCCTCCCCCGTTCATGCTCTGTCTCTCTCTGTCTCAAAAATAAATAAACATTAAAAAAAATTTAAAAAAAAATGAAACTTTTTTTTACTGTTTTCACTTCAGAGTCCTAGCATGTAGAAAGAATAATCCTCTCTACCAAAGATGTCCATGTCTCAAATCAGAGAAGGTGATGTGATGTGATGACTGAGGCATGGCAGAGTAGGAGACGTGGCAGTGAAAATAGGTCCAAAATTTGATGCTACACTGTTAGCTTTGAAGGGGGGGGTGGGGGGAGGGATCATGATCAAAGAATTCAGGCAGCCTCTAGAAGCTGGAAAATGCAAGGAAATAGATTTTCTCCTAGAGCTTCCAGAAGGAGTGTGGTCTTGCTGACATGTTGATTTTAGCCCAGTGAAACCCATTTCAGAGTTTTGACCTCTAGCACTTAAGATAATAAATTTGTGTTAAGCTACTATGTAATTTGTTACAGCAGCAATAAGAAACCAGTTCAAAGAACAAACCTCAAATGGCCACTGAACACCGTGTGACATTTGTACCTTCCAGTATGCTTGGTTTTGTATTCTCCAAAATAGAGTTCTTTTCTATTCTCCAAAATAGGAGTTCTTCCCACCTTAGCAGCTAACATTGCCTTGTATTTCATTGAGAACCTGACTCCCATTATAACTGATACATGTATTTACTTGCTCAACTCCTTGTATATATAATCAATGTCCCAACCTCATTGCCACATCCTCACTGCCACATTTTTGGCCCCTGGCCATGCCACTATCTTCAAGGAAAAAGGATGGAATAAGAAGAGGAAAATCAACATTCTATTTAAAAAATTAATTTAGCTTAATTTAATTTAATTTTAGAGAGCATGAGCAGGGGAGAGGGGCAGAAGGAGAGAGAGAGAGAATCTCAAGCAGGCTCCATGCTGATTGTGGAAGCTTGATTCCAGGACCCTGGGATCATGACCTGAGCTGAAATCAAGAGTCAGAGGCTCAACCAGCTGAGCCACCCAGGCACCTCAACATCCTACTCTTCAATGTTAATTGAGTGTCTGCCTGTGTTATAACATATCTGTAGTATGTAAACCCAAGCTTCTTCATATTTGTATGCAAAGAACAATTCCTGCTTTAATATTAAAACTTATTTTTTAATTATAGTCCAAAGAAGTGGCGCTTTTGTGTTAAAGAATTACTTCCTGGACAAAGACATTACAAAAAATATGAATATAACAAATTCTTTCCTTTCGGGCCCTCACAGATTGTGGTGTTGCCATGGGTCACTGCCCTGTCTGGTATTACTGGTATTGTACAAACAAGTCATATCCAAAGTCTCACTTCTGCAGAGATATACCTGATGTGAGGATCTACATCTTTGATATGGAATGGAAGAAGGCAAAAGTGATGAGTTTTTACACCATGGCCACATGGTGTCAGATGAATATGAACAGCTCTCTGTTTTGAAGCCCTGGAGGCTTCCTCTGTGCCAACAAGTACATGGTGAAAAGTTGTGCAAAGATGGCTTTCACATTCAAGCACGCCTCCACCCCTTCCAAGTCATCCATATCAACAAGATGTCGTCTCCTGCTGGGACCATACAGACAGGTATGTGGGGTGCCTTCAGAAGCCCTCAGGGCACAGTAGCTAGAGTCCATAATGATCAAGTCATTATGTCCATCCTTACCAAGCTGAAGAATAAAGAACATGTGGCTGAGACCCTACATAGGGCCAAATGCAAGTTCCCTGGCTGCCAGAAAAATCACATCCCCAAGAAGTGGGGCTTTACTAAATTTAATGTAGATGAATTTGAAGACATGATGGCTGAAAAGTGGCTCATCCCAGATGACTTTGGGGTCAAATACATCCCTCATGATGGCTTCCTGGACAGATGGGAGGCCCTACACTCATGGGAAACTTGGCACTGCCCACTTATTCATGCCCACAGATAAATCCTATTTCCTGTTAAAAAAAAAGGATATATCCAACGATAATCAGTGACTTGAACTCTTTACCATAATGACAAGCATAAGTCAACATAATACCTGTACCTGTTACATTAATTTTGGGTTTTTTTATTGCTTTTAATCATAATTTAAAAAATTTATTAATGATTTTTATAGGGCATATAAGTGCATATATGTAGTTTGAAAAGCAACAGATGAACACATGTATATATATATATATATATATATAACTGTACATATACATATATATGTATATATTAAAAAATTTATAAATTAATAAATATGTATATGTGTGTATGTGTATACACACACACACACACACACATCTAGTTTAAGAGAGAAATTTTGAAGATTCTCTGTGTTTCTACCTCATGGCAACCTCACTTCATCCAGGTTAACCACTGTCCTGAAATTTGTGTTAATATTTTCCTTTTCTTTATAGTTTTACCACCTGTACAAAATGTGACCAGACATCTAGTTCACCTAAGACAATCCTGGTTTAAGAATGTTATCCCTGAGTAATTATTAACAGTATTCCTTTTTACTGTCAAACATCCTGTTTTGGATGATCTAAATTATATATGGACACAGACTTTATGTGTAGATTGCTATACAGTGGGTTACTTAGTTTAGAAACTCAGTGGCAAAGAAGAAATCTAATTTTGTAAGAAAAGGGCATTATTTCCATAGTTAGATAAAGACTCCCAGAGAGTCTTGAGGTCATGATTTGGCTTCAGTGTGTATGAAATTTCAGAAGTGCATCTTTTGGAGAAGTCAGTGGAAAAAGCAGTTAGTTACTTTTGAGGAACATAGGGCTTATCATTGTCTAGGCATTTGCTAGGCTAAGTGCGGGTCAGGTTGTTAATCATATTTTTAAATTCTCTTTTAAAATTATTTTTAGTATGTATTGAGGAATAATATATCTACCATAAACTACATGTATCTTAAATATATACCTGAGGAATTTTAATATCCAACATATTCCTGTATCCATCACCCAGATCAAGATATAGACACTTCTAGCCCCAGAAGACTCCCTCATGCCTCCTCCCACTCAGTAGCCCCTCTCAAAGATGGCTATTCTGCTTATAAGCAGTGATTAGTTTTATCTGTTTTTGAAATTCATATAAATGAATTTGTCTAGCTGCTTTTGCTCACTGATCACATCTTTGAGACTCATGTGCTAGATATCAGTTTATTCTTTTTCTTGCTGTGTAGTATTCCATTGTATGACTACACCACAATTTTTTTAATGCATTCTACTGTTGATGGACTCTTATTTTTAGTATTTCCAACTTGTTCGCTCTTATAAATGAGTACCAATTTCAGTACATCATCAGCAAAAAAAGAATTCCAACTCTTCTATATCTTCATTTTATTTTGTATTGTCACTCTTAATTTTAACCACTCATAATTTTTTCAACAACAATATCTCAAAAGCCCAGTGAATTATAAAATTCATAAAAGGAATTCCTTAAAACAAAATGAATCCCTCAAATGTTGTTAGTCACATTATCAATTATTTTCAAAATTTTACTGTTTCAGAAATTTTGATCAAAATTTTGTTGAGAATTATATATAAAGATATTTACTAGAAAGGAAGAATAAATAAAGGAATAATGTGTTTGCTGAGTTTGAATCATAACTTTTTTATAAGCCTATGTTAATCTATGGACCACGTTGTGTCCCCTCAAGATTCATATATTGAAGTTCTAACCTCCAGTGTAACAGTATTTGGAGATGGGACCTTTGGGGGATAATTAGGTTTAGATAGGTCTGGAGGGAAGGGCCTTCCTTCATGATGAGATTAGAGCTCTTATAAGAAGAGACACCAGAGGGCTTGCTCTCCCTCTCTCTCTGTCATGTGAAGACACAGTGAGAAGGCAGCTGTATGTAGCCAGGAAGAGACTTCTCACCTATAACTGAATCTGCTGGAACCTTGATCTTGGACTTCCCAGCCCCCAGCACTGTGAGGAATGTCTGTTTCTTAAACCACCAAGCCTGTAGTATTTTGTTCTAGCAGTCCAAACTAATACATTAAAAACTGATGTTCTACCACATGACTTTATAGAAAATGTTGCATAGACAAACATGTTTAGAATTTTCTCATATAACAGGTATGATTATTTCCAAATGATCCATCATTAACAGGACTGTGAAGAAGCATTTCTCTTTCCAGTTTCTTGATTATACTGAATTCTACTTGGCCACAGACAAAAAGGTAATTCCATAGTATTTAAAAGTAGGCCAAGAGGGGCGCCTGGGTGGCGCAGTCGGTTAGGCGTCCGACTTCAGCCAGGTCACGATCTCGCGGTCCGTGAGTTCGAGCCCCGCGTCAGGCTCTGGGCTGATGGCTCGGAGCCTGGAGCCTGTTTCCGATTCTGTGTCTCCCTCTCTCTCTGCCCCTCCCCCGTTCATGCTCTGTCTCTCTCTGTCCCAAAAATAAATAAAAAATGTTGAAAAAAAAATTAAAAAAATAAATAAATAAAAGTAGGCCAAGAGAAGGTAACATTCCTGTGACAGATCGTTAGGCCAAGGAGTCTGTCTCAGGGAAAGAAATGTAAACAATAATTGACTGTAGAAAAATAAATGCTAATGATTTTAGAAAAGAAAAAAGTTGGAGAAAAATTGGGAGACCAGCAGTTTTGATTGTCTTGCCGAAAAATCATTTAGCAAAGTCTTGGGAGTGAATTCAAGAAAGCTCAGAATGGCTGTGAGCCCAATGAAAAGATACTATTTCTGTGTAATCAGATTAAGCTTGTTACTATTTCAGTGCAAATTCTGAAATGGGAAACTAAAAGGATTTCTATTTGAGACATCAAGTGCTGGCAATGGAAGCTGAACTAATCTCAAGCGGAGTAACTATAGAAAGTCATTCTGAAAAAGGATTTATTTTCTCACTGAAAAGATGTGCTGAAAGAGAGGACCTGCCTTTGACTAGGGATAGAAACAGAGAAAATGTAGATAAAAATTCAGGAGATAATTATACTATTTAAATCAAGACCACTGTATTTAATTAATTGACATAGCACACATTGATAATCTACCATGTGCCAAGTATTGTGCTATGTAATAAGGTATATGTGTTTAGAATCATTAGGTGATTAACTCAGGTGCTTAGAGTTACTTGAGAATATGTACTACATTCCCTGGGAGACCTGCATTCATCCTCAGAGTCAGACATACCTACACCTATTCGCAATACTTGTGGGGGACCTGATCAGGCATAGAGTTACATGAGTGATCAAATTGCTGAGGTTAGCATTGATTGTTTGTCCAGGGTACTGCTTCATATGTTTATTCAAATAAATAAAGCATATGTAAAGTACCCTAGATGTGGCTAGTAAATGCTCACATCATATGCGTGAGTAGTAATCTGTATGAATAGTCATGAATGATCAGCGGATTTTTTGATGGATTATCAAAGAGAACATTATTAACCAGTAGCTGGTGATAGAAACTGTCATGTTAAGGACCCCCAGTTATTCCATTATAGGCTTTTATACCTATAATTCATGACTAAAATTTAGTTACCTATTTTAAATAACTCATTAAGCCAACATTCACTGAGCCCTTTCTGGTTACTGTGCTGAAGGTCAGGGATACAGAGATCCATGAGAGGTGTCATTTTTGGAGGAGATCAGTCTAATGGTAGCACCTATGTGGGCAGATAATTATTGTATAATGTGATAAGTCCTTAAAGAAAGTAAAAGCAGAAGTGGAACTGCAGAGGAGGAAGTGGGCAATTGCCCAGGATATCAGAAAATAATTTAAATAGGAGGCGATATTTTGATGATGAAACTGAGGCTGAGCACATCCCAGTGAGCAGGTGTGCTGAACTCCAAGTCAAGTACTTGAGGGTTTTCTTTTTTCTTTTCTTTCTTTTCTTTTCTTTCTTTTTTTTTTTTAGCGTCTTTACTAAAGATGAGCAGAATCTGTACTCAGAGCTCTCAAAAAGTGAACATTTTTTTTTGAAGTACACTAGACTGACCAACTGTTAGGAGGTAACCAAAGTTCACTGTGAATTTTAGAAAATGGTTGTAATTAGTCCCTCTTTCCACCTCTCTTGATTCTTACCTGCTAGATACATAAATATGTTTAGGGAGAGAGTATAAATTACATTATGGGCATGCTTCTGGACTCAAGCAGAATTATATCCATATTTCAGTTCAAAATAGGAGAAAGTGTACTTTTAAATCTGCTGCTTGGCTACAGTAACATTTAATAAGTGTGTATCAATTCCCATTTATGTATATATATATTCTAAACAAGTTTAGGACTATAGTACAATTTTCAATTTGGAATAAAAGGACAGATGTAAGTGTTTCAAGTCTAGCCTAAAAAGAGCAATGATGGGAACAAGAAGACAATCATTAGGTCACGAGGTGTAAGTAATCTAAGATGGGTTGGTGTTGGCCGTAAGTTGACTGGCAATTATTCTCTCAGTTTTTGCTTATCTGAGAGTGTCTTAAAATTTCTCCCTCATTTTTGAATAGTAGTTTTGAAGATATGAATTACTGGTGGACAGGGTTTTTTTCCTTTCAGCACTTTGAATATGCCATTTCTTTCTAGCCTCAGTGGATCTTGTTGAGAATCCTGGTCTATAATAACTTCTCTCTTGCTGCTTTCAGGATTCTCTTTTTGTCTTTTTGGAAATTTGAGTATAATGTGTGTATGTATGGATCTCTTTAAGTTTAATTCTACATGGGTTTGTTGAACTCCTTGGATGTGCAGATTAATAGTTTTCATCAAATTTGGGTATTTTTTTTTTTTTTTTTTTTTACTATTTCTCCAAGTATTCTTTCTGTCTCTTTCTCTCCTTTTCCTTCTGGGACTCCCATTATGCATACATTGGTATATTTGATGGTGTCCCACAGATTTCTGAAGCATTATTCATTTTTCTTTATCCTTTTTCTTTTCTGTTCAGCAGGCTGAATAATCTTATTTAACCTGTATGAAAATGTTTTGATTCTTTCTTCTGTCAGTTCATGTATTGTTGAGTCCCTCTAGTGAATTTTTCATTTCAGCTATTGTATTTTCAACTCCAGAATTTTTATATTTTTTCTTTTTCTTCCCTATTTGGTAAGGTATTGTTTTCACACTTTCCTTTAGTATTTTAGACATGGTTTAGGGTTTTTTTTTTTAAGTTTAAGATAGCAGATTGAAGTGTTTTTCTTGTAAGTTCAATGCCTGTGTTTTGTTAGGGGTAGTTTTTACTGACTCCCTCCCCACCCCCCACCATCCATGGGCTGTAATTTCCTGAAGCTTCTGTGTGTGTGTATGTATGCCTGTTTTATAATTTTTTTGTGTGTGAAAAATGAGACACTTAATATAATGTGGCAACTCTAGAAATCAGATTAGTGCCCTTTCCTTTTGTTGTTGCTGTTTGTTTGTTTAGTGACTTTCTTAAGCTGATTCTATGGTCTGTAGTCTTTGTCATGTGCAGCCACTGAAGTCTCCGGTTGATTTTCTTAGTGGTCAGCTAAGGATGGGACAGAGATTTCTTTAAGTGCCTTGAATCAGAAAGTCTCTCAGCCTTTGCTGAGGAACTCTGTATGTGTGTTAGGGCATGACTTCAGTACTTTATAGGCAGTTTACAACTCTCCCTTAGCCTTCACTTCCTGCTTGTGAATAGCCTCAATGCATGTTAGTTGTGAAAGATGAGAGTTTTCCCAAGTCTATCCTGGGCATTCACATATCTCCTAAATGTGGGTATGACCTTCTAGAATCCCAGAAATATATAGGAGTTTTTCAAAGTTCTCTGTGCATATCACATTTCCCAGTTTTTCCTTTCAAGTTTTGTGGTCAACGCTTGTTATCCCCAGCTGGAAATGCTGCCTCAGGAGCTGTGATGTTATATAATTGCTGCTGATTGTTTTCATCAAATACCCTAGGGATAGAGCTGCTCTCACAGGCTAAACAAGAACAGTCTTGAGAATGGAGCTTTTCAGTAAGCTCCCAGACCAGTCAAATCATGACAGGTCCCTGGGGATGGGGTTGTTAAGGAGTTTCAAGTATGTTCTCTTCCCTCCAGTGGCTGGTAGGCTGTTGGTACTTATAGTTATTGTAAATACCAGTAACCAAACAACCCATGCTATTGTTTTTCAAGGATATCATGAAGCTGGAGAAAGGCAGACAGGATTACAGCAAATTAAAATGACACAAAACTCACAGTTCTTTCTGAGATTCAGCCATTTTTTCTTGACTAAAACTCCTTGGATTGTTGCAAGTCTAATTAATAACCAGAATTCTGAACAGGTTGATTTTGATAATTTTTGCCACTGCTTTCATTGTGTTTATAAAAGAGCAGATTTTCAGGAAGTTCTTACTCTACCATTCTCAAAGTCATCCATCAGGCTATAACCTTTAAGCTAGATTTTACTATAAGTTTGGATATAATCAAAAGGAAGTTTAACACACACACAGTGTACAAATGCTACTGGGTGGGATGACTTTCATAATCTACAGATCCAGACTTCTTCTACTAGGAAGTCTTACCAGGACTTACATACTTAACCCTGTAAAGATAGGGTTGTTCCCCAGCCTGTTTCCATGTAGCTGACAATGGCTTGATCCTCATTACCAGGAAAGTAACAGAATTTGTCTTTTACTTGTAGGTTTATTAAAAATAGCTATGAGGCAAGGAATGGGTAAGAAAAATTTGCCCTCACCAAAGTCCAAGGGTTCCCTCTCCTTTCCCTAGAACTACCTTTTCTCAAGTGGTTGACAGTGGGAAATCCACTGCCTTCAAGGAAATGCCCAACCTTACTTGCAGGATGTGGGTGTGGCCGCCTCAGTAAATTAATCATCTCAGAACATAATGGTGCAAAATCAGGTATTACTCAAAGTCTGGGTTGTCTCATGTAAAACAGCACAAGAACATTAACAGTCTGTTCCTGCTTGGAAGTCATTAGGTTCTTTCCATTTTATTTTAGGTCTTTTTTCTAATTTGACTTGAAGGAACCTCTTTTCTTGGTTTCAACTCTTCATCTAAGAGTTTTTGCCCAAATAGGAATACAACTTCCTATAAACCAGGGACAATTTTTAGGCACAGAGCACACTAAATTTCAAAGGAAAAAGAAACATTTTTCTCAACTCCATTGGCTGCCCAACAAAAAAGCAACAATGTCTTCCGAGACACTAATCCAGTTTATATAGGCAATACGACTGATAGTTGCTCATTCGTAATGCCAGCATATGGGTTTATGGGGCTTCTGATTTGTCCTTCAAAGAGAATAGATTAGAATTTATTTTTTTGTTTTTTGTATAGCTAAGAGTGGCCATTTGGTCATAAGAACAAAGAAATTAGCAAGTCTCAGGATAGAACCAGTTAACTATATCCTGCAAGATGAAATAATTTTGCAGGTTTTAAATGTCAGTTTTCAGTTTCTTTACAGCTTCTACCCATAAGAATTTCAAAATTCTTAAGGATCTGGATTTTAAAAGGTCATCTTGTTGCACATGCACTATTTTCAAAAAGCTAATCTAAACACAACACAAACACAAGAAGCATGGTGACCCTTGGTTGAAAATAAAATACTGAGGAATTTATTCCAAATCACAAAGACCACTCTTTGCAAGACTGTGATTTAATGGTAGAAAAAAAAAAACCACTATCTCTCTTGCCTCCATTTGGAGAGAATTCAGTTTTCCTATGACTGTAAATTCTAGGTTGAGTGTTTGATATTATAAAGACTTAAATACCTGACAGATGGAGACAGAAGTATGAACTACTGCAATACATGTTGAAGTCTTGGTATCCAGGCAAAAATCCTATAAGGTTCCCTTTAAAAAGAACAGAGAAACCCTGACTTTGAACTTACTAGGAGAGACTATAACAATGCATTTGTGTATGTAGTTGAGGTCAGTCTGCTCGTGAGTAAACAGGTGATGCCACCTTTTATAGCAATAGCAGGGTTACAAGGACAAATTGAACACAACCCTGTCTGCCATGACTCCATCTTCTCCCTGTCCCAGTGATTTAAAATTTGGGACTTCTTGTCCTAAATGGTTAGAGAGAAGCTCAAACAAAGGCATTAAGTGAAAACACAAAAAACATAATTTTAGAATTGAGAGATACCAGTTACATTTTTGCTTTACTCTGTAACCTACTTCACATAAACGGAATGGAAAGTTTTGTTCTGATTCTATCAAGAGTGATGAAGTGCTTTGTTTCTGGACTCATCTTCACAATTCCTGCTGATCCATCTATCATTTCTGGGACCATCACTAAAATTAGTTATGCCATGCTAGTGTTCTCAATCACAAAATGGAAATTAATATCTGATATATATGCATTTGAAGATTAAGTAAATAAACCAGATATGCAAGTCTTACAGAAAACACTCTTTGTTTTCTATGAGATTCTTCAGTTGTCTGAATTAAGGAAATAAAATACATACATCATAAATACATGGTATTTCTGACCATGGTTGTAGAGATTAAGCCAGGGTAAATACTTAATAAAATCTGCTGAATGAATAAATGGAATAAATATAAAATCAGTGCTTTTCTAATTGCAATTGTAGTTCACATAGGATTCAGACATGTCTTTCCTAAGGAAAAAAAAAATCACAAAATACCCTCAAATTCTTGACCCAGAGTAATCCTTGTTTTTGTAATGGACCCCAAGAGTTGGCCATCTCCCTTGTTATTACTGTGAAAAGTCTCTGGCAAATGAATCTCTTGAGGAATTTTTAAAATAATTTACTTTCAAAGAAATATACTCAATTTTCTGCACTCAATGACACTAGAAATCTTGTGAAAAATGTGACCTGAAGTAAATTTGGGACAGTTAATTTCCTCACCAATTAGTTTATTTGTCCTCTACAGAATATATAGGGTGTTTATGTGTTGGGTTGTACTGGTGGCAGTTGTTGGCAGAAGGGTGTTGATTTACTCTTGCCAGTGAAAACAAGCTGTTAACTTTATTTTTTGAGCAATGACAGCCCGTGGCACTGAGCACAGCTTTTGTAACTCATGAACAGTCAGGGACAGAATATAAAAAACTACAAAGAATAGGGAAATTTTATTTGTGAATGCTGTAAGTAGTCTTCAGGGAATGGTTCGCCTTCTTATTAAGAATTAGTAGTGATAGGATATTGAAAATCTGAAAAATTTCATTGAATTTTCTTGGCATTTCATATTATCTTCCTCTAGAGACAAAAGATTAATTAGAATAGATTAATGTAAAGGGTTATGAAGAAAAATGTTGTGTAATTCTCCAGGGTCAACCAACTGTAGGCTTCTCAATGATCTTTCCATCCCCATTGCCCTGGCCTTCCATCTTGCACTTTGACGCTCTTTCCTGCCTACAGGGCCTTTACATATGATTTTATTACTCTTCCTGCCTCTCTTCAGGTCTTTCAGGAAAGATTTTTTTTAAGTGCCTAAATGATCTTATAACACTATGTTCTTCTTATCATAGTTTAATTTACATTTGTGATATTAATACCTGACTTGCCATGAGACTTCATGCTCATGAGGGGAAGATATGATGTCTGTTTTGACTTCACATTGTATCCCCACCATAGTACTTGAAATGAGTCCTCTACAAAGAGAGACAAATGATTAATTCTGCCTGGGAGCCAGCAAGAGATGAAATAAGCATGAAGCATAACACAGATAGCCATAGATATCAGTTAGCATAGATATCAGTTTAGCCCGACAGATCATGATATGCCAGATAAGGAAGGTATTGCAATTGTGGGAACCACATAAGCAAAAGAATAGAGACAAATAAATACATGGTGTTATTCATAAGTCAGAACATGGGTGTAGAGGAGGGACTGAGTAGAGATGAGGTTACAGGGGCAGATTGGGATCAGATTGTTTAGAGCCTTGGGATTTTAAGGAATTTGGACATTTTCTAGGCATTGAGGAGCCATTTGAAGACTATTAAGGAGTAGAATAACACAATCCCATCTGTGTTCTGATATCACTCTGGCAGCAGTGTGGAAGGCAGTGGAACTAAAAATAGGATTATAAGTAATGTGCTCATTGCTTTTCCCCTATTTGCACAGTAACCCAATTTTAGCCTTGACATACATCCTGTTTGTACAGGAAAATCCCTACGCCTGAAGAAGTATCTCCTTATGCTATCTGGAGGAGAGTTTTGTTATAAAGCCAAAGGGCAATGTGGCCATCAGCCATCATATTGTGTCTTGTGCCAGTGAAGGTGTTTAATAACGAAGACATTTAACAAAAATAATTAACTTAATACATGGAACTGTAAAATTCTGGCATTGTTCAGACAATCTCAGAAACTGACATGTAAGAAACTGTGCAGAAAAACAGCAGAGGGAATCAATTTTATACATCTTCTAACACAGCAGGAAGGTCAACTAATTCTAAGAAAGTGATTAGCAGTACTCTAGAAATACGTTATGGGGAAAAAAAACAGGTTATGGAAACCCATAATATAACTTGATATTACTAGACATCTTGAAAAATGTTAACATTTAGGTGCTAGGGACATAGTAATATTTATTGAGAACTATTGTATACCAGATGCTGTTCTAAATTGATTAGCCCATGTAATCCTCACAACTTTATGGGTGTTACCAGCTCTATTTTATGTGGGGAAAAGGAGATTCAGTGAGTGTAGATAGTACACTCCTAGGTAGTAATGACATGGTGGAGGTGGATTCAGGCCAGGGAGTCTTACTCCTTATCCCTGTGCTTTCCACACTTCCCACTCTGCCTCATCATACAGAGCTGTGCTCAGTTTTGGAAAGGCCCCTCTTTCCTCTTTATGGTCCTATCCTTACTCATTCTTTATTTGTTTTTCAATCAAAGAGAAAGCATCAATTTAGTATCAGTTTCATCTGTCTTTCTCATAAGATCACATGGATTTTGTAAACACCTGGTTTTGATGGTGATCATTTAAAAAAATTGGTTCAGGCTGGTCCTGGCTGAGGAGATAAGAAATACTAGAAATACAGGCTGTTAGAAATCTGATTCACAAGATGTCTGTAGAGGGCCACAGCTCTAACACAGAACCCTAATTGTTCTATCTCTGGGGTGTTGTTTTAGAGTTGATTATATCTTAAAAAATTTTTTGGGGGGGAAGTACACAATTAAGTTATTTTTTTCCTAGTACTCTGTTCCTCGAGTTTATAATGTCAAAATCACAAATAACTCTACATTTCCTTTTGCTTTGCTTTCTTCCATCTTGAAAAACCTCTTATAGTAGATGTCAACTAGGTTTTATGCAGTATTCTTTCTTGGTGTTGTATTTGAAAGTATTCTTGTAAAAATCCTGACGACTCTTGGTGGCTTTGACACAGTAATGTTCAGAGTTACTGTAGTAAAGGAAAAACAATTAGAATCCTAAGTGGCATGAGCCATTTTAATAGAGCCCATATAAGTTCAATAATGAGAATATTTGAAACAGTTAAATACTAGTAACAGTAATGATTTCAAAACTATTGTCATGTGATGGAACCCTCTTGATCATAATAGCCTCCTAATTTTATGTAAGCCTTCGTTGACTAAAAGGACTAAATGTAGTCTGAGGAAATCAATAGGAGGTACCAGATACACTGTATTTTTAACTTACAGAATTCTAGGCTCTCAGGGGTAATGTAGTTTGGCTTCCTACCCCTCCTTGACCGCTGTCGTTTTCCACACACACACAAATCCACCTGTAATCAGGTGACAGCTACTCCAGGCTTTATAAACTTAAATGCCTATAGAAATCAGACCATGATATAAATGAATAAAGCAGGCCAAGATCCCTCTCTCCTCTTTCTTGAAATCAGCCATACTGTCTGCTATCTTATATTTTTCTACTTTCAATACAGATGTGGGTACAGGGAAAAGGTTGTCTATTATGAGGAAAACCATAGTGCAAATAAGATGATAAAATGCAGTTGATACTTTGCCTTTAGTTAGGGACCAACAACTTCCATGCTGGAACGTTGGGCTCCATGCTGCCTTCTGCTGGTCCTCTTCCGCTCATCCCAGTCTACCTTTTAGGTCTCTCATTCTTAATACCAAACTCTTTATCAGTTTTGAGTGCTTTGAGTTGCAAGTAATAGAAAATATCATTAAACTGGCTTAAATAACAAAGTAGTTACATGGTTTACAAAACTAAGGGTTACATTTTAGAGGTTGACAGGGCTCAGGTGAGGTTTGATCATGGCTCCATCTCCATGTCTCTATTTTGTTTGCCTCTGTCCTCCTTCATCTTGACTACATCATCTTGATAATTTCTCTCGGGTAAATGGCTGTAGCAGCTTCAAGTGTCATGTAGATACACCACACTGTCCAGGACAAGAGCAGCCCTTATTTACCTCAGCTGTCAAACAGAAGTCCTGCACATTCTGCTAATGGAACCAGTCACTGTGGCCAGGATGATCAGATTACACTTACGCCACTTTGGGTCCATCTGTGAAGTTGGGGCTAGGCCAATATCACAAAACTATGGCTTGTACTTAACTGAGAGAGAGTGTAAGGGTGTGGAAGAGGTCTAGGCTTCAAGGTTTTCTCAGGTCACAGCCCCACAGAGAAGATAAACAGTCAACAGTTGGCTTTACTTGGAGATATGATCTTGTCTGACCCCATTTGGCCCTTGGACCAATGGCAGTTCAGAAGATCACGACCGGCAAACCTTGGATCTCTTTCTCACTCACGTGGCTGGCAGGAAAGGCCCTGTAATTTACAGTTCCTTCCATGTCATATGGATCAGGGAGGAACATTTTCACAATGGAAAGAGGGCAGCTAATGTGTAAAAATAACATGTTCCTTATTTCCTTATTCCAGTTTTATTGGAATATCTTATTTCCCAGTTTTCTGCCCTTCAACGAGTCATCGACATCTCCCAGAGATGATACTACATTCCCAGGCATTGGTTTTAAGGACAGACTCATAATGTGCACTAGTGTGTTTTTAAAACACTGTGAGAACAACACATGGAATTTATGTCTAAGTGTATCTGGCAATTAATACTGTTTGGATATATTATATACTACAAGCTTGCTGCGTACAATCCATGAATCACTCTGTGGTATACATCTTCCTTAGCATATGTCCAAATTTTAGTTCTTAGCACAGTGTTTCATCACACTCTTTTTCCCTCCATGCATATAAACAAAGAGCTTATCAGAGAATTAAGAGAAAGAAACGGGCCTTAAGAATTTCTCTTTGCCCAGAATGAAGGGTGAGTACCTTTCAGGCTCTGGTCATTGGTTCATATTAACCCATCCCTAGAGATCCCCCAGGTAATCTTGATAATTACCTATTTTTGGAAGCCTCTGAAAAAGGATGTACTATGTTCTCTTCACTGAAATATTTAGAGCCCAGTGGATACAGACATAGTGCTAGCCTCTTCAGTCTGAGCAGTTAAGGAGTCTTTTATGGAAGACGCTTGGAAAAATCCCTTTTGATGGGGGCCTGTGTTTTTTTTTTAGCATCATTATGTGACAATTTCTGCTTCTAATAGAAGGGGGTGCCATTGACTGACTATAGAGCTGGTCTACCCTTCTCTGGCCACAGATTGGATCTGTGTCAAGGAGGAACATGTGTGACTTTGGCAGAATTCCTACCTAAACCTTCCTCTTTGTTTAGGGATCATGCTCATTTGCTTTTTATGCTTCTAAAAAAAGGAAGCCTGTTCCTCCCCTTAATGTCCCAGCTGATGTAATTGATAGGATGTCATAAAGGGGCCATAGTTACTTTCCCATGAAAAGTAATAAGAAAGGTTAGAGCAACTCCCATCTCCTCACATTGAACACTGCCCAGGAATGTTTGTTGTTCATGTAGGCTCTGCTGCAAGTTGTGGGCAGTTCTTCTGACCTATGTTCCAAAAAACTAACTGATAAGTTCTAAAGTTCAGGACTGTGGGTGGTTGAAAGAATCCCACCTGCAGGGGCAGGGCAGGGGTAGGAGGAGTGAGTCTAGATTAGCGCTGTCCAGTGGAGATATAATGCAAGCCACCAATATCAGCCACAGTAATTTTACATTTTCTAATAACTACACTAAAAAAGTGAACAAACATTACTTGTCATTGGATTTAATAGAGATTAAAGGGAAAGTGCAGTCTTTTGACTGATACCTTTTTTGTGATTTCTTGCGATGTTTGCTTCACTTTGATGAGACAAAAGAAAAAAAAATATACAGAAAAGTTCTGGTCTGGAGAAAGGAAGCAAATCTAAGTCTGGAAGATGCTAACATAGAGCCTCGGTACCCCCTACAAGAGCAAAACTACAGAGGGGAACAGACTGTACGTTGTTTCTATAGCTTGCAGTGAAGACTGCTGTAAGGTAATTCACTAGTGAATTCCCATTATAGGGAAGAAATAAGTTACACAGATCTGAAAGTTAAGATCCACAAAATATTTATTTTATACAACTGAGCTGTAGGAGATTAAATAATGTTTGGAATATCATACATTTGTATTATTAGGGCATGGTCAGATAAAAATACTTGTTTTCAACTCTAAGTGACATTGAAGATTATTTTTTAAGGATTTAAATCTACACACACAAGGAGAAACAGCCTCCCTGCACAGTTAAGCATAAAAAGAACAATCTCTTTGCCATGATATTATCCCTGTCATACTTTTTTGGGTGGTAAATTGAATGTCTAGATTTGTATAAATTAGTATACTCAACAAAGATTTACATGAATTCAATAGCCAACCTCAATTAAAATGAAGTATTGAGCTCAATACTGATTCAAACATCTAGAAATTGCAATAAACTTAGTTTAGGCAGTGATGGCTGTATTTCCAAGTGTCATTGAAAGTGAACATGACAAAATGTACCTCTACTTTCACAAAGGGAGATTTGGCAAAAAAAAAAAAAAAAAAAAAAAAAAAAAAAAAAAAAATTAGGTATTTCTTAAATTGAACAAAAAATTCCAAAAATTATCTGCCTCTTCAGGGAGAATATGAAAATGGATTAGGTTCAAATTTATTGCTAAAGTTACTATAGGATAAAAGGAAATTGAATGCTGAGCCTTAGCATGATTAATTTTCTCACACCTCTTTTTGTTGTTATAGGGCTGTGTAATCTGGGAGATTTAGAGAAATAAAAAAGTTAAATAAATGGCATAATATATTACATTGGATTTTCCCAGTATTTAATGATTAGAATGCTGGCTAATGTGAAGGCATTTTGCTTTAAATAAATGCTCACATGGTATTAAATAACATCATCTTCTGATAGCTGTAATTCACATGCTCATTTAGTAAACAGGTGCAGACATTCTGAGGTACCATTCCATTTCTGCTCTTCTCCAATGCCTACATTTGCTGTGAATGAGGTATTAGAGGGTGGATGCTCCCTATTTCCTGCCCCAAACTCTGGCATAGATTGGTATGTATATAATACACAGCATTTCCATTTTATTAAGTGGAAATATTTCATTTATTCTTCTCACTCAGCTTACTTACTGAGCACCTACTATGGATCAGGAACCAGCTAGGTGCTGGAGGATACAAAAATGAATAAGATAAAGCTTACACTTGACTAGTTGAGGGCGAAACATAGACAAGTCATAATTACAATGTGAGGTGAAATGTGTAATAGCAAAGGACTTTGGAAACATTTCATACCAGTCAGCACCAACTACTGTTCTTATTAGAATACTTTAAGGTGTTAGCATCATGTTTCTTCAGTACTCTGTTTTAAAACCCCATTGTGCAGTAACTTTTATGAGTTGACAACTGAAAGAAGGAAGTGGACATGATAGGAATCCATATCTATTTGTGGAGAAGAACAATTTGGGGACATCAGGAATCATAATGAAACAGGATTTGAAGGGATGATGGTACAGACAAACTATGGCAGCCAAGTGGTGCCTTTTATTTATTTAAATAACATTTATTTTTATAGCAGTTTTATGTTCACAGAAATATTGAGCATAACGTATCAAGACTTTCCATATACTCCTTCCTGTATACTGCCCCCCCCCCATGATGTATAACCTCCCCCGTTATCAACATCCCCTACCAGAGTGGTTCATTTGTTAAAATTGATGAAACTACATTGATACACCATTATCACCCAAAGCCCATATTTTACATTAGAGTTGCTCTTGGTGTTGTCCACCAAATGGTGTTTTAAGGGAGCAAAAAATTAGGGAGAATAGCCAGGCAGGGTGTTGAACAGAGAAGCAAGGAGGCATCTGTTTCACATTAACTAAGACTGGTCGTGACTTAGTTATTTTGCTTTGTTTTCCTCCCACATGCTCTTCGAGCATAAAGAGAAGGTTAATAGAGTCAGGAAACAGGTCTTGTAGACAGCCATGAGTTCAGTGGCTGCACACTCATTAATATTCATGGCCAATGTGATGATGAATATGGCATATCTGGAGTCTTCTAGGTTGACTAAGAACAAGTGGAGCCAGGGCACAGCTCATTACTCTGAAATTTGATAATTAAAGGAAAAGAATTAAGTATTCATATTGACTTTCTGGTGTAAACTATTTTTCAGCGTAATCAAATGGTGTTAGTAGATAAGGGAAAGTTTTTCTGTACAGATGCATTCCAGCTAATAAATGCAGAAGGAAAAATAGAATTGGAAAAAATTACCATTTTGCAAGCTCTAATGAAATAACTGACGCAGATAATGGTCATCAACAGATGCAGAAACCATTAGTTGAAGTGTTGATGTGGAGTATTGAATACTCTGATCAATCCTAGCATCACTAAAAGTGAAAACACCAGGCAAGAGGTGACTCCTGACATGCAGGATGAAATACATGGCACAGTTAGGGGGTATAGGTGTCAAAAATTCAAACCTGAGATTAATTAACATTAATTAGGTTATTGAATTAGGAATCTAACTTTTGACTCATAGGAGATACTGAGGATAGAGCCAGCTAAGCAACATCTGGTGAAGGCCATTAACCAGAACGAGGCTGTAAGATTTTTTCCATGTTAACTGACCGAGTCTCAAGTTTTAAATAGACTTTTCCCAGACGATGACCATTTGGAGTAAACAGACTTTAGGAAAGCTGACTATGCTCTCATAGGTGTGTGTATTTAAGAAATTGTTGGTGATGGAACGCCAAGGTAAACTCCAAGTTTTATAAGTGGAAATTAGTAAATTACAGATTCTGAAATTATGGGCAGATTCATCTGCTAATGGATGAAACCATGAAGATTATGCTCACAAACTGGCTTTTGGATTTCTGGTTTCATATCAGAAATCAGTGTTGGGACAAGGAAGAAACTTTTCTTAATGTTTATTTTGGGGAGAGAGAGACAGTGTGAGCAGGGGAGGGGCAGAGAGAGAGAGGGAGACACAGAATCTGAAACAGGCTCCAGGCTCTGAGCTATCAGCACAGAGCTTGATGCAGGACTCAAACTCAGGAAAGATGAGAGCATGAATTGAGCCAAAGTCGATGCTTAACCGACTGAGCCACCCAGGTGCCCCTGGACAAGGAAGAAACTTGATGCATGTCCTGCATGCATTGATTATTCTGTCCTTTGACCAGATTAGTCTCCTGTCAAGTTATTAACCTAATATCTCTGGTAATATTTCAGCAAGTAAAATAAAGAGACTGAAACAAACTGCTTAAAAAATGTCAAAAAAAGTTAAAACAAATATTCAAACTTAATATTTGATCTTGACACTAAAACTCATGCCCGATGGAGTCTATCAATTAGGACATGTTTTAACTATAGTGATTGAGAAATAACAGTAGTTTAAACAAAGTAAGGTCTATTTTTCTCTCAGAAATATGAGGTCTGGAGTTAGGCAACTCAGGGCTATTATAGCAGCTCCCTGGTCATCAACATCCTGGTCTCCTTCTTTTATGTCTCATGTTGGTTTGAAGCTTTGAGAGTTCCCTGGATGAAATTCCCAAGTGGCCTTTATACATGGAGGGCAGCCCCAAGAAAAAGCTGACCATTCCAGTTTGATAGGTGTCAGTTCTAATAAGGAAGGGAACTTACATAGGAGGCTTGTCTTGGGTGGCTGCAATATGGATAGATCTTCGTACTTGCCTGCCAGAATCTTAAAAGTTTATGTAGAGGCCTGAATAGGTTCAATATTGTACATAGTCCAAATGGTCTCAACAGCACAGTACTCTTCCAAGGCTGGGTACTTGAGGCAGTTTCTAGAATAGGAACAGTGGGCAGAATGCACATTCCAAGGACAGAGGTAGAGGTTAGGAGCCTCTGATTGCCCCAGTGTAACTCTGGTCAACTGGCAGTCCCATCATCTTAATGACCTCCTCCAACACCCCCTACCCTAGCTGCATCTCTGTCCATTCTGTCTGTGATCCAGGCAGCTGGAAAGAAGAAGGGAGAAAGGACAAAGCTTATTCCTCCTAGCTGAGTGTATTCCCTTTAAGCAGGTTTTCTAGGAGTTCCACATAGTTCTACTTACATTGCACTGAACACTGGGAAACATGGCCATGTCTAGATTCAAGGAAGCCTGGAACTACAGCCTTTGAATTGGGCACGCTGCTGAACCAACAAAACTGAAGTTCTCATGCTAAGAGAGAAAAGCATATGGATCGGAGGATCTCTGTTGATGAAGAAAACAAACATTTGACAAAAAATTGAAGTTACTGTTTAAATAAGTTTATTTCTACAACATGATATGATGTAGAACATTATATGGGAGACTGCATTTTATAACATATTTTGTGTTGTTTTTCACAATATCTTGATTGTATGATTAAAGGAGTATGAATCTGTTGGGTGTACTATTTTAAATGCTTTTGGGAAACAGTGCTGGCCCTTGTTAGTGTATATAAGTTTATATGTGTGTTATATCCATTTTGATTACTTAATTGACCTTTATGTTGCTATAAGCTCTTGTGTGATTTACTGATAAAGTCCTCATTAACTTCACTATTTGTCCTTTCTCATCCTGTCTCCATGTATGGCCTATTAGGCCAGAACAATGACATTTCCAAGTCAAAGGTTGTTTAATAGTTGAGTAGCACTGTCAAACTTTCTTGTCTAGGAAATCATAATTGGCAGTGGTCTGGTCTTCAGTTTGATTTATTTTGCGTCCCTTTCTGTCATAGGTCAGTTCTCTGGGGAAAGTGAATGCACAGGGGACTGGGGGGCAGTCTTTGTAGACTTCTGATCTATGAAATCTCATGGGTATAGGTCTCCTTAGCCTTATTTGCATAACTCCATTGATGATTGAGATAATTTAGGATTTTAAGTTATCCAAGAGGAATTCTGTAAGAACAAATTGCTAGGGAACAGAGCTATGCCAAGTTCTCCCGCCCCAAATGCCACATATCACAGTGATGTATTTGGCGAAGTTTGATTTATTATGTTGACACCTGAATTATTCTCCTAAGCCAAGCTTTTATAAATTATTATTTATGCATTGCAGCTTTATCTGAAGGAACTGATGGATTCTGTAGACATGTAGAATGAAGCACCATCTATATACATCATGTAGTGAGCAAAACACCAGATTTAGGGTGTGAGGACCAGAGAGACTAAGTCTGCTCCCCTCTGGACCTTGTGATTCTGGCCAACTGTAACTTCTCTGAGCCTCAGATGGCTCCTTATCAGACTCTGTTTTGGTGACCAGGTATTACTATGTGCCAATTGATGTCTTAAGCACTGAAAGATGTGTATGAGCAAGATAAAGGCAGTTATGGCCTTTATAAAAGTTGTTGCAAATCCCATTGCTGCCATAAGTCAGGCAGGGAACATAGACACCTGAAGAGGAGGGAAGTAAAACTATCAAGGAGAGATGGGGACTATGGCTGAATTGAACCTGCAGCTCATCAAAATGTATTTGGACTCAAAAAAGTTTCGAAAAACTAGCTAGTCCTAGTGATACCACTGCTGTGTGGGCCAGTTAGCCCTACATTGACTATGGTAGAATATAGCGAAGTCAGTATACTCACAGGTAACTTCTCTGCTTTGGTGCTCTAACCTAGCCATCAAGAGCACGGCTATCGAGGCCACTGTGTTTGCATCCCTACTTTGGCATTTGTCCATCTGTGGTCACTTGCTCAATTAAATGACTTTGGCCAAATCACTAATCTCCATGTGCCTCAGCTTTCTCTTCTCCAACACAAGAAAAATAATAGATTCAATGGCCTTGCAGTTAATTGAGTTAAAACATGTAAAATGCATGTAATACATGTAAAGCAAAATAGTGCCCGTCACATAATATACACTCAATAAGTAGAGGTATTATGGGATTGCATAGAAAAAGGACTCCTTAAGAAAGCTTTAAAGGGTGAGTTAGAAACAGCATGGATAAAACACTGGCAGTTAGAGAGTGCCTGCTCTTTGGCTATACCATCACCAGTTTGATGGGAATAGCCAGACATAAACATAAATGGATTATTGAGACATTTTGTCTCTTTGGCAGGGTAACACTGTGATGGTTAAATTTTTGTGTCAACTTGTCTGGGCCGTGGTGCCCAGATATGTGGTGAAACATTTTTCTAGATGTTTCTGTGAGGGTGATCTTAGATGATATTTACAGTTGCCTTCCATGACATGAATAGGCCTCATCCAAGCAATTGAATGGAACAAAAGACTGACCTCCCCAGAGCAGGAAAGCATTCTGCAGCATTTTCCTTTGGACTTCATCAGCAATTGGCTCTTCCAGTTCCATGGCAGACTGCCTTTGGATTACAACTGCAACTCCCTCTGGAGTCTCCAGCCTGCCTGCCTCCCTCATCAGATTTTGGACTTATCAGACCTCCACAATCACATGACCCAATTCCTTAAAATAAATCTCTCTCTATATACACATCTATTGGTTCTGTTTCTCTGGAGAACCCTAACATAAAAATACTTTGGTTGGCAAGATAATGTCCGCCCCCAAATTACCACACCCCAATCTCCAGAGCATGTTACTTTACATGGCAAAGGAGAATTAAAGTTGTAGATAGAATTCAAGTTGCTAATTTACTAACCTTAAGATAGAAAGTTGTGATACTGTGTTTCTGGAACACAGTACGTAAAACTCAGAATTTCCTAAGTGATAAGGATGATAAAGTGCCTTGATATTCATCAGAAACCCCTTTCAGCCACACCTAAGTATATGTTAGTGAGTGACTTTTGGAATGCACCTAAGGATGGGAGCTGGTTGCCAGGGGAAACAACAATAATTATAGTTGGAACTTTTAGTCCTACCCCTTGACCCCCAGGAAGGGGAGAGGGTCTGAAGGTTGAATCACTAGCCCATGGCTAATGATTTAATCAATTGTGCATAAGTAATGATGCCTCCATAAAAACCCTGAAGGACAGAATTTAGGGAGCTTCCAGGTTGGTGAACATGTAGATTTACTGGAAGAGTAGTGCACTGGGAGAGACCATGGATGCTCCACACCTCTGCCCACATACCTCACCCTATGAATCTCCACTATCTGGCGGTTTCCGAGTTATAGTTTTTCAGAATAAATGGGTGATCTAGGAAGTAAAATATTTCTCTGAATTTTGTGAGCCACTCTAGCAAATTAATGGAACCTGAGGAATGGGTCATTGGAACCCCTGATTTATAGCCAGTTTGTCAGAAGCACAGGTGACAAACTGAACTTGTGATTGGCATCTGAAGTGGGGGAAGAGGCAGTCTTGTATGACTGAGCCCTTAACCTGTGGAATCTGATGTTATCTCCAGGTAGATAGTGTTAGAATTGAGTTGAATTGTAGGACACCCACTGGTGTCAAATAATTGCGTGGTGGTGCAGAAACACACACACATACATTGGAATTGGTGTCGTATTTGGAAGAGCTTATCAAGGTGAGTCCAATAAAATCACAAGGGCACTTAAGGGTAGAAGAGAGAGGGGTGCCTGGGTGACTCAGTCAGTCAGGTGTCCAACTCTTGATGTCAGCTCAGGTCTTGATCTCAGAGTCATGAGTTCAAGTCCCACACTGGGCTCCACGCTAGGCATGAAGCTTACCTAAAAAATAAAGGTAGAAGAGAGAAATAGGAATGTTGAGAATCAGAATCAGATATGATTAGAGATACAAACCAGGCAGTGACTTTAGTCATAAGGAATGGGGGCAAACATGTTGGGCCCCACATCCTTCCCTCTCCTCTTTATCCCCATGCTTCTCCTCTCATTGGGGGATACCTATTCTAGACTATCCAACTTTAAAGACTTACTAACCAAATAATTTTGTGTGAAGTGAACCTTTGTAGATTGATTATGTCATTTTCTATCTTGTGGTTTAAAATATTTTGAAGAATATAGTTCCAATATATTTAGGAAATTAGATAAAAAATTGTTAAGAGTAGACTCTAACCAGACAAGAGTGGCTTGGGGGTGGTAAATGGAAGGATATTGTTATACTGGCATTGGGGGTTCCGAGCTGGTTGCCAGGGTGCACTGAGGACAGATTTGGGGCAGAGACAAGTGGAAAGGGGTTGGTGCTCCTGGAGTGATAAGAAAATGTTAGGGGCATAGCAATAGTTTGTATGGATACCATCAGAGTATAGTTTGCACCTGATAAGCCAAGAGTGAGAATGGGTCTTAGGGCAGCCAACGGTGGAGGGAGATATTATATATCACTTGGGATGCCTTCTGCTACAAAAAAACCCAAACCAAAACAAAACAAAACAAAAAACAAAAAACAACCAGAAAAACCCCAAGTGTGGCTTAAAGAAGGAGTTTTTAAGTAGCTCACATAACCAGAAGCCTGGAGGCAGCAAGCTTAGAGGAAGGTTTCATCTATTCAGTGGAATCAATGTGACTTGGGCTGCTTCTGTTTTTACCCTCTGCCAGCTTCAGCTGGACCCATTGTTCACCCTCAGGCATGTTGTATCATGGTTTCAGGGTGGTCTCAAGCATCAGGAAAATGGCAGTTTTGTTCATTTTTTCTTTGTTTCTAGTACCTAGTACAGTATGTGTATATAGTTTTAGCACAAAGTAGCTGCTCAATAAATACTTTTTGAATAAGTGATTATTAATTTGGTTCTAAAGAGAAGGCTGAAGGATGTCATTATTTGCTGGTTTTGTAATTACCATTGTAATAGAACTTTACAACTAGCCGTAACCACACAGTAACCACATCTGACCACTACTGAGGATATTAAGGGAGAGATAAGTAAAGGGATTACCTAGAATAACGTAGCTGGTTAGCATTAGAGGATTCAGCCCAGGTGGGGCAGGACACAGAATCTAAACTTTTCTTTTCCTCTATCTAAAAGTCCTGCTCAGAGTGTGAACAGACTTTCTCTGTGGAGGTGGGGTGGTCTGGCTTTTCTCTAGTCTCCTTCCAATCTTTTGTTATGGCAGGAACTCTGAGCCTCATTTCCTTTAAGGCACAGGCTTTAAGTTTCAAAACACTGGATCTTTCAAATCACAAGTCTTGGCTTGCAAGATCATTGGCTCTCAGTTCCAAGGGAGAAAGGCAACAATGAAATGTGGGAGGTGGGGAACCACCATGAGATCTTCAAGGTTTAGCCAGTTAACTTGGATTTTCTAGACTTTATCCCATAATAAACTACATGCATATTAGATGAGTGAATCAACAAATCACTTAATCAAAATCCAGAAGAAGAGTTGAACATCTGGCTGACAGCTGTCTTGTTTTACTCCAAAAGTGCTGTGTAGTCCAGTGAGATAGTGTTGCTGATGTTGATTAATCCCTGCATTACATAGCCTTGAATTCTGTGTGGAAGTGCAATTACCAGAAGAGAGAAGGGGAACAAACTGTTTCCAGGGCAAATATTTGGCTAATACAACCCCTAGGAAATCTGCAATCACTCCTTCACAGCCTGACGAGTGTTCTGGAGTCGTCCTGAAGACAGAACAAAAGCCAAGCTACTGTGAATTTTCTTAGAAGCGTGTGTTGCAGCTGCTAACCAAGCCTTGAGAAAGAAGTCATTTGAGGCTGTCCTATCCTATTTGCTTGTCTTTAACAAAGTTCTGACTTGCTTTCTGTTGAGTATATGTTTCAATTTCTCCCACGTACTTTCAGAAGCATTCATAAGTGAAATGGGAAAGTAGTCTGATTAGATGAGTCTGTAGATGATAAACTCGGAAGGAATTACAAATTGTTTAGGAAATGTTCTTAAAATGCTGTTTGATCTTGATAAATGCAAGACATGGCTTGAAATCTTTAAAATAATTAATAAAGCAGCCCACCTAGGGAAAAATGAAAGTATAGTATTCAATGGGGCAAAATCTAGTTTCCATAATACCACTACGTAGGCTTTTGAGGACTCATTTGTTAATGAAATGATTATGAATCATGTGTGTTAAAATGACGGTAGGTATATTGTTTTATATCAATAGAAATATCACAGATGAAATTACTTTAGCAAGAACATTTCACCATACATGAGATGACTAAGTAGCTGTCATAACTGAAGCAATAATAATAGATTTGGAAAATAGTCCCCAAACAGCTCATATTGGTGGACTGAATATTCTCTGATGCCCAGAAAGAGAGGTGGGAGGAAATATCAGAACTGAAGATGACACAGAACCTCTCTGCTGTCTGTAGAAAATGCGTGGAACTGCCTTATTTCCTCTTGGTCTTTGCCACAGTCTCCTTTCTTCTGCCTCAACATTATATTGGGGATAGCTGTGTAATCAATATAAGTATTTTCTGATATCAAAATCATTATAGACTGATCAACCCCCACCCCTATATGCCCACGCTGGCCATTGGATCTCAGGTACACAGACCTAGATTAATCATGAATATGATTCATGACATACTCCCAACCTAGATCTATTCATGGCTTTTTTGTATTTAATTATTTTTATTTTTTATAATGTAGTAAAAATCTATAAACCCACCGCTTGATATACAAGCTGGGAAGCTATGATAATCTTCATCTTAACCCCAGGTTTCACTTCATCATCCCATCAGTCTTCCTCCTTGACCCCAGATGACCATTATCCAAAATGCCATATTCATCACCCACTCCCCATTTTACATGGTTTTATTTCATCTATTTAGAATCCTAAAAAACACATGTTTAACTTTATAAGAGTATCATAATATATATGTAACTGTTTAGGATTTACTTTTTTTTTCGCTTACTTTGCCAAGATGATCCATATTGTTGTGTGTTATTTTAGTTCATTCATTTTTACTGCTGTATGGAATTCCATTGTGTGACTATACTATACTATATTCATCTTTTCTCCCATTGATGGATATTTCCCAGGTTAATTCCAGGTTATTGCTAGTGTGAACAATACTACTATGAACACTCTAATAGGTTTATTCTACTAGAAGGAAGAGTTTCTCCTGGATTATTTTCATCATCATTCAAACATACTCTAGTGCCTCTTATGCTAAATTCACCCGTTTTTACCTTTACCCTACATTCTCTTGCAACTGCTGGCAGACCTCTGTGTTGTCCTTTCCAGCCAAGACTCTTCTAAGAGTTGAATACGCACTATCTCCACTTCTTCAATGTGTACTCTTCAACTCAATCGCTTCTTGGCTCCTGTACCCAAACTACTTTTGCTGAGGTTATCAATTATTTTTACGTTGTCAAATCCAATGGACCTTTCTCTGCAGTCTTATTTGAGTTGTGGTTAACTGTATTTGATTCAGTTGAACATTTCCTCGTTAAGATTCTTTCTTCTTTTGGCTTCCATGTCACCAAATTCTCTTGGATTTCTTCTTTCTGTATTTTGGTTATCCTTCCTCCACTTAGTACTTAAAGATATATATTAGAATTCTTCAAGGTCAGTTTGTTTTTTCTTCTCTTCTCGCTGTATTCTCTCCCATAGGTGGCCCGCCCTATTTATGTGTACTGCTGCAGCAAAATTCTTTTTTTCAAACAATTTTTTAAATTGAAGTGTAGTTGACATATAATGTTACATTAGTTTCAAGTGTACACCATATCGATTTGACAAGTTTATATGTTATGCTGTGCCCACCACAAGTGTGCTACCATCTGTCACCATACAACCTATTAAAGTATCATTGACTATGCTAGACCTTTTATTCCTGTGACTTAGTCATTCCATATGGAAGGAAGCCTATACCTCCCACTCTCCTTCACCCACTTTGCCCATCTCTCAACCCCTCCCCTCTAGCATCCTCAGCAAAATTCTTAATACATCTCCATTTTCTCTCAAAAGTGTCCTAGTTTGGATAATAAGTTATACATTCTTCCTACCTAGATACCAATGACTCCTGGTTCATCCATGACTTCTTATTTATCAAACCTTCTACTAAACATCTTTCTTTGGATACTGTGTAGGCACTTCAAACTTAACATGCCTAAAACTGTTTGCTTTTGTTTTGTTTTTTTCTTACAAAACCCATACCCATTTCTCCCTATTTTCCATCTCAGAAAATGGCACCTCCACCCACTTAATTACTTAAGCTCTAAACCTAGAGACTTTATTGTTTTTGTTTTGTTTGTATTTTATAATTCCCTATCCTCAGATCAGCTATCTCCAAGACCTATCAATTTTAACTCCATTACAGTAGTCAAAGCTGCTGTCCTGTGTTGCCTGGGGGCTGCAAAGGGCTCTTAACAGAAATCTTGTCCAGCACTCTAACTCTCATCCATTCTCCTACACTGATATTTTAAAACATAAATCAGATCAGGTCACTGCCCACATCAAATCTTTCAGTGACTTGTCACTGCACTCAGAAGAAACGCACACTGCTTTGTCTGGCTTCCAAAGCTTGGCATGCCCTGTTTTATGACGGCAGATCTAGTCTCATCCTGGGTTGTTCTCTTCCTCATCCACTCTGGCTGCACCATCTCTTAGCTCTTCAGTACAGGGAGCTCTTCCCTCTCCCAAAGCTTTAGCACGTGGAAAGCCTTCCCACTCACCCCCACTCCTAGCTAACCTGCCTAATGCTTATTCATTCCTTAGGTCTCAGCTTAAGTATCACTTAAGTACCACTGGAATGTGGTGTGTGTGTGTGTGTGTGTGTGTGTGTGTGTGTGTGTGTGTGTGTGTATGATTTTGAAAATGCCTTTTATCAATTCTGAAGTAATATTTTTTTAAGTTAGAAAATATAGGTAAGCAAATTAAAAAAAAGTCATCACAATCCCATCACTCAAAAATAAATATAGTTAACATTTTGATATGTATTTTTCCAGACCTTTTCTCTGTCTACATAGCATCGATATCAGTGGTTTACATGGCCCCAAGTCCTCTGTAATTGGGGGGAATCATTCTATCCCTTAAATTGAACATATAATTAATACCAGGACTGTTCCTTTATACTGGAAAACTTATTATCTTTGTCAGTTTCTCTAGGGATTCTTAGGTTGGACAAATGACTCTCCTGGTCACATCTTGCTTCAATTTCCTGCTGCCAATGCTGTTTCCATCTCCCTTGTGTCTAGTCTCTTGTGTAGACTTGAACATAGGACACAGCCCCTTATCCTTGATTCTGTGCTTCTCCTTTTGTGGGGGGGGTGGCTGGGGGCTGGAAAATGCTACCGAAAAATACGTGCTTAACATACCTCCTTTCTCAAAAAACATTTAGTTACTCCATCCTGAAGATGTCTCACTATCTGAAAGTGTAAACCACTGCTTCTTTGCTGGGCTGGTGCATCTTTCTCTTTTAACTAATGCTTCTCCTCAGTTCTCCTACTGTGGCCAATCCTGTGAGTTTCCTTAGAAGGAGCAAGTCAACATTCTGCCTGTTTTGATGGTTCTTTCCAGATCCTTTCCTGGAGGGTCTCAGTTTCCACACTCAAGCCTACTCAGATGTCTTCCCTAAACAACAGGTATTTTAGGCTGGAGAGGAATCATGCCACCCATCCAGTGGACATAAACATTTCTGACGAGTTATTATTTTAAATAGCCGGGTTTAAAAAAAAATCTTGGCACATAGAGATGCTGCCCCCCTCCCCCAAATGTACCATACAGTATATACTGGTTAGAAATCTACTTTCTTCACTTAACAGTGAATGGTTAATATCTTCTGTGTCAAAAAAAGTACATGGTGTATACAGTAAAGCAGAGCATTTAATAAACTAGTGGGCAGGATGCCCTGAAAGGTTGTTAGAAATGCAGATTCTCAGGTGCCACGTGGAACTGAATGCATTCATATCTGTATTTTGATCCCTAGGACATTCATGTGCACCCAAAAGTTTGACACACACTGGAGTACAACATTTATATGGCTTTCATAAGAGCAAAATAGCAATTCTTATTTTTTCTGGAAATACCTATAAAAGATAATTATGGACATTTATATGGCTATTTAATTTGTACTTTGACACAGCTAGCTTTACTTATTAAATGTGACATAGATGCCAAGATGTAAAGTGCTTTTCTAAAATATGATGTCTTCAACAGCTGTCCTTTCCCTCTGCTAATGCAGGCTGTAGAGTCTGTGATTTTCACATTACAATGTTATAAAAAAGTTAAATAGCAATTTAGTGCCTTTAAAATTAATATAAAATTATCTCTTTTACGTTGTATTCCAAATTAGATAATTTTTATTATTTATTTTTTAAATTAGACAATTTTTAAAGCCATTTTCAAGTGTGTGTGTGTATATATATATGTGTATATATATATATGTGTGTATATATATATATGTATATATATATATATATATACTTAAGACTAAAATGCCTTTTGCTTTTGACTCATTGAGAACACAGTTTATTAAGTAGGAGCTCTTTGAAGACGGACTACGAGTATGGAGTATACTATCTGGGTCAGGTCAGTGCAGTTGAAAGCTGTGATAATGGTTTAATTTGGAAACTCAAGTAAATACAAGAAATGTAAAATTCCACTCCCGGTTCTCATGTTACAGAGTTATAATGAAGTGGAATGCTTTCCCCTCAAAAAACAAACATGTTACCCTTACAACATTACTTTTCATTTGTCTCATTTTAGGGTTCTTATAAACTGTTAATTTAACTAGCATGCTATTTGCTATGTAGGAGTAGCTGTGTGAAAATCTATTTTTGAAACCCCTCCACTGAAAAGTCATGTAGTACATTTTTTCTGCTCAGATTTGAAAAGCTTTAGTTTCCCAGCTGGCAAAAGCATTAAGTGTGTGTATGCTTCCAATTAGAAGCAAGATTTTCCTGATGTATCGTCCAAGGTTACGCAGTGGTCCACAGAGGATTTGTGGGGCCCTTTCCCTCTTTGTCTTCTAGCTCTCTGCTGCTGTTATGTGGACAGTTTGCAGAACTTTGGCTGCTGAGCAAGATGTAAAATTTTCTGAATATTGATTCACTAGGAAGTAGCAATTCAATCCGAACAAATAGAATGCCACATTTACAGTTTGTTTCCTTGGAATAACTTTCAGGAAGTCAGAGAGTTAAAAACCAGAAGGGCATTGTTTCACAAATGGAAGCTATTTGTTCATGTGCCAGTGGGAATTGTTTTTCTAATGTTCCTTTTAGAACAGACAGAATTAAATAATACATTCTGAAAATTTTCACCAAGTAATACAGTTCCACGTTTTCACAAGTTTTAAAGGAAGGAGAGAAAAGCCAGAGTAAAGACTAAAAGTATTCCTTAAGTCAAACCTTCATGTAGAACAAAGACATTACTCCTAAACAGGTCATGAGAATAGAGAAAGGATATTTGAATATTGCACTCAGGTATCAAAAATTAGTCATTTCACACTTTGGCCTCAATCTGCGAAATATGCTCTTGAAAAAAAGCCTTCTATATGTTTTCGTTATGATATGTCACGTGTCACTTTGAAATACAGACCTGAATCTTGGTATGGAAGCTGCTTTCGCATCTTTCCAAGACATTCCTACTACAGAAATTAAAAAAAAAAATTAACCTGAAATTTAAAAAAAAGTATATCTGGAAAGAGATTATCATATTTCCAGATGCTCTGTATAGAAAATGGCACTTTTGCACAAATACTTTAAATGATTGTGATCTTTTTCTCCTGTATGTGTATGTTATGCAGGTTGAATAAGAAGTCGATCCACTTATACTGTTAAACATTTATTGGATAAAATTCATACAGACCAGTTAATATAAGTATTTACTGAAATAAAGAGAAACCAGTCTTCATGATTATTCCAAAGGCTGCCATATAAAAGCTTAGAATTGATAGGACGTGTATTTTAATCCAGTTTCTTTGTGTTTTTAAGGTATCATTTACATCAAAAACTACCAGAGCTCATGATACCAGACTTAGATACATATTTTCCCACTTTTCAGAGTGTGGTGCTATGGTCCCTCTCTGCAAAGTGCATGCACACACCCACATCCACACCTATATCCACAACATGAAGGAGCATTAGCCTAAAGAAAGTTAAATTGACTCAAAGTGGAACCACTTAGAATAGGAATGTAAGAATTCTTGCTCAACCTACCTGTGGCTGTAGAACATACTTGTTTCATACTATTGTTATAAAATTAGTTATTAAAATGATGTCACAGTGGGAAGGATGGCTTGCCCTCTCTAGTCCAACCTGCCATTTTCTTTCACCTTGACTGCTGCTTCAGTGTTCCGGTTATTTTTCCACTCGAGTCTATTCTTCACAAAATAGCAGAAGTTATATGTATTTTTTTTAAGGTTTCTAGCCTTTTTTTAAATTGTAAAATATATATAATCTAAAACTTACCATTTTAACCATTTTCTTTCTTTTTTTTATTGTCAAGTTTGCTAACATACAGTGTAGTCTTGGCTTCAGGAGTAGAATCCTGTGATTCATCACTTACATATAACACCCAGTGTTCATCCCAATAAATGCCCTCTTCAATACCCATCACCCATATTTCCCACCCCCAACCCTCTCACCCCCCATCAACCCTCGGTTTGTTCTCTATATTTAAGGGCCAAGTGTATTAATTCAGTGGCATTAAGTACATTTACATTACTGTGGGATCATCACTACCATCCATCTCTGGAATTTTTTATCATTATAAACTGAAACTCTGTACCTATTAAACACCAACTCCCAATTTCTTCTGCCTTCCAGCCCTTGGTAATAATCACTATTCTACTTATTGACTCTATGAATTTGACTACTCTGTGTCCCTCATATAAGCAGAATCATACAACATCTGTCCTTTTGTGTCTGGCTTATTTCATTTAGCATAATGTCTCCAACTTTCATACACATTGTAGCATGTGTGATTACCTTCCTTTTTAAGGCTGAATAATATTCCACTATATGCACATACCGCATTTTGTTTATCCATTCATCCATTGGTGGATACTTGGGTTGTTTCCACTTCTTGGCTATTGTGAATAATGCTGCTGTGAACACTGGTGTACAAATAGTATTTGAGTCCCTGCTTTCAAATCTTTTAAGTATATATCCAGAAGTAGAATTGCTGGGTCGTATGATAATTCTATTTTTAATTTTTGAGGAAGGACCATACTGTTTTCCACAGCAGCTGCACTAGCACTGTACAAGTGTTCCAGTTTCTCCACATCCTTGCCAACACCTGTTATTTTGTTATTTTTTTTACAATAATAATCATTCTAATAGATGTGCAAGTGATACTTTTAAAACAAAAATTCAATGACATCACTTCCTGCTTAAAACTCCATGACTTTTCATGACTCGTTATCATAACCATCAGACCTGTATAGGTCTGGCCCCTGCTTATTTTTCTATTTCTATCCTGTGCCTCCCTCTTGCCTTCCTAGGAGACCACAAAGTCTTCCTTCTGTGAGGACTTTCATATTTGTTCTTCCTTCTGCCATGATTTCCCTACTCCCTTACTATGCATGGATGGCTGCTTGTCATTCTTTGGGTCTCTACCTCTGCAAGGGTCCCTAAGCACCCTTTGTAAGGGTACCCCCAGAACCTTGTTCTTTTCCTTTGTGGCACATATCACCACTGTAATGATTTCATCCCTTTGCTTGTTTCCTGCATGCTTTCAACAGTAAAATGTAAACTCCATAAGGGTATAAACAGTGGCTAGCTTTACTGTTGCTTCCTTAGAGCCTGGGGTAGGCTCCTAAGAAATCCTCAACAGGGAGTTGATAATTAAATCACAACAAGGTCTGGAAATTCCTCATAAATTTGTAACTTTTCCCCTGTATTAATGAAACGTGTTCAGTTTCTCTGATTTGTCAAAATAAAATCCTTCAGACAAATTTATTGTCTAACATAACATTTTTATTGTACATGTGTTTAATATTAACTTAATTACATAGTTTAACATTTATATTAAGTAGACTCAAACCTGCTAAACAGATTATAGCTAGATTGACTGCTTTCTAACAACCAGCAATTAAAATCACTTCCATTAAAAAAAAAATCCAGTTGGGGGGTGCCTGGGTGGTTCAGTTGGTTAAGTCTCTGACTTCGGCTCAGGTCATGATTTTGTGGCTTATGAATTTGAGGCCTGCGTTGGGCTCTGTGCTGACAGCTCAGATCCTGGAGCCTGCTTTGGATTCTGTGTCTCCCTCTCTCATTGTCCCCCACTCCCTCCACTCGTACTCTGTGTGTGTGTGTGTGTGTGTGTGTGTGTGTGTGTGTGTCTCAAAAATAAATAAACATTAAAAAAAATTTTTACTTAAAAAAAGTCCAGTTGATGCATTGAAAAGGTAACAAAACTCAAATACCATTTAATTTAAGCAGTTTTGCCTCATGACCAAGAACAAAAAACAAATTAGCTATAACTTTTATCTGAAATCATGCATGTTTTGCTCCACTGCTCTCCCAAATAATTTGTCAAAACAGCTTTTAGAAGTAATTTGAAGGGTACATGGGAAGGAAATTGAGAGGGTTTAATCTCTACTCATTTTAATTTCATATAGCTTATTTTTAGCAGGAGAATAAAAGCACCAATATCAATTATAGAGTTTGTAAATTAAAAGTGTAAATGAATTACATGGGATTTTTTGAACAAAAAATGTTTTTTATATGGACAATTTTAGGACTCTCTCTTTGTGTATTTACAGGCTGGTGTGTCTGGATGTGGGTCTTTATTCATTCTGCTTTGCATTTAATGGGTCCTTTGATCTGAAAACTTCTCCCTTCTCACCTTCACTGAATCTCTTCTCATCATTTATGACTTCCTTTGACACTCTAACATCTGTTGTTTTACCTTTTTTCTCACAATTTCTTATCTCGTGTTTTTTTCCTCCTGGGAAACATTCTGGGAGACGTTGTTATTTCTAAATCAGTGGTTCTCAAACTTTTGTGTGCATCAGAATCACCTGGGAGTCTTACTAAAAAATAAATCAATAGATTCCATCCTTAGAGTTTAGATTCAGTAGTTTTCAGGTGGGGCCAAGAAATGGCATTTCTAACAAATTCCTAGGTGACTCTGATGCTGCTGGTATGGGGACCATAATGTGAGAGATACTCCTCTACATCCTTGCTACTCCATACGAGGATAAGCATGGCACTTCTAACAACCTTCCAGGTGATAAAGCTATTGGTCTTTGGCCCACACTTTGAAAAGCAAGGATCTACTACAATGCTTCTCAAATTCTGAATCCTGGGCCAACAGCATCAGAATGCCCTGGGAATTTGTTAGAACTGCAATTTCTCAGTCCCTATCTGGGGGCTACTAGATCAGAATCTGCATTTCAACAAAATCTCCAGATGACCAGTAAGCATAATAAGGTTGAGAAGCCCTATTCTATCTAGATCACCTAGTTAGTCTTTATGATGACAATTTCATTATACAGCCCACCCATTAAGTTGATTTCAGATGAAGTTTTAATTTATACACTCTTTTTAAGTATTTGATTATTCACTTATATCATAGTCTAATCTTGTTTACAGATGCCATATTATTTCAAAATATCCTGAGGCTACTAATGTTCCTTCCAGGTTTTCTTATTCAGTTTGTTAGTCTTGCTCCTTTTATTTGTCAGCTGTCCTGTGGAAACAAGTGAATCTACAAATCTTAATGGCTTATAAGAAAAAAAAGTTTATTTCTTGTTTATATCTTATGCTGGCTGAAAGTCAATGCCAGTTCAGCTCCTGCTTCCACATGTCTTTATCCCGGGAGATAGAGGGGACTTAATATGCACCAAGCCTTTCTTGAGAGAGAAGGAAAAGAGCAAGAGGGCTTCTAGAAACCTGCAAGGGCTCTTAAAAGTTTTGTTTGGATGTGGAGCTCATTACATCTGCTTTCATGTTATTGCCAAAGTAAGTCATAAGGATAAATGCATTGTCAATAGAATGGAAAGTATGTTTGTCCCAAAGGAAGCGTGTTATAGACTGAATGCTGTGTCCCTCTATCAAATTCTTATGTTGAAATCTAATATCCATTGCAATGATATGAGGTGAGGCGTTTGGGAGGTAATAGGTCATGAGGATGGAGCCCTGGTGAATGGGATTGTAAAGCAATAAAGGGACCAGATTTCTCTCTCTGTCACGTGTGAGAACACAAGAAGGAGAGGGTGGCCTGTAGACTAGAAGAGGACCCTTCCCAGAACCTGACCATGCTGGTACCTCGGTCTCAGACTTCCAACTTCCAGCACAGTGAGAAATAACTTTCTGTTGTTGAAAAGCCACCCAGTGTGTGGTATTTTGTTGTAGCTGCCTGAACTAGGACAAGGCGCTCCATCTCACAGATCAAATGAATAGAGTTATATAATCCTGTTACAAGAAGGGGTAGTAAATAATGTCAAACAATAATACGATTTACCACTGTCCTTCTCTTTTATGATATTGTTTTTTCCCAAAGATCTGGTATAATATATAACAAATGTATATCTCATGATATATAATGAAATAAATATATATATTTCATTCATAATATGGCATGAAGTATATTAGATATAGACACACACTATTTAAATCAATCAATCTGTGTATATATGCATGTATGTATGTATAAACCTATGTTGGTTTGTACAGGCAAGAGGCAGGGTTTCCTCTGGGGTTGTGTAGGTCTGTTTTCTCTCTAGACTTCTCCCTTGAATGTGAGGGATGGTGCTTGTCTCTGTGAAAGTGTGTGGCATGTTCTGATCGGCAGGCTTCTCTATACGCTGCCTGGCTATGAAGCAGGCAGGTATCACTAACAACTCCTGGAATGACTTCTGCTTATTATTCCAGAGGGCATTTCTCACCGAGTTATGAGGAGGTATATGGGAGGTAAAGTAGGAAGAGAATAGGGCATCTTCAGAACAAAAAATACTTTGGTTTAGAGACTTACAAAATGTAGCCTTGCTGTGATCAAACTATCATGGAAGCAGTGGTGTCCTAGTAGAGAGTCTTTCAGCCCAGACTTTGAGTTTGGATTTTTCCAAGCATAGTAGGAAGGCATAGGAGGATTCTAAGCAAGCAGTAGTGATGTATAGATCTTTAATTTTGGAAATAACAGATACTTGATATAATGTTTGTCATATTTATAATGTATGAAGAAGAATATTCCAAATTAAAAACCCATGGTCCCTTTCAACTCAACCTAAGCAAGATGTTATCAATCAGGTCTAATCAGTAGACTAAAACCATACTAGTTACTTGAGAAAAGTGAATTTAGTGTAAAGAATTATCACCTACTTAGGAAATTGTTAACTAGATAAGCAAAGAAGCAAAAGAAAGACAAGACTAAGGTGTCATAGAGGCAGCAATTACAGGAAGAACTCTCTTCTCTGTAGCTGGGAGAACTAAGGGAACAAGTTGGAGTTATTAAAACCTAGAAGCTTTGAGGAGGGGCTGAACAGAGCTGAAATGCAGACATCTGAGGAAGAGCCCTGCTTTCTGGTAGTGTTATCAGTGCCTTAAGATTCCCCAAGAATCTCTCCTCTTTGTTATTTCCTGCTATATCCTGCAGGGTTGACTCCTGTCTGAATTTATTACCATGCATTTATATGAGTTTTACTGCATTGCGTGTGTAACATTATATTGTTTACTTCTCCCTGATTTTAACTAACAGTTAAAAGAATAGTATTTTCTTAAAGTTGCATAGTTTTAGCTTTTCTTTTAGGTGAAGGATGCATTTTGAGTTAATTGCTTTAACTCTTGTGTGAGGGGAGGATGGAGGTTCATTTTTTTTCCCCCATCCAGAGACCCAGCAAGGGCAGAGTCAGCACGAACATGCAAGACTGGATAGCTGTTGGTGATCACATAAGAGGGGTACCCCTTGCTGGATGGCATTGGGGGGACAATGAAGGCATGGCTGGCCCCACATGGCTCCTGATGCTGATTGACAGCGTGTGTCCAGGCATGAGCTTAAGTCTTCTTTTACAACTGTCAGCTTGGCTAGGCCACAGTACCCAAATGTTTGTTCAAACATTATTCTAGATGTTTCTGTAAAGATACTCTTTAGATGGGACTAACTTTTACATTAGTAAACTTTGACTAAAGCCTACTTTGAGTAAAATTGCTTCACTCAAATTTTACTTTTTATAAAAGTTTATTTATTTATTTTTTGAGAGAGAGAGACAGAGTGAGTGGGGGAGGGATAGAGAAGGTGGTAGGGAGAGAGAATTGCAAGCAGGCTCTGTGCTGACGTGGGGCTTGAACTCACGAGCCATGAGATCATGACGTGAGCTGAAACTAAAAGTCAGATGCTTAAACAACTGAGCCACCCAGACACTCCTCAGATTTTACTTTGAATAAAGCACTTCCATAAGGTGGAATCAGTTGAAGACCGTGGGACAAAAAAAAGATCTTCCGTAAGTATGAGGGAATTCTGCCAGTAGACTGCCTTTGGACTTGAGCTCCAGTATCAATTCTTCCCTTGGTCTCTAGCTTGTCAGCCTACCCTGCAGATTTTGGACTCGCCAGCTCCCACAATCACATGAACTAATTTCTTAAAATCTATCTATCTATCTATCTATCTATCTATCTATCCATCCATCCATCCATCCATCCTACTGCTTCTATACAAATGTGTGTGTGTGTGTGTGTGTGTGTGTGTGTGTGTGTGTGTGTGCACGTGAGATATACAGAATCTATAGGTTCTGTTTCTCTAGAAAGCCCTGATTAATGATGCATGCACTTTTTATCAGAGTTTTAGAAATAGGAAAACTTAATCTGCAAGGCTATCTCAGAATATCTCCATCTCCACTTAAACTCATGGATTGAGGTTTTGTGTTTACTTCTACAGTAGATAGTTGTATCTAATTGTATCACAGAGGTAATAGTGGGACACTATTTTCAGACACTTGGTCCCGGGCTCTGTAACCAAGAAATAGGGCAGGATGGATGGCAAGGAGTTAATTGGCAGTCTTTGCCATAGATGGAAAATGACCAGCTTGGCAGACCTTCTATGCATTCAATTCTTTACCCAAAATAGGGCCAAGCGATAGATGTACTTCTATTTGTGAGACAAAAATCTTTTCAAGATTTAGTGTGTGTCTTAATCCATTGAGGCTGCTCTAACAGAATACTAGACTAGGTAGCTTATAAGCAACAGAACATTATTTCTCACAGTTCTGGAGGCTGGGAAGTCAAAGATCAAGGTATTAGAATGAGAGGGAAGTTCTGGTGAGAGCCCACTTCCTGACTTACAGAGAGGCATCTTTTTTCACTGTGACCTCATATGGAGCAAGGGATCTCTCTGCAGTGCCTTTTATAAAGGCACTAATCTCATTCGTGAGAGCTCCACTCTCATGATCCAAGTACTTCCCAAAGGCCCCACCTCCAAATCCCATAATGTTGAGGATTATGTTTCAAAATACAAATTTTAGGGGACATAAGCATTCAGTCTCTAGTGGTGTGGTTCTGGCCAGGTTTTGGAGAGTACATGTAGAAACTAGCTGGAGCAGTTTTGGCTACTTGGAGAAGTTATCTCTGCTTTCTCTCCCAACCTTCCCATTCTCTTTTTCCTTTCTCTCTTTGGACACACACTGTACTAGCATAGGCTTCAGTGGGCAATGGCTTTATTTCCCTGCTTGGGGTGGGAGGGCAGGTGCTCGGGCACAGGAGACCCCCTGCAGGGAGGCCCACTGTCATGCTGAGCTCTGCTGCCCTGGGCTCCACAAGAATGAAATAAATGTCTTCTCATATTCCAGGAACATTCTTCATTTGTCTCCTTAGATGCCAAGCACCGGCATTTTATTCCATGAGGCTTCACCAAGTCCTGAGACTTAGTGAAAGATTGATGGGATATGTACTGTCCGTGCTCTAAGGCCTTACCAAGGAGGTTCTTAGATAAAATGCATAGCACTTACTACATATCATGGAGGACTGAGGCTGACCCAATTTTTTGGTCTGTATTCTGGACAATAGTGGATGAAACCAAAGAACAGACAGTCATCTTTGTGGCTTAGCATTACTAGCACTTGATGATGACTTAAAGTCTTAAGCCATGACTTTTCAAGTGCTCTCCAGAGTTGGAAAGCAAAAGCAATAAACTCGAGGACATTTTGCATAGCTGAGAAGAAAGTTATTTAAAGCACATTATCAGGTAAATATTTACTTTTTGATGTTGCAGAGTTGGAAGCTGCATTCCTCAAGGATGTTAACCCATTAACTCTCCCATTAGAGCTAATACCTGAAAAACAGAGACACGTTTGTCCAGATCTACCTTCAGACCCCCAAGGCTGTCTTCTCATGTGTATAATATAGCCACTTCTGAGTTCTAATGAGGAGGCAGGTTCCATTTGAAGGTGTGCATTAGGTAACTCGATAAGTACGCTTGATTTGCAAATGGCAGTCTCAATCCATTAGAATTTTATAAAATATCCTTCACGGTGTAACTCATTTCCTTTCTAAGGGTGCCTTTAAAGATTGTGTATTTGCAGTATTTTAATAGTTTAACTGGAGGCCAACTTTATAACATACATATAAATATATATATATCTATAAACATATATAACATATATATAAATATATATATAAATATATATTTAACATATATACATATATAAATAAAACATATATAAATATATATATATCTATATATAAAGATATATAATAATATTTAGGCACATTATAAAACTTAGTAAGTTATGAAATATTCAGAAACAGACTTATTCCAAGGGGAAAAAACTTGTACATTCTTCGTTTTCTATAAATTTTCAAGTCCTTGCAAGAAGAGAATGATTAAGAGGCGCCTGGGTGGCTCAGTCAGTTAAGCGGCCAACTTCGGCTCAGGTCATGATCTCACGGTCTGTGAGTTCGAGCCCCGCGTCGGGCTCTGTGCTGACAGCTCAGAGCCTGGAGCCTGTTTCAGATTCTGTGCCTCCCTCTCTCTGACCCTCCCCTGTTCATGCTCTGTCTCTCCCTGTCTCAAAAATAAATAAAACGTTAAAAAAAAAATTAAAAAAAGAAGAGAATGATTAATCCTCTCCTCTTCTCTTAATATTTTTTTTTTTTTAAATTTTTTTTTTTTCAACGTTTTTTATTTATTTTTTTTTTGGGACAGAGAGAGACAGAGCATGAACAGGGGAGGGGCAGAGAGAGAGGGAGACACAGAATCGGAAACAGGCTCCAGGCTCCGAGCCATCAGCCCAGAGCCCGACGCGGGGCTCGAACTCACGGACCACGAGATCGTGACCTGGCTGAAGTCGGACGCTTAACCGACTGCGCCACCCAGGCGCCCCTTCTCTTAATATTTTTAAATGAACCATGTCCTAGCTAAGTGGGAGCTGCAGGGGAGACATTTTATCTGCACCAATTAGGATAAGGTTTTAAAAATCCCCAGGGTAGCTGATCAGGTCTCCCGCCCATCCCAGTAAATCGGGGAGAGGAGAGAGGCTCTGTGTGAATGAGACTTGGAGGAGGGGGAAGACGGCAGTGAATTGAGGGGACTCATCAAACACACATACAGCTTCTTTCTTTTTCTCAAAGATAAAATGACTCCATAGACTGAGATTATGACGATGATACCTCACTGCACTGTACAAGTATCACTGAACTCTGGAAACCTAGAATCAAGACAAGACCAGAGAAAAGAGATAATGGCATTAAGAAAAAAAAATTCTTCCTTCTATTTCCTCTCCCTTCCTCTCTCCTCCCCTCCCACCTCCTCTCCTTTCTTTCTTCTTCCTCTGCTTTATCTCTCCTCTAATGGTTTGTAGCCACATTTAAAAAGTAAAAAGAAACATTCATTTTAGTAAAAAAAAATATTTAACACAATCTACCCCAAATATTATGTGTTAACATGTGATCAATATAAAAGCTAATGAGATATTTTGCATTTGTTTCTTTTCTGTTTTTGTTTTTTTGATACTAAATTTTATGTCGGTGTGTATTTTACACTTGTAGCACATCTCACTTCAGACTTGGCCATGTTTCAAGTACTCAGTGGCCACATGCGGCTCCTGGCTACCACATTGGACCGCACAGATCTGAGGAAAGGCAACAGAAGTAACTATGTGGTTGATCGTAGTTTGGGGAGATTATTTCTGACGCCGTGAAAAGAGATAATTGTTAAGTGCTAGTTTATAAATGCCCTGAACTTCAACTGCATGTTTAGATATTTAATGACCTCAACTCTGCATGGCAACGATGTATCAAACAAAATTTCCTTTCAGAGAGCCATGAATGAATTTGCCAGGCAGAGTATTCCCAAATTCTGTTGAAGGCTGTGGGTAGCAGGGACACAGGGCTCTCAGTGTGGCTTGGCAGTCTGGAGAATATACAGTGCTCATCCTACTTATGATACAGTGACCTAGATTGTCCAGGGCTGGGAGGGTCATGCAATTTGGTAGCAATAACTCGCTCAAAAAACCCAAAAGGCATAAAGTGGCATAAAGGCAGTAGTAGGGTAAAGTTCAGAAAGAATACTGCTGTATTTATATGAGAAAATATCTCAGAACACCAAATTGTAGATGGCAAGTGAAGTCTTGGGTTGATTTTGCTCTTTAATTAAATGTGGCTAATTTGGGGCTAAGAAGACATCCACATTTCCCTTTTGAGCGTTTCCTAAATTAGAAGTGTTCAGTATGCCATTTGGCTTTCCTGGGGCTGCAGAGATTAGAACATGGGGTTTGCAGCAGTGTGACCTGGAGGAGTGACCCGTCCCATCTGCTTCCACTATGGCCCCTCCAACCTCCCCACTGTGGGGCGGCCAGCATGAATTTATGAAGACATAATCTGATTAATTCGTTCAAAAGCAAACAAGCATAAACAGTCAAAAGAACCAGTACTGTAACTTGAGATTCTCAGGCCTGCAGAGGAGTCTCTGGAGAACCTGCAAGATGGGTCTTAGCACCATCCCCTCCAGCCACATCCTATACAACTTTGTGCTTACTCACCACCCCCAGCCAGTCGGTTCCCCACACACCCTACTCAGTCCCACTGCAGGACCTTTGCACCTGCTAGTAGCATGCCAGGCAAGAGGGCAGACGTAGAGCTTAGGCGAGCTGCAGGATCACAGACAACCTCTCCATGCATGCCTGTTTCCTCATTTGTAAAACGGTGTATATAATAGCACACCTGCCTCTTAGAGCTGATAGGAAGATTACACGCATTAATGAATGTGAGTACTTAAAAAAGTATCTTGCGTTGAAAGCTAGAAAAAAAATGTAGGTTTATTACAAACTCATTTATCAGCAAAACATGATGTGAACGGACATGAGGCCATTGGTGTTTATCTGTCCTGCTTATATGATAAATAAGTGTTTTCTGCAGAAATGCTGATAAATTATAAGGTGGTGCCCAGACCCTGCTGAGAATTTCAGATATAATATGGTGTGTGCACTGTATTCTATTTCTAAAGCCTAAAAACTGAATTCTTGGAACATCTTTCCCCAGTAGTTTTGTATAGGGGGTTGTGCACTTGTATGTCTCCTGTGCAACATTCAGCTTTTACCTCTCTCCAGAGGCCTCTGACCATCCTACCGAGGGAGGTCCCTCTATTACAGGACGCTGTGGACCAGTCCTCAGAGAACTTACTATCTGTAATCATCTTACTTGTTTTGTGGCTTTAACGACCATTTATTTCCTGACAGATCCAAAAATTATAGCTCTAATGAGGACTGCTCCCCTGAACAGATTGCATTTACAAGTGACCACCTGATTGCCTCCACCTGAAGGTCTAGACCTTGAACTTCCAGTCTATCCCTCTACCCTGCCCTTCTTGCATTTTACCCCCTGTGGTTCATGGCATCTCCATCCTTTCCAGTTGTTTAGGACAGAATCTGTGGAACCTCCTTGTCTGCCCTCTGCTCCCATACTCCACACCTGTGCCACAGCAAATCCTATTGGTTTTGCCTTCAAAGTCTGTGTGCACTCTGACCCCTCTCACCACCATTGCTCTGGTATGAGTCATCACGGCCTCTTGCCTGGATTCCTGCCATGGCCTCATGACCCTCATGCTTCCTCTTCCATCCACAGTCAGTCTGTCCTCCAAGATGACTTTCCTCCCATGGGCCTCAGGCCTTTCCCAGTGAGCTACCCTCATGGCCTCCTCTACTCTCTGGCCTCATCTCCTGCCCCCTCACTGCTCACTCTTTCCACTGACCTCCCTGCTCTTGCCCCAGACCTTACCACCATTCTGTCTAGAAAGCTTCTCCCCAGGTTTGCTCCCTAACGTTTTCAAACACTTGTTCAAGTGTTCAAACCCTTCTCAGAGAGTCTTGCCTGACTGCAAATCTCCATGGCCCTCACATTCCCAGGCCCCTTGCTACTTATTCTGACATAATTCATAGTTTATGACACTTTCAACATGCTCTTCTGGACCCAGTTTATGTACCTTCCAGGATTCAGCAGACCCCAATTTTCTTCTCAGTGCTACTGATGATCCTCCAGGAAGACCACCTGACATCAGGTGGTCACAGAGGGGAGGGTTAGGTCTTGCCAGAGGGTAGACTCGTGGAGCTCTGCCACTATCTTGGCAGGACAGCAAGATGCCCACTGCATTGGGCAGGTGGCCCTCTGAGGTAGCTGCTCCTGGTCCCTCGTGTCATGCTCAGACCCCCCCCCCCCCCCCCCCCGCCAAAGCAGCCTTGCATCACGTCTCACACTTCTATGCCTCTGGTGTTCTAGATGTTGCTGAGGATTGAGAGTTTGTGGGACATCTGTATAGCACTCATGCAGACACCAGCTTCCTTGGCTCACCCTTGGGACTGAGCCGTGGGGGCAGGTGTGGAATGCTGTAGCTCACCTGCTCTGTGTTCATGTGGTGCAGAGTCTGCTGTTTCTATTGTGGGTCTTGCTCTTCTAGTGACAACCGGGAGAGGACAGATGGCCCAACCTGTAAGACAGTGGACTTGATGGTCCATGGGGCAAACTCCATCTAAAATGTCGCAAGAGCCTTTAGTTACATTTTTCTCCCTTCCGGTTCTGGTTATCTATTGCTGAATAATAAGCAATCTTAATGGTTCAAAATAACAACAATTATTTATTTTGCTCTTGAATTTGTAATTTGGCCAGGGATTATTGGGAACAACCTATCTGTGTTCCACTGGTACTGAAGGGCCCACTGTCAAGATTGCTCACTCACTTGCTGGCTGGTTGGTGCTGGCTCTTGGCTGGGAGGCTTGGTTCCTCTCCATGTGGGGACTCCCCACGGGACTGGCTGAGTTTCCCACAGCATGACCACTGGGTTCAGGAGCAAGCGTTCCAAGAGCCAGGAGGTGGGAGTCACCCACTACTTAAGGCCAGGACCTAGAAACTTGTACTGATACTTGTCACTTCTATATTCTCTTGGCCAAATAGCCACAGAACTATCCAGATTCACAAGAAGGAATGTAGAGACGCCAGCTCTCAGTGGGAGGAGGAGTGTCAGAGAAGTTGTGGCTATTTTTAATCTGCCATGCTTCTTTCCTTGATGAATTGGTCTGAGACAGTAATTCATGAGACTTTGCATAAGACCTAGTATGGCTGTGCTTTTCATGAAGCTATAGCCAGCTGATAAACCAGCCCCCTGAATTTGTTCTCCTTTGCCTGCCTCATCCTCTTTTCTCTCATTCCTGCTTATGTGGATTTCACTTTCAAAGAAAGCATTAGTCATAAGGTTTTGCTCAGGTTCTGTTCTGTGTTGAAGGGAACCCAGTGTAAGTCACATACTATATACTTTAATTTTTAACTTCGTTTATTGTCTATCTCCCCTGTTAGTATATAAGCTCCTTATAACAGAGTGCACGTGTGTGTGTGTGTGTGTGTGTGTGTGTGTGTGTGTGTGTGTGTTTGTTGTTTTGTGTAAGGTTGTATTGTTAGAACGTTGTAGGACAGTGTCTGGCTCACCAAAGGTACTCACTAAATATTAGTTTAACAAATGAATGTTTACCTGAATGTTATCTGTTTCCCCCACTAGAATGTAATCTCCACAAGGGCAAGGACATTGCCACTTGTCTCAACACTGTTTTTCCAGCTCCAACAATAGTGTGTGGCACATACTAACTCTCAATAAGTGTTTTTAAATGAATACATGAACAAAGCCAGGGGAAAGCAATACATAGATTCTTCTGGAGGGAAACATAGTCATTGCAAATCAGGGATGTACACATGGAAGTTTTAGAAAAGCCCAGGATAACTCAGATGGATCCACCCAAGATTATCACACTTGAAAGGTAACAGTTTCAGTGGAATTTTCATGGGCTCTTTGGGATGTTATTACACAAACATTTCAAAATTGAATTTTGATGGTGTTGGAAAAGAAGAGCAAGATACAGCCACCATGGCCCATGACCCCTCAGTTGCAGTCGCCTAGCGGGGCTATTTCAGGTGTGCCCTCCAGGGGGCTGGATCCTTCCCCATTCCCTTGGCATGCCTTTATCTTTCTGGAACATGTATTCCTAAGAGTATTACCTTGGTCTCACCTACGCTGTTTTGGCTGATTCAAGTTGCTCCTTGGTGAGTTTTGTATGAGGGTTTTTGTGTCTTCACCTTTTCCACCCGTTCAATCGCAGTCGACTTTTTCATTAAAATTGGGAGCTTATATGGGAGCAGATACAGTTAAGCCTTTGTGATCTATGCCAGTCAAGACATCAGGAGAAAACAGGGTGCACTCTGAGATCGTTGAAAGACACTTCATATTCTAGAGGCTGTTTACAGAATTTCCATACACGGGGAGCTGTATGCTGGGAACTAGCCCAGCAGCTGGAGCCAGTAGTCAGTTCTCGGACCACTGTGCAGCCCTAGGGAAGAGTACAGATAAAGGCCCGCATGTCACAAATCAGAATATTTCAAAGTTACAATTCCAGATAACATGCTGTTGAAGAAAATCTGTCCTACCTCAACAAATAGGGTGCTTGGGTCATGACCCAGAGGGCTGGATCTGCATGTAGAATTATTGCCCTCTTCTGAGTTACAGGCCACAGAGGCAGAACATGGTGGTGAGGGCCAGCCACCCAGTAATACCGCCCCTTCTATCCTTCTCCAGCTCTGTGCATGCAGCAAACACCTCTGCCAGCTCATGTGCAGACACCCCCACCCATGCATCCGAGCTGCACAAACAGCTGCCTTTTAGACACTCTTGGGTCTAGGGGTACACACAGAGTCACAGCCATCCCCCTACCCCCCGAGACAGGACCGAAGGTAAGATCTGTGCAGACAATGGAAGCTGGCTTGGATCTTTTGGGGTGGGGGATTCCAGTTTCTGAGTGTACAGCCTGTCCTACCAGCCGGGACATCAGTGAAGGTGGGTCAGTGATCCCCTGTGCCTGTGTCTACTAGTCGCAGCAGAGTTATACCGACTTTACGTGCGGAGGGAGAAGGAGGGTCTGTAGATTGCGCTGCCCTTGAGCAGGGATGACCTTCTTTCTAGAGACATAGTCAAAGGCAAATGACCTTGTAGGAGGGGAGCAAGGGACATATCCTCCTGCTGATAGCAGGGGTCTCCAAGGCTACCCCCAGCTATAATGCAGGGGGCTTGGGAGTCATGGTGATGGAGCTTCCCCAGGAAGATAGCAGCAAGGAATCTGGAGAGGAAGAGCACAGATGCCAGGCTCAGGCTGCATTGGTGAACGATGCAGGCCAAGATCTCCAACCTTAGCCACAGTATCTGCTTTCCAAACACCAGGAAAGACGAAGGTAGCAATGCCCATGGCCTGACATTGACTGGACCTCAGAGAAATCCCCCAGGGAGCCTGGGATATGCCTACCCTTTGACCTTCATGCTTTTTAAGAGTTGAACACCTGAAGCCACCTGGGAGGTGGGAAGAGGCACAAAGGGTTCAGCGATGGTATGAGCGGATATGGTCACTTCATTAAGCCTTTGAGACAGTTGTTTATAAGGCATTGTTCAAACTACTTCATTTTGTGACTTTTAAGAACATGCGGCTAATTAACACAAGTAACCATTCATACCCACTGATACTTTTGTGCAACTGTTTTAGGCAAGGCACCGCGCCAGGACTGGTCGCAGCCTGTGCTCCGCAGAGCTGGTAGTCTCCACAGGGAGTCTCAGACTCCAGGCACAGTGCTCCGAGTTTGCCATTCTTGGAATCTCGCCCTGTTCCCTCTTTCCTCCCACCTCCCTCTTCTCGCTTCCTCTGGGCACTGAGAAAAAGTCAGATGGACTCAGAACTAAAGGGAACTTCTCTGTGTGAGACATACGACAGGGAGAGAAGAGAAGAGAGATGGTGAAAATGGGGATGCGTCAGGTAGCTCAAAATGTTGTGCCCAGTGAAGCAGACGGAGCTCAAGGGGGGAGGGAGGAGGAGGAGAGAGGTGATAGACCAGGAAGCAGTGAGCATAGAGCAGGTAGGGGGGTGAACACAGGACTGTCTCATCTTTTACTCAGTCATTCATTTTCTGAGTACCCTTTTCCTTGTTCATTCAAACACCATGTATGCTACTGGGCTCCCGCGGGATGTGTGTGAGGTCTCTGATGTGCACTAATGCTTTCAGTGTCTCAGATCCTGGTTATTCTTGGCGTCTTTGTAGGATTCCTTTGTAAGCTGCTTGAAACAATCTTATGGTTTCAGGCCTAAGGTGAGGCGAGTGAAGCGGGGCACTTACCTTGGGCACCAAAAAACTTGACAATCAAGACAAATAATATTTTAATGTAGTAATCTTCAAAAATCAAAATTAATGCAAAAAAATCCACGATGAATACAGTCTTAAAAAATTTAAAAAAGGCTGGGCGCCTGGGTGGCTCAGTGGGTTAAGTGTCCGACTTTGGCTCAGGTCATGATCTCATGGTTCACGAGTTCGAGCCCCACGTTGGGCTCTGTGCTGACAGCCTGGAGCCTGCTTCCGATTCTGTGTCTCCCTCTCTCTCTGACCCTCCCCCCATTCATGCTCTGTCTCCCTCTGTCTCAAAAATAAATAAACGTTAAAAAAAAATTTAAAAAAAATAAAAAAAAGGCAAGATCAATATTCTAGAGCTGAAACAAAAGAACAGCTATGTTCCCATCACTAGTGAAACTTCTACAGGTTCCTTATAGTCAAAGACAAAGGGAAGACGTGTAAGGAAAGATGCCAGCCAGGGCAGCTGTTACTATGCGAGATGCGCTGCCTTTGCAGGTCTGTTGCCACAGCGGGTCTGAGTTCGCCCGTGCTCTCGGAACGATTCTGTGGCAGGTTCGTGCTGCCATCTAGTGGTGAGATGTGATATAAGCCACCCTCCGTGAAGGATTCTCTTGGGGGCAACACGTTCAAACCTGGAAAAGGCAGAGATAGACAAATATCAGAAACTCTCTGGATCAACACGTTTTTGGAGCTGTATTTAAGTCCAACCTATTGTGTGGCATTCTGTTTTTCTCCCTTTTGTTAAATACAAATTGAGCTCCAGTGTTTAAGAAGTGTGGCTGGGTCCCGGGCATGGGTATGGAATGATGAATAAGCGTGGCGGAATGTTTGTCCTAGGAGAGCTCTTTTAAAGTCTGAGAAGGAGACGATTCATGTAGCATCCCATTTTATTAAAAACAAACGCGAACAGAAAAGAAGTCTGGAGAGAGTTGTAGAGAGTGAGTGATTTGTCTAACATAACTGGTTGGCAGGAGAGTCGGACTTAGAATTCTTTTGGGTACACTTCCCATGGTACGTTGTTTTCCTTGCACCTTAGAGAAAACTTGTCCTTACCATGCTAAGACAAACATTGTAAAACTCTTCCTCTTATGTTCTTTGTGGGAGGAGTAATTGGAGCATATTTGAGAAATGGATTAGGGAGGGAAATCCGCTGCATTTCTGCCAATAGTAACTCCAGCCTGACTTAAATCAATTGCTTCTACTGAGAAAGATGCCCCATGAGTACCTCAAAGTCAAGATGATCTAAAATTTATGAATTATGTTTGTAATTTATTTAACTAACACTGGAAAGAGAGAAGTGATAACTTACCCCTTGCCCTTGAGCCAACAACTATGTCATTCACCCTCTTTTTTTTTTGGAAACTGAGCTGCTCCCCATTTCAAGTCTCAAAAAGACCCTGGCTTCGGGGAATTACCCCTAGACACTCCTCCTCCCAATCTCTTGAAAATAACTTCAGTTTTCTAGGTGTAGGGCGTTAAGTGTTCCTCCAACAATGCTTACTATGTTAGTGCTTCTTATTTAAGATAAAATTGTAAACTGATAAAGCAAAATAGGCTGATTAAGGGTTCAGCTGCACACATATTTAATATATAACGTATTAGGTTTTTATCACGAAGATTTTCGAACATGCATAAATACAGAGATTGTAATGAACCCCAACATGTCCATCACTCAGTTTACCAGCATTAGCGTCTCTTATTTAGCAAGATTCTGCCATATTTAATTCATCTTTAATTGCCTTGTATTTTAATTTCTGAGGAATTTAAACAGATATCAGACATTTAACTGTTTTTTTTTTTTTAATAATTAATTAGGGGCTCCTGGGTGGCTTGGTTGGTTGGGCGTCCAACTTCGGCTCAGGTCATGATCTCACAGCTCGTGGGTTCGAGCCCTGCATTGGGCTCTGTGCTGACAGCTCAGAGCCTGGAGGCTGCTTCAGATTCTGTGTCTCCCTCTCTCTCTCTGCTCTTCCCCTGCTCACACTGTGTCTCTCTTGCTCTCAAAAATACATAAACATTAGAAAAAAAGTTTTAATTAATTATTTGTTTTTAATTCACATCCAAGTTTGTTAGCATATAGTGCAATGATGATTTCAGGAGTATATTCAGTGATTCATCTCCTATGTATAACACCCAGTACTCATCCCAATAAGTGTCTTCCTTAATGCCCCTTACCCATTTAGCCCATCCCCCCCACCCAAAGCCCCTCCAGCAACCCTGAGTTTGTTCTCTCTATTTAAGAGTCTCTCATGTTTTGTCCCCCTCCCTGTTTTTATATTATTTTTGCTTCCCTTCCCTTATGTTCAACTGTTTTGTATCTTAAATTCCACATGTGAGTGAAGTCACATGATATTTGTCTTTCTCTAACTGACTTATTTCACTTAGCATAATACCTTCTAGTTCCCTCCACGTAGTTGCAAATGGCAAGATTTCATTCTTTTTGATTGTCGACTAATACTCCATTGTATATATATACATATATATATATACCACATCTTCTTTATCCATTCATCCATCAATGGCCATTTGGGCTCTTTCCATACTTTGGCTATTGTTGATAGTGCTGCTATAAACATGGGGGTGCATGTGTCCCTTTGAAACAGCACACCTGTATCCCTTGGATAAATGCCCAGTAGTGCAATTGCTGGGTTGTAGGGTAGTTCTATTTTTAGTTTTTTGAGGAACCTCCATACTGTGTTCCAGAGTGGCTGCACCAGTTTGCATTCCCACCAACAATGCAAAAGAGATTCTCTTTCTCAGCATCCTCGCCAACATCTGTTTTTGCCTGAGTTGTTAATGTTAGCCATTCTGACAGGAGTGAGGTGGTATCTCATGGTGGTTTTGATTTGTATTTCCCTGATGATGAGTGACATTGAGCATTTTTTCATGTGTCTATTCGCCATCTGGATGTCTTCTTTGCAGAAACGTCTATTCATGTCTTTTGCCCATTTCTTCACTGGATTGTTTGTTTCTTGGGTGTTGATTTTGCTAAGTTCTTTATAGATTTTGGATACTAACCCTTTATCTGATATGTCAGACATATCACTCTTAATATGTCATTAGGAATTCCTCAAAAATATGGACATTTTCTTACCATAAGGCCATGACGATGCCGAATACAATCAACAATAATTCCCGAGTAGCACCCAAAATTCAGCCTATAATAGAATTTCCTCAAATGGCTCTGAACCAACTACTGTTGGTTTGTTCAGATATTGATTCAAACAAGGCACAGACATTACATTTGTTTGCTATGTGTCTTAAGTCTCTCTTAGTCTGGACAGTCCTTTCCCCCACCCCCTGCCATGACTTATAAAAACCAGGTCAGGTATCCTGAAGAATGTCCCCACTTCACATGTGTCTGTTTGCTCCCTTGTGGTGGCATGTAGCTCCTTCTGCTCTCCGCCACGACTCCTGTGAATGGATGTTAGCTCTAGAGGTCTGGTTATATTCAGGTTCTATTTTTTCCCCTTTCCCCCTCCCTGCTTTTGCAAGAAAACTTCACAGGTGAGCTGTGTCCCTCATACAGCAACACACACCAGGAGGCTCACAATGTGTGGGTATTTCAGTGCTGGTGTGCATAGGTACTTCTCCAAAATTGTATTTAAAGAAATACTTCAAGCAGAAATTTTGAAAGAATAGGACAACACATACTTTCGTCATCTGGTTTCATGCATGGTGACATCAACTGTTAAATTTTTGCCTTATTTGCTTTATCTCTTCTCTCTTTTCAGCCCTCAGTGACTACATCATCATAATCATATCTGAGAAATTTAGCAGTGATGCAGCGATATTATCCTATATACAGTCTAATTGAAAATTTCTCCAATTGTTTTAGTAACGTCTTTTGTAGCTTCTTTTTATGGTTCAGCATTTAATCAAGGCTCATGTTTGCATTTAGCTCTCTGTCTCCTAAGTCTCTTTCACCATTTCCCTTGTCTTTTGTGTTCAGAGTGTTGCCAGTTTTGAAGTGCCCAGGCCAACTATCTTATAGAATTCCATTTGGTGAGACTCAGGTTTGGCAAGAATAATCACGTGGGTGATGTTGCATCCTTCCTATTGTCTTAGATCTGAAGGCACTGCAGTGTCCATTTGTGCCATTATTAATAGGGCCAAGGTTAACCCCCTGATTAGGTTTATTAGTCAATGTTCTTTAGAGGAACAGAACCAATAGAAATATATATATGTATATATATATATCCAATATCTTATTTATATGTATACACACACACACACACACACACACACACACACACAATAAGGGATTGGCTCAAGCAGATAGAGAGGCAGTGAAATCCCAAGATAGGCAGTCAGCAGGCTGGAGATCCTGGACTGCCCATGGTATAGCTCCAGTGCAAGTTTGAATGCCCAAACCAGGAGAGCGGATGATACAAATTCCAGTCTGAAAGCCAGCAGGCTTGAGACCCAGATGAACCAGTTTTTCAGTTCTGGCCTGAAGGTGGGAATAGACCAGTGTCCCAGATCAGCAGGCAAGCTAACAGAATTCCTGTGTACTTAATGCGAGGTCAGCCTCTCTTGTCTTAGTCAGGCCTTCACTGGAGGAAGGCCATCTATATAGGAGAGAGGGAAATTCACTTTGCTCACACTACCAATTCAGATATTAAGCTCATCCCCAAACACCCTCACAGACACACCCCAAATAACAGCTGACCAATTTTCTGGGCACCCTGTGGCCCAGATAAGTTAATGTAAAGTTAACCACTTCAGGGTGTCTACCATGTACAGCCACCTTTCCCAAATGGAAATGAGTGAGAACGCCATGTGTGATATTCTGTGACTGTGACTATTCTCCCCACAGTGTTTTACCCAACAGATTTTTAAACTGCTGAAAGGTGCTACAGAGTGCTTCGGATAATTGAAAAGATGGATAGCTTCCTTCGACGTCAAAAACTTCCTGCAGAATTTGGTTCAAAGTTAAGGTCCAGATTAGCAAGCTAAAGGTCGGAGATGTATGTGGATCCGAGGGGGAGCGACAATGTAGGGCCAGGTGAGGGCAGGCACAGGGCTGTCCTGACTGGCCACAGGCAAAAATTGGCGAGAACTCCCAGTTTTCTCACTGGACTCTCCTCAAAAGCAAGGGAGCCAAAGCCTCCTGCGAAGAAGGTAGGAGGGGGTGGTGACCCTGTCAGGAGTTATCTGAGGGGGAGCCCGCAGTTCTCATTTAGCACGGAGAACTCTGGAAACATTCCTGAAGAAAGGATTTCTCACTGTGTTGCATGGTGACATCTTATGATGCCTGGTTCTGGGCTTCTCAGCTCTGACACTCCATGCATGGAGCCAAGATACTATGGCAGGAAGGCAGGGTCTGGGAGCCACCCCCTGACCTTGTTGTAATCGTTCATTGGTGCTGGAGTGGAGCACTGACTCAGCAACCTTGCCTTGGCTGAGGAAGCCCCAACAGTGCAACCCTGCCTGGTCTGGGCAGCTGCAGTCTCTTCTTTGATGAAAGAAACTCCCCTCCAGTGTTACTCTTCTCCTCTGAAGCTTTGCTTTATTGATGTTGTTGCAAGCCTGTGTAGGATATTTATCCAACCATTGTCGCTCAACACCTCACTCGATGGCATTCCAAAAGCTTATTTCATCTTAGGAATTTGATTTATCCTCCCCCCTCCCCTTATTTACCCCAACTCCGCCACTATGGACACCAAAATACCTTACATTTTACAGCACTTTATATGTTTAAAAAAGGAATTCCTTACTTCTTTTTTTTTTCAAGTAGACTCCACACCCAGCACAGAGCCCAACACTGATCTCACACCCTGAAATCAATACCTGAGCTGAGATGGAATCTGAATCACCCAGGTACCCTAAGAATTCCTTACTTTTTTATTTTATCCTCTCAGTAACAAGGAGATAGTGTTGACTATTTATTTTCTGTAAACAGAGGCAAAGGCAAGTAACTCCATGAAAATCCCAAGCAAACAACCCAGGTTTCCTAAGCATTGGTCTAGTGGGAGGGACTCTGGAGCAGACAGAGGCCTGAGGCCACAGCTGTGGATCTCTTCCCCAGGGTATCTTCCTGCTCCTATTACAGACTGAAACTTTGTTATCCTTAGTTGGGTGCAAGGACTCAGTTACTTTCTAAGCAATGTCTATTTCACAAAGATGTTGTGACAAGTTTGCTCACCCTTACCTCTTCCTCCACCATACTCGCCCACACGCACACACACGTGCATGACGCACATGCACACACGCGCAGAAGAAATCAACTTTACTATGTCCTCTATTGATTACTCTGAAGAGTATTGACTTAGGAAGTATCAGAAATAAAATCAATGGGAAGATCAATCCCAGGCTAATTTGCTCATAAACTCTGATGTACAAGAGGTTCAAGCTAATTTACATAAGACTTTATGGTAAGAATGCTGATCAGCCCTTCCGGTTCTGAGTAGAATTTCTTTTATTTCTGTATTAGCTCACTCCTAATTATTTTTTCTATTCCTCTTTCCTACTTATCCAGAATTTTATAGATAAAATCATTGTAATTAACCATAATACCAATGGCAATTTTTATTGTTTAATTATAAGTTAGTAATATTTTATATTTGAATTACTACAACTTTTCACTGAGAACCTCTTTTTTTTAAAGTTTATTTTGAGAGAGAGAGAGAGAGAGAGAGAGAGAGAGAAAGCAGGGGAGGGGCAGAGAGAGAGGAAGAGATGGAATCCCAAACAGCTTCCACTCTGTCAGTGCCTGACTCGGGGTTTGGGTTCGATCTCACAAACTGTGAGATCATGACCTAAGCTGAGGTCGAGTTGGCTTAACCGACTGAGCCACCCAGGTGCCATACTGAGAACCTCTTAAGGGGGATCTTTGGATCTTCCATCACTGTCAGTATTATTTATGGCATTATCCCTGTTTTCTGATACCCATAGGATGATCCTGACCCATCCTCAGGGTTTTTCTTAATCCGTCAACTGACTTTGCCTTCCTCCTTTATCCCCTCAGCTACCTACTGTGCTTACACATCGGCTCCCTGATTCCCCTTGTGCGGCAAAGGAGGCAATCTCACTTTGCTGACTGCCTGTCTAGCCACCTCCCAAGGCAGAAAGTGAAGTAATTCATGCAGATCTTCACGGATCCTTCGCGGATCCTTCATGGACTCCATCTTCTGCATCTCCCTTTGCAATCACTTTGCAGCATTTTAGCACTGTGACCCTCTGGGGAAAAACTCATGAATGAAGACTTGACCTATGTGTTGGATGGACACAGCCAGGAAGGCTGTTGGAATGAGAACTCATTTTTTTTTTTTTATGTGCTCAGGTTATTAGTAAATATTTAATGCTTTGATGACTTTTGCTTTTGTAAGCAGTATGGCAACTTTAGGAAATCATATAGTTAATGCTTGGATAACAAAGATCTATGATATTAAATAAATATGGTGGACTAAATTTCAAGATGTCCAACCTAACCCACGATTCAAAATATAAAATTCATAGTCAGCCTGCTTGGCCATCTGGAAGCATGGAGCAGCATCGGACCGTCTCTCCAAGACTGGAGATTGTGCACGTTGTGAGCTTAGAAGGCTCACCAGCTGCTTAGGCTTCTCTGTCCAGATGTCAGTTCTTCCTACAGGGGCTCACCCTTTATTGAGAAGTGAACTTTCCACCTCTCCATGTCTTGAGGACATGAACCACTGAGTAAAATGCCAGCAATAGGGGCTACAGGATTCTTTCTGCCTCCTGGAATTGGAACAGACCTGAACACATCCATTCCACAGAGAGTCTAACTTATTTGCTTCATAAAAGGGGAATTGGGAAGCTGGTTCCCATGAGAATAGGTAGTGGCTACAGGCCACATTAATTAGCAAAAAAAGCCAGTAGACAGGTGTTTTTTGCTTTCACCTGTAGAAGTTCTGGTGGATCCTAGTGGAAGGATGCCTCCCTTGGTAGTACACTTGGAACTTTGATCATTTGAAGAAACCAGGGCCACACCCCAGTTCTGGAGTTCCTAGAGAGTGAACACATTCCCTCCTTGGAAAGTATGTGTTTTTCTTTAACTCACAGTAAAGTGGCCCCTGGGGGTTTCCTTGCCAACCATCTCCAAACTCTGCCTCCCATTGGTTTTGCCCTAATTGTTACTTATTTAAGATATAAGAAAATATAATCCTTATGTACCATATTCCATAAATTTAACTAATAAAAATGTTGTTTCATAAGAGCCTTTTGAAGTCCAAGAAAACTTTGGAATAATTTTTATGAGACTTTAAAAATCTTTCTTCTTAGAGACAGGAAGTTTCATTTTGCCAAGAATAAATGAACTCAAATAGCAAAGGGATTGGCTTGACTTGACATGCCAAACCCACAGTGTTTCAGTGGCTTCCTCCCTTGGCCAAGTGCATTTTCAAGGCCTGAGAGTCTGCGCTGGTATCTAAAGTTTCAGATGAACATGTTAGTATTTTTAAGTAATTATTTTACTCCACCAGTTGCTCTCGATGTAAAAAGTTTCACTTCTTTTTTGAACCAATTTGATTCTACAGGCAAAAAGAGAGAGATTATTGATTTTACAAATCATACCTTTATTCGAGTTTGTTAAAGTTACATAGAAAAATGTTGAATTTAATTTCCTTTTTGGTATTTCCTTGAATGTTCTTACTTTCTTCTTTTATATTAACTTTAGATAATTTAATTTTTTTTTCATAACCAGATTTTGAAACATTTTCTAGGGGCGTTTCCTAAAAGAAAAATTATAATAACATAATTATGTTGGCAGTCATAAAAACAATCCATGAAAACTTCAAAGAAAGCATATTATGTCATCTGAGGACTCAAATTGCTCAAAGAAGTTTTTCTAAGATGAGCATAAAATAATAGCAAATTCTTTTACCATTTTAAGATAAGTTATTAATCAAGGGAAAAACCCATTTCTCTGCATCCCTTTTCTCCACTGTTGGCACCTCATTTTTCATCAGTGCATGTGTCTCTGGTTTTATTTGCTTATTCTGTATTTTCCTGCTCTTCCTGAACTGCCACCATTCATTCACTTTCAGTCTTGCTTATTATTGTTGTTGTTGCTGTCATTATTGATCTCATCTTCCTCCTTCTCTTCCTCATCACCTTCTCCATCAGTTCATACTACCCTGCCCTCTTTTTCCTTGTCCCCACCATGTTCCTTCATTGCCCATCTCTTTTCAGCTCTATACACTTCTCAGGATCCTCGTCCCAGCCAGCCAGCCAGTCAGCAAATACCCAGCTCCAGGTTTCCTGATCACCACTCAAAGAAAGATGCAAAATCTTACCTTTCGCCCCAACCAGAGGTGTTGGGTGCATAGACATCTTCCTCATTCCTGGTCTCTTCCCAGTCAGTAAGTCAGGACAGCCCTTGGCCCTTGGCATCCCATACATTAAATTCACTTCTATGATGGTTGCTCAGGGAAGGCAAACTGTGTGCTAGGCAGGGGGCAGGTGCTTTGTAGCCAAAGATGAGTAAAAAGGGGCTGATCACTGTAACAGGGGCATGGGCAGGAGCCCTAGAGGAGGCCGTGATGAATGCCACTGCAAAGGGTTTGGAGGGCAGTCCTCCCTGAACAAGTGATGTTGCACTGGTGGATAAGAGATGCTGAGCAGACAAGGGGAGAAGACATAGAAGTAGCCATTTATGTGAAGGTGTGGAATAGGGAACAACAGAATGTGGTTGAGGAAACACAAGTGATCCTGTCCTCAAAGAATGCTGGTGGCAAAGAGGAGGCACAGGACAGCCACCTGCAGGTGGGAAGCAGGAGTGATAGGACTCGGCTCCTCTGGAGAGGGGGTGGTTGGGCTGGCACGGAGGCTGCAGAGGCAGAGGGGCCAGACCAGGCCACCAGGGAGACAAAATGCCAGGCAGGGGGCATAGAGACGAAGGACTGATGGTGAGGAGGGAGAAGAGGGGCAGGTTTGGGTGTAATGACAACTGAATGAGCCACATTAACTTGGTAGCTTGCTGTGAGGAGTGTGAGTACAGGTTCTGCCGAATCAGATGCCCCCAGGCCAATTTTATCCAGACCTCAAGACAGATGTCACTCCTTAATTCTCATCTAACTCCCACTTCCTCAGAACAGGAGGTCCTGTCTCCTCATCAAGGGCATTTCGGGCCTGGCTGTCTCAGAAATACATATGTAGAAACATATCCATATATATAAAGCATAGACAACAAATATATGTATACACATAAAAACACATAGCATACATATATGCATACATATGTATAAAATACATATAAGTGTGTATATTAGGATTTTCCAGAGAAAGAGAACCAACAGAATGTGCATGTAAGTATAAAAGAGATATATTTTAATGAATTTGCTTATGTGCTTATGGAGTCCAGCAAGTCCAAAATCTGCAAGGTGGGCTGGCAGGTTGGAGATCCAAGGGAGCCAATGTTACATTTCCAGTCTGAAGATTGTTTACCGCAGAATTCGCAGAATTCATTTGCTGAAGGAGGCTTATCTTTTTGTTCTATTTGGCCTGATTAGGCCTCCCACCTTATGGAAAGTAATCGGCTTTACTCAAAGTCTACTGATTTAAATGTAAATCACATCGGAAGAATATCTTCACAGCAATGTCTAGTCTAATGTTTGACCTAAGAACTGGACACCAGAGCCTAGCCAGGTTGACACATAAAATTCACCATTATAGACTACTTGCTTTACTTTCTCCTGTGTTCCTCATAAAAGGGGGAGTTCTGGTGTGTCATATAATTGCATGATTTCACATATCTGTGTTTGGCTCCTATTATGTGCTTGCCAAACTAAGGTATTTTTTTAGTGCTGTGCAGTTCAAAATTTGCTTTTATGTACATTTTGAGAGACACAGAGATTCTGTTAACCTACTTTACAGGGGAGGGAATTGAGGTTCAGAGCAGTGTTTCAACTTGCCCCAGGGATAAAGGGCGCACTTAGCCGGGACTTTGGGTTCTGCTGCTCAGGGGCCCCCCCAACCCACCTCACAATCTTTCCAAGGCATTGTCTGAACACTTGGAAATAAGACAGGGTTCCTGCCCTCAGGGAACTTGTGGTCCTATTCAAACATACATTTGTATGCTAATACAATCTGACTTTAATTTTAATAAGGATAAAAACAAGGCTTTCTGAGACTCTCAAGATGGAGAAATTCTTTGTGGGAATGGCAGAGGCTCTCCAAGTGCAAAGTAGAGTTGGAGAATTCAACTCTTTTGGCTTTAGGCTCATGAAGGTGTCTTCTAATTCTCTGTACCACTCATTTGCGTTATTACTTGTTTATCCAGATGGTGAAAAATTAAGTGATTAAAATACTTGGCCAAAACTCCTAGCTAGGAGAAAGGAATGGAAAAAAGAAAAGAAGGAAAGAAGGAGGGAAACAGTTATTAAATGAAATTTTTAAATGTTTTTGTTTTAATCACTTAAAAGACAGTTTTAAAAAATGATGAAGGAGGCATACTGTGAAGATACTATCTATATTACAGCATTTGACTTATAGAGAGTAGAAAGCCTTTGTGTGTGCACACGCGTGTGCATGCATGTGCTCATGTGCGTGTGTGTGCACGAGTGTGCATGTGTATGTGTGTGTGTGTCTCATGGGAGTGAAAAAGTGACCTAGGACTCTTTGTCCTGGTGAATTGTCCTCCAGAATCCAGACCCGAACTTCCTATGTTTGTCTTGGTAATTTTGCACTTACCTCTGATTTCAGACTTATTCTCAAGGTCTAAAAAACTAAAGACATATTCCCAAGAATGAGGGAATTATTAGTCCCCTTGCTTCTAGGCCTGTATTAAATATCTAAACTGCATTAATTAATCAACTGCATCTTCTTACTTGTACCCTTTTCCTTGAGTATTTATTATGTGCTTTGTCATTAATAATTCATAAAGAATTATCCCCATTTTACTGGCGATGCTACTGAGGTTCAGAGAAATAACCAGATCTGACCAAGGTCCCTGGCTATATATCACAGAGTTTGATTAAAACCCTAGTTCTCTGCTTTTATATCAAATGTTCTTACTCAGCCTCATAGCTACTTCTGATACCAGCTTCAAATTGCTTCTCTTTGTTCTCAACCGTTGTCAGTGTCTTTTAGGACTTATGAGGTATTTGTTTTGTATTTGCAGTTTCTGGAAGCTTCTGGAATAGCCCTTGTCAATTTGCCAATGCTCTTGCCTGTGGAGTTAAATTTAACAAATTCACTTGGGAGTTTAATGATGCCTATTGGAAAACGAAGCTCATGCCCCAGATGAACATGTTACATATCTGAGCGCAGTGTAAATATAAATTGGGTGGTTAGATTTTGATGTAGGCTATTTGAACTAAATTTTAGTAATGAGAAATAAGGACAAGCTCTTATGGTTTGTAATATAGGTGCCAATTCATGTTTTATGATATTTACACCAAACAAGGAAATAACCAAGGTGGATGCCCATTAGATCTGAATTGGGGAAATTAACTTTAATGTGCAACATGACCTTTTGTACTATAATCACCAACATGCTAAACTAGTGTGCATGAGGTCACGTTTTGGGAATTTGCTTATATTTATTCACCTTTTTGGTGAGAATAGAAACAGTGACACTAACAATTGGCATCTTGAAACCGTGCAGATACAGTCATTGCAGATAACATGCTTTATGGTTTCATTTATAAAAATATTTTGCCTAATATTTTTCAGTAGAAATCTGAGTAAAATTAATAATTTTTAGAGGGTGAACTGAAATTAGATTTAGAACTAAAATTTTGAAGGATTAACAAATCAATATGAATACCCACTAACTATAAAAGCAAATGAAAAACCTTTTGTCCATAATAACCTAGAGAGAAGACAGCTCAAATACTCAGAGTCACATGGGCACAGAAATACTTATTTAAAATTTGATAATTTATAAAACTGTATCTTGTAACTGAGTCATATTTTCATAATTGGCATAACTCATGTTGGGAAGGGGAGTTTGATTTCTATTGAGTGTTCTATTGCAATTTTTAGGGATTGAAAGAGATGCTATGGGCTGAATTGCTCAAAGGTTCCATGAACAAACCTGTCGCAAAGTGAGCACAAGAGGGCGCCAAGCCTCTATGCCAAACATGCGGTAGCTGATGGAGATTTAATGGACGGAATAAACTCTGGCACTTAAAAATGAAGCCATGTTTATTTTATTCTGGGTAATATATTATGCACCTGCTTGTTTTATTTTTTAGACTGATTCGTGTCAAGTGACTTTCCAGAAATATGACACGTGTGCTGGATCCAGGCAGAACTAATCTTTCAACATGCAAGTAGTAGTAGTATTTTGTACAAATTATATGCCGTGTTATAATGAAGTTTTACTTTATTGTACTCACTCTAGAGCAAATTAAGAGAATGTAACAAGTTGTCACGTACTTTTTCAAGCATTTTTTTCTCTGTAACTCATTAAGAAATAGTTCTTGGCCATGGGCTATTTACCACACACACACACACACACACACACACACACACACTCATTACATCTCCTTTGTCAGGAGGCAAAGAGTAGTTAATCTTGGTCCAGGGGGTTCAGGGACTAATTTAGGGCTGAAATTTCTGGAAGAAAGAGGACACAAAATAGTACCTGAGAGAACTGGAGTTTGTTGTAGGCGCTGGAGAACACTAAGGCATTTTTGCCCGGTAAGGATTTGGTTTGTGTATCAGTTTGTTGGGGCTGCCACACCAAAATACCACAGACAGGGCAGCCTAAACAACAGAAATTTATTGTCGCATAGTTCTGGAGGTCAGAACTATGGTGTGGGAAGGGTTGGTGTCTCCTGGGACCTCTCTCCATGGCTTGCAGGTAGCTTTCTCCTTCCGTGTCCTCACACGGCCTTTTCTCTGTGTGCACGCAGCGTCTCTGTGTGTGTCCACATTTCCTTTTCTTATGATGACATGGATCAGATTGGATTATGGCCCACCCTAATGGCCTTCTTTGAACTTCGCCACCTCTTTAAAGGCCCCGTCTCCAAATAAAATCACATTCTGATGTATTGGGGGTTAGGGCTTCAACCTATAAATTTGGAAGGATACAGTTGAGCCCATAACAACTTGGTTTCTTATTTGTGTAGGTTTAATATGGAGGGGGTAGTGGTCTTTGTGTCTGAGTGTTTACTGACCAGTTTTGAGTTAAATCACCAGAAGACCCTACATACATCAGATGGCCAATATGCACTTGTTGGATGCGTGAATTTCTGCCTTGAAAGGGCTACACATTTTACTCTGCTCAGGCTTGCCTGAGATCTTCAACTGCCTGACAGGTAGCAATTAACTGCTGAAAGAAAGGCATAAATACTTCCTTTTAAACATTGACATTATGTCCATCTGGTGAAAGAAAAGGATAGAGGCAAATAAAGAGAGTTCAGGAAATGCTAAAATTTCTTTGAAATAATTTCATGAAAAATTAAAAAGTTGATTATGGTGAAAACAGATTCCAATTTACACATAATGGGCAATCATCTAGGTTTCCTGGCCTTTGATGAAACCCTTCCTACCCAGCGCGATGGGCTTTTTACCCCTCCATAATGCTTACCGAGGGCCTCTTAGGTTAATTTGCCTTTCAGACTTCACCTGCTTAAAGATAATACACTTAACTCAATTATAAGCATCTGTCTTATTCACAGAGCAGTTGCTTCTCCCCGGGGAAGGCCTCCCCCCACTCCTGCTGCTGTGCCCACCCCTAACTTGAGGTGCAGTAATGGAGTTCTTTGCAATTGGACAACTTAGGATGTCCAAAACTCAAGGGAGAGGTCACCAAGGGCAGAGATAGGAGACTCTTCTTTCCAGGAGGCGCTCCGCTATTTCAGGAAGAATTTCTAGCCACGTGGACCCAGGCAGAATGAGGACCAGTGACCCCAGGCTTCCCAGGGCAGCCACTATGTACATTGCCACGTGGGGGCCATTTCCCTGAGATCCACTGGCAGTGGGCAGGAAAGGTTCGGCTGGTAAAGGGCTGGTTGGGGCACACTTGGTCACAGCTTGTAATAACATTCCCTCTGTTGAAGCACATTTCTGTTTCTCCAAACAGTGGATGGATTATTTGTTGAGTTTCTAAATCTCATGTTCTTTAAGTGGAGACTGTGGGCTAAATGTAAGGTGTGTGGTTGCCTTTGGATCTGAAAAGAACACCTCCTCTTTCACGTTGCACTAACCTTTGAAATGAGGTTGCTTCTTCCTCTTGTCTCTTGAACTTCCCCTTTACAGGCTACTATGATGAAGTTCTTGATACTTTCTTTTACAAAAGACTTAAAAAAATCCTTTATGCTGGCAGGGAATTAACTCATGAATAAATGGATAATAATAGCGGCTGACATTTTTGGAGCGGTATTTGGCAGGCGCTGAGCCGAGGGACTTGCTGGAGTTATCTTCCTTGATCCTCTCAACGGCTTTACGATAAAGCCCACTTCACGACTGAGAAGACTGAAGCGGAGGGGGTGGGGTAGCTCGTCCCGGGTCATAGGATTAAGAAGTGGAAAAACGGACTCTGTAGCCCAGGCGAAGGGAAATGGGTTTGGAATGAAAATCCATGAATCTGAAACATACACAAAGGTGGAAAGTCAAGACGCTAACGTTTGTTACTTTCACTTAAGAGAGGTGTCTTGGTAGCTACCGAATACCCCCAGCTCAGCAAAAAGGACTCAAACTGCCCCTGGAGAATGTTTAACCTGTGTCGGTGGCTCCCACACTCTGGTGCACACCGGAAGGACCTGGGGATCTGTAATGCATACCAATGCCTGCCAGATCCCAGAGAGTCCTGTAAGAGGTTAGCGTGGAGCGTGACCTGGACGTCGAGAGTGACTCCCCAAGTGACTGTAATGCACAGCCCAACTTTGGAAGCCACTGGGCTTAGCTGGGGAGTGGAGCTGTCAGGCACTGGATGTGCAGCAGGAGCGGGGCGCAGGACGTCATCCACAGACCCTCCATACTTCCTTGGCCATTGAAATCAGGTCAGCGGACCCTCAGGCCTGCTGGTTGCTTGTGTCCTGCACTTTGGTCTGGATCACATGCACACTTTGATTCCCAGAGCCACAGGAGCAGTTGGTGCCTCGGTCCCTTTCCTCCTAGGACAGGGTTAAATAGAGCCTCAGCCTGGGTTTCTGAGGCTTCACTCTCTGCAACCTTCCCTGTGTTCCATCCCCCCCCCCCCCCCCCCCCCCCCCCCCCCCCCGACTTTGCTTCCCTGGGTGAGCTTTTGTTCTCTATTCTCACTCATTTCTTTTTGCCCACTTACATTTTCTCATCATTTACTACTCCTCATCTGTCACTCATCTATCTCCCTGATTAAAATTTGACAAGCTCAGTACTTAAAAAAACAACTTTCTTTTTAAAGAATAAGAAAAGCTCAAGTGTCTTTTGTGCACTCATTTGGTTAGGAAATTTACACATGCTCTGCCCTCCTGTCTATAAAATGATATTCTGTTCCCTGGTGCCATTTCCTGTCCTCCTGTTTGGACCTGGTCACCTAATTATTTTTCAGCCAGTATCTGTTGAGCACCCTGTCCAGAGCACTGCCATTCCTCTCTCCATGGTAGTTTTTAAATCCTTAAGAAGATACAGAATTTTCCTTGCATGTTACCATTACTCCATTTGGTGTTTAGCTCTACTGAACATATTGAAAGGTTGAAAGAGACATTACTATTTTGGTTATTTATCTATTGCCGAATGTACATGAAAAGATGTAGCTTTTTCTTCCAACGTTCATCAACAGCAGCTAGCATTTTATGGCTATGGAGATTTTTAAAGCAATTATAGCTATTCATGTACATTTTACTGATTGTTAAATTTTACTAATTTGGGCGACGTTAGAAAAATATAACGGGGGTTTAAATGAGGAGCCATGAAAAGATCGTTAGGAATAAAGAAATACTAGAAAAGGAGAGTGAGAATTAAAATACGAAATGAATTCCACATAAATGTCACTCTAGTCCTTGGGGAGATCAAATACAACCAAATGGCAAAGATGCATATATAGAGCTATGCACAGAGAAACAATTCTTACGCTAAAAAGAGTAGGTAGGTATAGGTTAAGGTTAAGGTAAAATCTCAGAAATTAAAGATAAGAAATGGGAGAGGGGGGAAAAGGAAATTAAAATAATTCAGCCGCTGGAGACAATCAAAAAGATCTTCTACTGACACAGGTGTATACATCAAAAGAAAAGAGAGGATTTAAGTTACAAAGGCACAGTGTTACCCTTACTAATAGAAGGTACCGTGCTTGAAAATGTAGCTGAAGAGGATTTATTATCCAGATAACGAATGAACTTCAGCAGTTTGACAAAAGTAGAACATAGGAGTTATTTTACTTGCGGAGCCAGGAGATGGCACTATTGTCAATGTTTGCAGAGGACATGGCCACCCAGGTCTGGAGAACCGATAAGGAGCAAAATGTGTCAAGCTGGTTTCTGTATGGTTCTGCCCAACAGAATGTACTTCAGGCACGATTATGTGTAGGTTTTTGTTACCTGGGTTTTCTGTAAAGTACGACAAAATATTCCAAAGCAGTTTGAAACAAGGAAGGTGAAACGAGGGAGATGTTTTAGATCCATGTGCCTACTACCTTCCTTGCGGGGTGTAGTTCCGTCTTCCCACGGGCATTCAATGTGGTGAGGTTTTGAGTTCATTTTTTCCATTAAGGGCAAAACCTATTTCTAGCTGATTAAGGACACATGATAGGACTAATAGTATTACACTTTTCGGCATTATTGGAAATCTACAGAAACACTTGTATTGCTATTATTTTAGGATGTAAAAAACTTGTGCTCCGGTTGGATATGACCATGTCTTCCCCCGGTGGTTGCTTACCTTCCTGTGGTAGACTGTCTTATCACCGTGCCTTGGACAGAAAGCTGCATGAGGACAAACATTTTGATCTCATCTAGAGTATATCTGAAACAAAGCATGCCTCACTGAAATTCCCTTGCGTTAACACATTTCTTGGTTTATTCTTTACAGAATTAAAAAAAAAAATTACATGAGAATCAAGCAAGTTAGAATTGAGGAATAATTCCAGGACCTAAAAGGGCAACAAGAATGAACCTCTCACACTAAAATTTTCCTTTCATTTGTGTGTGTGTGTGTGTGTGTGTGTGTGTGTGTATGTGTGTTGGGAACACAGTGAAAAGGAAAATTGGGGTGAGGTGAAGGACAGGATGGGTGAGTGGAAAGACATTCTGGCTTTGGCTATTTTAATTTCATGTGCCAAATACTGAATTTAATCACATTCTGTATGGTACTTTAAAGCTATATTATTAATAGTCACTAATGCTTGAAAAAGAACATATTTGAATATAACTTTTAAAATTAACCAATAATTAAAGGATAAGGATATATTCTGCCATGGAATGTCAGTTTTTCAAAACCATATTTGGTGTTCGACTAAATAATTAATCCAGGTAAACTTCCTGCATTTATTCACACAGGTGGGTACATTTCATTCCAATCCATATGACTCAGACTTCTCAAAAGTAAAAACATGACATTTTTGGTTAATAATTATTTCAGCAACATTTCCCAAGCATCTTTTATATCATAAACAACGTGGATCCTGATTCAGCTCTTCTGGATTCCATAATAACAGATGGATTGCGAGACTGTTTACTGCTGCTTCCCACAAACTTCCTCTTTGTAAACTACTATATTATTTATGAATCAGAAAAGTTTCAAAGAAGCCTCCTATCTGATTACTGCTTACTGATGAACTTGCATCAGAGAAACTTTTAGACCAATTACACAAGTTTGTTATAAAGAACTGTTATTATTACAAAGTCTGAATTTGTTAACTGGTTACTATGCCTGCTTCTCTGTGCCATTTGCTCACAAAGACCTTGTCAGACAGATTGTTTTAACTCTATCCATAGGAAACGAGGAAGAGCGAATGTATCGGCGCTGAAAACTTAAAGTAGACTACTAATAAAAAGTATTTCTAAGGAGCATTAGTACACCAGACATTGAGATAGATTTAAAATGCACGTTAGAAAATACTGAAAATAATTTTGGGTTTGAATTGGTCTGTATTCATCTGTGTGGAAAACTGTATCTAGTTTTCTGCAGTGACCCACTAACGGACATTTATAGACATTTTACAGATATTTCTGGTCCCTGGCCTTGACACTTAGAATTGTCGGTTGGCGTGTCAGGCAGGAATAAGTGTGGGAAAGAATGAAACTGAAATATACCTCTTTAAAGTTTATTTGAGCCATCCTGATTTTATAATTTACTGTAGCGACAGAAGTAATGTTCTCTTCTGTGTGCATGTGAAGTGGGCACAAAGATATCCACACTCATAGGATTTTAATTAGATGTAAGAAAGAACAAGACAAAACAAAACCAAACAAAGCAAAAATCCCCACTAAAATAAAACCCTGTGAATAACCCTAACCTTGCCTTAAAATTCCCACCCTCTGTGCTACCTAACGAAATGCAACAGGATTATGATTAATTCATCATGACCTTGATAAGAAACATATTTACGGGGAAGTGTTATCAATTACCATGGTTCTCAGGCTGAACCTGAGCTAGTTTGTGTGAGGTGTGCATGTATGTGTGTGACAGAGCCGGCTGTGTCATCATCCTATCAAAATATAATTGTCAATATGCCGATCGTGAACTGAGGGAGTTCGCCCCCCTGCCCCCGGATGCTGTCCTCAGGGGGGACTTTCCTTGCTTTCATGGGAACGTAATGCTGAAGCAGACCAGCTGCAAGATCCCTAGATGCCAAACTCCACCAGGAAGGAGCCCGTGACAGATGCTTCTGCGTTTTATGCAAATAGCAACTTCATGGATCAGTTTTCCTTTCCTCTGTGGAATATAAGCATCTGGAAAATAGAATTCCAAGAGCCTTAGCACATTAACAAATGAACAGAAATGACCAAACAAAACAGGTAACAGGATTGAACGGCAATGTCGAAGAGGGATGTGTTCATTTAAAGCCCTAGTTTTATTCTCATATTTCCCCCCTCAAACCATGTACTTTTATCACTTCCTACTAATTCTCTTTCCATAAATCTGTTGTAACTGGAAAGTATATTTTGTGTGTGTGTTTCTGTCGCCCAGCCATCGTAATGCAGTTTTAAAGTATCACATAGGTCTGTAGCCACAGTGAAGAAATCCACACTTTGGCTGAAGATATGTTTGAAACAAATCTAAACACAGGCAAAAACAAAACCAGAACATTCTTTCCCAGACAAAAAGTTTTTTTTTTCCCCCAAAGTAGAAATGAGTTTCAAAGCTTATTTTAGATATATTTGCTATTAAATAATTACTATTTTTTTTACATTACTGTGCCACTAAAAATACCCTTATAAAAATATAAGCTTTATGATTAAAGATGTAACAAAACTTATGTACACTCTGACACTCAACTTAAGCCTTCAAATAGAGATTACTACTGTTTCAATACATAAATAATTTCATAGTATCGTACACTTGCTTTAATAAAGCATTCACATTATACCTAATTTTATGTAAATGTTATTCAGATTTCAATCCAAGAGTTTTGTAGGAGAGGTTAAAGGGTGTTTATCTTGATTTGTTAAAACGCACCATTAAAATTAAGCAGTGACAAATATTATGACTTTTTAAATTGTCCTAAATGGCTGTATTTGTTTATTAGACTTGTGTTTATACAAAATATTTTAACTCTTTAAATATAACCTACTTTGATGAATTGTTCATACAGGAGCTGTAATCAGGAAATGAGTCTGGTAATCTTATAAATTCAACAGTCAGTTTGATTTCTTAGTAAACCCTCCTTTATGAGTATTGTTTAAAGCAATAAAATGGTGTATATCGCATTTAGAGAAATTGATGAAAATGAAAATAAATCAAAAAAGAAAGCTTAGATTATTTTATTTTCTAAATGGCAGCATTTTTCGAGAGTCATCATAAGGATTAGTGTTTAAAATGTATTTCTTGAATATGCAGTTGCAATGTTTGGGAAATATATATTTATTCAGAATAATTATAATAAAAAGAATTGTCAGTTGGCAAAGAATATTTCATTAGGTCATTTAAAAGTACTTCTGAAAATGATATTTTAAGGGAGAAAAGAAAGTGATCAGAATGATCTCTCCGTAAGAATACGACTATCATGTTCCTACATGTTACTTATTAAAAGTAATCAGCAAAGACAGCATATAGATAAGACATGACTCTAAATGTAACCTTAACCAAAAATTCAAATAGCATTTCAGAATCAAGTATTAATAGAATAAACTTAATTTTAGTTTCTCATAAGTGCAGCTGCATTTTCTATTTAATTACAGGTTTTCAACAGTAGTAATTTTTCCTTGACCCTGCTCAATCTCAAAAGTCAGAAAATTGCTTCTTTTTAAAAGCTGACAATGGCACAGTATGTTTCCAAAGGAAAAAGACAAATTACCGAAAACCATTAGTTTAAACATGTTTAAATGGCCAGGAAGAAGTTCTAATAGAAAACTTGGTTGAACATGAGAAAAAGTTAGGAATTACTCTTGTTGCATGGCACAATCTGAATGTTAAGGTACTGTATTATTTTCTTTTTTTTCCAAAAGTAAAATAAAAATGTGCTGTATAATTATAAAAAGCCGAAGCATTCAAGACGACTTGTTTCTTGCTCTTCGGTAAATGGAATTCTTCACAATTGTAAATTCATGGATATGTTATCTGCAGCCTGGGTAGGAGACGGCAGGAAAAGGTATTTTAAAAGGAAAAGTGTAGCTTAGTTAGAGTTAGATGGAACAGATAGCAAGAAAAATAAAGAGCAGAGCCTCAGCCTTTGAGAAGATCGTAAGATCGAAGCTCAGCATTTACTGGCAAATACAGAAGGAAAACATATTTTGTGACCCAAATTGTTAAGTTGTAGTGCACAGTGTAAATATTCAGTTTTTCTCTAAATGAGAAACTAAATAATATTCCTGATTTAAGAAAGTAGATTTCTCTCAAACACGGAGAAGAAGAGATGGAATTTTTGTTTATTCGATACAGCGATTTTATTTGATATGTTTTATCACACTGTTGAGCCTTCTTTTGTGGCCAGGGAATCATTCGTGGGTGAGGGCTCTGAGTCACTGACTGATTATGGAAAAAAAACATTTAATAGCCAATGGATAATTATTCACTGCTCAAATTTCTTACTTTTTTCATGCTCATAGTTTTTTGGGGTTTTTTGGTTTGTTTTTGTATGTATGCACTGAGATGTCCTTTGACTCTTTAAATGGAATTAAGAGCAAATTCCATACAAATTGTTAAACCTGACAAAAAGAATAGTCTTTCTAAAGCTTAGTTATTAATTTTCTTTTCATCATGGGCGGCACCGACACAAATTATGTCTCCACAGTCACGACATGGTTTCAATACTCAGGTTAATTAAAAAGGCCAGGTTATAGAATCTGACCCGTTGGTGCCACCTGGATCTGTTGAGAACACCACATCCAGCCAGGAGTCAAGGGAAGCTTTTAATAAAAATCAGGGCTGTCAAGACATTCAGTGCTTTCATCTCTGCTAATTTTGGTAGAGTTGATACGAACAGAATGACCTGAGACCTCCTTCCAAGTGCATATCTGCCAAAATCCCAGGTTGCCTGCAAAGTCTGAGGCTCATGTTACTCTAAGCTTTATGTGGTAACAACAGTGACATTTAGCTTAATTTTTTCCCCTAGAGTTTCAGATGGATGTGTTATATTTTTTAGTTTACTTAGTAAAATATTTCTTTTACAATCTACCATTGCTTGTGAGCAAGGTCCAATTAGGATGGCACTCAAATGCTCAACAGTTTCCTCAGAGGCTGTGAATTAACCAAAACTTATAGCTAAAAAAAAAAAAAGAAAAAGAAAAAAAGGCTGCTTCACACTAGAGAAGAACTGGGATTTAGTCAGATGGGTCAGTGGTGAAAGGTAATCACAGCATTCATTCCTGGGATAAAAACTCATGTAAAAAGAAGTCTTTGGAGCAGAAGAAACCATAAAAATCTAAATAGCAAAATAAATATGCATTTACACCCAAATTCTTGTAAATTATCAACCCAAAAGAGGTTGATGTGTGGGTCATAGTAGGTGACTACAAATATTCTTACCAGTGGATGACAATATATTGTATTGTCCTCATGAACAGTTGGGCCATAAAACAAATGCATAATAATTTCAGATGCTTTATTTTATGGTGTCAGGAATTTCATAAGGAAGTCCTCCCAAGTGCAGTCAGTACAGATGCAATGTGGTAAATATTTACTTCTTAATTTGTTGAGATAGAGTGAAATCAAAGTTCCAGGTAAATATAAGCCATAGGTCGAGTAGAGTAATGCAACATATTTTCAAAGCCCAGGAGTTCTCAGTCTGACCAAGCTCTCTGTGTCCTAATTTCCTCAGATGTAGAATGAGGACTTTGGGTTAGGGGATTTCTTGGGTCTGGGCAAGCTTTATAACTCTATGACTTTTGAAATTATAATGAAAATACCATTTGATTTTTCTTTTCATTTAAAAAGTGCTACTCATATTTCTCAGTTGATTGATACTATACTACCTTATTATGTTATATGCCCACCTTTGTAAAATGAGTTAGAAAATGTATTTTGGCATGCACAAACAAAAAAATCAATTAAAGGTCATGTAGAGAATGAAGAGTAAAATGAATAGTAAAATGACTGCTGGGAGCAATGGAATTACTGGAAGGAAATGTATAGGTATTATGTCAATGTAAATGTAAACGTATATGTATTAGCACAGAAATACATAAATGTTGAGAAGCCATCTCACACTGAACAAAGAGTCCAAGGTAGGTAAAATATTTCTCCCCTCCCCACTATCAAAAAAGGGCCAAAGAACAAGAAGAGAAGAGAGAGAGTGAGAGAGCATGAAATGTGTGCTGGCTGTCCTTGCATGGGAAATTTACCACGGGTGTTCTGTTTTGCATCAGGGGAATTTTAATCTCTTGAATACTATTATGTATTCACTAAAAATGTGTGCACATTATTAAAATGGCAAGGCAGTGAGTTTGAAAACAAACTTTTTTAAATTAAAAAATTGTAATGGCTCAAAATGAGTTTGAATAAGTATGCATGCCACTTGTTAGGTCAGGGAAATGTCAAATAAAGTGGCTAATCGAGAATGTTAGGAGGAAGTTAAGTGGTAAGGAAAGTAAAAGGTGAGCAGGGCAAAGGGCCATGTGATAGAAATTACTTGATGAATAATTCACCACCTTAACCTTCTTAGCAGTAACCTTAACCCTCTTTGCCTTTAGTCCTCTTTAACATAAAATATATATATATATCTATATATATATATCTATATATATAGATATATAGATACAGATATAGATATATAGATATATAGATATATAGATATATAGATATATAGATATATAGATATATCTCAGCCACAGCCACTAAATGAAACCTTTTTCAATCTCATAGTTGTTATTTTTCTAGGGAGGCACCAGCCGCTTAGGAAAATTCCAACTAACTTCTATACCCAGCACTTTAGACTCTTAAGACCTGTGGTGCTATGTCGTTGGCTACTAGTGTCTGACAGGCAGCTAGACGTGAGTAGACCCTCACCATCAGCTTATGTTATTATTTTTGTTTGCCAGAAAACATCAGATGTCAACCAAGCGCTATGGTGGATTATTTTAGCTGAAATCTAACTGTGATAGAATTGGCTTAAATCTTTATCACAGGGGAGGATTTCTTACAAGCCTGTGAACTTGGACTAAAATTCTCGGTGTCCAGTTTTCACTGATTTTCCAAGGAAAGATGCTCTAACAAAAGTCTTGATTCAGACATCTGATAAGGGTGCCATGCAAGGTTGATACCCAAAGCACTTAATCAGGAAGGTGGCGGACCTGACCAGTAAGAAAGATGGCCTTGAACTGTGTATAAGTCTGGGTTCTCTAGACTGCAGTAGGCTTCAGCACCATGGGCTAGTAGCCAGCATCAACATATATTCCTACTAGACGCTAACTCAAAAATTAAATGTAGGGCCTAGGAAGAATCCTTTATTTTTGGGAACAGTGGATGTTGTTATTAGTATTATTACTATTATTTAGGTTAGTATTTCTCTTGATATATTAGACTCACAGATAGTTGTTGTAAGTGTTAAAAAACAAAATTCAACTGAGTAAATTTTAAAGATCTTATTGGCTTTATTCAGCAATTCATGAATCGAGCAGCACCCAATCTGGCAGATAGGACCTCCAAAGAGCTGTCTGTATAAGGCGAGAGATTTTATAGGCAGAAGGGAGCCGGCACAAGGGAGCTGTACTAGGACAAAAAGCTAATGGATTATTGCAAGTTGACTTTCTTTATAGGGGGTAGCAAGGGATTTATCAGGCAGATTATCTCACTAATAATGATCAAGTGATTCCTGACTGACTTGATAAGAGTCTATTTCTGGGGGAGCTGAAACTGTGTAGTGATAGGGGGCTTAGCATGAGCGACTCCACTTTGGGCCTGTTGTCTTTAATATAAAAAAAGATCAGAATTGGGGGTTAATTTCTGAGTTATGTAAGAATATTTAAATGTATAATTCTTGGGTTATTTTTGTGTATTTGCTTAAACGTCATGATGCTTAGAAAAAAATTGGGAGAAGGGCCTCCGCCTGTCCCTGTTTCTTTCTCTGCTGCTCCTCTAGGCCCTTCTCAGTCCCAAAGTCACTGGCTTGTTACTGACCACGTGCAACAGGTTTGCCGATTGGCCGTATGCATCTGGGAGGTTGGTGTTCACTTTTCCTCACATTGCCAAGTTGTTCTCCTTGGTTGTCTAAATTGTTGGTTGTCTAAGTTGTTCATCAATTTGAGGTTCAGAGTATATTTTATTCCCATGAGTCTTTTAAAAGCAAGCACAGCAGTTTGATTAACTTTATGAAAGGAAAGAAAAGAATATTATTTGGGGCCCTAACATTTTTGTAAATAGGTCTAAATTTCCCACATGTCTAAATTATAATTTCAAAAAGTCTTTAGAAACATTTCAAATATTTTTTCTCAGATTGAACAATGGGCGAACATGAAGATTTTGTGTTTTGTCCTCTGCCCTATCATCCCTCCTCCTCCATTATTGACCCCAAAACTAAACCAGCACTTAAATCCAAAAGCACAGTAACTTTGTCTCATGCTGTAGTCCTTTGGAACCAGTTTAGTGTTTATCATGGAAATTTTATAAAACTTAATACTTAATCATTATAACATAGCTTTATTTAGTTTTTCACGCATCTTATATTAGTTTAATTTTTTTAAATTAAGGACTCCTCATGAAAAGAATACTTTTCTTCTTTTACATTATCCAAATGCTTGTAGAATCATAATTAGGATGTGAAAAATTTAGCTTTTTTTTTCTTTGAAACGTGGTAATGATTCATAGTGAGTTCAAAAACTAACCTATTCTCCTATATCAAATTAACCATTGAAATGTGGCTTTTGGAATTGGATACCATGGATCCTTTTCAACTAGTAAATTTGTCATTAGAAGAATAAGAAAATGGTTTTAATAGCATGAACTATTTCCTGTTTTCTTTACTTGGTAAAGCTTCTGTTTTAAATTCAGTTTGCTTTGCTTATGATTGAGATCATCTTGAATGTCACGGAGATGAACTTTTAACATATCCATAAAGCCTTGTTAAAAATAGCAACAAAATTTGTGAAATTTAATGGGCATCTTGTGGTATTCATATATGTTTTTAAAAATATAAAAGTAGGACATAATCACTATTGCTGGTTTTATTCATATTTACCATATAATTTCCTTTCATGGATTGAAAAAGCATGGGGAAAATTTAGTATAGGAATTTGGGGAGGAGACAGTAGAGTCTGTCAAACTGGGTTTTGGGTATAGGATTATGTGAAGATCGTTATTCTCATTTTAGTATTTCCTCATGGATTTAACTTTTTTATTAAATTTAACCCATCCCATTATTGTCTGTGGCATTAAACACTGGTAGGCAAGGAAAAAAAAAATGGTCCTGGAAATAAAATCCCAAGTGCAGTTGTCTCGTACCTAAGTGATAAAACTAATCTAGAAAAAGAAAAATGGCCCAGAGACCTCTTTGTGTGAAGTATCTCAACATATTGCTGTCTGTTATATTGTACTGAACACATGTACTTCTGTTTAGTAATATTTTGGGGAGCTGAGATTTAGGGCAGAAAAGACTAGAGCATCTTTGCAACTAATTCTAAAGTTTTATAGGGTTATTTATTTATTGGTAGTGTGATGAACATGCATTATTTGTAATAACATTTTTAGTCTAACATTCCTTTTTTTATTTAACTCTGATTTTTAGACCTTCGAGTTTTTCTTTGCTTTAGCTTGGGAAAACCAAATAAGTGCAAGTTTCCTCCAAGACACCTCATGAAAACATTTTTTTTTAAATAAAATCAAGAGTGAAACGAGTCTATATTTATTTGGAAGATCATCTGACTACTGCTAAATGGAGTATCTCAATCTGAAAGTGAAATCTGTTTCACTGCTAAAAATTGCCAAGAGTTTTTTGACTGAGATTTGGGAATCTGCAGAAAATGTAAAAGTTTTTTTTTCTACAATAATCTGTTCAGTGAACAAGCTGTGAAAAATAGTTCTGTATTTTGTCCATGTGATGCAGCAGACGGTAAATTTCCATTTTAAAGAACGATGTGAGTAGCTTCTGGCATCCATCTCTATTGCCTTACTCGAAGCCACTTACACTGACTTACAACAATGCAGTTTATTACTTCTTTAAAGCAAAAAATAAGAGGGGATCTTATATTCTCTTCTTTTTATTTCTTTCTTTTTCTTTTCTTTTTGAACCCACAGCTCAGCTCTATTCCTTTCTCTGGGATCAGCAAGGTGAGGGCCCTCAGAGGCCTTATCAAACGTGCTTTAAAGTCATGAGTGTATTAAGAAGATACCATTTCCCTGCATTTAAAGCTTTGCTCTTGAAGCTTTAGAATTCATTTGCTATTTCTTTCTAAACATTTTCTTTTGAGGTAGGTGGTCCCATCACAAGCATTTATTATGAACCATTAGAGGATATAGTTTTTAAAAATGTATCATTATGATTTTCATATAAATGCAAAATTGTCATGTGTTTAAAGATTTTATTCATTAATTCATTAATGAGAGAAGCAGTAGGGCATTATAACCTGCTTGAAGGAGAATTCAAATCTGCACCCACACACATCTAGGTAGATAAAAACACTGACACAAACTGACAAGTAGATGCAAATGTGGTCAGTATTTACATGGCAATAATCAATTGTATTCTAGGGGTCACAACGTTTCTGTTTCTATGGACAAGAATGATTTGTATTATTATTAATTTTCTACAACCCACAGAGATGTAAAGTAGCTCAAAAACAATGAAAGGAAGAGAACCTGGAAAGATGCTGGACAGGAACTTACTGATCCTTTGATTTATTTCAATGTCTTTCTCAATTTTTACTACAGATTCAATTAAAAAGTACTCCCAACATTTTCCACTTTAATTAATTAATTTTGTTTCCTGGTTCATGTCTACTTTTACATAAAATGCCTACCTAGGGGCACCTGGGTGCCTCAGTCAGGTGAGCGTGCAACTTCAGCTCGGGTCATGATCTCACGGTTCATGGGTTCGAGCCCTGTGTCAGGCTCTGAGCTGTCAGCACAGAGCCTGGAGCCTGCTTTGGATTCTGTGTCTCCCTCTCTCTTTGTTCCTCCCCCACTCATACTCTATCTCTCTTTCTCTCTCAAAAATAAATAAACATTAAAAAAAATTAAAAAAAATAAAATGCCTACCTAGAACAGTGTAGGTGACACATAGTAGGGGGTTCATTCATATTTGGTAAATGGATAGCATTTTACTTGTATCTTCTACCGAACATTTTACAAACAATTCAGTAGTACAAATGAGTATCTTCTTTTGTTCCCAAATCTCAAGGATGTTGGAAAGATTCTGAAAGAAATTTGGGGTAACCTTCAAGGCTTTGGTACATACCTTTCCTCTGCCATTGATCATTTTACAGTCAATGATATATCTTCTAAGAGAGCCTGAGATAAATAAGAGGAAACCATGAGTCAAACTGCCACTGGATTCTGGGTCCCCCATGGCAGGGACATGAACTCTGGTGGATAAAAGCAACATCAAACTGACTGCAGGGTGAGTGGTTTCAGAGAGCAAAGAAATCTGACCTTTCTGAGGACTCTAGTGTATCATGCTGGCTTGTGATTATTATAGATTGGATACTCATCAGCAATTGGAATTTGACAATACTAGATTATCCTTCAAATTTACTCTTGTTTGGCCTCACTTTCTTTCAAGTAGATGATAACCAGAGGAGTTTAGTTCCAGGTTTCTCAGGAGGTCTTCAATGTCAAACAGTCTTTTTATTTCTCATTTGTCTGATGCCTGAAATTGTGCCATTGTTACTTTATCCCTTGGACGTGTCAGTTGCAATGATTTCACTGAAGTACACATACATTTTCTTGGGAGAGGTAAAGCCCTTAACTGTTTTCAGTGTTTCACACTTTTTTGGGAAGGAAAATTAGTGGCTTATGATTTGCTGCCCCATTAAGATTTTGATGGGGGAAATGAGAGTGTTAGAAAATAGACACCCAAAACTGGGGACAGGTTAGAGCGAGGCAGTCAGAAATAAGAAAGTGGTGGAAAGTAGAGCTCAATGTCTTCAAAAGTTCATGTACTAACCCTGTTTTTTCCATATGTCTCCAATGTGTGTTTTCAAAAAATATTCTAGTGTCAGCAGTAGCATTGCAGAAGTGAAGGGCATTCGTTTTACCATGAAAAGATGTTAGCAAAACCGAACATTTTTCAGAACGGAGGCTATTTTCAATCTTTATTCAGCCATTGGATTCTTTGCTACTTATTAAAAAGTTTGTGAACTTGTCCTTCAGATATTGTATTGCACTTCTCCCTGGTCTACCACACATCTGAATCTTCTTACAGTTTACAAAGCATTTTCATATATGTTATTTCACTTAACCTTTACAATAATCTAGTAGTCCTTAGTTGTGAAAGATGATCTTTAACTCAAAAAGTGTTTTTCCCCCACTCAAGGCAGGCTTTTCTGTGTGAAATAAATGACAGTAACATAATCAGTTTGTTCTCATCAACTCTAGGAGTGCTGGATGTTGATTGCCACTAATTATTTTTGTTGTGGTAGTCTATATCCTGCGTGAAGACAACAAAAAAGAGAAGACTCTGGAGCCACAGCCTGATTCATCTGCCATTTATAGGTGTGGTTTAGACTTTCCTTCCCTCCAGGCCTTGCTGTCACCACTGAAAAAATTAGTTCTATAAACACTTCAAGCCTTGACTCACTGTCACTTTGCACTTTGTCGTCCAATATTTTCAGATACTATAAAATTCGAATGAGGAAATCCCGGAGCATAGGTTATCCATTATATCCATCTACAGCTCTCTATTAAAGTGATAGGAGTGTTGGAATGAAAGTTAGACTTTGAAAACTAATGTAACTTTTAGAGATAAGCATGAATGATCTGGTAATTCCCACTCTAAATAACTGCTGTGACTGCAGACCAGTGACTTAATTTTCTAAAGTGAAAAGGATAATACTGTTTAGGGCATAGAGGTATGTGAGGTTTTAGGGGCAGGGAAATATCCTGAGTTAAAAGATGTTGTTTCAGTGCAAGGCATTATGACTATGGAAAGGAATATAGGACATAAGTTATGTTATGATTAAATTTGCTTTTAAACTCTTGAACCTGGGGGAAAAAAAAGAAAAAAAAAAAACTCTTGAACCTGAAAGGCCAAAGAAGTGTGCCCTTATATATGCCACTTTGTATGTGACAGCTATCCACCTCAAGAGTGACTCTGAATGAGTTTTCATTAAATGAATGAATACATTTCCCTCAATGACACTTAACTGGCTTTATTCTTTCTGGATCAGTAGACAGGTTTTGAAAGTTTGGGTGGGTCAGGCTGTGGAAAGAAATATTTCAGGTATATCTTTAAATATTCAAATTCTTATACACTGATTAACACTTGGAAACTCCTTAACCTTAATGTATTTCAAAACATCTTTGTTTTTGCATTCTTTCCTTACAATAAATGTAGCCCCTATCTTATTTACATTGATTCTAACATTTGTCAATTTTTAGCTACCCTGAATCTTTACTATTTCTTTAAGCGCTTTCCCCTCCTTTCCAGGAATTATGTTTCCACAACTGTAAGTAGTCCTGGGGTGATGTTGAATTTTCATCCAAGGAACTAGATTCTGTCTTTCCTCCTTCTTAGTTCAGCCAGAGGGTGAATGACTGTCAATTTTGGCTAATTAGACACCCACTTTGGGAACATCAAGTCTTGAGGAAATGACAAGGTCTGGGGCATGATTAGAGACTTTCATAACAGCAGCAGAGGCAGACGAGGCTGCTGTAATGGTGGTGGTATTCTGACCAGCAATTCCAACCATAAAATAGGTGCTGTGATTTCTGCTTCCTTCTTCTTGGTCCTTTGGAGGAAACTTGGATCCAGCCCTATTGCTAATCTTCCAGTTTCCTATTCATTTCATGAGCTCCACAAAATCTTCCAATAGATTCTTTTTTGCCTAAAGTAATTAGAGTTGGTTTCTGTTGCTTGCATCCAAGACTCCAGATTGAACAAGTACATCTGTGCTTCTGAAAAATAGCAAGTAAATACAGGAAAAGTACCTCAACACTACTTGATTCCAAGTAACCACTGGAATAGTGGCCATTCTTATCATCACTCTTCTGGCCCTATCATATGATATAGTAACTACTTGTTAGTTTGTCAGTCTCACAGACTGGAACATGAGCACTCTGTCCAAGTTGATTTTGTGTCCGTCTCAGTAAGTAACTGGTCGGTATTCAGTAAACAGTTATGGGTTGGACTGAAAAAAAAAAGTTAAACTTTGCAATATTAAGCACACATTAGGCAATTATTATATTTGATTAAATTAACTGTTAAGTTCATTTGATTCAATGAGCCCTACTAAGTCACAATGAACAATATGAAGATGAGTAAATCATGTCTTTTGCCCTTTTACCTTTAATAAGTTTGTAATTTCACAGTAAAGAAAGGATAAAATAAGAAATTCATATTTAAATTAATTCCTCTACATACCTCCCACCACTTTTTTTTTTCGTGGCTTAGATGTTACAGTATTGTACAATAAGTTTGTGCAATAAATTTGAACCCTGACTTTTATTTTTGAGAGAAAGAGTCAGAGTGCGAGTGAGAAAGGGACAGAGAGAGAGGGAGACACAGAATGAGAGGCAGGATCCAGGCTCTGAGCTGTCAGCACAGAACCCGACACGGGGCTCAAACTCATGAATGGTGAGATCATGACCTGAACTGAAGTTGGACACTTAACTGACTGAGCCACCCAGGCACCCCAGTTTGAATCCTGACTTTAACACTGGCTTCTGCTCAAACATGCGTGTAATGTAATGCTAAATATACTAAAATTGATTCAAAATGTACATATTCTGTGATGTCTGGTGGTTGGATTAGAGTTGACCTATTACCTCCGTAATCAGGGATAATTAAAGTTTTACTACACTTAATCAACATTCTGATTTTAATTGATTCTATTGAAAGTAGATATAGTATTTTGGATTTTATACTACATGCTTATTTTATTCAACAAATAACCATGCACAGTATGGTCATTCATAAAATATTGATAAATGATTAAACCTAGAAATTGGGCTGAGTGCCACAAAAATTATTTAAGGAGAATTATAGCTGTGTTTCTACATCTAGTATATCATAGGAACCAACAATTAGGACAAGGGTGGACAATATTCTCAGGATCTGTATTCTTAAGAGTCTGACTTTATAGTGACTCACTAGAGGGACAGGAGTTGATTTTATATTTTTATAGTTGATTTTATAGTTGTTTTTATACTCATAGCCCTCATCTCAGTGTTCTTAGAGCTGAGTTTTTTCATGTGTCACCCCTCAGAGGGTGGAATGTGCATGAGTGTTCTGGTCTGTCAACTGTTTGTTGTCTGCCCAAGACAAGAAGCTTGTTCTAGAATGCGAATTATCTTCACCAAACACACTGTGAAGTTCAACTCACACTTTTTAATTATCTGTAGCAAGATTTTATTGATGAAGAAAACTATGAATTTATGGTCTGACATGAGTTCCTCATTTCATAGTAAACTGAAAACAAACACTTTGTATGTAACTACTTTGAGTAGTACTGGTTGAGACAGTGTCACCTGGGTTGCTTGTTAAGATGTGGTTTGGGGACCACATAGAACACCTACTGAAGCAGGCATTTAAGAGGGAGCATCACTAGGAATCTTCATTTTTAATAAGCTCTGGAAGTCAGCCTTCTGCACATTTCAAGTTTGAGAACCACTATTCTAAATAAATAGCAGTCTTCCTCAGAGCATTGTCAAAACATGGGGCAAAGTCTATTTTTGTAAACTTTCCAAAAATGTGAAATTGTATTATTTTGCACATTGACGTGAAAATAAGATATAGATGGTCTGTCTCTCCAAAACAAACACCAATATCTCTATGGGTTAGGCAGAATTTTTTGGGTTTGTGATTTTACACATACTGATATGTGCTGATAGCAAGACTTTGTGGACATAAATGTACATTAACTTCAAAAGTTCCTTCATTTTAGGGAAATTTTCTTGATTTCTCTCACATCTTCATTAATTCAAAACAAGGTCCTTACCAATAAACCTAGGGAAAGAGAGTGTAAAAATCTGAATGAGATTCTCATAAAACCTTGTTTGAACTTTCTGTAACTTTGAGATAATAATCAGGGATAGGTTTTTAATTGAAAATAAAGATGAAACCAAATTTCAATTTACCTTTTCTGATACTTGAACTCCCTTGGCTCCTGAGGATGAGTAAATATCTGATTAATGCTGGTTCACATGAAGTGTGAAGGCCCTCATGTTTTGGGATAGGGTGAAGACAGATCTGTGATTTGAGTCCCAAGTAAAGCTCCTCAGAGCTTTAGAAGACATCTAGACTATCTAAATTAATACTCCATTGTTGGTCAAGTGCAGTCAGAGAAAGGAGGTAAAGCCTTTCCAGTGTGAGAATAGGTACCTTTTGTCATGAAGGATTTGAAGTGTAGATCAGAAAGGAGGATGTTCAATCACTCATCATCAAGGAAATACAAATCAAAACCACTATGAGATACCACCTCACAGTAGTCAGAATGACTAATATTAACAACTCAGACAACAACAGATGTTGGAAAGGCTGCAGAGAAAGGGGAGCCAATTTGCCTTGCTGATGGGAAGGCAAACTGGTGCAGCCACTCTGCAAAATAGTATGGAGGTTCCTAAAAAAAATTAAAAATAGAACTACCCTATGATGCAGCAATTGCACTACTAGGTGTTTATCCAAAGGAGATAAAAATGCTGATTCGAAGGGGCACATGCATCCCAGTTTTTATAGCAGCACTATCAACAATAGCCAAAGTATGGGAAGAGCCCAAATGTCCACTGATGGATGAATGAATAAAGAAGATGTGGTATACATATATGATGGAATATTGCTCGGTGATGTAAAAGAATTAAATCTTGCCATTTGCAACAAAGTGGATGGAACTTAAGTGTATTATGCTAAGTGAAATAAGTCAGATAGAGAAAGACATATGATTTTACTTATATGTGGAATTTAAGATACAAAACAGATGAACATAAGGAAAGGGAAGGAAAAATAATATAAAAATAGAGAGGGAGATAAACCATGAGAGACTCCTAAATGCAGAGAACAAACTGAGGGTTGTTGGCAGGGTGTTGGGTAGGGGGAAGGGCTGAAGGGGTGAGGGGCATTAAGGAAGACACTGGTTGGGATGACCCCTGGGTATTCTATGTAAGTAAACAATCACTGAATTCCATTCCTGCAAAAATGCATATATTGCTTATTAAAAGAGAATTAATAAATAAATTTTTTTTTTAAAAAAGAAAGGAGGATGTTGAGTAGACTTGGCTGAAGGAGGGTTTCTTGAGACAATTGATAGAGGAAGTTGGAGCTATTATTATTTTTTAATAAGTCAAGGTGTTTCTTTAGTAGAGACTGGGATTTAATAATTTTCATTGATATTGCTAGTGCTCATCAACATCTGATTCTTTTCCCTGGTACATGGAAGACTGCATGTCTTAGGCTCCTTGTCACTGGGGGTGACATGTGACTAGTTCTGGCCAATGGGTTGTGAGTGTAAGTGATGTCACCTTCAGGCCAAATCCTGGAAGAGTGGGTATGATGTCACCAGGCATTCCTCTGTCTTAGCGATTCCTAGAGCCTCCTATTGGGAAGACATAAAATTGAAGTGGCCTAGATTCTCCAAGTAACTGCAGGGAAGACAGTTGCCCTAGAACACTGCCTGAACTTAGAATAGACTTTGCATAAATGGGTAATAAGCCTTGGTCGTGCTGAGCCACTGAGATTGTGGGGCTATTTGTTACCATAGTATAGCCTAGCTTAGCTGACTAGTGAAATATTTTAATGCTGCCTTGGATAGCTCAATCTTTAGGTTCTAGCATTATGTAAAGACTATGAGAAGTCTGGGTAAGTCAGAAGAGATAAACTATTTCTTTGCATTCTTTTATTAATTTGTTCAAGTGCTTGACAAAATATCGGTGTAGAGTACATGTCAATCCCCGAGCTGTGCCGAGCGAAGCATAATATTGTGATTCACAGCATGTGCTCTGGAATCACTGCCCGAGTTTGAATCCTGGTTCTGCTGTGGGTGATCATCCTCAAGTCTTCCTGCGCTTTAGTTTTGTTATCCCTTCATTTATAAAATAGCAATTGTAATAGCATCTAAGTATGAGTTTTGTGAAGATAAAAGGAGATGACACATGTAAAGCACTTGGCATGGTGCCCTACTGAGCAAATGATCAAAAACATTAGCTATTGTTAGCTGGTAACATCCCTATCTTCCCACAGCTCTTACTCCAACGGAGGATAGCACAACCTAGTAGTAAAAACCATTTACACAAATAATTCCTGTATTATGTTTTTATTAGTGCCATAACAGATTTTCCAAAACTCAGCGCTTACAATGACACAAATGTGTTATGTCACAGTTCCATAGGCCAGGGGTCTGGGTTGATTTGGCTGGTTTCAATGCTCCTAGTTTCACGAGGCTGAAATCAAGATGTTGACCAGCTGACTCTTCTTGGAGGCTCTGGAAAGAATGTGCGTCCAAGCTCACTCAGATGTTGGCTGATCCAGTTCCTTGCAGTTTTAAGACTCAAGTTCTCATTTCCTTGCTGGTTGTCAGCTGGGGACTGCCCTTAGCAACTCAAGGGCTTTCCCTTACCTCTGCCCATGAGCTCCTACATCCCAGAACCAGTGAGTCAAGTGTTTGTCCTGCTTGGAATCTCATAGATGTTTCCCCTTCTACCTCATCTTCTTCCTCCAGCTGGAAAAACTTCTCTGCTTTTAAGGGCTCCTATGATTAGATTGGGTTTACTTAGGTAATCTAGGATAATTTCTCTATTTTAAGGTTTGTAACGTTATTTATATCTGCAAAGTCTCCTTTGGTGTGAAATGTAATGTTTACAGGTTCCAGGGATTAGAGCATGGACATCTTTGGGAAATCATTATCAGGGGACTACCTCAGGTCCCCTGGGTCCACAATCTACTTTTTACTGAATCTTAATAATTATGCTACTACATATTGAGTGTTTTCTGTGTGCTAGATAAAAACTCTATGTCTATAACTTTCTAGATTCCCACAACCCTGCATGCAAGTTATTGTTATTATTTTTTCCAATTTCAAGATAAGGAACTGTTGCTTAGAAAGATTATTGAACTTGCCCAAATTACAGATATATATAGACCATACATAGTAGAGAAGGCATTCCAAGTCAGATCTGTCTGACCACCTCTCTTAGAACTTCCATATCGTTACCCATTCATCGTGGCCACTGGCCTCTCGTCATCCCTGGTTAGTCCCTTATGCAAGGCCGAAGGGTTCCCAAACTGGCAGTGGTTCAATAATTAAAATTATACTCTACTCTCTCAAGCTCTCTAAATGTTCCTATGTGTCCATAGTCACAAACTTATTTTGTCAGTGTCTGGTACTTTGGGTCAACATCAGGAAGAGAGATGGGACAGTGCCAGTGGTCAGGGGAGAGACACTGTTCATATTGCAATAATGGTAATAATGGCTGATACTTACAGAGAACCAGTTATGTGCTGGGCACTGTGCCAAGAACATCGCACAGAGCCTCAGCACTCATTTAATACTCAAAACAAGTTTCTGAGGAAGGTGCTACCATCATCTCCATTTTACAGAGCACGAAACTGAAGTAGAGGAATACACAGAGAGCTTATGTAACTCTCTTAAGATCACACCGCTGGAAATGGCAGAGTTAGGATTTGAACTCAAGGCCTAGAGCTCTCTTATACTTTAATATTGCCCTAGAAATGAATAGTCTCTAGATTCCTATGCTTTAGTTTGTACTACAGCTATTTGTCTTTCCTTCTCCTACTCTTTGCCCTCTGGTGAAGTTGAAAACGAGGGTCCATGGTCAGGGCTGGGGCTGGGGCTGTTGGCCGAGATCAGAAAGACGACAAGCTGGAGCAGGTGTGGTGGCCTTGCCGCTGGATTGGAGTATGACATCTGGTCTGCCAGCTCCCCTCCCCAGCACAGGAGTGAGCCCCTGAGAATGGGACAGCTTGGGCTGCTATTAATATACCATAGAATCAGGAAGAGAGGCCCTCAGTGATACTACCCTGACACCACATGCAGCAATGATTTCAGACAGCTACCCTTCTCCAACCCTACAATGCTTCATCTGTGTGGATGGCTTTTATGTCATTAGAGACAACACTTCTCTTCTTGCCAGATTGTTGTGCTGAGCAGCTGCTTTTCTTGACCTTTGTTCCTTTCCCTTTCAAAAGTAGTAACATGGTAAGCATATTCCTGAGTCTCTGCGCTTTTATTTATTTTTTTCGTTCTGATTTAGGCTCCTTTCACAAATATCTTGAAAACAGTGTCTACATATGTGACTGTTTTAAAATGCTTTTGAGGAAAGTTGTTAAAAAGTGATAAACAGGTGTGTGTGTGTGTGTGTGTGTGTGTGTGTGTGTGTGTGTGTGTATGCATGTGTTTGCAACACGAAAAGCTCTCTGCCATAAATTGAAAGAAAAAAAAGGAAATTAAGTACATGTTTTTGAAATTATTATACTCTAGAGAAAAAGGATGTATAGATATCTTATAAACACTTTCATATCTTCTGTAGCTTTTTCAGATTTATTAAAAATGCCATTCCACAATTTAGGAGGGCATGTTATGAAGACAGTGACAAGTTTGGTCATAATGACAGAATTGACTTGAATTTTTTGTGTCATAGATGAAATCTGTAATGGTGATATTTGAGCTGAACTGAGAATTTCTTATGATTTTGTACAGTGATACATGAAGAACCTGGGAGAAGTACACACAACTTTACATCCTTTTGTGGTCCAACATTCCCTTGTAAATATGTTTTAAGTTAACATTGAAAAACAATGACAATTGAAATGTATTCTTAATTATTGGGCTAGAAACATACATATGTTATAATTATCTTTACTTGCTTTTTCCTTAAGAGCTACAGATATCTTGTAAGATGCATTTTATAAAAGTAGATTTTACTACCTTTAATCTAAACTGCAGTAATTTTATTCTAAAAGTGTCCCATGCTAGATATGATATTAGTTAATTTAACATCATGGAGAAAAATACGAACTCAAAATTGATAGGAGATGATCTCCAAGGTTTTATTCCTTTTCACTAATGTAAAAGGAAATTCTGTGATATAAAAGTCTTTCCTGAACTCTGGCCGTTTAAAAAACACACGAGAAAAGTCATCTGAAATATAATCGAAACTTAACACTCAACATCTAAAGGCTGCAATTTGGAAAACTTTGAGGGCCCTATAGAGAGGTGAAGTCAATTTCTTTTTCACCTCTTTGACAGCAAAGGAAATGTGTCACAGAGGTTTTCAAGTTGTGAGATACGTTCTGGTTCCATTCTAAAATTAAAAACTGTCAACTTATTTTAGAAAACGGTTCATATTCGGCTTTAAATTCTCCTTTGTTTAATAATTGTGAACTGTGATGCAGATGCTAGTTTTTCTTTTCTAGCTTTTATGAGGGATTACTAGATCAACGAGACCTGGCCTAATAATCGTACAAAATTGTAAATCATTCCTTGAAGGAAGAAAATTTGGGGTTCTTTGCCCGACTTTTGGGTTTTGATGAGTATTTATTTGTTCAGTCTTGCTTCATTCTTCATGAAATGGAAAGTTTCAATTTGCTGTTTATACAACAATTGCAGGCTGAGAATGCTGTTGCAGTTTGCAGCAGAGCGTGATACTGTTTCGAACTTAGCAACCTTACTGTGTGGCCTCTAAAGAGATCCTAAAACTATTTACTAAACTATTCCGAGACAAAATCCTTCCTTCTCAATTTCTTTGTATTTTTAGCTCTATAATTTAATACAGCTCAAGATGCTTAATACTTATTGACTTAATATTTCATTAAAGCCTGATGTTTGATAGAAATAATGTAACAGAAAACAAGACAATTCCCTCATGCACTGTCTGCATGATTATTGTGTAAAACATTGGCCAAGTCCTGGAGATGAAACAGTGAGAAAAGTCTTTGCTGTCATGGGGTTTACAGGCAATGAAACTAAACCTCCTCCTTTTGAGGGCAACATTTTCCATTGAGTCTAAGGGTGCTAATTTCTGGGGAAAAAAAAAAAAAAAAAGAAATCTTACCATAAGATAAACTCTAGCTGATATCAAGCTGTGGCATATTACTAAAATGCCAAATACTGCCTGGTCATAGACATACACTACTATTTATTTTATTTACTAGAATTCTTTTTTGAAAGTTAACAGATGATTTTAAAACATCATACACGTGTTTGTTGGTATGTCATATCTGAGATTAGCTCTCCTTTGCTCCGATCTTTTTGTACTGTATAACTTGTATAACAAATGAAATCAGAGCCATAGGTATTACCTTTAGGAGGACCTGGTGAAATATTCTCAAATCCTTCCTCTTTGGCTGCTTCCAGTGTCTTCTACTTAGTTATGTAAACTCTATGTGGGAAGGACTCCTGCTCTGATGAATCTTAGTAGCCCCATAGCTATTAGCATAATGCTTAGTACACAGATAAAATTACATAACGATAAGTCACATTTGTGTTACTATGCGCTTTGCACTGTGTTAAGCATTTGACATGCCCTATTGCATTTAATTTTTACAACAACTCTATGAGGTAGTTACTCTCACATTTTACAGAAAAGAAAACTGAGCCCACAGAGGTAACTTGACCAAGATCACAAAGTTACAAAAAATGGTAGAAAGGCTTGCCCTGCAGAGATGATTTTCACAGTTACCAAGATTAAACATTTATTGGGGAAAGCCCCATTATTATAGTTCTGGAACTTCTGAAATACAGAAATATAGATAAGGCAAATGAAATAAATAAATGTCTCTCAGAAGCAAAAATGGTATAACTGTGGCCTCTTTCTTGTTGAGAAGAGGAAGCCTCCTCTTATTTACCTGTTGATCCTATTAATCCCAGGATCTCTAAAAAGGCATTTTAGGGTTGTTTCTTTCTGTCTGCTTTTACTACAGTTCCAACAGCCCAAGCAAGGTTTAACTCCAACTCACGAAACTTTGAAATCAGCAATTTCTTTACTAGGAAACAAATACAATAATAATAGCTGACTCGATAACTATATACATTTATTTTATTAGACTAACCAACATAGTCACCTGGAATAGTCATAACAACAAGGGAAATTCCAGCATTTTTTCTGGACTCCTCTCTATCTTTCCAAGCTTTTAACTTTTTAACTAAAGTGTGTGTGTGTGTGTGTGTGTGTGTGTGTGTGTGTGTGTGTGTGATCGGATAGTTCTGTGTGTAAAGCATTTAGGTCCATGTGCTGTGAAAGTATAAAGTTAGCTAGGATTTTCTTCTTAAGAATTTTACAATAGTATAAGAATATAACAAACCTTGAAAACTGTCTCCTCCTGATTTCAATAAGCCGTATTTGTGAGAAGCATAATAATGTCTTCATTTGCTGGAAAGACATATTGAAATATAATGCCATAATGAGTTGTGAATTTGGTTACGAAGATAGAAAAGTTTATTATAGTGGTGTCAAGCCTTGATACTATGGCTGTGCCTCTAGGCACAGTTATTACCTGCATCTGTGACCAAACTATTGGACAAAAGGAAATTATTAGAAGTTTTAACCTGAAGTGTGGGATAGTGGGTGTCTCCTCGTGGATGTGGTGTGTGTGTGTGTGTGTGTGTGTGTGTGTGTGTGTGTGTGTGTGTGAGAGAGAGAGAGAGAGAGTTAATTAATCCAGGGTAAAACAGCTCTAGGTCCTTGGAGATGGGCTCTTTACTACTCTGCGATCCTAACCAAGTCTGGTGAGAGGGAGCAAAGCAAGTGGGACACTGATGTGATCTAAGGACTGCAAATAGAGAAACCTACCGACTCAAGGTAGAAGTGCCGAAAGCTATGATTTTAAAATGCGTCTAGACAAGGGAATTTAGGAAGCTCTGTGGCCAAAGAGCTTTACATATACCAAGCATGGGTACTGGTCAATACTGGCACTTTCAAAATGTCAGTGACCTTTTCTCAATAGACAGCAGAGTTGCATTTCATTAGGAATCATCTGAGGATGGGAGAGAGGAGGCAGCTTTTTGATTAGGAGCGCTTTTCAGGTAGAAGCAGAGAGAATTGAGATGAAATAATTATTAGTGCTTCCCAAGACTGAGGCGGTCAGATTATTTCTACACACAAGCCCAGGATGTCTCCTGTGCCCCACGCTGACATTGTCAGGCTGATGATGCCATTCCCTCTCTTGGAGTGAAGCCTAAGCTTTAAGAGCAAAACAACACTGCAGCTTCTCGTCTTGCTTTAGACCAAACTTCGGGACGTATTAATATCAGAGACTGTTTAAACAGAGCAATAAAACGACAACATACCACTTTAACTAAGCCCAGCTTGCAGGCTAATTTTAAGGCAGCCTGGTTGGAGGAAGCCCATGCATTAATTTACTCTAATAGCAAGGCGGGGAGGAGAGGGGAAAAGAGGTTGAAGGGAATTGTTTAAAAAAAAAAAAAAAAAAAAACCAAAGAACTCATGCTCAATTTCTTTCTATCTTTTTTTGTAGGTGTTTAACACTTGTACAATTTGGTCAAATTATGGGCAGGGCAGCGAGAGAAGCTAGTCAGCTTGAAAAGACACAGAGCCTGTGAGATAGGACATGATTACTTTGCTGAATCCCCACTTTTTTTTTCTCTTCCAAAAGAGACAAAGGGAAATACTTAAGAACCAATAGTGACGGCCACAAAGCAATCATTGAGTTGCAGGATACCTTTGTCTCTAGGGGGCACGCAGTAATTTTTACATGTCTACCACTGAGTGTCAAACCTTTCCTTTTCTTCTTCTTTCCATTCTGGACAGCCAAACTGATTATCTAAAATAGAAAATTAGCACACAATGGGTTTACTCCGCGATACCCCTTATGCAACTAATGGCAAAGCTTGTTAATTGGTTGTAAATGCCAGCAGGTTGCCAGGATAATACTTCAGAAATAAGCGGGTATTCTGATAATTACAGCAATCTTCATCTATAAAAGCTTAAGTAGATGAAGTAGTGGCTGGCTTAAAACCAAGATTTATCCCGCTGCACTCACATTAAAAGAAAAAATAAGATGAAAACAATAATGTAACAAAACAATTATATAGCAGGAAGCTTTGTAGGTTTTAGAGATTGTCAAAACTCAGAAAGTAAAACAGTGCTGTAATAACCAGTTATGGAAAAATAGGCCATTTACATTTGTGTATAATTAAATAGTAGGCTATGCAATTTCACTTTTTAAAGTAAACTGCCTTTTCCTTTTTTTATAGGGCAACGTAGCCATAATTGCTGCATTAAAGCTTTAATGAAAGAAAAAAGCAGCAGATCAAGATGACATGTAACGTCTACATTTGTACCGTGGCGTTCTGCTTGTTTAGTAATGGGAAGCTACTGAGGAGATTAAAATTGCAGAATTCTTCATAGTTTGTTCTAAAATTGCTATAGGAAGATCATTCAGGGTCTAAAATACACACAATTTATTTTTCCACCTTCAATCTGCAAGAACTTCATGGCTTTCATAACTAGTAGGTAGTTGGAGACAGGTTTTATATGAGAGGGAGAACTACTTCGGATCATAAAAATGATCAGAAGTGAATGGATCAGAATTTAAACCTTAAGCGCCTTCCTTCGTGCATTAGAATATCACCCCAAATATTATATGATAGCTGGTGTTTAACTTAGAGAAGTATAAGGAGCTTTCTTGTTCAAAATATCAACAGGTTGGGTTATAATATTATTCTTTTATATTTGTGGTTTCTTTATCACCCCCACTAACATCAGGAACTGGTGCAGAAGACAGCCAGTTGAGGCAAGGAGGTAACATTCTGGTAAACCGTTAACTGGCGTTTGGGTCGATTTAGTTTAAAAAAAATAGCAATAACTCTGTTGTCAGCTTCTTTCTCAGAAGTTTGAGATATTCCCCAGATGTTCTATTCCATATAGGTTGGCTATGTTTCCTGTAAACCTTCCCTGGCAAATAATGTACGCAGAGACTGCAAACCTTCATTACATGTTAGAGTACCGAGAAGAGGGTATGAAGACTTGCTAAAGACACATCAGGCAAGAGAGCTTGGAGAAAAATACCAAGGGCATTGGTGCCAATGGCTAGAGCAACAAAAAAGTGAACTTAAGAGAATTTTTTTAAAAAATAAAATGGACATGATTTTATTCTTTCCTTTTTAAAAAAAAATTTTAATGTTTATTTTTGAGAGAGAGAGAGAGAGCGAGCAGGGAGGGACAGAGAGAGATAGACACACAGAATCTGAAGTAGGTTCCAGGCTCAGAGCTATCAGCACAGAGACTCACGCAGGGCTTGAACACACGAGCTATGAGATCATGACCTGAGCTGAAGTCAGAAGCTCAACTGATTGAGCCACCCAGGCACTCTTATTCTTCCTTCTGTAAAAGAAGAAGGCAAAAGCAACTTCTTGTAAAAGAGAATGCAAGGAATGGACAATATAAAAGCCTAGAATTTTGGCCTTTTGGGTACTCACTTGGAGAAAGTGATTCTCTTGCGCCAGGGTTTTGTTTTGCTATTTGTTTCTTGCAGGGTTGATGAAATGCATCTTCATCTAGCCGCCGTTCTTCTGGGATGGAGAACTTTAAATACATAGCCTTCTGGAGGGGCTGGCTTCTGCACAGAAGTCAGAATGTGGCATTGGCATGGGGGCCTGAGCTGTGGGCTGCAGAGCTCTCCAAGGCAAAGTGTGCAGGGCATAGCACCCTCAGGCAGGACAGGCCCACCACCAGTTCAGAGAGGGTGCATCCACGGCAGCTTTCTGTGCAAACACTACCTGAAGTGGGAAGGAGAAAGGGAAAGGATCAAGAAGGGTTTTCCAATGTGGAAGTAAGAAAGGATCCCAGTCGACCACCATGTGCCGTAGTTAGCAGTTAGTATGTTCTCTGGGCTCTGCAGCCCTCTAACTGGCTCTGCTAAGATGTGGCAGGAATGGCCTTGTCCCCTCAGTAGTATTTCACGTCTCTGGGAGGTGGCCAGTTATGACAGCCCTTTGGTTGGAGCCAAGAAGGCACTTGTTTCAAGCTGCTGATTTCATGTGCTTTTTCACTGAAGTCTTTACACGGGATTTGAAGGAGCAGAGATAATAGTGGAGGGAGGCCTTCCTTCTGATGAGCTTGAAACCAGATTTTGGGGGGGTGGGGTCAAGAGGTAAGCTTGTAGGGGAAGAGACTAAACAACACACATGTTGTGTCTATTCAGAATAAGAAATATGGGAGAGGGGGGTACAATCTAGGATTGTCTTTTCTTTGACAGTCACAGAACTTAGACACAACTTTTCTCATCGCGTACCAAAAACCTTGAGAAGTGTGGGAAGGACATCTCAAATGAATCCAAGAGATTCATCCAGGGAGAGAAAGACTTCCTGAAAAGGAAAAAATATATATTTTTAAAAAATCAAATGAAATTTAAGGCCAAGGGTACCTGCCATTTTTGCCACCATGAGACTTCTAGAAATTACTCTTTTAATATAGTTTTGCTTTTTCTGACAGAAGAAAATAGTTCTCAGTCTGCTTCATGCTTAAATTCTTTATTATTCTTAATGCTATGACATAGTTTTCCATATATCAGTGAAATGTTTATGGTAACTTTCCTGAAGGACAGATTAAAAGCTAACAAGTTGAGGAATTCAGTGTTTTGTAGATTTGTCTTTCACATATAGGGTGAATATTATCTTTTTCTCTGATGCTTGAACTCTTTCTTGGTGTAAGTTATTCTTCCTTGGAGGACCAGTACTGCCCTTTGAGACCTTTGAGAATTGTTCAGTGTATTAGTAATGTGTGTGATCTGATCAACTTACATTTTAACTACTTTATGCCCCCAGCTAATTTTTCCCTTATCACTTATGCTTTAGTGAAATAGACACGGCACAGAGTAAGTGAGAAATGTTTGCGAATGAATTGTTTTTAACTGGAGAGTAGAATGTTTATGATACTTTTAATGATGAACACATTAAATTGATAAGCATTCTTAAAGAAATATCTCCAAGTCAGTTTGAGGGGTTCGTACTGAACAGGCAAAGTTCTTCGACTAGAATTTTCCCTTAGGAGAGGAACATACTCTCTGTACATATAAAAAGTATAGTAAGCCATCCTGATGGCACTCCTGCATGAATTGTGGGTTTGTCCTAACAGTGAGCATTTTCACTGTTTCTGTGTCAGTTGTCACTAATCAGTTATGCATCTGATGTGCAGATCCATCAGGGAATAGAATTTAAGTCATTTTGGCTTTAGCACATATGATATGCTTGTACAGGAGTTTACCAAAGCCCCTTCTGATACATTTTCAGAAGGGGATGTGCATATGTTATGGTACCTCTACAGCAGCAGTGACTGAACTAGCTGACAAGTGACAGGAGGTTTTCTCCCCTCTTTGGTATTTCATGAAAGTGTGCACAAATCATAACAAGTTGCCTCTCTTTCATAAGACAGGGAACATTTCCCTTAAAGCGCACATGGCTATATGGTGTGTTTGTGTACATGAAAATTCATGCTGCTATCAATTTTAATTTTGCCATTTTTGTTGTTTTTAAATTATAGGTTTGAGGTTTTTGAAGAGGCATAAATAATTGCTTTAAATTTCATCTTGACTGATTTTTTTTTAAAAACTGTATCAAATTCTTAGTGAAAAAGTTAAGTTCCTTACTGTTGGGAGAAACTATGGCGTATGGGTGACCCATTTCTCCTGGGCTGTTGTTCTCTGCATTTGTCGAGAAAACTTGGTAAGTAGTAAGCACCTACTGTATGCCAGGAAGTCCTTATGCTAGATGATGTGTAGCAGGTGGTTCACAACATCTACCTGCCTTCTGACCCATGCTTCAAAGCAGTGTTAACAATGACAACACTAAACATGGGAGCCTTTGCTTTGCAATTTCTTAATTAGGTACTAAGCTCTGTGATAACTGTTATAGGTGTATCTTGACTGAAGGCAATTAAGGGGGGCTGGTGGAGTGGAGAGGAAGTGTGCTTCAGCATCAGCACGATCTGGGTTCAAATCCAGCCTTTAGCACTTACAAGCTGTAGTTTTGCCTAGGCCTCAGGATCCTTGTCTCTCAAACAGGGATGCTATGGTGAGAGATCAATGTGTAAATCATTTATTCTATCACTTGACACACAATGGTTGCTTAATACATTTCGTTCCTTTGAGTTCCCTTTTTCGTTGTGATCGCAGAATAGTAAGAGACCCTATATAATCTTTCTCCAATCTGTTTTTTTTTAAAGGTTAACTAAGATCATTAGTGAATAGGTTTTTGGACCCACAGAAGCTGACTGTCTGGCTGTGACATCTAAGAGGAGTGCCAGTAAAATGATCTATTCCAAATAGCTAGTATGTATATACATATATATGTGTGGGTTTTTTTTTTTTGTCAGCAAATGTATTCTTTTTAAATTACTCAACCTTTCTATAATTATCTGAGACAGTGAGATGTACCCAAAGCACTTGAATGGTAGCTTCCGACTGCCATGGATTTTCCCTTAATGGAGAGAGACTCATTTAAACCCAGGGAATTCAAGGGACAGATGGAGTGGAGGCCAAGGGGAGAATTTGCCATGAGCCCATTAATAATCCATTAATAATCTCATGGCCCTGAGTTAGAGGTTTTGTTATTTTTTTTTCTAAAGAAAAGCCTGCTTGTACCTGCATCTGAACTACATAGTATGTTATGATTTTCTGTCATAAAGAAAATGGGAGCAGCATTACCAGACCTACCAAAAGTGCTTATTTAGACTTCAGCATCTCTACTGTGAACTCACGCACAATTGGTATTAATGGTTAGTATTTCCTCTCTCTTCCCCTTCATACCTGCCCTGTTGCTTACCTCACTCTTCTCTGGGAGGATGAGGAGTGTGAATCCGAGCTTTTGAGATCTTGAGGAAGCATCTTCCTTTTTCTTTACATATGAAGTGGCTTCTTTTTCTGTTTATATCTTCATGTGAACATTCTGGATGGTAAGAATGACAGATTATTGGCTCAGTCACAATTTGCCTTACACATACCCTCACTGCCAATTTTATTAAAAAAAAAGATGTCTTCCTTTATGGAAGAAATAAGCTTATCTTGGTTGTGGCTTAAAAAAATCACCCAAAAACTGCTCCATGAACCAAAATCTTCCATAAAAGCAAATACACCTGATTTCTATTGTGAGCCCCCAACACAGGGGTCTCATTTAACCCAGCTTCTTGTCCTACCCTCTCATGTTGGTAATCATTTCAGGATGGTCTCTAACCTAATGAGAGAGAGATCTTTTGTGACAAAATAATGATAAAGGTAATGATAATAATAATAATATCATCTTACAAGGGTGCTTTCCTTCCTTCTTCCAGACTGAGCAATGAGACCGTAACAATGTTAGACAAGGAGATAATACTGCACACTTAATGTGGCCATGCATTATTTCATCCTCAACAGGCTTAATTAACATAAACTTGTCCAACCTTCTTTTTGCAATGACTCTGAATGAGAACGATGAATAATTTGCTAAGACCCCAGAGGAGAAGACAGTGGGAAAATAAAGAATTTTAATTCAGGTGGTTTGGTCTCATTCTTGTGCTTATTTAATGAAACTCTATCGGGAAGCTTCTTTATACCACAAAATACAATTGAAAAACGAAGAAATGTTAATTAAATTTCTGTATTATTTAAACAGTTTTATGGAGAACACCAAATAACTAGCTTATTCATGATTAGGAGTAAGGGGGATGGGGTGAATCATAATTAGTTATTTTGTGGTATGTCTATCTTCTTCGGAGGTTAATTTGATTTAGATAGGAAGATGATGTTAACACTCTTTAGTAGATTTCAGATTCCCTGGGGTAGCTTTTACTTTATAACCCTATTGTGCACTTAATATGACTTTTGTCATGGTGTCAGTGTGTAATCCCTTAACAGACTGCGGCGTTTAAGTAAACAGCAGTGATTCTGTTTTACAGTATGATTTAGGGCCTTAATCTGGTTCTTTTGAATCGATGCAGAAATTTGAACCAAAATTTTCATTCTCAAAGTTTTCAAGACATCTTTATTTTCCAAAGAGATGATCATCTTGTAAATGATAATAAAGAGAGGAAAAGATATTTAAAAGATATTATTTGGCTTGTATTACATTAAAGGAAGGACATTTGAGATTATGGCATTTGTAGAGCTTGTTTTCCTACAGCTTTAGGCCTTGCTTTGTTAGGTACGGTAGGAACGGGGTAAGAGGGTGTTCATGATGAGAGGGGCGCTGAGTTTATTTAGATGGCAGCCATCGTACATGCATTGTAAATTACTTTTTTCATCTGAGGTGTGCACTGAGAAGTTAATATACTGCTGTAATACAAATAATGTTAAAACTATGATATCATTGGAGATTTATATGGTTTACTTATACAACGCGATGGGATATTTTGGAGAACACACCATGCAATATCATGGGCTGACTGATGCATTAGAAGGACAACAGAGGATCTGTAAAAACATATTTTTCTGCTCAAGGCTATAAAGCATGGCAAGTGTAGAGTACTTGGTTCTGGTGGGTGGTGGGTTTCTTTAAGGCCCTAAAACCTTTAAGAGGTTTGAGAGTGATGATGTCATTAATTAATAACTGACTGCATGCTAATCAATACAGTAGGTACACACTGTAATGGCTTATAAGCATGATGGCTTTTTAATGGCTCATGTATAAATGTTAATTGATTTAAAACAAAGGGAAATTTTTGTTATTGGGTCAATAGTTTATGGATTATGACTACCTTTTAGTTTGAGATTGCTAATGAATGTTCCTTCCTCATCCCCGACTCCCCTCCCCACCTTGTTCCTCTATGGTTTTTAATCAGAAATGCCTGTAAACAAGGTAGATCAGACCAATTATTGGGACTGGAATCCAATAACACTTGTAAAGGCCCAAAGGCTTCTATCAGGTGTTCCACTGGGGCTTCACAATATGTATCCTATAACATGGAATGTATATGACCCTGTGCAAAGTGCTGTGTTCACTTCTTTTATAACATATTTTACACAAGATATATATGTCATATAAATATGAAACCCTTGATATATTGTCAAGGATTTTGTACTTGAATTTTCTTATACTTAGTGTATAGAGTTAAAGAGATATCATAAGTGACCTAAAAGAGAAGGGTATGGTATTTGTTCCAACATGTAAATTAAGAATCAGAACAGATTTAACATCAGAAACAAGAATTGGCACAGAGAATTTTACCTGGGAGACTCTCATTGGCAAGCATGGGGCTGTTTGCAACAGACATATGAAGACTTAGGAGTTGCTTGTCGTGATACGGCTTTGTGCTTAATAGAAAAGGGGTATGCAGTTAATTCTTTATCATTTCAGACAGCAGTTATGGCTTCGTCTCCTCCTTCAACTGCCATGTGAGCATTTTTTTCCCCGTTTTATTGCTCCATTCTTGGAGGTCTGTTTTGGAATGGTGCCAGTTATCTTTTTTCATTTAGGCAAAGTTTACATCGAAATGCTGATTTTATACATGAGGAAACTGGTGGCTTTTGAATAGTATCCCTGTCATCTTCCATATGGATGTGCACAAAGTTGAAAAAGGCAAATAGTATTAGAATGTTATGTGAGAAACAGCAGTCCTCTGCCTTCAGTCTTCAGCCTCTGACTTCTTGCGGTTCTCATTCTTCAAAAGAGCACGGTCAACTCTCCTAGCTGACTTGTCTTTTTTTCCTGGTGTTTATTTCCATGTGTAAAAAACTTCTATTACAGAGTCCTTATTTTCCAGTTTTGAATATTATCTACTAATTTCTTTGTATGAAAGATAGGAATTTAGCACCTTTACATCCTCCCCTACCAACAGTACCCTTGCCAAGACCTTCTTAGATTTAGTGTTTACATTTTTGTCTGTATTATTAATCCATACCCTTTTTTCCATTTTAGACAGAGAGAGAGAGAGAGAGAGAGAGAGAGAGAGAGAGCTGGTGAGAGGGGAAGAGGGAGAAAGAGACAGAAAATCTTAAGCAGGCTCCATACTCAGCGTGGAGCTCCCATGAAATATGAGATCATGATCTGAGCTGAAATCAAGAGTTGGACGGACGCTCAACCGACTGAGCCACCCAGACACCCCATACCCAACTTTTAATAAGTATAAATCTCCTATTACTGTGTTCATATACCTCAGATAATCATTCCAAGAACGGTAGGAAAAGCAAGACAGGGAGTCTCTTTTCATAGGTTGCTGTGTGTGTGTGTGTGTGTGTGTGTGTGTGTGTGTGTGTATGGTAGGGCACTAATCTTAAAGGACAAACAGAAGAAGAGGGCTAGTGGAAGGGGCTGAGGAGGAATGGATGTAGGAGGAAAACCAGGAGAAAATGGAAGACAATGGAAAGAGTGTCAGGAAGAAGGAGAGGGTAAAAAAAAAAATGTCAAAAGCCAAAGAGAAATAACATAAGAGGAAGACTAAAAGGCCTCTAGTGGTGGCTGCCAGAGTATTGGGGTCCAAGTCCTCAATGCAATGGGAAATAACAAGTAACTTTGACTTGAGGAGCTTGGTTCTGAAGTAAAGGAGAGAGAAGGCAGTTAAGAGATGTGGCTAAAAAATTAAGTTCAGGTTTTTTGTTTGTTTTTGAGACAAGAAAGACTTTAGCATGTTTCTAGGTGAAGATGTAAATTGAAAATCTGCATGTGACCAGCAATCTTTTCCAATCATCTCTTCAACAATTGTATTATAACTTAATGATAATATTTTCCTATATATTGTACCATACAATGATTAAATGACTGTTAAAAGAGTTATCTTACTTTGACTATACACATACATATACATGTTGGAAACTGGCAGTTTAGAGGAGGAAATGCCCAATTTACAGATTCTAGCCAAGACACAAACATGCCCCCTACTCCTAGTCCAGAGCCCTTGCTACCTTTTGCAGTTGCCCTTTGAATTTCCCTTTGCTTCTTGGTTGATCTTTGCTGTTAAGAAACTCCTCTATTCTTACTTTTTTTTTGGACAGGCTTATTTGTCCATCTGCCTGCTGCTATCATTTCCTTCAAATCCACAGCTATATCATGTGTTGACTAACTTCATTACACCATAAAGCTGCTCTTACTATCCACATCATACACAGATCCAGACATTTTGCAATGGAAAGAGATTCCCTCCAGTCTAGTAACCTATTTTGAGGACGTATTTTTGTATGACTGTCACTAGGAACACCATTATCTTAAACAACATGTGGACTTAGAGCCATACATCAGGATAGATAACAAAACCATTTTATGTAACTGGAGTTTAACTTGGATATTAATGATCTTTTGGTGTCAGACTCTACCTGCAAATCTCACTAGGGGTGTGTATACTTCTCATTTCACTTTTTTAAATAACTTTGATCAACCAGAGCTCCAAAGATTGGTTTATTAAATGGGTAGCAAAAGTAAGTGATGGTTTTCAGGTCTGCATTGTCATTGAGAATGTTTGGCTCTGTGCAGGTTTCCTGGGTGAGGGTAATACATTCCTCAATAATTTACTCATTCAGTCAATCTACAAAAAATTCTTCGGGGTCTACTATTTTTCAAGTACTATGCCAGATGCATCGTGCTTTCAAGGGTTGGAGGTGGTCTCAGTTTTGTAAGAGACAGATGAATCAACATATTATTAGAATATCATATAATAAAGAGCAGGTTGATTTCACTGTGAATAATGGGGTATTCTCTGGAATTCATCTTGTTGGAGAATCCATTCAAAATATGCTTTCTGAAGATAGTGGCACTCGAACTTAGAGGATGAGTAAGAAGGAGAGCGACAGGGCAAAGAAGGCTGCCAGGCAGAAGGAAAAATGTGTGCAAAGGCATAGAGGCATGAGCAAGCAGAGGACCTGGTGCATCATAGGAAGAGTGAGCATGTAATATGTTTGGAGTTAAGGGTACATGTGGAAACGTTGGCAAGTGGTAGTGCTGGGGCAGTGAGTGGTATCCAGATTCTCAAAGGCCTTGTTTTTAAGGATTTTAGAAATATTTTGGGAATTCACAGATGGTTTTCGAGCATAAGAGTCATGTAATGCAATCAGTCTTTTAGGAATACCAACACTGAATTAGAAGGGTGACTGGGGTCATGAGACCAGAAAACCAGGTGAGAGACTCTGCCCTGAGCTAAGATTATGGATGTGGATGCTGGGAGGGGAGATAAGAAAGACAATTAGATTGAGATTGAATCACCTGAGCTTCATGATCAATTTGGTGTAACGTGGAGGAGAAGCCTTGTGAATGGTCACACTGGCTTCTCAGTAATTCCTATTGTGAATTCCTAGAGCTAATGGTGCTGGGATGTGCTTTGGGGTAACCTGAATAGCTGGTTTATACATATGGAAGGATTCAAGAATTTCTGAATGACAGTGTCCAGTTGCATGACAGTGTTCAGTTAACGACAGTGTCCAGCTAAAATTTCTTAATGATAGTATATGCAAAATTTCCAAATGACTATGAGTGTTATTAAATCACATCTTTAGCACTGCTGGGTACCTAGATTAAAAAATCCTAGGCCTCCATTTATATTCTATGACCAGTGATTAACCATATGCAAATAATTTTTTTTTATGTATCCATTGAACTTTATTCCTTCTTTTTAAAATTTATTTATTTATTTATTTTGAGAGAGAGAGAGCACATGAGCGGGGGAGAGGGGCAAGGTGGGGGGGGGGAAGAGAGAGAGGGGGAGAGAGAGAGAGAATCTCAAGCAGGCTTCATGCTCAGTGTGAAGCCTAATGTGGGGCTCAATCTCATGACCATGAGATCATGGCCTGAGTTGAAATCAAGAGTCAGATGCTTAACCAGCTGAGCCACCCAGCACCCCAACCTTTATACTTTCTAATGTTATTTTTTAAGGTTTTTTTTTTTAATTTTGACAATATATCAAACTAACCATATACAAATGTTAATGCAATTCTGAAATGAATTTTCTTATGATTCTGTCTGGAGAAACAGCGCTTTAAATTCTCAAGGACACTTCTCCCCATGTTACAGAAAGTGTATGAAGTTGAGATAAATGCCAGACATTGCCTTTCTTTTTCCAGGCATTATATTTGATCCTAGAAATTTGCAAGTTTTCATAAGTTCTGACAATGTGATTATTTCAAACTCACCAAAAAAGCCAAAGAACCTCACATTTTTGACAATAGCCAATTGACTTTGGCATCCTGAAAACTGAACCGGACAGTTATATTTAGTCTTTGGCTTTGAGAATAGAATAGCTTTTAAATTTTTTAGAGGGGAAAATATTTACCTTTTTTGTTTGTAAACATCATAAATTCTCATTGCAAACAATAGAGAAACAAAAGAGAAATGTATAAAATAGAAATCGAAAGTGCTGTACAATCTACCATAGTTCTATCACTAGAAACAATGGTTAAAGTTTAGGGTGTATCTTACAGATATTTTTGCATATATTTTTTAATGCTATCACATTATGCATACTTTTCTGTAATCTTCCTTTCTCAATTAGCAATGTCATGAATATGTTTCTATGTAAGTTTATAAGTAACTATCCTTTTTAATTTTATTTTATCTTATTTTTTTTATTTAGGCTCTATGCCCAGTGTGGAGCCGAACATGGTGCTTGAACTCATGACCCTAAGATCAAGACTGGGCTCAGAACAAGAGTCAGATGCCTAATCAACTGAGCCACCAGGTACCCCATAAGAAGCTATCCTTTAATTGTGTTTTTATTTTACATATGTATAATTTCTTCACCTAGTTCCTTCTTAGTTTTTTTCCCCTAAATTTTCAACTAACAGTGTTGCTATGAGTGTCCTTGTACTTAATAATTTATTATTTTTTCTGTTCCTTCATTTGAATACATTTCTAAAGTAGAACTATTGAGTCAAAGGTTACATATATTTTATTTTAAGTTTTGGTAAGTATTTTCAAATTAACACCTTAAATTGTACTCATGCTGTTACCTACCTTGGTATAATCAACTTTTGATTTTTCTTTATAATGTAGGAAAAACAAAACAGAACAAAACTTATAACTCTTTTAATTTGGATATCCTTTCTCTTTAATGATGCTGTTTATCTGATGTTTATTGTTCTTTTTCATCTTCTCTTACTTGTGAAAGTTATTTGCCAAATTTTCTGTAGTGTTATCTACATATGATAGTATGTGGTGTTATCTACATATCTAACATATGAAAAGCTCTTCACATGTTAAAGTCAAACTTTTTCTTACAACTTGTGATTTGGAGATTTGATAAGACAGGCTTCCCCTTCCTCAAGATTATAAGTAGGGTAAATTTTAATGAAAACAAAAAAAAACCTAGAGATAAGGATCCAGTGAAAAATTAAAAAATAATTACGGAGTTTATTAATGGGAAACAGGCAACTGGAAAAGACTGTGAGATGGTCTTTAATAAAAGGAGAAACTTGTTTAATTTCACAATAAAATGGAAATAAGGACTAGGATACAAATTGTGTGAGAGTAGGGGAATCTGTTTTATTCACGGCTGTGTCCCCTATAGCAATGCTTGGCACACAGAAGTTGCTTAATAATTTTTTGGAATTAATTAAGGAATGCATGCATCTAAGCTGACATGAATACATCATGAAAACTTGAATTGGGGATATCTACAAATCAATATTATTTCTATAAACACTGAGAAGAGAGAGAACACCATTACAATGTCAACTTTCACTATCATTGGGAAACTGGTAATTTAAGCTTTAAAACTCATTTGTTTATTGAGACTTTTTTTCTTGGCTCAAGGTCCCAAATTTTACTAATGTCTGTTAATACATTAAATTTGTGTCCTTTATAAACTATAGTTTTAGTCTTTGAGTAATATAACCCTAAGGAACATAAGAGAATTAAAAAAGAATCAACACTGCATTACAAGTGGGCTGGCAAGTTAAAAGTGGGCTGACATTAGAATATTCATTATTTCATGATTTACCCTCAAATGAATGACAAAAGACATTTTGGAATCTTTTTCATTTGGGATTCTTAAGCAAATCCCAACGTCTGACAAAAATGTAAACTGTACTGGGAAAAGTGTAAGAGATAATCTAAAGAATTAACCTCCATTAAAAAAAAAACAGAATGACTTAATGTTTTCATTGGAACCAGTTGTTTGATTGTTTTAAGGTTAAGCTAGTAAACATAAACTTATGCCTAAATTCTGAGTTCCAATTTATGGGATAATACAATAACATTCCCTTTTTTTGTTGTAATTGAGATATTTTCTTGGATGATTTAAAAATAGATTTTTATAAGTTGTGTTCTCTAGCATTTTTTTCCCTGAAAGAATAATTCTTTTTTATTAGTGTAATAGCTAATTTTAATTCTATGTCACACAAACCCCCTTAACTTTATATGGTATTTTATATAGTAATGTTTATTTCCTATACAAACTCTCTAGAATGTTTTATCTGTTTTATATCCCATTGAATTCTCCCTGAAACTGCACTAGTTTACAATAATTTTATTACTTTATTAATTAAACGTTTTCCAACAAGCTAGCTATGGCATTTCTTATCATCAAGGGTTCCATTAGTTTTTAATGGTGTGAGACAAAATTACCATTTACCCACATGCAATTTAAGAAGCATCATTAACACAGGAAAAGCACCAGGTGGGATTTCTAATAGTTACTGTTTCTCATTTTTGTTTTTATTTAAAAGGAATAACTCGTTTTGAGATTTTTTTTTTTTGCTGCTATATTGCCAAATCTTCACTTGGATTTTATGATCGAGATAATTTAAAATAATGTTCTTCTATCTCCTTAGGCACTACTCAACAGTATTTCTCTTATGTGCACACAGCTCCAGTCTAGCACTTTTCCCAAACAGTCGAGTGACTGGTTGGTGCAGACAACAGAACAAAGAGAGTCCTACGTGGACTCAAGCAGAGTGTGTGGCCAAGGGCTTGGGCAGTGGCAGTGGAGTGGCCATAGACTGCTCCTATCAGAGAAGCAGGAGGATTGGGACTGGGAAGATCCAGGGGTCCTGAAAAACCAGAAGAAATTCTAGGACTCTTGCAAGGTGGACACTCATTCCCCGCTCCCACCCCCCACTCCCCTGGAGAGGGTATATGAACTCTTGAGAAGCAGTCACATGACATATGGTAGGTAATGCTTGCCCTCTTGGAGGTGGAAAGTACCAATTTCTAGAAAATAAATGTGAGAGAACCAGTCAGGATTACTCAGGCACTGAAGTTTGTAATAGCACAGATACTTTCAAAAGATTGTGAAAATACAGCTATCTTGCAATTCAGTGTATTGTAAAGCGTATAGAACATGTTACAGATCCCTTTTACCTATAAACCTCTAATTCTATTTAGGGTTCTTCATTTTGAACTAATTCTAATTAGAATTAGATGTTTATTTATTCAAGTCTTTGGCAAAATGCTTGTCAGCTACTAACAAAAGGCAAAAAAAAAAAAAACCAAAAAACAAAAACCCTCCCAGATATACAAAAAGAAGTGATATGAAGCTAGTTTGGGTGATCATTTCAGATTTTGCTTTTGTTGGATAGTTACTGTTCTAGGATATGAAAGAATTAGAATAGTAGAGGAAAATCACAGTTCCACAAAGTCAGGGTTTGGGCAAGATCTAAAGTCTTTGACGCAAAATAGACAAAATTTAGTGAAATTGACCAGTATTCCAAGATATTTTTCATCAAGGAATGGAATGTAGTCAAGAACAGTGTACTTGCTTGATTCAGGAAAGACAAATTAAAATATCTTTAATCATCTCCTAAAAAAATGTTTTATAAATCATTACCTGAATAATCTGTTGAAAAATGAAGACATCTCTTGGCTTGATACCCAGTCTGTATTGTATGTCCTTTCTTTCAAGTGATTTGTAGATGAATATTTTGAACATTAGCACATTGTAGGGGTATGCAGTTTTTTTATAGAGTGGTCTTCTCTGGGAGATTTTTATAAAAGTACTAAATGTAATTTGATATTTATTGATCGCTTATAGGTTTATCATATGATATATATTGATTAGCCCACTACACTGCATGACAAATTTTTGTTTCATTGCAAAGAAAATTGCTGTAATAGAGGAGTTTTAAGAAAAAAAGGGGAGAGAAAAAATACGAGTGAAGCAAACTCTTCTACATGTGGAAGTTTTGACACCTAAGGAGAAATAGTTTATTTCCTAAGATTAACATATTTTCTATTAAGCCAATTCTACACCTACTGCTTATATCAATCTATATGTTTAGTTAATTCCCCAGTAAATATATGTCTAGACACAGAAAATACTTAGACTTATTGACAGTATTGTATAGGTGGCATTTTTTTTTTCTGCACAATGATCGTGTGCTAGATGGATCTTCTGTTAGTATATCAATTCTATATTTGTGTTGCCTACAAAAGAGAAAAATCAGCAAAGTTATTGATGAGCTTCTGTGTTGCGTTTTCTCCTCTAGAGTAGCAGAGTAGTATTCCTCCATTTTTAACTTGACCTAAATCAGTTATTAAATTTTAAGCAAGTCACTCTATCACTTTGAATGAGAGATGTTATTTGGATAAATTGCTTTTAGCATTGATGTATAGGAAGACTCTATAAATTCTTCTCTGGGACAATTAAATTATTACATAATTTACTGGGTAAGTTGTATTTTATTTGGGATGACACTTAATAACACTAGATTTCCCAGGATCCAGTAAAACATTTTTGGTGCTACTAGATTCCTAGCATTTGCTCTATTTCCATTCAGTGTACTTTTATTGTGCTAGAAGCTGACAGAAAATTGCTATAGCCAATCACCAAAAAGTGCTTATTTTTTTATGATGTTTTATTTTCATTGCTCGACATTAACATAATGAAACTTTAGATTTTTCTATTAAAACGATGCAGTACATGTGAAGTGTCATGATGAATGACAATTTCTTGTGATATACATTTTGGCGCTTGTAAAATAAAGATTGACATTAGAGCTTCCTGGATTGGATACTCTCCAATTTTATTTAGAGGCTATATAAAAAGCAAACACACACACACACACACACACACACACACACACACACGTGTAGTGTGTGTGTGTGTGTGTAATATTCCTAACCAGAAGAGAGGTAATAAAAATTATTTATTGGAGCATTGCTATTTGTGTAAATGTTCTTATTTAGCATCTACTAATGTCACAGAGAGATAATTTTTTTGGAAGTAACGAGCCACCAAGAAAATTTCTTAATTTTCTTTTGTGTGGATAGCATAAAATTGGTGAACTTCAAAAAAAGAAAAACACACAACCAAACATTTCTTGAGTTTACCTATAGTAAGCTTTGACTGCTATTGTTTTGAATCATTTTTAGTGAAATGTCACAGAAATTAGGATACAATAATGGCAAGAGAATACATGTCATGAAAGCCTGCAATTAAAATCCAGACTGTGTGGAACACATACCACAATCAGTGACATATGCCAATGGTTCAATTCTTAGGCAATTGGATGAGGATAATTGGGTCAGAAGGAGGCTTCAACTTTTTCTATTATGCATTGCGCACTCCCCAGAGCTGGACATATTGTAGAGAAGGAAAATAGCAAAGTGCTTTAGGTGCAAAAGGTTTTGGTGTCAGATACCTTTTATTTCCTATCTTATCACCAAGTGATCTTGGGCTAGTCACTTCATCTCTCTCAGACCTAGTTACGTTTTCTTAGATGAAAAGGAAAACAGGGTTGGATGGTTTTAAAGTGTGGATGAGATAAAGCAGCAAAAGTTCTGACCACAATGCGTGGCACCCAGCGCTAGTCTAAAACAGTTACCATTCTACACACCATGTTTGTGTTGCTTCTACTCCCAGCAAAGACATAGTGACCCACTAGGTGGCTTGATTTATGATATATATGCCTTTAAAAAAAAAACTTGTAATGTTTATTCACTTTTCAGAGACAGAGAGAGACAGAGGGTGAGTGGGGAGGAGGGAAAGACAAAGAAGGAGCCACAGAATCTGAAGCTGGCTCCAGGCTCTGAGCTGTCAGCACAGAGCCCCATGCGGGGCTTGAACTCACAGACCACGAGATCATGACCCTAGCTGAAGGCAGAAACCCAACTGACTGAGCCACCCAGGTGCCCCTGTGATGTATATTTCTTTGTTGAATTTAATTGAATAGCGAGGATTTGGGTAATTAAAGGTACTATTCTTGGAAATAATAACTGACATTTATGAGCATTTACAATGTGCCTGGCATAGTGCTAAGCATATATCTCTTGATGTGCATAAGCATGTATGTGTGGACATATACACACAATCTCATTTTATTCTCTTCAGACGTTTATGAAGTAGGTACAACTTTAACACCATGTTAAAGAGGGGGAAATGGAGGCCAGGGAGCTTTAGTCTCTAGTCCAGAATCTCTCCCTTATTACGTGATGGCAGTGGGAGGCACATCCAGGTAGTCCCCGAGCTCACATATTTCACACTAGGAAGAAAGCTGTAGACTGAGTGTTAAATGAACACAAATACTTCATTGCAATGATGAGTCACAAGAAATGTAGAGCACTGAAAAAGAAGAACCAACAACAGAAAAAAAATAGAGAAAATGGTGCTGTGGAAAGAAAGATCATTTTCAGAGGTGAATGGACAGGAGATAGTCTCACCATTTTCAAATATATTTCCAACAGCCATAATTTAGATTTGTTGAAGTTTTCCTTCTTTGGGGCTCAGTTTTCTCAGTTGGAAACGAGCTTGTTGGAACAAATGAACTCTAAGGTTCTTTCTCTGGTTCTAACTTACATTTTTTCATGAGTTCTAATCAGCTACAAATAACATTTCCCACTTCTCCTTGTGTCAGTCAGAGGGGGTCCCACCTAATGTCTGGTCACCTCTCGTTACATTTTAGAGCTGTAAGTTGATAACTGACTCCACTACCTGTCAGTTTGCCAACATGTCAAGAGGGGTTTGTTGGCGGTACAGAGGGAAAGAAATGGGAAACATGATGACCAAGGGGCTCCCTTATTAGCGGTGGAAGCAAATATTGACATAATGTTGGCAGAATTCTCTCTCACACACAAACTCTTCTGTGAATATACAACAAAGAAATCCATGTATGTAAACAGAATGTAGTCACGTTTAATATTTTAAGCCCACAATCTAACTTTTTTCCTTAAAATTTTGTTTTGTGCTGCTAGGAAATGAAGGGTGGGCTAAAACAGGGTCATTTAGCCTTATCTGAATGATTAGGTTAAGTCTCTGTCCAGAAGAAGTATGGTCATCAAAATCTTGTTCATTGAGGCTATTATTTAAGCCTTAACAGTCTTAGACAAGAAGCATTTTGTTTTGCGTGCCCTAGTGGTGCGATATGAGGTGGAGACACAGCGAGCGATGAACTGTGTGAACATGGTGCTTGGAGGTAAAGCAAGAGGTCCCAGGTATCCTGAGTGAGGCATCTGACAGGTAGGTGATGCAGTTGAGTGGATCAAGGATCAGACAGCTGGGATTCCAGGTCTGACAACCGCCCTCAGTAGCATTGATAAGCTACAGTGCCCTGCTCCCAGCAAGGTGATAATTCCTGACACGTGCTATGGAAGTACCATGCCTTATCACGCTGTCCCGAAGAGTGAAATGATGTCATGGAAGCACTTTATAAGCAATAAATCACAGACATGAAATAGTTCTGTGACTAACTTCATTGTGAGAGGGTTTAGTTGAAGGCACTCTTACACAATGACAGCAGCATTGCCAAAATAAAATCTGCATTAAAGGAGGGTAAGTGTTCGCAGAGATCCATGGACATAAATAACAAAACAAGTAGTCAGGGTGTACCAGAATTTAAGTGCTAGAAAGGTTATGTGGTATTCAAGAGGAAAGTTAGCAATGAAGTCAGCCAAGGTCAATTTCTGTATCTACTAAGTTATCTTAACATTTTAATAGCTTGGAACTGTGAAGAATGAGCTGGTTAATGGAATTTTGGAAAACAGAAACTTAGAACACATAATTATACCAGAAAATGCTCCACATTTTAAATACCTGAAATTTTAAATGCATGCTTGAAACCAGGTACTTATCCAAATTGCCATAAATATTGCTTTATGGTAGAAATAACCCTAGAAAATTCTGGTGTCTTCTTTGTATCTTGAATGACTGTCCTAAGTACACAAATAAAAGTCAGGTGCATCTCAATGGTGAACATTACTGCTCAAGTACCTTAGATAATATTAATCAAAGTGTCAAAGTAACTTTATAGAAGGATTTTTCAGCCTCGCCACTGTCAGTATTTTGGATCACATACTTCTTTGTTGTGGGGGGCCACCCTGTGTCTTGTGGGATGTTGGTTAAGCATCTCTGGCCTCTGCTCATTAGATTCCAGTAGCACCTTTCAGTTGTGATAAAACCCTTGATGTTGCCAAACATCTCCTGGGGAACAAAACTATCCTCAGTTGAGAGCCACTGCTCTGTAGTGATATGAGAGCCTTCAGCTTTCATGACTCACAATTCCAAAAATTCTGGGGTAGTAAAATTAGTTAGAGATATATTAGAGAGAATAAATGCATACATATGTAAGTGTTGTGTTACTAACATATTCCTCATGTTAACACCCTCTCTCTTCTGGTTTTGTTGTGAAGATGCATAATTCTCTTCATGGTCAGACAGTGTGTTCTGAGGGTGGGGACTAGGTTGTATTTCCAAGGATCTGTATCTTATTTTCTTCTAGCTCTGTAGTCTCTTGCATTTTCATCCACTTCCTTTGTTTCATTACTGCTCCTCAGATGACTCTCAAAGTAGACAGGAATACAGGTGTGCTTGCTTGTTCCTCTTGTCCTTGTTCCTCTAGTCCTATTATTCCCATTTAGCTCATCTTCCCCTTGCATCTGTGCCCCTTGTGTCTTAAAAATTTTTTTTTCTCTTCTTCTTCTAGGCATCTAGGTACATCTTAACATCAACTTTATCTTTTCCCCTCTTTGTTTCTTCTGCCAATCAATTAACAGGTTGTAGTACTCTTAAATCTGCAGTCTCTCTCCCAATTCTTGCTTTCAACCAACAATCTCTCTGAAATACCCACTAGCTTTTGTCACTATCTTGCATACTTGTCACTATCCTGGACAATGGTCATTATCTTCTAACATCTAGTCTTTGTCATTCATCTTCCTGCCTCCAGTCTTTCTTCAACATGTACATTTTATAGTGTTAGACTGGTGTCCCTGAAACACCCCCCTCCCAACAAACCCTTTAGAGCTCTAAGGACTAATGACTGACCCCACTTACTTCTTCAGCCCTATTTCTTTTTTTTTTAATTTTAAAAAAATGTTTATTTATTATTTTAAGAGGAAGAGATAGAGAGTGAGTGGGAGGGGCAGAGAGAGAGAGGGAGACAGAGAATCCCAAGCAGGCTCCACACTATCAGTGCAGAGCCCGATATGGGGCTTGAACTCACAAACCATGAGATCATGACCTGAGCCAAAATCAAGAGTTGGATGCTTAACCAACTGAGCCACCCAGGCGCCCCCAGCCCTATTTCTTGTAACTGGAGCTAAAGATAATTTCTCCTTAACCTGTACTTCTTTAGGACTTTATCTAAGAATTTCTTTGAATTCTATCATTTTCTCTAAACCATGTTTTCTTTTGTGTTTTGATAATTTTGATTTACATATGAGAAAAAAAACTTAAACCCCCCTTAAAGTACGAAATATATATGGGAATTGGAGAATCTAGTTCTACTTAAGTACTTTAAAGTTACTTGAAAGATTATTTTAGAGAACTACAATATGCAGATGGTTATAAAATACTTTATATAGAATTCATGCATCCCTGATGTTGATACTGTTTATTTTTCTTCTTGGAATTTAACATAGAGCAGGCCTTCTTTACCTCCTCATCTTATGGTGGGACATGAATATGTAAATTTAGTTTCTATATTAAAAAATTGTACATGAATCTTAATCTGCATTTCACTTCAATGGGTATTAAACATACTTACTTAGGAGAGGCTGACTCTACAAAGTTCAAATATGGAGGTAACACATAATTAGAGAGAGCCATGATAGTCTAGTGGCACTTACTGCCACAGCCACTGGTCCATTTATTGGAGGGAAGTGAACACTTTGAACTTGCTGTTTGTCATCAAGAATGCTCACACAGTTCCATGAGAAAAGGCTTTGGCTTGAGCCCAGGTTGGTAGTAAATATAGGCCATTACTAGTTGATGTCTGTTTGATGGTCTGTATGAAATGAGTCGGTGGTCTCAGTCCAGTTATTAGAAGACAGGTGTCTACATCTCAAAACATCATGACAATTGGCACTAATTGTTACCCCTATTGGGAGTCTCAGCAGAGAAGCAGAGCAATCAGTCAAGGGAGAGGAGAAATTATCGTTGTCCTGCCCTTCAAGAGTTTCCTTTCCAAAAGCAGATGATGGGGAATTTCCCTGTCTCAGATAAAGAAGTCTTTTGGGATATAAGCAGAAAATAATACTACTAGAAGAAGAACATTTTGAAAAGAACTAGCATTTCCAATATTGAAAGAAATTTCAGTTATTTGTCTATCATTATTCACTTATTTCCCTTTCTACTCCCACATCCCTTTATATTTTAGAACTGGACTTTTGGCCACACTTTCTCTTCCTTATCCAAGACAACTCACTCTGATATGAAAGAACAGCTGCTTGGGTATCTATTATATTCTTTTATCAGTTCAACCTCAGACTTCTTTGTGCCACTGTTTGTCTTCCTGGATTTATGATACCTTTATTTTCACGTACATAAAGCATATTGATTCAATGGCTACCCATTGATGGCTTTTCTTCCATGGCATATTTAATTCAGTTGTATTGGGATACAAGTCTCCTACACTCTGATGTTCTATTTTCACCACTGTTCTGAGCTCCTAGAGAATAGGGCCCTTGTTTGGTTCATTTTAGCATCCCCCCACCCCTGCCCACACTTGGTACCCTGCAGAACACATATTGGGTACTCAGAAAGTAAATGCAACAATAAGTAAAAGAAACAATAAGTGAATGAATGAATGCATTCTTAGCCTGTTGGAGACATATATTGACATGTAGGAGTGAAATAAAGAGTAAATATGAAAGAGACAGATTTTAAGAGACAGAGTGGTAGGAATTTGTAATTCTATTCTACTTGGTGCCTTTGAAATTCTCACACTTGCATTTTGAATGTTTGCTTAGTGTTCCAATCCATGCAAGCCATCTTATACAATTGCTTTGTAATCGGTATAATTTAGCTTTGTAACAGAGAGCCTCTCTAATGTATGTTTATAAGGGGAATTTCTGTGTTCTCTGTTGCAGTTTATAGTCTCACCACTGCTAAATCCAGTGTTCTTCATTTCATGTGAATTAATAATTTAATGACTGTGATTTTGATTATCCTAACCATTGAAATTGCTTAAGACAAACAAGAAAATTTCACAAATATGAAAAACCATGACTATATTTTGGTACTGCAAAAAAATATGTTAGAACTGTTGTACTCATATATATTAGAGCTGGGTAGATGTTCCCAAGTGTTTTGCTTTTTTCAAAATATAATTTATCACAAAAATTTTTAAAGTACTATTTTTAAATCATAAACCTAAAAATAGCTGTCAAAATGTCTAAAACAGAGAGCTTAATTTGATTCTTATTTTGATTATTCACTTGAATAAATTACTAATGTTTTAAATAGGACTATTAAATGTAGCAAATGGTGAAAATAAATTAGTATATGTTGACAAAAATATATGACACAGTACATAGGCTTAATAAAATTTTAAAATTATTTGTTAGGATTAGACTAGTAAAACGCTTTCTTCTCTGCATGTGAATTTTGAGTAGGGTAGTTTCGTACAGAATTTTATGAGAAAAAAAATCTGTCACCTGAATATTGATTAGAAACAACTTCACAGATATGGTAGTTTTGTGTTGTAATTTGCAGAGATGTGTTTCCTTAGTTCAACATTATACATGTTGAAATCCAGATATACAGGTTTGTGACATAGGACCATAGACATTTGAAACCAAGGCAAATCAGTTCAGATGTTGCGATCTTTGATAGCAGAGCGAGAAACACAGATGGACCATTGCCCTCATTCATTCTTTAATTTTATAGGTAATTTAAAATATCTTCAATTACAAGCTGAATGGTACATCTTGTAAAGCAAGATTCCTACCAAGATTATAGCTTCTGCAGAGTTCACAGGCATATTAGTGCTGTCTTAGATAATTCAGAATAGTTTCAAGAAGCACAAATTTCTGCTAAGCACCTACCAAAAATTATTCTCAGTAAAGTAGATGACAGTGCAGATCCAACATAGAATTTCTATTAACAATAATCAGTTTGTCAGCTGATCAATGGGATTCACGATCTAAAGCATCTCAATATATTATGCTCTCATGCCTCTTGATATCATCCCTGAAAATCTCTTTGGATTTATTTCCTTGATGCTCATTGCAATGGTCTCTAGAAAGCAGAGTTCATAGAATGGTTTTAAATTTCATCCCTCAACTCAGTTTATGGGGCCTCACCTTCAAAGTTTTCACGTTCCCTTAAGACATCTTTGTGCTTGCCTTTCTTTTTGATGGAGTTGTAATTAGTCGTGGGGAGCAGTTGTTTCCAATTAACCAGGAGGAGGAAATCACAACTGAAGTTTTATAACAAATCATTAGGCATTCTGATATCAGACCAATATATTATAAATTTCTGTGATATAAACCTGTTATGTGTCTTAAAAATAATCCTGCTGATTCTTGTGATCATTCTATTTTTGTTTTTATTGGGAATTTTTGAGAAGATAAATATCTTGTTTTTGAGCTGCCCAGAGGGATAGAATTTCTACCATGCATGTACAACACATTTTGCTGTAACTCATTTATTTCACATAAACAATAAAATGCAAAACACCCATTCTAACACTGTGGCTTGCATTTAATGGTCACAGATTAATTCATTTTAAGCTAACATACTTTTATATGAAGGACATCAAAATACTCTTTTAAAAAGACAAAGAAGGTGCTTATTTTCATGAAACAAGTATCTGATTTCATCTCACAGCTGATGACTTCATCCTATACTTTTAAATAGTGATAGTGTCTGCCCCTATTACATAACTTGTAAGAGTATTACAATTACAAAAGTTTGGGATCCCAACATTTAGAATTAAAATATTTAATTTTTTTTGCATATGATTCTCTTTCTGTATGACTACTAGTCTATTGTTGATAATCAGTAAGTATACCCGAGTAGTAAAAATATGCTATAACTTATCTTTGGTGATCAGAGACTCTTTGGGAAGAAGTAAAATTAAACCTGTTATTTAGCATGAAGTAGCTTTTGATAAAATGCTGCCAGATGTATAGAGATGTTCTCTTCTTCTGTCATAGTTAAAATACACATATACACAAACAGATGCAAACTATATATTCGATATACAGCTTATGTTCAGGTCTAAAGGGTGGCCCCTCAGGCTGTAATTTAATCAGAATTAAAAAAAAAAAATTCTGCTAAATCTGGGGAAGGAAGTGAGTTAACATTTCCCTGACCTTGGACTTCATTTCTGACTTATACAGTACAAGAAGTTAGCATTATGTAATGAAATTGTATCAGTAAATTTTTATCAGTAGGCATGTACTTTTCATGTTCAGGTTCTAAGTAAAACTTGAATGGTCTTTGGGTGAAAAGAATGGATGGATTCTGTACCATTTATAGGACACTGTAAGCTAGGTTAAACATTTCCTTTGCTATTTGGGTACAAGATTAAAAAGTCTTTTTAGGGCCCTTATAAGTGTGTGCTGTGTGCCTGGGGAAGGGGATGAATAGGAGGAGGAGGGAGTTGTCCGTCCACTATTTCTGCAGCACGCCCATCTGATTAAAAATGTATGTAGAATATCACCCGTTTTTTCGTCAGATAGATTCTCCCTTCACATGCAGCAAAAAAGTTTTCTTGGTGTCTAATCAAGCAACGCTGCTTCTTCAGATTTGAAGAACTCAGAAAGTTAGTTTTTTTTATTCTTCTTCTTCATTTAAGTATTATTTTTTAATTGCAGCGTATTAAACATAAAATCTGGTACAATCTTTAAAAATAAATAGGACCTAACTATAAATGGGCCCTGTTGTGTTTTTATCTTTGACAAGCAAGTAATTGCTTCTCAAATTTATCAGTTTGTTTATGCAAAAACCATTTACCAAGCCTAGCTCAAAAGCATCAATTTCATCATTATCATCTTATTAATTTAGCCAAGCTATAACACAGCTGATTATTCCTGAGTAATATCCTCTGCAGCACATCATGTGTGGCAAAACCATCTGTACAGTACCTATTTAATAAATAAACCCTCGGCTAAATGTCTCTGTTTATTGAGAACTAATGTTTATAGAAAATATAATGGAACTCAATAAATAACTCAGCTTCATCAACCTGCATATGAATCAGTGCGAAGAACGCTGACATCATCACCTTTCAAGTACCAGAGAAAGCAAAATTACCCAAAAGAGCTATAGAGTCAATATTAAGGCATTAAAACTGCAATGAAGGCATATTAATGCTTAAAACTTCATTGTTGGCAGTGGAATTGGCACAATGGACATATTTTATAACTCTAGGAATACTTAGGCTTTATGGCTGCTTCTTTGTTGACTGCCTTGCACTTAATGTAGTTTTCCACTTTAAATAAAAAAAACCCTCAAGATCTTTAAAAAAAAAAAAAAGAAGAAAATTGCTGATTCTAAGCATTCATTTTTAAAATAATGCAAACTGCTGATTCCAATTGTTCAGATTTAAGAAAAAAAAAAGCCAACTTCTTTAACTCCATGCTTCCTGAATTCGTATTAGTAGCAACTAGATATTTTGAGGCAAAAGCTTGTTTAAAAAGTCATCATTTTTTTAAAAGAGATCATTCTGAGTGATATCATTAGTACTGACAATGTGAGAATGATTAAATCATTTTGTGAAGAAAAGCCAAGTTTGCATGTTTTGGGCCATTGTTATTAATCATGTAAATAATATGCATGTTCCAAATTTAAGGGTGCACAATTGTTTAACATATACATATTGGCTCTCATCACTAGGATATTAACAAAATTTAAATTAGTAAGTCGAAGTTTTATACTAGTACAAATCCAATGAAGCAAAGTAGATTGTTTTAAAATAGATCAAGAAAATGGGTTCATTTCTTATAACTTGTATTAAAAGTCTGTCTGTCCACACTTGGCTTTCCAAAAACAAAGTTTCATTGAAAAGAGAAACAGAACAAAACAAACCAGTCTTTATTCATATCTAAGGAATGACCTTTATTAATCTTTGAATGCAGGTCTACTTTTGAGCATCAGTGTGGTTCACGTCCATGTTGAAGACTCCTTGTCATGAAGCTTAAACCTTCCCTTCTTCCTGTGCCCGTAGGACTTCTGGTTTTTACCAAGGCTCAACCCTGATGTAATTTACAAGCAATGGAGATGGCAGGCACTGGCCTGTGGGTGTGGGCAACATTGGCTCCTTCTCCAGACCTTGCTTCTACAGCTGCTCATGCAGCACTGAGACCCACCTGGCATACTCTTTTCTAGTGATGACTTGTGTGTTCACACTTTGATGTTTCCCATGGCTGAGAGATCTTTGTAAAGTTCAAATATCAAGGGCAGAGAGATGCTGATATCCCTTTCAGCTGTCAATCTAAAAGCTGAGTGTGTTTTGTTTTGTTTTGCTGTTGTCGTCCAAACATTTATTTATGAGTTTCACCAGAGAAGGAGGCCAAAGTGTGATACCTCAAGAAGGGGTAAGATCCCATATGTAATTCACAGACGTCAGCTTTCCTTCCTAGATGTGGGTTCCATTATTCTAGATGTACACATTTTTCTCTTTTTTTTTTAGATTTCAGTTTATGCAGTGGGCTCTGTGGTTTGCACAGAGACTACCCATTCCCCAAACCTAGGAGGGTTCAGGGGTAATCCTAACAGAATCACTGTACCTCCTAAATTAGGCAAATGCCTCAAACAAAATGAATACCACATCAAAAGGACAGAAAGATAGTGAAATAGTGCCAGTAATTGCCTTGTGGGGCAACCCAGCTTAAACAACTTAAAGCTTGCAAACACTGCACCCACACTACCCAGAAGAATACTTTTGTTCCAGGGTTTAAATTGCAAGCTAGGGAGCCAACAAATCTAAAACCCTTCTGTTTGGGAGCCAGAGCACGCAGTGTGCCTCTGACATATGCCTATAAGTAAAGCTACATCTGGCACATCAGCAGTTTTGAATAGCTTGGGTTTGGTGACCAGAGTCAACTTCCCACGTATTCTGTCACAACCAGGCCCAGATCAGCAAAAAGGCTGTTGGATTGGCTAACTAATTATATCTACTTTAAGATGACCTGTGGTTTAAAACAGCAAAAATAGAGGAATGCTAGCAAACAAACTGCATCCCATCAAGTGGCTAACACCCAGGAGACTCCTGAGATTAGGCCAAGTAAATTTTTATCTGTTTGTTCTGAGTCTGATTCAGTGTCTAGCCCTCCATTGTATAATCCATAAAGTCACTTTCATTCCATTTTAAGAAATCAATTTTAGATATTTCTGATGAGGGGTGATGTCAGGCCTTACCATTTTGAGGCAGGAAATCAAAATACCAATTCCAATCAACCATCCCGCAATGGGTAACAACAAGCCTGTGCATAAAAGAGAGGGAGAGTGGGCCTCCAATACAACGTGAAAAATTTGGACATTTTTGAATGCATTGGTAGGACACAGCGCCTAAACAAATAGTCTTGATCTAGTCCTTAGGGCCCAGTTTTAAAGGAGCAGTGGTTTAGGTTATATCTGCTAAGAACCAATATCAAGGACCACTGAGCATGACAGACCACAATTCAAGGTTATACTGCCAAAGCCACGGAGGCAAGGACAAACCTTTTCCATAGGCTAGGGTACTCTCAGAGAAATCCAGGAATTGGTAAATCTGATGTATATCTGTGCAAAATTCTTGGCTTGGTATAGAAGAACAATTATGAAAGAGGTGGCACATTTTTATCTTTCTTTTCTCTTCACAAGGAATAGAAGAAGTCCAAAGATAATAGTACAATAAATACCAATAAGGACATGGTAGTTTCAGTTGGATTATTTTGCCACAGTAAAATACATTTATTTGTTCATTCAGTCACACAGCAATATTTATCAGGTGCCTACATTGTGCTAGGCATTGGGATATAATGGTGAGCACAAGGAAATAGTGTCCCAGTTTCATGGAACACATAATCCTATGGGGAGTTGAAAGGTTATGCAAATAAATGCAAAATTCAACCAAGAAAAGGACTATATAGGATGGATATAAGATGGAGGTGGGGGAGAACATTTCAAACAAAAGAAATAGCCCTTTAAAACACCCACAGTGATAAAGGAATCCATGGCGCATGCAAAAAACTGAGAGTAGTGTTGTTAGATGGTAGTTAGCAAGAGAAATCTGGTGAAAGATGAAGCCAGAGAACTTGGTAGGGTTTGGTCTTTAGAGCAATGTTATGGTCAGTCCATATCATTCATGACTATATTGCTCATTGCTTGGAGAACTTATTACAGAGTCCCGTGGCAGAAAATATTTGCCATCAGTTGCTAATAAATTATTATTCATTCCTTGAACTGATATTTTATTAGACACCTATGCCATGCAAGGAATAGGCATTGGGAATATAGCAGTGATCCACATGAATGTAGTCTCTGCTCTCATGGAACTTTCAGTCTATCAGGAAAGATAAACTATGAATAAATACAGGTGTACCAAGTGTTATAAAAGAGGAAACACAGGGTTTATGACCCGGGAGCCATTTTAGTGGGATGCTTCCTGGAGAAGTGATTGAAGTTGTGGTACCAAGGAAGACTAGAGTTAAGAATCACAAGATATCCACTATAGACAGTGAGGAAGAAAGTGGCAGGAGGTAAGGTTAAGGACAAAGAAAATGTGGGGCTTGAAACCTCAGCAACTTTCTAGCTGACAGTGAAAACTAGTATGTTTTTGCTCAATCCTGGATAAGGTGGTTACCTTTGTACAATTTTCCTCCGTAGGAATACATGTAGTTTATGGAAGGAGACTTCTTTGTGAAATAGCTCATCCTCACACACACAGTGTAGCCTGGGCCACTCCACCCCCAGCTGCTGTGCAAGCGCCATGGTTGCCCTTCACCAGGGCTCTGTGGTGGGTAAGGATACAAAGTCCCTTGATGAGCCATCTTTTGTCCTTGCATCCCAATTGAAGCAGTGGGATTTTGCCTCTGGGGTCAGGGCAATCTAAGCTGGAGGTGTAATAGAGCCAGTGACCTACCTCTTCTTTTCTCCTGTGCTCTCATTTTTTCTTTTTGAGACACGTAAGTGTAAGTACATGGAAATACATTAACCTTCTTTCTCCCATCATCCTCCCAGGGAAGGAAGGAAAGGAAAGCATTGGAAATCCTGGGCTGAAGCAGGCAGAATGGTGGACTGAGCTGAAATGGGACTCTTTGTGGTTTATAGACTTCCCAAAGTTTCCAATTCTCTGCACCATTCCTACAATAAATGGCTCAGAAGCACTTTGCAATCTCTACCCCTCCTGGATTGCAGCTCTATTTTGTACTGGAGCTCAGAACAAAACAATAGCCATAGGAAGAGGTGTTGGAATAAGTGAAAATCAATCTAATCCTGCAGAATCTTAAGCACTTTACTTATAATATGGCTTAGACATCACTCTACAATATAGGAGTTTGTCTTATATTCTACATCATCCTTCTAAACAATTCTGATTTTACAAATGGACATGTTTATGGTCTAAATGTCACACTGTCCTAGGCCTGTGTCTTAATATGTTACATCTATTGTTTCTGCTTTTTGATGGTTATATAGAAAGAAATGCTTATATTAAAGCATATATTAAATTAATTGTGGCCCAGAGAATCAAAACTCTTAAAACAGTAGTTTTAAGAAAAAACCCCACAATTTATATAAATTCTCTTACATTCGGGACCTTTTAGTTTTATAAAAGCTATTTACTGTTTTAAAAAGTTTTTAGTCTCATGTAATGATTCATACTGCTAAGAAAAATGGATGTCACTTTTTCTTGCAGAAAGGAGAAAATAAGATTTATAAATATTTTCTGACATTTTTTGTAAAATTTACAACACAGTTTAGTCCAAAGAGGCATTTCCTACTTACTGTATTTTAAATTATTTGTGTTTATTTTAACCTCTTTCCTATAAATCTGTAGTCATTCTGGCAAGCCAAATTATAAGCGACCTGGTGGTTACTGCTCATTAAGAGGGGAGACAGTTTTGATTAGAGGGGGCAGCTTGGGTGAGTAGGGCCATTCCTTATACAGTGATGGTCTTCACACAGTGTGGTGATAAAAGAGCTTGTTGGAACTCTATGGGTCATTACTTAATTGCCTTTTGGTGTCATTTTTGCCTCTTCATTTGCTGATAAGAGCTTCTCTTGATGGTAAAGATTGATTTCTCTTGCTGTACTTGAATTTGCAAACAAAGAGTTGTATCAGGTGCATTTCATCACCAATATACGCTAGAATGGGATAATTGTTTAAAGATTTTGCACAATCATGACAATTCATATAAAGAAGGTAGAACTTAGTGTCCCTGTGATTTAGCATTCAGATGAAAAAAAGAGCTCTTGAAGTCTTTAATTGTTATTGCTCTTTATTAGCATCTGAGTAATTTTTATTTCTTTGTCTTTCAAGTGTGAGAAAAGATTAAGAATGTTCCTACTAACAGGATAAATCTCACTTTTTGTTTGTTTGTTTGTTTGCTTCTTTTGGGATGGGGCTGAGTCTAGATGATATAGCTACAGTGCCATGACAGTTTGATTTTTTTTTAAGTCATTTAGAGAAAGATAGTCACCTACTTGGTCAGAATGTCCTCAGTGTGATAGAGTAGGTGCTAACCATAGCCAACTAATATAGGTGACGTGTCTTTAAATCTTTTGGTCACATGCTATCTGTCATGTAGAATAGTATTTAACTACAGACCAGTAGTGTATGCATCTGAAACGTGAGAATGTGAAAACTCTTATTGACTAAAGGAAAGTTTACAGTAGAATCAAGTCATTGGCGAAATTGTAATCCTTATTCCATTAAGTTATCCATTTTTCTTAAGCAATTACTTTGAAATATCACTCTGCTTTTATTATGGGAATCTTCAAGTTAATATTAAAATGTTCACCAGGTTAGTGATTTTCAAACATATGCCCCCTTTTGATAATGTGTATTCTGTGATGCTTAATTTAGTAATCAATGGAATTCACAGATAATATCTACTTACACACGTCGTTTTAAAAAATCTGTTATGCCATAATTATAATACATAGGAGATATAAAAGAGAAGTATATAATGAAATAATATGTATGTAATTATAAATGCTCTGACATCACTGTGTTCACTGACAAAGCACCCATCAAAATGTCCGCATTGCCCTCTAGGTTGTGGGGTCATCCCTCCTGCTATCCATTGACGGAGTTCCCAGACCTGTGGGAACATACCTGTTTTCTTTTTTCTTCTATATCCAGTTCTAGACATAGTATTTGGCATGGACTAAGTGCTCAATATTTCTATAGTGAATGTTGAATGAGGAAAAAGGAAAAGAAAAAACCCAAATCCAAATCTTCTCCTTCAGGAATTCATAATCTAGTTGGAATGGCAGTTCAGTTCAGTAACACAAAGCAAGGCGTTGGCTTCCCACGCGTTCCAAGAACTGGGCGCATGGTGTGTGCTGCAGGAATTTAAGGAAGAGGGGACCCACCCTCTGCAGGCAGAACCTGAGGACTGCTGTGGGTCTCAGATATTAGGGCAGCAGTGCATTTATACATTTACAGTGGTGTCTGGTCAAAGTAGCGCTGGCCCAGGTGCAGAGGGAAGACAGATTACTAAGGCCCTGTGCTCCCAGAGTTTCCATTCTAGGGCATTTCCAACTTCTGTGAGTGTCAGAAGCCCTGGAGGAATGGTTAAATGCCTATTCCCAGGCCTGACCTGGGCTATTTCAATCTGCATTTTAAGCAAGTGTTAGAGATAAATTATAATGTAATTCATGAGTCTCACTTTAAGAAACATCAGATACGGGTAGGCAAAGAACCCAATATGTTTCTCCTGAGAATTTTCAGCATTTGGAAAATGAATGGCAATCCTTGGGTGAATTTTGAGAATCGTCTTGAAAGGAAACTTCTCATAGTCATTTCATAAATAAGTGAATGTAAAAGATGAGAGAGTATTTTTTTAAGACATCATTATAAGACTGATGCTGTTTGTAAAATACTATTGTTTTAACATTCTTGTGGCAGTAAAAATAGTCTTGATTATAGGTGGTGCAATTATATCTGTTTTCTTTTGCTGGTATTGCAAATCGAAATGTATTGAGGATGGAAATATATTGAGGAGAGAAATAGTTCTGTTTTGAAATATATTTTTGTGTGTGTGTGGGGAGAGATCTTTAAATATTTAAAATCAATTTTTTTCTCTTTTGTTTCCTGCTCCTTGCCATCTTTATAAAAGCTATTTTGACTTAAATGATGATATGAATCATTATGTGATAGAACAAATTAGTTATATCTTTCATTAGCAACCTGAAAAGTTGTCTTCTTAACACCATGTTATACTAAAATTATTTCTAGGAATTTTTTTATTGCTTTTCAATTTCTTTTTGAAGAAACACTAAAGGATTAACCAAAAGTATTTATAATTTTTCTCATTAGGTTAGTATTTTATTTTCATTACCTTGTTTGAAGTTTTTTATAATTAAAATCATAGTGTTTCTCATGACACATGCCCTTCTAATAGTATACATCTGATAAAAATTAAAAAACAAATTGTAACATCTATTTATTTTTGAAGGAGAGAGAGAGACAGACAGAACATGAGTGGGGCGGGGAGCAGAGAGAGGGAGACACAGAATCCAAAGCAGGCTTCAGGCTCTGAGCTGTCAGCACAGAGACCGACATGAGGCTGGAACTCATGAGCCCTGAGATCATGACCTGAGCGGAAGTCGGACACTTAACTGACTGAGCCAACCAGGTTCATCTGATAAACTTTTAAATATGGAGTAGCTGCCTTGGTTACAGAGAAGCTTAATTCTCAATATTTCAAAGACTAATACGGGTTTTTGACTTTATATATTTGTATCCACTTTTTAAAAAGATAATGGGTGGAAGCAGAATAAAAGACTTTCCAAATTTTATTTTACCAAGTAGCACAAAATAAAGGGGAAACAGTTAAAATTCTGGTAAATAAAGACATACAGTTGAGGATAATTGCATTGCTTCTTCCTTGGGGGACTGAGGCCCCCATCCCAACAAAAGCTCCCTGCCACACCCTCTCTAAACTTCATCTTCATGCAAATTAATCGACCAAACACAGAATCCTAATTCTGAATCACAGATCACCTGCCTTTTTTTATAATTGATTTTTATATAATTGATTTTATATTCAAATCAATCACAAACTCAAAAATTATAAAAAGCAATCAACTGATAGCTCAATCAATAGTTCTGTCTTCATGATGCTTAAACAATTGAGTTTATTAATTTTCTGAACTGATTTTTTTTCTTTTTTAGCTGGTTTTAGTGCAATGGACACTCAGATTTTTTTTTTATGAGAGAATTTATAGAGCCCTGAAGATTGTAGCTTTCCTTCTTTTAAAACTAATAATTCTCTTAGCACATTTAAACAGAATGCAAAAACAAATGTTCAGTTTACTGTTTTAAGCTTGCAAATGATGGGAAGGTTGCCTTTTTATGTTTTGTGATAGTCCCATGAGTTACTAAGATCAACTTAAAATGGAGGACTAGGTGCATCTTTATTGGGACACATTTTTTCAAAAAGTTTTCCAAAGATAATTTGTATGGGGAAAATCTTTTGCTCAAATGTGTTTATTTTGTAGGTATAAATTCAGTTGGGTAAAGAGTACTCTGAACAATTTCTGATTTTCAATTGGATTTCCTTATTTTATTTTGTACATGAGTGCTGAAAATCTACAGAATAAAATTTGATTTAATTTCCATTTTGACCTTTTCCAAGTAGAGACTCAGTTATGGATGTGAGCAAAAGGTCATATTGTGTGAGGGCCTTCCTCTTTCCTCTGTATTCTCAGAGTGTGGGCAACATTTAAAAAAAAATGACCCAGCACATGTATCTAAATAGAGAAATCATTTTTAACATCAACACACGTAGATTTCCACAGACTTTATGATGTTCACATAATGAGTAAATACTCAAAAAAAAAAAAAAAAATAGGTACAACTACACGCATACAGGCACACACAGAGGACTGAACCAGAGCAGTTGACAGGGCTGTGTGGGACTGACCCAAACTGAACTGTTAATCAAGGGGAAATGTGTGAAGACTATGCGTTCGTGAGATCGACCACAGTTACCCAAGATATGGTAATATGACACAGGCACAAGTCCTCCTGCCTTGTGTTGCACTGAGAGTCCAAGAAAGTTTGGCAAGTAGAACCTCAAGTCCTGTCCAGAGAATCCAAAATCATCACCCATGGAGCTTAATTCTGAATTTCCGGCCCAGACAAAACTCCGATTAAATTCAATGAGTGTTTCTCATTTTAGAAAGCTGTGCATGTGCATGCCATGTTCTTTTCTTAGATAAAAACATACCCACAGCTCCTTCCATACAAAATGAAACCAAACACATTTAGAACACATGTAAGCCATTTCTCTATGGGAAAGGCCATTTGTGGTTAACACAGAAAGTATTTATGGTTTCACTGTTAATTGTGGTTTCTTTGTATTAGCCAAAAAAGGTAGCATTTTTCATGGTAGGAATAGTATGAAAGCAATCGCCTTTCTAAAAAATGTTCGAATTTTCTGGGGCATGAGGAAGTGACTGGATTTATGATATCTTCTAAACACCAAGAGAATATATACAACCTACAGTGGTATTTTCAATCTGAATAAAAGTTTCTTTAAAATTGTCTTAATTGCTCTTTGGTACATTTCTACAAGTTCAGTCTGTATACTCAACATATATAATATTTGCAGCTGGGGTGCATTTTAGTTTCTTATTTATAATTGTTATCTAGGGACATTAAATTTCATTCTGGGTCAGTGCTATTTTTGAAAGTTGTTAATTTCAATTTCTTCTGGAAATTGTTAATTTTATAAATGTTATTTTATAAATGTTAATTTATTTAATCCATCAGTGGGATTTATTTATTCCTTCCTTTCTTTCTATCCTTCTTTCTTTATTTTTTTCTTCCCTTTTTTTGAATTAAAGCTTGAGAAATCATTATACTGTGGAAATATTGTAATTATTTCATATTAGAAAAGTATCATTTTAATTTTAAACTGTATTTTGGCAAGGATTCTATAAGTGGGTGAGTGAAGTCAAAAGAATAATTAAATACGAAAACAGCCAGATTAATTAATTTGAATGTACATTTGAGGGGTCTGCAAACTGATATTTTTTTTAGCAGGCATTTCCACAAGTGTTTTACCATCTGAATGCATCACATATATATTATTACAAGGTGGGAAGAGACAATTGTGGTTTTTAGGTCAGTAACTAGAATACCTGGAAAGATTTACGTATCAAGCAATTTTTCTTAAATATTGGAGCTTTTATAACCTATGGGGAATAATATATTTTGTAATTTTCATCATTTCACAATTTTATTTAAAATTTTAAAGGAAGCAATGATATATTGATATTAGATTATATTTTATTAAATTCATAAGAAAAAGACAAGTATTTAAACCATATGGCCCCCATTGCCTCTTCCTGAGAGTGAGAAACATTCTTTAGGAAAATTCTTAAAGTATAACCTATCAATTTAATCATATATACTTAAGTATATCTCGTGAATGTATGTGAAATTGAATTTAAATGGACATTTTATGTTTAACACAGTTTTCCAAAGATCTGTATTTATTCAAAGATCATGTAGAAGGCTATTAACTTCGATAAATATTGCTGTGTCCACTGCTAACTATTTGTATACTTCTGGGTTTTAATTTAATAGTTACAAACATCCAATACATTGGTACACTTAGATTGCACCTATAGTAGTATTCAGAACATTTCCCTTAAAAAATTTCAAAGGTTTTTGGTATATATTTTTGTCTCTCCTTTTTCTTATAAATAGAAATTGCAACTGGAGTATATTATTACATATGAAATTTATTTACTTTGATTTGTTGATATACCATAAAACTTTATGCACCTCAAATAATATTTTGATATATTTTATACAGTGTATAATACTGAATATCAGTGTAACATATTTGACATGATATTTTTGTATACCCTTATATAGCATTTTAAAATATATTGATAACCACGGGATATGTCTTTCATGTCTTCTTATGATTTTTATTTTCAAAATCATTAATATTTTAAGAGAGAATGTTCACAGAAAGTAAATACTTCTCTATAAAGTCTTTACAAAAAAGGAATAAAACCTCAAACCAGAACTTCATTTTAATAAATATGTTGTATTTTCTTTTTATGTTACTGACATCAAATGATCTCTGATCCCAGATACAATTTTCTTTTGCGTAGCAAAATGTAATGTTTCTTTTCACTATTATTTTCATGTATATTCAAATACTGATGTAAAATAACCAAAGAATAAAGACAGACTTGACTAACAGGTTATATTTTCTTTAGGTGTAGGCAATAGGTGGTGACAGTTAAAATCATGCAAAAGTTTTTCATTCCTTGCTGTTCACAAATATGTAAAAATAGGCATTCATAGTGTCCGCATATTTCTTAGGCTTTAAAGTCCCATTTTCTCAGCCGAGGTTTCTTACCTTTCTTTCACTGCCGCCTTACTGAGAATCCTCAAACACTGCGGCTCTGTTCTTTCCTGGTCATCTGCTTGCGTTGTGCACGTTCGACTGTAGGGGGCACTCCTCAGCTACTACAGACACTGTCTTGTGATCAGTCCTTTTTGTGGCTCGGAGACGTATTTAATATTCATTATTTTATCAAGGCATTTAGTCCAAAAAGACTTCATAGCTCATCCTTAAAGCATGTATATTCATAATTGAGTTAAAAAAAAAATCTCCCATAGGTATCAAGGTGGGCGTTTGGGTTCCTGAGGATGTTAATAAAATTTTATAATACTGAAATGTGCCTGGGTAAATAAGTACTTTTCAGAGCTCTCTTCTTGTTATTCTTTTCTTCTTGGAGCTCAGGGTGGATTTTATAATACCCAGATTTTTATTACTATACCTCGAGTCTTGTCTCTTTGCCTTGAGGACTCCCAGAGAGCAGGGTGGGGAATGATCATGATTTATGTTTGGGAAGAGGAACCACAGAGTTTTTACATAGAATTATGTGCCCTACACTGAAGCTTATAAACAGCTTATCTTTAATGGGAGTGAAATATTGAATTTAAGATTGTGTGTGGCCTTTCCTCCACTCCCTTCCCTCCACTTTCACGTCCCTTACTTGCCCGATCCCAAACAGACTACTTGTGTGGCAACCCTAAGATCCATAATGACCTGGGCCTCTCACGTGTCTATACCTTCTGGGTTCACATCAGCAGCTGGGGCAGCAGCTTCAGCCTCTTTATAGCTCTCCATACTTAGTTCACTGAGAGACCAATAGCATTAACTCCTCTGATATGTTAGGGGGACTTATTTTTCTTCCACATCAGCCTCTTTCTTGCCTCTGGGCACGCTCCCCTCCCTGTCTTCCTGTTAGGGAGTGCAGCTCTCCAGGACCCCACTCTTTACTCCTGTCTGGGACCAGCCCCTTTGCTTGGGACTAAGACTCCCTCACTCTTCCAGACTCTGGCTGCTGCCTCAGCAGTGGTCTCCTCTCCCTCCTTGTCATCAAACTTTTCTTCTCGATGTTGTAATTCCTCCTACTTTAAAAGAATCCCTCTCTTCACTCCACTTCTCCAATCTGCAGTCTTTCCTCAGTTTCCTTTTATAGCAAAGCCCCTCAAAGAGATGTCCTTATTTGATATCACTAATTCCTGCCCCTCCTTTTCTTCCCTCCCACTACTTGCTCCACTGACTCTTCACTAGTGACCTCCCTGTTGCATTAGCTGTAGCTAATGATCAGTACTCAGCCCTGATCTTCATTGACACAGAGGCAACATCCCCGCCCCCTCGCCACTGTGGATCATTCCCTCCGCCTTAAAATATTCTTTTCATGGAGCTCCTAGGAGATAGACTCTCTCCTTGTCCTCCGAACTCACCAACAGCTTCTCTGCTCCTCCAATAGTTGTGTGTTATCTCCTTGAACCCCTGGGGGGACTGTCCTCAGGCCCCTCTTCTTCATCATCTGCACACACTCTCTCTAGGCTTATCTCATCTTCTCTCAGTAATGCTATCCATACTCTGAAAAATCCTCCATTTATATTTTAGCCAGGACCACTCCCCTGAACTCTGACATGTATATTCAACTGCAGTCTCTACTGGGTGTTGCTATTTGGATGTTTACTAGACTCCTTAAACTGATCTCCATTCCACCCGCATATACAGCAAACAAACAAACAAACAAACCCACTTCTTCAGTCTTCCCATCTTACAAAGGGGAGTTTTTTCAGGATAAAACCTCAGTCTAGATGACAGTCCATGCCACTGTCATCATTCATCTTGATTATTGTCTCCCTGCTGCTGTCCATTCCAATACATACCTACATCAATCAATACAGCAGTGGTTTAATGTCAGCTCATTTCAGTCTTTTCCTCAGTGGCTCCCCATCTCACAGTAAAAGCCACAGCCCTGTTAGTGCCCCCCTACCTATGGGATCTGGCCCATGAGAAACCTCTTGGTTTTGTCCCCTACTCTTCTCCCTGGCCCACTTCATGTCAGCCACACATACATCCTTGCACTTGCTTAATGATCCTTGTTAAGTCCTTCCTCAGAAGCTCTTCACTTGTGATTACCTCTGTCTGGAGTGCTCTTCTCCCTGGTGTCTTTATGACTCACTCCTTCATGTCCATGAGATCTTTCCCCTAACATTCCCTTAAGAGTGGGGAGGATTTCCCTGGCTACCCTATTTAAAATAGGAAGCCCACTCTCCTGGACCCAGCATTTTGTATCCCTACTTTCTGCCTTTATTATTTTTTTTCTGTAGCACTTCTCATTATCATCATCTGCCTACCAGATATTCACTTACCAGTCATCGTTACCCCATTGGTATGTGTGTTCCAGGGGCAGGTGTTTTCATATGTGTCTGCTGTGGCATCCCCACTGCCTAGAAAGACAGTTGACACGTGGTAGACTCTCAGGAAAATTTGCTAAATGAATGAACCATTTTAGTCTATCATCTGTGAGGGGACAAATGTCCAGATTTGGGATCCAGTCAGGATTTGGATTGTATTCTGTCTTTTCTGTTTTACACCTTGCTTTCTGATTTAAAAGAATTTTTCAAAGCGATGCCACTTTATTTTGTGTTGGTATCTTTGGTTGTTCTCTTTCATTGACTTGGAACATCTTTTTGCTTTTACATTTAATAAATATCTGATGCGGGGCGCCTGGGTGGCTCAGTCGGTTAAGCGTCTGACTTCAGCTCAGGTCACGATCTCGCGGTCCGTGAGTTCCAGCCCCGAGTCAGGCTCTGTGCTGATGGCTCAGAGCCTGGAGCCTGTTTCAGGTTCTGTGTCTCCCTCTCTCTCTGCCCCTCCCCCATTCATGCTCTGTCTCTCTCTGTCTCAAAAATAAATATCTGATGCAATAATTTGTTAGACTTCAGGGCCTTTTTGTTTTCCTTTGGAGGGGGTTTTATAAGTGGGGTTTTTTATTATTGGGGCTTAGGAAAGTCAAATCCCATTAAGAGGGACTTTCTCACTTTTGGCAAAATAAAAAAGCACTCCTGATTTGGGAAAACTTTACTGAGCAAAAAATTTCTGTAAAAAGCTTCTCTCTATATAGAATTTTAGGGAATTTGGTAGAAGCAGTTGATTATAAGCCCTTATATTTTCTGTTCTCCTTGCTATCCCTTCATACCCCTATGACCTCACGATTATCATGACCACGTGGGATCATATTTTAAATATTTCTCTTATAAGAGGTGACATGTTTAATTCTATGCATCTGACTATATGACCAAATGGTGTGACTTTACCTAAGTAAGTGTAGGAGAAGGTATGCAGAAAGAAACCAGCTTTTGCTTAGGTCAACGATTATGCTAAGCCTTTTTCATATTTCAATTTATTTAATCCTTAACACAACCCATTATACAGTTGAAAGTGAAACTTGGAAAGATTGTATAACTTTCCCAAGATCTTAGATCCAGTAATATCCAGTGCTTGGATTCAGAGATTTTTCTGTTTTTTTTCAAACTTGTATTCCTTTCAGTGTATTATGCTGCCTTATGTATTATCAGCTTGACATAATTTGCTATAAACTCTGAAATGCTTTTTAGGTGGTTTTCAGAAAGTAATAGGTGTGTTTACTAAATTTTGACACTCAGTAAGTTTGCATAGCTATGCAAGATAATAATAACTGCCACTTACTGCACCAGGTTTTTCTAATCTTTTGTTAAACATTATTTCTAATGTTTACAACAACCCTAATTATTATCATCATTTTACAGAGAGGGAAATTGAAGCTAGTAGAAATAATTTTCCTGATTTAAAAAACGCTGATGCCTGGGCTTTTACCTAGAACAAGAAATCAGATTTTTAATATTTTTACTCCCTCCCTTTATTCAAGTATCTACTCAAATATCATTTTATCAGAAAGGACCCCTTTAACCAAGCTACCTGGATAGTTCTACCTGTAGATAGTGTCCTCTTAGCCTGCTTTTCTTTACAAGCATATTATCACCTATGCATTACATATTTCCTGATTTGTTGTCTGCCCTTCCCAGACAAAATACAAGCTTTGTGAGTTTAGGGACATTGTTTCTGTATCCACCATGCTTAAATATCAGCCAAACTGATGTGAAAAGCTGTGGAGCTGAAAGTGTGGGTGAAATTGGATTAATCTGGGTGAAATGAATAAAGAGGATGAAGGAAACTTTGAGTAAAAGAGAATAGAAAAGGGAGAACTAGAACAGAATAGGACAGTCAGATCAGAAACATTGGAGAAATGTGAGGGTTTTAGATTCTTCTGAAAACGTACCTTGTGAACATAGAAAAGAAGATTGTCTTTTTATGTAAGGTGATGGGGCTTCTAGAAGAAGGTAAAATATATTTGTGTCAGAGAAGACTATTAAAATTCTCAACATGTGTTGTTAAAAAAAAAGTAAGGTTTCAAAGTAGAAGGGAATTCAGAACCTGAGATACAACTTTGTAATGAAGAGAAAAATCCTATTTTGGGGATACTTACAGGAAGAAGTTTTTGGTTGTAGAGATCATCTGAAGATATAGAAGTTCCTAAAGGATTGAAGAGACCTGTAATATTTCAGGCCCAAAAGAAAAGAATATTAAAAAAAAGAAAAGACTCAGAGGAAATTAGGGCACAGACAGACTAAGTAACCTGCTTCAGGTCACATGCCTTGTGAGTGGCAAGGCCAGAATGAGAAACCCTGGCAGAGACCCCAGGGACCCACACTCTTCACTATTAGGTTACCTGATCTTTTCTGACAACATTCTCTTGACATTGAGCTTTGAACTTTTTTGAAATCCTGTTACTTGCACCAATTTTCTCTTTTCTTAGCCTGCTGTGGCTTGCCACTGACAGTGCTCAGTTACTGTCAAGCAACTATGTGGCAGGCAGTGCCGAGGACCTTTCCTGCCTAGGCTCTCTAGGAATGAGAGTCAAGAATTCTTTGAATGATTAAGTGATCACTATTGCTTGATAATTTGGCAGTGGAAAATCAGAGACCTTGGCAGGGACAACTTCCGAGAAAAAAAAAGTTTTAATTCTTATTATTAAATTCTTAAGATTTAAAATTCTTATTAAGATTTAAAAAGAGCTGATAGAAAGGAAAGTGTGTAGCATGGGGAAGTTTAAAATCCAGATCTTTTTGATAGGGGGAAGTGCAGTACAGGCTCCGTTTGCCATTCTTTAGGAACTGAGGATCCTGAATGTACTGAATACATTGGGGAGGAGTGAAAGAAATGTAACATTTGAAAATTAATGGAAGAGGAGAAAAGAATTAAGAAACCAAGATTCCTAAAAGATCAAGAGAATATATTTCAGATGATAAAGGAAGGAAAGCTAAGGGGAAGATATATGATTAATCATGGTTAATCATCCATCCATCCATCCATCCAATCACATTCTACACATCTGAGAACTAAACAGTGATGGAAAAGGAAATAATAAATTGATCAGGAATGGCACTCAGGAATCCTGTCAGTCTCTTACTTTATAGAATCAAAAAGACATTTTATTGGAAAAAAATTTTCAATATTAATTATAATTATGTGTAAATCAATGCTATCCCACATACATTTTCTTTGTTTAGAGTCACACATGTGGTCCTTTCTATTTCTCATGTTCTGAGTTAACAACATCTACTGGCTGTGAGAACTGACATGAACAGATATGTGTTATTTTAGGAGGGAATGATGACCCAACGATTAGAAACACATACTTATTTATGACTGATGATAACGCAGTCACTGCTCCCTGCATTTATAAGTTGTATATATGGTATGGCTATTTTGAAAACTTGTCCATAAACAGGTAGTTCTTTTTCCATGAGCCCTGCCTAGTTGTGGAGAATCATTTAGAAACATGTAAAGACAACTGTGAAATTAACACACTGTGAAAGGCATGTAACAGTGATGCTAAAATTAAAGTTACCTCTGCCTGGCACTAAGTACATCTGTATCAACAGAGATTTGTATGTCTTACAGAGCCAGCAGGTGGTATTAAGTGAGTATTTGTTGAAAGCTGGACGAAGAAAATGAAGAGATTTTATCCCATCTAACAAAAAGTGTTCATGCATTCTGTGCCTTTCAGTTTCATTTAGGAAAATGTACGGAAGCCTTTATGTTGCTATTCTCAGCTCTGCCTCCCTGCCTTATTATACCATTTCCTTTTGCCCATATATACCATTCTTTGCCTGCAACATGACAGATGCGTTTCTTGGCTCCTCCTTCTTCATGACACTGTAGAATTATGCCACATTTCTTAGGTTGAGCTTGAGTTTATCTTTAGAGAGTTGTTTCTTCTTGCCTTGACTGAAGTTTTTCTAGCAGAGCAGATATGACTTGGCAAGTATTTGGGAGTGTCCGAGAAGTCTGTGGCTGCAAGCGCTGTAGCAAGCATCCATTGTGTTTGAAGGGGCACACCTATGACCCTGGGCTTCTGTGTTGTTGATCCTCATTTCCATCCCATTAATTGTTTTGTGAGGGGAAAGTATTTTCTGCCCCCAGCTACCTTTGGTTTTCTGGGTATTAGAGAACAATTTTACAGGTATGCTACACATGACTCATGGTATATATTCTGACTTCAACATGGTAGTTTGTTTTGTTGCCATTTAAGAAAAATGTCAACTCCTTTCTGCTGCTCTTCCTTTGAAGCTCATTGTGTGAAAGATCTCTAACGTGAAATTAATCTGGGTTTGGTTGGATGCCATGCCCTTAAGAGATGAGAAGAAAATCTCATGAGGTAGACAGGCTTATCTATTATGATCATAACATTGGGCTTTACAAGGGAGAAGGAGGCATATACAAAAGAATGCCCAGAGTAGCATGGGTCAGGAAAGAGAGGGAAAAAAGTTGTCCTCATTAGGAGACAATTAAGAGTTTGCTCTATACCATGGGTCCAACCTGGACTTTTGGCAGTTTTCTGAAAGGGAATAGCAGTGGTTATCGAGACTAGTGGCTGGCTTTGGAAAGGGCATCTCATCTGGTCTCTGTTTAGGAACACTGCAATGAATGAGATTCAGAAGCTCATAGCAGTGCACATTTTGGGACATTGGAGAAGCACAACTTAGAAATGCAGAACACTCTGGAAATAAAACTACCATTCATCCCAAATACAGAGAGGTGCTAGTCTGACAGAGCCTGTATCTTCCAGTGATATCCAGACTGTGTGCTGAGGACGGGTTTGCCATGGTTAAAATCAGTATTCCAAGACTTGTTTGTTTAAAATGGAAAAAAGACTGGTGGTTGGAAACCTCATTTTTCTTTGTTACTGTTTTTGAAACATCAGGACATCAGCTTGTCTCTTGGGACTGTGCCCAGGAGGTCTAATTTTGCTGAAGGATCCAGTCAAGCCTTTGGAGTTAGTTTAGTATTCTAAATTAGTTATATTTTGATTTTACTTGGATTTGTGGAAAAACTAAAAAAGTCAACATCTAAGAGAGGCAATTCCAGGTTCTTCCTACCTCCCATGAAATTGTATTTTGGTTGTTATGTTGAACACACAAAAGTAAAAAATATCCCTCTGAAAATGTTCATGCAGCATGAGCAGTTCCTCTCTGAGAACTCATATTCCCTTGGATGAATGGCATAATTTCACTCCTAAAAGCATAATAGGGATTCCCTTTGCCCGTTCAGTGATTATAATGTTGGAATAAATCCTTGCCTCCGTTGACTCCCTAAAGTGTGCATACCTGGAATTAATACACTATAGATGATTTTCCATCACCAGAGGAGTGAAAGGGAATAGGAGTGAGGCGGGGGGAGCAGAATTAAAGATCCAAGCTACAGTGAAGGCTGAAAATAGTGGATCAGAGAGTCAAGAGATTGTCTGGATCCAGGAAATAGTCAAAAACTTGGAAGCAAAGTGGAGAAGTGAGTCAGAACAAAAATGGCATTATACATGAACTGGAAGTGCAGATAGGGTGTTTATAAAAGCAAGTGAAGATGAGTATGTATGGCTTACCAGACAGATGACCATGGACCTTTGCCTTACCTTAGCATCTAGTTGACAGAGTAAGGACCAGTGACTTCTAACTGTGATGGAGACTGTGGGCTCAAGGCCACACATCTGACGGACAGATACTCTGTTATCCAAGTAGGGCATTCTGGTATGCTCTAAAGGTTTGATTTTGGAAAAGATGCCTGTGCTGTGAATCCTTGTGCTTTCTGTATATTACATCAGCATTCCTTAGTCCATGCCATTCGGAAACATGTATTGCAAATTTAATTTGGTTAATTCACAAGTCTATTTTTTACCTGTTCAATTTAATACCGTTCAAATTTGCCAATAAGTGATATGCCAGTTTCCTGCCAGACTATGCAAGGCAAAATGTGAATCATCAGTGGCTAAATGGCTTTTCTTGACATTGAATAGATGTCCAACTTCCTATTTAATAATGATACATGTATATAGCTGACCTTAATAGGAAAATAAGATCTCTCCACACTTTATCTAACTCAAGTCTTCACATAATTCTGCTTCATTGTGGATTTTTTGTGTGCGTTGGTATAGCTGGCTTTGTAAGTAGATAATATGCTTAATGTGACGTAAGCACATGTAGATCTACATGTAAAATGCCCAAGGTATGTAGAATAAAATGGCACAGAATTATTAACTTGCTTTTTTACTTAATGTTAATTGACTCTGTGTATCCAAAATTAAGAATTTTCAAGCATATTTTCTCTAAGTTTTCCAACAGTTTTTTGAGGTGGGTATTATTATTCCCATTTTCCAGTACAGGACACAGATTCTACGAGATTAAAACACTTCCTGTAAAACTCTTATTCACACTATGTCTGTTCACTCTAAAGCCCATATTCATTTCTATTGTCTCATATTGTTATTTTCCTTACTGCGTTCTTATTCTCACTGATCACAACATAGATCACTTTGTTTTACTCTGATAGCTCATAGGTCTTGAAAGTAAGTATGAAATTTATTGCCATAATACACTCATTATAATTGCTGCCTTGTATTTCTAATACCTGGGACTGAATCCAGTGGGGGAAATTTTGAATGTAAAATTTACATGCTAGGTTTATCTTCCAGAGACATTTTCTATGGATATGTATTACATATTAGGAATATATGCTTCAGAATACCAAAACTTCTGGATTCTTCTTTGATAACCACATCAAAGGTAGTTCTTGAGGTTTAGAAAGACAAAAATATTCTTTAGAAAAACAAAAGAAAATTAGCAAAAATTAGTCCAAACACAAATACCGCAAGAAAAATTGTATAACTGTATGCCCATAAGTATATGTTAATAAATTTAGCAACAAAAATATACAGTGCTTCATGATGTGACTCATTAAGAATGAATTTAACTAGATGGTGGCAGAATATGAACAGCACGCACAATGGTTACAGTAAATGTGCAAGTGTAGCCTTTCTTTCAGACCAAGTATTAGGGAAGAAAATTGCATACTTGATGTCTGGCGGTTTCTAGAATGCTGTTTTTGTTTACGGGTTGGGCAAATGCCCATGGTTTTAACAAAATAAGAATAGAAATCATACATTATTGTGAAGTTATTTTAAAACAACAGATGCAAGGCAGGTCATGGAATGTTTCTGTGACTATTGAGCAAGGAAATGGAACCAGACCCTTGAAATTCTTGAAGGATAGAGAATATAATTTTTATTTGGATATTCCTAGAATTAATATTGCAGATGCCTCTCCTGATGTATGTTATGGAGAAATAGCAGAGTTCTAGAATATTTTACCTGAATGCATAGTTAGAAACTGAATATGTTTTTCCCACATGTAAATGGAGAGTGTTTACTATATATTTTATATATATATTGGGAGCGATGCTAAAATCTATAAATCTCCTTTTTCTCTTTTCAACTTTTTTCCCTCAGTGCTACCCTCACAGGATTTGTGGGTGGCATTTTAACTTTATGGGAGTAGCTCCTTAATTCATTTTAACTATGCTTATGTAAGACTTTCTGAGTATTTGGTAATACGTGCATACTTCATCATCACAAGGACCAAGGTAAAGTAGTTGTAGCCTATAGAGAGAGATGAGTCACAAAAATTATTTCCCAAAGTATGTTCCTTTGATTTCTAACTCATAGTATACATTTGAAAGGACCTACTTTATGGGAAAATTTATGGGCCTTAAATGGATAAGTATGGTTCACAAGTGAAAGTGGCCTCGGGCCACCAGAAGGTCTATGGTGGAGTGTTGGGTTGGCTTATGTGTGTGTTATGGTCCAAACAATTGGTTGCCAACCTGGATCTTTTTTTTTTTTTTGAGAATCTATTGTCTAAGTGTTTAAATAATTTCTTGAATAATCCATCTACTATAATTTTTGCCTTCCAGTGGAGACACTTGAAGGTTAAAATATAACATGAAATTTTTGTCTTTTGAAAGAATTTTCAAATACATGTGGTTATTGCAGTCTCTCTTTTTCATTGATAACCAAATATCTGAACCATTGTTTTGTCTTCCTCAACCCCACCCCAAAATATAACATTTAAATTTTTTATTGGTGATGGTTTGATTGCTCATTGGGACCCCTAACTGTTCTATGTATTTCCTAGCTGGGTCATCCCTGGTGAACAGACAAAATTTTATTCCCCTCTCATACCTGTTTGTGTTTTCTTGATTTATCTGTGGTCAAGCACAAAGGGCAGTGTTGGGATTACCACTGGTTCAGGTCAAGCTAGGGTGATCATGCCTTAATTCATTCCAGCGCATTAGAGAGATTGTGCTGAAACATGAATGTGATTAAACCATTGCCATTATTAAAAGTCTCAAAACCCTTTTGGATATCCTTCTCACAGGGTATAGAAACTTTAGATCTGGCTCATCGCTCTGGGTTTACCTCTAGTGGTATGAAGAAATGGTCTTGAACATGCTGAGATACCACTGCCACCAAAGCTATCTTCCCTGTGCCACAGGACCATGGGTTGGCTTAGTAATCTCCACCATGGTGAGCAGAGAGCTCTTTTCCATCTGGGGTTCTCAAGAGGTGAGAGGTGCCCTCAAGAGGTTTGATTGGGTCCTGACATGTTACCAAATATCTGGAGTCCTTTCATTTGATGATAGGATTATTCCCTTCCCAAGGTCACATATGCCATCAATTTGCTGAGTCTAGATGGGGTCTGGTACCGGCCCCAGTGGACCAGCAACCATTTTTCCCCTCTGTCACTCACACTTGCTTGTGGGATCTGGTCACCCTTCCAGACATTTGTCCATGTGATTCTTTCTCAAGGACACTATATCCCTGTTTAGGATTTTTGCTTCCCTTCAGATAGTCAGTTAAGTATAACCCCCCCCACCCCCAGCTGTAAATGTAGTTCAACTTGCTTTACATACTAAGAATATCCTCAGCCACCATGTAAATTAGTGGATGTCAAACAGGATACTTGGGAAAAAGTGGCACCATTTATATCACACAATATAACATTGAAAATATCTATTGCCCATGAAATCATTGCTAACACCAATATCATGAAGTTTTTCTTTCTTTTTTGAAAGGCCTCCTTTTCAAGTCTAATCTTTTTTGAATTGGTTTTCCTGTGTGTGTGTGTGTGTGTGTGTGTGTGTGTGTGTGTGTGTGTGTGTTTGGTGTAAGATAAGGGTCCAACTTCATCGTTTTGCGTGCAGATATCCAATTTCCCCAACTCCATTTCTTGAAGAAAGTATCCTTTTCTTACTATATGTTCTTGGTCCTCTTTTTGAAGATTAGTTGACTAAATATGTGTGAATTTATTTCTGGGCTCTCTATTTTGTCCTACTGGTCTGTATGTTTATCTTTATGCCAGTACTACATTATTTTAATTACTGTAACTTTGTAATGTGTTTTGAAATCAGGAAGTGTGATGTCTTCAGCTACACCAAAACACAGGCAACAAAAGCAAAAATAGATGTGACTACAGCAAGCTAACTTCTGCACCGCAAAGAAAATAATCAACTGAGTTAAAAGGCAACCTACAGAATGGGGTAAAATATTTGCAAATTATATATTTGATAAGGGGTAATTCCCAAAATATGTAAGAAATTTCTATAAGTCAATAGCAAAAAGTGAATAACTCAATGGAAAAAAAGGGGCTAAGGACTCAAATAGACATTACTCCAAAGAACACATATAAATGGCCAAGAGGTTTATAAAAAGATTCTCAATGTCACCAATCATCAGAGAAATGCAAAACTCTAATCAACTATCACTTCACACCTGTTAGGACAGAGAGGATGTGGAAAAACTAGAACCCATGTACATTGTTTGAAATGCAAAATAGTGTAAATCCTAAGGTAAACAGTATGGAGGCTCCCTAAAAAATTAAAAGTAGAACTACCATATAATTCTGTAATCCAGCTTCTGGGTATTATCAAAAAAAATTGAAGTCAGAAGATATGAGAACTTCCACATTTATTGCAGCACTATTCATGATAGCCAAGATATAAGAATGGCCTAAACGTCCATCAATAGATGAATGGATAAAGAAAATATGGTATATACATAAAATGGAATGCTAGTTAAAATAAAAAAGGAAATCTTGTAATATGTTACAACATGGACGAATCTTCAGGACATTATGCTAAGTCAAATAAGCTAGTCACAGGAAGACAAATATTGTATGATTCTACTTACCTAAAATAGTCAAACCCATAGAAGCAGAGAGTAGAATGGTGGTTGCCAGGGCCTGGTGGAGGGAGGAAGCAAGGAGATATTAATCAAAGGGTTGATATTAATCAAAGGGTTAGTTGTGCAAGATGAATAAGTTCTAGAGATCTGCTGTACAACATTGTGTCCATAGTTAACAATGCTGTATTGTACATTTAAAATGTTGTTAAGAAGGTAGATCTCATGGTGATGTTGTGTTTTTACCACAACAAAATAGGAATAAAAAGTGTCTGTTGACTTTCTTCTTCACAAAGCTCTAAACTCTCGAGGACAGGAATTGTGTCAGATTTGTTTTTGTATTCTGAGGTTTAGCACAGTCCATGGCACAACGATAATTGTATTTGGAGGGTAGCAAACATAGAAGCACTGAGCTGCATCAGTATGTTAAAGACTAAAGCTCTTCAAGGGGAATATTCAAGGTAGAGGAAGAGTTCTTGGTATCTGTGAAAATGATTCTTCAAGGCATTTGTTTCCTAGTTCATTTTTCAGAATAAAGTGAAGAAATAATTTAAATTGTACAGATTCCTTCTTAGGGGTCAAAGTGTACCTAGAATTTTACTATTTTTGTTACCACTTTTTGTACTGGACCTGTTCAGTGGCAAGAAACATTAATACTCTTGGAAACAGTGTTTGTCTAATAAACAGCTATCTATCAGTCTTCATTGCCTTGGCCATATTATGATAGGAAAATGGGCATGACTGGATTTACCTAATCTCCTTCAGCTGACAGACCTATGTTTGATGTATATTTGATCATGGGAGATTCATGTGTTATGGCAGGGAATGTAGAGTAATGCTATTTTAAGAAAAGTATTAGTTATGTTAATGTCAGAGATGAGCAATTGGGAAACAATACATATGCACTCTGTGCGTTTTGTCTTTGTGTAAGAATTGGTTTGTCAATAATCTTAGCAAAAATAAAAGTACAGAACACTAAAAGTGAATGGACAGAAACATAAATAATGCCATAATTACAAATAAATGCTAAAATAAGTTTACATTTTTAAACATGTAGGTCAGATTACATATGGAAAAGAATAAACAAATAGACTTCATTGGTTTATTGGCTGTAATTATTTCCAGTCAATTAGCTTATAAATTTCAGATTCCTTTTTGTTTCACAGCATAATATTATGTGAATAAATACCTGTTTTTCAGAAGGAAAACAGTATGCTGTGGGTATTGGCCTAAAGATGTAAGCATCTCTCTATAATTTGTCTGTGTGCTGTTCTTTTGCTAGCCATATAATTTTGTCTTGATAAATAACACATGATACAGTTGGCCTTGCTGGCTGACCACCTCCAAAGAAGATACTTAAAAGACTCTCTATAATATCTGCAGAGGAGTTGGGTCATTGACCACAAGACAATGGCCACTCCCAAGCAAATAAACAAGCAGAAAGCCAGTGGTGGTCACAGACAATAGAGAACAAACAAGCCAATCTACAGATGTGAGAAGGTAGAAAAGAAGAGTAAGTAGGGAGACCCATTCTCTAGAATAAATGCTTCAGAAAGGAGAGAGTACTTCACCTACCTAGCCACCAGAAATAATTTTCTTTTACTTAAGATTTAAAGATAACATTTAAAGGCATAATGTGAAAAAAGAATAAGGAATTAGCTCTACAATCAAATCCTTGTCTTCCCAATCTCCCAAATTCTCTTTGGCTTTGGAACTATCCTCTCTATGCTTCAATTTCCTCATCTTCAAAAATGGGGTAAAACCTAAATTTTAGAGTTGAAAGATAAAATCAGGTCATATAGGTGAAAGCACATAACACTATAGCTGGCATTCATCCATGAATATTTCCAACCAACATATCTTTACCTCATGACAATTTGTGCCAGGTCTTGCTTTTTGCCCTGAGATTCCAAACCACGGGAGTTTCCATCAGATCTCCTAATTCTTACTGTTGTGAATTGATAGGCAGGCAAACTAATGTGTGTAGCATCCCAGACATGATCAAAAACTCCTGTCTCTTAAATCTTTGCACATGGCAACTGTTCCATTTCCATGGTCCTCCTCACTCTTTGACTTTTACTAACTTATTGAAAACTCTTTCCTAGGCTCTCCTCTTCTTTGGGGTTGTTTTAGACTTATTCTACCTAATTCATTCACTGTGGTCATTTTGACAACTTCCTAGAACTTTTTACATAGTTGTGTGCAACTTTAATTAGCAATGCATGTCTAATATGTTTTTGGCCATTAAATGTTTTCCATATTAAATATTATGCAGTTATATAGAATAGATCTCCTTTGGACTCCCATAGTCTTTGGATACTCGCAAACAAGTAAATATTTGAAAATGCTGCCCGATCATCCATTAATCTTCTTCCACACCTGATCTTTATTTTCATGATGATAGGGAATGGGATCCTTTTTCATACCCTTAATTTGGAGTAGTTTCTGTGCCTTTACTTTACTACTGGGATATCCACTTCTATTCACCATCAGACTTTGCCTGAGCACTATCCAATTTTTATCAGAAGCTCATGGCCTGAACTTAGCTTCCAGTGGAGAGTCTTTAACAGCCTTTGGTCATATTGATAGTTGTGATGTGATAAATGGCCTTATACCAGTAGCTCATTTTTTTCCTATCTGAAATGTTTAGTGATAAATTTTAATTTAAAATGAAGGCATAGAATGGTCTATTGATAAGAAAATGTCAACCTCTTAATCTCTAGCTTCATATGCCAAGAGTATGTATCATGGGATGCAAATTGTAGTAGCCAACCAAAAGTTCTGGAAGAGGGGCGCCTGGGTGGCTCAGTCGGTTGAGCATCTGACTTCAGCTCAGGTCATGATTTCACAGTTCATGAGTTCGAGCCCTGCGTCGGGCTCTGTGCAAACAGCTCAGAGCTTGGAGCCTGCTTCAGATTCTGTGTCTCCCTCTCTCTCTGCCCCTCCCCTGCTCATGTTCTGTCTGTTTCTCTCAAAAATAAAACAAAAACATTAAAAAAATTAAAATAATTCTGGAATAAATTAATAATCTAAGAAAATACAATCTCTGCATCATGATATTTTAAGATTTATTACTTAAGAGTAGTAAACCTTATTTTGCATTATCTCTGTTAAAGTATATGGTCAGGATAGTTATTAAATAAGGGAAAAAGCCCTCACATAATTACACTTTTACATTCAATAATCTGGTAGAGAACCTACTTATAAACTGTCATTTCCAACATGATCTCCAACAGAATTAAAGGAAGATCCAGTGATCAACCATGAACACTGAAGGCTTGCTATGTTTTAAAATACTTGCTATGAAGGATGCTACTAAAAATCTGATGGGCTTTAACAGAAGAAATGTGGGTTTCCTAATACAGGCCTATAAAAGGGAGATAAGGGAGGAAAAAATAAGGGGGAGCTTATGCAAATTCATGGAGTTGGTCAACAGAAGCACACAGTGGCCATAAATACAGTGATGCAGCAAACACAAGGCTAGTCTGTTCTTGGAAACATACACACAGCCGTCAAAATCAGAATTTGCCTTTTAAGAAAATGTGACAACAGGCAAAGGAACTTGGAACCCACTAGATAGAACTTTTTGAAATGTCCAGATACCTGAATTATTCTCTAAGTAAACTCAAGAAAAATTTGGAGGCAAAAATTGGGAGTAAGAAGGAAGGAAAAGGAAAGTCAACTTATTTTTAGCAGTAAAAGAGTAGTTAAAATGTTACCTAAACTTTTGCTTTTAGGATTTATACTTTATACATATCTAGGTGATTCATTTAAGGGAAAAACATATTAAACCTAATATTGCAATAGAATATCATACTATCTGGCAATGTCATTTAAAAAACATACATAGTGAATTATATTAGGCTACATTCAATATCATCTGAAACTCAGTTCCATAAAATTAATTTGTTTTTTTTTCATACCAGTCAAAATACATAGCAAAAACAATGTGTTCATTTTATTATTATGAACTTTTTAGTAGCAGGCTTCACATTTGCTGGATTTTGAAAAGATGCATAACCAAGATGCTTAGCAGTCTCGACCTTGTTCTGTTCCCTTAAATTTCTTATATCTTGAAAATTGTTGGTTGATTTAAGACCTGATGTTGGTCCATGAGAGTGAATTCTAGCTTGTTAATAGTTTGGGGCATGATTTACCTTCTGACCCTTTGTCTCCCCTAGAGCCTAACATGCCTTGGCTCCCTAGATTTTTGTGATTCAAACCAGACTCCTTGGGTATGAACATTTGACTCACAAAATTACTTAATTAACACAAAAGTGCTGGTCAAATTGACCAATGCTGCTTTCCTAAATATTTTTAACATATTGAATTCATCTTATACTTGTTTGTAGCAGTTTGAGGTTGAGGCTAATACAGTTCTCCATTCTTCACTTCCATGCTATTGCTTAGGCAAAAACCCTTTGGCACCATCTTTCATTTCTTTTTCTGAAGAAAGGTTGAGGTCGTGTGTAAGGTTCCTTTGGTTAAGGCTACCTTTATGGTGTTAACTTTTATTACCTGCTCCTGGACACTTTTTTATTATTAAAGGCTGAATTTTATCTACACAGATAGAGATAATTTTATCTCTATTATTCTTCTCTTCCTGATTTCTTGTTTAATGACTTCATTATCCTTCTGTCTTTCCCACTGCTACTTGATTGGCAAGCTCACTCCTTTTGATTTATTCACTATTATATTTCTCTAATCACCAAGATTAGGTGGTACAATGGTGAATATGAAGCATCTGTTGCTCTCAAGGAGTTTATAATCTTATAAGGGATAGAGAGAGGTAGGTAGAGAACTGTATATGTGCTCAGTGGCACAGTTTTGAATATGAGTAGGAGCACATATGTGTGGCTATAAGAATGACCAAAAACAATTGCTGGATAGGAAAAAAATGAACTGAGTTAATCAGATTCCTTCCCTCAGGAGTTTAAACCAAGTGTACTGAATTAGCCAAATAGCAGTAGGCACTTAATTAGGAAGATCATAAAGAAACATAAGAATTCAGGATAGTCACGAGGTAGCAGAGAATATAAGAAAACAAAGGACACCAGTCAGTATATGGAGAATATTAGAACAGACACCACAAACATTGAATTAAAGCACCACAGGAGACCATGCAGCTCCTCCTAAGAGATGTAATTGCTAGAAGGGCTGTGGAGATGATGCATGCATGGGAAGGGAGAGACTTAGTAGTTATGCATCTTGGAATTGTAATTTTTCAAAGTATATTGATTCAGCATTTCAGCAAGTTAGGTAGGAGATAATAGAGTATAGCAGCTATCAGCATTGTGTCAAGAATGACATGGCTACATTGCATGACCTTTGGCAAACTTGACTGACCATTCTAATATTCATGTTCTCTTCCATAAACTGTTAAGAATTAGTAATAATTAAATTTATGGTTATTTAAAATTTTTTAACGTTTACTTATTTTTGAGAGACAGAGAGACGGAGTGCAAGTGGGGGGGGGGGGGGAAGAGAGAGAGGGAGACCCAGAATCTGAAGCAAGGCTCCAGGCTCTGAGCTGTCAGCACAGAGCCTGACACAGGGCTTGAACCCACAAACTATTAGATCATTACCTGAGCCAAAGTTGGATGTTTAACTAACTGAGCCACCCAGGCTTTCCTTAAATATTTTTTTTTGAGAGAGAAAGAGAGATTGAAGAGGAAGAGAACCCCAAGTAGGGTCCATGCCCACCACAGAGCCCGACACGGGGCTTGATCTCATGACCATGAGATTATGACCTGAACTGAAATCAAGAGTTGGATGCTCAATCAATTGAGCCACCCAGGAGCCCCTAACTTTATAACTTATAACTTATAATAACCTAACTTTATGGTTATTTTAAGATTAGATGAGATAATCTATGTAAAGTCCTTAGCATAGTCCTTTATGCATCATAAATGCTGAAAAATGTTATCTATTATTATTTTATTCTGCCTCAGTATACTAAAAGACATCTAAATCAGCATTTTCAAACTTGGGTTGCAGTCATGCGGGCATAATACAATAAAGGCATAATATAATAAACTTAGTGAATAGCAACCAGCAATTTAAAGAAAGAAATGGGATAGTATATATACAAAGCATTTCCCATAGTAAAGGTATTATTTGCAATATTTTTTCAGCTACTCACACACAACTGGGTTTGTACAGGCTCATGCTCATAAAAATTTGGAGACTACTGCACTGTATGAATGCAAGATGGATAATAGATTAGATCATGATATATACAATTAACTAGTTTGCCAACTCTAACTCTGAAAAGAAGACACCAATCTATTCATTAGTGAAATCAAGGCCATGTTCAGGGTTGCTCCAGATTTTTGTGTTTGCATGTATATATGTGATTGTAAATAATAATTGTCCATAACTTTGCACCTCTTAGTATAGGGTTTTGGAATCTCAAAAGTTATACCTCCTTCAATCTTGGAGAATTTTAAAATAAATTAAGTTTACTTATTTATTTTGAGAGAGAGTGAGAGCACGAACAGGGGAGGGGAAGTGAGAGAGGGAGAGAGAGAGAAAATCTCAAGCAGGCTCTGTACTCAGGGTAGCGCCCAATGTGGGGCTCAAACTCACGAACCACGAGATCATGACCTGAGCCAAAACCATGAGTCAGTGGCTTAACTGACTGAGCCACCCAGGGGACTCCAATTTTGGAGAATTTAAATATCTCTGCTGAGATATCTACTGTTCTGATTCTATTTCAGATCCTTTGGATAAATAATGGTAAATTTATTGAAAAACATCTACTTTTGCTCACTGTACAATCTGTGCATGTAACAATTACAGAGGGTATCAGTGCTGCAACCCTAAAACTCTAAACCACACATGACATCATTGATTTATTAGAGTGAAATATAGACAAGTGCACACAAAAATAATTCAGACAAAAGGTTTTGAGTATTCATCTCAGAAAAATAGTTCACAAAAATGCTCTAATAGGACACCATATAGGTAAAAACTGAGACTCTGAGAAAAGTTAAGATGAAGATAATAGGAAATGTGCAGAATATATACTTCAATTTCAAGAATGTATATAATAAATGATAGGTAAAATTTCTTGGATAAATATGATAATACTACAAGAAGAAGCTAAATTATAGTCTGGAATCATCAGCATGAAACATTGGGAAAACCTAGGAGTGTTGGAGTTTGGAGAAGTGGATAAAATAAAAGTACTGTAAAGGTCTTGTGTTGAGTTGGAGATGTGGGGAAGCATCTTGACTGCTGGAAGAAAGACACCTTTGCTGGGGTTATAAAGTTGGTTGTCGTTAGCATATTGATGGTAATTGAGACAATACAAGTGGTTTTACTCTTCTAGGTAGAGCACCCCTACTCTTCTGTTTTTCCTTCCTCCTCACTAGCAGGTCTTTGAATCTCTTTTGTTCTCTAACCATATTCATGGTCTACATTTCATCCAGTCTCATCGCACTGGAAAACATCTATCTAACGAAAACTCTGAAATTTATATATCCAGCTCTGACTGCTGGCCTGAACTCCAGATTCTCAGCACTCCCTTCCCCCAATCTACTCTACTCACAAATTTCCCTAACACAATTTCTCATAACTCTACCATTCTGGTTCCTCAGGCAAAAAGTCCTGGAGTTTTTCTGAACTGTCTTCAATTACAACCCACCTGCAATTTAATGGTAAACGTAGATGATCTGTCTTTATGGTATGTACAAGATCCAACCCCCTGTCATTCATTCATACACTCCTATGTAGGTTACTTCTATAAACTCCTAACTGGCCTCCTATTTTGTGTCCTTTCCCTTATTCTAACACATGGTTAGAGTAATCCTTTTTCCCCCATTTTATTGAGAAATGATTAATATAAATCCCTGTGTAAGTTTATGCAGCATGATGGTTTGATTTCCACATATTGTCAAATGATTACCACGATAGGTTCAGCTAACATCCATTTTCTCATATATACAAGAAATAGAAAAGAAAATAAAGGAAAAAATATTTCCTTGCCATGAGAACTTCTAGGATTTACTCTGTTAACAACTTTCCTGTATATCATGCAGCAGTGTTAGCTATAGTCACCATGTTGTACATTACATCCCTCATACTTATTTATCTTATAATTGAAAGATGTACCTTTTGACCACCTTTCTCTAATTCCCCCTTCCCTACCCTTCACCTCTGGTACACACGAGTCTGATGTGTTTTTCTATGAGTTTTTTTTTTTTTTCTATTTTAGATTTTACAGATAAATGAGATCAGATCATACACTATTGGCCCATTTCTGCCTGAATTATTGCACTTAGTCAAAATGCCTTCAAGGTCCATCCATGTTGTTACAAATGGTAGGATTTCCTATTTTTTTGTGGCTGAATAATATTCCATTTTATATATGTACACCATAAATTAATCCATCGATAAACACTTAGGTTGTTTTCATGTCTTGGCTATTATGAATAATAGCTTCTGGGCTTCTGGGATGCCTGGGTGGCTCAGCTGGTTAAACGTCTGACTCTTGATTTCTGCTCAGGTCATGATCTTTTGGTTGTGAGAATGAGCCCTGTGTCAGGCTCTGTGCAGGGTGTGGAGCCTGTTTAAGATTCTCTCTCTCCCTTTGACTCTCCCTCTAATCCCCACTCCCCAAATATAATAATGCTGCTATGAACATTGGGGTACAGATATCTTTTTGAGTTAGTGTTTTTGTTTCCTTTGGATATTCCCAGATATGGAATTGCTGGATAATTTGGTGGTTCAATTTTTATTTTTTTAAGGATCCTCCATATTGTTTTCCATAGTATTTGCACCAATTTACAATACCACCAAAAATGCACAAGAGTTCCCCTTTCTCCACACCCATGTATTTGCTAACTCTTGTCTTTTCATAATAGCCACTCTAACAAACCTGAGGTAATACATCATTACGGTTATTGTAATTTTAGCTTGCATTTCCTTAAAAACTAATGGCATTGAGTATCTTTTCATATATATTTTCATATATCATCTTTGGAGAAGTATATTCAGGTCCTTTGCCCATTTTTAATTTGTAATAATACCTTTATTATGCAGTCGCTCCTGAGTAGGGGCTTAAAAAGCAATAATTAAGATACTAAACTCTAGGCATAATGCTGATTATATATATATATATATATATATATATATATATAAAATGCTAATTATATATATAATGCTAATTATATATATATGTATAATTGTTATTATTTTGCTATTGAGTTGTATGAATTCTTTGTATATTTTAGACATTAACACTTTATCAGATACATGGTTTGCAAATATTTTTTTTCCCATTCTGTAGGTTTTCTTTTCACTTTGTTGATTTATTTTGCTGTGCAGAAGGTTTTTAGTTTGAGGTAGTCTCATTTGTTTATTTTTTATTATGTTGCCTGTTCTTTGTGCTTGGTATCATTTCCAAAAAATTACCACCAAGACCCATGGCAAGGAGCTTTATTCCTATATTTTCTTCTAGTAGTTTCATGGTTTCAGGTCTTACATTTAAAGTCTCTACTCCATTTTGAGTGGATTTTTTGTGAGTGGCATAGATATGGGTCCAGTTTCACTCTTTTACATGGGAATATGCAATTATCCCAGCACCATTTATTGAAGAGATAGTCTTTTCTCCATTGAGGATTCTTGGTTCCCTTGTCAAATATTAGTTGACCATACTTGCAAGGGTTTGTGTCTGGCCTCTTGATTCTGTTCTACTGGTTTATGTGTCTGTTTTTCTGCCAGTCTGATACTGTTTTGATGACTACAGCTTTATAGTATAGTTTGAAATCAGGAAGAATAATCCTTTTAAAATGTAAGTCAGATTATATAACTTCACATAAAACTCTCCAACAGTATCCACTTCAACAGGAGGAAAAAATCAAAATTTTTACAGTGGCTATACCACCCTACACATTATGCTCCTTTTAACCAGCTGGAATGTATTTTCTAATACTTTGTCCTAGGTCTCCAACATTCTCTTTCTGTGAATATATTCTTGCAGATATTTTGATGGCTTGAGTATGTATTCATCTCCTTCAGGTCTTTTCACACATGTCACCCTCTCAGTGGCTAACTTTGACCACGCTACTTAAAATTGCATCTCTGCAACCCCATTTTCCTTTTTTTTTGATTCATTTTCTTCATCAGAGTTATTAGTACATACAATTCCATGACTTTTGCCTTTTTTTTTCTGGTTGTGTGTTCTCCTCCTAGAATGTAAGCACCAGGGATTTTTTTGTTGTTGTTGGTTTTGTTTCCTACTGCATCCTTAGTGCTTAGAATAGAGCAGTGCCTGATAGAAGGGACTCACTAAATAATTCTTGAATGAGTAAATGAGTCTGCAGACAAAATAAATATAGAGAAAACATATGCAAAGCAGATGGAAAGTAAATAATTAATATCTGCATAGAGAAAGAGTTTTTGCAAATGTATAATAAGCCAACTCGATAGAAAAATGAGCAAAGAATATTATTCTGAGGGCCAATTGTTCCAGCCAATGTTTATGTTGTCCCCCTTCCTTACTACTAAACCTCTAATTTCATTCAGGGCATCTTGGATCCAGCTAAAGAGCTGCATCTTCCACTGTAGTTCAAGTGTCCTTGTGCGGTGGTTTTGGCCAAGGAGGCATAAGCATGGGTTGCTCTGTGAACCTCTGAGAAAGTTCTTTTTGCCTTTTTGCACTTCACTTTCTTCTCTTATTAATTGTCGCTCCATAGCCACCCTGTGAGCCTGGGATGAGTTCCTATCCTAAGAAGGGATGAGGAGAGAGCTCAAAATAGCCCAGGTCCCTGATGACCTATGGCTGGTCTGCTCTAAGCTGGACTTCTCTCCTCTACACTTTTTTATATGAAAGAAAAATAAATTGTGTTATTATCACTCTTAATTGGGCTTTCTGTGAAAGGCAGCTCAACTTAATCCCTGATACCAATATGAAGAAATAATTCATTAAAGAACATATATAAATGAGAAATAAGCATTTGACAAGGAACTCTACCATTTTAATATTCAGGAAATAAATGAAATTAAAAGAACAGAACATATCATATTATCACATTATACCCATCACACTGGCAAACAAGTTGAAGCAAAATTAGCACAAGATTAAGAACATGGGCTATGAAACCAGATAGCCTGGGCTTAAATCACTGCTTTTCTATTGATGAATGATGTATACTTGGGAAAATTCCTTCAGCCCATTGGGGTTCTTTAAATAGAGACCCAATGGGCTGAAGGAATTTTATATATATATATATATATATATATATATATATATATATATAAACATTATGCCTATAGTTTAGTATCTTAATTATTGCTTTTCAAGCCCCTACTCAGGAGCGACTGCAGAATAAAGGTATTATTACAAATCTTTGATAAATTGGAGCTATTCAAAAAGACAATCTGGTGATATTTTTAAAAATAAAAGAATACATACAGAACCTCCAAACCACATTCCCACTTCTGGAAATCTATTCCATAGGAGTAAAGGACCCAATATTTAAGGATATATGTACAAAGATAATTAGTTTGTAGCAGTATTTGAGGCCTCAAGAAACAAATAGGTGCCCTTCATCCCTCTACTGGAAATAAAGTGAAAGCCTATCACAACAGAATTGCATTATTTGTGCTACATTTTTATGATGAGATATTGTATAACCATTAAAAAAGAATCAATGTGATGCTATATATCAGCTAACTTGGAGAAATCTTCACCATCTACTGTTATGTGGGGGTAAGAAAGTTTTAGAACACCTATATAATATATATACATGTATATTTGTAAGCAATTAAATGAACAAGAAGACTTGTAAGAAGGATTCAGACTAGGTTAATATTGACTCCCACAGTGGGGTGTGTTGTCATTTTGGAGAAGTGGGAGAGAAAAGAAGGAAAATTTTCAACTGCATTTAAAGAAGGTGATCATAATGGAATAGGATGCCATATTCCATGCTACAGAGGAGTATGTAAAATTATAGATATGAGTGGGCTCAGATATATGAATTAAAATTTGAAAAAGGGTTTTCTCAAACATTGATGGTAGCCAACTCTGGGAGATGGAGTTTCAGTTTCTTTTTACCTTTTTATTTTATTCTTTTATTTGTTGTTTGCTTTTTAAAAATTACTGTGTATTTTATATAATCAAAATAGTTTTATCAATGTGAAATTTAGAAAATAAAATTTTAAAAATTTTAGAAATTTAAAAATAAAAAGGGCTGTCCGGGTGGCTCAATCTGTTAAGCGTCCATCTCTTGATTTCTTCTGAGGTCATTATCTAACGGTTTGTGAATTTGAGCCCCACATTGGGGCTCTGTGCTGATAGCATGGAGCCTGAATGGTATTCTGTCTCCCCCTCTCTCTGCTCCTCTCCACCTTGCTCTCTATGTCTTTCTCAAAATAAATAAAAATAAATTAAAAGAAATAGAGAAATAGGAAGTAGAGTAGTCAAGACAAAATATACAGATTTTTTTTTTAGATGCTCGGCTATAAAAAGAAATAGAAGTGATGTGGATGCTGGAGGTGAATACAGGCATCAGTGAAAGTTTGGTTACAATGGTAGTTGCCAGTGTGAATTTGAATGCTCAGGTAATGACTTTGTAGACTGTGAGAATTTGAAGACTCGAGTGACAGAGGGGATAACTGACGGAGAGAGGTTCTGGAAAAGGTGAGAAGGTATGAGAGGGTGTGATCAGACCAAATGCTGAGGTCCTAGACTTTGGCAAGAGAAAGGTCACATCCTTAATGGTAAGGGGCCAGAAGGGTTGCTGAGGGAGGGGGAGGACAATGAAAAGGCAAATAGAAAACACAGGAAGATTTGAGGTTGGGAAGACAGAGAAGTTCCCAGCTGAGGGCTTTTATTTTCTCATGAAGTTTGAGGAGTCTGGGACTTGTTGGTTGTGGCCTACAATGAAATTTGGTGAGAGAGCATAAATAGTTATGTTACGGAGTTATGAGGAGAAATGGAGAGTAGCTTACTGAAGAAACAGAGAGTTGCTTGGAGAGAGCAGCGTCCTGTTTACTGTATGTGTCCTTTGTTTCCTGGCTGGCTGCTCTTCTGTTCTGGCTATGCTGGACTGACAAAATGTATCGGGGTCTGCTCCAAGTGGTGGGCAGAATGAATCCATACAGGATCTGGGCTAAAATAAGAATTCTTTCATTGTGCAGAAATGTGGATGCCGTGGTGCTTTCTATATAATACTGTTCAGCACCGATCCACCGTTACGAGAGCTGTAGTAGAAGTGCCCGGAACACAGAAGCAAAACATGGCTGCTGTTACAGGAGGGGAACTCCATCATAATTGGCAAATATTTATTGAGCACCTTTTTATATATGCACAATTGTTGGAAATAAAATTAAGTTTAGGATACAGAATTTCTTCTCCTCAAAAGTACGTGAGACAATTAGATGAAGAAGCTGACATGGGAGCCTGATTTCAGACTGAAGTCAGGAGACCCATGTTACAGTTCTGAATCCACTTCAGTCCATGCAATCATGGGGGAGTTGTTCAGAGTTCTGGAATTCTCCTTTGTTTTCTCTCAAGACACTTAAATTATATCAGAGTTTCCCCTTCTAACTTTGACATTCTCCTAGCTGTGAACACTGTGCTTGATGGCTTTTATATGGCTGAGGACTTCTTCAGGTGTTGGCTTAAATGTCACCTCATCAGTAACTACTCTGGTTAAATCAACACTCCCCAAATATTCTCAATCCTTGACTCCTGTTCTTTTCCACCGTAACATTTATTATGACAGATAATTTTTACTTATTTGCATCTTGATTTTTGGCTATTTATCTAAAGGCAGAGATTATGTCTTTTAATTCATCAATGTGTACCAATGACCAGTGCAGTGGTTGACACATTGACATGACTCAATAAATGGCTTAATAGTTGGATATAGATGCAACAGATATTCACGGAAGCAAGAGGCCTGTGGAGTAGTCATAAAAGGATTCATGAGCCTATCTTTTTTTTTTTTTTTTTTTTTTTTTGCGTTTATTCATTTTTGAGACACAGAGAGAGACAGAGCATGAGCAGGGGAGGGGCAGAGAGAGAGGGAGACACAGAATCTGAAGCAGGCTCCAGGGTCTGAGCTGTCAGTACAGAGCCTGATGCATGGCTCAAACTCAGAAGTCAGACGCTTAACCGACTGAGCCACCCAGGCGCCCCTCATGAGCTTATCTTTGAAGAATGAGTGGTATTAGGTGAGAGAGAAGACAGAAGATATTCCACGTGCAGGAGAGTACTGGCTGTGCTTCAGAGGAGAATGGACATGTGCCTAGGGAACAATGAGGAGATCTGCTAGATTGAACTGTGAGTTTTTGACCAAGTAGAAGGCAGTATGATTGACCTTAAAAGAAAAAGACTTGGGCACTGTTGTTGGTTCTTAAGAGTTGAAAGCAGCATGGCTCAAAAGCGCAAGCCAAACAGCCCATTGTGGTAAAATAGGTCTTGTCTATAAAGATAGGGATGGGATCAAACTAGGTCATGTCTGGAATGCTGAGGATTCCTGGAACATAAACTTAATCCAGAGTTATTTCTTCTCCCTCAGGAATTTCAAATCTACCTCTTAGAATTCCAAACAACATGGGATTTCACATTTAAAGCCATTTTAAATCCTTGGGTGGGTTGTCTGTGCTCATGGGTTATCTGACTGGTGTTACATTTTTCAGACTGAGTGTATTTTGTGATTTTCCTTCACCATCTCATTGACTCCAATGATCAACGCTCTGTAGACTGTGGGAGTGTGGGTCCTTCTAGTCTTGCCTTTATCTAGGTGTCTCTTCCTCCTCACCTCTTCTTACTTTTTTAAACACAAATTTTCAAGCAATATAATCAGTGTGTAATTTTTAGACTTTTATAGGTGTTGCTAGGGTTATAAATTATCACAAGTTAAGTTTTATGTGGCCCGGAATAGAAGGCAGAGGCTGCTTCCATGGGAATCCCTTTGGTCCTGCTTGCTATTCCCAACACCCAAAACACCCAACTCGGTATCTTTGTTAATACAGATTTATAATCTAAACCAGGGCACCTTCAGGAGATAAAGGGGACACTGTTAATAAATAAGCTGTGATAGCAGGTATTAACTGAGACTTCCCTGGGCTAACTGGGGCATATAGTCACCTTAGTGATATTGTACCTTTCCCATCTATTCTGTTGAAGTCATACCTATTGTATTAGTTTCTTTTTGCTGCTATAGTAAACTGCCACAAATTTAGTGGCTTAAAACAACACACATTTATTTTATCGTAGCTCAGGAGGTCAGAAATCTGAAATATGTCTCACAGGGCTACATTCAAGATGACAGCAGGGCAGGATTTTTCTGGAGACTCTGGGGGAGAATCTTTTCTTCCTTTCTTTCATCTTCCAGATGCCACCTGCATTCTGTGGTGCATGACACTGCATCAGATTGCCTTTACTTCCTCTGCTTCTGCCGTCACTTTGCCTTGTTCCTCCTTTGACCTTCTTGCCTCCCTCTTATAATGACCTGTGTGATTACACTCAGGGTTAATCTAGGCTAAGATGTGCATCTCGAGATCCTTAATTTAATCACACCTGCATAGCCCCCTTTTGCCATGTAAGATGATATTCACAGGTCCTAGGGATTTGGAAGTCATTATTTAGACTACTGTTCCCATCCTTCCAGGTAACATCTTTCAGAAACCTAAGACTGATTCCATCTTGCAAGTGACCTTTCCCAAAGCTGATTTCTAGTACCATCAACCCATTCTTTCCTTAGGGCACTATGGCTTGTTATACTACATTACAGTTAAATTTGGCTCTACTTTATTCCCCTCAGAAGCACAACGTAAAACACAGGGATGAATTTGATATAGGCCCCATCCTCCAGTATCTTATGTCAGAGGCAGAGAATTGCCAGAGGTTTGCCAAATATTTATCTCCTAATCTCTCTCAGGGAAAGAGAAGCTAAATTTTCAGCTGGCCATTTTTCATGTCTTTCCATTGTCCTCAGAATAAAGTCCAAAGTCTTTATATTGATCTACAAGGTCTTACATGATCTGACCTCACACCTTTTCTGGTCTCACCTTTTTTTCATTAAAAAAATTTTTTTTAAATGTTTATTTATTTTTGAAGGGGAGAGAGACAGAGCATGAGTCAGGAGGGGCAGAGAGAGAGGGAGACACAGAATCTGAAGCAGGCTCCAGGCTCTGGGCTGTCAGCACAGAGCCCGATGCGGGGCTCGAACTCACAAGCTATGAGATCATGACCTGAGCTGAAGTCAGATGCCCTACTAACTGAGCCACCCAGGCACCCTTTTCTGGTCTCTTGTACCAACCACTCCCTTTGTTTTTAATCAATACTGGACTTCTTGTATCTCTACAGATGGTTTCAAGATCTTTTCCTTTCTCTTATTCTCCTTCTGTCCCCTGCTTACCTGTGGACTTGTGTATAAGTGAATGTGTGAACACACACACACACACACACACACACACACACACACACACATTCCTACCACCTGAATATCTCTTCTTCAATCTTGAGGCTTCACTAGAAGGCACTCACTTATACAAACCTTCCCTGACCCTCCAATTATTTTGGTACACTTGTTATATACCATCATTGCAACTTACACACCTCTTTATTATCTCTTTGAATAATTATAATTATTTAATTAGTCATCACTTATTTGTCAATCTTCCTTTGCTTCCCTGCTGAACTGAAAGCTCATCTAGGAAACTTGTCTGTTTCATTCACCATGACCCCTAGCACAGCGCTTCACATTATGAACGAGTATACTCAGTAAATATTACTCACTGATGTTGTGTGAAAAGGATCCTCATTTTGGTGATATTTGTCTCAATACCTGCTACTCACTCGACTTCAAGAGAAATTATATATTTTTTTCTATTTTTTTAAAGATCCTAGAAAAAGCCTCTATCTTTCAAGACACTGGGAAGCTTTTGCCATGCACAAGGAACTTGATGAATCAGATACTACTTTTTTCATCAGACCTCTGATTCCAAGGAGGAAGCAGTAACAATACAAGTCTAGGGCAGGAGAAGTTTAAAGAAATCTAACCGCGGTCCAGGCTATTGCTAGGACATAAGAGAATCAGACTTTATTTTTGTTGTATGTCCTTTGATGGTTCTTATCCACATAAACTTAGAGAGACTTAGATATGAGTTCACAAAGGGACCTAATTGGTGTGTTCGAACCTACTGGGAAGGGCTATTCCCACGGGTGTGTAACAGGCTCATCCTCTACCTCTACTGTGTCACATCTCCAAGGGGGCCAGGTTTTTTTCTTCCTGGTAATTGTCTACCTTGTTCTGCTACTACCAGTTTTTCTTTTGTCTCTTCACGCAGTACCATATTCAAAGTGCTTCCTATTTTGTTACACAAATTTTATTCTCTGTGTTAAATATGTGTGCTTTTGCTATAGTTGCCAAAAGCAGGAGTGTGCTAGTATCATAGCTCTCTTTCTAGTAGATAGTTCTTTAAATGTAGGAAACTATTCATTTTCAGCTCCTCAGGGACTCTAACAAGGGTCTATTCTGCTTTCTGAACCTTTCTGGGTTGTAACAATGTACGCCATATGGCCTCAACAAACACTTCTTTGCAATGCCTAATTTTTTTGCAGCCAGCTTTCCCTCCTGAATGTATGTACTCGATGTGATTTTGCATATGCTTCTTTTATATAATGATCCAGATTCTTTGCTCTTCTGTTATATTCTTTCACCATTGCTTCAAGGTCTTTAGCTTAAGTAAAAGATGACAGTGTCATCTACATATTTGAGGTGTCTCTGGTCCTTGAGTCCTTTTCTTTATCTGTAGAAACCTTGAAAGTTTTCTCAAGGCAGGAGGTGAAGAGCCTTAGTGAGACACCACCTATTAATTCTACACTACAAGCTGACCTTTACCACCCAATCTTCGAGTTAAATGTGACTCTATCGTTTGTGAAGATCTGTTTGGGGCACTTACCATGTGGGTCTTCTATCGCTTCCCTTGCAGGGCTTCCAACAAAGCATCAGTTTCCATTAAGTCAAAATTCTTTTCAAGTCTCACAAAAGCCATACAAAATGACTTGTTTATTGCCTATTGTTCAGCCTTCTCTGCAGCTTGAAAGCAAATAAAAAATAATGCCCACTTTAACTACCCATACATGCTAGGTTACATCAGTTGTTACATGTTGTTTATTGTCTATATATTAAAAAAAAGGTGTATCTCTAATTGAACCTCTGGGCCACAGATATTAATCAAATGATTAATTAAGAAGCAGGAATCTTGGATGAATACATGCTGGCTAAGGAAATGGCCACATTTTCAAATTGATTCAGCCAATACTGTCATCCCATTCAAAGTGTGAGCATGACAAAACAGAAAATAATAAATAGAAGCTATGGAATCATCAGCAACGCTACACACACCTACAGAACATAGATACAGCTCATACCCAAGTAGACCCTGTGCACACAACTGCATACATTTCTCTCTGAGCCAGAGGATATGCTCACAGATGCCTTTGCCGTAACTTTGGTTCCCTCTCTCCCTCCCTCCCTACTTACCCATCTCTCTTTTCCTTCTTCTCTTCTTAGTGCCTTCCAGTAATCTTGGTAAGGGTCATTTATGAAATAGGATTCTGTGATGAATATTTGTGTATGAGTGGTTCAAAGTGCAAAATTTCAGGGAGACGCTCAAGTTCTATAGAAAGATGCTTTAATTGTTATTTATAGCTGAGTGATAAATTACTCTAAAATAGTAGCTTCAAACAAATATTCAGTGCCTCACAGTTTCTGTGGGTTAAGAATCTGGGTGCAGATTAGCTGGGAACTTTTGATTCAATTCTCTCACGAAGTTGGTATTCAAACTGTCGTCTAGGGCTGGGGTCTTATCTGAGGTTCAGCTGGCCAAGGGTGGTATGGAGGAGGCCTCTGAATCCACGTTCAGCTGAATTTACTACTCAGCCGGTTGTTGGAAGGTTTCAGTTCTTCACCACATGGACCTCTCCTCAAGGCTGTGTCATGATGGGGCAGCCGGTTTCCCATCCTGTGAGTGCCTCAGGACAGAGTGAGAGACAACACAAAATGGAAGTCACAGTCTTTTTATAATCTAATATCAGAAGGGACCCCCCCTTTCAGTTCTGCTGTCATTCTATCCATTAAAAGGGAGTCACTCAGTCCTGACTACTTAAAAAAAATTTTTTAATGTTTATTTTATTTTTGAGAGACAGAGAGAGAGAGAGAGAGAGAGAGCGAGCAGGGGAGGGACAGAGAGAGAGGGAGACACAGCATCTGAATCAGGCTTCAGGCTCTGGCTGACAGCTCAACGCACGAACGATGACTGAAGCTGAAGTTGGATGCTTAGCCAACTGAGCCATCCAGGCGCCTCAGTCCTGACTACTTTCAAGGACTGGGCTGCACAAGGGCATGAATATCAGGAACTGGGAGTTATTTGGGGCCATTTTAGAGGCTACCCAGCACAAGCTCCAAAGATTTCTTCACCTTCCTCTTTTCCCTTAAAATGGAATCTAAAAATAATGAATAAACAAAAAGCAGAACCGGACCTATAAATACAGAGAACAAACTGATGGTTGCCAGTGGAGAAGGGGGAGGGAGAGGTGCAAAATAGGCAAAAGAGAGAGGGAGATATAGGCTTCCAGTTCTGGAATGAATAAGTCATGGGAATAAGAGGCACAGCATAAGGTGTACAGTCAATGATATTATAATAGCAGTGTATCAGGACAGATGGTAGCTACATTTGTAAGCATAGCCTAATGCGTAAACTTGTTGAACCACTGTCCTGTACACCTGAAACTGTTGTAATATTGTGTGTCAACTATACTCAAAAAAATAAATAAAATGGAATGTAAATTTAATTAATAGATTTTCTGCAGTTACATGTCAAAGCAATCACTTACTCCCATTTTGGTGCATTTGCAAATCTAGTGATCTTCTTCACAGCAGAATGACTTTTTATTCCTAATCCCTACCCCACTTCGTCTCTCATTGTTTAAATCCTACCTGTCCATCGAGTTGGTCTATCTGATGTATTTCTGTTGTTTGTTTGCCAGTGTATCCCTGGTGTCTAGCAGGGGGTCTTGTGCCCAACTGATACTCAGCAAATATTTGCTCAGTAAATGAAATATGCCACCTCTATCAAGAGCCATCACCAGTGACCTCTTCCAGTCATGAGTTCTCCTTCTCATCGATGCCCTTGCATTTTCAGGAGGAGTATGGTTAAACACAATCTCTGGAGACAGAATTCCCACATTCACATCTTAATTCTGCCCCTTACTGTCCTTGGAGGGGCTATTGAAACCCTCTGTGCCTCAGTTTCTTTACCTGTAAATGGTGGTACGGCTGCTGTCAGAGTTCCCTTGGGATAAGCCATGTAAAGCTTACAAGAGTATTTTTATATAGCTGACACATTGATGATTTACTTGCTTATTTCTCATTACTTGATTATTCTCAGGCTACTTCTCAAAAGAAGTCTTGTGTTTACATACTCATTTTTATCCCAACAAGTATAATATGTCAGAACAACTTCAATGGGATCACTCATCCATCTTCTTCTACACTGTGATTTTCTTAAAACTGAGACCTTGTATGATCTGGCTTGGGGTCCCTAGGGTAGGACTGACATACAATCACTTTTTAACATGTATTTCTTAGACTTCAGGCTAAGTAGGAGCAAGAATAGTAATTTATCTTTGTAGTGTGTGTGTGTGTGTGTGTGTGAGAGAGAGAGAGAGAGAGAGAGAGAGAGAGAGAGAGGGAAATTATTAAGATTTCACCAGTATGGTGCCTTTTATAAAATAGCTAATTTTTTTTAATTTGATTTGAATTATGGACACCTTGTTCCTAACCTTATCTTTTCTCCCTGTAGATCTTTTGCCATATAATACTTTTTAGACCAAGGTGGGACATTCCTAAGTAAATGAAACTGACTCATCATGTATATCTTTGGTTTCAATTCCCTATTTGTCTTGGGGCATTATCTCAGAAACACATCATTAATGATTATTTTTTACTTTTTTGTTAAAAATCCATAATTATATTTACTTTTTAAGGATAGTTGATAGTGTTTGAATATTATTGGACATGGTAATAAACTATGTAGATTCTGCTCCAAGCAGTTACAAACAAGGGTGAAAATATACAGTATATTAATATTTTCTGTAACAGTTTTCTCTAAATCCATTTTTTCCATGCAAAATTATGCCAAACTTAACACTTGGAGAATGAGAGCCTCAAAAGGCTGGTACATGATGTTGAGCTTGATTATGCATATAATAAGATAAAAATTTAGGGAATTCAAAGATATAACCAGGAAAAGAGCAAAAAGTATCCAAGCATTTATTTTCAGTGTTTTAAAGTAAAAAGAGAAAATGGCAGCTAAATAAAGACTAAGCTATTGATTATATTTTAAGTATACAAGCTAAATAAACAGGTTAGATGCTGTAGTTAGAAATTGTTAAGAGGTTAATGGGCATCTGGGTGGCTCAGTAGGTTAAGCAACCAACTTTGGCTCAGGTCATAGTCTTGCAGTTCCTGAGTTCAAGCCCTGCGTTGGGCTCTGTGCTGACAGCTCAGAGCCTGGAGCCTGCTTCAGATTCTGTGTCTCCTTCTCTCTCTGCCCCTCTACTACTTGCATTCTGTCTGTCTCTCTCTCAAAAATAAATAGACATTAAAAAAAGAAATTGTTGAAAGGCTAAATTCAATAAGATATTGCATGGTTAGGTTAGTTAGTATTGTTTCTGAAGGGAGTTCCGGTAAAAAAAATTCAAACAAGAGATGTGCCTAGGTGTTCAGGAAAACATGGGACCAAGTTTTAAAATAACTCATTTTACTAAAATGTAAAGTATAAATTTCTCATTTGGAGTCGGTTTGTACCAGCTGTCTTTTAAGTATTTGCGATTATAGCATAAAGAAATCTAAAAATGAATAAAGTAGCATGATTCATTTTCTATAAGTTATTTCAAAGATTATAGACTTTCACTTGAGGTTTGTGTTAGGAACACGTTTTAGTTTTATCATTGTGAACATGTGCAGACTTACAATTAAAAAGTTGAAAAATGCTGGTGATAAATGAAGGTAGAAAATAATGGTAGAGTGATGCCTAACTTTTTAGCAATAGGAAAACCATGTCCTTATCTGTTTTAATTTGTAAAAACAGCACACTGAAGTTCTCCCATTAGCCTCATTCCAAGACTATTTCAGATCAGTGTTCTGAGAATTAATCAAGAGTGTTTGGATACCTTTGAGTCTATTGACATGACTTTGATTTCCAAAGAAGCTGAAGAAAGAAGGATGCTTAAAGCATTACAAAAAAAAATATATGGCCATAAAAGATTAATGCTAAATAAAACTTACAACTAAGTAATGGAAAGTTAAAAGAGAAAGGAAAGGAAAAAAAAAAGAAACACTTGCAGGTTGGTCTTAAGCTGTCATGTCAAATGAGGAAAATGCGTTTATAATCCTTTACACATCGATTGAAAAAAAAAAAAGCTGCTCCTTCATTCTGCCTCTCTCAAGGTTTCATTGTAGTACCACAGTATGCATTCCTATCAGAATGTACTCATGTCCTGATCCCCCAGGGACCACTGCAGTGTTAGGTGAGCAATGATGGAAATGGATCCATTTATTCTACAATAGGGGCACTTCAGAGAAATTACAATATTTGTCCTTTAGAGATGTTTTAGAAATGATGTTTATACTGGAGATTTCTGGTCCTGTGATAGGATTGAGGAAGGCCTTTCTTCAGCTTTCTAGAAACTGTCCCGTAGCCCTGTTGAGAAATAATAATGGTTTCAGAATAATGAAATATTTTGCATTCTTTTTTTTTAATGTTTGTTTATTTTGAGAGAGCATGTGAGCAAGCAGGGGAGGGGCAGAGAGAGAGGTAGAGAGAGAATCCCAAGCAGGCTCTGCACTGTCAGTGCAGAGCCCAACATGGGGCTTGATCTCACAAACTGTCAGATCATGACCTGAACGTATATCAAGAGACCCCTAACGAACTAAGCCACTCAGGTGCCCCTATTTTGCATTCCTAAAAGATAATTTTAAGGAGGTTTCTATTGTTTTAGCAAAGTAGAATGTTACATGCAAGAATAAAACACTTCCTTTTTTATCAGTAGTCATTTATTTTAAATAATTTAATTGAATCACTATTGATACACTCTAGTGTTATTTATTGGACCATTCTAAGTGGAATGATACATTAAATATAATCAAAATTGTGTTAAAATATAATATGGACTCTTAACTTCCTTCACAGTGTATTGTTTTTAGCTTGAGTTTAATTTTTTGAATGTAATAAACCAACATTTAGATTGTGCTAAGTACTCACAGCCAGAAAGGATCATAAGTTTGAAGAGAAATTGTTTTTATTCAAGTTCCCAGGCTTATACTGGAAATGTTAAAAAACATAAAAGATATCAAGAGTTGCAAATTGACAGTCTAATTAATGGGATCTTTTCTACCGGCTGATGTTAAATTTTAAGCACTGGTGTTTTTCTTTGCTTATATTTGCGTTTTGGTTAAAAACTGGAACCAAGATGATTTAGAAACATCCGTGGTTTTCTTTCTCTTTCTTTCTTTCTTTCTTTCTTTCTTTCTTTCTTTCTTTCTTTCTTCTTTCTTTTTTTTCCTGAGCCTTTGTTTATCTTAACCTTGTACAGATGACAAATTTTCCTTGATGGTCTTTGGGTTTATAAAATTTCATGTATCAGATATTTTATATATCAGATCTAGATCAAATGATTTGAGAAGGAGTGATTTGTACTAGGACTTCATCCCAACCAGCCCAGAGGGGTTGATAATGTGCTGTTTTGCTCACAGGGAGGCTCCTAAGGTGAATCCCTGAAGCTGCTCCTTCGGAAGACTGGCTGCATGGTCTTTACTGGCTCCTAGATGCCATTGCAATGAAGTGTTCTGGTCATGTTTTGATCTGAATCTCAGTTTGGCCTCCAAGAAAGGGGAATTTCCAAGTTATTGATTGAAGTGGGGAATCACAGGGTCTTCTACTGCTGCGGGGAAGATAGTGAGCTCCTGGGAAACAGCCTGGATTTTGAAGTCTTAGGTTTGGATCATTAGCTATAAATTGGTTAACTGCTCTGAGCCTCAGTGTTTTCACCTGTAAAATGGGAAATTCGGAGAGTATGTATCTTATAGGGCTGCAGAAGGGAGTAAATTAGGTGATGGATGGAAAATAATTGGTCCAGGACTTAGTTTATCATAGGCACTCAATACAATTTATTCTCCTTTTCATCTATTTTGACCTGAGAGCCTGTTTAACTTACTGTGGGCCCTTCATTTTTCTCATAAGCCTTTATGCTTTTCTCTCCAGGCAGCAAGTTGGTAGCATTCTAAATGCTTAGTAAATTGGGATAAATTAACACTAATTAATAATTAACACTCCAAGACAAAATCAAGGAGCTACCCATGGTATTAATTTCAGTTTGAAGGCTTGAGAACCAGGAACTCCGTGAGCTGGAAAAGATTGATGTTTCAGTTCCACAGTCAAGCACAGGGAGAGACAGAGACAGAGAAAGAGGGAAGTTTAGTACAAACTTCCTGTGTCTTTTTGTTCTATTCTGGCCCTCAATGGACTGGATGAAGTCTACTCAGATTGGGGAGGACCATCTGCTTTAGTCAGTTCACCAATTCAAATGTTTTTCTCTTGTGGAAACACCTTCACAGACACACATCCACGATTAATATTTAATCACCTAACTGGGCATCCCATGTCCCAATTAACGATCCTAGCCTCCAAGGGGCAAATGTGGCATTAACTTAACATTATCGTCAGTAGAGTATGAGAGTGTCTAGTTTCCTAAAATTCTCATTGACACAGGATATTTTAAATTAAAAAAAATGTGTCGAAGCTACAATTTTATTAGGCAAAAAAATGGCAACGTGTTACTATCGCTATACATATAAAAGATATTAGTTTCTATCTGTTTCATGAATTTATTATTAGTGTGGAACAGATGTTTAATTTTGTTATTAGATTTGATATTTTTCATTCTATTATAGACCTAGATTTATAAGGGAAGGTAGATATTGATCTTTTCTAAATATTTGTTTATCTTCTTGTTCTCTCTCCCTTGACTTTCCTTGCTAAAAGAAAGTGTTAATGTGTTCTTGTGATTAGTTTATGTCTATTTAAACCCGAGTGCCTAGCCATAATCTAGTTCCTCAGGGGTCCTGTACAGTCGGGTTCTTACGAAATGAAGTTTTTCCTTCTCAAATTTCAGCTTCATTCTCTGAATATTCAAATACATTTGTCAACTGCTTTCAGAGAAGAGACTGGGAAAGGGTGATGATAAATCTGGAAATTTAATTCTGATTTTGTGAACTATAAAAGTGTGACACAAAGAGCAGTGGTCCAGTGGTTCTAAATCTGGACCATGTCAGAATCACCAAGGAGATGAAAAAAAGCAAAAAAAAAAAAAAACCAAAACCACTGAAGCCTTGGGCCTGCCCCAGATCAGCTAAGAATGTAGAGTGGGCCTGCAATGTTATTTCTGCCAAACTTCCCAGGTGATCTGATGGGCAATCGGGACTGAAGGTCAAGCACGTAGGTTCAGAGGTCATCGCTGCCCTGCTCAGCTGTGGCTTCTTAGTCAAATCACCCAAAACGCCAGGGCCGTCAGAGGAATAGCATGAGAGCAAAGAGCTCCTGAAATCTAAGCTCTGTACTTGCGCTGTAGTAAGCCCAGTCTTCCACGATGCACGCGTGTCCGCAGCCCGAAGGTACCAGGAAGAAATGTTAACATCGCAGGTACATGTCAATGTATCGGATAGAGCATATTTGCGTGGTTTATATACAGAGTATATCATTTGAAATTAAAATAGAGGAAGTTTTAAGTGATTTCACTTCAGGGTCCTTGCTAAAGGCCGGGTAACGCTGCCAGTTCTTCTGTGAGAATTACAGATTAGCAAAGTGAGAATTGTAGCAGTTTGGCTGTAAAGATATTAAAAAGTCTAGTAAGTTTAAGTTATTTTCACTCCAGGAAAACTATAATCATTTGAAAGATCGAAGAACAAGAGTGAAATTTAAAATAAGATTACATATTCACAAATCACTGTGTTGCTGGTAAAGAAGGCACTGATGATTGTACACCTGCCTTTCATTGTTTGAACGGGCTATTTTTATATTTAAAATGATGTGGTATCTACTGACAATGCTTGAAACCTGTGAGATTTCAAAAATTTTGCCTGATGTTTTTGGTGGTGATGGTGGTGGTGTACATCCCATTTCACACTGAGAATAGTTTTCTTTATTGAGATGTCAACATAGTGACATACGTGTTAAAATGTCACTGAGCATCTTCTCTGTCTAGCTCTCAAGATGTGAGCTAATACACTATTCTTGATTAATCCTTCGCATAGAAATTCTAGAATTGAGTTTGCTGACCAAACAACTCAAAAGGAAGCACAGTTTTCCAAAGTGGAGCTTAGAAAGGAAAAAACCCAGCGGTTAAAGTGTCCATGTGTCTGAATTTGTAAGTGTTGATGTGAGTTGATGTCAGTTTCCGCGGCCTTATTATTTAATCTTATAGATGAGTGTCATGATTAACTTTTTATGCAACAACTGTTCCTGTATTGAGTGCAAACAAGGCAAGAGGTGGAGATGCTGCAAGTGGCAGGCACTCACTTCTTGGCCCAAGTCTTGGACACTAGTGAGGAAAGTGGCATAAAAGATGGAGGCACCCAGGTTTCTCATGAAAATTAAATTGTATAAATTCATCAACTAAAATTACTGCTTTTCGCTCTCCTGTTTTACCGGTATATTTTCTAAACTAGGGCAAGTAAGCTAAAATCCATAATTTATAAACAATCTGTGGAAAAATTAGTGAATTATTTACAACACTTTTGAAAAATGTGTTTGTCTCTCATGCAAAAATTAGCTACTCTGTTAATCACAGTGGTGCCACAAATATGCTGGAAATTAGGACTTGCAAAAGTGAGTTTGGAAAAAAATAGTTCTGTAACTCAATCTGAAATTGGAAAACCAAACTGATCCTGAGTGGTCTATTTAAACAAGTGCCAATTATTGAATAATTCTCAGACCTAAACAGAAAGTTATTGCATATGGAAAGATTTTTTTCCCTTAGAGTGTTTTATTCCAGATGCCCTTTTAAATTGTTTTTAATTCTCTGTGGGCAGTAGATAACTAAACCTACAAAATGTAGTAATGGCAAGGAGGAAGCAATCACGTTGGCCACTTCTAGTTAAGAGTCATGGAAAAGGCATCTGTTATATATGAATTGCAGACTATAAGGACTTTGACAGTCCATAGACCAGACCTAATTTATTAAACTAAGTTTCTAATATAAACAGTAATTTGTTTCAGGCACTGACACTGCAGGTCTGGATTATGTGAACCAAATATAAAGAACTGTATTTCTCTTTTGGAAAGTGTGCCTTTCGAGCACTGAAAGAAAATAATCTAATATGTCATAATAGTAAATATGATGAACATGGCCCACCTTCCTGAGCATGGGCTGATTCACACTTTCTCCTTTTTACATTTTCCAGAAGTTATTTTAAAAGTACCGAGGCATGGTTTATAAACTTCAAAGCACACCTGTGACTTCTATTCCAAATAGATGAGAAAATGCTGAGACTATTTAAAAAGATTTAATCTTTTGTGCATTTTAAACCTGAGATAGTTTAAATTGGTGGACACATTTCTTAGTACAAAATCAATGATTAGAAATATGAAGATTCCCTTTACCCTGTCACTTTGCAGACAATGTTTGATAGAAACATTCTATGAAATTTATGAAATATGAAAACTACATATTAAATAGCCTAGACATTTGAAGAAGACTGTGGACTAAATAAAGCTTTATTTCCAGACTTTTGAAAATACATTTCAATTAGGTCAAGATGTGCCTAGATACTTAAACTGATAAGAACAGATACTACACTTGATCTTAGCCAAAAGGCTGAGAAGCGATAAGATGTGCCTAGATACTTAAATGGATGTGTTCTTTGTTTGTGAAATTATTGACATAATTCTCACATACACTCAGTACTCCTTATTATTTATATACTCCCAGTTCCTACCTAAGGCAAGGAAGAATCCACAACTGCTCTTTTTTTTTTCTTGTTCTAAAGGGCAGCACATTAACTAGGATGATTTTGGCTGCAAGTAACAAACTCATCTTAAAATGTGGCTAAAACATAAAGGGCATTTTATTGTCTTACAATGCAAGAAGTAAAGTGGATGGCACTTTCATGACTGGCTAATTCAATGATTTCCTTCTTGTGTATCAGTGTTGCCCAAACACATAACAGGGTTTCTGTCATGTGTCCCCATGGAAGGGAGGAAAACAACTTTGCTTAGTATCTTAAGTCAGATTGGTCAGTGGTTGGGTCATGTAGCCATGCCTATGTTGACCATAGCCAGGAGAATGGAATTACCCTGATGAGATTAAACTAATCAGCATTCCGCCTCTTCACCCCTACCACCATGAAGGATGAGGCTGTCTGATAAGAGAAAATTGGGGTACACTTAACAAGAAAGAAGAGGAAAATTGCCATTAGGTAGGCAACCAGCAGTATCTGCCAAAGGTAGGAATGAGAAATATAATTGATTGGTAACACCAATCAATTGGTAACACCAATAAATGGTAGGCATTAAAGGAAACTGTCTACAATATCATTTTATTACCTGCATGCACCTGGGAAGGACATTCAGGTGTGCATTTAGTATTTGTCCATGACAAATTTTACATAATGTAAACAAAAATCTTCATAGCATAATACACTTACAGTAAAGTAAAATTCCAGGAGGGGCAATGTGAAATGCTTAGACTGAGGCATTTAGATCATTCTGGTTGAATTGATTATGCTAAGTAGTCACAAGTAAGGTTAGTTTTCTTGAGCCATTTTGGTTTATGTATCCCTGCATTGACAAATCATTGATTGAATACAACCAGCCAATAGGTTGTTTTCATGTTTCAGAGAAGCAATCTGAATTTTTCTCCTACCAAATCACTCACTTGTCAGAGGTAATGTTAGCTTGGTATGGGAAAAATGAAGGAAAAATGAGAGCAGGGGAAGGGAGGAAAGAGAGTGCAAACATGACACAGAGAGAACCAATTGTTGGGGACAGCGAGTACTTCAGCGTTCCTTTATTTTACCACGCTGGATGGTAGGTATTTTTGTTCTTGTTTGTAAGAAGTTGATTTAAATAATTCTTCCATTTTTAAAAAGTTAGGCTCTTTAAGAGAAAGCTTGAACCCAATATAATATACCCAATAGCCTTAAACATATTTTCTTCTTAGTACATGTGTTCTCCTTATTGATAAATGCAGTGATCTATTGGAAGGGATTATTTGCTGTCACACCTTAGGGTTTTGAAATAATAGCTTAACAAAATAGTCTTCTCAGTCAATAAATGTTGAAGTCCTACCAGAACTGAAAGGAGCTTTACTAATCTGAGGTGTTCCTGTCTGTAACAGACATTATGTGCTCCAAGTCGTTGAAAATATTTTAAAAAGGAGAGATCCAAAAAGAAAAAAGAAGAAAACTGCTTTAATCCAAAACATACTAATTCAGGGCATATCTTCAAAAAGAGAGACGATATTTGGAGAATAACTGCAATTGGTTTTTCCCCAATTATATCTCAAATATCATGGTCCTTCTGTTATAGAACAGTCTCACCTGGCTTTATAGATTTATTGATTTATAGAACAGTCTTACCTGGTTGATTTGATGCCACCTACAAATGTTCTGTGTCCATGGGGGTGTGGTGCACAAAGCGTGGAGATAGAAAAGCATGCAAACAGACAACAAGTGCAAACCTAGCCTTATTTTACAGCTGCACAGGGTTTTGGATTCAGATGTGCATGTTTACATACGCAGGGAATTACTTGGGGGAGGCATATTCTACATAGCTTCATCATTCTTAAGAGTAAAATTTGCTTGTTGGGATTCTTATTGTGTTATTTACAATAACTTGGTTTTTTTCTTTAGAGTATAATTTTTAATATTGTCTTTATGTTGAAAAACTTTGGCATAATAGCATTAATCTGTAGGAAAGTCAATCTGGGATTTAAATTAGCAGGAGTTCACATTAAAATAAGGTCATATAAAATACCACTTTGTTTAGTTGCCTCTATGTCCACTGTTCTCCCATATTCTTCACTTGCAAAAGAATTAGAAGAACGTTGTCTAGAAAAAAAGCATTTTAGTTGGAGTCAGGATACTTGAATTCTTGTTCTGCCATCCCCCTGACTTCTACTTCCATTCATGCTTTACTTGGGATAATAGAATTCCTGTTTCTGACTGATTCACGTTGACCACCATTTTGGACAAGACAGTGTGCTTCACTTTCCTCATTGTTAGCAGTGAAACTATGATTCTTAGAGGTTTAGATTCCTGTTTATGGACTAATGACCTTTGTTTAGCATCCTATGCCTGGAATCACTCAGAATTTTTAACACTTCAGTGGAAGGATTTTAATTACAGATTGATTCTTGCTAAGTAGTTACATAGCTGTTCAATCCATGGAATGAGGTACACCTGTCATGAGTATAATTTGCTAATTAGAAGAATAGCTTGTTTCAAACAGATTTTTTTTAAACCAAGAAATTGCAGACATACAATCACACCTGCAAAAAGATTTGAATTTTAAAATTTTCTGTGCATGTGTTTAGCAGTAAATTTGGTTAAAAATAAAGTAAATTCTATAAATTCACTATGGCTTTCTTATATTAGAATGCGTTTGAGTTTCTCTTTGCGTCAGTGTTATTTCTGGTTTTAGTGTAAAACTTCAAAAGGAATTTTCAAAGTTTGGAGCTTGCATTGTTTGCTTCCTCTGAGAGAAAAGCAAAATGAGCTGATTTTTTTAGGGTTATACAAATTGTCTTTTTAAAGTTAAACAAAACTTTAACATGTACAAACCTCTAAAAGTATCTATTTAAATTTAGTATTTAAAAGAATTTCCATTTCTTAATTTGAAGTCTTTTTTAAGGTAATAAAAAGTAGAACATGAGTGTCTTTTAAAGCCTATATGGTTCTTTTATTTTTTTTCACCAAATCTCATATAAAAGACATTATTATTGCCATTAGTTGCTGCTTCAGAACATGGAATCCAGCAGAACACAATAGTTTTTTTTTTTTATTATTTTTTTTAAAATGTTTTTTTTTTTAACATTTATTTATTTTTGAGACAGAGAGAGACAGAGCATGAACAGGGGAGGGGCAGAGAGAGAGGGAGACACAGAATCTGAAACGGGCTCCAGGCTCTGAGCTGTCAGTACAGAGCCCGATGCGGGGCTTGAACTCGCGGATCGTGAGATCATGATCTGAGCCGAAGTCGGACACTTAACCGACTGAGCCACCCAGGCGCCCCAGAACACAATACTTTTTATTTGTGATTGTGTTTTAATTTTAATATTAATTTTTGATAGGGCACAGAAAGCAGGTATAAATCATAGTAAGGCAGATTATTGATCAATTATATTTAAAAGCTTTGGGATCAGTCACAGCAAAGAAGAAACTCAATTCACATACTCTACACTAGAACAAAGTATTATTCCAAATGGTCTCTTTTATCCAGTATTGAGAGCACTAAATCTGATGTACTGAATTTCTAAAACAACTTTGCAACATTTGTCTTCAGTAAAATTCAGATACTTTTCTCCAACCTTTACTTCTATTCATGCTTGAGTTGGGATAATATAATTGATGTATTTCTGATTCATTTGAACAGTAAACTATGTATTTTTCCTTGAATCTATTGTCCAGCTTGTAAAAATTACCTTAATAGCTACGTTTTTCTTACCACTGGCTATATCTTATCAATTAAGAAAGTATATAAATATCAAAATGTGGAAGTTGTTGTGAAACCCAAAGTGTGGCAAGAATTGCTGTCAAGCAGGTAGCCACATCAGAATCTAAGGGAGCAGAAAACGGTATTATTACCTTGGCGCTGATGGTTCTGCTTTTCAACCTTGTTGATGGACTCCCAGGTTCCGTTGTAGATTTCAGTACCTTGGTCTGTGTACTCCCCACATAATATTAGGGTCAGTAACCAGGGATGCTAAGTAGTTGGTTTGGATCCCAGGGAGAGGATCTGGTAAAAGCTAGGCCAGCTTGTTTCTTATTACATTCCCTGACCAACTCTTAAACTATCTTTGCTTGCCCATTCTGGGCACTTAGGATCCTGAGGGATAATTTCTGACTTAGGTCCACAATGAATCCCTCCTTTACCCTATGGTTTGTTTTCTGAACCCTGAAGATGCTACACCAAGGGGAAGAGCTGGGTAAATGGTGGTTATGGTGGTGAGAGGTAGGTTACTGGTGAGACTTACTTCTTTGCATAAGATCAAATGTAGGAAGCTATCTTTGTTTTTTAATACTATTTCCAAGAGATATGACTTATAAAATGACATTAAGTTGATGAGAAAGACAGGGATAGTAAGAATGAAGGAAATATGTGCTATGGTCTGAATATGTGTTTGCCCTCAAATTCATATATTGACATCCTAACCTCAGAGGTGATGGTATTAGGAGGTGGGGCCCATGGGATGTGATTAGTTCGTGAGGCCAAAGCCATGGTAATTGGGATTAGTGCCCTAATAAAGGAGACCTTAGAAAGCTAGTTTGTCCCTTCCACAACATGAGGACTCAGCAAAAAAGTAAGATCCATGAACCAAGAAGTGGGCCCTCACTGGACATTGCCTGTGCCATGATCTTGGACTTCCCAGTCTCTAGAACTGTGAGAAATAAATGTTTGTTGCTTATAAGACACCCACTTGCTGATATTTTTGTTACAGCATCTTGAATGGACTAAGTCCTATGGTCATTTATATGATAAACTTCTTTGGCTCTAATTCTTTCCTTTTGTGTTTATATTTTGCAAATAGTGCTGTCTTTAAAACTTTTGAGGGCAACATATATGGAGATTATTTTTTAGAAAGGAGTGGAATAGGAATATGACTTAGAAAAGTTATGACAATAAGCAAAATTCTTTCCTCCTTGGAATGACAGGTTGGCTGCTAGATGCTTGTTGCTGTTGCTGCAAAGCTAGGAAGAGAAGCTTAATTTTCTCCATTGCAGTAAGGCCAGGAAGAAGCAAGGGGTAGAAAATAGCAAGGCTATAATGTAGACAGACCTTAACACCTCCTCCTCAACATTGAATTTTTTGGATCTGTGCCCAGGATACTTGGAAACAGGGCTACTCAGATTAATAATGGTTCAATAGTCTCCAAACATAGACTCCAGCATCCCTTATGGTGCCAGCATTGATGCATCTAGTATACCTATAGTTCAGGATTTGCAAACTGTAATGTCCCCACAGGCCCAGCTAGTTAATCTAAACAAGTCAACTGTGTTGGGTGCAAGCTGTAGTCACTAGAGGCACACAAGCTCTTTCTTAATGGGGTCCTGGTGACAGCTTTTTGTTGCCAAGTGGAAATGGAGTTTTCAAGAGAAACTAGAAGTTGAGATTTTCATGGATAAAATGGACTTTTTAATGTGAAATCTAACAATTTTTAAATGTTGGCAACTGAATAAAACTTAGGAAAAAGAAAAAAATACCCATCTACCAGTCAGATTGCAGCAGTGAATTTGATACCTCAGCTCTAGGTATAGCTTGGTTGCTTATGCCAACAGTGATAGTAACCAATATTATCTTGCTGACAAGCCATTTCTGCCCTGCCTGGAGGAAGAAGGGTAATCACACATAGACACACTAACACAAACTTTGTGCTTTGGGACACACACAGGGACGGTTTTGGTTGATGTCCATACAAGGGGAAAATTGGATCAAATGTTTCTTAGATTTTTTAGTACTCAGAGTCAGTATTAGATTTTGGTATTTATATATTCTTATGCATTGAAATGTTTTTGTTAGAGTAGTATCACTTTTTTGGCATTAGAAATCTGAAACTTGAAACATGTACATATCAAGACATGTCTAGAATGAACATTGCTAATCAAGTAAGGTTTAGAAAGTATTTATACTTTCATAACCTTTGTAAGGAGAAAGAAATAGGATAACAAAGCAAAAATTTGTTTTGCAACAAAAGCGTATACAATCATATTCTACTCCAAAGACTTCCTAAACAAGTGGAATATGTGACCAGATTAAAATTTACGAGTAACTGTGCATCAGAATCTCTACCTACTATGATAAAAAGCAATGATGATAAAGTGAAACTGAAAATGCTTTTTCTTGAAACTAAATTATGCTCTCAACAAAATGTCCCCAGTAGTGCAGGTATATTGATATTAAATAATGACTTAAGGTATTGTCATTTGCTCTATATAACAACCAATAAATGTACTGACAAATTATGGCTAATTTATAAGTAGGTGCAAGTAAGGTTATTTTTTTCTTCTGGTGATTTTATATATACTTCCAAGTTATTATTCACTTCTTAAACAATCTCACATACTTTCACCTAAATGACCTATTCAAGATCAATATTCTAGTTAGCTTTCCTGAACCTTGTGTGATAGTTTTGCAAATTCTATTTCCCTTGGCACATTTTCCCATGATCTGATCCTTGAATAATTGAAATACATATAACTGTATTTTTGTCTGAACTTTGAATCTGCAGTAGTCCATTTTCTTTTTGTAATTCACACCAAATTGTGCCATTTTTTTCAATGCTATTCCTAGGTATTTTAGGTTATGAGAACATACTTACAACAGTTCTAATTCTCTTTGTAAAAATAAAATGTACACAATGAAGTATACTACAAAAAAAGATAGTAATTATCAGGGAGAGAATGCAACTTCATTTGTGAGGGGGAAAAAAAAAGGCTAAACCTTGGAACAGACAGATTCCAGATTTTCTGATTGCCACTCAGGTGTTCAGCTGAGCTGCTCTGTTCTACAACCTGTGTCTTTGAACTACAGAGCTCACAGCAGTTTTTGCCCAACCTCAGGGATGTGTGTTAACACTTGCTGAAAGAGGACAGAATGTTTGATATTTTTGAATAGATTCTAGTGGTTATGAATGTTCCATTATACTCATATAGAGGTTACAAAGTTTTGTAATTTATTTTATGCACCTGTCACATATTGTTTTGCTTAAAAAACATTGTATACAGCTGAAATAGAAAACAGGTTAAAATAAACAGGTTTTGTTAAGTAGAACATATAAGGCAACTACCACTCTGCTGTTTTCTTTTATGTGTGAAAATCTCAAAGGGTTGCCTTGAGATTTTCCGAGCAAAAAGTGGCACTGAGTAAAAACTAGCAAACTGCAAGAAATGTGATCTATCAGTGCATGAAAATGACATTAAGTTTAATAGAACTGTTTCAATAGAGACCACCTAAATAAGTCAGGCTAAGCTATCAATTATCATTAAATATTTTATATATGCAAATGAAACACATCTGAGACTAGTCTGAATGACCAATAAGGAAGCAGTCAACAGATGTTATTTAACCTTTACAGTGATACTGTAGAAGTAAACTTTTTTGTAAGTTTTTATTAAACTGCCTTCTTTGATCCAAGATCCTCAATGGCATTAGATAATCATTTATTGTTATTGGGCAGTAGGAAAGACTAGACCGTCTATAGTTCACAGAGAGTTTATGCCTAGTGGGAGAAAATCCATTTTCATTGTGACAGAATGAACATTGGGTCTGTGTAACAGATACTGAAATTACTGCATGTTGGTGGTGGTGGTCTCAGGGGAAAGGTGGGTGCCCATACTATAAAATTCAGAAGTGAATAGTGGCTGTTTTTTTTTAAATTTTTTTAATGTTTTTATTTATTTTTGAGACAGAGAGAGACAGAGCATGAGCAGGGGAGGGGCAGAGAGAGAGGGAGACACAGAATCCGAAGCAGGCTCCAGGCTCTGAGCTGTCAGCACAGAGCCTGACGCGGGGCTCGAACTCATGGACTGCGAGATCATGACCTGAGCCAAAGTCGGACGCTTAACTGACTGAGCCACCCAGGCACCCCAGTGGCTGTTTTTATAAACGAAGAAAAATACCTGTTTTTCCTGAAAGTATAGTGAAATACTCTACATAAAAAGAGCCACTTTGTGAGTATAAAAATTACTAGATCTGTGTGTGTCGAATCTATTCCTGAGATGTCATTGGTTGAGGAGATTTAGAATAAAAATTAATATTCTTCCTAATTCTGCCACATGCTCAACATGTGACCTAGGACATGGGGAAAGGCAGCAAGGATCACGAGGGAAACACCCAGAGCATTGCCAGTTATGTTGTTGCTCTTAAAGGTTGCAAGTGGTATCCCGAGGTAAGTCAGGCCAGGAGGCAGCTTTGCATTTTATTTGTGGAGTTGAGGGAAAACCAAACTCCTCTTGCTAGTTGGCTTTAGGGTCTGCTTAGGAAGCACTAACCTTATACACAAAGTGTGTACATTTTATTTTGTCATAGTTAAAATAAGGGCTTGAACTTGTAAATCTCTGAGGTCTCTTTAAGCCTTCTTTTCCATTAAACTAGGCTTCCTTCATTTCTTGGCATTGCGCCTTTCTACCTGGAGCAAACACCATTAAGCAACCTTTCTTCCTTGATCACTCATGGAGAGGCACTGACTTCTCTGGGATGTCTGTTGCTCTGTACCCTTGGTGCCATTTTCTCTTCATTGTTTCTCCTGTGGAATGTTCTTATCGGCTTGTATATGTTTAACTACTGGACTCTTTGTACATTTATTTAACATTTGCCTGCTTGTATTCCCAGGAGGAAATTCTTCCTTTAAAATATATCTGGTTTAAATTATTTCTGTAAAAGCTTGGACTGTATACATTTAAAAAGTACAAATAAAAAACGAGTATCTTCAGTTGTGAAGAAGGGATGCATGGCTGTATGGCAAGGTATTAAGTGAATTAGTATTTTAAAAATTGTAAATGAGTTGGGATTTTATGAGGGTCTTTGTAAAAGTGAAAAAGATTGTATGTTCCTTTTCATTAAAAGGCTACAGTCTTTTATTTAAGTCTTTATCTTAATACCAAGTAATACACAGTATTATAGTAGTTTCAGGTGTACAATACAGTGATTCAACAATTCCATAGAAACACCTGGTACTCTTCATGACAAATGTACTCCTTAATCTGCATCAGCTGCTTAACCCAACCTCCCATCCCTCTTCCCTCTGGTAACCATCAGTTCTCTGTAATTAAGAGTCTGTTTATTGCTTTCTTTTTCCCTTTGCTTGTTTTGTGTCGTAAATTCCACATGTGATTAAAATCATATGGTATTTATATTTTTCTAACTTATTTCACTTAGCATTGTACTCTGTAGCTCCATCCATGTTGTAGAAAATGACAAGATTTCATTCTTTTTTATAGCTGAATAGTATTCCATTATGTATATATACACCGCTTCTTTATGTCTTCATCTGTCGATGGACAGTTGAGCTGCTTCCATGATTTGGCTATTGTTGATAAGGCTTTTATAAACATAGGGTGCATGTATCCCTCTGAATTAGTTTTTTTTTATTTTGGGGGTAAATACCCACTAGTACAATTGCTGAATTGTAGAGTCGTTCTATTTTTAACTTCTTGAGAAGCTCTATGCTGTTTCCCACAGTGGCTGCACCAGTTTTTGTTTCCACCAACAGTGCATGAGGGTTCCCCTTTCTCCACATCGTCACCAACATTTGTTGTTTCTTGTGTCATTGATTTTAGACATTCTGACAGGTGTAAGTTGATGTCTTATTGTAGCTTTGATTTCCATTTCCCTGATGGTAAGTGATGATGAGTATCTTTTCATGTGTCTGCTGGCCATCTGTAAGTCTTCTTTTGAGAAATGTCTGTTCATATCTTCTGGCTATTTTTTAATTGGCTTATTTGGTTTTTGGGTGTTGAGTTGCATAAGTTCTTTGTATATTTTGGATACTAACCTTTTATCGGATATATCATTTGCAAATATCTTCTCCCATTCCGTAGGTTGCTTTTTAGTTTAGTTGATTGTTTCCTTCACTGTGCAGAAGCTTCTTATTTTGATGTAGTCCCATTAGTTCATTTTTGTTTCTGTTTCCCTTGCCTCAGGACACCTATCTGGGAAGAAGTTGCTATGGCTGATGTCAAAGAAGTAACTGCCTATGTTCTCTTCCAGGATTTTTATGATCTCAGGTCTTACAGTTAGGCCTTTAATCCATTTTGAATTTGTTTTTGTGTATTGTGTAAAATAGTACTCTAGTTTCATTCTTTTGCATGTTGCTGTCCAGTTGTCCCAAAACCATATGTTGAAGAAACATTCTTATTCCCATTAGATATTCTTCCCTGCTTTGTCGAAGATTGGTTGACAATATACGTGTTGGTCCATTTCTGAGTTTTCTATTCTGTTTCATTGATCTGTGTGTCTACTTTTGGGCCAGTATCATACTGTTTTGATTGCTATAGCTTTGTAATATAACTTGCAGTCCAGAATTGTGATGCATCCAGCTCTCCTTTTCTTCTTTAAAATTGCTTTGGCTATTGTGGTTCCATACAAATTTTAGGATTGTTAGTTCTACTTCTATGAAAAATGCTGTTGGTATTTTGATAGGGATTGCATTAAATGTGTAGATTGCTTTGGGTAATACAACATTTTAATAATATTCTTCCAATCCATGAGCATGGAATGTCTTTCCATTTCTTCGTGCCATCTTCAACTCCTTTGTCAGTGTTTTATAGTTTTCAGAGTACAAGTCTTTTATCTCTGGTTAGGTTTATTCCTATGTATCTTATTTTATTTTAATTTTTTTTAACATTTATTTATTTTTGAGACAGAGAGAGACAGAGCATGAACGGGGGAGGGGCAGAGAGAGAGGGAGACACAGAATCGGAAGCAGGCTCCAGGCTCTGAGCCATCAGCCCAGAGCCCGACGCGGGGCTCGAACTCACGGACCGCGAGATCGTGACCTGAGCCGAAGTCAGACGCTCAACTGACTGAGCCACCCAGGCGCCCCCTATGTATCTTATTTTTGATGCAATTATAAATGAGATTGTTTTCTTAACTTTTCTGCTGCTTCATTATTGGTGTGTAGAAATGCAACAGATTTCTGTACATTAATTTTTGTATCCTGAGAACTACTGAATTAATTTATCAGTTCTGGCAGTTTTTTTGGTGCAGTCTTTTGGGTTTATTATATAGGGTATTAGGTCATCTGCACATGGTGACAGTTTTACCTCTTCCTTACCAGTTTGGATACCTTTTACTTACTTGTGTTGTCTTACTGCTGTGGCTAGGACTTCCAGTACTCTGTTGAATAAAAGTGGTGGGAGTGGACGTCATTGTCTTATTTCTGACCTTGGGGAAAAACTAAGAGTTTTCCCCCATTATGGATGATGTTAGTTGTGGGTTTTTCATATATGGCCTTTATTATGTTGAAGCATGTTCTCTCTAGACTTCGTTGAGGAGTTTTATCATGAATGGATGTTGTACTTTGTCAAATTTTTTTTTGCATCTATTAAAGTGACCATATGGTTCTCGTCCTATCTCTTATTGATGTGATGTATCATGTTGATTGATTTGCAAATATTGAACCACCCTTGCAACCCAGGAATAAATCCCACTTGATCGTGGTGAATGACTTTTTAATGTATTGCTGGATTCGGTTTGCTTGTACTTTGTTGAGGATTTTTGCATCTATGTTCGTCAGGGATATTGGCCTGTAGTTCTTTTTTTGTGGTGTGTTTATCTGGTTGTGGTATCAGGGTAATGTTTGCCTCATAGAATGAATTTGGCAGTTTTCTTTCCTTTGATATTTTTTTGGAATAGTTTTAAAAGAACGCTTATTGGGGCACCTGGGTGGCACAGTCAGTTAAGCATCCGACTTTTGATCTCAGCTAAGGTCATGATCTCACGGTTTGTGCATTCAAACCCAGCACTGGGCTCTGCACTGACAGTGTGGAGCCTGCTTAGGATTCTCTCTCTCTCCCTCTCCTTCTGCCCTTCCCCTGCTCTTATGCTCTCCCTCTTTCTCTTTCAAAATAAATAAACTTACAAAAATAGGTATTAACTCCTCTTTAATTGTTTGGTAGAATTCCTCTGTGAAGCCAGCTATTCCTTGGTTTTTCTTTGTTGGGAGGTTTGCTTGTTTAAATAGGCTCTTTACCCAGCATGAGCCCAATGTGGGTCTTGGGCTCATGATCCTGAAATCAAGAACTGAGCTGAGATCGAGTTAGATGCTCAATTGACTGAGCCACCCAAGTGCCCCTGTAGGAAGTGTTTTGATTATTGATTCAATTTCATTGCTGGTTATGGGTCTGTTCGAATTTTTTCACATCTTCCTGTTTTAGTTTTCGTGGGTTATGTTTCTGGGAATTCATTCATTTCTTCTACGTAGTCCAATTTATTGGCATATAGTTTTCATACTCTCTTAAAATTGTATATCTGTGGCATTTGTTGTTATTTCTCCTCTCTCATTTATGATTTTTGAGCCTTTTTTTTCTTGATAAGTTTCCCAAACAACAACCAGCTCCTAGTTTCACTGATCTTTTCTATTATTATTATTTTTTAGTTTCTATATCTTTTATTCCTGCTCTAGTCTTTATTATTTCCTTCCTACTGCTGGTTTATGGTTTTGTTTTTCTTTTCCTAGCTCCTTTAGGTATAAGATTAGGTTATTTATTTGAGATTGTTCTTCTTGAGGTGGGCCTGTATTTGCTAGAAACTTCCTCCTTAGAACTGCTTTTGCTGTATTCCAAAGGTTTTGGACTGTTTTCTCTTCATTTTCATTTGTTTCCATGTACATTTTATTTATTCTTTTATTTCCAGGTTGATTCATTCATTGTTTAGTAGCATGTTATTTAACCTCCATGTATTTGTGGTCTTTCCAGATTTTTTCTTGTGGTTGACTTCTAGTTTCATAGTGTTGTGGTCAGAAAATATGCATAGTATGATTTTGATCTTCTTGAATTTGTTGAGGCCTCTTTTTGTGGGCTAATATGTGATCTATCAGGAGAATGTTCCATGTGCACTTGAAGAGAATGCACATTCTGCTGTTTTAGAATGGAATATTTTGAATATCTCTTGAATACACCTGTCGTAAGCCATTGTTTCCTTGTTGATTTTCTGTGTAATCTGTCTATTGATGTAAATAGAGTGTAACAGTCCCCTGCTATTATTATCAATTAGATCCTTTATGTTTGTGCTGTTTACATATTTGGGTGCTTCCATTTTCGGTGCATATATATTTAAAATTGTTATATCTTCTTGTTGGATTATCCCCTTTATTATGATATACTGTCCTTTTTTTCTCCTGTTACAGTCTTTGTTTTAAAGTCTATTTTGTCTGGTAAAAGTATCATGCTCCACCTTTCTTTTGACATCATTTGCATGATAGTTGTTTTACCATCCCCTCACTTTCAATCTGCTGGTGTCTTCATGTCTAAAATGAGTCTCTTTTAGGAGCATATAGAATGGGTCTTATGTTTTTATCCATTCTGTCACCCTATGTCTTTTGATTGGAGCATTTAGTCTGTTTATATTCAAAGTGATTATTCATAGATGTGTATTGTCATTTTATTACTTGTTTTGTGGTTGTTTCTGAAGATTTTCTTTGATCCTGGTCTATTTCATGGTTTGCTGATTATCTTTAATGATGTATTGGTATTTCTTTCTCTTTATTCTTTGCATATTTATCAGTGGTTTTTGATACATGGTTACCATTAAGTTTGTATATAACCTCTTTTGCAAATAGCAGTCTAAATTAAGTTAGACGCTGTTAAAGATGGAACCTATATTTTACTCCTCCTCACATTTTAGGTATATGTTGTTATTTTTTTACATCCTTTTATTTGGTGAGTTCTTTGACTGATTTCTACCAAAATAATCCTTTTTACTGCTTTTGTGTTTCATACCTTAATACTGTCACTTTTGGCCCCTCCTTTCTACTCAGAGTCCCCTTTAATATTCCCTATTGTGTTGGTTTAGTGGCCTTGAACACCTTTAGTTTTTGTTTGTCTGGGAAACTATGTTTTTCCTTTTATTTTGAATGATGGTCTTGCTGGATAGAGTATTCTTGACTGCAGGTTTTTCCCATTCAGCACTTTGAATATATCCTGCCACTCCCTTCTTGCTTGGGAAATTTCTGATGAAAAATCCCCTCCTAGCTTCATGGAGTTTCCCTTGTATGTTAATGCCTTTTGTTTTGCTGCTTATATATATTTTTTTCTTTATCACAATCTTTTGCCAGTTTAACTATATGTCTTGATATGGATCTGTTTTTGTTGATTTTGTTGGGGGTCCTATGTGCCTCAGGATCTAGATAACTGTTTTTTCCCCCAGATTAGGAAAGTTATCAGTTATTATTTCTTCAAATAAATTTTCTGCCCCCCTTTATCTCTCTCCTCCTCCTGGGACTGCTAATATATGAGTGTGATTATGTTTGATGGAGTCACTAGGTTCCTTCAGTCTATTTCTCATTTTGCATAATTCTTTTCTCTCTCTTTTTCACTTTGATTACCTTTCATTATTCTGTCTTCTATGACTTTGTTGCTTTGCTTCTTCAAGCCTGCTGTTCATTGCATCAAGCATGTTTCTCATCTTGTTTATTACACTCTTCATCTTTGATTGGTTCTTTTTTATCTCTGTGTTGAGTGTCTTACTGATGTCTTATACTCTTAAGTCCAGTGAGTATCCTTATAATTGCTTTAACATTTTTTCAAAATTTTATTTTAGAGAATGCTAGCAGGGTAGAGGGACAGAATAAGAGGGAGAGAGAGGAATCAAGCAGGCTCTGCACTCAGCATGGAGCCTGACACAGGGCTCAGTCCCATGACCTTGGGATCACGACCTGAGCCAAAATCAAGAGTTGGATACTCAACTGACTGAGCCACTTAAGCACCCCATGATCATTGCTTTAAATACTCCATCGGCTAAGTTACTTATGTCTGTTTTGCTTAGATCTTTTGCTGTGGTTTTATTCTGTTCTTCCATTTGGGATAAATTTCTCTGTCTTCTCATTTTGTCTAAGTCTCTGTGCCTGTTTCTCTGTGTTAGGAAAGTCAGCTACATCTCTTGTTATTGAGAGTTATGGCCTTATGAAGAAGAGGTCCTGTAGTGTCCTGCCATGTAGTATCCCCTATTTTCCAGGGCCTGGTGCTTCCAGGAGCGTCTCCAATGTGTACTGCATATGCTCTGCTGTTTCGTTCTGGACACTTTATCCTTCATGCCAGTCATCTGTAGAGCCTATTTTTGCCTGTTTTGGGCAGCATTTGGTCCCTGGCCTAAATATGGGGCATTTTAACTAGGCATGTTCTGGTCTGCTTGTAAAATGAGACCTGTCACCATGAACTCCAGAACCAAGGCTCTCTGAAACTCCTGCATCAGAAGACATAGTGTGGGCAGGAGTTTGGGTGTCTTCTGTGGAGGGGGCATGCTGTGCTGGAACTGAGGCAAACATTCCTGGGAAGAATGGTTCCACCAGAGTGCAGTGGGGTGCAGTTTGGTGGAAGCAAGTTAGATAGTGAGTGTTGATGTTGGGCTGGTTTCTGCAGATGACTCTGTTTATTCTGAGGGGAGAAGATAGAAATGGTGCTTGCCACTTCCTTCGTTCCTGAGGATTTTCTCTGAATGCTGTCTCTGTGGAGCATGCTCTGAGATAAGCAAATAACCCGCCCACAGCAGTCACCCTTTAGATCATTGTTTCCATGCTGTGTGTCTGAAGGGTGTTTGCACTGCTTTTTCTCCAAGAGCAGACCCAATACCTCCAGGATCTCCCCAAGCCAAGCCCACTGACCTTTAGAACTCCAGACTTTAAACCCTTCTGGTTGCCAGAACTCACAAATTTGAGACCTTCTTGCTTTCCAAGCCAATTGCTATGGGGAATTGTTTTTCCAAAGAGCTCCTTTGTGTGTTAGTCTGTCTCTCACCCTTTTCCATGATTGTGGCTCTCTCCTCACCACAGCTGCCATGAGCTGTTTTTCTCCCAAACTGTGTCTCCACACTTCCTACCTTCTTCAATATGGCTTCTTCTCTATTTAGTTGTGGAATTTATTCTGACAGTCCTTAGGTTGATTTTTGGGAATATGAGATGATTTGATAGTTATCAAGTTGTATTCATGGGAAGAGGTGAGCCTAGGGTCCACCTACTCGGCTGCCATGTTCCCCTCCTCTATTGTTTTATTTTTTATTTATTTTTTTACTTTTTCACTTACAAATTTTTATTTTTAGTTATTTTTATGAAAGTTATACTTGTAGTGTTAACTCTCTAAACTATGTTAAGGGTTTTACGTATGACAAATAGTTCTCTGACCCCTTCTTTTCTGATTCTTCCCTTGCCAAAGGCTATTTTTGTAACTCTTTTATGTCATTATTTATTTTAGAATTTGCCTCTGCATTTCTAAATAACATATTTGTATTATTGTTGTTCTTCCATTTTTTGGCTTCACACTACTATCACCTTTTTTCTTTTGCTTCTACCAAACACACACTTGACTATTTCCTCACCACTAATAGAGGTATATGGGGGAAGAACAAGAAGCAGAGTTTTTGATGACTATGGAAATACCATCCATACATGAGCTTTGAAATTAATGATACTCATTTTTAATTTTTTTCCTTAAATTGAAGTGAAATTAACATAGTTTTATATTAGTTTTAGGTGTATGATAGGATTCTGTGATTCCATACCTCATTCTGTGCTCATCAAGATAAGTGTAGTCTTGATCCCCTTCATCTGTTTCACTCATCTCTCCACACACTTCCCCTCTGACAACTACCAGTTTGTTCTTTGCCCTTTGGTTTGTTTCTCTCTCTCTTTCTGTCCATTTGTTTTGTTTATTAAATTTCACATATGAGTAAAATCATATGAGAGGATACTTCTCTGACTTACTTCACTTAGCATTATAACTTCTAGGTCTATCCATGTTGTTGCAAATGGCAAGATTTCATTCTTCTCTATGGCTAAGTAATATTCTGTGTGTGTGTGCGCGCACGCACACACACACACGCATGTGTATACACGCATATATACATACATGCCACATCTTTTTTTATCCATTCTTCTATGGATGGACACTTAGGTTGCTTCCATGTCTTGGCTTTTGTAAATAATGATGCAATAAACCTAGTGGTGCATATATCTTTTTGAACTAGTGTTTTTGTTTGGTTTGAGTAAATACTCAGAATTACTGAATCATATAGTAATTCTATTTTTAATATTTCAAGCAACCTCTACACTGGTTTCCAGAGTGGCTGTACCAATATTCATTCCCACCAACAGTTCCTGATGATTCTTTTTTCTTCAGATCTTTGAAAGGGCTACAACTTTTCAAAAATAATACTTTTAATGGAGAATAAGAGGTTCAGAGATTAAGAAGATACGTTTATCTGGAATCAGAAACATTGTTAAACTTTCCCCAGGCATCTCATGAATAGTCTTTTGATAACATGTTCACTGAACTCTGTTCTGTGGGAAATAATGTGCGGGGAACCAGGGTATGGATGGTGGGGGTAGTAGAAGATGGCAAGGATGAGTGAGACACTGGCCCTGGCCCCAAGGAATTTACAGTCTAGCTGGATGAATGTGGAATGGAATGAGCACATGGATGAAAGGGTTGAGCGGAGAAAGGCTTAGTAGAGAGGGTTTGGTCACTAAAAGAGCTAATGTTAATGCTCTGTATTGGAACATCGATTTGACAGTGAATTAGGGATACTTTCTTTTTTACCTCATAATCATTTTATTTACCAAATAGGACTTGAGTAGCCATTTTAAGATACAAGTTATAAGCCATACATCAAAGGAATGACTTTAGAAATTAGACTTTTCTGAATAACTAGAAATTAGTAATTTTGTACATTTAAGGGGCATATAAGTAGACATGCAGGAAATAAACTGCTTGTTATGATTTGGGGTATACAAATCTGGGGTAGAAGGCAGCTGGGAAGAATTTTGGGATGCAGCAGCTGGGAGATTGGGATACTGAAAGTAATTAAAATGTGGTGAAGAAGGTCTAAATTTTGGACTCATTTCTCCCATTTATTTGCATTTTGATCCGAACGTCCCTGATCTTTGGTTTCTTGCTTTGTTAAAAAAAAAAAAAAAAAAAAGGCTATTGATTCCCACTCTGCCTATATCACAACATTGCTTTCATATTAACTTTCACATACAGTATCTCATTTTATCTGAAAACTTGTGAAATATTATGTAGATGCAAAGAATTGTGATGAAGGAATAATAAATTTGTGTCCATTTCTTCAGATATTTTGAACTTCAATTTAGAAAAATTCATAGGTGAAAGGATATTATCTTTTAGAACTTGGTAATCTTTGGTTTCTGGTTGTGTTCTGCTTGTATAGTGAGAGCTGAGGCTGCTGAATCTGAGCCTCAAGGTTATTCTAAACCAGGAGTAGCTAGATCTGGAGATATGGCACAAGGGAGTCCCTACCCTGTGGAAAGGAGGAAAAGGCCATCATTTCCCTCCTTAGAGGAATGTGAGAAGAAGAGAGGAAGGTCAGGTAGGATAAGAAAATCAAGTGAAATCATCACTTGTCTTGAAACTAAATGTTAAGTGAGAGCAGAGAGCTGTAGAACCATTTAGAAAGAATTGGGGAAACCAGAGAATACCAGAACTAATGGTTCAGTTTCTCAAGCACTCTTCTCAGTGCCATGTGCAATGTGGTTTTGATGAATAGGGCAGCTCTTGAAGAGGGAGGGTCAAGCTCTAAGCCTATGTGTGGTCTGTAGGGGATTGAAATGTATTTGTGTGATGCCCTAGTGAGATTGGGGAAGGGCAGTGGTTAGGAGTCAGGAAGAGGCAATGGAAAGATCAGAAGTTAGCAGCAAGGAATGCCTTCATATGCTGAAAGGCCAAGGAGAACTGGTACATCAGCAAGGATTCAGGAATGAGCAGGCCTCCAGCATAGACACAAGAGGGGAGGAAACACTTCAGTGGCCAGCAGCCTTAGCTCTTCCTTGGCCACTGCCATGAGATAACATGACATGCTTGTTCTTGAAATGGAAGCAACAGGAGATGGAAGAAAACATATAAATCTTTACTCATCCCAAATTATCTTCTAAAAGAAGTAACATAAATCGGAAAAGATGGAGATTCAATTAGTGGGCAAGTTTTATATCTTAACCACCACTTATCTTACCTCCATCTAACAGGGTAGAGGTTAGGAAGAAGATAAAGCTATAACGGAAAAAAAGAAATCTAAGAAGTAGTATGAGAAAAATGTTTTCTACATACCTATATATTTTTATTGACTATATTCACAATGCTGTACTTTTTATCTCTGTGACTTATTTTATAACTGGAAATTTGTACTTCTTAATCTCCTTTATTTATTTCACCCACACTCCTCCCTTCTGGCAACCACCAGTTCTCTGTATTTGAGTCTGTTCATTTCATTTTCTTAGATTTCACATGAGTGAAATCATATGGTATTTCTCTTTTTCTGACTTATTTCACTTCACATAATACCCTTTGGTTTCATCCATGTTGTAAATGGTGACATCTCATTATTTTGTATGGTTGAGAAATATTCTATTGAATGATACACCACATCTTCTTTATCCATTCATTTATTGATGGATGCTTGGGTTGCTCCATATCTTGGCTATTATAAATAATGCTGCAATAAACAAAAGGGTGCATATGTCTTTTTGAATTAGTGTTTTATTCTTTGGGCAAATAGTAGTGGAATTACTGATCTTATGATATTTCTATTTTTACTTTTTTGAAGAATTCATCCTGTTTTCCACTGTGGTTGTGCCAATTTACCTTCCCACCAACAGTATATGACATTTCCTTTTTTTCACAACATAACCAATAGTTATTTCTTGTCTTTTTGATACTAGCCATTCTGACTAGTGTGAGGTGATATCTCTTGATGGTTTTGATTTGCATTTCCTTGATGATTAGTTATATTGAACATCTTTTCATATATCTGCCAGCCATCTGTATGCCTCCTTTGGAAAAATATCTGTTCAGGGCCTCTGTCCCTATATTAATTGGGTTGTTTGTTTCTTCTACCTACATGCGTTTCATTCACATACCGTTTATTGAAGTATTATCTGGTCAGATAATAACTTTTTTTTCTCTCACAGTTGTTGAGACTTTATTTGGTCACTCATGGTTATTTAGCTTTATTTTAAAAAGACATTTTTTAAGAGCAGTTTTTGAGGCTTATAATAAAATTGAGAGGAAGGTTCAGAAATTGTTTATATACCCCTGCTTCCATACATGCGTAGTCTCCTCCATTATCAATATCACTCACCAGTATGGTATTTAGTTTTTCTTACCAAGAATGAACCTACACTGACATATCATAATCACCCAAAGTCAATAGTTTTCCTCGACTATTTGGACAAGTGTATTATAACATATGTCCATCATTAAAATATCATACAGTGTGTTTTCACCGCTCTTCAAATCCTCTTTGCTTATTCATCTCCTTTCCCTCCAGTCATGGTAACTGTTGACCTTTTTATTGTCGCCATAGTTTTGCCTTTTCTAGAATGTCATTTGGTTGGAACCAAATGGAATCTAAAATACAAAAAATACTTTTAAATGTTTATTTAGCCTTTATTATGTTCTGGGTGCTGTTCTAAGTGCTTTATAAATGCTAATTCATTGAATTCTCACAGTAGCCCAATAAGTACTACTATGGTGTCCATTTTGGGGTAATAAAACTAAGGTACAGAGAAGTCAGTTTGGTAAAAAGGTGGTGCAGCCAGAATTCCAGCTCCAAAACTCTGGCCTCAGAATGTATGTGTCCACCTCTCCATCATGTGCTCTTTCAGTCTTCATGTTCACTCAGTCTCCTTGAGCTTCTTAGTCTCTTTACATTTAAAGCTCAGAGATAGATTAATATTAGTATTGGACAATTTTGATTTGTACATAGTGAGGAATTACTGAATGTGGTCTCAAATTCACAGCCCTGTGTTTGAGGAGGTCAGGTAATATATAATACTTCCCCAAAGGGCCAGATGTCAATTAGTAGGTGGTTGTCATAAAATTCACCTATTAAAAGTCATTTATTACAGTCTAATAAAAATTGCACATGAAGTATGTGACTTTTGAGCAGTTGTAAGTTTTTTATTTGATTTTTTTAACAAGATTTTGTTTTGGTTTTTCATTGTTTACCTAGAAGCTCTCAGGAGACACATGAAATATATTTTTTATGTTTCATAAAATTAACATGAAATGGCAACAGAAGGCTGTTTCTTGAGGGGGTTGGGGAGAAACTTTCTTGTGAAGAAAGACACATGCTGCCAAAATACAAATGTGGTAAGTTCACATGTTACCATAACTCTGATCATTTACCGATAAGAATCTCCAAGAAGTTGTAAACACAATTATTTTTATCATGCTGTATGCAAAAATATCCAATTACAAACAAGTTGAAGATGTTTTTAAGAAGCGAACCTGCAAACTTGCCTGTTTTCTTAGAGAAAAGTACTATTTTGCTTACAGATGTGAAAAATTAAAGGTTATTTGACAGCCACATAACTCTCCACTTTGGCTTTTGCCAGAGTTCTCTGAATTGTCTACTTAAGGAGAAGCTTCACTCTCTAAATCCCTTCTCTTTCTGGCGAGGAACCATGGTTTATTGTTTCCTTATCAGGCTGTGTGGATGAATGAACCATACAGACCACTGAGGCAGTCCAATCTTGAAGAAACATTTCTTTCTCTATAATGCTGGTATCCTATACACAGCCTAATAATGATAATTATACTATAGACTAACAGTAGGTAGATAGGACTGAGAATATAATTTTTCCCTTTAACTATGCTCCCAAGTATCGAAACAGAAGTTAAGTAGTCATTTAACAAAGGTTAGATAATCCACTTTAAACTGTATTTAAAGTGACAAAATAATATATTTAGTCTTTTTCAGATGTATGATTATAGTAGAAAAACCAGGCAGTTCTAATAAGATCAGAACTATTCGTGGTTAAATACCTTATTTTTGCAAATGGGAGAGATTTCCTGATAAATGAGTAACAGATTATCCTTTGTTTAAGCAAATCTAAGACAGATGACCTAGTGGACAGAGAGTTGCACTTCACGGAGAGCAAGCACCGTAGGATGATATAATTGCTGCACTTTGTATCTCTTCTGAGTGAGGACATAACAGAGGCTCTATAAACTCATTAATGAAACGACCGTGTCAGAACGCCTGTGATGCCCACCTCCCAGCAGGGCCTTACAGACCAGTGCTTGAGTGCACATCACTTGGAAGAATACGCCATTAAATGGAATCTACTCTTTGAAGCTAATTCCTTTTTATCCCCCTCATTTTCTAAAGCATTAAAAGGTTAAAATACTTGATTCAAATGATAATTTAGAGTGTCGTTTCATGCATAAATCCTCATGTAGGGTCTGCAGGTCCTCTGATGAGGACAAGACGCTGGTCTTGTCAATATGATTAGGTCCAGAGGGAAAATAAGGTAGGTAACCTATAATACTAGGCATACCTTTTCCTCCCTCCTTCCTTCCTTTCCTTCTTTGTTTCTTCACAGCTATTTCCTGAGCCCTATGGTGTTCCTGGAAGCATTCTAGTGACTGGGGATTCAGCAGTTTAACAAGGCCATGTCCTTGTTTGAAGTTTATGCCTTGTGAAGGCCATGAGTATGGACCTTCATAAAGACAAAGAACTGGGATGAGTCAAGAGGCAGACAGCATGAATCCAGCTGGGAGGAGCAGGGACTATTTGGTACATGGACAGTTTGAGTTAAACCAAGGGGATGCGGGACCATCTTGTCAAAGGATGGGGGGCACAAAGTGCAATAGTCCTAAAAAGCTAGGTTGGAAACATGTTGTTGAATTGAATAGGCAGTGAGCACCCATGGAAGAATTTGGGCCAGAGTCATAAAACGAAAACGCTTTAGGAAGGTTATTATGGCAATAGTTACTAAGATAGGTTGAAGTGAGGAAATCAAGTACAGGGTGGCCACATAAAAGATTATTGAAATATTGGAGATGATTGGTCATCAGACCTGACCTTGTAGAGGCAGAGTGAATATAAAGATAAAAAGCTAGAGTCTATGTTGTGAAGTCTTGAAAAATTTAAAAATTACTTCTTGATACCTATGTTATGGGTAGTATTGTTGTCCAACACATATTAAATCAATATTCTACATTTCTTTATAACCCAGTTTTGACTCTGCAGGTATCTGTAGCACTTCCAATAACCGCTTTTTATCACAGTTGTTATCCCTAGAATCATACTTGTGAATGAATAAATCCTTCTTTGCAGACTTTGTGCTGCAGCTTTGCTCTATGTTTTGGAAAAACATTATACATTCAAGTTTCTACCATTTCCAGACCTAATTAACCTTTATTATTGAATTACTCACTGTTTTGTACTTTTTCCTATCTTCTCTGCAATGGAAACTGTGGCCGTGAGCTCATTCCTGTGGCATGAGGGAAAATAAGCTCTTAGAAGTGTATAGAGATTTTCCTGCGGAAGGTGAGAGTTAGCAAGCCTGGTGGGGTGGACAAGTAGGCAGGGCTGCAAGAACACCAGACATCTCAGTGCTCTTTAGGCATTTTCCAGTTTCCTAGAGAGACGTGGATGCAAGAAGACTTACCGGTTTCGTACAGGGGCAGTTCTTGCCCTGCTTTTTTCTGGTTGTCTTTCATTGTGTTATTCTTTCTTCCCTCCTGCATGGCTTTTCTCTCTCCATTCCTCCTCCTTTCCTTCCCTCCTCCCTCTTTCCCCACCTCCTGTCCTCCCTTCTTTACTGTGCAAGTGTATTGTATTGATCTTAGACATGAAAATAAATGCTCTGGTCCAAATAGAACAATAGACAAATGTAATAAAGCTTAGGTAGCAGCGACAAATGTGACAGTGCACACTGACCCCTCTCTGTGCTTTCTTTTGGTTTGCTTTTCTTAAGGGACATTGGACTGATAATCTAATTATCTTTGGATTCATAGAGATCTGTATTATATGTTTGAATAGATAAACTATGAGCTGTTTTATTTACTCTTACAGTGGACCACAAACCTCTTTTGATCGTGGACCCACTTTGGGGAAAAATATTTAGAGCATGAGTACTCAATAAATGCATGTGTTTGTATTACATTATTACATTATTTAATAATGCATATGTTAATAATGTCATACCTAATATTTTAATACTGTAACAAAATATTTGAAATAAAAGCCAGTAATTTAAAATAATATTTAATAAAATTGTGCACTACTTATGTTAGGTAACATCACAAGGCAAACTATACCCTTAAAGTTAGGTTTATAGTCAGCAATAGTGGATATAAATCCATATTTCAAATAGTCTTTTTGAAGCTTGCCAAAAAAATTGACCCTACGTCATCTCAGAAGTTGCTTTTATCCCAAAATGTGGCTGGCAGGCTCATCACAGGGAGAAGAGAAATGACAACACTGTCTTTCAACTGCTGTTCGCTTCTACTGACTTTGTGGTATCTCCTTTCAACTGTAGTTTCTTTGCAATAATCTTCTAAGCCGTTGTTCTTTTTTGCATTAAATGGTTTAGTTAAAAGTTGATAATAAAATTTGTAAATCCACTTCCTTGAGCACTTATGCGCTATAGTCTACTGAAGTCTCCTGAGAGCTAATGAATGAGTGTGGGTTCCTCTGTCACCCACTCTGGTTCTTCCATCCAAATATTGCCAATACTGGGCCCCTGGGTGGCTCAGTCAGTTAAGCATCAGACTGTTGATTTCAGCTCAGGTCACAATCTCATGGTTCATGAGATAGCGCAGAGCCCCATGTGCAGCACTGACAGCACGAGCCTCCTTGGGATTCTCTCTCTCCTGTCTCTCTGCCCCTGCTCCACTCTTTCTCAAAATAAACTTAAAGAAAAAAGCAAAAAACCCCACAAATATTATCAATACTGTGGCACACATGACCAACCAAAAGAGACCAAACAAGGGCATTAATGTCAACCTAAGTTTAAATATTAATAAAGCTTTATTTCTCTCTCATTTTATATAAATGGTGAATATGAAAGTTTTAATAATAATTTTCATGTGTCATGTGGTTTGTCTTGCTCATCTTTGAAGGCTTCTACTTGGAAAACCAGCAAAACCATCTTCAACCCCACCTTACTTTCTTGCATATAGTTCCACTACATGCACATGCTAATTTGCTGGTTCTAAATGTATTTCATACATTGGTAGACATTTTCTAAATGGCTTAGTCTCCCAGGATTCTATTTCATTTTATAATATAATGAGATTAGTTTTCTAGATTTATAGAACACACACACACACACACACACACACACACACACACCTTTGCTGGTGTTCCAATTATCAGTCTACAATAGGTGGTATTCAATTTCTACTTTCTGGAAGCTGCCTTTTTGATGTTGATGAATTTCCTGAATATCTCTTTATAGTATAAAGACCACCAGCACATATTTTTAATATATTTTTAACCTAGGTTAATGTTGGTATATTATGAGTTAGCATATTTTCATTTCTTTCCAAATGAAAGAATTTTGGTTTGTACCTATGAAAATAAATTAGGTAAAATATAGGGATTCTAGTGTCAGAGGCTCATAAAAATAAATACGTACAATTATCTTTGATTCATCATTGTTTAACAGAAGTGGGTATAATGGAAACATTTATAGATTTAGATTTCCTATGTTCAACTTTGTAATCAAAGGAGGAAGAAAATTTGGAATGGAAATATTGCACTGACCTAGATTTTCAGAAGGACACGAACCTGGTCTAAATAGGAGTTCAGAAATTTAATTTATGAGATAAATGTACATATTAATTCATCCAGAATGCAGATGTTCATTTGCTTGAACATATTATCAAGAGTTTGAAAAAATCCTGAAATCTAAGTAGGTAGATGGGTTGAACATTTAGTGCCTGGAATATGCTTTGTGACTTTTGGTGAAAAACAGTAAGTTAAGTTTTAGAGTTCTTAACTCTGTTATTTCTTGTAACTGAAAAAAAAATTTACTCATCAAGGATTTATTTTCCCACTTTCAAAGTCAAAATGATAATTCTCACAGTTATGGGAGAAAATCCCATATTCTCCTGACTGTTGTTTTGGTATTTAGAAAGAGTATATGTTTATAAACAGGCAGCTGTCTTCAAACAAAAATAAAGTCGCAAACTTAAGTAACCGTTTTATCAAGCATTTGATTTCATATGCAATATATATTTAAGATTTTTGAACAAAGAAAAATTTTATGTAAAATTAAAGAACCACAAATAAATACCCTACATTCAGTATTTAACTTCAGTATGAAAAAGTTTTTAGACTAAAGTTTTTGAACTAACGCATCACAGCCTCTTGATTATTCTGCTTTGGTGCTAAAGGTGTTTTAGACTATCTTCCTCTCCATTAGGCAAAGATTATTGAATGGTCTGTTACAAAGAATGAACATTTTTAACAGCTTTTCCTTAAATTAACATGACAGTTACTACAGTGCAATGTTGTTAATCTTTTCCTAAAAGCTAATGTTGCTGTTTGGTTGTTTACTAATAAATCAAAGAAAACATATCTTGTCATTTTAACTCAGCTGTAGATGGATGAATCACCAATGTTTGTGGAGATAGAAGATACTCTAGGAAAAGAGATGATCAATTGCTTTTTAAAAAAAAAAAGTATATACACAGACATACACTGCCATAAGTACTTTACCTAATGTAGATGAAATTAGAAGAAATCATATGTATAAAAACACTTTATAAACTATAAAGTAACAGCATACATGTTGTTTCATGAATCTGCCTGTCTTTGCATTTATTTATTATTTGACCCACTTCTTTGTTGCTTTCTTGGAAGTGGAAAGAGAATACTTCTTGGTAGTTCTGCAATTTTGTATTTAGTGTCTTTCTAATCACATTTCAGGCTCTTGTGTCCATTCCCTCTGGAGATCTGTTTATTTAAAATTTTGGTAGAGGCGTGTGTTCAGTTTCCCGAAGTTTTCTTTGATCTCAGGTTTGAAAACATTTATTCTGCTTGGGCTGATAATTTGATATTGCAGACTACTAGGAAATAAGATAATATGTGTCTTTAGTCTAATGACTTTATTTTGCTTATTTCTGTATTCCCTCTTAGTAGTTTTGCACCAATAGATGGTGAACAAATATTTAATGAGTGAGTGAGTGAAATAAAGAAAAAAAAATAGGTGATTTTGGAGGGTTGAGTTATGAAATGTCACCAAATATCTAAACTGGATTTCCTTTGGCAGCAACACCTGAGTTCTTGATTGTGGGTGATGACAGCACTAAAGATATAGTATCTTCATCATATCAGCTGAACTGTGTGCCAAGTTTTGCTTTGGTTTTAGTACTTCAGATATTTTTCACTACACACACACACACACACACACACACACACACACACACACACATACATACATAAATCTGAAAGGCTAGTTAAAACAGGCAAACTTTTCCAGAGGTCATATGTAGTTCTGTTTCTTCTGAAAAAGGAACTGATCTTTGAATCAGTCTTACAGAGTTATTAGCTGATAAAGTTTTGGCCAGCTAATTACATAATACACTGGTGCCTTCCCAAGTTATTAAGTTTTTAGAATCATGTTCAAAACTGCATTTATTGGGTTTCATGAAATGTTAATATTAGTTATGAACTATTCAAAATCCCCAGAAATTTTAGTATTTCTCTGGTGTTAAAGAATCAAGAAGATTTAAAAGGAAACATATTGAACAGAATGAAATATCCCAAATTAAATATTTTCATCACTTTAAAGTATGCTGTCATCAACGTTAATTTATGACAAGTCTTTTGATACGCTCAGGTAATTGACAACATTTGGTTGTAAGACCAAGGTTTTTTGCATTTTTTTGTGTGTGTTTTTTCTTGTTAGCAGAACTGTATAAACCAGTTTAAGAAATAACACTGTGTTGATAATGCGGAGTAGATGATCTAAGTTTATCAGTAAGAAAGTCACAACAGTTAGGAATATTTGAGAGGTTTTAAAAAATGTTTGAAAATGTCTTGCTTTCAGCTGCAAAGCCTTAGGTAATCCAGGTCCGCCAGCAAGCATTCGATCTTGTCCCTCCCTTGCCCTGACTCGGGAATCTCTACAGCGTAGTGGGAAGGTTGAATGGTGAAGCTTCTTTTTAGACCCCAGAAGATCCATTCCCTATGTCAACGAAGCACTATTTCCCCCCTCCTTTAGAAATATATAGTCTAATTTAAGTTTCGGAGAGTTAAGGAGCAGACTTTGTTAGTAGGAAACTTGTCATGTCATGCTACAGAAATGCTGCAGTGGGTAAGAGGAGGGACAGTGGGAACATGAGTTGTTGGTAGTTAGCGGTAGGAAGAAAGCAGTTTTAACATGATCTCAGGAGCCACTAGCAGTACCAATTTAGGCCAAGTAATTGATTTGGCACCACCAAAAGAGAACATCTCAAGGCAAAGTCCTTTCATTTTCCTCATGTTCTTGACCCTCTCTCTCCTTTTCTGATTTCTGCTGTTTTTTTGGTTTCTCACCTTCTCAATGTAGCCAAATATTTGTGAAGGTCTAAAGGTTTTATATGACACATCCATTATTTCCTTTCCTTTAGTCAAACACCCCTCATTCAGTCTTTCCTTCTGGTGATTCCCTATATTCCAAACGTCTAGCCTCTATAATGCTGCTATACCAATCTCTTAAACCTCAGACTGCATTGATGTCCCACCCTTGATGACAGAACAAGGAAAAAAACTGGACCAAGTTCTATTTGACCTGACATTCGAGGCCCTCCATGATTGTTTGATCAAAATCCTGACCTCATTTGTTTCCTATTTCTTTTTCATGCCAATTGAGTTGGAATGCTCACCATTGTCCAAACAATCCTAACACTCTCATTTTGTTTGGGGGATTTCTTTGCTCTTTGTCATCTTGCTATTTGTTTGAAATGCTATACATTCTTCAGGATCTATTTCAAATGTCTTTTCCTCCATGGTGCTAATCTGACTGCTTTGGCCTAAATGAGCAATCTTTTCCTCTTTTAAATGTCTATGACCCGATTCTTATGGCATTTATAGGTGTACATTTTTTTACTTTTGGGTCATTTTTATCCACAAATGTGTCTCAATATTATTCAACATATATCAAGTAAATAAACAAATGGATGGTATTTCTATGGATGAATTTCTTTGTGAGATCATTGTAAAGTGGCAGACAAAACAGTAATTATTTTGCTTAAATTTTCATAATTTCCAAGGCCGTAGGAACATCAATCAATAGAAAAGGACTTTTACACATAGCACATAGTATCAGGAAAATCACCTGGGACAATTGAAGGTCTTGCCTTGCTCATTTCAAAGTTTCACAGGTCCTTCTAAGACTGAGGAATTGAAAACTGTGGTGATTTTTATGTTTTATGGACACTGAATCCCTACATTTAAAATGTTCATCTATTTTTTTTAAGTTTAGTTATATGTTTTGAAAGAGACAACATGAGCAGAGGGGGGACAGAGAACCCCATGAAGGCTCTGCACTGTCAGCACAGAGCCCAACACAGGGCTCTAATCTATGAACCGTGACATCATGACCTGAGCCCAGTTCAAGAATCCAACGCTTTAACCAACTGAGCCACCCAGATGCCCCTAAAACACTGATCTTTTATATTAGATCTGACCTAGTTTAGGTATTCTGTTTTGGATATTTCATTGTGAATTTTGTCCAAACGTCCTTTTTTCCCTAAGTGGGCCATGAAGCATTTTGGGCTTTAATTGTTTATGAAAAATTTGATTCTAAAAAGGATTTCAAGAGGTAGGAAGTGAAAGTGGCACTTGAGGCTGACAAAATGGTTTGGGTGAAAGTAGACAAGGTGAAAAATAATAGGGAAGTTAAAGTTTTGTTTGCTTGCCACAGATAAAGTGGCAAAAATATAGGAATTCAAGACCAGGATATTGAGACTCTCACCTTAACAAGCTTAGACCTATGGCTGTCTGAGATGCTTAGAAGGTTTACCTTCTGGGAGATGAATTAAGAAATCCAGAATTTTTACATACATGCATGGAGGGGGGATGGTGAGGGGTGGGACTCTCTATAGTCTGTCTAAATGAAAAAGTGGAGATGAGGCAACAAAATAAAAGTCTGTTGTGCCAGACTAGGGGAGAGGCGCTAAACTGGATCATCAGGAGGGCTGAATGTTTTAAGTTGTGGCAGAGGAAGACTGAGAGGTTTGTGGTCCTCAGAGAGGTGGCTCATCTCTCTGATGTTTCTAGCACAGATGATAGGAAGGATGGGCAGAGCTGAATCGCTAAACAAAGAAGCGTGGGAAGCTGGGAATCTACAAGGATGAATTCAGTTTTGGCCCATTGCATCTGACGTATTGTGGGCATTCCTGTGTTGAGAATTGGAAATTCAGATAGGGAATTCAGGAGAGATAAGGGGTGTTAATAGTGCAGATTTAAGTCATGATCTAGATCTGATCATTGAAACCCAGTGGAAAGTTAAAGCAGCAATGAAAAGAAAAAATAAAAATAAAAGATAAAAGCAGCCAGACAGAGGATTTATAAAAGAAGGGTTGAACAAAAACCCTATAAGAATAGGTAAAGGAGGGGCACCTGGGTGGCTCAGTTGGTTGAATATCCGACTTCAGCTCCGGTGATGATCTCACTGTTGGTGAGTTCAAGCCCCACACCAGGCTTTGCCCTGCCAGCATGAAGCCTGCTTTGGATTTTCTGTCTCACTCTCTCTCTCTGCTCCTCCTGTGCATTCTCCTTCTCTCAAAAATAAACCAACATTAAAAAATAAATACGTAAAGGAAAATGGATGCAAAGAGTGATGGAGACTGAGCTGAAGGACACAGTGTCCACAGAAGGGGTGAGTCAGTGCGTTTTCCTCAGGAACTAGGTGAGAAGCCCATGTACAGCACACCTGGCTAGGGAATTGAAGCCCACAGAGCAGCAAAGAAAGTCTGTACAAAGCAGTATGGAGACTGAAAAAGCAGTGTTTGGTTTGTGCAGTGATGACGACCAGGTAGGAAACTGAGTGAACGGTTGCCTTTGCTTCATGTGGTTGAGAGCCAGGCTTCCGTGTGGTGGTGGTGGGTCAGGAGGCATTTATGCCTTGCTTTTGCCTGTGAGTGATTCCTTGTTAAGCATTCAACTTGTTTTCATCTATTTGAAAACTGTTGTTAAATGGTCTCCTTCAGCTGTTTTATTTGTTTTTAGACAAAAAGGAGTCACTTTTTGTTGTTGTTGTTTAACCTCATCAAGCATAGCCTTGAAAACTTTTAACAGTTCTTTTGGTGGCTCTTTAAAGAATTGCCTCAAACCTTCTGTACCTCATTTTACATGCGAGCCCATTTTACATTAGAGTACCTGATTAGCTGAAGAAGATTATGAGGCTGTTTTTCCTTGACCTGCCACTGTTGAAAAATTCCCAGTATGCTTCCTGCTTTAAAGCCTGAAGCGTTGAATGGCAGGCTCACATTTGGTGTTCGACTCACTTTTTCCCCCTACCTTTGCTCCCATCATTATACCTTTCACGGGTTCTCTAAGTGCACATTAAGCATGGAAAATTGTTTCCAATGGATCCTGAAAATGAGTTTAGTCTTAATCAACTTAATAGTTGTTTTTAATGTGGCCTAGTATTACCTAAATGTGTACCTATAAAACCATCCAATTTAGAGATGGATTAGTCATCGAACTGGTCAAGTTAATAAAAACACGATTATGGCTAACTTGGTTGCTTCTTCTTATTCAGACCTTCCATATATGGGCTTATGAATCATAAAAGAAAAAGCCATGTAAGCTTGAATTCCAACTTTTTAAACTCAGCCATTTAGAACAGCTTATTCTTTCCTCAAGTGTGTGTGTGTGTGTGTGTGTGTGTGTGTGTGTGTGTGTGTATTTTGCCACCTGTACTCCAGGGTTCTAGAGCACTTCTTGTACATTCTCTCATTATTTTCTTTCTATATCCAGAACTGCATTTCCTTCTGTGTATGCCATCTTCTCCCCTTCATTATGAACTCCTTCAGAGACTAAGTCAGTGTGTCAGCTTCTCTGTGGTCTCGGTAGCATTCAGCCTTGTGCTTTGCTCCAGGAATATACTTAATAAAGAATTGTTAAAAGAATCAATCCAAATGACATAATAACAGGGTAAAGGTAGGTACTGTCTCTATTTTGTACATCTGATTTAGATTTTTTACTTCCTTGGGGAAACAATGTTTCTGCTATCTTTTTTTCTTGCATCTTTTATATGACCTTGCCCATGGTAGGTTCAATTATTCATGAAGCTGTGTAGCTGCTACATGTGAGGCACTGTGCTAGACATTGGGATATACAAACTGAAAAGATGTATCACTCCAGAGTTGGTGAAAGGAGAGGGGCCCACATGTTTTCTGAGGAGATGTTTGGGTCTAAAGGAAGCTCAAGGTTTATAAGACATGTGGTGTAGGTACAGTAATAAAATACCAAGATGTTAGGGATCTTGAAAGACAGCTTTAGTATAGACCTTAATTCTATACACAAAAATATTTAATTCCTTCCTTATTTTCTAAACATTCCATGTGTATTTATTTCCAATGTAATATCTTTGCACATAAAGTCTATTGTAGAGACTAGGATGTGTGATTATCCCAATATCTACTCTTTCTTTGCTTCTTAGCATCAGACTCTTAGCTGGTCACATGGCCATCTGAAAGTGTGTTTGCCATCCACCTGTATTAAGGTTGCGCTGTCCATGTGACCAGTTTCTGACCATTAAGATACCATATAAGTGGAGGTAGTTTAGGAGACTTCTGGGAAGGCTGATTAAAGGGAGCCATCTTACCTGAGAGTGACCAGTTTTCGACCCTTTGGTCTTTGTTTTTTTCATTCTGGCTTGTAACACTTGTGTGGTGGCTGGACCTTCAGCAACCATCTTGGACATGAGGTGATCTTGATAATACAATCCATACTCTAGAGTGATGGAAGAGAAAAATAGGAGTCTGGGTTCCTGATGTTGCTGCCTTACCTGATGCCAATTTTCAGAGTTTTTACACGAAAGAGAAAGTAACTTCTATCAGTATAAACTTCACTGATTTTAGAGTTTTTTGTGAATGTACCCAAATCTGGTCCTCATTAGTACAAGGGCCATTTAAAACCTTTTTTATTAATCTCCTTCGGAATGTAGAAACATACTATAGATATAACAGGTCCTCTTAGGCATACTTAATTTCTTGACACATAAAGCTAACTGAGTAAAGATGTTATGACCCCAAGATTATTGACAAAGTCTATGGAAAAAGCACTTGAAATAAAATGTAATTTCCTAGTTTTTCAATTAAGCAAGACCTTGTGAGGGAGGGCTATATATGTAGTAAAGAATGGATCTCATTTTGAATCCTTTTCCTACTGTGTGACTATGGACAAGCCCTCTTCTGTGGGAAGAGGGTTGCATCTACTATCCGGCTGGTGTGAATATTAAGTAATTAAATGAGGTAACATAAGAAGCGACATATGTTAGTTCTTATTTTCCCCCTTGCCTTTCTAAGAATAAGAAATTGGAAAATTATGAAATAAGCCAGGCTGATTAAGATAATTAGAAGAAGCATTTCTCTTAGGCATTTCTACTGAGATTGCCCCTGGTACTGGTGTTGTATTTATTGTTGAAAGTTAGAGTTTTGAACCCTCAAATGGTCTTACTTGCCTTACTTGCCTTATGCTGATATAGATATAGATATAATACAAATATAGGTATATATCATCTCTGCTGTACAATAGGAAAAGTTGGTTTTGAAAATTATTACTAAATAAATAGATATGCTTTAGTTATGATGGCATAGAGACACTGATCATTTTCCTTTTTTTCCTTTGCATAGAATTCAACATGATTCTACATCAACACTGTAAGATTCTTCCCAATGTACTGTCATATTGATTACTAAGCTGTTTCCTTAACCAGCTTCCTCATCTGAGTCCATATGGAATTGTCAATAGCATAGTTGTTTTATTGGCATTAGCTTTTAAGTAATATGGATTATGTTCTTGTGAAATGTTAATTTTTATTATACATTATTCCAGTTTTGTGATTTTTTTTTAACTCAAACATAAACAATGGCTTATTAGATGTATTTCTAGAAGTGTTCAGAAGTATACTTCTTTTAAAGTTTTAAAATCCTATGGTTATCAATATATAACAGGTGGCAGTAGAGAAAAGAGCTATCCTGAATTTATTATTTTCATCATATATTTAATATTTGGAAATTAGCTTTTATATCAAAAGAAAATAGAACAGAGTCTGGTGTGGATTAGAAAAATAAAGGATGATAAGGAAAATTCACATATGGGTTTCAGAAGAGATCTTCATTAATCATTAGCAACTGTTATAAATATTTTAGATTTTTATTAAAAATCTGATGCCAAACATTTTATAATTTGCATGTTGGAGTGAGTTAGTGGTGCTCAGGAACATTTTTATAAAATAAATTCAGAGTCAGCCGGAATTTGCTCCATGGTCTTTGCTACCCTGGTACTCCTGCATCAACCAGGATGCTGGCACATGGTAGGCAACCGATAAATATAAAGAATGAGTGATTATGAAGAAAACAGGATGTCAGCGGGTAAAATGCATACGTGCCTATGAAAGGCTAGCTCTGACCACATTTATTCCCTGTTATTGAACTGGGATTCAGCATGGCCAATTTGATTATAACCACCTCTAAGAATAAACGCAGGCTGTCGCTTGATTTATTAAGTCACAGTTTTTGTGCCAGTTGTGAAGGTGACTATGATGGTCGGAATGACGTCCACCTAATGCTATGCTCTGGCCATTCCATTTGGAGGGAATCAAACTCCAGATAGTTTATATAAGTAAAATTAGTAAAATATATGTACTTTATCGAGGTAGAAGGCAACAGTAATATTTAAATTATAAATATGAATTCAATTGGTTTTTAATGAAGGGCTGGATATTTTAAAGGAAAGATTTAAATGGAGGAAATTGGCAGGAAAATAGTTTGAGTGAAAATTTTCAAAAGTCTTATCTCAGCATTACCTTCATTTTTTAGATCCGATTTTCAGATGTTTAATTGCACTTAAACTTAAAGTTGGGGTAAATGCAGGAGACTAAACATACCACAAAGAAATTGCTAGACATTCTTTTCAAAGTCTGCAGTGGCTTCTCTCTCCTTTCTATATTTACCCTTCAACAGTAATAATAAAATAAGTTGGAGGAATTGAACCATGTAATCACTCCTCCATGGCCCCATTTAAGCAACCCTGTCATCTAGGCCTGTCTCCGGCCTAGAAGCAGGCTGGGTACATCTTCAGGCTGCCAGGCCACCAGGTGGGACACTGAGGTGGCAAGGCCACCAGGGGTGACAATCAAATCCAACACATAAAATCTGCAGCTGGGAACCCACACACATCCTCTGGAGTTTCTGTGTTTTTTTAACATGTGGAGACGAGACTTCATCTCCTTGGTTTTGATTTTATTTCCCTCTCTTTGTACTCCCGTCATCTAGCTCTGCCTGTTCATTTCCTTTGCGTCTGTGCTAGTTTTGCTTTGCTTCTTTCCCCATCATCTGCCTGATCCATACTGCTTAGTAGTGAGGGATGCATCATTACTGCCTTAAAGAGAGGACCCACCACTTGCCTCTGTGGGCTCTTGAGGACACTGCCCACAGCCTGGGTTTTCAGGGAAAAAAAAAAAAGTAAACCTGTTGCAATAGACAAATAATTGCACTGATCCCTTCCTCAGGCTAGCCTGCTCCTGTGCAACTGCCCCTTGAATAAGGAGAGGCTGGGCCAGACCAGCTCGGTAGAGGCATCAGTAGTGGCTGCTGCAGGGAAGTGGCTTTGGGACGGTGAGCGCAGTGCTTGTGAAGCAGTACAAGGTGAGGAACCAGGCAGAGCCCAGGGAGAGACGCTGAGGGGACATGGCTCACAGCAGTCATTGCGTATGGGGGAGCTGCCGCCTGGAGCTGTCCCAGCTCAAGGGAAGGAAAGCCATCAGTGCGGTGTATTTACTTACTCTCCTCTCTCCCCCACCCCGCCCTTCCCCCAAGCCCCGGGGCAGCTTCTCCTCCAGCTCCTGGGCTCCTGGGCTCCTGGAAATCTCCACTGAATCTCTTCACTGGGCTGAATATTTTGTTCTGTCTGTGGTCTAACAAAGGTGGTGCCAACCAATCGCCCAGCCCCAAATTCCTCAAGCCAGGCCTATTTGGTTTCATTTGTCATTGCATGCTGTGGTTTGTTTTAGTTATGTAGATTCTGACATTTTAGCTGAAAACGGAGGGTGGTGGTGGAGGGAGAGACAGAGAAAGAGCGGAGGGTGGGAGGGAGAGGAAAGGATGGGCAGGGGAAGGGGAGAGAGAGAGAGAGAGAGAGAGGCAGAAGGAGAGTGAGATCTTAATGTCAGAGAAATAACAAGCAAGGAACACATTTTATATTTATTTCCTCATTAAAACTAAGTGCATATAAGTGTGTCTATAATCCTTTTAAAAGCGGTTCTTAAACATTTCAGTTCTTCTTGAAGCTTCCTTTTTTCCCCTAAAAGAAGGAAATTCATTTATTCCATTGATAAAAAGATAACATGATTTGAACAGATAGCTGTTGAGAAAATAACTTCATATTTTTTCAAAGGGGGCAAAAACAGTCAGGAAAACTAAAGAGGTACAACTTTTGGTCGTTAGCATTAAATTCTCTATTTTGTCAATGAGTCCAATTCTGAGCCTGATTCTAGAATTCTTGTCAGAGAGAAACTACCACTTCCTCTCGTTCAATACAAAAACCGTTAGTTTGTTACTCAAAATACTAATGTCATGGCTGCCCTGACATATTTGTCATTCTGAACAATGCTTTAAAGCCCTCTTTTTTCTTAAGGATCTATTATAGATCTTTTATAGAAAGCTCTCACTGCCACTGTCGTAGGTCCTTCTTCCCTTTGGCTTCTTGGGGATGCAAATGCTATCGTTTATAATTCTTTTGTTTGGTTCTGAATATGGTTGGGATATAAGTTTGTGTGTGTGACAAAAGAGCTATTCATTCCCAATGAAAACTTGACCAGATGGGATGAAGTTGACAAATTCTGAGATCCTCTCCCCCTTTCCCTATAATCCGCCTATGGAAATGGAATGGTTTTAAAGACATGAATCATCCACTAGGACTTTTCCTCAGTGGATAGTCTCTATATAGTCTTTATATAGTCTTTATAGTCTTTATAGACTTTATAGTCTATATAGTCTTTATATAGTATAAAAACATTGCAAACCCATTGTTGACTATAATCACAAGCCTGTGAGGAGCATGGCCACAAGTAGAAAATTTAAATACACAATATACATTATACTTAGGATTCTACTAAAAAAAAAAAACAAAAAAAAACAAACCTCAGACTGGGCAAAATGATGAAAAAGGAAAATACAGTGTATTTTGGGTAATAAAGATGAGAACAATATCCTGCCATGCAAGGGCATCCAGGGATGCCACTCATAACCACCATTATTCTGCTTGTAGCCAAAAGCAGCAACTGCTGTGATGACTGACATAGGACCAAGAATGTTCTAGAATTTCTCAGGATTCTTAACCAAGAGACAGAATCAAGGACATCTTTCTTCTCCAAGAGACTAAGAATTTGCCATGCTTCACATCTCTTGTGATCTCGGTCACCACTTGCCAGTCTCAATTCTGCCATCATTCTGGGTCCTACCTTGATACTGCTGTGTCCATCCCCAAACTCTTCTGGTTTATCTACTGAACACTCCCTTGTATGCCCAGTGACTTTTCATATTCCTTAACCTTTACTCTGAAGAGAACTCCATCTGCTTGCCTGTTAACTGAAAACTGTTGTCCCTCCAGAAGACCTCTGCAGGGTCTGCAGCCTTTGTGAGCTTGTCCTCAGGGTCACTAGAAGGGGCAGTGTCCTTCTCTGTCTTAGTTGCTTTTATTCATCTTTTGATTGACATCACTCCTACACAACCTATTGCTACTCAGAAGTTCATGTCTTCATGCTGCCATGCCATATTCTTCCCATCTCCTCTCACAAATCTACCAACTTTGAGATTTTCCCCTTATTCGCCCAAGTTTTATGTCTTACTCCAACATTTGACCATCTTGTTGGGCTATTGCAACATCCATGGGGTGGCCATGACACCTTCTTCTTACTATTTCTTCCTCATGGCTCCCCAGTAAAGAAGAGACCAGTTCCTGGACTCTCGGATTCTTGAAAGTGTGACCCCCTATGACTTTCCCTCCTTAGTCATTGCTCCCATCTTTGTATCATGGACTTCATCACGAAATCCATAGCACCTCCTAAATAGTGATTTTAAACATTTTACTCTAATACCACTCTCTCCTCCTCATTTGCCCACCTACTTACTCTACAGCAATTCTACATCCTCTTTGAGACTTCCTATATATTATCCCTATCAATATCTCTGTTTATTAGACCTACTTCTGTCTTTTTCCATGATCCAGCATTTTCATAACTCTCTTGACATGTTCTAAACCCCTCGTCCATCTCTTAATGCACTACATTCATCTGGAAAATATCCAGGCTTCTATAAACCCACTCCTTGGATTTCTTTGTGCCTGAATATGAACAGCAAAATGATGAAGGAAAAAAATCATGCAACTGGGACAACTTTACTCTAAACTCATGATCAAAAACGTTTTCCCCAACCCTGGTCTCTTAGCCACATCCCAAGATGACTTTTTTATACTTTATTCTTAACCTTTCTCTACCTCCAGATGTTCAGATGCTTCCTTATCCCCATTCCTTTTATGAAAGGAAACAACTTATTAGAGTGTCCCATCCTCATAACAGTAAATTTATAAATGTTATAGCTCCATCTACCTTCTTTCCCTCTGTTAAAATGGAGGAAGTGTACCTCTACTTTTCAAGGACAGATAAATTTTTCCACTTGTCTCCTAGGACATGCCCCCTTCCTTTTCAAATACTTACCTTCTTCAGTTATTCCCCCATTTCTCTCCCACATCAACCATTTTTCCTTCTAAAGCGGATTATTCCTACTAGTATTCAAACTTGTTCTAGTATTTGTCTTCCTGACAAATCCTGCCTCCTCCAATCCCACTTAAAGCAAACCATCAAAGATGGTTTAGATAAACTTCCCAGAGATTCTATGCCAGCTGTCTCCCTTTCCCTAACTCATTACTTTTTTAGTTGAACATGGCTTTTGCTTCTACCACTCAACTTAAAACTGATGTTGTCAAGGGCACAGTAACTTTTGTGTTGTCAAGTGCATCAAAAAAAAAAAAAAAAAAAGGATAATTTCTGTCTTCATACTACTTAACCTTGTAGCAGAATTCAACAGAGCTGACTACTCTCCCCGTATCAAAAACTTCCTTAGTTTCACTGACACTTCAGTCTATGGGTCTTGCTTTCATTTCACTGGTGTCTTCTTTTCACTTCCTTGGTCAACTGATGAGTAAATGTTTGGAGTTCCGCTGGGTTTGCTGTCTTCTCTCTTTACATGCTTTTGGGAAGCTCATCACTTTCATAAATTTAAATACCATCCTAATGCACATACCTCCTAAATTTTTGTCTTCAGCCCAGATTCTCCTTAACTCCAGACTCCTGTATCTTACCTGCATCCCCTTGGATACTTTGCAGACATCTCAAACCATATACATATACATTCCAAACTGATCTTCTGATCTTAACCCAGCCACCCTCTCCAATACGTCTTCTGATTTTCCTCTTTTGAGCTTGATTTTGCTTTACTTCACTTCCAACTCGAAACCATCAGCAAGGCTTGTTGATTTTACTTTCAAGTTATGTTCTTGAATCCTTCTGCTTCTATCTATGTCTCCACCACTACCCTGCTAGTCCAAACACGATCACCTCTCACCTGATCCCTGGACAACAAAAGCGGCCAACTTGCTTTTTTGCTTCTTCTACTCTATTTTGTACTTATCAGGCAGAGTGATCTTTAAAAAAAAAAGACAATAAGATTTTGTAGCTTTACTATTTAAAACCCCTTAATATTTTTCTATTCCTCTGAAATGGAATCCAGACTCCTTATGGCCACTGATATCCTACATGATCTGGCTTCTACTACCTCTAGATTTTCATCTCTGTATGCTCTTTTCCTTGGTCACTAGCTTTTACCCACTTTGACTGCCTTCAGAGCCTATGATTCTCCTTATTCTTTTACCAAGACTGCATGATCTTTTCCTACTTTTTCCTTACCAACCCCAGTTCCTCAGAACTGACCCCTCATTGTCCAGGTCTTGGTTTATATGTCAACCCCTCAGAGAACTCTTGCCTCACTCACTATTTAACACAGACCCACCCTTGTTAATTGTCAACACATCCTGGTTGTTTGTTTCTTCATGGGAATTATAATTTATGCTTATTTACTTTTGTTTTTCATTTATATATCGAATTAATCATATCTGCCACTAAATTGTAGGTGCCATGAGTTCAGCCAAGTTTGTCTCTGTTGCTTACTGCTGAGCTTCCAGTGCTCAGCACAGTTCCTGGTAGATAGTTGATAAATGAACTCTGTACCAAATTTATCTTGAAACAAGTGGGGTTCCCCCCCCCTTATATTTCCTCTCTCCACTATATTACACTATATTAAGTAAAAAAAATTTTTCCTTTTCTAAAAACATATATACTAAAAAGAGATTCTATACATTTTTATTTGGATAATAGTAATTCCTAATTATACATGCTTACATAATATAGTATAATCATGTCATACTTTCAATTTTAAAGTCTCAAAACTATTTAGCAATCATAATTAATGAAAAAGCAAATGTGGGGACACTGGGTCATTAAAAAAATAATTTTACATATAGATTCAAGTTTCCTTTCTTGATTCCTGCTCTGATATACATCAAGTTTCTGATTCAAGATGTCTGGTTAACTGCTTGACCTAGTGATCCTCATTTAGTAGACGATGTGCTGACAGTTGAAAAAAATGTACATTAAAAAAGTCAAGTTCCATAATTAAAGATTTATGAAATACTTATATTGATAGCTATAAAATGAAAAACAAAAATCATAGTTATGGGGGGAAAACAGAATAAAAATAGTAATCAAATAACTGTACTCCTTTTACCTGACATTTACTGAAAACTCACTGTATTCCAGAAAGTTTTCTGGACTCTGGGACAGTAAAGCTGTATGTGATATGGTCTTTGATTTCTTTGTAGTGGGGAGACATATACAGCAACATGTAAATGTAATACAATTTATAAGTGTTTTCATACTTAACGAAAGAAGTTACTAACACTGCCTCACCTCGAGAGGTCCAGCAAAGACTCCACAGATGAGACTTTTGCACCACTGCTTAACAAGGAGTAGAAGAGGGGTGCCTGGGCGGCCCAGTCTGTTAAGCGTCAGACTTTTGATTTTGGCTCAGGTCATGATCTCAAGGTTTGTGAGTTAAAGCCCACACTTTCGGCGTGGAGTGTGCTTGGAATCGATTCTCTCTCCCTCTTTCTCTACCGCTCCTCTGCTTATGCACTCTCTCAAAATAAATAAGCTTAAAAAAAAGGAGTAGAGGAAGCCAGGCAGAGGAGGTGAAAAGAAAGAGGAAGGCATTCTCAGAAGAGGAGAGAGGCATGAAGATGGGAAAAAGTATGGCATGTTATAAGAATGATCACTAGGGTGGGAACAGAGGGTACAGGGAGTGGGGTGGCAAGGAATAGGATGCATAGTCTAGCTGCACTGATGTTTCTGTTAAAAAAAAAAAAAAAGAAAGGTGAGGCCTTTAGTATGCTCCATCAGTAACTGAGAAGGCTGTGAGACCTGAAAACTTCATCCTGTGCATTACATTTTAGGTTAATATCATGATTTAAAAGTTCATAGTCTTGATAACGTTATTCTAAAACTAAGTAATCAGACTGAACATTTCCTGCCATTTTTCTTTAAGAACAGAGGTCATTAAATCCATTCAAACATGGTGGTCTTTTATCTATATATTTCTGCATCTTTAGATGATTTAGGGCCTAAGTTTTAAGCTATCAATTTCAGGATCATTTAAAGATTAAATTGAAAAAGTTTGGCTCATTAGAGCTCCTGCCCATGACTTGTCTTTTACATATGTAGAGTGGGTGGTCATCTGTGTTAGATGATGGGAAGATTCCAGGAAAGCCTTCTTGCTCAAAATTTTTTGCAGCCCGTATGAGTCACAGTGATAGACATGACGTATTAGAAATTCCTCAGGGTTAAAATATTGTCTCCAAAACCCAGCTTCTTTATCTTTTTATTTTTAAGGTGCAAACGGGTTTCTAACTGTCATATTCCAAGGACATTCTTAAATTGTCATCTCGCTTGACTTCTGCCAAATTTGAGACTCTGAGTACATGTTTTTCTTGAGCTTTTTTCAGTTTTTGTGTTCTCTAGTTAGTCTTGGGTTCTCTAACCCCTCAAACTCCTGCTTAGAAAGATATAAGCCAGGGCTTAGAAAATAGATTTTATTTAATCCCACTCATTTATGTCTGTTGCCTCACTGCAGCCTTCTTCTTGCCTGGTTGTCCCCAAGACAGAAGTTGATCTATTTGCCTTTTCCCAGGGTATCAACCTTCCCTCCTCTGCTTGGGTAAAAGAGGGCTTTCCTCCCAGCTGAATGGGTTGGTGATTTGGATCTGAGGTTCAAGTTCTCCATCTTCCAAGTTTCAACCAATCCTTTTGTTTTTGTTTGTAGTGCTCATTTCCGTTTCCAAAAGTACTTGGTTGATCTTCTTCATGGCCTTTCCAGGTTGTAATAATGTGGGTCCATTTTTCCCTCCCTGGCTTCCCTTCCTTTGACACTTAAATCCTTTTCAGCTTTGTTAAGTCAACAACCATTTGCACTTCTGTCTTTCATCATGTAGCTAGTATCATCTGTTATCATTGCCTCTTCCATTCTTTTGATCTTCTGAAATTAGAGCAGTTCTCTGCCTTTTAGTAGGGTTTGGGAAAGTAAGATAAATGTCTGGGTTTTGGCTGCCATGTTCAATTGGAGATCTTCAGGACTGTTATTCTATGATACAAATATCCTATTTATGTATTGTTTAAGACTCTCCATGGTCCTGCCTACATACACAGTGAAATCTGAACTACTATTGAATGTTTTTCAAAGTACTTCATGCTCTGGCCCTTATCAGTCTGTCTTCCAGGAATGTTCTTTACCTCGTTCACTTTTGGTCCTTGTCTAAGAGTCAGTTGAGGTGTAACGGCCTCCTAATCTTTCCTGGTTGAGTAGTACAGAGAAGTAGGACCCACAGTGAATAAACTTACATGCACATTGGGAAAGAAGGAAAGACTTTGGAAACCTCTTGATCTATTAAATAGTGTAAGCAAGAAGCAATGCAGCACATACAAAAGAGGATTTCAGCAGAGAAGGGAAGCTCAAGGTGATCACCAGAACCCCTAAGTGGCTCTCGGATCAGATACAACAGACATACTAGGGGACAAGAGAAACAACTGGCATAAAACAGAGGTCTTAATTAAAAGCCTGTTCACCTATAAGGCCGTATAAGCTGAGTCCTCATTCTTCCTCTCCCTTCCTTTAATTCTACCCTCCTTTCCCTTTCTCTGTCCCCACTTTCTTCCTCCAGCCAATCTCTCTCTATTCCTCTTCCTTAAACTCCTCTCACTCTGTTCCCAACTGATTGAATTATTGGTCCTAAGTATTTACTACTTTGTCATGATATCATATATCACTTTGGTTTTGGTCTACTGGTGGCTGCAATATAGTTCCTCATCCCTTGAATTTAGACTTTGCCATGTGACTTGCCTTGGCCACTGACATGTTAGAGATACAATACGAAAGGCTTGAACTTTGCTTTTGCATTTGGGCTTCCTTTCTTGTTCTTCCTGCACAGCCATAGAATAACATTCTCTGAATACCCACTGCCTTCTCATTCTGGCTTCCAGAATGAGGCCTGTGGGGCAGAGCCATTCAAGCCAACCCATAGGCCCGCTTCTTGAAGCAGAGCTGCCCAGCCACCAATAGACACAAGGTCAAGAAAAAACTTACATTGCTAAATGCCACTAAATTGTTGTGGTATCTTTAGTGCAGAAAGAGGTGGCTAATACAGAAACTGATACCAAGAAATAGGGTGCTGCCATGAAAATGTTGAAATATATGGAATTCGTTTTTGGTCAGGGTGGTGGGATTATGGGGAGACTTTCACACAAGGTTTGAAAAGTAGCAACCTGTGTTTTGTAGTGGTAAAGAAGTTTGGTGAAACTACTGCCTGTGGTTTGAAGACAATGTATCAAATTGGGGTGAGGAGATTTTAGAGGGAATGTTCAACCTATGAACTGGCTGCTGCCAGCTGAATTTGATAAAATACAAGAAAGGAGTAAGCACTTGGAAAAGGACTGGTCAATTTACATGCAGAATTTAGAAGGAATATAAATAATCCAGAAATTACAGGTTTAAAATATAAAACCGTTTCTTACCAAATCAGTTATAACACAATCTCAGGTTAAAGACTAAATCCAGGGTACCATCAGACACAGCAGTAAGACCTAATGAAACCAAGGGTGTCGCTGAAATACCCCTTAAGATACTCAAAAGGATTAGGGTGATTTCTAGTAGATCTCTCCTTGAATAAAAAGGGTCCTAGAAAGCTCAAGGGAATGATTTTACAAATATCTGACTCATCCCAAGTGTCCATAGGTAGACCACATGACTTTTAAAAAATTATAGGTGTGGCTTTTGGTACATGGAGATGATGGGAGTCAAATACATAAAAAACCCACAAAGGTTTTAAGAAAGTTATAGCGGTGGGGTAAGTCAGTGGCTCAGTCAGTTAAGCATTGGACTTCAGCTCAGGTCATGATCTCATGGTTCATGAGCTCAAGCCTCACATTGGGCTCTCTGCTGTCAGTCATAACCCACTTCAGATCCTCTGTGTTCCTCTCTTTCTGCCCCTCTCCTGCTCTCTCTCAGAAATAAAAAATAAACATTGAAAAAAAAAGAAAAAGTTGTAGTAGCAGAGTTGTTACCAGCCTGGAGGAAAACAAGACTGTCTATTAGAGATGTAAAATGACCTCAGGACCTCCAACTTTCTCTAGGCAAGGGGGGTAAAAAAAAAAAAAATACACACACACACACACACACACACACACACATATATTTGTACATATATTTAGTGTTAAGATTTCTCCCTAAGTGCTGGTTTCATTGCTCCCCATTAATTTTGATATTTTATATTTTAATTTAGTTAAAGATATTTTATAATTTTTATCTTTTATTGACCCATGGATTGTATAGAAATATGTTCCATATAGCTGATGATTTTCTAGGTATTTTTATGTTACTGATTTTTTATTTAATCCTATTGGAGAAAGAGAACATATTTAGTATAAATTGAAAAATTCAAATTTACTGAAGTTTTTTTATGCTTATAATATGGCTTACCTCAACAAATGTTTCACACGCACTTGAGAAGAAATGTATCTAAGTCAGTTAAGGTCAAGTTGGTAATTATGTTGTTCCATCTTTAGCATCCAAATAATGATTTTCTATCTACATGCTCTTTCCATTATCAAGAAAGGAGTGTTAAAATCTATGACTATAACTGCCTTGTCTATTTTTTTTTCAGTTGCATCAGTTTTTGCTTCAAATATTTGGAAGCTCTGATATTAGTTGCATGATTGTTACGTTATTTTGATAAAATAAATTCTTTACCTTTATGGATTGAGCTTATTTATCTCTGGTGGTATTCATTACTCAGAAATATATTTGTCCAATTAAGTTATACATTCCAGTCTTCTTTTGATTAGTGTTCATATAGTATATTTTCACCTGTGTTTTTACTTTTAACTCCTGTGTCTTTATATATAAAGTGTATTTCTTGAGGACACATGAGTGGTTCAGTCAGTTAAGTGTCTGACTCTTGATTTTGGCTCAGGTCATGATCTCATGGTTCATGAGACAGAGCTCTGTGCTGAGTGTGGATCCTGCTTAAGATTCTCTCTCTCTCTCTCTCTCTCTCTCTCTCTCTCTCTCACACACACACTCTCTCTCTCTCTCTCTCTCTCACTCTCACTCTCACTCTCACTCTCCCTCTCCCCCATGTGTGCATGCTCTCTTTCTCTCTCTCTCTCTCAAAAAAAAGCGTATTTCTTCTAGGCAGTGTATAATTAGCTTTTCTTTTATTCTCTTCCCATTTTTTTCAGGATATATTTGATATATAACATTGTATTAGTTTAAGGTGTACAACATAATGATGTGATATTTGTATATATTGTGAAATGGTTTCCCCAGTAAGTTTCGTTAGCATCCATCATTTAATATACTTAAATTTTTTTTCTTGGAGTGAGAACTTTTAAGATCTACTCTCTTAGCAACTTTCAAATATACAATACAGTATTATTAACTACAGTCACCATGCTGGACAGTACATCCCCAGGATGTCCTTGTACCTTTTGACCACATTGACCCATGTCCCCCACCTTCCACACTGTGCCTCTGGCACCTACTGTTCTGTTTCTGGCACCAATCTATTCTGTTTCTGTGAGGTTCTGTTCTTCTATTCTTTTAGATTCCACATATAAGTCAGATCATACAGTATGTGAGTGTGTGTGTGTGTGTGTGTGTGTGTGTGTGTGTGTGTGTGTGTGTTGAGAGTAGGCAGCAGAAGCAATGAGGTTTAACAGTAAAGAACAACAGCCTTTGGAAATAGACTCCTGGGTTGAGTTCTGCCTTTACTTCTTAGCAGGTATTATTAGTATTACTGGCTATGAATTTACTAGCCTTGGCTAACTTAAATAATTGCTTTCTGCCTTATTTACTATAAAATTAGGATATTAAAAATAAGGATTAATCATCTTCATATTCTGTTTTTGTTTTAATTGAGAAATAAATTATTTAGTATGTGTAAGGCACTTGAAAAGTTTCCGGGAACCTGGTAAATGCTCCATATATTTACTTACTATTATTATGGAAAGCTACTTAGGTCGCCAGTCATCCTGTAGAATAATAGTGAATAATGTAATTTTTTTTTGAAAAGCAGAGTCTCAAGAGAAAAGTAAATGATAAAGTATATATGTCAAATTTGTTTTTCAAAAATAGATTATTTGAAAACAGAACAAAATATTTCAATGGAGATTTCTGGGTGGCATTTTTGTTTTTGTTTTGTATTTTCTGCTGAAGTTTTTATAATCAGAAAAATCATTTTAATTAAATTGGGCACACGCACAGCTCAGATGTCTAGCTCCTTAGGCCAAATTAATTGCTCCCTCTTTGGTCCTCCTATAGGATCTGATAGGAAATTGTGTTCTAATGACTTGTTTACAATTATGTCTCCACCACTAGACTCTGAGCTACTTGAATGTAGGAAAAAAGTTTTATTTCATACTATATCATTGGTGTCTGACCTACAACAGACGTGTTACATATTAAAGTCACCTTTAATAAGGTAAAACTCGAATCCTTGGTAGCAGTGACTTTTAATCGGTGGTAGAGGTAATACTGTTTGTGTTATTTAAAGGGCATACTCTGTGTTAAGATATAATTTTATATTTGGAAAATGGAGAAGATTATCAATCAAAAAAGGCCAAGTTTAGCAAGTCGTCAGTTGTTGGTGATGGACTGATGTGTCCTCGGTGGGGTGTGTGGTAGGCCACCCTGGAAGGGTGATGGAATTGGGGGTTTGGGAGATGCAGTATGTGTGGATGTGTGTGAGCATGCACAGCATCGATATTTGGGAAAAGGAGGCCTGACTTTGAAAACTACTGCTCTTAGATCTACCTTTGGAGCGAGAATCTCTAGTTGGGAAAAGGGCAAACCCGAGTCTCCTGAGTTCTTTGGGTCTCTTACCCAGACTCCTCTCTATCCTGCTCTCCAGAAAGGCCTGCTCTTTCCCAGCAGGTTACAGCCCAAACAGAGTCAAAATCCTTTCATTTGGAGCTGAGCCATCTCATGACTACCAGGTGGTTTTATTTAAATTCTTGGAGATACAAAAAAGTACATAGGAGCAGCATATAGAACACATAAATTACTTGCAAAATATAGTCTCCTTAGCCTTTCACAGCTAACTGGCTCCACCTCAATTCCACATGAGATTTTAGGAATGGAATAAAGCCTATTGGAGAACCCCATTCACTCAGTATCCCATCCTTATCCAGTTTTGCCCTTCGGATTCAAGCTGTATCTCCAGACTTGTTCTCTGGCCTGAGAGACAGTCTTCTCCCTACCAACGGACACCAGGAGAGGCCTTACCCTTAGGGGCTTACTGTGAACTTACTTTGGCACATGTTCAATAGTAGAATCAAGATGATGAGTGCAGGGTTTCAAAGTAAGGATTGGAGTGGTTGTCTGTAACTGTAGTATTGTGATTCTGTAAAGGAGAGCAACCACATTCTTTGATTCATGATCTGAATATTCATGTTCCCAAGAAAATATTTTTGAGGTACTAGCTGATGTGCTTTTGTTCCTGGTATTTCTTTCTACTACTTAACCCTGTCTAGAAAGACACTTTATCTTTATTGCCTCTGAATGCAGAGAGAGAAGAGGGGGGTAACTTTTGATTTTAATTTTGAAAACTTAGGCACTACTGAGCCAGAGTAAAAATTGAATATAGACAGTATCAGGTGGAATCCCTTTCTACCTGCCCAGGTGAGGCCTGGGGAAGAAATGGGACACCAGATTCTTTGTACCGAGAAGGACACAAAAACATAAGTGTGCATATGTAACCTCCACTTCTCAGATTTTTCTGTAATGCAATGTGGTACCTTAGACAAAATTTCAAGGCTCGGGGCAGATGAAGGTGCTATTTCCTGAAGCTCAGAGCCCAAAAGGTACCATGTCCAGAATGAGAAGGACATTGCCCAAAGTTCGAGGGTGACATGTTCATAGGTAAGAGAGCACAAGGTGTGAACAGGTTTTGCAGTTGAGAATGAAAAGCCCCAAATAATTTTTCCCTCTCTGCCTTTGAATCATTTAAATCTCACACTTGTGTTTTGTGATCATAGCTGATTATGGGTAGAAACAGAAGCTGTAACTTAATGTAGAATAAAATTTCTTTTATGATTTGAAAAGTGCATTTGATACAAAGGACAACAGGCAAAATAAAGAAGTAAATGGGAAGTTAAAATTTTTTGGAGATATTTTCTTCACTTAGAAATAGTAGTCATATAATTAGCCCAGTACACAAGCACCCCATAATTAATGCTATTAACCAAAATTTAAGTTTCAAAATATCTAGGAAATGATATACTTGTAAAAAAAAAATTGAACCCATTTAAAGTAAAGTTTTGCCCTCTTCTTTCATCTTGGATATTCTTCCAGTTGTCATGTCCATGTTTTCTGATTCAAAAAGGTAAGAGATTGAGGGGCACTGGGGTGGCTCAGTCAGTTGAGTATCTCACTCTTGGTTTTGGCCCAGGTCACGATCTCAAGGTTCATGGGTTTGAGCCCCATTATCAGGCTTCGTGCTTGGCAGAGCAGAGCCTCCTTAGGATCTTCTCTCTCCCTCTCTTTCTGCCCCTTCTCCACTGGCACACACGCACTCTCTGTGGCTCAAGATAAACTTAAAAAAAAAAAAAAGATATTGAGGTGTTTCAAATCTCTAGATTTCTTTTGCTCTGATAAACTGACTTACACGTAGCTTGTTGTTACTGTGATCCAGTGTCACATAATATTCACACTAACGAAATACAGATGTGTCACTTTGATGAAATATATAACCAATCTCAACACTAAATAAAAGTTCCAAGTATAGTTACAGAAATAGATAATAGCATGGGTATATGAATAATCAGTGTTTTTATGGTTAAAACGAAGTCAGCATTTTCATAATGAGTCCCTATTTCAAAAATTATAACTTGACCAAAGGATTTTATGCTAAGATTATAGTGGTTTTTGAACTATCCACCAGAGCAATTTTTTTTTTCAAAGTGACTTTTCCCAGACAGATTTGACATTTGTTCGTATTCGACAGACAAGTATAGGAGGACCAGTTTCCTCATTGCACCTTTACTTCAGATGTCCCAATGGCCACTGCAACATGCTTGCATACAAACAGAGGGACAAGCAACAAAAGGCTACCAGGTTCCTGCATGAGTGTCTTCTGGGCGAAACAACTTCCCAGTTAGGAGACTCTTGATTGGGCTCCAAAAATAGCATATTTCCTTTGTTGCTAGATTCCTCTTATGTAGCCTTTCTAAAGCGACTTCCTAGTTCTTTGTTTCACAACCATACATTCCAAGAGTCTTTGCCCACTCACATCCTCTCAAGTGAATATGTCACCTCCTTAAAACTGGAAGGCCCTTTCTATTACTGCCATTCTTTTTGTTTGTTTTTAACATGTAAGTTCTTACCTTATTCTTGCTTTTGAAGACAGGAGCTAAGTGAATTTCCCCAACTTTAAATTCATAGTGACCTAGTTCAGTACCTTAGATCCTCATATACACCCAGATTTAGTACCTCCTAGGCTCCTGGTTTCCATCAGTTGACATGGTACATCTTCCTCTACTCTTCCTGTTGCTCTTCTCTTCCTCATTCTCTTCATCCTCTTAGAGTATCAACTGATTTTATTACAAAACTCAACGCATTTCTTTATCATTTACTTTTCTAAACAACACAATCATGAGAATAAAACACACCCCAGAACCACTAGCCCTTGCAGGATAGGAAGCAGACCTGGACAGAAAGCCCACAAATGCTTTTCCTTCTACCTAATGTCTGTACTTCCTCATGCATTTTAAAATCCCCTATGCTGTTCCCTCTTACTGGAGAAAGGAAACTGAAGCTATAATTCATGGACAAGAGGGTCACAATAGTTTAAACAACTCATCATCATCATCGTTGTTTTTATTGTTTTGTATTTGTTTTGCTCCCATGTCTTCAGTGTTCTTCTAACACTTGGTTCAGATCATGGCTATAGCACTTGGTCATTTACAGAACTCTTTGCCATGGGAAATTTTTGAAGAAAGTGTCTGTCTGACCTAATTATGTGCCTTTCCACCGGCCTACTTCATCTATAAACCAGACTTCTAATATAAAGCAGGATCCCTTGACTCTGACCTAATCCGGGCACTGCTTGGACTCTCTTAGTTGGCTCTGATTGAATTGTTGCTACATGAGATTCAGCTTGAGCTCACTGATCTAATGTCTATCTGACCACAGAAGGTCTCTGTAGTTCCCACTGTGTACCTCCTTCTCTTCCTTAAGGGGGAATTAGACAGGGAGTAAGACTCATTCTTCTTCGTATGCCTAAGGACATAACAAGTGCTCATTAAATATTTCCTGCATGAGTGAGATAATCCACTAATCAATGAATTGTGACTTGTTTGTCCATTCTTCTGGTAATTAATACAATATGTAGTTAGAATAAGGGAATGTCTCTTTGGCCATAGGGCAGAAAAAAATGGAAATTAAATACATGATTCTATCTGTATTAGCTCCATTCACCAACCAAATGAACTCACCATGTACAGACTGTTCTGCAGAAGGTGTTAATTCACAATGATTCAAATTAACATTAATATTTGCAGACATTGCCTTTCATTTATCTTAGCTCATTTACTTTATCATAAAATAAAGCTGAGTTAAATATTAACTATATGCAGAAGAAATTTTAGATGGTTATGTTGTATAGCAAGCCTTATAAGGCATTAATCTTCATTACTGAGGTGACATTTGATAATTCCCTTAGGAATATACCACTTCAGCTACAAGATTCCTCAAGGGAAAAGAAGAGTGCCTTGAGATATAAGCATCTTGCATGTTATCCAAATAAAGGATTGCTTTTGATAAATGTGAGGATGGAGTCCAGGAAAAATGAGAAATGTGTATGTAATAGATTGACTTGATCACCCCAACTTCTTATATCTACCAGTAGCCATGTTCTCTGGTACCACTCTCCCACACTTATCTTAGACTTGGCCACATAACTTTCTTTGGTCAATTAGATAAAGTTTGACAAAGAAGAGGCTTGAAAAGTTCTCCTGCATTTCCATTTATTCACTTGGACTCTTGCCAGAGTCCAAGTCTAGTGTGTTCTCCCTCTTAGAAGAACACACCCAGACTAGCAAACTGGAGGGATTGGACAGGGTGGAAAAGATTATAGGTGTCCTAGCTGAGGCCTCCGGGTCCATCCAGCTGCTGACTGGGCACAGGAGTGAGCCCAGCCTGGGTCAGTTGAATTTAGCCCTGAGCAGCCGAACTGCTCTGCAGAGCGATAATTTCATAAGAAATAATTAATGGTTGTTATAAGCCACCAACTCTAAGGATTGTTTGTTACATAGTGTTATTGTGGCAATAGGCAATCGATTCAGTGGCTGGTTTTCCTAGAAGCTTATGTGAAGTCTCCAATTCATTAAAAAGTACATAATTTAGATTAAATTAAAGTTTTTAGTAATTTCAAGTAGAGAGGAGACACACAAATAAGAAATTGAACTGGAAATTAAATTTGTCTTGGGAAGGAGTAAAAAAGAAGTGGGGAAAATGAGATAACTTTCAGAGTCAGTATGTTGTCTTAGTAAAACACGGGCTCCAGAGGCAAAATGTGTGGGTTAGAATTTTGGTTCCAACAGTTTACTAGCTGTGTGACGTTGGTCAGATTACTTAATCTCTCTAACATGTATTTTCCTCATCTGTAAAAATTGGAGTACCTACTGATAGCTGTGGTTATTAAAATTATTTGAGATATATGTAAAATACTTAGAACAGCTTTGAGACCTAATAAGCAGCTATTATATAACAGGTGAGTTATAAAATGAGTAACATAAAATTATTAATATGTGGCAAGTCTTAGGATGCAATCAATCTAGGACTTCAAACAGGAGATTTTATTTTTTAGCCATTGCTTGTTTCTGGATATATTTAAAGGCCTGTATCAGTTGCAAAATTATTAAACAATGGAGGAGTAGGTGGGGAATAGGGAACGACAAACCCAAATTCAAATTATGTGATGATAGGCAAGTCATGGAACCTCCCTGGAATTCAACTTATTTATCAGTAAGTGAGGGTGTTGTTGAGCAAGGTGATCTCTGAAGAACCGTACACTTGGAAAATTCATAACCTCTAAGCCTATAGTAGAAAAGTACAAAAACATAAACTGATCTCCTGTCAAAACCTTGACCAAGAGATTTTTTTCTTAACATTAATAGTTTTAAATGGTAAGAAAGAATAGCAGTAACAACCTTTTAAGTAATGCTCCGCTGTTGTATAAAAGACAAAGACTATCATCTGTATTGGTAATGTTTCCTGAGGACCTACTAGATACTGTGGTAGATGCTAAGGACTAACCGATAAAAGCACATTTCCATACAGTACCTAAGGTGTGGTGAGAAGACAAAGACTGTGGAAACCAGGACAAAGACCAACAAGGAAGTTGGGGAGAGGAAAAAAATATTCTTTAAAAACAAAAACAAAAACTCTTATATTTTGTTCTTTATAAATGGTTGGTCTTGTTGACTGATAAGAGATAAAGTCCAGATTTCTTGTGTTTATAGCCACTAGAACATTGACCTCCCCCCCCCCCCCCATGACCAACACAGTTCTTACTGGTTTTAGTATTTTTCCTTAAGGGTATAAAAATGGAAAATCTTATCTTTAAGCAAAAACTGCTTATCGATCAACAAATTAAAACTAAAGCAATGTGTATTCACTAAGTTATTGCCACCCCTCCACAGCCAGCATTCTGTATTCAGCCTTACCATGCTGGGGGCCAGACTTGGCCAGTCACATTTCAGTCTGGCCAGAGGCCCCCTGGATCACTCGGCCAATAGAAGGCTCTAGGGGAAACTAGCGAGCCTGAACTTCTTTTTCCTCTTTAGTCCTTGTGCACTTCCTGTGGGCTTCCTTATCAGTTTGTGGTTGCTGTGATAGTCACTTGAGCAACCTGTAAATCCAGTTTGCGGTTTTCCCAACATTTTGAGGACCAGCTTCCTGATGCCCCAATGCAGATACCAGCCCCAGCTGAGCTGGACCCCTCACAGAAGTCTGGCTTTCATTCAGCCTCACTGTACCCTTCCTCTAAGATTCTGTTGTAATAATCTCAACCTTTTCTTTTGTATCCCCTAGTCCCTGGTTTGGTAGCTGTTTCCTGCAGTTGCTATTTTTGAGATACTTTAGGGACCTATTTTTACTTTTTCAGTTACCTAGTTAAGAATTTTACACCTAGTAATTATCAATCTTTATGTTAAATTATACCCATGCAAAAACTGGTATGGTTTCTGTCTCTTGACTGAAACTGGAAGCAAAGTAAGGATCCTAACTGTAAATATATATACTTATATATGGGTATATATAAGTAATATATGTACTTATGTGTGTGTGTGTATATATATTTATATATATATATATATATTTATACACACCCATATATATATATACACACATACACATACATATATATACATATATACATGTATATACACACACATATATATATTTAAAATTTTTTTAAATTGAAATACAACTTACATACAGTTAGTTTGTGTCTTAGTTCAAGCTGCTATAACAGAATATCATAAATTAGTTGCCTTATAAACAACAGAAATCTATTTCTCACAATTCTGCAGTCTGAGAAGTTTAAGATCAGGATGCTGGCAAAGAGTGTCTCATGAAAGTCCACTTTCTGGTTCATAGATGGCCATTTTTTCTCATGTCCTCATGTGGTAGAAAGGGTGTCGGAGCTCTCTTCTATAAGGGCACTTACATGGGTGGGTCTCTTTATTAAGGGCACAAATTCTAGTCATGAGGGCTCTACCTTCATAGCCTAATTACTTTCCAAGACCCCACCTTCAGATACCATCACATTGGGGATCAGGTTTCAACATATGAATTCTGTGTGGGGAAGGATATAAACATTTAGTTTGTAGCCATGTATGAATCTTTAAAGATTGATGAAGTGTGTGTGTGTGTGTGTGTATCTTCTATGTAATCATCATCTGGATCAAGATACAGACTATTTCTAGCACTCAGAAACTTCCTGGGTGTCCTTTCCCGGGCAATACCTGCAAAGGTAACTACTATTGAAATTTATATTAATAGAATTATACAGTAAGTAATTTTGTATGTGTCTGACTTCTTTTGCTGAACATAATATATTTTTTTAATGTTTATTTTTGAGAGCAAGTGAGAGAGAGACAGCAAGAACATGAACAGGGAAGGGGCAGAGAAAGAGGGAGACACAGAATCCAAAGCAGACTCCAAGCTCTGAGCTGTCAGCACAGAGCCTGATGCGGGGCTCGAACTCACAAACCATGAGATCATGACCTGAGCTGAAGTCAGACGCTTAACTGACTGAGCTCCCCAGGCGCCCCTGCTGAGCACAATAATTTTGAGAATCATTGATGTTTTTGTGTGTATTCTTTCTCATTAGTGTGCTGTATTCCATTGTATGCATATCATAATTTGCTTATTCATTTTCTCATTCATGGGCATTCAGCTTCTAGTTTTACGGCTATTTTTGAATAAATTTGTTATGAAAAATCTTGCACAGTCTTTTGGTGAATAAGTACTCACTTTGAGGTATACACCCAGAAATGAAATTGTTGGGTCATAGAGTATATATTTGTTCAGTTTTAGTAACCACTGCCAAACTGTTGTCCAGAACAGTTTTCTAACATATACTCCACATCTTTGGTCCACATATTTGCCATTATCTCTTTGAATATTACTTCTTTCCTGGTTTCCCTCTCTTTTCCTCCTGGGATGGGATGAATGGAGGCTGGAGTTTATGTCCCACATGTTGCTTGTTATGCTCTTCAAAAAAAAAACTATTTCTTCCTTCTGGGTCTTCATTTTGGATGTTTTTATGTAGCTGTCTTTAAGTTTACTCATTTAGTCTTCTCTTGTATCCAGTCTGATGTTAAACCCATCTAGTGAGTTCTGAATTTCAGACATTGTATCCTTCAGTTCCCGAATTTCCATTTCATTATTTTGAAATTCAATGTTAAAATTCTTTGTGTTGTCATCTATTTTGTACATGATTTTAATTTTTTAAGTGTTTATTTTTAAGAGAGAAAGAGGAGGGGCAGAGAGAGGGAGACAGAGGATCTGAAGTGGGCTCTGCACTGATAGCAGAGAGCCCCATGCAAGGCTCAAACCCATGAACTGTGAGATCATGACCTGAGGGGAAGCTGGACGCTTAACTGACTCAGCCACCCAGTCACGGCTAATATTTTTCAATATGTTGATCACGGTTATTTAGAAGTTCCTCCCTTCTGATACCCACCTCCTTTATTTGAAATATCTGTGGATCTATTTTGATTTCTGTTTCAATTGAAATTATGTACATTTTTGAAACTACGCATATTGTGTTTAATCACCATTTAAAATATCTTCTAAGAGATTACCCAATGATTTAGTGTTGAAATGGAAACTTACTGTATCTTTAGCAAGGCACAGAAGCTGGAATAAATTGGCATTCTTTTTTTTTTCAGAGAAACAGCATTTGATTTTATTGATTTTTTCCCCTATTTTTCTATGTTATACTTTCATTGATTTATTTAATTTGTTTAATTTATTTACTTCTTAATTTGAGTTTAGTCTGTTCTTCTTTTTCTAGTGTCTTAAAATAGACAATGATTTGAAACCTTTCTTTTCCTCCAATATAAGCACTGTGTCCTCTAAATTGTTCCCCAAAGTGCTTTAAGTAACCTACAAGGTTTTTTGCTTCTATTTTTATTCAGTTCAAAATATTTTAAGTTTTCACCAACATTTCATTTTGGAACCATGGTTACTTAAAAGTGTGTAGTTTAATCCCCAAATATGTGGGAATTTTTCCGACATTTTTTTTTCCCTTTAATGATTTCTAGCTTAATTCCATTTTGGTCCAAGAACTTATTTTGCATCATCTCTATTTTAAATGTATTAAAGTTTGTTTTATGACCCAGGCTATGGTTTATCTTAGTGATTGCTTCATGGGTGCCTGAATGTATATTTTGATACTGTTGTGTACAGTGTTCTATAATTGTCAGTCAAATTTAGTGGTGAATAGTGTTCAAATGCTCTATATGCGTATGATTCTCTTTATATACTCAGAGAGGGTTGTTGAACTGTTCCACTCTAATTGTGGATTTGCCTACTTTTTTCAGTTCAATCAGTTTTTACTTCATATATTGTAAAGCTCTACTGTTAGATACTTACTCATTTAGGATTATTATGTCTTAGAAAATTGACCATTTTGTCATTATGTAATGTGTCCATTTATATTCCCAATAATATTTCTTGTTCTGAAGTTCATTTTATTTGATATTAATATAGCTATTCCAGCTTTCTTTGGATTAGTATTTATGTTATATGTGTGTGTATATTCTTTTACCTTTAAACTATCTGTGTGTTTACAGTAAAATGGGTTTCTTGTTGACAGTATATAATTGGATTTTGCACTTAAATTTGAAAATAATCTCTGTATTTAAACTTGTAGCTTAGACTATTCATATATAATGTGAATATTGGTATAATTGAATTAAACCAGTAATCTTACTAACTATATTCTATTTTTCCCACTTGTTCTTTGCTTCTCTTTTCCTATGTTTTCCTACCTTTTCTGGTTTAATTGAACATTTTTATGACTTAATTTTTCTCTTCTATTGACTTATTTATATTTTCTTAGGGCAGCCGCTAATGTTTTAGAGTCTACAATACATACATTTAATTGATCAGAGTCTATCTTCAAGTAATATTACTTACCCTATTTCCTATATAGTGTAAGAACTTTATAATAATATGTTCTCAATTTCTTCCTCCTGTTATTTTGTTATTTTTATCATACATTTTAGTTATGCATTTGCTATAAACATGCAATAGATTGTAATGGTGCCGTATTCTTTGTGGCAAAAAAAAAAAAAAGCCTTCTGTATTTCTTACATAGTAGTACTTTTGGTGCTGAATTTCCTCAGTACTTATCTATTTGAGAGAATCTTTACTTCTGTTTGGAAACATATTTTTGTTTGGTAGAGAATTCTTGGATAAAAGGGTCTTTAAAAAAAAAACACAATTTAATAATACCACTCATTGTCTTCTACTTTGACGAGTTGTATGAGAAATCTCCAGTTCTTACCTTTTTTCTTCTGTAGGTAATAAGTCCTTTTTACTCTTCCTTCAGGATTTTCCCTTGGTCTTTTCAACATTTTGAATATAATATGCCTATGTAGTTTTTCATTTTGTTCTGTTTTGTGTGTACTTACCTTATTAGTGTTTTCTGAGACTCTTCCTTCAATCTGTGGTTTACTATCTGTCATGAATATTGGAAAATCCTTGGCATTACTTACTCAAATGTTTCTTTTGCCTTGTGTTTTCTTTCTATCTCCCCCCTCTCTTTCTTGGATTCCAATTATTTGTATGTTAGATAAATTGACATATTGATATTATTCTACAGCTTTTGGATGATATAGGTGTTTTTTGGTTTTTTATGTTATTTTTTTTGTTTTTCACTTTCCTACTCCTTTGGTTTGGTTTGGGTAATTTCTATTGATCTATCTGCAAATTATCTTCATGTTCATTGATTCCTTCCTTAGCTGCGTCAAGTCTAATGATGAGTCTTGTCAAAGACATTCCTCATTTTTGTTGTTGTATTTTTAATTTTCAGCATTTGTAGTTGATTCTTTCATAGAGTTTCTGTCTCTCCACTGAAATTACCCAAATGATCTTGCATGCTGTCTACCTCTTCCATTAGAGGCTTTGGAATATTCAACACAGTTATTTTAAATTTCCTCTCTGAAAATTTCACCATCTGTGTCATAACTGAGTCTGGCTTTAATGATTATTTTCTTTCTCTTAGGAGTATGTTTTGTTTTTTTGCCCTTTTATATGTCTTGTAATTTCTGTTATTGAAAGTTGGGCATCTTGTGTAGTTGTTATGCCTAAAAATCAGCATGTCTTTCCTTCTGCTAAACCTGTAGTGTGGGGATTTGAATTAATGTAGTTAGGAGTTGGGCCTAGTTTCAAGTTTGTTGTTGTGGTGGTTACTCTTAGGGCACAACCAGCTTCAAATTCTTTGAATGACTCTTTGTGTTAATTGGTTTGCTGGAAGGTTTTTTTTTTTTCTTCAGCAAATGCTCCTATATTAATTTTAGGTTTTCCTTTGTGCTGTGCCTCAGAGAGTGTTTCTTTCCTGCTCTTCTTCCTCCCTATCCCTCTCTCAGCCATAGTCTGACTTTACTTGGTGTTGGTTAGCTTGTCAGCAGGGAGTGGTAGTTGGTATTCTCTTGTGTTCACATTAAGTCTTACACTTAGACCAGCCTGGTGTGTCATGTCCCTGGGTCCTGGAGTATGGACTCCTCAGTGATGCCTCTCCCCAGACTATAGTCCTGGGCCCTACATGTAATCCTCCCCAGTCAGGGGATTTCTTTTGTGTCACTCCTTTCCCCAGTGGCAATTGGTTTTCACCAGTGTCCTCAGGGTAACAGTGTTTTTGTTTTGTTCTGTTTTGTTTTTCTCCTTGCCCCCATAGTTTAAGGGAGAAACATTGCTCCATATTGGGGAGAAATACTTACAAAAGGGCTTCGGTCCATAATAGGAGGATACAGGTAGGGTCCTGTGTCAGCTGTTGCAGTGGCTAATCTGCACCATAATTAACATTTTCTTAAAACTTTCTTCAGCCTTCTTGTGATTGTCCTTGGTTCATGGAGAAAAAAACTGAAGAGAATGTGGAATCTCAATTTTCTTCTCTCCCAGAAACTTCACACTTTGTCCAGATTATATTTGGCCTTCACCAATTTTCCAAACAACGTAAGTGTACTCTTTTTGCTGGTGTTCAATTGCACCCACCCTTGGTAGGCCAGTGCTTATGTCTTAACACTCCCTGCAGGCACCTGCCTTTTCTGAGATTTTGGGTTAGTTGGTTGCACTTCAATCTTAGCTCTCAGCGATTGCAAGAAAGCTCAACTTTTTTTTTTTTGATCTCTTATATGAGTGTAAATAACACTCTTTTGAGCTCTCCACATTGCTGAGTAGAAAATAAGTTTGGTATTAATAAAGTGTCATTGTAGAAATGATCAGAATTTTATATTTTCTTACAAATTAACAACCAGAGATTTTATGGACATAAAAAGAAAGATGTCTACAAGTAGATAAAGATGTGTTATGTTTTGTTCCTGAAATACTTGCAAAAAGATTATTCTCACACTCTAAGCACTGTAACTGAAGGTGGGGTAGATTGCCAAGTTCTTTGGAATAGATGAAATCATTTCAAAGCAATGAAGGGCTGATGTTATCAATTCACATGTTGCACAGGATTATCACGAAGGCATCATGTCATGGTTTAAATAGCAGCATTTTTCCTTCCTCAGTGCTTATAAAATAAATATATGTCTTATAACTGACGGCATTCTCTGTACTGTTAGCAGTGGAGTGGGACTTTGTGTAGGTGGAGTGGCAGGTGACTTTCAGATTAGGCACTGAGATTTAAGTGCCTACAAAATAAAAACATATCTATGTAAGCCTGTCACATTAAATCTATTTCATTTGTGATGAAACAAAATAATTTTATTTATGAAGCTATCAGTTGTTGGAAACTGAAAGTTTTCTGATGGTTTGGAATGAAGATCAGGTGTATTTTCAATAAGGGAAAGTAGATTAAAAGTCCACAAAAAGGTGAGTAGTGTTGATGTTTAAGAAGTACATGGGCCATTGGAGACTTGGGATGGAACAGAAGGAAAAGCTGAAAGAGAAACAATGGGGCTGGTGAATAGAGACAGGGGAGCATCAGTAACGTTGCACAAGCTTCTCAATATGACCTGGATCAGTCTCTTCATATCTTGTTAGAAAAATAAAATGCATATGAATTTATGATATTGATGTCTTTACTACATATCAAAAGGAAATCTGACCCCTCATTTGTCAACAATATCACATATACCTGGGGAGGGGAGTGGGTACAGGATTCTTAAACAGGAAATTGACTCTTGGTCAATCTGCTTTGCCAAGGAGACCTCATCATACTGTGGAATTCTGTATTGTAGAATTATGTTGACTTCTTGAAGAAAACTTGTTCATGTTTAGAGAAAATACTTAACTCCACAAAGAATTCCTCATCATTTTACCAAATCTTTATAGTTCTTGACATGTAACAAACAAAAATGTACATCCCTATCTCAAAAACCCACAATGATTTTCAAGGCAAAAATGAAGGAAAATTATGAGTTGTGTAAAGTTGAGGCTACATCGTTCTGTAAACACTTGTTATCTTTGCTTTGTATTAGGGTGTTATCTTTAATCTTTGATTATAAAAACAAAATGTAAGATGTACATGTCCTATGCTAGGGAATAAAGTAGAGTCAGGACCAGATAAATATTTGGTTTCCTTGTATTCCTCCATTTTATCATTCATAAAAATTCCAAGTGAAGAGATATGCCACATGCTAGTGTATTTTTTGTAATGTATTTCTTTGGTAGTATTTTAAATAACAGAGAGTACCAAAAAACTGATCATTATGGAGGGATTTAACCTCAGCTAGCTATTTTATAACCAATGCTTTATTCCAGCTCTATAATTAACATCTAAAATTAACATTTTCAACATGACTTTAAACATTAGAGAATCTAAGTAGATATAAATACTTAAAGTACTATTGCTTTGCACTTTTTAGGCCTTTCAAAACGGAACTAAAGGCAGTCTCTCTCCACATGAAATATGGCACAGTACATGCTTTGGAACCGTTTTATAGTTTTAAATATTTTTTATGCAATTGGGTATAACTATTTCCATATGTTTATAAAGAGTAAAAGGAGGTAACAGCAGAGATGCTGAAATGTTCTATGTCCCTTTTCATTACTAGCCACATGAGAGAACCAGCCCCTTCTTATCTCTAGTCTATTGGTAAATAGAATTTATTCACTTTCCTTAATAGTAACCTGAAGATGCTGTTTAATGCATCATAAACAAATCTTATGAATTTTTTACATGATTAAAATGGTCATAACTATCCAATGTTTCTTGCTGATTGAATCTGCCACTTCTGTTTACTAGGAAAATAAATAACACATGTTTGTTCTCTTTCTAAAAGGTTCCTATTTATTCTGTGGTCATTTCCCACTTATAATATTTCCAGCTTAATTTCATAAAACAGCTTTTATAAGACTTGAAAAAAAAAAGCCCTTATTGTACATTGTCTTCAAGTATTTTGCCCCTGAGCTCTGGGCTTTTATTTGAAGAAACCTCCAACTTCCGCTTTTTCTTTTCTTTTCCTACCCTCCTTCATTCTTCCCTCCGTCACTCCCTTCCTCTCTTCCTTTCTTCTGTTCTCCTTCTTTTCTTTTGTTTTGAGACCTGTATTAGAGCTGGAATTTAAGAAGTGAAATAGCTGCACGCCTCTCACGTGCATGTAGAACCAGCAGAATAGGACTGTTTGAGAACTCCCCGCGATCACCACCCTTTTTCGATGCTGGTGCTGAATTTATAGTTGTTCAAATGAAGAAAAAGCAATGTTTGTAGCGCATTTGTCTGTCAGAAGTTTCATTAAGATGAACAAACATGCAGAGAGAACTATCAAGAAAACAGCCATTGTTATCATTTCTTAAAAATGGATGCCATAAACAATGCTATTTGTGCCTCCCTTTTGATCATTGAAGGCCTGTATGAAGTTCAGTGAACATGGCTAAAGTATATTTTCTGTAGATAAATTTCTAGTATGTCACGGACTCCATGTGATATGCTTGTCACTCATTCAAACTGAGAAGGAAGGCCTTTTTCTATACCACCACATGCATATTAAAATGGGAAGAAGCAGGGGTGCCTGGGTGGCTCAGTCAGTTAAGTGTCTGCTTCATCTCAAGTCATGATCTTGCAGTTTGTGAGTTTGAGCCCCACATCAGGCTCTATGTTGACACCTCAGAGCCCTGGAGCCTGCTTCAGATTCTGTATCCCTCCCTCTTTCTCTGCCCCTTCCCTGTGCTCGCTCGCTCTCTCAACACTAAATAAACATTAAAAAAAAAATAAAAATGTGAAGAAGCATCTTGAGTACAAGTTGCAGGGATTCTCTCAAATTGCATCTCCCCTGAGGAACTTTCCTATCACTTGTGTGGCATACGACAGCAAATGATGTGATATAATGCTTATGACATGACATGTTCTGCATTGTATTATAATTATGTATGGGTTTGTCTTATTTCCTTTTCATTTCCACCATGTAAAAACTTCAATTCGTCTTCTTTCCTTTCCTTCTAGCTTTATACAGACATCTGTCTTAGTAACAGTTCTCCAGTCTAGAGACAGGGCTAAGCCTATATATTCTTCATCTATGGAATTAAAATAGCTGGTCCAATGTTTTCCTCCTCCAACTTTTGATAATATATTGATTTTGGGAAAGTTAAGTCTTGGTATAAAGAGTACTTATAACAATATACAATCAATATATGTTATAATGGTCTGTTAAAAGGCATAAATACTATAATAAGGTTAGTTTGACCTATTTGTCAGTAATTATGTGAATTTCATGAAAGCCACTGAACTCTAGAATTGGGAAGTACTTTAAGTTCAAACAACTCATGTTACAGAAGGAGGAAACTGAAATTCAGACTTCAGTAACACCTAAGGAATTTGTTTCACTTTCAGTTAAGAAAATTGTAAGACAACCTAAAGGTCTTCTGATTAAATTACTAATGGTTCTTTTGCTTAGAAATTTTCTCTGTTAACTTTGGGGAAATAGTGTGTGTGTCATTAGCACCATGCTGTGTTTATTATTGAGCTGTATGCTAATGATTTAATCATATTTCTAAGACTGAATTTTAGGACACCGTACTATTATTTTGTATTTCCGCCATACTTGTCGTAGGTGATTTCCAAGTTATTCACACAAATTTTAGCCAGTCCACTTCTGCTCAACAAGGTTGATGCACCTCCATGGTGCTGGTTGACAGGGGATAAGCACCTTTGAGAAACTCTTCTGATAAGAAGTGGAGTTCACAGTAAGCCAGGTCTTGATAGAGTGGGAACCAGACTCTGTTATCAATATTAAATTCAGTATCATACAGTTTCTTCAAAGCTTCTTCAGTGTAAGGAATACACTCAGTTATAGATCAAATGGACCTGGAACATTTTACCACTTTCATCAGGTCTTATATCTTGGGGTTCAGGGATTTAAATTAGGCTGGCTATAAATGAGATTTCCCACTGGCAAAAGTGAGATGAATTTTGCATCATAATTTTCCAAACTTTGTTGTAGAAATTATTAGAATTTTCAGCTGGGTATATAGTTTTTTGTTTCATTTTTTAATTTTTGTTTTTGTTTTTCTGACAAAGTAGACAGCTACATGAGATTCCAATGGAGAAGTATTTATAGGAGCTGGTGTGTGGTAATCCTATTGATCTTGTCAGGTACCCTGATAAATACTCCACATCTGTTACCACATTGGACTTTTGTAATACCTGTATGATCTTGGTATCATTCCCATTTTATACATGAGGTACCTGAGGCTCAGTCGTGTAACTTAGCGAATGATGGCATTGAACTTCAAATCCAGGTTTGTTTTACTTAAAACTTACATACTCTTCATTACATGAAGCTGAATTCATCCTAAATTGAGTTGTAGACTCTCATTATTTGGAAATCTAAACTTGATTCAAATTCATTTGTGTGAAGGAAGAGGCTGAGTTAGCCTTATTTGTAAGTGGAGTTGACGTATTCCGTAGTCAGTGTAATGTGTAGCAACTGCCTTTTGCATTTCCAGATGTAGAAAAGAGGGTTATGTGATTTACATGAGCTTGGGTTATTCAATAATTAGCAAATAGCATACTCTGTAGATTTAGTGGAGTTCACATAAAGAAATGGGAATATAAGGTGTTTTTATCTTTCAGGAGCTTAAATTTAAAAAGTCTGTGGGAGAAACCAAGACTATGCTGTAAGCAGGGTTTAAGGTGGGCTGAAAGGAGAGGTGTCATTCCTGGAAGAGTGTGCATTCTCAGGGCAAAGTCAACAAGATAAGATTGCCTGAGGGGGCCTGGTGAAGTTATCGTAATACTGCCCTTGACTGAGGGGTGATATGGCTTTGACCACAACAGTTAAATAGATTAATTAGATAGTGTTGCCAGCTGATGTAAGCCAATCTGGTCATGCACAACTGTTTTTGTTGTTTGTGTAGTTGATAGGCACCAGCAATTAGTTCAAGCGTTAGGTAATCCCTCATAAACTCCAACCTCCTGTCCTCTTCATCTTTTCCCTGTGCTCTACTTCTGCCTCCTTCCCTGTTCCTTTCTAAAGCCAGCCTTTTCCTGGTGCAGTAGGTTCCCGAATTGCTCCCAGACTCAAAGGCATTGCTCCAGAATTCTCCCCTTTCTCCTGCTCATCAATATTAACTCTGTTCATATAAATCTCTTATTTCTCCCTGTGTACACTTTCCCTGCTGTATATTGATCCAATGATTAGATAGAAAGTAAATAGCAACCTGGTTATTTTTTGAGAAAGATGATGTATAAAAAAGGAGAAGTAACTGACGTTTGAGACTAATTAAACTTATAAAGCCTGTGTAATTTAGGAATAAAAAGAGAAGCTTGAGAGATTATTTAGAGTTTAATATTATCTACAAAAATTTTCCATTGAAAGGTGAAAAATCACCAGGTTTGATGCTGATTCACAACTCTGCTCAAATCATTATGGAAAAATACTAGAAGAGACACTATTGCTTCTATAAAGGCAAGGGAACTCTAAAAGTAACAGGTCTTCAAGTGAATGTCATGAGATATTGGGATAGTTGTTTCATAAATGTGCTACAAGGGAGTGGAAAAATCTTTAAGCTGCAGATTGTCTTGGAGTTAAGTAGTCGAGGACTTTGAATGACTAAGGATGTTAAGAGTGGCAAGGGCATGTAAGCAGTGAAGGAAACACATCAGAATAAACACTGTAGCTTCCAAGTTGTATTGGTGATGTATTTGGAATATGTAAAAAAGCAGCGGCCTGGATATAAGGCTAGGTTACAGGCATGGGGAAGTTGTACCTGTCATACTTGGCAATGACGGTGGATAACTGTTGGCAGTCTTCGGTCTTTTTGAAGGACAGATAAATTCCAGAAAACTGATACGGTGAGAAACCCAGTATCTAAAATTTGGCAGTGGAACATAAAGAAGATAAAAACCTAGATGATGTCTCTACATTAAAAAGGCCAAATTATTTCATTGCTCAATTAGTAGATATTTGCTGGGCATCTACATGTGAAGAAAAGCTATGAGAGATAAAAATAAGTAAAAGATGTCTCCTGTTTTTATTATATTTGTAAGTGAAAAGTGTATTCACTGATCAGAGCTGATCAGAATTATTATAAAAATAAGAGTTAAGTTATCTAGCATTTATCAAGCTTCTGCTATATGCTTGTTACAATACCGGGCAACTTTCCTTGAGTGATTTCACTTAATGCTCACAGCAGTCCTGAAATGCTGGTATTATTACCTTCATTTCTGTAGAAGGAAGTCATGTAACTTTATCCAAAGTAAGACAAGACTGTCTCTTCAGCTTTAAAGAAGATAGTACTCACTCTAGATTGGAATTGTCAAAGACAATTGTCAAATACAACACTTACGTGTTGTATTGGGCCACAAAGAATGAAATACATAGGTAGGAGAAGTGGAAACGTAGTAGAGGTCATGGTACGGAAGGAATATTGTGGGCTATGAATAGCAGCCTGATTGGGAGAGAGTAGCATATATGTAAAAGCAGATGGAAAATATTTTAGAAAGGGAAGCTGGACCGAAATTAAAGTGGGTCTATGTACTTTTAACCCCCTCCCTCTTAACCTAGCTCTCATCTTTCTAGTGTTTCAATTCCATTGAGAGGAGAGTGATTTTAGTTTCATATTTTCTATTATAGTTATTTGGTTGATGAAAGATCAAAGATGAAATGAAAGGTATTTTAGTTTCAGATCCTGTAACTGATAGTGATTTGATATTACAAAAAGATGCCCAAGCTACACTATTTGGATCAAGTTTATAATTTGTGCCTAATATAGTCTACACCTCAGATATGTATGCATATAAAGCCAATTACAAGCAACTTAAAAGTAACACAGGAAATTCAGGTTAACATTTGTCACAGTTTCCAATGGAAACAGCCTCTTCTATTTAACTTGTGATGAGCTGAAAATGCTACACCTCATTTTCTATCGTAGTGTAAAGGCTTCTTCTATCCTAGCCAAAATCCCACAAACTTGGACATTGCAAAGAATACTCTCTCCCTGGCCTTTATTGTGAGATACTGAGGACTGTTTTCTGTAAAGGACTAAAAAATATGCATTTAGGAGATGATGAATGTTGCTCAGTGGTAAATCTTTGTGTAAAAAATGTGTTAAATTTTAGTCATTTTCTGTGGGATTGTAGCATCAGCAACTGGCATGAGATGAATCAGACTGATGATTCCAGTTCTTTGCAAAGCAGACAGCATGATATAATGGCACTGAAAAAATCTCCCTTGGCAACTTTTGTAGCCACGAAGTGCAAAAGAGGTGTTAGATATTACTATACTTGGAAAGAGCAGGAGTCCTCATTTCAACTATTGAAATTATTTGAAGCCATCCTTTACCGTTCCTTTTAATGCTCGTAATGTGGATATCATCAGGATTTGATCTCTGGAGCAAGACAGCCTTATCTTAGTTTTCTGTGGGGTCCTGGAGCCCTTCAGGAGGGTAAGCACCTTTTCGGTAAAGAGGCTGTTTGAACAATACGTATTCAGATATATTTTTTCTTTGCACACAGTCAGCCTTGCCAAGTATCATTTCAAGATTTGAATGTTTAGTTTTTTTGCAACTGCCATAATCTTGCTTGGAAGGTCACCTTCTGTGAGAACTGAATAGATGTAATTCTTTCAAGACAAATTTTAAGATGGATTATATATTCATATTTTAAAAGAAACATACATGTTGCAGAAATCACATAAAGCAATTTTCCTTAAGCAAGAAGTTGTAAATGCTGTCAGAATATGTTAATTTAGGAGTTTCAGGGATTAATTGACCACCAGGAACTTTCAGTCTATTCGTGGCACCTACCATGGATGCTCAAAGTGATAAATACTAGCATAGAAGTGTTATCTAAGTTCTGTTGGAGCACAGAGCAGAAAGAGACTAATTCCAACCAAGTTGGCATAATTGTCTCTTGCCTGATTATATGAAGCTATTGACTATTATAGAAGTGGGAAATCTGTTTTTAGCCACAGTTTGCCTACAGCAGCCAAGTACACTCTCCCCAATCCTACCCAGGCTAAATCCTAGGAAACAAGTTCTAGAAACCATGTGGCTTCGATTCCTGGAAAATAGCACTGACATCAGGTCGGTGCAACAGTATCTACCTGATGCTGGCCTATTTCTACGTGACAGAAGTACCTAAGTGCCAGTTACCAGGAGTTGAGAGTTCTCTCCAGCTGTTAATCCTTTTTGCCAGTTACTGTTGCCATTCTTCCATAAAGCTTTCTCTCTCTATTGTTCATATTTTTATAACTGTATAATATGGAACTTCAAAAGATTTCTCCTGTGTTCCTCATTCATACTCTATAATACGGCAAGCCACATAATGTGGCCCTTTCAACATTACTCAACAACGTTAAGCTTATTGCTGACAGGTGCTATATAAACAGTCTTTTTGTGATTTTTGTATTTTAGATTTAAAGAGATATTTCATTTTAATGATTGATAAATATTCTTTCATACTTAAAGGGTGCTTTTCAAAGTAAAGTGCTTTGTATATTTGTGGTAATAAATACTTCAAAGGCCCGGTTCTTACAAAAGACCAAAAGGTACTATATGCAATTTGTTAATCGACTTTTTGGACTTTCTATGTATTAGGGTAATCCAACAGCTACAAAAAGTGCCAAATCTCAGTTGTTTGAGATCTATGCAAGTTTATTTCTTACTTCTATAACCGTCCAATGCAAGTATTTTGGGAGCAGCTTTTATGTTGATTCAGGGTCTCAATTTCCTTTTATTTTGTTATCCTACTATCCTTTAGGGTCTCATAGGCTTCTCTGCCGAATCCTTGATTTCCAGCCATCAGAGAGGGAAAGAGAATGATCCTGTGGGAGGGTATTTATGGGCCAAGACTATGACTGGTCTGTCACTTCTGTCTATATTAAGTTGGTCAGAATTCAGGGTCACATCCTCACCTACTTACAAGGGAGACTGGGAAATGTTGAGTTGTATTCTTAGGAGGGAAGGGAAATAGAAAAACTAGCTATACTTTACTATAGTTGATCTTTCTATATTTGTAAGCTGCTTAGATTTCTGGTATTGAATAATTTTTTTGTAAAATTTGCTTTCACAAGGCAGTGTCTTTACTTTGCACTGTGAGCATCAAATGAAATAACTTCAAATTCCAATCTTTAAAAATATTTTAATGACAGCTTTCCTTATCTGAAATGTACAGTCTCTTACACCTCAAGGAACTAAAAGAACAAAGTCCAAAGTTCATAGAAAGAAGGAAATAAAGATTAGAGCAGAAACCAAGAGATGGATTTTTGAAAAAATGAATAAAATTGATAAACTTTTAGCTAGATTCACAAAGGAAGAAGAGAAAGGACTCAAAATTATAAATGAAAGATGCTATAACTGATACTACAGAAATATAGAGAGACTACTACAAACGATTATATACCAACAAATTGGACAGCTTAGAAGAAATGGATAACTCCTAGAAAAATACAACCTTCTAAGACTGAATCATGAAAAAATGGAAAATCTGAACAGAATAATTACTGTAAAGGAGATTGAATCAGTAATCAAAAACCGCCCAGCAAACAAAAGTCCAGGCCCAGATGGCTACTCCTGGTGAATTCAACCAAACATTCAAAGAATACCAAGCCTTCTCAAACTCCTCCAACAAGAGAAACTCCAAACTCATTTTACAAGGACAGAATTACCCTGATATCAAAACCAAAGAAACCATAAGGACAGAAAATTACAGGTCAGTGTTCTTGTTGAACATAGATGCAAAAATCCTTGATAAAATAATAACAAACGTAATTAATACATTAAAAGGATCATACACCATGATTAAGTAGACTTTATTTCAGGGTACAAAGATGGCTTCACATCCTCAGATAAATCCATGTACTATGCCACAGTAACAGAATTAAAGATAAAAATCATATGATCATCTCAATAGATGCAGAAAACGCATTTGACAAAATCCAACATCCATTTATGATAGAAACTCTCAACAGAAAGTGGATCTAGAGGGAATGTATCTCAACATAATAAAGTACATATAGGATAAGCCCACAGCTGATGGAATACTTAAAACTGAAAAGCTGAAAGACTTCCTCTGAGTTTGGGAAGAAGACAGGGATGCCCATTATTGCAACTTTTATTCAACATAGTAGTGGGAGTCTTAGCCAGAGCACTTAGGCAAGAAAAAGAAATAAAAGGCATCCAAATTGGAAAGGAAGCAGTAAAACTGTCACTATTGCAGATGACATGGTAAGCAGAAAACTCTAAAGATTCTACCGAAAAACTGTTAGAATAAATGAATTTGATGAAGTTGCAGGATATAAAATCAACATATAGAAATCTTTTGCATTTCTATACCTTAATAACTATTAAGAATTAAAACAACCCCATTTACTATTGCATCAAGAATAAAACACCTAGGAATAAATTTAGCCAAGAGGATGAAAGACCTATGTGTGTACCCAAAACTGTAAGACATAGATGAAAGAAATTGAAGATGACACCAACAAATGGAAAGATATTCCATGCTCATGGAATGGAAGAATTAACATTTTTAAAATGCCCATACTATCCAAAGCAATCTACAGTTTTAATACAATCCCTATCAAAATTCCAATGGCATTTTTTTTTCCAGAAATAATGCAAACAATCCTAGAATTTGTATGGAACCACAAAAGACCACACATAGCCAAGTCAATCTGGAAAAAGAACAAAGCTGAAAGCACCACACTCTCAAATTTCTAACTATTACAAAACTGTTGTAATCAAAATGGTACGGTATTGGCATAAGAACAGCCACATAGATTAACAGGAGAGAACAGAGAGCCCCCAAATTAACTTATGCATATATGGCCAATTGGTTTATGACAAAGGAGCCAATAATCTAGAATGGGGAAAAGAGAATTTCTTCAACAAATGGTGCTGGGAAAACTGGACATTTACATTTAAAAGAATGAAACTGGTCCATTATCTTATATCATATACAAAATTTAATTCAAAATGGATTAAAGATTTGAACATAAGATGAAAAACCATAAAACTCCTAGAAGAAAACATAGATGGTAAGTTCTTTTGACATCATTCTTAGTGATAATTTTTTGAATCTGACAGAAAAAGCAAAAATGAGACTATATCAAACCAAAAAGCTTCTGCACAGCAAAGGAAGCCATAAACAAAATGAAAAGGTAACCAACCTAATGGGAGGAAATATTTGTAGATCATATATCTAATAAGGCTAATATCTAAAATATGTAAAGAATTCACACAACTCAATAGCAAAAAGCCAAATAAACTGATTAAAAAATGGGCAGAGGATCTAAGTGGACATTTTCCCAAAGAAGACATACAAATGATCAATAGGTACGTGAAAAGATGTTCAACATCACTGATCATCAGGGAAATGTAAATTAAAACTATAATAAGGTATCACCTCACATCTGTTAAAATAGCTATAAAGTGTTGATAAGGATGTGGAGAAAAAGAAACCATTGTATACTGTTGGTGAGGAATGTAAATTAGTACAGCCACTATGGAAACTGTATGGAGGTTCCTCAAAAAAATAAAAATAGAGATATCATATAATCTAGCAATTCTACTTCTGGATATTTACTCAAAGAAAATAAAAACACTACCTCAATAATACATGTACCCCCATGTTCGTTATAGCATTGTTTAGCCAAGATATGAAACAACCTAAGTATCCGTTGATGGATAAATGGATAAAGATGCAGTATATGTATACACAATGAAATATCATTCGGTCATAAAAAGGATTGAAATTTTTCATTTGTGACCACATAGATGGACCTTGAGGGCATTATGCTAAGTGAAATAAGTCAGATAAAGAAGGATGGATATTGTATGAGCTCACTTGTATGTGGAATCTTAAACAGAAACGAAACTCGTAGATACAGAGAACAGATTGGTGGTTGTTAGAGGTGGGTGTAATGAGTGAAGGTACAGATTTTCAGTTATAAATAAGTTATGAGATATAATATTCAGCATGGTGGTTGTAGTCTATAATACTATACTGCATATTTAAGAGTTGCTATGTGGGCGCCTGGGTGGCTCAGTTGGTTGGGCCTCCGACTTCAGCTCAGGTCACCATCTCGCGGTCCGTGAGTTCGAGCCCCGCGTCGGGCTCTGGGCTGATGGCTCAGAGCCTGGAGCCTGCTTCGGATTCTGTGTCTCCCTCTCTCTCTGCCCCTCCCCCATTCGTGCTCTGTCTCTCTCTGTCTCAAAAATAAATAAACGTTAAAAAAAAAAATTAAAAAAAAAAAAAGAGTCGCTATGATGGTAGATCTTGAAAGTTCTCATCACAAGAAAATAATGCTGAAACCCGTATGGTGATACATGTTAGCTAGATTTATTGTGGTGATCACTTTACAATATATACATATACTGAATCATGTTATACATCTGAACTAATATTTTATACCAATTTTACTTCAATAAAAAATCATAAAGTACAATGTACATTCATAGTCAACTTCTGATTAGTACGAGGGTTTCTTATATTTAAGTAGTTAAGTTATTAGTGGGAAAGATTGTGAACTTGCTGAGCATTTACTTTGACAACGCTCCTCTTTGACTTCTTACTAGAGTTCCCAATTTACTGAACTTCCTACCCAAACCAGATACCCATTGTCTTAGTGCTTGCTCTTGGTTTTCTAAGAGCTTTCATCAGGGTTTCTATTGACCTCCATGGGTGTTTACCTCTTCCATTTTAGTGGTGGCTTTCTGGAGTTTACTGTCTTTATGCTCTTTTCTCTAGTGCACTCCCAGAAACACTGATTTCCATGGAATGTTAATGCGTTTCACACAGATATGCAAAAATGCACATACATAGACACACACATACACACACACTCACATGGTCCTCTAAATTTGGGGAGCATTGATTTACACAAAATTAAAAAGATTTATCTATTGGGGCACCTGGGTGGCTCAATTGGTTGAGTACCCGATTCTTGATTTGGGCTCAGGTCATGATCCCAGGGTCATGGGATTAAGCCCCAGATCAGGCTTTGTGCTGAGCATGGAGCCTGCTTAAGATACCCCCATTGCCCCCTCCCTGCTTGTTTTCTCTTTCTCTCTCTATATATAAAATAATAATAACAAAAGGATTTGTCTTTTAGATTATGTCTTGGGGGCACCCGGGTGCTCAGTCGGTTGAGTGCCTGACTTCAGCTCAGGTCATGATCTCACAGTTTTCGGGTTTGAGCCCCACATTGGGCTTGCTACTGGCAGAGTGGAGCCTGCTTTGGATCCTCTGTCTCCCTCTTTCTCTGCCTCTCCCCTGCTCACATTTGCACAGGAGCTCTCTCTGAAAACTAAGCAACAACAAAAAAAATGTCTTAAAGCCCGTATTATGTTACTGTGCATTTTGACCTCCCAATAATTAAAAATAATATGTGGTATTTCCCAAAGTTATTTCACTCTGAAAACTTTTTTCCTACCTTAAGGGATTAGTCTGAAGCAAGAGAGTTTAGAAAACACTGCTTTAATCCGAAGGGATGGACCTTCATTCAAACATGTAGGTGCTGCAGCAGGCTTGTGTCGGTGAGAATTTGTACACAAAGCTTTCGTAAAAGGAAGACCATCTACAATGGGATATCAATTCTTTTTCGTCTGCTGAGAAGAAATTACTTGAAGTATGCTTTGTTTTCAATGAACACTGTAGTTTAGAGGCCTGTTATGATCTAATTCAACTAATGTTAAAAGAAAAGTTTTTTTTTTGTGAATTTTTAAAGCAACAATTAATACTTCAGTGAAGTACCAAGAAACTCTGATTTTTCTTATTTTTAGTAACTTTATATTGTCCACCTCACTTTGGGAGATAAAAAGGATGAGCATTTTATTTTTACAGTGAAGGGCAATTCTAGTGTTCTTGAAGAACCTTTTTGGTCTAAAGAAGGAACTCTAATGACTAGTTGGGAAGGGAACAAAATGTTGGTATTCTTTTGAATCTAAGCAGCAAGGTTGTGGTAAAGGATTTCAAACCATATGCTATTTGTAACCAAAATTATGGGAAATGACATTAAAATATTTTCTGACCTACAGTGTAATTTTAAGTCCCAATCTTGTTGGCTATATATGTACAGTTGAAGTAGAATTACCTAAATTATTAATTTGCTATCCATTTTCCTTACATATGAAATTACCATAAATCAATTTTTCTGGTTCTTTTGTCAGTAAACAGTTATCTATATTAAGCAACCAGTCAAATACAATTCAACTTAAAAATACTGAATTCTAAGCATTCTTTTTGATGCACTTTCCCAAACCTTCTTTGCCTGAGGATTATATATATTTGAATAAAGATGAACATTCAAAGACTCTTTTAAACCACATACTGTAATTTCACCAGTGGGCTAAACAGAGTGCATTGGAGAAAACTTGCCCTGGGGCTGTAGACCTTGTATCCCATCTTAACGAGAGACTAAACAGTGTAAGCCACTCCTTTGTTAATGGTTGGGCAGAAAAGAGGGTAAATGATAAACAGTGAAAAAGTATAATTGGATCTGTTTCTTGGACATCAATTGATGGCATGCCAGCAAAACTGAGGCATTTTTAAATGACAGGTTTTTTAACATCAAAGAGTCTAGGCAAAGGTTAAGTATCTATGTGATAGGATTATTTTTAACTTTGTATTGGCCACTGAAACTTTCCTTTCTTCACCCCTGACAGAATAGGAAACATTGCTGATTTATTCACTTAGTTAACATGGGAAATATGTACATACAAGTAGCACGTATGCTTTATTCTGCCAATAATCCAGTTTTCCATTAGTGGTTTTAGTTATAGGTTTCTCGCCAGTGTTCATAAAGAGTTTGCTTTAAATATATAGACAATTGTTTTTATTTATAGATAACCTTGTTGCCTAGGTATCAAAATGCTGTCAGTCATTATGTGACTATACTAGAGCAAGGATAGCTAAAGGTTTAAATGACAGGAAATCATTAGAAATATATAAGAAACCATTATGTTCTTGTAGCTCTTCTTTAGCCAAATATTGCCTGCCTTTCTATTTGGTCACTGGAAACTAGATTTGCATCTTATCCAAATAGTTTGATTTATTAGATGGAATTTTTCAGAAATTTTGTTACCTTGAAGATGTAGAATTTCACATGCTCGTAGAAAAGTAAGGAACCCTATACTGGCCTTTTCTGACTGGCAAGTTGGAGTTATTTCCTGTGAAAATGAGGCCATCCATATATTCTGGTATAAAGACAAGTTTCATCTTTTTAACATGGGATGTGGCAGAAATAGCTAAGGAGATATTAAATGGCTTGTAAAACACTTTTTCTCAAAGTCAGCAATCACATTTCTTTTAAGAAGTTATAACTCTGTGGGAATACTGAAGATCCTGGATCATGCACAAAGTTTAATTTTTAAAATACTTTGTTGGGATTTTATATATACACCTACAAGTGAACAATTAACAAGTATGCTGCTCGATAATTAATGGAAAATGAACACTCCAGTGTAACTAATATCCACATTGAGTTACAGAGTATTGCTAGTACTTTAGAATTAGCTATCATGCCCTCTAAGTTTATTTTCTGTCCTCTCAAAGGTAATCACTCTCTTGATATCTAATACATCATGTATAAATCCATTTTCATAATTTAGAAAAACAGTTTTATAAATTATCCATCCTTTTCTCTTTGATTTCTTTTATTCAAGATTTTATTTGTGGGATTCATCCCTATTGATGCACGTAGCTTTAGTTTATTCACTTTTAAAATAAATTTAATTTTATACTTAAGTTTTATCCTTACAAAAATTGGGAAAGTTTCTATATATGCCACATCCAGTTTCTTTTATTGTTAAAATCTTGCATTAGAATGACACATTAATCACTATTAATGAACCAATATTGATATACTAATATTAACCAAAACCTATGCCTTATTCATTTCCTTAGTTTTTATCTTAGTTTTCATCTTAGTTTGTATCCTTTTTCATACCAGGATCCCATCTAGAACACCATATTTCCTTGAATCATGTCCTCTTGGGCTTCTCTTTTCTGTGACAGTTTCTCAGACTTTCTTTACATTTGATACCATGACATTTTTGAAGAATAACTGTTAGATATTTTGTAGAATGTGTCTCCATTTCTCTACGGTACATTTATTCTCACCCCCACCTTCTTTCAGCACTGTATTCTTTGGAGAGAAGTTACCTTGGGCAGCTAATACTTAAGGAGTGGGGAGTCACAGTTACCTGTTTGAGGACAAAATATCTTCATAAATCTTTTGGAATTCTTCTGTAGGAGAGAGAGGTCTATTTTCCTCCATTTATTGATTTATTCAATTATTTGTTTAAGAATGGACTCAGGGATATTTATTTTACATTTTGAATTATCATTCAAATACTAATTTGGTTTTGTTGCTGAAATTGTTCCACCTTTGACCCTTTGGGAGCTCTTTCAGTTGGCTTCTATGCTTCTTTGACATACCCTCATTAATGTGTATGGGGGGGAGGTTGAGCACTTCTCTACTTTTGGTACTACAAAATGCTCTAGGCTTATTGTGTATATTTCCGGCATTTGTAAATGAAATCATAGAGTATGTGACTTCTTTAATTATGAATTTAAATTTCAGATGCATCTATGTCTTTGCATGGCTTTCTAGCTCATTCTTTTTTTTAATTGCTGAATAGCGTTCCATTTTATGGCTTATTCATAAGGCTTGAGTTTTAGTTTTGTCTTACCCACTAATGTTTACAAAATGACTAATCTGAGCCCAGTGTCATCTTAGGTATTGCAGGGCAGAGAGAGGAATAATGAAGATACAACACTCTAGGTGCATTTAATATCCTTGCAGAAGCAAGGATTGTTATAATGTAAGAATTAGGGGTGCCTGTGGTTTAGTAGGTTGAGTGTCTCTGACTTGATTTTGGCTCAGGTCACAATCCCAGGGCTGTGGGATTAAGGCCTCCATCAGGCTTTGCGATAAGTGTGGAGTCTGCTTGAGATTTCTCCCTCTCTTTCCCTCTGCTCCTCCCCCTCCATTCTCTCTCTTCCTCTCTCTCTAAAATTAAAATTTTAAAAAGAATTAAATGACAAATCCTTTGTTCATATTTAGGTTGGATTGTTTGTCTTTTTAAATGAGTTGTAAGTGCTCTTTATATATTTTGAGGTATTGGGGCTTGAAAGGTAAACATATGAATTTTCGGGTGGAAACATTCAGGCCATAACAGGAACTCTTGGAGCTAGTGTACAGAATACCTTCAAAGCTTTTCTTCAGCTCAGAAGTAGCAAACTGCTTTATAAACTGGGAGTTTTCACCAGTTTGTGATGTATTTGTATTAGTAGGATCTGAGTGCAGCCTGCTGGGAGTGTTTTCACTTGTGCCTCACTAACCTCCAATTACAGCTTTTTATACTTAGCCCTTACCATTATTCTGTAGGAATAAAGACAGATTGGGCAAAATCCTGCCAACTCTAGCATATCTGAAGCTGAGGTGCTGAGAAACAAACAGTAGTAAGGGCATCACTGTTCGTTTAGGGAAAATGAGGAACAACTTCACACAGTTGGTCATTTTGGAATTGTACTCTGTGTTTCCACCATGGGAAATTTCTGTTATGTGTTTCCTAGATAATTTTTTTTCATATATTTTTCTAGTCAAGAGGTATTAGGGCCTGGAAGAATAAAAATCTGTTTGGACAATCTTGAGGAAAAAATGATTCCTTTAGGAAGCAAAAAGCTGGGGGTAGGAGAACTGTAAAAGTAAAGATAAAGTACTTTTATGCTAGCACCCATATAACAATGAAATTCATGACATCTGTTGGATGTTCTCAGACTCCAATTTTATTCTGCTCTGTTACATCCTGTGTTAAGCCAAGTATGTAGACATTGTAATATCTCATAGTTAAGCTGATTAAATATTACCTGGAAGCTTATGCAGTGTCTCTCAGAGTGAGCCATGCTCAGAGAAGAAAAGATGAATATAATCATTGGTTCTCTTCATTTATTGGTCAAAAGTTTCTCCATGGACTTCCAGTTCCCATGGATACTCCACACCAGGACATTGGTGAAATCCTAGGGAAACAGGTGAGAGGCATATGATCAGGTGCTGTCAGACTTGATCTAAGTTAAAGAAGTCAAAGTACTGATTATCACAGGGGTGACTTGGATAAGAATGTAGAGCACCAGAGGATCTGAAATAAAGCATAGGCATCCCCTAAACCATAGGACTTTATTCAGTCCTACAAGAATTATTAGAGAGTGAATTATATTTAAAAAATGCAAAACATTGTGGTAAAAGTTGTTCTTGACTACTCCATTACTGTCAATAATATTTAACGTTTCTTTTGCTTACAATCAACCAGAAAACATATTTAGGCCTCAGGGTGCATGCTGTGAATGGGGTGCTTGAGCATATGTTTCCCTAGAAAATTCAACTTGTTTCCCATTGAAGTCATGGACTTGAGTATGAGAGTACTTTTATAATATGCCCCGCCATCCCCCCACCCCAATTTGATCACCATTTTCCAGATGGAAAGTGTGCCTAGGGTATTTCAGGTTAAAAATTAATTTTAGGTTAAATTTGTTGCATGTCATTGGAGGCACTTTTAAACGTGGCAAGTGACAGGGAATTAGCCAAGTGAGAGTGCTCTTAAAACGGCCCTATTGTAATGAAAGATGTAAAGGACTTTTTATTAGAGGATGAAAGCCTAAACAGTTATTTTACCGGAAGGCAGATATCATAACAAATTCTAACCTAAAAAGTTTCAGTTATTGTCATGTTAATGCATTCAATGCTTTATTATTATGAAATGATGACAATTTAGAATAAATTTCCTAACGTCACCAGTACCATCTCTTCCATAAGGTAAAAATAGCTTGCTGAATTCTTCTCAACTTTATCATCCATAGACAAATATTAGCCCACTTTCATAAAGAGTTTTTCTTCCAGTACCAGGAAGGGTTGGATTTCTTTTCTAAGCTGGTTGAGGTATTAGAGCAAATGAACACCAGTTTTCAGTATTATAATTTCTCTTCTACTACCACATTCTGCACCGTTACCCAGAAGGCTTGACACACATTTGTCCTATTCACACAGTGTAGATTTTGGACAGCATGGGAGAATCTCTGCAATTTTTTGGTACTTTTGTAAATACTGTTCTGAATATCTAGTCCCCTGAAGGCGGATTGCAGATTAATGCCTATCTGTCTATCACATAAACAGACAGTGCCTTTTAAACCAAGAGCATCTATAGCTTGGTAAATTAAGGATTTATATTTGGAAAAGCGTATAATTAAAAATAGAATAATTATTTGATTAGTTTATTGTCTAAAACAATGTAAATACTTTTAAATTGGTAACTAAAAGATTTTTGCATTTTATATTTATAAAACTTGTTCAACATTAAAAATTGAACATTTAAGCTTCTTGTAAATGTTAATGTACTCAAAGACCTTTGTTATGTCCACTTCTCATTTAAATTGGTAGGGAAGATCATTATTAAAACTAATATTTTTCTTAGGAAAATGAGTGTAGTTATTACTATTTGATAATTGGCTTCTACGCATTCACAGTTACGTGTAATTTTTCATAATACTGTTTTGCAGATTCCACATGTAGCCTTGAATCAAGCTTAGATGGGTATAGTATCAGTGTCATATCAACAAATGACATGATTAAGCAAAGTTTCAAGGAGCTATTAGAAATTTTAAGGATAATTTTTTAAAAGTTCTGCACTTCTGGACTGCTAGATTTTCAAGATTTTTTTGTCAGTTTTATTTTAGGGGGCAAATATATTTAGAAGTGTTCCCGAAGCGTGACTTTAAAATATGTAAAGAGTAACTAGATGGGATTTATTTTGTAAATTTATATTCTAAAGAATACTTTTTAAGAATCTGTTTTTCTAGAGTAAAACTTTAAATAAAAAGAGCTACCAGGAAAAGTTCTCTATCTCTTTTTGATCCTATGCATTTTGGCTTGCTTATCAGGGAAATCTGCTAAGTATTTTAAAGGCTGTTAGGAATCTTTGAGGGAGGGAGTAACAGTGGCAAGATTTGTCTTCCTGCTTTAAACAACTAAAAAAACCCAGTCAAAATATATGGGAAAAAAAAAAGAAGAAGAAGAAGTTTTAGATATTGGAAAGCAAGCAACTCAGGAGAGGGACTCTGCAACTGTAAAGCTGCAACTTCCCTGGTTTACTGCATGAGTGGTGCTGCAGTGCAGGGAAGAAGAACCTCATAGAGGCTCTGCAAGTAGTCTCTACAAGTGGAGGAGATGCATTTCAGAGTGATCAGAATGGCTAGACTTTGGGCAAAGTGTTGGAGAGAAAACAGTTCACTCAGAGAGGGAGGGAGGGATCTGGAGTATAATCTTCAGTTGAGTATGGGTTATCACATGCATGTGGAGGAACTATATGAGCCTAGGAAGAGGCCCAGAAAGGACAGCTCAGACATGGCTTGCTCACATATGGATAGGAATAGTTTGTCTTGCTGCGGCTAAAATGGGAAGAACTCCTATCACGTAGGATATCATGAAAAGAGTCCTGAGCAGAGTATTGCCTTGGTTGTGGAGCAAAATTAGTTCTAGACCAGGGGTCAGCCAACTATAGCCCACAGGTAAAATATAGCATATAATCTGTTTTTGTACAGTGCTCTAGCTAAGACAGTGTGTAAATGATTAAAGGGTTGTAAAAGAAGAATGAGAAGGGTAAGAAGCACAAGAAAAACTGAAGACTGGATGACACCTTGGTTGCAGCCTTGGGAGACCCTAAGCAGAGAATCGAGTTAAGCCATACTTATTTTAGTTGTTAAGTTTATGTCATTTGTTATGCAGCAATAGATAACTAATATAAATATTTGTTTTTGAGAGAGAGCATAAGCAGGGGAGGGCAGAGAGAGGGGGACAGAGGATCGAAGCAGGCTCCAGGCTGACAGCAGAGACCCCAATGCAAGGCTCAAACTCATGAACTGTGAGATCATGACCTGAGCCAAAGTCAAACACTTAATCGACTGAGCCACCCAGGTGACCAATAGATAACTAATATAAAGAGGAAACCATTTCCAACATATTCCATGAGGCAAGCAAACTGATATTTACCCTGATACTAAAACCAAAGAAAACTATTACAAGTAAAAAATAAATATCTGAATAGGCCTATATTTATTAAAGAAATTGAAACAATAGTTAATAAAAACAAAGCACCAGGCCCAAATGGATTCACTGGTGTATCCTACCAAGCATTTAAGGAAGAAATTAAACCAATTCTGTACTGTCTCTTTCAGAGGTTAAAAGCAGAGAGGGTTCTTAACTCATTTTATGAAGCCAGCATTAGCCTAATATAAGAAAAGAAACCACATACCAGTGACTTTCATGAACATAGAAGAAAAACCTTCAACAGAATATTAGAAAATTGAGTTTTAAAAAGTATAGAAATACATACAGACACTATGACCAAGTTGACTTTCCTAAGTATGGAAGGTTGGTTCAACATTCTAAAATCCTTTTATGTAGCCTATCACATCAAGTCCAAAATAGAAAAATCACATGATATCAATAGATGCAGAAAAAGCATTTGACAAAATCAAAAATCCATCCATGATAAAAACTCTCAGTACACTAGGAATAAAGAGAAACCTTCTCAACCTCATAAAGACTATCTACAAAAAACCTACAGTTAACATTAAGCTTAATGATGAGAAACTTAGAGCTTTCCCATTAACATCCGGTAAAAGCCAAGGATACTGGAAGTCCTTGCTAACACAATAAGGAGGCAAGAAAAGGAGATAAAAGATATGCAGACTGAGAAGGAAGGCCTAAAACTGTTTCTGTTAGCAGATGACATGATTGTCTTTGTAGAAAACCTGAAAGAATTGACAAAAAATGGAACTAAAAAGCAATTATAGCAACATTACAGGATACAAGTTTACTACATAAAAATCAATTGCTTTCTCAAATACCAACAATGAACAAGTCAAATTTGAAATTAAAAACACAGTGCCATTTACTTTGTATACTCACCAAAATGAAATGCTAATGCTTAGGTATAAATCTAATAGCCTATGTACAAGATCCATATAAGGAAAACTAGAAAACTCTGATGAACAAAATTAAAAAAGAACTAAATGGGGAGACATACATGTTAACCGATAGAAAACCAATATTGTCAAGATGTCCATTCTTTCCAACTTGATCTATAGATTCAATGCAATCCTTCTAAAAATCAAAAGTTATTTTGTGGAGAACAACAAATTACTTCTGAAGGTTATATGGAGAGGCAAAAAAAAAAAAAAAACAAAAAACAAAAAACAAAATAGGGTAGTCAATGCAATATTGAAGGAGAAGAACAATTGTCAGAAGAACAAGTGTTCGGGACTGACACTAGGAGGCTCCAAGACTTATTATAAAGCTATAGTAATCGAGACCATGTGGTACTAGCAAAAGTATAGGCAAATAAAGCAATGGGACTGAATAGAGTTCTAAGAAGTAGACTTGCATAAATATAGTCAACTGATCTTTGACAAATGAGAAATACAAAGGCAATACAATGGAGGAAAGATAGTCTTTTCAACAGAAGGTTCTGGAATAACTGGATATCCATGAAAAATGAGTCTAGAAACGGACTTTACGTAATTGACAAAAAAATGAACTTAAATGAATCACAGACCTAAATGTAGAATACAATGATTTTGGTATGGTGATGCCTTCATAGATATAACACCAAAGACATGGTCCATGAAGGATAATTGATCAACTGGACGTCATTCAAGTTAAAAACTTAGGCTTTATGAAAGACAATGTGAAGAGAATGAGAAGACAAGCCACAGACTGGGAAAAAATATCTACAAAAAACATATCTGATAAAGAACTGTTATCAAAAATATCCAAAGAACTTTTGAAACTCAATAAGAAAACAACCTGATGAAAAAATGGATCAAAGACCTTAGCAGACATCTCACCAGAAAAGATACACAAATGGCAAAGAAGCATGTGAAAATGTGTTCCACATGAAATGTCATCAGGGAAATGCAAATTAGAATAACAATGAGATAGCACTATATATCTATTAGAATGGCCAAAATATGGAACACTGCAAACACCAAATGGTGTGGATGTGGAGCAATGGGAATTCTCATATGTTGTTTGTGGGAATGGAAATTGGTATACCCACTTTGGAAGACAGTTTGGTGGTTTCTTTAAAAAATTTTTTTTAATGTTTATTTTTGAGAGAGAGAGCATGAGTGGGGGAGGGTCAGAGAGAGGGAGACACAGAATCAGAGGCAGGCTCCAGGCTCTGAGCTATCAGCAGAGTCCTATGTGGGGCTTGAACTCACCACAAAATCATGACTTGAGCTGAAGTCGGATGCTCAACTGACTGTGCCACCCAGACACCCCAGTAGTTTCTTACTATAAGCATACTCTTATCATAAAATCCTTTGGTATTTACCCAAAAGAGCTGTAAACATGTCCACACAAAAGCCTGCACACAAATGTTTTTAGCAGCTTTATTCATAATTTCCAAGATTTGGACAGGCTGTGCATGTTCTTCAATAGATGATAAATTCTGGTACATCCGGACAATGAATACTATTCATCATGAAAAAGAAATGAGCTAAAAGCCATGGAAAAACATGGAGGAACCTTAAATGCAGATTACTGAATGAAAGAAGGCAATCTGAGAAGGCTAAATACTGTACGATTCCAACTATATAGCATTCTGGAAAAGGTAAAATTAGGAAGACAATAAAAAGATCAGTAGTTGCCACAGGGGTGGGAGGGATGGTTATAAGTCATTATACATTTGTCCAAACCCTGAATGTACACCAAGAGTGAACTCTTAGATAAACTGGACTTTGGGTGGTTATGATATGTCAAGGTAGACTCATCTGTGGTTTAAAGAACAACAGGAAAATGTTGATTTTGGTGAATGATGTTGATAATGAGGAAGGCTGTGCATGTCTGAAAGCAGAGTTCATATGGTGAATCTCTGTATCTTCCTCTCGATTATATTATAAAACTAAAACTATTCTGAAAATAAAATCTTTAAAACCAACCATCTAAACACCCAATCAGAAAATTCTAGGACAATACCCCTCATGAACACAGATGTGAAATATTAACAAATCCAATCTAGCAATATATGAAAAGAATAATATATCCTGACCAAGTACGGTTATCCCAGAAATATAAGGCTGTATTAACATTCAAAAATCAATCCATATCACTATATTAATAGACTATAAGAGAAAAGCCATATTATTTCAACTGGAGGAAAATTCATGTGAAAAATTCAATATCCATTCATGATTAAAAAAAAAACAAAACAACTTCTCAGTAAACTATGAATAGGAGGGAATTTCCTCAACCTGATAAATGGTGTGTACAAAAAATCTCCAGCAAACATCAGGCATAATCATAAGTGCTTTCCTCCTTCTATTTGGAACAAAGTGAGGATGTTTGCTCTTACCACTCCTATTAACATTACACTGAAGGTCCTAGTTCAGGCTGTAAGGCAACTAAAATAAATGAGAAGTACGTGGATGCAGAATGCCAACATTCTTAAATAAATGAGCATAGGGATTGCAAGTGATCTTGTTTAATGAAACCCTAATTTGTTTCTATTGCAGAAAAATGCAGTTTTCCTCTTTATTTTTGCATGCTTAAATTTACTATTCCTCATTAGATAAAATACAGAGATAAATGAACTTCATAGTGGTACTTTTCCAAATGAAACCTTTTTCTCCACCTTTTATCATTAAGTTCTTTTAAAAGGCTGATGTCAAATAATGTCTGTATTCTAAGTCTGTTTCATAATGCTTGTTAATATTAACCAAATAAGTATTTTCATATTCTTATATGGCAGTTAGCCTACTAATTTTTTGGCTAACTCTATAATATCCTAGTACATTCTTATAGACATAATAACTGCCAGGAAAATGTTTGGCCAGGACTCATTCAAGTAAGGGAAAGGATATTCATGATTATGTGACATGTATATTTAGAATATAATATTTCAAGTTAGATTTGGCAAGAAAACAGTCATGCACTAAAACATGTGAGATATCTTGAATCCTTTTGGAAAAGCCCTCAAAGGAAAATAATTTAGGAGTTACATTTGTCTTAGCTCTGACTTCCCAATAAACTTGTGGTACATTTGCATTTTTCTTGACTAGTTTCTTCTCTATATGAACTTTCATTAAACATGCTTTTCTTTCCAAGTGTTCTTTGTTGTAAAAGACCATGTGATTTATATTTTCATATGAATTCATATACACTGAACAATGATCATTTTTACAGATTTCTTTAGGATATTATTATGGTATTGGGGAACATTACTCCCAATTATATAAAAATAGTCTGAAGCACATGAGGGCTAGGAATGTATGTGGAAGTGCACTTATACTTGGAACATAATAATAAAATTTCTTGTTTTGGTTGATGACAATTAGAAACCTATTGCTATACTGCAATTCTGCCCTCTGATCTTCGAGCTACAAGCATGGAGCCAACTTTGGCAAATGACTTTGCAATTTGACATACCATTTACTGCTTCAGGTATCTTTTCTCTGGTCAAATTCAAAGTAATTTTCTGTACAGTACATTGCAACTGCAAAGACAAAAAATATCCAGCTGGTTTGACTTCAATTGTTTTGACTCCTTCTCTCTCTTGTAGTATCTCATGTTGAAGCCAATCCCAGTTGGTTTTGGTTAATAAAAAAGTACCAAAAATTCATGGAGACATAGGTAATAGGATGATTAAAGTTTTGGTGACTGTTGCAGATATTAGAAACCTTAAGCTTGGTAGGGAAGGCTTGAAACAACGTTTGAGTATGAAGATTGGAAGATAAAGAGATCAAGCCCATTTATCTCTTCTCTGTACTGTATGTTTGTGGAGACAGATCTTCAATTCCACTAACATTACTCAAGAATATGCCTGGGGAGTCTATTCTTCTATGACTCTCTGCCAAAACAGCTTGAGAAACAGCTGGTGATAATTCTGGCTTCATTCCCCCGCTCAACAGCTGATGTTCAGAAGCAGGAAGGCAATTGAGTGGGTGTGTTCTGAGCCATGGCATCACTGCTTCCCCTTCAGCTGCTCCTGCTCCCACGCTAAGGCGCAGATCAGAAGGCTGACTTCCTAGAAGTGGCCTGAAAGGAAGGACAATCCCACAGCTTTAGGTACTGAGGGGACAAAAACAGAATGATTTTGGCATGTAGTGGTTCAGGGGCAGTATTTTCAATACCAAGCACTCTGTCATCTGCAATGAAACCCTTAAGATAGACTGTAAGAATTCTATTCTTTTAAAATGGAACAATGGAATAAGTATGGAATTTGGTGACTTACCTTCTAAAGACAGAAATGTTTCAATTAACGTAGTCTTTATTATTTTAAATAAATTAACTTTTTCCTAATGGTAGGCCCTATTGGTCCAATGGTAGCTTAGCTACAGATGCTGTCAATCATTTTCCTTTTAACAATCTAAGGTAGTAGATGCCTTCTCACTGCAACTGGAAGTTCTGAGACATGAGTTCTAGTCTCAGCATTACCAATACTATAATCACTAATATCGCTTTACCAACACCTATAATAATTGAATATCACTGTGGAAAAATTATTTCCTGCAGCTTCATTTTCTCCCTATGAAATGAGAGAACTAGGTTAAAACAAATTTTATCTGCAGTTTCTTGAGCTGAAATCAGTATATTGTAAACATAATTTTGGAACAATGTAGAATAACTTTAATCCCTCGTTTGCTTAATAGCCTTTCTCATATATGGAGAATGTACCTGTGTTTATCCTATACATTCCTTCTGTAAGAGCATATGTGTTCTTTAATATCTTTTCCTCATAACTCAATTTCTAGTTAAATGAATTTGAGTATGCTGAAGAATAGTAAATTGGTACTTAAACTAATTAAAAATTATGTATATTGTAAATGGGTTCTGGTCAATTCAGAGTAGCATTAATTTTTTGGCAGTAATATCTCTTGATTTTTGTTAAGCTTAAAATCAACCAAAACTATGAAATCCATTTTAAAACATTGTTACCTTTCATCACTGTCTACTTCAAGCCTCCCTTTAACATTTACATTGTTCATCTCTTCAGATCGAAGTGAAGATACTTTATCATGTCTATATACTTCATCTCCATTTAAGAGGAGTACAGTTTTTTAGTTAAGAGTAAATTTTTTGGGGGCGCCTGGGTGGCTCAGTTGGTGAGGTGACCAACTTTAGCTCAGATCATGATCTCATAGTTTGTGAGTTCAAGCCCCACATTGGGCTCTCCGCTGACAGCTCAGAGCCTGGAGCCTGCTTCCCATTCCGTGTCTCCCTCTCTTTCTGCCCCTCCCGCTCTCATGCTCTGTGTCTCTCAAAAATAAACAACAAAAAAAATTTTTAAAAAGAGTAAAATTTTTGTTGTCACACCTGTGTTTAAATCATAACTCTCATGTGTTATGGCTTTGAAGAATTATTAAATCCATTTAAAACCGTGATTCTCTCATCTGTAAAGTGGGGACAGTATTATCCACCTAGTATTTTTCTGTGAGCTTTACTGAGGTGATGTATGGGCAGCACATATCACAGCATCTGGAATATAATGGTCAGGAACAGTCATTGGTATAACCCTAATTCTATCTTCCATACTATTTTCTCTCACACTGAGGAATGTCATAAATAAGCCATCCATGTATTCATTTCGAGCTATAGTAAAACTTTTTAATGAAAAGGACTGTGACGTGAACCCTTAAGTATGCTACTAGTGATCTCTAGTCAATAGGTGAGGGTTTTTGTTTGTTTTTGATATTTTTTTTGCATTCCGGGCCACATTATTCAATCATGTAGTGTTCATCTAATATTATTTCCAGCTCTCATATCTCTATCTCGTCCATAAGAAAAATATAAAAGAATTAAGGTTATTTTGACCTAAGATATTCCTCCTGATGTTATTCTGTCTTCAAGTGGTGAATAGTTTCCATTCTAAGTTTTCACATTTTTTAATAATTTGTTCTAGAATTTTGTCCAAATATATGTCAAATTTAATGGCACTGTATACTGCAACATTCTCTTTATTCCCCATTTCTAGTCATGGTCAATGCACACTATCATTCCTGAAGAACTATGGTAGTGATCAAATTATTTCTTCCTACAGTAGTTCCATTCACTTGAACCAGGTCAGGAGACTTGCTTTTCATAACATTTAAATGGTTCTTGCCATGTGCTCACTGATTTGGGTTTCAAATTTCCCTTACCTATGTTTTTTAAAAAATATTATAAAGTTTGATGATACTTCTCTTAAAAGTTTCTTTCTTTCCTTTGCATTTGAAATCATGTTTTTGTTTTGAGAAGCTTGGGAGCTTCTTCAGTAAAGTATTATGAATTAGGATTCTTTTGCCTGCCAGTAACAGATAGTCCAATCCAATGGATTTTAATGGGAAATAACTGAATAATATAGGGGCATTATGGCTCAGACATGATTAGAAACAGGGATTCAGTTTTCAGGCCTTTTCTTTCCCTCTCTGAAGGCTTGTTGCCTTTCTATATTGACTCCATTTGTAGATACTTGCCCTTCTGTGTATCAGTGTCTTTGGTGGCTCCAGCATGTAGGTCCTCTCAAGTCCACTGGGAAGGGCACCTGGCTTTCTGGCAACTTCAGCAAAAATTACCTGGTATCTCATTGGCTCTATCAGTATCACATACTCATTCCTCAACTAATCCCAGTGACCAGGGAAATGTAAGATGCTGTTCACCATTCTTGAGTGTTTGCTACTCCCTAAGACAGAGAAGGATCCAGTTCCAATAGAATAATATAGATCATGAATGAGAACCAAGCCCCACTACAATATTATTGCCTTAAATTTATGTAGTAAAGCAGAGGAGGCAATGTAGAATCATACATAAACATTGGTGATCAAATATAATCTTTCTGTTACCATCTTATGTGCACACATATACATGACAGTGTTCCAGATACCAACTAGTTTCTTTTACTCTGAATTCCATGTGTACCTTTTTACTGTTTTCCTTAAAAATTGGACTTCTGCAAAAAAAGGTCCTTGTTCCTAACTTTAAAGTGATATTTAGTTAAATGAAAAGTTTTAAATATGTGTGTGTGTGTGTGTGTGTGCGCACACACACTTATTCTCTCCAAACTGCACTAAAACTATAGTAATTAATTAATATACAAAGACAAAAAGAACAGAAGTGAAGACAACTGAAGAATAGTGATGTAAACAATTTTAGAAAAATGAAAATTTAAAGACAAACTGAATAGAGAAAGCCAATACATCACACTCTTAGTGAGAAAGAAGCAAACTAAAAAACAAATTGCATTGGAGAACCTCAGAAAATGTCAATAAAGGTACCATACACATTTGAAGGCTAGAGTGTGAAATGGGGGCTGAAAACAAGGTGGTTGTTTGACAGTCTGTTAGGAATTCTTAGACCTCTCATATTTATCCTCTTGCCCCTGAAGAAGGCAGATAGGAGATACATTCTGTACAGAAATCGACTCTGCCCTTGAGAGTTCCAGACACAGTAGATGCTAAGATGAGAGGCTAGATTGAAATGATGAAAACTAATCCTTCCCATTCAGTCTTGACATTCAGACTCCTTTTCCAACTTATCCTTAGAATGCTGGCAATCAAGCTTGTACCAACAGTCAGGCGATTGATACATTGTCTGAGGAAACTGACCAGTAAAAGAGAAAATATTTACATATATTGGTATTTGGAAATCTCTCATTAAAGCTTGAAAACCTTGCCTGTGCACTTAGACCTTTCCATCAGCCTTTTAAAATCTCACCCTTAAGGGGTGCCTGAGTAGCTCAGTCAGTTAAGCATCTGACTTCAGCTCAGGTCCTGATCTTGCAGTTTGTGAGTTTGAGCCCTGTGTCAGGCTCTGTGCTGACAGCTCAGAGCCTTAAGTCTGCTTTGGATTCTGTGTCTCCCTCTCTCTCTGCCCCTCTCCTGCTTATGCTCTGTCTCTTTCAAAAATAAGCATTAAAAGATAAATTAGAATCTTACCTTTAAAATATTAAATGATGAGTTAAGATCACAGTTATATAAGGAAAGCCCATAACATAAATGACACAGGTCAAAATATACAAATAGAAAATAGTAACACAAAGAAAGCAAACAATTCAGAGTTCATAAGACTAAAGAAAATACACCAAACCAAAAATTTCGTTTGTATTTAATATACCCAGAGAGATAGTGAGTAGACATTGCATCATTCAGTAAGACTAGGATGCTATAAAAATAAATATTCATAGAGTAAGAAAGATATTTTATATATAAAGTTAACCAGCAAGTCTAACATCAGACTAATTAGAGTTGTAGGCACAGTTAGTAGAAAACAGAAGAAAAATTATCAAAGAAATAAGAGTAAGATCTCTTTGAATTGGAAGACATGGGATCCAGATTAAAAGTTCACTGAATGTCTAGTACAGTGGATAATAAAAATAATGAAAGACTCATCAACACACTGGTACTCACACAGGATAGTGAATAGTGCCTATTTCCATTAGCCAGACTAGAAAACTGCATGATTCTTGAGGTGTTTCATATAATAAAGAAGATCTTGCCTCAGTAGTAGAAAATAATTAGCCCTTGGCTGAGGAGTACTAAGATCCAACATAATAAATCTTAAAATGAAGAAAGGATCAAACTGTTTCCAAGTCACTTAACTGCATCTCATAACAAAGCTCAAGAGCAATTATAAAAATATAAAACTATCCATCATCTAACAAGGTAAAATTCACAATGTCTGGCATCAATCAAAAATTGGAAATTAAAAAGTAGGAAAACACCCATAAGGGGGAGAAAATCAGTCAATTGAAACTGACCGAGAATTGATACAGAGGTTAAAATTGGCAGCAAAGAACATTAAAATAGTCATTATAATTACATTCCACATGTTCAGAAAGTTAGAGATACGGAAGATAAAAAAAAAGTTGCAAATCAAAATTTTAGAGATGAGAAGTACAATGTCTGAGATGAAAATTATATTGGATGAGAAACACAGCAGAAGAAATTAGTCAACTTGAATAAATATTAGATACAAAAATGAAAAACAACAACTTAAAGGTCATTTAAAGATGAACATAACAGCAATGAACTATGGATAAATTTCAAATATATCCATGTGCATGTAATTAGAATCCCTGCAGCACTGTAAGGAAGGAGACAGAAAAAGCTATTTGAAAAAGTAATGGTTGAAAGATTCCAAATTTGATGAAAACTATAACCTTGGAAAGCCAGTAACCTCAATGAACTCCAGGCATAAGAAACCTAAAGAAAACTACAGCAAGGCAAATTTTAACCACATTGCTCAGAACAGTGAGAAAGAGAAAATAGCAAAAGAAACCAGAGGAAAAATACATATTACATATAAAGGAGCAAAGATCACTAAAGACATACTTCTTGTAAAAAATACTGCAAGTGATAAGAGTGGGGCAACATATTTAAATTACTAAGAGTAAAGAAACCCAAAACTGTTAAGCTAGAATTTTATACCCAGCAAAAGTATCTTTTAGTAATGAAGATTAAATAAAATTTTGGCAGAGAAACCCTCACAAAAAGGAAGCCCATCAGGCATAGAAAAAGTGATTACAATGATTCCAGATGGAAATATGGATCTGTATAAAGGAATAAAGAGCTTTGGTAATGGTAACTATACAGGTAAATATACATTTTTTTTCTTATTTACGTATGTTTAAAACAACTATAATAACAATGTAGTATGAATTTTATAATATGTAAAATGGATGACAAAAACCAGGAAGGGAATAAAGAAAGTATACTATTGTAAACTTATTATATAGTACACAAAGTTGAATAATATAACTTAAAAGTAGATTATGCAAAGTTAAAGATACATGCTATAAACCATAAAGCATCCATTAAAACAACAAATCACAGCTAATACACTAACAAAGAAGACAAAATGGTGTCATAAGTATTCAGTTAACCCAAAAGAAGGCCAATGAAAAGGAAGATAAAAAGAACAAAATATCATATGGGACAAACAAAATAATGACAAAATGATATTTTTAAGCCAAACTATAGCAATAATCACAATAAAATGTTTAACCATCAAATTTAAAGGGAATGATTTTCAAATTGGATAAAAATCAAGATCCAATTATATGTTGACTATAATAAATATACTTTAAATATGAGATACAAGTACACTAAAAGGATAGAGATATCTGCTATACTAACACTAAAGAAAACTGGAAAGGTTATATTAATATCAGAGAAAGTATATTTCTGAGAAAAAAAATGTTACCAAAGATAGTCATTTCATAATGATTTCATGATTCATCATGACAACATAATAAAGTTAAAATTTTACTCACTTTATATTAAGGCTTCAAAATATCTGAAGCAAAATTAATATAACTTCGAGTAGAAATGGTCAAGTCCCCAAATACATTTGTAAATTTTACTCCCACTTTCTTAATAATGATAAAATGAGTAGGCAAAATCAGTAAGAATATAAGATATATTTCAGTCACAATCTGATTCAAATATAATCAATTCAGAATTTCATCTCAGGTCAGTGAACATTTTGATTTCTACTGTCTTTCCCCTACCCCCCCCCCCCTCTCTGGGGCAATCTGTGTTGAGGGTGAGGATTGCATTTATATATCAATCATTCACCACCAGGGAGTAGAGAAGGGTAGCAGGAGAGCCCCTGTTGGAGTAGGGACTTTGAGTCCTTTGCTTTTTCTCTCTGGCCCATGCCCCATGGGTGTGTGGTGCTGTCATCTGCTTTCAATATCCATATTCCCTGCCAGGATCCTGGTCACAATGTAAACCACTCTTGTCACCTTGTTCCCACCTCAGCGGTCTTCTAGTCTCTTCAGCCTTCTCAAAACTTTGCTGCTTAAGCATGAGATAAGGTTGTAGAGGGGAGCTTGTAGGTTGTAGCTTGGGCCGTTTAGGAATTCTTTTCTGCTTTTCCAGCCCCAGTAGGGCTTCTCTGGGCTCCCCTCAGATGCTGTGTAGAGATTCCTCCCTCTACCACTCTCTTGGGTGTTCACCTACTCTAAGCCACTTGGACTTTTCTGGGCTAGGCCCTTGATTTCATTTTTATTTAGCTCTTGTTTTCTAGATTTTAGAGATCAAAGCTTGAAAGAATCATGCTATAGTCCCCTGTTTGCTATCAGGGGCGGAGGAGAACAAGGAGAAAAGAAAAACTAAATTTTTCACTATCTCAACTAACTCTTTTGTCAGAAGTCGTTAAACTGCCTTTACCCTAGGGCAGTATATATAGGAAGCTAATTTATTGGTAAGGGTAGGCTAAAGCCTAAAAAGACTGGAAACAGTTTACAATCCTAGTTGATACAACTAGGTTTTTATTAACTTCAGCGTTTTTCTTTTCCCCATTTGTTTATTCTAATGTTTGGTCTTTATCCAAAGAATGTATCTTTGGCACCTCTGTCCCAAGCCCCTAGTACAGTACATATTAACTACTCGCTTAATGTGTTCTGGATTGCAGTAGTTTGAAAGAGTTTCATATTTTACCCTTGTGGGCTATATCTAAACCTACAGATTCTTCTTAATGTCTTCAAAAGTGGTAAGTATCAAGTAACCATACATCTTAACTGATTCATTGGTGTATTCATCATAATTCTTTTGAACACAAAATGACAGACCACTTGAAATACATAACAGAGAATTATATGAAAGACATAGTGTATTTAATGTAACCTTGGGAGGAGCCAGGGTCCCATGGACCCTCAAGACCAATGGATGCCACAGTACTGAATGCTTCTAGGACTCTCCTGGTCTTCTCTCTACTCTAAAAGCTGGCTTTGGTCTCTCCATTCATTTGGCAGGAAACAGGACCACTGAACTCCCAAGACTCACATATCACAACTTGACCACAAGCGAGGAACTGCTGTCCATCCCTTAGCTCATTATTAAAGAGTATGAGGGTAAAACTCTAATTGATCTATCCTGAATCAGGTGTTTGCCTAGGGACCAATTAATACTAACAGTAGGTTAGTATTACTGGCCCCACTAAAGCCAAATAAGTTGCTGGTTCTCTCTTAAGTGAGGTGACCAAAATGAACAAATAGTAACTGCATTGTATTCCTTGTGTATTTAGCAGAGTTATGAACTACACAGTAGGCATTCATAATTATTTGACGATTAACTAAATAATGTATTGACTGATTAAAGAAGTGAGAAGCTTGTCCAAGTCTACATGGCAGTATGGTTTCAACTTAGCATTTTCTTTGAATTGTTGTATTTCCTCACATGGCTCTAACTTCATTGTACACCTCATGAAAAGCTAGTCTTCTAATTTATGAAAACAAGCACTGAAATGATGAATATCCATGAAAGTGGGTTAATAAGGCAGATCTAAACCTATAATCATTTAGTTTGAAGCACATTGAGAGTGCTTTTCCCTAGTTTTGAAGCTTTTACAATTCCCTACCAGATCCTCCTTTTTTGGATAAGCACCCCAAATACTGTCTTTTGTGCCCTTTTAATTAAGTAATTGCAAATGACTATTTCACTGAAATATGTTATAAAAACATCTTTCCTACTTTTCATGGGCTTAATTTTCTCTCCATATACCTTAGCACTTTATGTGCATAATGCTTCATAGAACACAGAGTTCAGTAGCTAGTCCTATTTAAATACTATGACACAATTTCTTTTGAACTCTTAAAGCATTATGATGTATCACTCTTTTTATGAGGTTTGTATGTTTAAAATACTTAAAATTATTGGTTAATTCACTAGGTTGTCATTACCCTTGTTCACAGCTAAAGAGACAAAGTGCTTGAGAAGAGTATCAGTGTATTCGGGGAAAGGACTTTGGAGATCAAGGATCTTACTCCCACATTCAGCTACTATATTACCAGCCTAAACCATCTTTACAGATTCTGAATTAAAGTATTTCTGATTAACTTCTCATTCAGGGATAAGGTTGTTCACATTAATTCAAAACAAGGTAGTTTCATTACTTAGGATGGATGTTACAAATGTGCAGATGCTGAAGAAAAATATATGTTTGTACACATATTTCTCATTTATACACATATAGGACTATATCTATACTTGCTGTATACTATTCTCAATGTCTTCTAGTAGTCTACCAAATTTATTAAAGCATTGTCTATTTCTGCTAAAATTGTAGAATACTGGGAGTTAGACATTAAATGTGAAAAACCAAGTGGGCATACTGAAATGGAGATTTTGTTAGTCACTTAAGGATTCCCTGAAAGGAGGTAAAATAAAGTGATATCACTACTTAAAGGCTCTATTTCTTAAGATGAAGGTGTTGGAAGTTTATCAAAACTTGCATTCTGTTTTATCAAATTTATGAATTTCCCTAAAAAAAACTTTTAAAATTATCTTTTCTGTTATTCCACTGATAGCGATTAGTACTGTACTAAAACAGTATGCAATTGACATTGTTACATAGTATTAGAATGATTTATGGTGTAATAATTACTTTATTCCAAACAACTGACAGTGAAATTCTTGGTTCTAATTAGATATTTCTACTTTTCCCAATTACTATTGGTCTCTAGAATACATTAACCTAAAAATTCTAGGTACTTTAGACTTCCCTAGAATTAAAGAATTATGATCAATGGAAAAGAAAAACTTGTCCTTTTGTCAGAATTAGACCATATTTCATTTTCTGATTCAGTGTATTTTTCATCATATTCCTTTCCAAAAATTGAATGTGATTGTTTTTCTTATTTTATTTTAGTGAAATGCAAATGAGAAATGTTATAGCTAATCAATGCCACCAAAATAGTTTTTTTAAATAACCAGGACATGAACTCTTTAACAAGATTCAGTCAGTTCTATTTATAGTTCCCCTAAGCTATGAACTATTTGTGCACCCATGTTTCTGCATAATGACTTTTCAATGTGGTTTCAGTAATCATTCCAGAAGGCACAATCTCAAAATATCTATATGCATAAAGAATATATTTAAAATAAAGGCTAAATTGGCTGGCCATGCATTAAACCATTTGCCTGTGAAATCACTTTGTGAAATATCTCCATACAGGAGATGTTCCAGCCGAGTATAGGACATAGCAAACATTTTTTTGCTTACCATATTGTATCACCATAACTTCTTCTGGAAACACTTCTTCCTCTAAGTGTCCTCTTAAAACACTTCTTCCTTCTTTCTCTAAGATGACAAGCCATTTTGAGAATTCGCTCTTAATTTAGCCCACACAGGATTAGCAGAAGAGTGAGACTCTCAAGCTACTTGCCCTTAAATACTTAATAGCTGAAATGAGAGGTGCTGGTGATCTTCAAAACAACAACAACAACAAAAAACTATATTAGCATCAGACTCACTCCCCCAGTTTCAGAGATGAGGGGTGCAAAGAATGAACATAGTGGGTTTCCTTGGAAGAACACTCGTCTTCTGTGTTTCTGAATGAGAAACTGTTCCCTCCCCCCACTTTTTTAAGGCTTTGGAAGGGAAGACATTTAAAAGAGCTGTATTTTGAATTTCAAAACAAAAATAATGCATTTCGTCTGAGATTTTCTTTAATCAAGAACACAAGTGAAATCTTTTAACACAAATGAATAATGTTTTTATATATCTACCTGATCTTTTACGAGGCTATACCAACGTAAGCACATTGTGTTCCTTGTTCTGTCTTTGTGGGTGTGAAGAGAGACAGCAGACCCAGACTTGCTCATTGTTTCAGTCCTCTATAGAGAAGAGTCCCTGCATCACGTCCTTAATTTGAAAATTTTCTCCCTTTTCTCTACCCAAATAACATCATTTTCTCAGATTTTTACAATCAGTTTGGCTAGTAAGTAATTCCTTGCCACTTACTGTATTATATTTTTCTGAATTTTAGGCCCCCATGCTCTCTTACATTAGTCTTTGGCCAACGTTTACAGATAGAAAATATGATTGGAAAATTAATTGTCACTGCTCCTCAAAGTAATTTTTGTTTGCCAGCTTCCACTGTTTATGCACCTTTAGAAGATGAAAATAAAACTGTGCAGTTTTTGGAGATTTGTTTTATTCCCATGGACAAAGGATCCAAATCATTTACATACTAGGGATCTTACCCAAGGCATAGAAATACCAGTGAGGAAAGACTTATAATTTTGCATTCAGTAATTTTCCCTGCTGTCACAAAATAATTTTTATATGTATTCTTATCTGTGCTACCTATATGGACATACATGCAATTAAACGGTGCATGATGATTAAAAATTTTGAGGATATTGACAAATATAATTTAGTTTTAGGTGTGCACATTTATAGCCTCTAAATGGAGATACTTGCACACTATCTCTTTTAGGTAAAAAGTGAGTTATATACTCCTCCATCCAATGACTACACCTATTTTCCTTATATAAGCACATGACATCATCGTTTAAATCAAACCGATTTCTAAGCACCACAGCTGTTACTAGTTATTTAGAAGTCTAATTTGAGCAGAATGTGTCACGCCAACTTTGCACACACACGCTCACACAGGCAGTATTCACATTAAAACTTTCACCTCTATTAAATAGCAACAGTTCTTCAAAAATTCCAACACTCGACTCTTAACAACTAAATAAAATATGTGTCTTTGAGGAGTAATGTGCCTATTTTATTTTTATTCCTAGAGGCAAATCTTGCATAGATTGGTGCAATTTTGTTACCCGGCTGTCACTTTAACCAGTTCTCAAAGATGCATATGACATTGGGTGAGCATTGTCTTCCAACCTCATTGTTTTATTCCTCCTGAATTAAGGGTAAATCTCTATGACTTTGTTTTCAATGGAGGTCACATAGATATAGCCATCAATATTGAAATAGCATTTTCTCATGCAAACAGAAGCTTTAATAGCCTCTACAAGGGTTTGCTCCTTGGGGAGACTAAATTCAAAATGGCACAAGCCATCTGTTGTGGTGGGATTTTTCAGTTCCCTTGTTCTGTACCCCTCTCTCCCCCTCTCTCCTTCTCCCTCTCCTTTTCCCCCTCTCCTTTTATTTTTCAGTTGTTTAAAGTGACAGCTTTATTATCTATTCTTGAATTTCAAGTTTGCTAACTCATAAAAATATAACAGGTTCACAAACGTTTGTAGAGAGGCACACTGTATGCCCGGAGCAACTGAAAACTCAAATTTGCTATATTGAGCCCAACAGTCAGTTCAGTGTTTACTGAGGAAACTTCCTGTTGCTCTAGCCATGGAGTGCTTTAAGGGACAGAGAAGCTGGGCAGGGCCCAGATGACTGTTGCATACCTCCAGATTCTGATCTCAGAAGGATTTTTGCTGAGCTAGAATTGATATGAAAAGCATTTCTTAGAAGGAATGTTTCTTTGGTTAGAAAATTTGAAATTTCCCCAGGCTTAAGAGATGAAAAAATTGATGAAAGATTTTTAAATCCTTATATCCAGAGAATACACTACCACCTCGAAAAAAATATAAATAAGTGTGGGTGTCAGCTTTTACTAATAGACTATAAGTGTAATGCAAGCAAGGACTGTCTTATTCATACTATAGCCTAGTCTCTAGCAGGGTTCCTGGAACATATTAAATGCTCATTTAATATTTGGGGAAGGAAGAGAGGAAGGAAGTGAGGGAAGGCAGAGGGAAGGAAAACAAAATCTAGAGTGAAAGCAAAAAAAGCTCTGAGCTCTTTAAAAAGCATCAAATCGGGACACCTGGGTGGCTCAGTCTGTTGAGTGGTTGAGTGTCAGACTCTTGGTTTCGGCTCAAGTCATGATCCCAGGGTCTTTGGGTTGAGTCCTGCATTGGGCTCTGCAATGAGCATGGAGCCTGCTTAAGATTGATTCTTGTTCTCTCTTTCTCTCACCCACCTTCTGCCCCTCTCCTCTGCTCATTCCCTCTCTCTTTCTCCCTCAAAACTAAGTAAAAAATAAATAAAAAGCATCAAATCCTGTGGAATACCACCCTAATACACTAAAAGATGGTATAAAAAGTAAAATCTACAAATCATGGATAATGATCTTAAAACTAAGTGTCAACACTTTAATAAATTATACTAGATAAGGCATGAACTGGTCTTTCATATTTGACATTTTTTCTTTGAATCCAGAATTGAGATGATCTTTGAATAACAATTTCAGCTGGTCTAAGATCATGTCCACAATAGTACTGGGGATGAACAAGGCTTTAGGCAAAAGTATGATTCCTCCTGTTTTAAGAATTTCCATGCCATAATGAGGTATCCACCAGTCACCAGTAGCTCCCAAATTTTACTCAAGAAGGAACTGTGGACTATGTCTAATTCAACTTTCTAGACTGTGTTTGTTTTATTCAAATTAATTTGTAGTGGTAAGATTTGCAAGATTGTGACAAAGTATGTGAAATCAGACCATATGAACATTGCTATGCATTTCTATACAAGTGCAATATTTTCCCTGGGACATGTGCCTTAATTTCCATTTGTCTCACTAGATGGGCATGAGACCTAGAAATCACAGGCTGTATAAGGAATATAGGATATATGAAAGGGGATGATGTTAGCTATGGAAAGACAGCCTGAGGCCAGTATGCTGGTGTCTCAATGTGGGGCCACACACTCTTCTCCATTCAATTTTAGTTTCATCTGGTGTAGGGTCAGATTAGCATTCATATACCTCTCCCTGCAACCCATTGCCACACCTGCTGTTGCTTCCTTTCGTTGGACTACAGTAATACAACTTCGATCTGGAGAAAACGAAAGAAAGACTTCTGAGGTCATGCAAAAATGGTAGAATATTTTTTGGCAGGTAAATCATTGCTTCAAGTGAAATCTTTCTTAGAAATTTCAAGTGAAAAAACATAAATTCCAAGTTGCTGTGGTTGAAGCTGAGGTGGGCTCTCACCGTATACTCTACACTACGCTCACCTCATTCCTGAACATTGGTGCTTAGGCTCTCTCAGTTGGGCCCATGTGTAATAACACTATTCCCTTCCTACATGTCTGCTTCCCCTAGCTCCATGTTTACCTGCCTGCTCCCTCATTTGTAGCCCAGCTCCAAACATTTCTTCTAGGTGGGCTTCTCTGTTAGGCTTATTTGACTTTTCACCTCTTTCTCCCTAAAAATCTGTATTATTCTCAATTTGCCTTATACAGGTGTCATTTTGTTGATTTGCTGAGTAGAAGTAGAATTATATGACCCAAATCTATTTGTTTCATTGTTCATTAAACTGTAAACTTTGTTACGATAAGAACCATGTTTTATGGGCTTTGGTGCCTCATGCTTTCTTAACATTAACCTTTGCCTCCCTCATGGGCAACTGAGTGGTATGGAGGCTTCCATTTTTGTTCTAAAACAATGATAGCTGTTAGAGATTTGTAGCAACTAGTTACACAGTGACCTAACTTCAATGCTTATGTATTGGTTGGACATCAAAATGCCTTTTTCTTTTCTTTTATAATATAACACATAGCTGGGCATATGACCGCCATACTGTAGACTAAATTTTTTGGCCTCTGTTACAGGCAGGTCAGTCAGTGAGACTAAGTTCTTACCAATGGAGTGTAACATTCAAGTGATATATTCTATACTCAGATGATGTGTTCTATGTCACTTACTTAAAAGGAAATCATTCATACTCTTTTACCCTTTTTACTTCCATCCCCTGGGCTGGAATAAAGATGTGACCGTAATCCAGCTTAAACAGATGGCAACAATGCCTTAGGAGATTGGGGTTGGGGAGAAGGTAACGAGATGAAGGCAACCTGAGACTTGAATGACTTCTTGGAACAGAGCTGTGCTACTAACTGGGACTTCCCTTATGCTTCCAGACTGGTGCTTGCAAGAGAAATAAAATTCTATCTTTCTCAACTCACTATTTGGGATCTATTTATTACAGAGGGCTTAGTGTGAAATCTCACTAATGGTGTGTATCTCCCAGTGGGAGAAGAGTGCAATCACCATATAACTATACACAAAATACTAACACTTGAGAGAGGCCTGGACTTTGGTGCACAGAGCAAAGGTCCTTCATAAATAACTCAGTTCCTAAAGACTATGTGTTGAGCAAGTGCCAAATCAAAGTATAAGATGGCCCTGAGTTTAAAAAAAAAACATAATAGATCCATCAGACTGTATGGTATTAAAGCAGTAAGAATTACCAAAGATATAAATGGAGCATAAAATGTCCCTTAGTCATAGTGGTTGAGGGTTATCATCTATTCCTTAGTGGGGAGAAACTGGAGAAGCCACACCCACTGTATATACTTCATAGTTCATTGGATATATTAACTCTTTGTATTTTTATTACTGATTGTATTTATTCATTCTAACAACTTTACCATTACGTTAATAACCCCATGACTTCATTCATTAGGGAACCCATGTGGGAATCGCAATATAAGGATACCTGTTCAAGCAGACCCTATCTGATTTGGGAAGTTGATATTCTGGCATCCAGAGTAGATAAAACTAGCCAGCATTTGGTTTATTTTTCTGAGAATTTTAGGTTCAAATTTTATCAGATATGGTAACTTTACCTGTACTTTGATGGCAGAATGCAATCCATATTCACCATTTTTTTCATACAAAGAATCTTTCTGTTGAATGCCCAGTATTTATGTTCCACATCGTTTTATGGATACTGGGGGTTCAGAGTGAAGGCACAGTCTTCATCATCTAGGGAAGAAGGAGCTGGTAGCACTCTTTGATTTCCCCTCTAATTACTGCCATATTTCTGGACTTTATTCTCCTGCTTATTTTTGTTCTCTTTACCTTTTATTCCAGTCACTTCAGTGGGATACTTTCTAACTACTTAAGTGGTAGGTTAAAGGTGATGGTAAGTTTTTTTATTTATTTTTTAATGTTTTTATTTATTTTTGAGACAGAGAGAGACAGAACAGGGGAGGGGCAGAGAGAGGGGGAGACACAGATTCTGAAGCGGGCTCCAGGCTCTGAGCTGTCAACACAGAGCCCGGATGTGGGGCTTGAACTCACAGAGTACGAGATCATGACCTGAGCTGAAGTCGGAAGCTTAACCGACTGAGCCACCCAGGCGCCCCAAGGTGATGGTAATTTTTGGCTCATTGCTCAAATTTATATTTTGTTGGGTTTTATATTGGAATTCACAATAATTGTAACTAGAATACTTACTGGTGTCCCCATATTGGTAGCTGATTGTAAGCAGGGGTCGTTTTTGGAAGTATTTCCATGGATATGTGTGTGTGTGTGTGTGTGTGTGTGTATGTGTGTACATATATGTATGTATATGTATATATATGTCACATTTTAATGCTTAACTAGTGAATTAATGGGTAAATAAATGCGGTAGCTCACTTTGCCTTTCAGATGCCTTGAGCTCATGTGCTACATTTCTATATTGCATAGTGAAGGTGAATTTGGTGTCTTAGGTATTCCTGTAATTTGTGTGCTATGACTAGATAGTGGTGTGGAAAAAGTAGGTTGTTTCTCACGGTAGGTTTTCATTATCTGCATGTGCCGGGCATCCCAATAGTTAATACCTAGCAACTTACATTGGCTGAGTTCCTTCTTCCATTTGATGGCTCAACTGAAGCTTGATGTTTATGGTGGAAATTGTCTTGATTTCTTTAGATGAGATGAGCATCCAAGGAGTTTGAAAATGTGTTTTAATTAAGATTCTGCTAAATTTTACCAGACACCTACTTGGAAAACAAAGCAACTGAATAATTAACTCTGATGAGAGCAGATGCTGGTCTAATGACAACCTGTTACCGCTCAAGTGCATCATTAGTTGTTTTACTGTGCTCCTTTAATATGTCCAGAGCTCTCCTCTGTTAATGAATACATTGGTAACAGTGTACTTAAAATAGTTCCTCATTCTGGACTGTTGTAAAAGATATCTGTAGCATCTGCAAAATTCTTCATTTAAATAATTTGGTTCCCACCCACCAACCCCCTCCCTTCATCTATTTGGCATGTGCTTGGAACCAAATACTTATTTAGTTTTCCTTGAGGGATTATTTTAGCCATACATCAAATGAAGCTTACAAATTGATGAAAATCTAATGATGCATTTATTTACAGATGTGCATTTTAGTTCCCTGTTATGTTGTCGAGGGGTAGGAAGAGTTGAAAGACTCTCCCTCCCCATCGTACCCCTGCCAATGTTATGGGAATAGCCATGCATTTGACAAAGTAAGAAATAGAATTTGTCTTGCATTTGATTTTATGTATAGTTGTCAGATATGAATGAGTATCAAATTCTCTAATAAGTGCACCATTTACCTTTCAAAATAGTAAATTATTGTTGTTCCTTTTTTTCTTTTTAATGCTGTAGCAACACTATACTGTGATTTTCTATTATAGCACACATCATTTTTATATTAGAAATAATAGGCTTATAGTTTAAACTTGAGGCACAACACAAAACAACTTGACCAAGAACATCTGTTGTAAAATTGGTGCAAAGCAAAACCTGTTTATATTCCATGTTCAGAACTACAACATTTATGCCCTGATCTTGAGAAGTTTAAATGGTCTTAGGGAAATTGATCAATGAAAAATGAGTATGATAGGAATACCTTTTAGGGTTACCTTAAATAATCTAATAAAACCAAAGGCAAAGAGCACAGTAATCTGTGTGAAGGGGAGGGACAATGATTGAAACCTGTGGCTGAGGACATTCTGTGCTATGCTTCCTTTAAAGTTGTCAGGCGGGACACTTGGGTGGCTCAGTAGGTTAAGCGTTGACTTCGACAAAGGTCATGATCTTGCGGTCTGTGAGTTTGAGCCACACGTTGGGCTCTGTGCTGACAGCTTGGAGCCTGAAGCCTGCTTCAGATTCTGTGTCACCCTCTCTCTCTGCCCCTCACCCACTCACACTCTGTCTCTTTCTCCTTCAAAATAAATCAACAAACATTAAAAAAAAAAAATTAAAGCTTCCAGGCTATTCCTTGGAATTTGGTCAGATACTTAGTATTCAAGTTCTGGAAGAGTACAGAATAGGCCTGCTCCTCCCTCCCACTTCCAAAACCCGACTACTTTCATTCAATAGAAGTTCATTTTAGCATTCTTTAAAAGATCTAACAGGGAAGAAATGCTGTACATAAAACTGGCTGAACCCTTGTACTTTATCAAGTTGTGTTTAAAAGAGGTCGTCTTACCGGGCAAGCAAGGTTTCAAAGCATTTCCAACTCTGTTGTGGAGAGCAAAGGGAAACGAAGCATGTCAGTAATTTGTTTTATGAAAAGTGCTTCAGACTGGTTTTACACATTCACAATGATAGACAATTCACTTTTACTCATTAAAAATTCTGGTTGATAGCCAAAAACATTTTAATATAGATGGTGTGGAGAAAGCTGCATTTCTGTTTTTGCCTTCAATCCATCTATGCCAAAGCTGCGCGTAGAATCCAATGTCAGTGTGCTCTCGCAGAAGCTGGCCTCCCTTCCTATGGAATGTAGTCATTTCACTGCTAGAACGGGACACCGAGAGGGACAGAGCCTGCTATTCTCCCAGGAGAGAGGAAGCATGTGCCATTGCCCACCTCAGTTCCAAACCTGCGGTTTCACACGACAGCAATCAGGGGTTATTTTCATTTTCTAACTTTTCAAGAAATGGGTGGTGTGCCCACTGTCACAGATACATGATCTGCATTCTCTTTTACATGGCTTAGTTTGTGTTTCATCCTGTTTGGGACAGTCTTCATTTTCCCTCTTTTGGGACACAGGGAGTTGACGTAAAAAGTGGAAGCTGAAAAGGTTGTGGAGGTCGTGAGGAGTCAATGTGATCACATGAAAAGCGCCAGACTCATAGCAGGTATCTAGGAATGTGCTTCGGCACCCCCAAACCCGCCCCTTGGTGCTATGTATCCTCTGATCCCAAGACAGACAGACGGTGAGGGGAGCAGCAGCCTGGCAGTCATATGCCAGGGTCCACATCCAGCTCAGCCACTCACTCTGTGCCCAGCTTGGAACAAACCACCTGACTTCTGGAAACTTTTTATCCTCATTTACAAGATGGAGAACACTGATACCAGCCCACTCACAGAATTATGTGTAAATATGTTTTATTTACTGTAATACACATTATGCACGAGACTGTCATCATCCTGAATCACTGGAGCAGAAAGAAACATTCGGCAGTTTTTCTCCATTGCACAGAAAAAATAGTAAGAAACAGAATAAAATACTTAAATTCTGAGAAAGGAAATTGACATATGGTTAACCAATTTATTATGGCTTATGATGGTGAATCTGGTTTTAAAGCTCTACAGTTATAATATGCTTTGTACACTACAAAAGTTCTGATGTTTGTACTTGTTCTGAATGATCAGAAAACATGATTGTTCTATTTGATGACTACAGTTATTCTTTGGTATCAATCATATAAAGTTTCAGATTTGTTGCATCTGGCATTCCCATACTAAATATCAATGTCTTAGGGAAAAGACCCCTTTAGGGTAAATTTTGCTAAGGAAACATCCCAAAAGGCATTTCTGGGGAGTAGTTGGCCTGCTCTCTGACCTTATCTCGGGGGGAGGGGGGAAGCTGCCAGGAAGATTTGTAAGATGCGTGAAGAGGGGAGGAAGCAGTGATAGATGGGAAAGCCCAATTCAGAGTCCTGTTGCCCCATAAAAGTCGTTAAATAGATGTTGAATGCAAATTAAGTCATTTGCCTCTCGGTGACCAACTTCACTCATGCACATGCAGCCTAATGGATAGGTTGGATGACTGTTTATCCAGGCCAGGTCATGGTCCTGTGATCAGCATAGTAGCCCAGGGTTCAAGCTCAGAGGGATCCGGCACTTGGAGTTTAATACTCTGTGGTTGCCTTATTGAAATTCTTAATTTTACTTTGCGATTTGTGTTTTAAAAGATAGCAACAGGGCAATGGAAGTTGCGCTGGGGCTCAGGTGAGATTAGTCCCCACCCCATCCATGAACCCTTTCTTTCCCATCCCCAACTGGCTCTCGGCTGTCTGTGCCTAACCCTGATGCCTGAGGCCCTGCCAGATCTTCCTTTCCACCCCTTCCTGTACCCTCTGACACCCCACTAGGAACGGCTGTGGGTTTCATGGCAGTGTGAGTAGGATGGAGGAGCACACATTCTGCTTCCACCTCAAGGGTCTGGAGCACAGTAGGGTAAGGCATGTGCCCCACACTATCTTGGCTTTCCGACTTAGAGCTGGCAGCACCATGGCTCACTTGGCAGAAAAACCAATGGGAACCTCTTGCCCAACCCTGATCGAGGTGCTGAGCACACTCCAGCACAAAAAGTGCAATTCCTTAGGGGTTTCCCATCTGCTTTGGGTTTGGGGAGAGGCTCATAGAAGGGGAGGTTGACTTCCTAGGTGGTGGGGCCACATCATCTTTTTGTACAGGTATCCCATTAGCTACCCTGCTAATTAGCAATTTCTGAGACAAGACCTAAGCTCCTCAAAAACGGTCATAGTGACATGGTCATTTTATAAATTAGTTTCCAACTATAATGATGCGTAGACCTTAAAGCACCAAGCGCTTTCTTATCCCAACACTGGAGTGGGTGGACATGAGGAGATGGTAGCTGAGAGACTCCCTTAACTTCACTTGCCTCAGTTTTCTCACTTGAAGCCTCATGGAGCGGTGGGGGTACAACAAGAACGTATGGAAGGCGGTAAACAAAGTGGGCAGCAAATGGCAAATCCTTAACATGAACAGTATTATCGTGGAAATCCCACCACCATCCTCGTCTCCTACATCCATTCACTCAAGAGAGAGTCAGGAGACAGAGCGAGAGACGTCCATCAGCTCAGACTTCGCTGGCTACTTTGTAAGTGATCTGATTGTATTCATATTTCTATGTGCTGAGGAAATAAACACGGTTTCTAGTAATTAAATAGTAAATTGGTACATACTATAAATGGTAATTTAAAAACAAAGTTTCCTACAGGATCTGACATGTATGGGAACTGTCAGGGACCTCAGAGATCATCTAGCTCGGTGTGTTGAGTTTGTAGACGAGGAGAGAGGTATGGGAGCTTATGTCCGATCACACAGATGCCCTCAATGACAGAGGAGGACTGACCACAGCAGGTCTTGAATCTTGTGATCCCTTGTCTGTCTGCTCAGTGTGTAATATGCATTTAGGACCCAAAGGATAAGTAAACTTTTACATTTCCTTTTAGTGACTTACAGTGATGTTTTTACATTGAAGCCTATAGTTGCCACAGCTATGATTTATATGACGTGACCCTTGGTTAAGAATGCACAACTCCAGTCAATTCACCTTTTCTCTGCAAAAGTTGATCTACTCGAAGACACCTTGTTCTGTAACAGTTTCCAAAGATCCCTCAGAAGCAAAAGTGGCCACAGCCTGCATGATCAAACTTTCTGATAAAATAGTTACCATTTCTGCAGCTGATAGTTTTTCTTGCACACATGTGAGTTTTTCTTGCACTGTCTGTCTTTAGGTCTGATCTCTGTGTTAGGGTGGTCCATTTAGAACCATACGTGATTAATGCAACGTGACTCGAATCATTGTAGCGTTCATTTGGCCAGGCTGCACATCAAGAATCTGAAATCAGCAGCCTGATTCTCATTTTGCTGCTTCCCCTTTGCAGGTCTCAGCTAGGACCAGGGCTGCCATTTACTTCAAAGGGAATGCTCTCCATAGAGGAGGCATCTAGGAAAGGAAGAAAAATGAGAATCAAACTCATTATTTTAACGATGGTTAAAATAAACAAGTTGCCAATGCATGTTTTCTTTCAGACTACTCAGTTGGAATCTTTTTGTCAAAGCTGGGTAGTTTGTAAGGCTTCTATTATCTGATCCCCGTACATAGGGGATCAATTTTTCATTTGATGAATTTTTCATTTGATGAAGTTCAGAAGCTGAACTGAACTGAATTACACTGATTGCTCTTCCCCATAATTCCCAACAAACTCTTAAAATACATTTACCTATTATACCCCCCTTCATTTTCTATAGGCACTAGCTGCAGAAGGAAAAAAAAAAAAAGACTTATACAGATACAGAAACTCAAAGAGCAAGCCAGTCACTTGTTTTTATACAGAAACCAGAATACTGACATTTTAATGATGCTGGGACACTGCCATAGTGTGAAATTTTTGTATTCAGAACATTTAAAAAGGGAGTGTCAAAAAGACAAGTAAGGCCCCAGTGGAATGGATTCAATAAGCTTGTATACAAGACAGGTACCATGTAATGATCTGCCTCCTTAGGTCACCTTTCCTCCTCAAAAAATAGAAGAGCCCTTTAAATTTATAGGATGCACAGCTGAATATTGTGCCTTTTATGGAGACCTCTTTGGGTCTGATTAATTAGTAATTGGGGCGAGAGCTATGCACTTCAGTGACTCTTGCTGCCTTGATTGTAAATCGCAATCTGGTGCTAAGTCTCAGCAGGTCACATTGCTGTTTTTGCTGTACCCCAGTGACACAACTGATTAAATCTGTGTAAACAGTATCATTATGAAAATATTTTTGTTATAGGCATGAGGAGTTAACACATTTTTATTTTGGATGGAAATTAAAATTATTTGTGGGAGCTTTGTATGTTTTCATCAATTGTCAGTCATCCCAATAGAGCGTGTAGCGAAGTAACTGTTTTAATTTTCACAAAGGAAAAAAAACACAAAACCTCAGACAGAGGGCTTTTAAAACTGAGAATTATGATAATTATGTCATTCATAATACACATAGCTACATAACAGGCAAGTATTATGTCACTTAATAGTTAGTTAAACAAGTAAACAGAAATGTGGGAATTCATTCGCATAGTCCCTTTACCATGGGGGCACTTTGAATGAGTAGATATGTTTTAATGGATGCCAACACACACACGCACACGCACACACACAGACACACACACTCCCAGATGCTTCTCTTTCTTTATATTCTACATGCTTCTTAACTTTAACAGAACTTTGAATTGCCTGTGGGCAGGGGTGAGGGGCACTGATGTGTGGCTACAGAATGCACAGACTCAAGATGACGATTCAGGGGTCCCAGGGACTGGGAGGAGTTTTTAGTGGAGGGATGAATGTGGGCCATTAGATCACCTTGAGCAATCTGTGTAACGTAGTTTACATTTGACTCTGAAGCAAACAAGTTTGATCACTTTGCAATCTGATCACTGGCTCTCTTGAAAAAAAATTATTCTGGAGGTGTTGTAAGGCTATGCAAATGTGCAATTTGCCAGGACTACAAACTATAGAAATCTGAATGTTTCTTTTGTTCTGAATGCTTACCTAATTCTAAGCGAGCCTTAAAATTGTATCATTATCCTCAGTGAGGTCTGATTTTACCTCTGTTTGCTGAGCCTGATAAGTCAACCCAAGCAAATGGACGCTCTCGTATTTGCTTCAGTTCACAGAGCACTTATTGGGAAAGGCTTATATGAACTTTCATCAGACGTGCCACTTAAGTTACTGACACTTGAGTTACCGGTCATCTTCTTGCTAGCAACTAAAGTTTAGATAAAAGAAAAGTGACTCTTCTTTCTGTGAACCCACAAAAATCATTATCAAAATTTCAAGGCAAAAAGGAGGGAGCTAATAAACCAGCAAATTTGCCATGTGCCAGCTTCCAGATTTAAACAAAGAATCAGCTGTATACATTTCAAATGACTTCATATTGTCTAGGTAAAAGAACAAAAAAAAAGCTGCCTTTGAAGAGGAAGCATTTACTATACCTTTAATGCTATACAGATGTTCCAAATGCTATTGCCAAAGGTGGGAGGAGCTAGGTATGTAAAGGACTGGCTACAGGATATTGGCCATCAGTAGGATATTCAGAATGATGGAATTACATGCTATTATTTGGAGCATTTGTGCTTACCTGATAAGTTTGTTTGGGGTTCCCAAAGACATTTAGGCATGAGTCAGTCTAGAGAAACCTGGTATTTATTAAGGGCTCTGAATTTTTATTATTATATCCCACTGGCCACTGCAATATTTGCCTCTAACTGGGAACTCCAAGATCAGTTAATTAGATCATTTTAGGAATGCTTTTTGTACATGAGATATTACAGCTATCTTTCCAAAGGGCAAAGATGTTTACAAGAGGGGGTAGGAAAGAAAACATGCTTTTTTTAAAACTATTCACCAAACTAGTTCAAAGCATAAAGATAAATCTAAAAAAGAGTGCGATATAAAGGAAGAATAAAATGCATCTTAAATTGTTCAAACAGGAATGAAAACTAGAAAAGTGTCAGGAGAGTTTATTATTAAATATAAACAAATTCAGAGTGATTACATTTTCTTGTCAAGTATTTTTTTGTTAATTCCAACACTCTACCTTACATGTAATATAACTTGTGCAATGCCAGTAAAATGTTAACCCATTAAAGTCTTTGAGAAGTAACATTTTGTAAGGTGCAAAAGGCAACTTTTGGGCATTCTGTGAAAAATAATTTTTACTGGCTTATTGATAAAACCAGGAGTGATCCCAATTTAGAAAAATAAATAAAAGCATTACTCTTCCCTAATAAATGTTTGCAAAGTAGTTTTTCAAAATATACAGAGAGGTCAGGATGAACACCCACATATCCCTAGGTTCAGAAACACTGTACAGTTTCATATTTTCTTCTCCTGAACAGCCCCTATGACACGGAATAAGGAAAAGAAGTTGATATTTCTGTTTAAAAGTACTATTTTTTATTGCAAGGGTAATGAGTGCTTATTATACTAGTGTTAAGAAGTGGTAGTAAAGTATAAAACTATGAGTCAGTCACTCATGGCTCCAACTTCCACAAATAAATGCTGGTAACTTCTGTTTTCTATGCTTTATTTGTGGGTGTGTTGCTCGTACTCTATATGAAACCTTGACTCTTTTGTGCAAAATTCCTTAGTAATCTAAGTTCCTTTCATTATGGATAGATGAACTTCTTTTTGACATTTCCAGATAATCTTTTATGCTTCCCTGTGTCAACCTTAAACATTAAACCACAAAGGTTATCAAGTAGCAAATGAGCTTATTCAGGAATAGTAGGGGAACTGCAATTTAGGACATGCAAGCTATGGCAAATCATAGACAAGTCCAAAGAACAAAGGAGGAGAGCATCCTTTTATGGAGGAAAGGAGGAAATTGGGAAGGATTGTTCTGAACAAAAGTTTGTTAGAAATAGAGCAAGAGTTTGGGGTTATAGCTTCTCATTGGCAGAGGTGTAGTGTGGTTTCTCATTGGCTAGGTTGTTGCCAGGCTAAAAGAAAAACTTCATTCTTCTTGCTGGGGTATGTAAAGTAAGCTGCATACACGAATGTTACACGAGTTTGAACCTTCCCTTTATTACTTTCTGACTCCATTTTGAATTAGGTTTCCTGTATTCATTTTCACATGGTTTCATGAAAGACAGTGTAAACAGGCAGATAGATATATGGTGTCATTACAATGAAAGTTTATTAATGTAAGATCTTAGAAAATGAAATTTTCTAAAAAGGTACTTCACACATAGAAATCACAAAACTGTTGTTGAAACCAGTAGTTAAAAGTAGGAAGGAGATTGATGTAGAGGAACAAGAAAGAACCCCTCTTGTTACGTTTTTCTTATGTTTTATTGTTCATGCTATCACTTCTCTTATCGACACTTGTGCCCACTCTTAGAATCAAGGAAATTCAGTAGGCAACTCTCAGAGCATAACAAACACAAGGAAAGTTCAGAACCCCTAAAAGCAATGAGCTATTCATGGATTGGAAGAATAAATATTGTCAAAATGTCAATACTACCCAAAGCTATCTACACATTCAATGCAATCCCAATCAAAATTGCACCAACATTCTTCTCGAAACTAGAACAAGCAATCCTAAAATTCATATGGAACCACAAAAAACCCCGAATAGCCAAAGTAATTTTGAAGAAGAAGACCAAAGCAGGAGGCATCACAATCCCAGACTTAGGCTCTACTACAAAACTGTAATCATCAAGACAACGTGGTATTGGCACAAAAACAGACACATAGACTGATGGAATAGAATAGAAACCCCAGAACTAGACCCACAAACGTATGACCAACTAATCTTTGACAAAGCAGGAAAGAACATCCAATGGAAAAAAGACAGTCTCTTTAACAAATGGTGCGGGGAGAACTGGACAGCAACATGCAGAAGGTTGAAACCTGTCAGAAAGACCACTTTCTCACACCATTCACAAAAATAAACTCAAAATGGATAAAGGACCTGAATGTGAGACAGGAAACCATCCAAACCCTAGAGGAGAAAGCAGGAAAAGACCTCTCTGACCTCAGCCATAGCAATTTCTTACTTGACACATCCCCAAAGGCAAGGGAATTAAAAGCAAAAATGAACTACTGGGACCTTATGAAGATAAAAAGCTTCTGCACAGCAAAGGAAACAACCAACAAAACTAAAAGGCAACCAACGGAGTGGGAAAAGATATTTGCAAATGACATATCGGACAAAGGGCTAGTATCCAAAATCTATAAAGAGCTCACCAAACTCCACACCCGAAAAACAAATAACCCAGTGAAGAAATGGGCAGAAAACATGAATAGACACTTCTCTAAAGAAGACATCCAGATGGCCAACAGGCACATGAAAAGATGTTCAACATTGCTCCTCATCAGGGAAATACAAATCAAAACCACATTCAGATATGACCTCACGCCAGTCAGAGTGGCCAAAATGAACAAATCAGGAGACTACAGATGCTGGAGAGGATGTGGAGAAATGGGTACCCTCTTGCACTGTTGGTGGGAATGCAAATTGGTGCAGCCACTCTGGAAAACAGTGTGGAGGTTCCTCAAAAAATTAAAAATAGGTCTACCCTATGACCCAGCAATAGCACTGCTAGGAATTTACCCAAGGGATACAGGAGTACTGATGCATTGGGGCACTTGTACCCCAATGTTTATAGCAGGACTCTCAACAATAGCCAAATGATGGAAAGAGCCTAAATGTCCATCAACTGATGAATGGATAAAGAAATTGTGGTTTATATACACAATGGAATACTACGTGGCAATGAGAAAGAATGAAATATGGCCCTTTGTAGCAACATGGATGGAACTGGAGAGTGTTATGCTAAGTGAAATAAGCCATACAGAGAAAGACAGATACCATATGTTTTCACTCTTATGTGGATCCTGAGAAACTTACCAGAAACCCATGGGGGAGGGGAAGGGAAAAAAAAGAGGTTAGAGTGGAAGAGAGCCAAAGCATAAGAGACTGTTAAAAACTGAGAACAAACTGAGGGTTGATGGGGGGTGGGAGGGAGGGGAGGGTGGGTGACGGGTATTAAGGAGGGCACCTTTTAGGATGAGCACTGGGTGTTGTATGGAAACCAATTTGACAATAAACTTCATATATTGAAAAATATATGTATGCCTGGATGAAAAAAAAAAACTTTGAAAGACAAAGTATTTTCACTTAAAAAAAAAGCAATGAGCTATTTAACAGTTGTGGCAACTTTAGACAATATGAATATTTGCATAGGACAAAATTTAAAGGTGGAGAATAGATTCGTGGTTTGATGTCAAAGGAGGCAAGGGAGGGAGGGGAGTAAGAGTGGCTACGAAACAGCAATACAAAAGATACTTGTGATAACAGAAATGTTCCATATTTTAAATATAAAGAAATATCTCCACTGTAATACTTTACCAGAGTTTTGCAAATTGTTACTTTTGGGTAAAACAAAGCAGAGGGTATATGGGATCTCTGTTATTTCTATAACTGCAATTATCTCAAAATAATGAGTTCAATAAAAAAATAGCATTGATTATAATCATTTTGGTTTTGTAAATATTTCCTCATGTAAACACTTGTCTGTGTAGAAATCATTTGTGTTGAATACTTAACCTGATGTTTAAAGAGTTATTTATATATTTTAAAAAACTTAACAAGAATGGTTATTTCTGAAAACAAGCCACAATATACTGGTTAAAAGCATGAGAGCATAAGGGTCAGATTGCCTGGTTTGAATCCTCTCCATCACTTATAAACAGTGAATTTGGGCACGTTATTTGCTCACTCTGCCTCCATTTGCTCCTCTCACAAAATGATGACAACAGTAGTTGTCTCATAGCATTGTTGTAAGGATTAGACAAATTAATACCCATAAAACATGTAGAATAGAGCCTGACACACAGTAAGAGCTATGTAACTATTAGCTTCTGCTGTGATGATAATGATGATGAGGCTTTGCAAGCATCATCTCTTAGAAAATTTGTGTCAACCCTAGTTGTATGCACCATTATTGATCTCATTATAGATGGCTAGAAGGGGTAAGTAAGTGCCTTGCCCAAGGTCACAAAGCGTGTGATGTTTGGAAGGACTGTGTTTTAATTATTCTACTATAAGCTGGTGAGTGAGATAGTCTAGAATTTTACTTTGTTATAATAAAATAATGATATATATTATTAGGCATATAAACATCTGATTTTCTATTTAAACAATAGTGATTGGGAAATGACACTAGAAAAGGTTAAACAACAACAACAACAACCAAGCTTTCCTACCAGATTTCCATTATTCTTGACTCTACTGGGCCCGGAAGGCATCTTCCCTCCAGTACTTTGGTTATTCAGTTTTTCAGCCTGAATAAACCCGGAGTGAAGAGGTGTATAAAAACAAAGGAGAGGAAGCCAACCAAAGTTCATTCTCAAAGCTTTGGAAAAGTTGAGGTTTTGGTTTCAGTCCAATAAAGGGTCAAGATTCAGGTCAAATCTTATTTTATATAAAATGACTGCCTTCGTTTTGAAACAATCTAGTAGTTAGAATTGTGGTAGTTCTGGTTTTAGCTAGCCTTTGAGGGAAATGCTGAAATTAATCTTGTCAATGAAAAGGGGACTCAATGATTGACCACAGCTAGCAAAACAGGGACTTCCTGGGAAAAGAATGACCTTTTGTTAAACTGATTGTCATATGTAGTAAAGGATTTTTATTGCTGTTGTAATATGGAATATGTGGGGGTGGGCATATACTTATGTTTACCAGATATATATATATATATATATATATATATATATATATATATATATATAGTCATTACCAAACTGGAAAACTGAAATCACTCCTCAAAAAAGAGATAGTGTTGTATGGTTATTAAGAGAGTACAGGCTTTGGGGCCAGACTTCTTTAGTTCGTATCTTGGCTTTGCCACTTAAAGATGTGTGACCTTGTGTCTTAGTTTCTTCATCTGTGAGAATGGCAATGCAATAATAGTAGCTGCCTCATAAAGTGATTTTGAAGAGTAATAATGAACATATGTAAAGTACCTGGGGGATTGTATGGTGCATAGAAAATGCTTTATAAATTTTAGTTATATTAATTAATTACATAATTGAATGTCAACCAGTGCTAACTTCTGACCATAGCTTATTTATATGAAATGAACTTCCTGCTTATTATAATTTTAAGTTAAGGCAAGTAAATATACATTAAGAAATTGGGGGATAATTAAAAAGCAACATAGAAGTGAATCAGTTAGAGATGTACATGGCTACAAATAACAAAATAGTCCAACTACTTTTTTTTCTCTTAATAGGGATTTACATTTCTCACGTTAGGAGTTTTGGGCTAGAATGTTGCTAGTCTTAGAATATTAAGTAGTTTCTGTACCTCTCAATGTTTTACTAATAGTTATAAACCATCATACTCTCTTTCAGGTTAGGAAGAAATTAGGGAAAATAGAGTGTTTCTTTAGGAGAGCTAAAGCTTTCTCAGAAGGCACACTCTCTGACAGACTTTTCCAAATGTTTTCCAACATCCCATAAAAATCTAAATATTTTATCAGTCACATGGGTACCCCTAGTTATAAGGTAATCAGGAAAATATGTCCAAGAAGTGCCATGATTGGTTTAGTCCATTCATAATCCATTACTTTGGAGTTGAGTATATTTTCATCATAAAAAATTAGAGTTCTGTTAACAGAAATGGGGAAATCACTTCTGAGTGGGCAACCAATGGTGTTGGCCATCCGTGTCCTCAGAGAATGCAGCAAAAGAAAGAGAATGGGTTAGTCAAGGGAGGCTGCTAGGAGACACAGGTAGAAATAGGAAGGTTTTAAATGAAATGTTGACTGTGGATCAGCTGAGATACTTCCTGGACAAGACAGTCAAGGAGTAACATGAGCAAAACCAGGCAGGAAAAAGTAAGATGTGTAAAGGAAGCGAGGGTAGAATTGATGTGTCTAGAGAAAAGCCTTAAGGAGAATTAAAAATGGATAAATTTAGAGATATGGAAGAGTTAGTCATTGGAGGGAATAACATATTCATTTCCTTATCTTACTCTATCAAACTGGCTAGCCAATAAATGGTCAAGAATTTGTGATTTCTAACAAACTGGAAATATACTTTATTTTCAAGTATCCACAGAATATTTGTGAAAATGGAAAATCTTGGTAAATTCCAACATAGGCCACATTGTCTAACCATAATAAAATAGAACTAGGAATTAATAACATGTATGAAAAATACTAAAACTTGGATATGAAATATTTACACATATTTATACACATACATTAAATATAAACACATATACATATATGGGTGTTGATTCAAAAATAAACCAGAGCTGCAGTTATCTTGAAAATAAAAATTATTGATCTTGAAAATAAAAAGTAATTTAGAAATATATGTGTCAAAGTACATGAGATATAACCAAAAACTATTCTTAGAGGAAGAGTCTTCATCTGAGGTGTTTTCATTGTTAAGCAGAACCCAAAAGAAAATATCAGTAAAAAAAGATGAGAAAAAAAGAAATTAACTGAGCCTATTTGGAGTTGGGAAAAAGAGGCAAACAAAAGAAAGGTAGAAGAGCAATTACAAAAAAATAAAAACATAGTAACAAATTAGATAATAGCAAATAGTAAATTGATAATATTTTAAGAGCTGGTTCTTGGAATAAAATAATAGGTAATAAATATAAGAAAGAAGAAAAATATTCCAAATTCAATCTGAGAAGACTATAAAATTAAAATCTAGATTAAATAACTGATTTTAAGAGCACATTTAATATAATTTGATAAATATAATACATTCAACCAATCAAAACTGTTAAATTTTTTTTAAAAAGCTGAATAGATGTTAAATCTATAAATGATAAAATTATCAAAGAAATTTCCCTTTGTAAAAGTTTCTAGGCTCACAGAATTTCTTGGAAAACATTCCAAAAACTTAAGAAATAGAAAAATTTTCAACCATTCAACATCGTTAATAGAATAAAAGAAAATGGCAAGTTTCTATATTATAAAGAACATTCTGTTATCAGAAATATCATTAGTAGAAAAAAAGACCAATAAATATAAGAAAAAAGAAAAACTAAGTAGGAACAATTCTCTTAAAATATAAAACACAAAAGCTTCAGGAAATTGTCAGAGATAGAGTTTGGCTGTTTATTCAAGGATAGTTCAACATTAGGAGATTGTTAGAAGTTGCTATATCTCTAGGATAAAAAGAAAAAGGAGCATGATCATCTCCTCAATTGCTGCCAAAATATTTAGAAACATGTATATTTTACTTAGTAAAAAACCAATGTTACTATACTAGAAATATTTTCAAGCAAAATAAGTAAACTTTATAGCAAGCCAACAAGCAGCATAATGCATAACAGTGTAACCAGAATTGCATTTAAATTCAGAAAAAAAAAAAAACTTGCCAAAGTTTTATATAACAATGCTAAGAAAGAGCTAGCCAGTAAATTTAATTAAACTATTAACAATATGAATACTGAAATGAAAAGTTAAATTATTTAATGATCTATTGGAATACCAAAAGAATCAGTAGAAAATGGTTGCCGTCCAGAACTTAGAATAGTGCAGAATAGTATAGGAATGCCCTAGATCATTGAACACACAAAACTCCATAGCTGTGTTGTATGCCAATAACTGCATTTATAAAATGATATGGAAACAGATTCCATTAATCATTCTAGCAAAAAGAATTAAATGTCTGGTAAGAAATTTGTTAATAAGTTTCCCAGCTTTATCCAAAACTTTAATTCACTAAAGGGCTTTTTTAAAAAGACATAGTTAAAACACACATTGTTCTTAGTTAAAAATTTTTAATATTATATGTATATAAAATTTTCCTAAAGTCAACTACAAATTTAATTCAACCTTGATCAAACTCAGATGAAATTTATTTAAAAACTTGAAAATATATGACATTTGTAGAATATATTTAGGAAAATTCTGGAAGGAAACATGAATTGGAAGGAATGAAGCATCTCTTCTACCAGAGTTAATGTGTACTTTCATGGTATCCTGAACCTTCCCTTCTTGGTATTTGTCATATTTTGTAAGTATAAATTTACTCATGAGATGGTTTTATTATTCTCCATCTTCTCCATTAAACTTTAAACCTCATAATGGCAACAATTATGTCTCTTTTGCTCATATGTCTGTTAAACCTTATGAATAAATAAATCTGCAAGAAATACTTGTTGAATAGGCAAATAAATATTTTCAAAATTTTGGAATTATAATAATAAAATCTGTTTGGTACTGTTACCAGGATAGACAGTAAACCAATGGAGTGGAATGAAACTCAACTAACTACATGCCTTTAAAAAAAAAATTAATGTTAAAGTTTTATGGATAGCATTGTGAATAAGATGGATTATTCAGTAAATGGTGTTGGGATATATGACCAACAGGAAACAAAATAAAGTTATGGCAAAACAGACTCTAGAGGGCTTGATTTTATAAATGTGAAAACAGATTTAAAAATTTAAGTACTGTGAAGAAAATATAGGGCTGGGGAACCTTTCCTAAGTCTTGTTTTTCCTTATATTAATCCTGCTGGGAAGTGCTAATCTGGGTAAATATATATACCACTGATTAGTTATTCCCTTGGGATAACTTTTAGGAAGCAAGATTGCTAGTCTAAAGGATATGCACCTTTAGGCTTTTTAACGGATCTTGTACATTTTCCTGCTGACCAGCTGCAAAATTCACACATCCGTCTTTGGGTAGGAGAACACCCATTTCCCTATCCTTCTTGGTGCTCACACTTACATCACAAAAGTAGTTCAGCTAAAATTTCCTCCTCTCTTTACATTGGTTGCTATCTGGTGGTTCTTTAAATCCAGTCTTTTTCTTCAAATGGTTATGTACAACTTGTGTGATGTAAACATCCTTTAGAAGGCCAATGGAGTGTATAATCTATTTCTAATATTTTGAATTATGTATTGGATTTATGTATACATATGGTATTATTCTGAGAGACAAAGCACGAATGAGCAGAGGAGAGGCAGAGAGCGAGGGAGAGAGAAAATCCAAGCAGGCTCCACGATATCAGTGCAGAGCCCGTCACTGGGCTCAATCCCATGAACCATGAGATTGTGACCTGAGCCTCAATCAAGAGTCAGACGCTCAACCGACTAAGCCACCCAGGTTCCCCAAACTAAATATGTTTTATTTATCATTGTTAATATCATATGCTTTTGTCTTATTGTACAATGGGTGTCCCACTGATATTTGTCTAAAACTTCAACCAGAGCTATATATGTTGAGGTCTATTATTTATTGATAAACCAGGTATATTCTATATTCTACTTAAAATGTTTTGAGATAGCTTTTACTAAAATTGCATGTATAACAGTTAAAAATATCTGAGAGAGAATGAAAATTTATTGGTAGATTAAAAGCTGACCACTCATTATGCACCACTTCTTTACTGGATCCTCTAGTGTTATCCTCTCATAATGACCAGAATATAATGATGGGAAAATGTGGAAAACAATTCCACCAATTTTATAAACTGAAATTACAAATCACGTTATATTGAACACAAAATTTAACCATTGTATCCATGGGAGCCATAACAAAACAATGTAGTTATTAATTGAAAACAAAAAAATAAACACCCAAATATATATATATATATATATATATATATATATATATATACACACACACACACACACATATATATATGTGTATATATATTTACGTATATATGTGTATATATACACATATATTTATGGATATATATATATACACATATATATATACATATATATATACTTATGTGTATATATGTGTGTATATATATATATATATATATATACACACACACACACACACACTTTTTTTTCAGAAGGGGCTCTAACATGAATATCTAAGAAATTTTTATGTAGGGTCTAAAATATGGATAATTAAAGTACTTAATGGGTAATATCGATAGTTTTCCTGGCAATACAATATGTGTTTTGGTATAGATCTGTCTTTTATTGACTTTGATTTTTAAAATAAATGTAATCAAAATAATTCAATAAAAAGCTAACTAACCTGGGTCCAGGATACTGCTTGTATTAAGAATTAGAGTCTAGCACTTAGGACACTTTGGGGACTGGGTGGGTACACTCTATTTTAGACTCTGTTTCTTTTATTTAAAAAAAAATTAAATGTTTTGTCTATTTTTGAGAGAGAGAGACAGACAGAAGAGGGGCAGAGAGAGAGGGAGACACAGAACCCAAAACAGGCTCCAGGCTCTGAGTTGTCAGCTAAGAGCTGGACATGGGGCACAAATTCATGACCATGAGACCATAACCTGAGCACAGTCAGATGCTTAACAGACTGAGCCACCCAGGTGTCCCTAGACTCTGTTTCTCAAGAGTACTTTTCTAATTGAACACTGGCATGAATTGAATGACACTCAATTCATTCCGAGCTTTCTGGCCATCGCCAATACCTGGGACACCACAAATCTATACAGTTGGTTAAAGCAGGACTCAAAAACCAAATGCCACATTTTTAGATCCCAAGTTAACACTCTGTTTTAACAACTGAAAATGTAGATTTGTATTCTTTTCTGCAGAACAAACAGTCCTATCTCTACATGGGGGCATATATATATATTTTTTTCCACTGAAGATTTTTAATGTGATCAGGGACCAAATGAGTACTAAATACAGCATCTATTTTTTAATTGTGACTAGGCACACAGTAATAAACGACATCTAATGATAGCCACTCGTTGTGTAAACATGTCAGGAACTATGTGAAGTGCTTTATGTGTATAGTCCCATCTAATTCTCACATGCTTCAGTGGGATTATTTCCCCCTTGATTTCATAGATTAGAAAAAGTGCTTGAATTGCACAGTTAGTAAGGGTTGGTACTGAGATGGAACCCAGGTTGCCTGTCGACAGCACTCAAGTCCTGACAATCCTGCTATTCCGTCTCTTATAACCATTTGTCTCCAATCTCCTGCCACCACCTTAGTTCAAGTCCTCATCACCTCTTGCCAGGATTCTGAGCCAGAGACACCCTTCATAGGTGTACTGCCAAAATTTGAAATGCAAATCAGTTTCACAAACATTATTTTTAGTCAGAAGATATTTTTTTATTCTTGGGTCCACAGAATGTTCTCTCAAATTTATCAGAGTTTCACATTTTAAAAATGTCATGGTTTTTGGTTTTAACTATAAGGGAAAGGGCAGAAAGAATGAAGTTAACATTTATTGAGCTCCTAATATGTGCCAGACATTGTCGTTTTGCTTATGAATGTTCAAAACAATCCTGTAAGGGAGATTGAGACTGATACCTATTGATTGTCTCTTCTGGTGTGCTCAGTACTCCTGCTGTGCTCAGTACTTTGTCCACGTTAATTAATGTAGGGAGTTTTGGAGTTTAGGCTGTGAGATAAACGGTCATTGTTCCCTACTCTCCGAGACTGAGCAAGTATAACATGGAAGACCGATGGGTTCCAAACAATGGATTCTTTCTCTGTGTATCAATTACGGTGAAGCCAAGCAAAGACCAAAGTGGTGAGGAAACAAACTTTGTCTTGAAGGTCAAAAATTGATACTTTTTATCTGGAAAAAAGTTTTGGTTTGGTTTTCTGGTGTTGCACTGAAACTGACTTTATTTTCAGAGTTCTGCTGCCCTTCCTTTTTTTTCTTTCACATCCCCCATAGCACTTATACAATGGCGAGCACAGTGTGATGCCTGATAAGCTGAAGGTAACTTTGGGAAGCTCTTAATTAATCTTTGGGTTTAATAACTCATAAAACAATTTAGAGTCAATAATTTTATCTTCTTGCCTGATATCATATTACAACAGTACTTTTATTGATCATAAGTAACTGCTTACCTGCTCTTGCTATGACGTCTTCCTCTGAAATTGCCACTTTTAGATACCCAAAGTTAGGAATGGGTAGGATGATATATGATAAAAACAGGTGTCTGATCCTAGGCTATTTCAGAGAATGTCACTCTTTTAAGTACTATGGATTTAGGGCCCATTTAGGTGCTTACTCTGAAAGCATCCCAGGTGTCCTAGCTCAGGCTGCTGTAACAAATACCTTAGCCTGGGTGGCTCAAAAAAATAGACATTTACTTATCACAGTTCTGGATGCTGGGAAGTACAAGATCAAGGTGTAGCATGTTTGTTGTCTGGTGAAGGCCTGGTTTCTGGTTCAAGATAGCTGTCTTGTATCTTCACACAGAGAGGGGAAGGAGAGCAAAGTCCCTCTGATCTCCTCTTATAGGGATACTAATTATCCCTATCCCCTCACATAGTGAGATTCTACATTCATAACTTCATCTAAACCTAATTACCTCTTAAAGTCCTCCCCTCCAGATGCCATCAACTGGAAGATTAGAACTTTAACATATGAAGTGTGGGGAGACCCAAACATTTAGTTCATAGCATTAGGGTTAGATTTCAAGGATTTGGTCTTAATTTTCATTGGTCCCTACTGGGTAAGACACATACAACTGGGGAGAAAAAATTAATAACCTATGATTCATACAAATATATTTTGTTTCAGTGGCTCTCATCTCCATGATCATATTTAGAAATATTAGGAGAAAGTTCTAAGCAGAAAGTCCATGACAGTGGAAAGTACTACCTTTGAAGTAGAGGCAACATTGGATATTATCCCATTGCCCCACATTTTTAATAGGGCTCCTTAAAAGTGCCTTGTCTGTGTCTCTCTTTTAGTGTCTCTCTCTCTCTCTCTCTCTCTCTCTCTCTCTCTCTCCCCCTCTCCCCACACACACATATGGAGAGGGTATTTTTCTTTGGGTGCTGTGACATTTTTCCATGACATAGGATGCTTGCGGCCCCACATAAGGCTACTGCCAGGCAATACAGAATGGGGGCCAGGAGTTGGTTGGGAGTAAGGGGGCAGGGGAACAAGGGATGTCAAACTAGTTATTGATCAATTTACTATGTCTATTTAGTAAGTCAGTCAGTCTCCAGATACTTTTGTAGTCTTTAAGGAAGACAAATGTTCACAGTTTAAATATCCCTAAATATATAACAGATGAACAAGCATGCTTTGGTGTGTAAATGCTGCATAGATTCAGAACCATCAAAAAGCCCCTCAAAAATGCCTTTCCATCTGCTGCTTCTAACTACATATCGCACATCCTGGCAGCGCACTTCACAGTGGTGTGAAAGATAGGTTCAAAGCCAACCTGGCAAAATCTATTTATCTTTTTTTTCTCCCCAAAATGTGTTTCTTTGTGCAGCTAAACTAGCAAACATATATAGGAACAAGGTGCCAGGGCTAAGAGGAGGCACTTGTCAGGCCTTAATCATTCGAGAGCAAACTTCCTTTATATTATGCCCTAAAACATTGACATCACATTGCATCTTCTTAAAAAGTATGAGTTGAAGAAGCCTTGGATTCTGAGTTCTCAGTAAAACTCACTTACGAGTGTTGCCTTAGTGTCCTGAGAAAATTGTAAGTAGCCCGAACAAGCCCAGGGATGGAGTAGGGGAAGTGTGTAATAGCTTTCCTGGGTCAATGTGTAATAGCTTTCCTCAGAAGAGTATTGTTTACTTTTCATTGAAGTAATTATATGCAACTCAGAAGGTGGACTGATGAGAGAAATGCTCTGTTTTATTCAAGGCAGCTCTCGAGTATAGTCCTTCTTAGCCCTGCTTGGAGACGTGGACTTTTATAAGCAGTGAGACATCCAAGTGACCACAGGGGCTGAAGTTAATGACCTACTAAAGAAGTCTTATTTGAAACGGCACATTGCTCAGTTCTTTTAGATAGTGAATATTCCTATTTCAGGAGTTACAACTCTGCAGGAAGGTAATTTTTATAGCTACCTCTCAGATTATGGTATATTGTCAAATTATGTCAACACACCATAGAGATGATCTGGTACTCTTTACCATTTTCTCTTGCATCTTTTACTGATGCTCCACTCTGATAGAGGGTAGGGGTATTAGTATTGGTATTGAGGGCATTGGAGGGTAGGAGATGGTATTATACTACTTAGCAGTGAGTAAAAATAAAACAAAGTAATCTTACCTTCACCTTTAAGTGAAAGTCCTATTCCCCTTCAAATTAACTAGTCCTTTTGGATCACCAGCAAAAATAATCCTAGAGTTGCTTTATAATTTATATCGATACTCTTACAGAGTTGAGATTTTGCTTAACTTAATTATTTTTCTTGTGGTGATTTAATAATTGTTACATTGATCTGACCAATGTGGCCTTTAGCACAGTGATTCTCTCATGGTGATATGATGAGGAATTTTGTAGGGGAGTAGAGGTTCCCTTCATGTCATCAACATGGAATAGTGATGCAGCTTTCTTGGCAATACATCTTATTTCTGTAGCACAGTGCTAGATCCATAGGCAGTCAAAATGTTGTTTAGGAATAATTTTTGATAACATGTTTTTACTCTTCTTGAACACTTTACCCTTTTTGAACACTTTCATGGTTTCAGTCTGGGAAACTTGTTACTCAGGCTTTTATTCCACAAATACTCATTGAAGTCTTCTATTGGTGCTGTGGATATTTTGGTGAAAATCAAACAAGCCCTCACTTGTCGTACTTATAGCCTAGTAAGAAAAGCAAATGATAAGTGAGGAAACAAACATACTGTGTATGTGCATGTGTATTCATATACATATCTTGATTTATTCATATTAATTCTTGGAATTGCTGTGTAATTACAAATTATAGATCATGAAGGATACAGTCAGGGTACAGCAGTAGGCAATTATGGACAGGAGATCTCCTTAGATAAAGTAATAATGAAATCAGTCTTTGAAGACTTGACATTATGTCAATACCTAGAACATGAGAAGGAACCAGTCATGTAAGTAGGAATGGACAGCAGAAGCAGCGAGGATTGTTTATGTGAAACTCACAGGCAGGAAATTCTTTTGTTCCTGAAACTAAAGGAAGGCCAGATTGCTTGGATTCAGGAATGAGAAGGGGAGAGTGATAGGAGATAAAGTTAGGAAGTAGTAGGAAGGCTATAGGAGGACACCAAATGAGATATAGTAGTGTCTAGGACTGGGAGAGATGAAAAGACAAAAGAAGAGGAAAAGTTGTATTTGTGAAAGATTTTGAAATTAGTTAAAACATTAGCAATGATTATTTACTTACGAAGGATGAGAGAAACTAGTAAGAAGCACTGAGAATTCTGGCCAACAAATTCCAAATAATGGTACTGTTTACTGTGGTAGAAGAGACTGAGAAGGATCAGGCTTGCAGTAAAATGAAGGGATCAGTTTTGAACAAGCTTAGGATCTTTGGGAGAATCCCTGCACCCTCATTTCATTCCAGAGGAAATAAAAATAGTAATAGCTAGTATTTATTGAGAAGTTACTGTGCCATCAACTATTCTCAGGATCTTGTATACTCATTAGTTCTGAGATATGAGGTAGAGATTACTGTGATTCTCCTCATCCCATGAGGATATTGAGGCTCAGAGAGGTTAACAAAACTTGTGCAAACTCACAGAGCTAGGAGGAGCTGGGAGTCAAACCTGTGTGGTCTGGTATAAGAACCCATCATCCTAACCATGTGCTATAGCTTCTAACAACAAGGAAGCCATGATCCAAGCTGATCCATAATGTCTACTTGCTGATGCCTCTCAAGCTCAGCTCATATGTTGGTATGGTTAAAATTAAGTTTAGAAACAACTTTTGCAATAATGAATGTTAGAACATCTATATTTTTTAATAAAAGTTGTTTGCAAATACAGATACAAACATATTAGGAAGGAAGGAAGAAAAAAAAAGAATTGTCTTTAGAATAGATAAAGGACAGTGAGAATGGAGGGCTGGGAGAATCCTTACTATTGTTGCCTTCCAGCTGCCTATACTCCTAGCTGCAGAAGTCCTTTTCAGTATTTCAGGAAGTATGGTTGGGAAAGTATAGCTTTTGAATAAGGGTTGTGAGCTAAAACACTTAAGGGGACAGTCTAGTAAAAAAGTTAGTGAAGGGGAAAACAATATTGTATTACAATGGTGTGCATGTGGAGCAAATTGCTTTCAATTCTATAAAAGCTAAAAGATACACAAATATTAAAAACAACTATAAATTGTATTCATGTATATATAAAATAAATAGTTCAAATTATATTAATAGCACATAATAAGGAGGAGAGGTAAAAGTAGAGTTCTTGTATGCAAGTGAAGTTCAGTTGTTATTAGCTTAAAATAGACAGTTAAAATTTTAAGGTAAGTCCCTTGGTAACCAGAAAAACATAAAGGAAAAAGAGAAAGGAATCAAAACCTTTCAACACAAAAGTAACAAAATACAAAGGAAGACCACAAGAAAGAGAAAGAACAAAATATATACAAGAAAAACAGAAAGGAGTTAACAAAATGGCAACAGTCATTCTCTGTCAATAAGCATTTCATTTTTTTTTTTCATTTTTTTTTTTTTAACATTTATTCATTTTTGAGACAGAGAGAGACAGAGCATGAACAGGGGAGGGGCAGAGAGAGAGGGAGACACAGAATCGGAAGCAGGCTCCAGGCTCTGAGCCATCAGCCCAGAGCCCGACTGCGGGGCTCGAACTCACGGACCGCGAGATCATGACCTGAGCTGAAGTCGGACACTTAACCGACTGAGCCACCCAGGCGCCCCTGTCAATAAGCATTTCAAATGTGGACTAAACTCAATAAAGACACAGAGTAGCTGAATGGATAAAAAAAACCAAGATCTTACTGTATGTTGTCTGTAAGAACTCACTTGGAGTCAAGGACACATCCAGACTGGAAGTGAAGGGATGAAAAACACATCCCATGAATACTAAAACCAAAATAAAGCAGGAATGGCTGTACTAATACCAGAAAAAGATTTTAAGTAAAATATCACTAGAGACAAAGAATATCATTACATGTAGTAAAAGAGTCCATTCATCAGGGAGATATAACAGTTGCAAATATATGCATACTGAACACCAGAACACCTATGTATATAGAACAAATATTGACAGATCTGAAAGGAAGAATTTGACAGCAATATAATAATAGTAGGAGACTTCAATGCCCCACTTTCAACAATGGATGGAACATCCAGAAATAAAATCAAGAAAGAAACAGGACACTGGAACACACTATAGATCAAATGGACCTAATAGACATATACAGAATATTTCACCAAATAGCAAAAATAAATAAATAAATAAAAAATCATTCTTCTCAAGAGCACACAGAACATTCTCTGGGATAGATCACATGTTAGGTCACAAAACAAATGTTAACAAATTTAAGAAGATTGCAATCATACCAAGGGTCTTTTCTAACCACAAAGAGATAACACTGGAAATGAATAGTTGCAAAAAAAAAAAAAGTGGGAAAATTCACAAATATGTGCAAAATAAGTAACAACTCTTGAACAATCACTGGGTCAAAGATGAAATCAAAGGGAATTTAAATATTTTTTTTTTTTATTTTTAATTTTTTTTTTTTTTCAACATTTTTAATTTATTTTTGGGACAGAGAGAGACAGAGCATGAACGGGGGAGGGGCAGAGGGAGAGGGAGACACAGAATCGGAAACAGGCTCCAGGCTCCAGGCTCCGAGCCATCAGCCCAGAGCCTGACGTGGGGCTCAAACTCACGGACCGTGAGATCGTGACCTGGCTGAAGTCGGACGCTTAACCGACTGCGCCACCCAGGCGCCCCGGGAATTTAAATATTTTTCAAGGCAAACAGAAGTGAAAACAATTGCCAAAACTTATGGGATGCAGCAAAAGCCCTACTAAGCAGGAAGTTTATAGTGACAAATTCCTACATTAACAAAGAAGAAAGATCTCAAATAAACAATCTAACTTTATACTTTAAGAAACTTGAAAGAGAAGAACGAAATAAACCCAATGTTAACAGAATGAAGAGAATAATAAAGATCAGAGCAGAAACAGAGATTGGAAAAACAATAGAAATAATGTAAAAACTAATTTGTTTTTTTGAGAAAATAAACAAAATTGACAAACTCTTATCTAGATTAAGAAAAGACTCAAATAAGTTAGGGAAAGGACATAGGCATTTTATATTAAATCTCTGGGCATGTTCTTCATTTTCACAAAGAAATATACTCTTCTAGGCTCATAGGAATGATAGTCCTCCAATTCCATTTCTTATGTATATAACTTTTGATGGTGATATGGCAGCAGAAACTATACTATGTGTTTTTAAAGGCAACCTATAGCCTCAGGCAGAGGGGCATCAGGAAGTGTTGGAAATTATGGCAAATGGCACATAGGCCCCATCTAATAGGGGCAGCTGCTACTTGGCTCCCACGCGTGTTGATGTGTGAGAATGTGGGCACAGTGTTACTGGAGCCTTCTGAATGTCTTAAAGAAATTTCAAATTCAAATTTTTATATGAAATCTCCTGGGTTTTAAATACTGGCTTAATATTTTGAAACACTTTGCTAGGCTGAAGGCCTGCTAGCTTGAGAACCTACTTTAAAAGAATCCATATTTGCCAGTTGGGCAAAAGAAGCCATCTAGAACATCCAATATTTAGTTTATTTGAGCTGAGTTCTCACTGTAAGCTATAGAAAGTTTATGGTAATAGGTAAAGTTTTGAATTATAAACTATGTAACATATGCCATATAATAAACTAGGTTTGCTGATTCAAGAAAAGGAGTTTTGTGCCTTGGAGTGTTACCTAGACATGAAGTACTTCAGACATGCTGGGCCCCTAACAGAGACTCCTTGTGGAAATAAAACATTTAAATTATCTATAGTATTTTAGAAAGAACATTGATTTTGGTATTTGAATATGAGTTTGAATCCTAGATCTTCTATGTGACTTTACTTACAATCCCTTAACCTTATTCTCCTAAACTGTAACCATGAGGATAATAATACTTTTCTAATGAGTATATAAACACGAGACTAGTAATAAATGTTAATGCCTGACATTTAGTAGATACCCAGTAAATGGTAGACATAAAATTATCACAGATTACATGTTTATTTGCACTGCTATCTCAGGAACTAACCTGTTCACAAAGTTTGTGAGGATGATTAAATTACATGATCTCTATGACATGTTGAATACAATGCCTAAGTTTTCAATCAATGTTGGTTATCATTCTTATTATTTGTAACAACATTGCCCCGTTACCCAGAAGTGTACAGTGAATAGTTGCATACAAATCACAGTATTGTAGCCATGGTCAGTAGATTCCTAATTCTGTTTAATCCTCACCATACCCAGTGGTCATATTCTTAGGTCTTGGAGAGCTAGTGGTCATGCAGTTTCTTCAAAATCGGGGCTGGTTTTGTTGTTGTTGCTTTGTTTCTTTGTTTCTGTTTTTTGTTTAGTATAGTTCTCAGAATATCTTGCACAAGGATGGATTTGCCAAAAGATTTAGGAGACTCAGATTTCACAGGGAATGCTCTCTGTATCAAGAACTATTTTCGAAAAAATCCAAAATACCCTACCTACTACAGAAAACAACCTTCTAGAAGTTTCCACCATAGAATGAGCAGATCGATTATTTTGTTGCTCATTTTACAACCATTACAAAGTGTACTGAAAAGGCTCTTTTCCATTCTGTCTAGACATCTTTTCCTAGACAACATCCTGAGACATAAGAATAAGCACTAAAATGAACATATTACATCAAACATACCACTGAGAGGAATGATAAGTTTAACAGTTTCCCATGTGGGAAGCACATTGATGGTAATTATCTTTCCTCCTACTTCACCCAGTTTTGCAGATCCCTCTGTCGTGGTTGGGAGGGTCTGGTCACGCTTCACCACATACTTGAAGCATGTTTTGATTGGCTGGGAGCCTACTGTGGCTTCAGTGGTGTCGCAGGTGCTGGGAGTTTAAAGGGAATTGGTATTTTCCATGGTGAGTAGCCCATGTGCTGCTTATTGCTAGTGCTCATGGGAAATTCGTTCTCACAGGAACTAGTGAGTGATCAGCACGTTTCAAATAATGTTATCAATTAACAAGATTTTTTTCAATAATATGGAAATTGTTTTCAAGGACATGTAGCCACCTATGGGAAGTTATTTATTCTTCATGTCAGGTTCTTTTGTAAGGGGATAAGAATTATAATTTTTGACTACAGGACACCAGCTGACATGGAAACCGTCTGCATTCCTTCCTTGGTTAACAAACATGAGATGTTAGCTGCCTATGAAGACATTCACACCACATCTTCCTACCAGATATTCTAAGAGAACAGTCCTTGAGCGGAAACTGAAGTTTTCTAAACATGGTGTTGAGGAAAAGAAATGGCGATTAATAAGACCATTTAACATGACTCTTTTTTGTACACCACATCCAAGAGGCTAAATACTCTCAATACGTTTCAAACTCTACTAAATTTTTAATAGATGCACAATCACAACTTCCCACTAATTTATAAGGACATATACATACTAGCATCAGAAAAAAAGAACATCATTGCTTTAAAACTTGAAAATGTTTTCAAAGTTTTCATGACCCCGAGAGAAAGAATAAGATAACTTAAAAACTTAGCTCTGATACTCCACTGAGTTTTAGGAGAAGATACACCTCCAAATGGCAATTTTAACATGCAGTAATGTTCATGAACAGCTCCTCTTTAAACTTACCACTATTCTTAAGAATTTTCTTATATATATATGCACACAGATATTTATATCTAGAAGGTATAGCCTATTAAATATAAATATAAATTTGTATCTTAAAGTAAATTACAACCTAGCACAATACCTGTCATTTGACTTCATTCATTAGTTCATTAGTGTAAAAAAAGTATCCACATGTACTTTTCCTTTGGTTAACATAATTAAGAAATTTAGCCAACTCAGGAGGCAGGGGTGTACTTTATGGCACTCATTGACATTGTATGGTAAAGTTTTCCATTCACACAATTTTCTGCCTCCTCACTACCTTGAGAAGTCGAAATATAACATTAAGCTGCTTGCTGCAGATACCACAACACCTCATGATTATGGCTCTATGGAAATAAATATTCTCTCTAAATAAACTTGGAAACATATTTTTAGAGTTGTATTTTTTTTTAGACTGGTAAATATGTTCGAGCTTATCTCATTCCTCTATTTTACCCAAAGAATGTTTGTAGGCAGTTAATCTGATTGTCCTCACTGCCCAAATCACGTTCTTATGAATCTTTAGTCTTTTGTGAAAATATAGAATTTACAAACTAAAGTGGAACTTATGGAACTTGATAATGGACAGCCTTGATGAGCTGAGCTTCTCATCAACTCTCCAGAACTGGATAAGTAGCAGAGGGAGAGAATCACATCTGCTTATTCCACACCTGGAATCTGATTGCAGGCAGATTCCTCAGCTTTTCCCAAAGAAATAGATATCACACTTCAAAAGATGGCATTTCTTTGGGAAAACATAGTTTTATTATCTTGTATCTGGTCTTCTTAAAATCAGATGAAAAACAGTTTACTTTCCACCTATTTTTTTTCTGGGCAGGTACGATCTCTAGGTCATTTTTTTTTTTTTTGGAGCCATTAATGCCTCCCATATACAAAAAGCAATTGTTGATTTGCTTGCCGAACAAAATTTGAAAGAATCACCAGAGGCCATATCATTCAATAGTAATTTAGCCTCAGATTTAATGTTTCAATTAAAACTTAATAAGCATGCATGAGATGTATTTACAGTGTATGTTGAGTAGTGGTAAAAAAAACTTGTTTTGCCCACTTTTGCAAACTGGTAGATAGAACATATTTGTTTACTTGTAACATGATAATTCCTCGAGGTGTGAACACTGGGGTATGGAAGAGGTGAAGAGACAAACATTATAACAGGTATTCTGCAGAAGTGTCAAGAGATGCAGAATGTTTCAACACAAACAAAAGATGGTGAATTGAAAATGATCTGTCCAGGGGTTGAACTAAAATTCTAAATGGCAAATAATCGCATTATGTTGCTTGATTCGTGACTCTCTGGAAGCATTCAAGATGGATTCGAAAAGGAGCATTGAATTGTAATTTTCGAACATATATTATTTCATTATTAATGATTAGCGCATATTAAGGAAAAACAAGTTAATAATGTATTTTCCCTGTCACATAAAGCAAAGATAATAGCCATATTTCATTGCCTTTTTGAAAGGTAATTTTTTACACAATACATACAATTATCATCACCTACTTAAACTGAAGCCACCAAAACGGACTTGTATATTGTACCCTAATAACAAGTAACATGATAACAAATGAGGGCTATTTTGAGTGCCACTTTACAAATGTGCCTTTGTAAAACCTCAAACCTAATATTTTAATTTCCAGTTTCCAATATTTTTAAACGGATCGTTTTCTTTATTTGAAATGAATTATTATAAACTATGTCTTTTTCATTTTGAACTATTACACATTTAATAAAATGGTAAAATCGTGTCACCATGCCTGATGTAGCTCAAACCTTGTTTTCTCTTGGTTCTTTCAGGATCCTAAAGCCAATTTTAAAAAGGCCTACTAGGTTTTGGAAAGTTATTTTCCTCAATAATTGCTCACATTTTGTTTTATTTCTTCTTTTCTTTTGATGTCTTGAAGACATTTCATTTTGAAAAGAACATATGTTTAAGAAAAAGGACAAAAATCTTACTATTAAGTAAGCATGTTTTAAAGAGAAAGATGATGTCTCAATATGTCAGGAAGGTATCTGATTTAAAAGGAAAATGCCATTATTTTCTTCTACTAATGTAGTCTTTAACCAAAATACTTGAAAAACCTAACTCTTTGAATTATATTACGAAAACCCATGTAATTGAATAAAAGCAAGCTCTTAAGCTCTTCAATCTACAATATATATTTTTCACCCTAATGCCAAAACATTTCAGTGAAAAAGTGAAGCTAGCAATATGTAGCCAAAGCAACCAGGCAAGTTAATGATTTTTTTTTTTTCTTTCTACCAGGTTGGTTTGGCACTTTGTAGACACTGCTAAGCCAGCTCATGTTAGTGCTTGAAGTAAAGTGTTTTGGAGTTTTGCTTAGTTGTTTTTTCTCATTTTGATAGAACTTTTGTTTTCTGGAAATCTTCAAGAAATTTGTTATCCAACACTACTAAAGCAACCTGTTGCATTTATAAAATTTAAATATCATAACAAAAAAGAACAAATCAAATGTGAGAACAGCTAGCTAAGTTTTTTAGAACATTTCCATCTTGTGCTGCAACGTAACACTCATTGCAATGATAATGACCATGAAAACAGGGAAAGATTTGTAAGGGCTGACAAAGGAAAGCAATATATTCTCTGGCTCTACCGATCAACTTTAAAATATAACTTTTCATATAAGAGAGTATTTACTGCAGTCATCAAGGTAAAAAGATACTACTAATTTCTTTGTTAATTTGTAACCAACTTAAAACCAAAAAATTACTTTACACTACTTTTTTTTAAATGGTTATTTGTTTTGAGAGAGAGTGCGGAAGGGGCAGGGAAAGAGGAGGAGATTGAATCCCAAGCAGGCTCCATGCTCAGTGCAGAGACCAACTCTGGTCAATCCTACCACCCTGACGACCTGAGCCAGTATCAAGAGGTGGTTGGTTAACTGACTGAGTAACCTAGGCAGCCATTCAAACTACTTTTAAAAAAAAAAAAATATTTGTTTTTGAGAGAGAGCGCAAGTGGGGAAGGGGAAGAGAGAGGGGAACAGAGACGATGAAGCGGGCTCTGCACTGACAGCAGAGAGCCCCCTTGCGGGGTGTCTCAAACCCATGAACTTGGGGATGATGACCTGAGCCAAAGTCGGAGGCTCAACCGACCGAGTCACCCAGGCAACCCTCCTTTAAGCCACTTTTAAAGAAAGAAATTCTACATATAAAAGTAATGGGCGCTTTTTTTGCATAAATTTAGCATCTGACATTAAAATACTTGTCTTTATTTGGTTTTATACCTTTATTATATGTGACTTTCTTTGGTTTCTAAACACATCTACGCATACACAAATGCACATACATTCACATACAAACACAAACATTTGGACACTGCGCACGTATTCTCAGCATAGCCATACATGCATATATCCGCACAGACACTTGTACCTACATACAATGCTTTAGACCAATCAAAATTAAATCATAGGAACTACTGACAAGAACAGGTGTAAACTTATTAATAATGATGATATGCTCCTTAAGCTTATGTCTAAAATAGAATGAACATACTTAAGAAAAAGGGAAGAATTCATTTGAATGTATCTGGATTCAGAGTTTAAGAATTGAAAATATAAATTGAAAATACATGTAGTCATGCAGTAAATTGAGAACATCATACTCTCGATAAAGTTTCACAAGTGTTAAAATGAAAGTGCATGCAGTCTGGAAGAAACTTAAGGATGCATCCCCTGGGCTGAAATGGTGACAGACTGTCAGAGGACATTCATGTATTCCATCAATTCCATTGTTAGGTAGCAGCATCATGACAACAACCTGCAACTGAACTTCTTTTCCACCCAGTACCACAGACAAATCGATCTGCCTTTACTGATCACCAACATTTTCGGCATGTTCTTCCAGATTTCTATGTGTTCTTTGGCAGAGAAAGAGGCAATTTGAAGATTTTCCCTTTAAGCCATCGAAGTTTTGGAATTCCTTTGCAACATTTTATCAGTGCACTACATCTCTGGCATCACTAACCACTTCCCAACTCTGGATATTTCTCTGAAGTTCTCATCAAAATCACATCAGTATTTTCAGTGTTTCCTTGAACCAGCTATAATGAATATGGATTATTAGATATTTCATTATGTTAAGTGTGTTTTAATTTTTAGACTATCTTTTTAATAACAATGTGAGCTTGTTTAAGACCTGGTAAACGAATCTCCTTGCCTTATATTTTATCTGTGATAATTGGGAACCAAAGTGGATTTTGGACATGTTTTGGTTTCCTTACTACCGTGTTTCCATTTATGCAGTATCTAGACTGCCGCTTTAATGACCCCTCCTCCTCAGAATGCAATCCACAGTTACCCACACCTATGACCCAAGTCAAAGGCATAAGATGTTCCCTTTTTGGTGTTTGAATCTGTGGGAGCCTGAAGAGTGAATTAACCCTGGAGAATGTTTTTCCTCCTAGTTTCCATTTCTCATGTAATAAATAATAAATGAATGTATTCATAAAGAAAAAAAAACCTTTAAAATATTGAAAACTTACTCTGTGTGATACATTGATCTAGAAGAGTGGCAGGTCATTAATCTAATGGGAGTGGGGGTGTGGAAGTCACTGCGAGGAGCCATGTCCACCTGAGCTGCATTTCTCTGACGTGGTGGTGTTATAGAAGTACTCAAGGTACCAGTTCAAAATGACCCCTTCAAACTGCTTTGGAACATCCTCCACTGTGCTTGTATATGCAAAGATGTTTGAGATCCTCAGCAGATTTATCTAATGATCAAGAACATGAATTCTGAAGTCAGTTTAGTGTGGGTGGTCCTACTGGGTGGGTGGTTTTCCTTTCTTCAGGCGTAGAAGGATCCAGCTTTCTGCCATCTCATGACCCCTGGGGAATCTCAGAGTCCTCCACTTTCTGATGCTAGATAGGGAGAGAACTAATGGACAATGCAGACCCACTTCCTCAAAATCCTGGCCTGGAAGTGACACTTGTCACTTTTACTCAGTCTATTGGCAGGAAGGTGTAGGAACTTGGGAAATGTAATCTTTGGCTAGGCAGCCTTTTTTTTTTTTTTCCTTTTAGCAAAAACTACATACTATGGAATGTGGAGCCCAACTATTTGATGGATTGTTCAGCCCCAGCACAGCAGTCACTTAATTGTCTGAGCATTTACCTTTTTAGCTATAAAATGGCATAAATAATAAGTACCTTGAATGCATGTTATGATCAGATGATACAAGGCATGAAACTTTATAATATTTCTGTCACTGTACAATCGCACATTATTTCTGATATATCAAGATAAGTCCTATGCATATCTTTATTAAACAATAATTTGCACATACAATATAACTAGCTATTAGCAATATATTTCCAATGTAACACAAGTACCCTTTCCACACATATTTTGCTATAGCACAGTATGAAAGTAAATATATGTTTATTTATTTATTTGCAACAGTACTTGTTTTTAAGAAGAAGAGGAACAGAAAGTCTCAAAGAGTACAAACTTTAAGGTATAAATGAATAAGTTCTGGGGATCTAGTGTACAGCATGATTACTATAGTTAATAATACTTGAATTATATACTTGAAATTTGCTGACAGAATAGGTTTTATGTGTTCTCACCACACATGCACACACACATACGCACACACACAAATAATAATCATGTGAGGTGATGGATGTCTTAATTAATGATGGTTGTAGTAATCACTTTACAATGCATACTTCTTTTTTTTTTTAATTTTATTTTAACGTTTATTTATTTTTGAGACAGAGAGAGACAGAGAATGAACGGGGGAGGGTCAGAGAGAGGGAGACACAGAATCTGAAACAGGCTCCAGGCTCTGAGCTGTCAGCACAGAGCCCGACGCGGGGCTCGAACTCACGGACCGTGAGATCATGACCTGAGCCGAAGTCGGCCGCTTAACTGACTGAGCCACCCAGGCGCCCCTACAATGCATACTTCTATTAAATCATCATGTTGTATGCCCTAAATATATACAAGTCCTATTTGTCAATTATATCTCAATGGAGCTGGAAGGAAAATTGTTTTAAAAAAAGATGAACAGAAAGGCTGAGTCCAATCTCGTCATAACAAATGCAAAGCAAAGAAAAATAACCTACCATGCAGAAGTTATGAAAGGGATTTTGAACGAAGAAATAGACTAATCTTTGGGACATGTGGGTGGCTTAGTTAAGTGTCCAACTCTTGGTTTCGGCTCAGGTCATGATGTTGCAGTTGGTGTGTTCGAGCCCCGCATCTGGCTCTGTGCTGACATTGCGGTGCCTGTCTCAGAGTCTCTCTTGCTCTCCCCTCCCTCTGCCCCTCCCCCACTTGTGCATGCGTTCTCTCTCTCTCTCTCTCTCTCTCTCTCACCTCTCTCTCTTTCAAAATCAATAAACTTAAAAAAAATAAACTCATCTTTGACTTTGAGAAACCCATATGCTGTTCATGATGCACAAAAAATTGTTATGCTTTCCTAAACATATTTAATAGAATTAAATCTTTTTGTTACCTTACTGAAAATAAAACAAAAATTAAAAGCCAAATATACTCCTTTCAATGAAAATTTTCCTTTCAGACCATGGGACACTTAGTCTAAACTAGGGGAAGATACATTTATTCAAAGACGTTATATATCATTCATCCTTGAGATGTATTTTAATACGAGGCCATAATACATGTGAATTGATTCACATCAGTCCATACTTATTTAGTAGCTGATCAAAGCACCAACTTCAAGTAGGTTCATTTTAGAGTATTACACTCTACAGAGGCAGAATAAGCCTTCAATCTCAGAGTCTTGACAAAAAGGGAAATATATATTGAAGCAATAATAATTTTTTATAATTAAATACAAAACACTTATGGATTTACTGTCATATGCCTGCTAGCCAACTCTAGAAATTTGGGATAGGTAGCCCTTAAAACAATGACGACCACAATGATAATTGACATTTGTTGAGTGCCTTCTATTTTCTGTTTATTTGTATGTATGATAGTGTCATGTTTTCTTCCAAGAGTTTTATATTTTTAGCTCTAACAGGTCTTTGATCCATTTTGTGTTCGTTTTTGTGTATGCTGCAAGATAGGAGCGTGACTTCATTCTTTTGCATGTGGAACATGAAATCTCATTTATCCAAGCAGTAGTGGTATGAGGTAGGTATCGGCCTTGTGCCAATTGAGGTGAGGACGTGTGTTCAAACATTTCATTAAGGTAAAGCTGCTTAATGAGAAGCCACTAAGGGAGTGTGGGAGGCATGACGGAGGGAAGAAGCCAAGCTGTGTGCAACTTCAGTTGAAATTCCAGCTTAAGTCTAATCCTTCAGGAAAATTTTAGAAGGCAAATCACAGCTCGAGGGGAATCCCCTTTAAGGCGAAGGCTTTCATACTCCTAGCTTAGGGAGTACCTTACACCTAGGGGTGATGGAAACTCCCAGGTATTTCCAGCTCTCCAGCATGGCTCCAGTGGCTCAAGGGAAGTCTCCTAAAGGGAGTTTCAGTTGCAGACTCTTTCAAGCAAAAGGCATAAGAGTTGGGGGACAGGTACCCATGAAAGAGATTTGCAAGAATCTGGAATGCTTTTCACTTCATTTTCACTGCTTTCACTTAACAGTTAAAAAAAATAAATAAATGTGGAATAACTTTCCCTGGCTGGTGTAATTAATAAATGGGACAGCTCAAAATAAGCCCAGGTCTGTGACTCCACAGCTTGGGAGAGAGATGTGGCACATGGGAAGAAGGTGGTTGGTGGAACAGGACAGAGGTAAGCAGGTTAAAATGGGGTGGGCACATGCTGATGACTGAGACACCACTGAGAGTCCTTCCTGCCCCAACCCCAAAAGTGATGAAGGCTTGTTTTTAGATGAGGCATGAGAATTAAGGAAGTTGAAATTTTTTTAACTGTCTATGCTCTTTCAACAAATGTTGCTGGGACAACTGGCTATCCACATACAAAAGAATGAAGTTGATTCCCCTACTTTGCACCTTGTATGCATACGCATTAACTCAAAATGGTCAAAGAACTATATGTAAGCACTAAAAGTATAAAACTCTTAGAAGGAAACATAGGAGTAAATCTTTGTGACCTTGAATTTAACAGTGGTTTCTCAGCTATGACATCAAAAGCACAAGTAATAAAATTAAAATAGATAAATTGGACTTCATCAAAATTAAAAACTTTTGTGCATTGGAGGAAACTATCAAGAAAGTGAGAAGACCACCCAAAGAATGGGAGAAAATATCTACAAATCATATATCTGATAGAGGACTTGTATCTAGAATATATAAAGAACTCTTACAAGTCAATAATGAAAAGGCATATAACAAATTACAACTAACTCCAAAATTAGAAAAGGATCTGAATGGACATTTCTCCAGAGAAGGTACAAAAACGTCCAAAAGGCATTGGAAAAGATGCTCAACATCCTTAGCCGTCAGCAAAATGCAAATCCCAGCCACAGTGAAATGGCATTTCATACCTGAGAAGGTGGCTCTAGCAGAAAAGACCTGATGTCCAGTGTTAGGATTTGGAGAAAGCAGACCTCTTGTAGGCAGCTGCTAGGAGTGTAAATGGGAGAGCTCCTGTGACAAATGATCTGGCAATTCCTCAAAAGCTAAACAGAGCTACCGTTTGACCCAGCAATTCTCCTAGCTATACACCCAAATGAAATGAAACCACGTCTACACAAAAGCTTGTGCAGGAATGTTTATAGCAGCATTATGCATAGTGATCAAAAGGTAGAAACACCCAAATGTCCATTATGAATGAATGAAAAAAGGTGTTATATCCATATAATGGAATATTGTTCAGTCATTAAAAGGAATGAGTGCTGGTACATGCTATAACATGGATGCTGTAGTCTAAATGAATGCCTGTGTTTCCCTAAAATTCCTGTGTTGAAATCATAACCCCCAAGGTTGATAAAATTTAGGGGAGAGCGTGGTTGGGGAAATGATTAGCTCATGAAGGTAGAGCCTTCATGAATGGAAATGGTGCTCTGTAAAAGAGATCCCGCAGAGCCCCTTAGCCCCCTCTGCCATGTGAGAACACAAAGAGAAGTGGGAAAACCGGAAGAGGGCCCTCACCCCACCGTGCTGGTACCCTGATCTCCGACCTCCTCCCAGAACCGTAAGAAACAAATTTCTGTAGTTTATAAGCTACCTAGTCTGTGATATTTTGTTTTAGTAGCCCAAATGGACTAAGATGGCAGATGAAACTTGATAACATTACACGAGGAGGCTGGACATAGAAGACCACATATTATGTGATTCCATTTATGTGAAGTATCCAGACCAGGGGACTATATAGATGCAAAAAGGGGATTAGTGACTGCCTCAGGCTGCAGAGAGTAGGAGAATTGGACAATGAGGGCCAAAGGGCAGCATTGGGGCTTTGGGGGGAGGGAATAAAAAACGTTCTAAAATTGATTGTGATGATGCTTACGCAAGGCTGTGAATATACTACAAACTTTTGAATCCTATGCTTTAAATGGGTGAATCGTATGGTATGTAAATTTTGTCTCAGTGTAATTGCGAAATGACAAAAAGCCCACGCTAGTAGTAATCATAGTAGTCGTAATTGAGAGACTTTTTGTTGATAAATATCCAGGCTGACAAGCTGGGATTGAGGAAGCCAAGCATTCACATAGGGCCTTGCTGGCAGGTGTTTGGTGGTCCTTACAGGCTACCCCACGGCTGGAGGTGTGAAGTTCCTAGAACAGAGCTGGTGTTTGGCTCTGGAAATGTTCACGGAGAATAGGCACTAAAGGGCCAGGCGGTGAGGGGCGATGTCAGCCCAGCCTCTGCGTCACCCATAACGATTGCATACGTGTCCTCCACTTTCTGGGGCAAAGTGAATCCTAGAAACTGAGCATTTGGTCCTTTTGTCACCTGCTGGCCTCTTTGCTCCTTAAAGGAGTGCAGGGATTGGGGGCAGTGGGGGCCTTGGCTGAGCAGCTCCTTGAGTCGGGAGCAAACAGCACAGGGGGCTCCCACAGAGGCCTCCACACTGAAGGCGACTTCTCGCGAACTCAGCAGGGTGGGCAGCTGAAGAGCATGCGAATATTGTGCATTTGTAAATATTTGAGCACATCTGCTTAGTTCCCTCCCAAAAAACCGGTGGGAAAACCCGCCTCGCATTGTGCCATGCAATGCTGTTACCCTGCTCTAATTGTCAAATCTGTTGAGTGTTTTCCTCATGAACACAAAAATTAAACATCGCTCTCCTCATTCATGATTAATTCAGCTGCAGCGCTGCGCTGTGTCACACTGCATTTTTTAAAGTAATTGTTAAATTCTACCTCATAATCAGAGCAGTTTTAATTAGCTTTTTGTCAGTTAATCTTTTTTTTCCTCATACATTTTCCATATCTGGTGTGTGTACGGCACGTCTCTGCCCAGGGGTTTGCAGCCCCTCGGTATGAATGCTTAAGCCCTATTAGTGCCGAAGGGTGTGCCGCACGCGGGTGGAGAGAGGGGGCCTCCCGGGCTCCATTCTGCTCAGCTTTCCTGGGCCTCGCTAGTTATGTCATTTGCATTAAAGAGCTCCGCCACAGTGAGCTCATTTATAAGCTGCAAAGTTCAGGCTTTCTTTCCCCTTTCTCCTGGAATGTGTTTTCTGTGTCTAGGAGAGAGATGGTGCGGAACAGAACGTAGACGAGAGGGAAGAGACCCCGACTGGAATGTGGAACAAACCCAACGCAAAGGGTTGATCGCAGTGTGATGCTCCCCTCCGAGCTAGTCTGGTCCCTCCTGAGAATACTTCCTTGGATGCCTCTGACCTTGGCAATGTTACCAAAGTCACATCCCACGTATTTGAACTTTTTTTTTTTTCCCCCCCACGTAGCTCGCCCATCAACTGTATACACCCTTCAACTTTCAGGGCGGCTTGCCTGGGTCTTTTATCCCTCAAGTAATACTCGCCATGTACACGTAACATAGGAAATCCAATTCCTTATTAAATTGCACATATCTGTGTTTTCTTTCTCAAAAAGGCGCCTGTGTTTAAAAGCGATTGTGTGTTAGCTTTTCTAAAAGTTTTTAAAATGTGCACATGTGTGTGATAGTGCCAATAGTCCTGCTACTTCTAGCAAAGCAGCCGCTTTTGGGTATTTGTAGGATATATTTTTCAGGATATCACATTAGTTTCTCAGCGTTAAAAAGCATAAAATTGAAGAAGTAGGAACTGATAATTCCTTATTTTAGAATCTGAGGCTAAAATGCTGAGAGATTAAATAAACACACCAGATGTTCAAGTGGTTAAGTTATTTAAACAGAGTGTGGTCAAACCCTAGAAGAGAGAATGCATTCACTCTACGAACATTTGTGCTGAGGTGTCGCCATATTGAATTTGTTAATTAACCTGTTCTGCCCAGAGTTGTCAATCTTAAGGATTGAATGTTATTCAGATAAAAATTGTGCCAAAAGTTTTCCTGCTAAGAAATATATTACAAAGTATACTTAAGGCAAAGTGCATTTTGTATGAAGTGCTTTGACCTCAGAAAAATGGAGTGTGTGGGATTCACAGTTTGTGGTCAAATCTTGAGTATGTACCTTACCAGGTCGGTGGGGAGGCAAGTATCTTAACTCCTATGAGTCCCGTTTTCTTCATTTGTAAAATTGGGATAATATTTCCTGCATCATACTATTTTTCTGATGGTCAAGAGAAATTATTTTAATGTATTTAGCACAATGTAAGTTCTCAATAAAAGAGCAGTGATGATGATAATGAAGGTCATGAAGCTTGCACTAGTCCTGCTGCCTGATATAAAATCATTTACATGATTCTACACATGTAGCACATGTGGGCCCAAGTATCTGCCCCAGCATTTATCATGATCTGTCCTGCCTCTGTCTTCCAGAAGGGAGCTCTTTCCCGTGAACTTCTAGAGGACTAATTCCACGTCTTGTTTAACTTGTGTCTCCCACAGACCTAGAAGAATGCCTTGTGTGTGTGTCCAATAGATCCTTGCCAAATTGTAATGGAATCCTCATTTTTTGTTCTTTTGCTCAATCAACAATATTCAGTAAACCATACTGCTGAAAGATGAGTAGAGTATGGTTCTTGTCCTCAAAGCATTCAAAGTTGACCGAGGAACTGTGTAGACAGAAAATTACAGAACGCGGTGGCAGTTGTTCTGCCTCCTGGAGATGGGAAAGGCTTTACTGAGAAGGCAACATGTACGTGGGTCTTGAATAAGCAAGAGTTTTACCCAAAATGAGTCTAAGGGAAAGTTGTTCAAGACAACCAGAGGAAAATGTACATGCAAAAAGATAGAATCATGAAACATAGCATGTTCAGGAAATGGTGAGATGTGCCACGTGGTTAGATTTTGGTACACGGAGGTTTGTGGCTCGTGTCACACTCTTGTTCTATCTGCCCATTCCTGTAATCTACATCCTAAAAATCTACACAATCCTTTCACTGGGATGGCACTTGTTACATTGTCAGCTATGGTGGTGGCGGAAGATAGGAAGGAGGGAAAAACACAAACCAAATACAAAAGTTCCTGGTGAATGCTTCAGAGGTGGGTATGAGGTTGTGAGGACAAGGAATGGAGTGAATTTAAAGAGGGAGAGGTAATGGGAAAAACTGTGGAACAGCCCCAGAGATAACTTTGTCATTTGTTACCCATAAAACAAAATTTATATTTCCCTTAAATAATCCTTTTGTTGTGTTTGTATAAGTGTGGAAATGAACCTTAATTCTACTCCTAGTGTGGTTGAGAAATTCAGCTCCCTGTTTGTGCTTTCCCAGAATTCTCTTATTTGCTCTTTGTATTCAAGTACAAAGAAGAATGGCTCTAATCCAATTTTGATTTGGAAGCCAAGTATGATGGGAGTGTAGATGTCACAGCAATGTGTCCAAATTTACTTTATTTTTGAAATGTCGTGAATATGCTGCTTAGAATTATTCATCACTGGTATTCATTTTTCCACATAGGAGTATTTTATGATTCTATTTCCTAATTTGTGAGTCCTAATGTAAAATGTGCTGATATATCAACTTTATTAATATATAATTCCCTGGATCTATATACTTTAATTTATAATGATTTCTAAGCTTGTAATTTAAAATAAATATTAAAAGACACTACATAAAACTACCAGAGCCATTAAATCAATACTCAAGAATATTTTAATTCCTAGAAATTCCCCATGGTGAGAAGAGTATTTATTTCCTGTTGATAGGGACAGGGAAAATAAGTTTAATGGTTTGCTTTTCACAATATTTTATTTTAAGTATATTTAGCTGTGCTATAAAATAACAAATAATTTTGGAGATGGATTTGTAACAAAAAATAAATGACCAGTTAATTTTAGATTGCTAAAATTAAAAAGTTTTGGGGGGGATGAACATTTGTCATAGTTCAGAGAATATAAACTAAAGACAAACAGATAAAACAGAATTCACTGCTATTCATTTGTTATTGTATGCAAGCATTTATATTGAGCCCTTTTAAAATGTTTTTTAATGTTAAACCTTTATGACCTGCCTCAATTTCAATTTTTTCTTCTTAGCTTATTAAACAAGTCACTTTAATTATAATTGAAAAGAATGACTAAGATTTTGTTAGGTTTGTGAAGGACTCCGGATCATGGACATATTTGATTTGACCCCAAACTCAATAAAATTATTAATTACTAAGAAGGGATCCCCAAGGACTTCCTTTTAGAATTGAAAACCCATGATGTTCAAATGTACTTTGTAAATGGTTATTTCTAAACTGATAGCAAATAGCAAATCTTTAATTAGTGTGCATAAAATTAAAATTTACTTACAGAGAATTAAACTGGAATTTGAAGTTCTCATAATCCAAACCAATAGGAAGCTGAGAAATTCAATTTCACAGTCTCTTTTCTTTCACAACACATAATACCTTTTATTTTTCATTATTATTCCATTTAGCAGATCTTTTTAAAGCAAAGTTTGTGAAGAATGGTAAAAGCTTGAGGAAAGGTTATGAAGCAAAGCCATTGAAAGTACTAGCAAGTTAACAATAAATAAGAAAAGGAATGCATGTATATTTATATAACTATCTTTACATAAAAATGTTTTAGGGCTGAGAGATCTCGGTTTAGAATCTGGGTCCTATACATTCCAATAAGGAGCACTTCTAATATGTCCTAAAGTTCAGAATCCCATGGCCACATATAGCAATTGAAAAGATGCCAGATTTCCAAAGAAAAACTCTTTGAGCATTGATTAAAGTTGTGATTAAAAGTGTGTGAGCCTTCCTCTCTAAAAGTGTCAGCTGAGACTAGAACAAACAGCCAACAAAATAAAGCAGCTATTGTAAGAATAGAAATGGATTTCAGCGTCAACAGTAAATAAAATAATAAAACGTGCGCCTTCCCCTGTACTCCACGGAAGACACGCTTTGCAGAATTTTTATTGGCACTCCGCCATACTTATTTTCATTTATCTGCCTCAAAGCACCATTTCAAAAAGTGCAAAAGCATGTTGTTGATAAAGTAGATTGTTTATAGCTGAATTGAAAATTTCGGAACAACACGTATTGTAATCAGGTTGGGGAGGGAGGTGCAGGAAGACTGCAGCTGCATCTTTTCTGAAACCGATGTCTCCATCACTGCGAGAAATGGGAAGATGTGTTATTTTGCCCTACGAAATTTAACAAGCAAATCTTTATAAACTGTATTAAGTGACAAGTATTACCAAAAGCCATAAAGTCTACTGAGTCTTTATTTACTGAAACGCTTTCCCAGCACACTGTTCCCATATTGCAGTCTCCTTTATGGTGTTGTGTTTGTAATGTACTCAGCGACTCAGGGGTGATTTCAATGATAGTAAATCCTGGGCCCACGAGTCCCCATGTGTACCATAGTCATTTTAATACTTCTGCAGTTAAGTACTGGTGGGTATAAATTTCAGCACCAACTTTTAGTTGCTTCGCCGTGTTTTGTTTTGTTTTTTTTTCCTTGGGGCTGTTTTTGCAAAAGCAGAACCGATGACTATGAAAATAAGAGAAATGCTTAAGCAAATGACAATTAGAAGGGAGATGTTTCATTCGCTTTCTTTCTTTATATGGTTAATGATCATAGCTGACAAACGATGGACACCATTCAATAAGTGACTATTATAAAACACTTCAGGAAAAAAATTTATGAAAACAATAACTTTTTTAAACTGGGTGCCTGGATCACTAAGATTCCTAAGGATGTTACTTGGTGTTCTTGGGGGACAAAAGTGTATTCTGTGGTCAAAGGTGTTGAATAAGAAATGCTCAGTTAAACAAAGTTAAATTTCTTCTTAGGCTTTTTAGTCTTTAAATACAACATGTAGTGTTCATCTCCAGGAGGATGTGTCATTTATCTTTTTTTTTTTTTTTTTTTAACCTGCTCAGTGCTTTTGGAACACCAGTATTCTGCATAACTGTGCGCAGGTAATACAGGTTTAGAGTGGTTGTAATACATTTAACACAGTGGGATTTAAGCAAAGGTTTTGCATGTAACCTCCGAGCATTTAGGGAGATCGATGCCTAACATAGGATATTCTGTAAAACTTTAGTAAATGTTTGTGGAGGAAATTAATGACTTTATGAACGAAGGCCATCTTGCTAATTAATAAATGAGTGCCTCGCATGCTATCTGCTGGTGTCATTCTGCTGATGAATCCAATTATTTTATATCAGTCATAAGGATTCTGGAGAATTGTCTCAAAGGTCTTGAAAGTCTGGTTCTTTTGCATTTGTGGATGATATACTTTTTTTTTCCAGTCTAGGACCTTTTAGAATTTCTTTTAGAATTTACTCTCAAAATTAGGTCTTAGATCTTAGAATACCTTTCTCTTTGATCTTCTTCAATTTTACTACAATATGTCATTACTAATAATCTATGATCCCTTGTCTTCTGAAGTCTTTCTTTTATGTTGTATGTGATGTTTCCATTATCATTTATTCAAATTTTCTCCCTTTTGATTATCGTTTTCTTCTCCATGATTATCTGTTTGTTGACAGTTTTATTTCTACCCTCCAAATCATTTACGTTTAGTTAAAAAATTTCTTGTTCTTTAGTCCTTTCTAGTGCCTTCAAATTCAACCTGGTTTTTCAGGACAATAATTTATGCTTTGACTATATCCATCCTGATTAGAGTTGCCAGATAAAATATAGAACACCCAGTTAAATTTGAATTTCAGATAAACCATCTCTACTTTTTTTTAGTATAAATTGTCCAAAATTCTATAAGTGGTAAAGTGGGACATACTTAATTAAAAAATTTTCCCACATTTATCTGAAATTCAAATTTAACTGGGAATCCTCTATTTTTACCTGCTAAATCTGTTTCCTCTATTTCTACAATCTAAATACCAGTTTATTCTTCTTTGCTTCCATTTCAGTAAACTTATCTCTAGAAATTCTATTTCTTAGTGTCAGTAATGTTCTTTTGTCAAGGAATGAATGGATATAAATCATTAATATGAGCTTCAGCAGAAAACCCTATAGAGATTCCTGGTGTGTTGAAAATAGAATGGACAGTATCTTGGTTTAATTGTTAGCATCATGCTATTCAGAAATATAGTAGGTTGATTTTCAGGCTTTTCAGGAATGCTATCTGAATTATATAGGAAAACACCGACTGCTATAACAAATAGATCTCCAAATGTATAATGTCTCCAAAACAATAGAATTTTATTTCTCAGTAACATGACAGTTCTGAATGGGTAAAAAGTCTGACATTTTAAGCAGTCAAGTAATTGTTTTTTTTTTTTTCCATGCCTATATATGTTCACAGCCATCCTGATTACTGCCATTCTGCTCAGCCAAGACAGAAACAAAGCATGGAAGAGCATGCATGGAAGTTTCCAGTGGGTTCAGGCCTGAAAGTGATACATATCAGGTCTGCTCATATTCCATTAGTTGGAATTCAGTCACAGAGCCATATCCAACTGCAAGGGAGTCTGAAAATGTAATCTGGTACTTCCCAGGAAGAAGAATAGATAGATTTTAGTGAGTAGGTAGCATTTGCTGTTACTTGGGCATTGCTTAAAGTAAGGCATGGTCATGCTAAAGAAACAGGGAAGAAACTGCATGGATAACGTTGGAGAATATTTTATTTTCTTGGAAATCATAACAATTGCATTTTTGCCTTATTTGTAATGATTTGTTGATGCGATTAAATAGCACAGGTGCCTCCAGGAAAAAAAGAAAGTAAATTGATGACATTGCATTGACATTTCCCAAGAATCATGGAACAAACAGATTATATTCTCTACTCTGATGCTTAACAGATTAATTATCGGGATGGATGGATGGATCCAAGGTGGTTTGGGAAAAACAAGGTGGCTTTATGTGGATATGGGTAAACCATTAAACAAAGCAGAGTGAGGAAGCCTGCCAAGGTATGCGAGTACCTCTTTAGCAGATGAATCAGAAACTTCTGTTTGCAGAGCTGTCAACATAGCCCTCTCCTAAATACTAATTGCTTAACAAACAAGATATTAAGATCTTTAAAATAAGTGTTTCTTTGTCATATATGTGTATTTATAAACATGGAACGGAAATCTCTACTTGCAAAATATTTAGAGTTAGATGCTGTTGTAGGTAATTAGTGGAAAAGACTGTATGTTTTCTCATCCACCTGCTGGTAGAAACAGATGGTAGCTTATTTCTGCCCATGTGACCTACAGATTCTTCAGGTTTACTAAAATACTATGACTATAGTAATAGCATTGTTTCCTTCCCAGGTATGGTTAGGACTATGGTGTGTATAAATAGTTTGCGTTCCTCTCTTGCCTCACCAACCTTTTCAGAGGAAACACAAACAGAGGGTATGGGTCTTAATGATGTTTTCAAAAGCATAATTTTTCCCGAGAATAATGGTTATAATTTTGGATGGAAAGAATGCTATCATTTTTAATCTTATAATGAAAGAAAATGTTGGGGTTTATACCTTGTTTGATTTTAGCGAGACAAAACAAAAAAACAAAACAAAAAAACCCCGAAAAACAAAACGAACAAAAAAAAACCAAACAGTGCCCCAGGTGCCAAGGGTATTGACACCATCTCTCCACCTGCCTGTAGCCATTTCCTTCCACCTCCAAGCTCTCCTGTGAGCCTGGATATTTAGCTCTTCATTCTTTTATAGCAAACCATGGGATACTTTATAATATAATATCATCTCAGAGAAAAACCAAATATATTAATTAGCATCTTTTTTTGAAGGACTGTATAAAATTCAGACAGAATTAATTTTGAATTCTTTTTATTATCCTCACCTTGTTCTAAAAACGTACACTCAACAAGATAAAACGAAACCGAAAGCACAAAGGCCATTTTATGCAGCATCTGCTTAATCTTAGAACTAAAATGTGCTTATGAAACTAATGAGATGAAAGGAATTCACGGAAAGATGCTAGCCTATGGTTGTAAAAGCAATACCTGACGGTCCCTTCCCTGGTGAAATGCTTACCATAGCAGCTCCACCCCCCAGAAGCCCACTACCCCTCAGTTAAGTGGCCCCTCATTGTGAGGGCAGCTTATCTTTTCTTAGGAGGTGATTCCAAATGACTATTTTGTTAACCTCAGTATCACTTAATGCTAGTTTTAACCTTTGCCATTCTTTTTGAATGAGTTCTACTAGCGAGTTTATTTATATGTGGTGAGCGGGGTTTGAAATGTTTTTTCCCTAAGCTCTTCCTGATGTCTAGAAATGTGGTTATTCCAAAATTAGATCTTTCATACATTTTGAACAGGCTTCGTTTTTTTTGGAATTCATTGATGGTCAAGGCTCTTGGTTTCTTTTTTTAATCAGCTGGAAATTTGAATAAATCAAGAAATTCTAGTCCGGTGTATTGAAGGCCAGGCGATTGGTTCTCACAAAGCCGGCTGTCTTCTCTGCTTAAGACCATGGATATACCCATTCATTACAATGTGTCTGGGCTTCCTCCAGGGATGGAGATACCCAATCTCATTTTTTCCAAGGGCTCTTTTGTAAGCTCAAATAGGGTAATGTAAAATATCCTGGGGGGGGGGCAAATATTGTTATTATAATAAAGTGGCAGTTTAGTTAAGTGTACACAAATTACTTTGGAGATTTTGAAAGCCTCACACTCAAAAGTGTGCTCCTGGGACCAGCCACAGGGATGTCACCCAGGAGCTGGCTAAAAACTCAGGATTGGGGCCCTGCTCCAGACTTACTGAATTGGGTCTGTGTGTCAGTAAGATTCCCAAGGTGATTGATATGCACATTAAACTTTAAGAAGTACCGAGAAGCAGCCCTGTGAAGTGTGTATGATGGTCCCAGTTCTACAGCTAAGGAATCTGAGGATCGGAGGGGCGAGATTGTACAACTTGAGAACTTAAGCTCAGGTCTGTTTGAAGCTCACGTTCACACATTTCTACCACACTTCCCTGCTTTCAGTGCACTGTAGCCAGTTTTTAAAGACAAGTGCAAAATCGTTGTCTACTTTTTTTTTTCTACTATTTTTACTAGCTTTTGACTATTCTGGCAATGTTCTCCAAAAGGACATGCACTTGCACAAAATTCCGGTGACAGTGAAGCCATGCGTTGCTGAAGGAGACCAAGTTTGGTGGAAAGATCAACAGCAAGGATTTTTGTGGCTTTGCACGCTTCTATTTTTGAGCACTTGGAGGATCTTATTTATTAGAGTGTGTTTGCAGAATCTGTCAGTAAACATCTTTTCTTTGTTAATATTTAACCCACCAACTCTTTCAAGCTTCCATCTTTTCCAGTCTCACAGTCCCACATGCTTTTTAATCCACTAATAGCACCAAACTGTCTCCACGGTGCAATAAAAGTCTTCCCTTTTATGACTTCCTTGAATTACTACCCTAACTTATAATTTGCCAGATTTGTTTTTGCCTTCAAATCCCTTAGTTCATTGTAGCCACATGAAAAATATTACACCCTATGCATTTTCCTCCCCAAACTCTAATGCTTATTTTTAATATACTAATAGTTCTTGCCCAGAGTAATTTAGTCTTGCTGCCATCCAGAATGTTTTATTCACCATTCAAAGAACTTTTAGAAGTTTCTCTATAAAATATTGGGAAATATTTGAAGTAGTTCTAATGATTACTGAAATCCAGTAAACTTTAATTACATTATATAATTGACAAAAATACCCCAAAGAGTTTAGGGAAACTCCCAGAGAAATTAGATGGGCCATTTAGAAGCTTGCTAGACTTGCTTTCTAATGCTGAAGTATTTTCAAAGGAAACATGGGCTGAGTTTTCAGAAGCCAAGGGGATTCCTTTTTGAGTGGCGGCCATAAATACCTTGCTCTTATCTGAAACAAGTGAAAGAGATGATTTGAGTTGGAGATAATTGTATTTTCATTGTATTTCTTCAAGAGCCAGAAGTGGGGGGGAAGGGTGTAGTTTATAACTTCCTGCCCTGAGGAAGGGGAGATAAACTAGTGAATGTGAAAAATGTCTGTCCATTGATTTTCTTTACTTTATCGTAACTCCAAAAATTGACAGCAGTTCTGTGTGTATGCGCACATGTGGGTGTGTTTATGGATCCTAAGCAGAAGGAAAGAATAGTGCAGAAATGATAGTGATGGACATCCCCTCCACTCCCACCTACACCCTGGAGACTGCTGTCTACATAACTCATGCACTTTCCATTGGGTTAAGTCCAGGAGGCCTTGCTCTCCGAATCAGAATCTGCCTAATACTTGTACATCTTCCTTCTCTTGCATTGTCAACAATGCAGACTCCCCAAAGTAGAATAGCCAATCACTCTATGAGCAGGTAGTGAGTTCATTTCAAGCTGTTAGCACTCAGCCTGGAACTTTTGCCTAGACTGCCAGGGGACTATGTGAAGTTGTACTTGGCTGCATCAATTACGAATGTTCTCTGGAATTCTGACTCAGAAGTTTCATGACATGTAAGGCAGTGAATACACAGGGCAGGACCAATTCCTCTTCACCACATGTAAAGTGTTGGGCTATTGAATGTACCAATGTGCAGACTGACTTACCAGGGAATACGTGTTCATGGCCTTATAGCTGGAAATACTAATCAAGAAGGAAAGTTGTATCTTTTCTCACCCATTTTACTTCTGAAATAGTCAAACAGGGCATGAAATGTACTGATCTGAGAAATTCATTCTGGTTCATTAGCTACTGATAAGATTTCAGTAGAAACTTCTTCATTTTATAGTTGCTTTTACTAAGTTAAGTATTGATCATGCAGCTTACATAGTTTCTGATATGGAGCAAGTCCTCAGGAAATATTAACTTTTATTTTAAGTAATAGTAATAATCATGTTAGTACCATCATAGGATTTTTCAGCACAAAATTTGTCCTAATTATTGAGGAAATTATTGCCACACTCTTTCAACTAATTTCCTATTTATTTTGCCTGATAAAATAAAACTCTTGGTTAGAAAATAACTGCTTTTTCAACAGAAAATATTATAATACATGAAGATAATATTCCTATATTGTGCCATTTGGGATCTCCCTAACTCACTGGAATATTGCATGATAATATTTATTCTTTCCAGAAAAATAAAAGTGTAAAATGAAATCTAGGTATGAATTACTAGATTGTATTGGAACAACTCTCCCACTAAAGACTACTGGAAAAATCTGCTTGAAGGACAGATTATGAGCCACCAAGAACCTGAAGGAACAAGATGGCAGGAAGAAGAAAAAAAGAGAGAGGTGATCTTCACATTCAGCTCTGCTTTTCATTTTGAGGCGTTTGCTGGTTAGTAGGTGTTGGCAAATAGGCAGAAAAGCTGAAGTGAACTTTTACCATTTTCACTGTGCTGAGGAAAAAAAACATCACTGGAGTTCAAGGCCCACTGAGGCTTTTAGGTGAGACCCCTGAAGGGCTATACCTCAGGTGAGAGGGAAAAATTGAAATAGATAAGTCCTTACTTTGGAATGGATTCAAATCCAAGCTCAACCCCAGATTGAATTAAAGACATCTTCCTGTTAGAAGCAGAGGTCCCTTTGAATCAGTATTTTTGTATCGAGTACAAGAAGGTTCCCCTTTCTCCACATCCTCAACAACACCTGTTGTCTCCTGTGTTGTTAATTTTAGCTATTCTGACAGATGTGAGGTGGTATCTCATTGTAGTTTTGACTTGAATTTCCCTGATGATGAGTGATGTTGAGCATCTTTTCATGTATCTGTTAGTCATTTTGATGTATTCTTTGGAAAAATGTCTATTCGTGTCTTCTGCCCATTTACTCACTGGATTATTTTGGGGGCATTGAGTTTTATAAGTTCTTTATGGATTTTGGATATTAACTCTTTATCAGATCTGTCATTTGCAAATATCTTCTCCCATTGCTGTTGTTAGGAAGGCAAACTGGTGCAGCCACTCTGGAAAACAGTATGGAGGTTCCCCAAAAGGTTAAAAATAGAACTACCCTATGATCCAGCAATTCCACTACTAGGCATTTACCCAAAGGATACAAAGATACTGATTCAAAGGGGTCCATGCATCCCAATGTTTATAGCAGCCTTATCAACAATAGCCAAATTATTTAAAGAGCCCAATTTCCATCAACTGATAAATGGATACAGAAGATGTGGTATAAATATACAATGGAATATTAATCAGCTATAAAAAAGAATGAAATCTTGCCATTTGCAACAACATGAATGGAGTTACAGAATATTATGCTGAATGAAATAAAAACACCAAATGAAAGAGAAAGATAAATACCATAGGATTTCACTCATATGTGGAAATTAAGAAAAAAAAACAGATGTATATGGGGGAGGGAGAAATGAGACAAACCAGAAAACAGACTCTTAACTATACAGAGCTAACAGGGTTGCTGGGGGGAAGATGGGCAGAAAGGTAGGTTAGATGGATGATGGGTGTTAAGGAGGGTACTTGTGATGACCAGTGGGTTTGGTATGTAAGTGATGAAATACTAATTCTACACTTCACACTAAAATTACACTGTATGTTAACTAACTGGAATTTAAATAAAAACTTGAAAAGGAAAAAAAAATTCAACCCTCTGCAGAGAAAGATCACATCCCCAGACTCTTAAATAATCTCTATAATCTCTATAATTTTTGATATAAAATGCCTTATAGTAAAAAAAAAAAAAAAAAAAACCAAAACCAAAAAAAAAAAAAAAAAAACCCATCAACAAAAGACATACCAAGAGACAAAATTTAATGACCATAAATTAAGGGAAAAAATAGACAATAAAAACAACCACTAAAAATCTATATATTGTAGTTACTAAACATAAACATTAAAATCAAAATTAAAATATTAAATACTAATATCAAGATAAGAAATTTACCCAATAATTGTCACTATAAAAAGGAAACAAACAGATATTCTAGGCCCAAGTCATGAAGTAACTAAAATTAGAAGCCCTGCCGATGTTTTTAATAGTAGATTAGAGGGGCTCCTGGGTGGCTCAGTCGGTTGAGTGTCTGACTTCAGCTCAGGTCACGATCTCACGGTCCGTGAGTTCGAGCCCCGCGTTGGGCTCTGGGCTGATGGCTCAGAGCCTGGAGCCTGCTTCCGATTCTGTGTCTCCCTCTCTCTCTGCTCCTCCCCCGTTCATGCTCTGTCTCTCTCTCTATCTCAAAAATAAATAAACGTTAAAAAAAAAATAGTAGATTAGATCAGCTCAAGGAAAGAGTAATGCACAAGAAGATAAGTCAGTAAGAAACACATAGACTAAAGCACAAGGAGAAAAGTGTGCTCAGTTCAAAGAAAGAACATGAGACATATATGATGCCATATAAAAGGTGTGTGTGTAACTGGAACCCTAGAAGTAGCACAGGAAGTGAAAGAGGAAGAAACACTATTGAAAAGATAGTAACTGAAATAAAAGATATAAAATGACACATTTAACAAATCCCTATGAACGCAAGCAGTATTAATATGATAAAATCCATGTCTAGAAACATCATAGTAAAACTGCTGAAAACCAAGGGCAAACAGAAAAGAAAGTAGTCAGGTAAAAAGGGCAGAATGGGGAAGAAAACCAGAATTTTATGTACCAAAAATCTGATGGTAAGTTTCTGGTTTTGTTTTGTTTTGTTCTCTGATATCACCAGGTTTGAACTAGAAGCAGCTTAAAACTCAGAAGTGGGGATCAGAGAGAGTACCAGGAAAAGTTCTCTAATTCTGGCTTGAGATGCAGAAAAAGAGAATCCTAAAATTTAGGGTAGAAAAAATTCTCCTTGTTTTATTGGTGTTTTCTTTATTCCATTCTCTTCTGCTCCCAGACTCTAGGAAATCATGTAGCTATGATTATGGCAGGATTGACAGAGGCAGCAGAGGGAACCACAGGTATCTAAACCTCACTGAATGGAACTGTGGTCCCAGGAGGGTGGGGAGAATCATGGGAACTGAATATATACGGACAATTTGAACCCAGTTTTTCATTGCTTTAAGGCTGCCCCTAACTAGTGTTTGGACACAGATAATGAGTCCAAAACTTCAATCAGATTGTCCTGGAGGTATAGATGTCCTATTCAAAGAGCGCCATTGGTTGGGGCACCTGGGTGGCTCAGTGGTTAGGAGTCTGACTTTAGATTTCGGCTCAGGTCAAGATCTTAAAATTCGTAGGATCAAGGCCCGCATTGGCCTCCATACTGACAGTGTGGAGCCTGCTTGGGATTCATTGTCTTTCCTTGTCTCTCTCTGCCCCTCTCCTCCACTCATTCTCACTCGCTCTCAAAATAAATAAATAAACTTTAAAACAAAAGAAAAAAAGGCACCACTGGCTCTTCCAAGGGAGGCAAAGAAATAGTTCATTAAAAATTTCTTTTTTTTTTTAATATGGTGAAGTATTTGGCTTCATTAAATTTTGTTGCAAGTATAATAGGTGAATTTTCAAGCCAGTTCTGTTTCTTTTTGTATTTGTTTTAAATTCCAGTGTAATTCAATGGAATACTACGTGGCAATGAGAAAGAATGAAATATGGCCTTTTGTAGCAACGTGGATGGAACTGGAGACTGTGATGCTAAGTGAAATAAGCCATACAGAGAAAGACAGATACCATATGGTTTCACTCTTATGTGGATCCTGAGAAACTTAACAGAAACCCGTGGGGGAGGGGAAGGAAAAAAAAAAAAAAGAGTTTAGAGTGAGAGAGAGCCAAAGCATAAGAGACTGTTAAAAACTGAGAACAAACTGAGGGGTGATGGAGGGTGGGAGGGAAGGGAGGGTGGGGGATGGGTATTGAGGAGGGCACCTTTTGGGATGAGCACTGGATGTTGTATGGAAACCAATTTGACAATAAATTTCATATATTGGAAAAATAAATAAATAAATTCCAGTGTAATTAACATAGTGTTATATTAGTTTCAAGGGTACAATATAGTGATTCAACATATATTGCATATATGTTGGATAGATTCCATATATTACTCAGTGCTCATCAAGAGAAGTGTACTCTTAATTCCCTTCACCTCTTTGACCCATCCCCCAACCACCTCCCCTCTGGTAACCATCTGTTCTCTATAGTTAAGAGTCTCTTTCTTGGTTTGTCCCTTTTTTCCCTTTGTTCTTTTGTTTCTTAAGTTCCACATATGAGTGAAAGCATATGGTATTTGTTCTTTTCTGACTGGCTTATTTTGCTTAGCATTATACTCCCTACCTCTATCCATGTCATTGCAAATGGCAACATTTCATTCTTTTTTGTAGCTGAATTATATTCCTGTGTGTGTGTGTGTGTGTGTGTGTGTGTGTGTGTACACTTCTTCTTTATACATTCATCCATCAATGGACACTTGGGCTCTTTTCATAATTTGGCTATTGTAAATGATGCTGCAATAAACATGGGGGTGCCTATATCCTTTTGAGTTAGTGTTTTTGTAGTCTTTGGGTAAATACCCAGTAGTCCAGTAGTTCAATTACTGGATCATATGATAGTCCTTTTTTTTTTTTTTTTTAAGAGAGAGAATCTCAAGCAGGCCCCATGCCCAGTGTGGAGCTAGAAGCTCATTACCTGAGTAAAAATCAAGAGTCGGACATTCAACCAACTGAGCCACTCAGGCACCCCAAGGATTATATGGTAGTTCTATTTTTGACTTTTCAAGGAACCTCCGTACTATTTTTCAGAGTGCCTACACCAGTTTGGTTTCCCACCAACAGTGCACAAGGGTTCCTTTTTTTTTTCCCACATCCTCACCAACACTTGTTATTTCCTTGTTTCTGATTTTATCCATTCTGACAGGTGTGAGGAGGTATCTCATTGTGGTTTTGATTTGAATTTCCCTGATGATGAATGATATTAACTATCTGGTCATGTGTTTGTTGGCCATCTGTATATCTTCTTGGGAGAAATTCTGTTCATGTCTTCTGCCCATTTTTAATTGTATTATTTATGGATTTTTAAAAAAAAATTAAGTTCTTTGTATATTTTGGATACTAATCCCTTATCACATATATCATTTGCAAATATCTTCTCCCAATTAATTGGTTGTCTTAGTTTTGTTGATTGTTTCCTTTGTTGAACAGAAACTTTTTACTTTGATATAGTCCCAATAGGTCATTTTTGCTTTTGTTTCCCTTGCCTCAGAGACCTATCTAGAAAATGTTACTGCTGATGTCAGAGAGATTACTGCCTGTTCTGTCTTCTAGGATTTTTATGGTTTCAGGTGTGGCCATTAAAAATATCTTCAGTCCAGGCTTTGTGTGAGATATTTTATTGGATTTGTGGAATCAAAGCTCTAAAAACCATGGTCCTAGGGGCACCTTTGTAGCTCAATCGGTTAAGTGTCCGACTTTGGCTCAGGTCATGATCTTGCAGTTCATGAGTTCAAGCCCTGTGTTGGGCTCTGAGCAGTCAGAGCTTAGAGCCTGTTTTAGATTCTGTGTCTCCCTCTCTCTCTGCCACTCTCCTTCTCATTTTCTCTCTCAAAAATAAATAAAACATTTAAAAAATTTATTTAAGTAAGTAAATAAATAAATGAAAATCATGGCGCTGACCCTTAAGAGCTCCCAGTCTAGTGGTAACAATGAATAGATACAACTAACTGTAATGTAGTGAGATGACCACAATAGTAGAGGTATGGATATTTTGCTCTGGAGTGGATTGGAAGTGCCACTATGTCAACTTTTAGAGATTTCATATAGATGTTTCACTAGCTCTTTTCCCACCTCACAACAGTATTTTGAAAACCTTCAACATAGTCTTAATTCCTCTTACACCATACCCTCCTCCCTTGTTGTGATGATACTGCCTCAGCAGCAGTAAAACACTGAAAACTATAAATTCTTAAATAATCTGTAAAATAAAGAATAGTAGAAAGTTCTACAGAGACAATGTGTCAATAAAGTCTGAGAATTTTTCTTGATATGATGCAGACAAAAAAGAAGAGAGAAATGATATATATTACAATTTCAGTAAAGCATTTGACACAACATTTATCAAAACTGGAATGAATTAAGATAAATTTTTGGTTGATCAGTCAGCTTTAGAAATTTTAAACCTCATCTTTTCCAAAAAATAATAGTAATAATAAAAACATGACAGTGGCAGATTAAGAAGGAATTTGCAAAATTCCACTGGGCTTGGCATTAAGTTCTATTTTGTTTTGCACTGATATTGGAAATTAAAGTTGCTAGATAAAATCCAATCAGCCATACTATTATAAATGCTTTTAATGTATAAAATTAACTGGATTCTTCTATACCATAAGCCAAAGTTAATGTAATTTATATAATATTTAATGTATATATTATATACATGTTATCTATATAATGTTAATATATGTTAATTACAATATAATTTTTTATTCCTAGGTATCTTACGGTTTTTGGTGCAATGGTAAATGGGATCTATTCCTTGGTTTCTCTTTCTGCTGCTTTTTATTAGTGTATAGAAATGCAACAAATTTCTGCATGTAGATTTTGTATCCTGTGATTTTACTGAATTTGTGTGTCAGTTCTAGCAAATACCATATGATTTCACTCATAGTTAGAACTAGAGAAACAAAACAGATGAACATAGAGGAAAGAAAAGAAAAGAGAGAGAGAGAGAGATACAAACCATAAGAGACTCTTAACGCTAGAGAACAAACTGAAGGTTGCCTGAGGGGAGGTAGGCAGGGGAAGGGCTAACTGGGTGATGATGGGTACTCAGGTGGGCACTTGTGATGAGCACTGAGTGTTAAATGTAAGTGAAGAATCACTAAATTCTACTGAAACTAATATTACACTATGTGTTAACTAGAATTTAAATAAAACCTTGAAATACAATACACACACACACTCACACACACAATTTATAAGATCCTAGAAATAAATCTAGGAATTTCTTAGGAAAAAAATATGAAATTTAATTAAAAGACTTTAGTAAACAAAAAATTGAGAGCTATACCATAATCAAAGATTTAATTCTCTCTCAAGTTAACCTATAAATTCAATGCAGTTTTTAAGTTGTAATTCTAAACTATATATGGAAGAACAAGCAAGAAATGTAAAAAATATTATGAAAAAGATTAGAAAAGTAATAACTTATTAGATATCAAGATTTATTATAAAGCTGTAGTAGTTCGGACAGAAGGTATTTGTACAAGGATAGACAAATAGAATAGAGAACGTGGAAACATGCACACGTGAAAACTCCCTGTAAGGTAAGGTGGCATTGCCAATCCATGGGAAAACATGAATTATTTGCTAAATGGTTATGGAACAATTAGTTATATGTGGGAAAAAATATAATTGACTCCCTGTGTCACACCATATACAAAAATAAATTCCAGCCAGATTAAAGACATAAATGTGAAAAGCAAACACTAAATTATGAAAAAAAAAACTATATTTGTACCCACAGGGTACTATTTGTTAAACTAAAAAAACCCAAACCATAAATTAACAGACTGACCAATTTGAATCCATTAATATTTAAAATTTTTTGCATACTTAAATTAAAATGAAAAACTGAACGACAAGCTGAAGGAAGATACTTTACAATACATGTCACAGATAAAGATCTCCTGAAAATAGAAAAAGGAAAAAAGGTAGGAAAGTCAAGCCAATAAAAAGTTATCACACGATATAATTTGCAAAAGAGGAAAGAGTAACCAATAAAAATATGAAAATATACTTGCTTTCATTAGAATCAAAGAAATATAATCAATCCTACCGTAAGAAACTCTTTCCCATTTATCAGATACATCCATATTAAAATGCATGACAATACCAGATATGGGTAAATATTAGGAGCAACAGAATCTTACATTCTGCTGTTGGGAATTGAAAAACTCACTCTGAACAGAAATTTGGCAGTAGCTTGTAAAGATGCGTACACCCGAAGCCAAGCAACTTTACTCTTAGCATATAGCCTAAGAAACTTTCCCTATGTAAAAGAAGAAATGCACAATCATGTACAAAGCTGCAGTGTTTATAATAGCAGATCATTGGAAATAAGTGTCAGTTAACACAAGAAGAGATAAGTGAATTTTGATAATACACAGAGGCTTCTAGAACAGTAAAAACTGAATGAGCTAAACCTATCTCTACCAACACGGATGCATTTCACAAATAATGAATCTCAACCTCAGCAAATAATGTTGAGGCATAAGAAGTAAGTTCTAGACTACATTATGATGTCATGTATTTACATTTAAAGCATTTAAAAAATGTATATTGCTTAAGGATAGAAGCAAATGTATAAATAATTCCATGGACTAGTAAGCAACGAATAATGGTTACATCCAAGAATTGGCAGGAGTTGAGATCTGAGATAGTACCTAAGGACTTTACCTGTATTGGTAATGTTTTATTTATAAGGCTGGACAGCTAGTAGATAGATATGTAGATATTCTTTGTACCTGAAGTTGCTGGGCCTCTAATAAGTGAATAAATATAGTCTCGAACTGCGCAAGATTATGTTACAAAAGACAACTATTTGCAAATATGTGTGGGCAACAATGTGTGTGCATGCGCACGTGTGTGTGTGTGTGTGTGTGTGCGTGCACATACATACACAGAAAGACTAAAATGTGTATTTGGAAGAGGTTGATAAAATCTGGATAGATAAACAGGAAAGAATTTTGAATTTAATAGAACACTTTGCAGCCACTAAATATAATGACTGGGATTTCCAGGGAGGACACGTGCTAAAGATTTAGATCCTTCTCTTCTGTAGGATGATTGTGTGGTGTTCACTGATGTTCCTGGAGAAGACAATGTGATATCTCAATCATAATGTCGTTGAGTGGATACAATGCCTGGTTTAACGTTTGACAGTTAGTAGGTTTTCAATGAAAATATGCTAAATTAATAAGCGCCTCTTTACATACAGTATATTCTTGAATTTACTCTCAGTTCTCTCTATGACAAGTTACATTTCATAATCAATTGGAGGGGAATGGCGATGGGATTTTGACTTCTTGTTTCAAGGATTCATTCCAGAGGTCTTTTCAGGGTCTGCCTTTAGCAAGCATCTCAATCTGACTTAATACCAACTGATGTTCCAAATGTTCTAAAATAGTGTTCTTGAATGTTATGGAGCATCAGAAGCATCTGGAGGACTTGTTAAAACACACACTGCTGGGCCCAGAGTTTATCATTCAGTAAGACTGAAGATTGAGAAATTTGCCTTTCTAGCAAGTTCCCAGGTGATTTCGATGCTGCTGGTCCTAGAACCATTCCTGAAAACCATTGTTGTAGATATTCTAGTGCTTATGTAAACCTTTCATAATAGTCTGAAAGGTTAAAAAAAACCTACACCATTTTGTAATCCTCTAATAATTATAATTTTGTCCCATACGAAAAGAAGATGCTTTCATGAATCTCTCTCCTTAGATCAGGAAGTGAGAATGTCATAGGTCTTAATAATGATTAGTCCAGAGAATAAAGAGGAGAGAAGCTCTCTAATCCACTCAGGTGTGACTGCAATCCTTGCCCTTAGAGGAGGGACAGGGAGGAGTGGGGTCATCCAGTTCTGCATAAATCTTCTGCATAGTATAGGCCACTGCCGACTTAACCATGTCATCTTGAAACTCTCTCACACTTCAGACCCTCAAGTTTCCGAACATCCTACTTCCCAGGTTTCACTTCTATTCCTCCATTTCTTTCATGAGCTTCTCTGACTGTCCCTTAAAAAATGAGATCTTCCTTATTTCCACTCCACTTTCTTACAATGTCATTGCAAGGTGATTTCTCTACTATCGTCAGGTCTCCATTTCCCATTTATGTGGAAATAACTTTAGATCTCTGCCTTCGAGCTGGCCCTTTCTTTATACCCATATTTCCAAACACCTACAGATGTCACATGGTAGATCAAATTAAATGTAATGAAAATTACATTTGTTATTTCGCCAATCTTCCTATCACACCAGTCTACGCCATTTCCCTCCCGCCCCAAATCCAATTTATTTTTCCTACATCTCTCATCTCTCTTATATTGGGAGACAGTGTGCATACGGTTTACGTGCCATACACATTGGATTGAAACTGTTACTTGCCGTTAGGCAAATTACTTAATATCTCTTAGATGCTTATTTTTCTCTTCCATAACATGGAGCTAAAAATAGGTCTGGCTTCACAGTGTTGTTGTTTTTTTTTCTCTTTATGATATATCAGCAGCATCAGGGAACATGCTATAAATGCAACTGGGCCCTATTATGGACACCCTGTATCACAAACTCTGGGGTAGGGCTTTGCGATCTCTATTGACAAGCATCCAGGTGACCTTGATGCATGCTGCTAGAGGATGAGAACCATTGGTCCAAGGGAATGGCTATACCATTTATCTGGGCACCTAAGCCAGCAATCTGGAAAATCATCCCTTTCTTTCCCACATATGGCCAAATTCATCGGTTATCAAGTCTTCTCAAACTAATTTAAATTTTTCATTTCATCTACTTTCCATGCCTATGTTCACCATTGCCATAAATGCTCAAACAGATTGTTGCAGTAGCTTTCTAATATCATCTAACTACTTCTTTACGAATCCATGACCCCAGGGATTTTTTTTTTAGTCTAATCATTTCTTTCCTTTGTGAAAAATTCTTCCTTGCTCTCTTGTCTCTTACTGGACAGAGCCCAGACTCCTTAGCGGAAAGTAAGCAGTTCTTCATGACTAGCTGGATAATAAAATTATACCTTCCTCCATTCCTGACAAGTTCCTTCTCAGCTGTTGACTCTCTTCTCCAGACTTTCCTCCTTACAGCATCCGTGTCTCCAGGCTTTGCATAAAGTAGCAATTTCTGCAGGGCGAAGCCATGATTCTATGGTACAGGTTTGATACATTAGTGTAGAGTGTGGGCTTTCAAGTTGGGCACACCCAAATTCACCCTCACTTTTCCATTTTAATGTCTCTGTGACCCTGGGGTAAATTAATCTTCCTGTGCTCCTGTTTCCTTGTCTTTACAAATGAGCAAGTTAATAGAATCTGTCGAACCAGGTGACCATAAACATCAAATGGGTGAATACCTGTACTACATCTACCATAATGTCTTCTCCAGAGCAAGTGATCAACTCGTGACATTTCTCTTCATTTCTCTCCAATCCTTTTCATTCTAGGGTCTTTTGGTCTGTATAGGGTATGTGAGCATGCCACGGATATCTGTTTCTTTAATACTTGGGGTACATACACCATGTTGGATTATAAATACTTTATTTGGTATTGGACTCTGTTTGGTATTTGTTTAACAGCATCCATTCCCCTTCCTTATGGCACCTTAGCTGCTCAGAAAGTTATCTGTCACCCAGTACATATACTTTTGGTGAGACAGTAATTCCAGATTATGGCATCTCACCAAGAAAGCCAAGGGAGCGGGATCCTTTTCCTTCCCACCCTCTGAGAGTATCAGAGCTGGCAGATAACCCAAACTCAGGCACTCTAAGTTCTCAGTGGGGGACTTTACTCTTCATAGAGGGTTGCAAGAACTGGGAGCCTTAGTCCCTTATCCCAGCAGCAGTGTCCTGACAGGGATGTTTGTAACTCCTGAATGGTGGCCGTGTTTCTCTCTTTGGGCGTGCGGAATCCCCTTGCTTGCTGACTTTTCCAACAAGGCCCTCCATGTTTCTGTTAGTACTATGATTCCCTGGAGAGTCTTCCAATAAAACCACAGTCAGTTTCTGCTGATTACACCCCAGAGGACTAGTATGTTCTACTTTTCTTTGATTTATTCTTTTATTTTACAGTGGTGTTAAACACAAGGCCCCAAATCCTTTTGTGATTAGAGGAAAGGCCACCGTTTAAGAGGGCCTCATGTGAACCCTTGTGAAAATGCCAGTGTTTTCAGGTTTAGAATTGTGTACACAATTTGTAGGCAGTGCATGACCTCGATTCTCTCTCTTTAGCTCATGTTGATTAAAAATTGTTTTTCTAAAGCAGATTTTCATTGCAAATGAAGACGGAAGCATCGTTAACTATATTTATCACTAACAGCCCTTACTTGCCAGCGATTATCAATTAGTGAAAACAGATTTTAAGGATTAAAACAATAACATACAGTATTTATCCTCCAAACCATACTTCTCATTAAAAAGTCTTTCCAATTGGCCTATAAAGGGCAATGTTGTCTTTTCTCTATGTGGAAAGAGAAGGCTTTCAATTTTGCACCATATTTGTGTCTCTCTTCATAATTACCCATGTGTAAAATGTTTCATTTCATGCTCATGCTTTTTTGTAGTACTCAACAACTAAAGAGATCATTTACACTCCTAATCTACAGATCTAATACTTGGTTATCAAATCTTGTTATGTCACCCCTATGATGGTTACTGGTATAGACACCATCTTCCTGTGACTTGTTTTCTAAAAGATACTTTAGTGTGGGCATTGAACAAACATTTCTCTTTTAATGTTATCTTATGTGTTAAGCTATATTCTCTGCGGTAACAGTAGGATTACCACTTGAAGAAACAAAGAAAATATAATCACTTTAATAAGTCTATAGTTTTAATCATTCAAAGGAGTATTCATAAGAGGACTTTTAAAATTTTTTTTTAACGTTTATTTATTTTTGAGACAGAGAGAGACAGAGCATGAACAGGGGAGGGGCAGAGACAGAGGGAGACACAGAATCTGAAACAGGCTGCAGGTTCTGAGCGGTCAGCACAGAGCCCGACGCGGGGCTCGAACTCATGGACTGTGAAATCATGACCTGAGCCGAAGTCGGACGCTTAACCGACCAAGCCACCCAGGCGCCCCTCATAAGAGGACTTTTTAATTATGCTTGCTTTGCTAAACGTAAGCTGTCCAATTCCATTCAGAGAACTGGTCTCCAAAAATGCCACCGTGAATTTATTTCTCTTTATTTATTCAGTTAATATGCATTGTGCTCTCTATGTGTACCAAATTCTATGTTAATTCCTAAGACAATGGTTAAAACCAATAGTCCCTGGGATATGCCTGAATTTAGGGTATAGGATGGAGGGAAGACTTAACTCCCTGAGGAGGTTTTTTATGTTCGCTGCTGCAGACAACAGGGGTGTGGGTAAACAGTACACCCAATCCTCTCCCCTCCTGTTTTCAATGTGGGCCTGGGATCTGATCTCAGGTGTGCCTTTCCCCCACCCCCACTGTGAATGTGCAACAAGTTTAATGCTGTTAACATTGACCAGAAATTCAAAGTGACAGAACCGGAGGTATTGCAATCTGGAACTCTTAACTTTTGTAAACTGGTGAGAATAGTGGAATGCACAGAGTCTCTACTTAACGACTTCTCCATCTTCTCTTATAGACGCCTCTGCTCAGCCATTCAGGAATAGGATATGTATTAGACAACCAACATCTGGTCTGAATATCTATTAGGACCATATGCTTTCTTCTGCTATATTATCATCCTAGAATAGATTAAGGGAAATCCAAACCAAATGGGGATTTGGGGGAATTTTCAAGGGTCACTTAATAAAGTAATTTTGGTTTTCTCTTTGCAAAGAACACAACACACTGTAGAGACCATGTTGAGACCTAAGCACTATCTCATGGCAGAAAGAAGTCGCATAAATAGTCATCCTAATCATGAACATCTTCCTCACAATTTTCAAGTGGGAAATAGAAACTGTTAATTGTCACAAGTTACAAATGGATGTATCCTGCTGGGATTTTACTGGAAAGATGACGTTCTATGGAATAGCCTTGTCTCCTAAATGAAAACCAGTAGCTTTGGATCTGGCTTTGTTTCCCCCAAAAACTTCTTGCTGATAATATTCATGGTGCTTTGGGGGACTGGCTTTGTTCCTGTACCATAAGGATTTCTTGATTTATGGTTGTGAGATTTTCATGGCCAAATGACAAAGGGCTAAGGTTTGATTGCATAAAAGCAAGCACTAACTAATGTTCTCCAAGAACATGTTCTGAGAGTAAAGTTCAGTTCATTTGGTTTTGATTTGACAATTAAAACATAAGATATCTGGCTTTGAGAATGTGTTTCACTTCAAAATTCTATCAATGAAATAGATTTTATCTCTGATTTTAAGACTTATTTTCTCTACTCTCTTAAGAAATTAGATCCACACAGAATTCACAATTAAAATAGTGAACATGACTTATAACTAGAAGCATAAAATAAAATTTGTACTTTATTCTTGACATTCATAACCAGTCAGGGATCATCTGAAATTTTATTGAGAGGATTTAAAGTGGATTAGGAATATGTTTATTAAAATAATTACAAATAAGATCCAAATAAACTAGGGGTAGCATCTGAGGATATGGTTTATATTTTATCATTTTTTGAGTTCTCACATATGTTTTGAAACTTTTGACGTAGTGCAAACATAACTGAGGCAGGTGGGAGACTATCTGATTCCATCTTTACCTTAAGTTTACTGGTTAAGGACGGGGTTACCTATAGCGACATGCTGTTTCTCAAGTACCCATCTGACTGCATCACGAGTACAGAACTACCTTTGAACCCAGTTCATTTTGAGAGGCTTACATTTATTTAATAAAGGATGTTCTCCTTTCCTTGGTATAAGCAGGACCCTGATGATCAACAGCCAGTAATTAATTCCTTTAACCAGATCTCCAACCATTTTGTACTAAACTAAATCCAGGGTGCCTGTATTTAAACTAAATCCAGGGTGCCTGGGTGGCTGTCAGTTAAGCATCAGACTTCGGCTCAGGGCATGATCTCACGGCTCATGAGTTCAAGCCCCACATCGGGCTCTGTGCTGATGGCTCAGAACTTGGAGCCTGTTTCACAGATTCTAGGTCTCCCTCTCTCTCTGCCCCTCCCCCGCTCACACTGTCTCTTCTCTCTCTCTCTCAAAAATAAAGTAAAATAAAATTTTAAATTAAATCCAAACTGCTGGCAATATGCTAGTCTTTTCTTATTCTCTCTTCTTCCTCATGTCTCATCCTTGCCCTCCTTTCCCATTCCCACTAAATAATAGTATTCTCCCAAGTATGCATTTTTAAAAATTCAGGTTTAGAGATTACTAGTTGACAACTTATTGAGGGATGTGTTGCTGTTAATGTTTAGTATGTCATTACAATTGATAGTAACATTACCATCCTAAGTAAGGAATGAGTAACTTCCAACCAAGAGAATAAATTATGTTTCATCAACAAAGACAAATCTCCAGTGAAAGTATCTTTAAAAAAAAAAAAATTTTAACATTTATTTATTTTTGAGACAGAGAGAGACAGAGCATGAACGGGGGAGGGGGAGAGAGAGGGAGACACAGAATCGGAAGCAGGCTCCAGGCTCTGAGCCATCAGCCCAGAGCCTGACGCAGGCTCGAACTCACGGACCGCGAGATCGTGACCTGAGCCGAAGTCGGACGCTTAACCAACTGAGCCACCCAGGCGCCCCTCCAGTGAAAGTATCTTGATGGATTTTTTTTTTTTTTTAAATCAGAAGTCTCTATAAAGATGTAGGGGCAAGAGAATAGTACAGCTGACTCACCTAGAGCTACTGATCTCCAACTCAGTATGTGATTTATAGAACAACATTGTAATGCATGTAAAAAAAATTAAAAGATGAATATTTTGTCTTCATTTGTCATGAAAAGAAAGATCCTATATTTTCAAATTCCATTTTTTTCCTTTTTGTCTGAATAAATACGTAAAATATATCCCTATCCTAATATAATAAATTTTCATTACGTATGTGAGAATTCAAAAAATGGTAAAATAAAAACCATGTCCTTAAACACTACCCCTACCCAGTCTTTTTAATCTTATTTTTCTTATCAGGTAGCAAAAAAACATGTGCAGTGCCTATATCAATCAGTGGTAATAGGACAAAGATGAAAAGTAAAGCTTGAGACAATCATGAAAAGTTCCAAGAAGTTTTATAGCTAATAAAATGTATCTCTGGTGATTAGTAAAACTGGCTATCTTAAACAAATAAGTCAGATATTTTTAAAATTATGATGGCAACCCATTACAGGTCTTAAGATCAATTAAGTTGGTCATCACCAACTGTTTCATTTTTATTTTATTTTATTATTTTTTTTTAACATTTATTTATTGTTGAGAGAGAGACAGAGCATGAGCAAGGGAGGGACAGAGAGAGAGAGGGAGACACAGAATCCGAAGCAGGCTCCAGACTCTGAGCTGTCAGCACAGAGCCCAACGCGGGGCTCAAACCCACGAACCGTGAAATCATGACCTGAGCCAAAGTCAGACACTCAACAGACTGAGCACCCAGGTGCCCCCCCAACTGTTTCATTTTTTTAATGAAACATAATGCAGTAATACACAACAGTATAGAAATGAAATTATTAGAGTGAATTGCGGTCAGTAAGGGTAATTGGTACTTTTACAAAATTTTAGTGTCAAGATATGTGTTATCCTCACATACACACAAACATATATTTATATTGAGTCACAAAGTGAAATATATATCTTATTGTGAGCCATAGCAAACATGTTTAAATGCCACTGCATTAAGCAGTTAATGAGCTTTGCCTTTGTCCCTCAAAGTTAAAGGCTATAAAAGTGTTGGAAGTGACTTCAGACAGTGACTGTGGGTTAAAAACTTTCATTGAGTGACAAAACTTCTCCAAGTAGTTTTATGAGAAACTAAACAGCAATCAAGGAGAATATGCTTCAGTCATAATGGCACAATGAATGTCATTTATCTAAATATGGAAAATGACAACAGACATTCTTGTCCATTAATATAATCTACTCTAAGCCAAGAGCTGAATCTGTTTTCTATTTGTCAGCTAAAATCAAACAAGCCCTAGTAGATAATATATTCTACATTTGAAAATTAACAGAGCTAACCTTTCATCATACTGAGAATATTAAAAACCTACATAACCTTTCATTTGCCGCATGTTCTGAATTCTGTTTGTTTTTGTGTAATCTATCAAGAGACCTATCATGTCACAAAAAAGAATAAGGAAAATTATCTATCAGATTTTTTTGTTCCAAAGTAGATTCAAATGTCAAAATTGTAAACAACTTTAGTTTTTTATTTCTGAAAATTTACACACACACACACACACACACACACACACACACACACACACACAGGTTTTAGATATGCTCAGTGTCAAACTAGATCTTTCAGTCAGTATCATGTGTACAAAAAATTCAAAAATTTTTCTTTACTCTGTGGTTAAGGATTATAGATAGAAAGTCTTTCCTATAACGTTAAATTACATTTAATTTTAACCTGAATGAGGTTGATTAAATGGTCTAGTGGAGGGCACATGATCCTCAAAATTTTGGTTATACTCCTGTGATTTGTGCTAAATAACTGGAATAAGAATTGTAACCCGTGTTACTTCTGTATCTACTACACTGAACACAGTCTTTCTTGCAACATAGTGTTTTAATTGTTTAAATAAAGACTGCCCAGAAATTGTACTACATGTAAAATATGAGTCAGATTTCACTTTGGGAAAACACTGGAAGTGAAATAGAAAACATTCAGGTTATTTTTATAAAATAAAAAATAGTGTACTTTTGCTTAAAATATGATGTCTGAAAGTAAATATATAGCTTTAGCTTTATTATTAGTTTTGAGTTAGTTACATGCTAAATTCTGTTCCTGACATTGATAAAAAGTGAGATTTGGACTAATACATAACTGATATTGTCAAGAGCATGTAATAGCTACAGAGGAATCTTTCTTAACCTTGTCTTTGCAGCCTGTGACTAGTAGAAACATAGACTTTTGAAAAATACATACTGGTTTGACTTTTAGAAAGGGACAGCATCTGGAACACTCTGCCTCGGGTGTAGCTGTCTCAAGAATGGTGAGAGAGCCACTTACAAAAAAGATGAAACCACATACCCGTTGATGAAATCCCCATTGGATTTAATGAAAATAAGAATGGCATAAATACAGAGAAATGGGGAGAATATTTGAATTTTTAGAGGAATTTATATAATCTTGTGAGGTTTTGTACATTCTCAAATTTCCATCCTCTTATTTTTATTAAGGGAATCAATGTACACTGTGGTTAAAAGTGCAGGCTCTTGAGTTACAATGGTGGAGATTCAGCCTCAGCTTTTCCACTTAAAAACAGCAGGGCTGGATGCTTGTTAACCTTTCTTATCCCGTTTTCCCCATCTCTACTATGAGGATAATGTAGGATCTATCACAAAGGGCTGTTTTAAGAATTTAATGAGATAAGCTATGTAAAGTACTTAACATGGTGCACGGCTCATACAAAGTGTTTAAAAAGTGTCAATTAATATTGATATAAGTTTTCTGATTAAATAACAAATGTTGGTAAAAAAAATGCAGATATATGCAAAGGTGAAAATAACCATATGCCCATCACTCATAGTTCATATACTCTGAAATAACAATGCTTCATTTCCTTCTAGTAATATACATATATATGTGTGTGTGTGTGTGCGTGCGTGTATAAAGCTAGAATATGTATGTATATGTGTGTACGTTTATTTCCATATGTATTTGGAAATGAATACTATATGTAATTTGTATGTATATATTTTTTTTGTATTTTGTTACAAGATTTGAAGAGAATTCTACAGGCTACCAGGCAATTAAAGATGCCTTATAAAATCAGACCAGTTCTGGTGTGTGTGTGTGTGAGAGAGAGAGAGAGAGAGAGAGAGAGAGAGAGACAGACAGACAGACAGACAGAACTGGCCCGCACTGTTGGTGATATCCTGATGCCCATGCAGTGTTCCTGCTAACTCGGCAAAAGAGAATAACAACACATCCTGAAATTATCTCATTCCGATAACAACAGTAGTCTTATGTGAACTGCCCCCTCCACACATATGCATGGAAACCTTAGCCTCCTACATTATCCTCACAGGTTCCATGATGCAGGAACACTGGTCACTCTTTTGGACCCATGTATCTACAGTGTTTCCAGTAACACTCTTCTGCCATTATTTTGTATTTGGCTCCATTCTGCAGATTTACACTTGGTGTAAATAACAGTTATCTTCCCATTTAATTAAAAAAATTTTTTTTTAACATTTATTTATTGAGAGACAGAGAGAGACAGAGCACGAGCGGGGGAGGGGCAGAGAGAGGGGGAGACCCAGAATCCGAAGCAGGCTCCAGGCTCTGAGCCGTCAGCACAGAGCCCAACGAGGGGCTCGAACCCACAAACTGTGAGATCATGACCTGAGCCGAAGGCAGATGCTTAACTGACAGAGCCAACAGTTATCTTCCCATTTTAATACAATCTATATATGTTTAATCTTTTCAAAGATTACTCTAAAACTTAACATGGTGCACGGCTCATACAAAGTGTTTAAAAAATGTCAGTTAAGGGGCGCCTGGGTGGCTCAGTCGGTTAAGCGTCCGACTTCGGCTCAGGTCAGGATCTCGCGGTCCATGAGTTCAAGCCCCGCGTCGGGCTCTGGGCTGATGGCTCAGAGCCTGGAGCCTGTTTCCGATTCTGTGTCTCCCTCTCTCTCTGCCCCTCCCCTGTTCATGCTCTGTCTCTCTCTGTCTCAAAAATAAATAAACGTTAAAAAAAAAATTTAAAAATCAATTAATATTGATATATGTTTTCTGATTAAATAATAGATGTTGGTAAAAAATGTAGATATATGCAAAGATGAAAATAACCATATGCCCATCACTCATAATTCATATACTCTGAAATAACAATGCTTCATTTCCTCGATTTGGCCAAGTCCTGTCTCTTCCTCCCTCTCAGCCTCCCTTCCCTTTGATATTACCCACCCTGCTGCCACCACTTGACTGTCCTCTTAATCTCACTATACTTGTATCAGATTTAATTTTTATGCAAATCTGGATGAACTTCCATATCTTCTGTGAAGTTTCCCGGGTCCTTGATGATAGTCTCCTTCACTGAATGCCAGTATAAACTACTGGGTATACCATTCAGTTAGCAATGAGACTAACTTGTTGATGGGACCTTCATTTGGAGCTAGGAAGTATTTGGGACTCCTTATTTAACCTCTAGGAGTCCAAATGGAATGTGGAAATTCATGTATGTTTCCTATTCTTAAAATTTTTGAATTATTTCTTTTCTTTATTAAATCCATTTGTCCTACGGTAGATTATTTTGACTTACCGTTTTGTTAGCTGATAAAAGATGAATAAAATTTCGACAATTGTCATATTGATTGACTCATGCTTCCAAAAAGATGTGAAGACCCAAGTAATGCCACTAGGGTCCAATTTTCCAGCTAGGCTGGAAATTTTGGTAGAATAATGCAAAATATCAAGAGTTCACAAGATAGATCATCTCCAAGTTAAAGATAAAATGATAGCCACAGGCTTATTTCTTGGACCTTTTTTTTTTTTTTTTTTTTTTTTGCGCTTGGACCTTTTTAATAATGTTATCCATACCCTCATGACACAGGACATGGTTGTAAAAAGTCTGAAGTGACGTGAAAGAGAAGAAAGAGAATAGAACCAAGTGAGTGTCCTGTGCATCTTCTAAGTTTAGTCTTTGTCTATGTATAGGTAACTCCAGGATGCCAAAGGTCCAGAGCATTTTAAAAAGGGCCTAACACTAGCAACGCCACATAGTGTATCTATTTTTTTCTTACATTTCCTGTCTCTGATACCACTTTATACATTATAATGATTAGAGCAGAGACTCCTTCAGGTTAGATGTTTTAAAAGTTGATAATAACACTGATACAATAGTGTAGGGCCCAATTTGACAAGAACATTTTGCCATAGTCTTGAGAACTTATATCTAGTGGGAAAATGAGTAGAACAACAATGTGGGCACACAGCAATGCTCCGGTGATAATGATCCTGATAAAATATTTCCATCTTGATTTAAAATTGCATTTATATGCTTAAAGCAGTGTTTACAAGTTGGGGCAATTTCGAACCTCTAGTTAGCAGTGTCTGGAGGTATTTTTGGTTTTACGACTGGAGGGTGGCATCTAGTGGGTAGGAGCCAAGGATGCTGTTAAACACCCTACGTGCATAAGATGGTTCCCACGATAAAGAATTATCTGGCCCAGGTGTATATAGTGCTGAGGCTAAAACACCTGTGTTTAGAGTATCTAATGGAAGTGTCATTTTCTTGGTGGATTCTTCAGCATCCCGAGAATGGGCCTCTTATTAATTTTGGTAACAAAGCTTCCTGAATGTCCTTCAGGATAAGACAGTGGACTAAAATTTGCTCCAGGAGCTAGATGTATATTGTATTCCTGCAGAAGGTTATGAAACACTCTCACCAACCTGTTGGATACATGATAGGAGAGCTGCCATTCTCTCCATAAATATTCATCACTATGGAAACCTCCCCACATCCATGCACTCCTATAACCTTAAATGGCAAGCACATATTTTATAAGGATGGCGAGGAAAACAAGCAGATGAAGTCTTATATTGGCATTCTATTGAATGTTTGATTAGAAATTCTAGACCAGTGTTTTTCAATCCAGGCTATTGGTTAAAATCTGCTGAGGAAACTATAAATTCTGACACTCAGGCTCTCCTACCCCCGAAATTAAGTGAGAAATTATGATATTAGGGCCGAGGCATGGCTGTGTGTTGTTTTTTTTTAAAGCTTCCCAGCTAATCCTAAATTCGAATAAAGGCTGAGAACCATTGCTCTAGCTTTTATCAATAATGTTTTGCCTGAGGAGAAAAAAAAAGGCTTGATCCTAAATCTTTACCTGTTAATGAGTTACGTATTCCAGTTTCAAGAGAGAGATTCTGTCACTTCGTTAGCATCAAGGTGAACACTGAGTTTTAAGATTATTATTTAAAGAATCGTTTAAAAGCTGGCGAAGAGCTGGGGGTGGGTAAGTAGTCCAATTCCTGTGTGCTTTTATATGTTAAAAGGAGCAAAAGCAGAATGATCTCTTACTGTACTTCAAGGGCAATACCAGGTTTTGACTAGAATGGAATTATAAGACACATAATTCAATGAGAAGTAAAATTTGAAATCATCCCTAAAAATTTCTACAAGAAGGGGAAATGGTGTAAACAAGCCATCTGTGTTGTGATGTGAAACACATTCCCTAGCGGTGGCCCTTGCAGGGTGCCTTTATTATCTTCAAAAAAAAAAAAAAAAAAAAAAAAAAAAAAGGAGGGGAACTTGCCGTGGGACCAAAGGCAGCAGGAATTCTGATCAACTTGTTTTCTAAATACATACACAATCGTTCCTGCAAGGAGATGAAATATTCGAAAGTCAGGCAATGGATGAATTAGTATAAATCTAAGAATTAAATAAAATACAGTATTGGCAAAGCAGAGCTTTGATGCTGCTCTACATAAACACAAAAATGAACCGTTAAATTTAGAAATGAACAGATTCAAATGCAGTTTGTCCTTTTTCTATCTATAGTATGAATCCTTCTGATCATGTACTGTACATTTGATGGAAGCATGTGGCTGTGGCAAATGTCCCCCAGGAACAGATCCAAATCAGAAGTTCATTTGCTTCAAGCTCTTTAAAATGTTCCAGGGGTGCAAAGTGGACTCAGTTCCCCAAATTCGTATATTATCTTTTAAAACATTGAAATATACAAAAGGCGGGGTGGGTAGATGTGAAACTTTAAAACGCACAAGTTTGGGTTATCAGAAACAAACATTTTATCTTGATTTTTCTTGTTTTCAGTTTATTTACTTAGAGAGCAGGAGCACAAGTGGGGGAGGGGCAGGGAGCGAAGGAGAAAGAGAGTGGATCTGAAGCAGGCTCTTTGCTCCATGCTGAGCCTGACAGGGGGCTCCATCTCACGACCTTGAGATCAGGCCTGAGCCCAAATCAACAGTTGGGCACTTAACCAACTGAGCCACCCAGACGCCCCTCTTGATTTTCAGCGAGGCAGACTGCTAAGAGAAATCTAAAAATTATTTGCTCCATCTCCTAGACCTGCAACTATTCCTTTTTCTTTTTTCTTTTTTAGTCTCCAAGGTATAGGATATCCTTGTGCTTTGGAGGTAGACAAGCCTGGATGTGAATTGCAGCTTCGGCTCTTATTGGACCTGGATTTCAGGGAACTAATTAAGCGCTTGGATCCTCATTTCTTTCTTCAGTGAAAGGGAGGTGATGACATCTACCGCAGTAGTTAGTTGTGGGGATTGTTGTGATGGCAGTGAAATTGTATCAAATTCATACTCATACTACTCAACAATAAGAAAGATACATGCAAAACATGGATGAGTCTCAAATGTATTATGCTAAATGAAAGAAGTCAGACTCAAAAGGCTCTATACTGTATGATTTCATTTATATTACACTCTGGACAAGGCAGAGCTGTAGGGGCAGAAAACAGATCAGTGGATCCACAGTTTCAGGGTGGGGATAGGGACTTCTTGCAAAAAGAAAGGAGAGAGCTTTTGGGGGTGGTGAAAATATCCTGTAATCTTGATTGTGGCATTGGTCACCTGACTGTGTACATTTTTTCAGAACAGTATAACTAAAATGAGTGAATTCTACTAGGTAAATTATATGTCAGTAAACTTAACTGCCTCCTGAAAGTAATGTATACAAAGGGTTTTTTTAAAAAGTGAAGGTTAAAAAATTGGAGATGCCTAGCATGATTGCCTATAAATATGCTTTTATCACTTCTCTTTGTTTCACAGTCAAATATTTTAAATACAGAGTCTGTCTCTGAATGCAGTTCTTTATTATCTACTTTCTCCCCTTACCTCATGCAACTGATTTTGGCTATTTTGCAAAATACCAGTGACCAGTATATTTGCAAATCTAGTGTTTTCTTCAATCTCTTTGATATTTTTGAAATTGTTTTTTACAGTGTCTGCCTCTTGGTAACTTTTGCTTTTTAGACTTTGAGGACCCAGAGTCTCAACAGACTCTTTTTACTTTTCTGCCCATAAGCATATTAATTCCTCAAAGTTTTATGTCCAGTCCATTTCTTTATCTTTGTTTCCATTCATACCCGCTTTCCTACAAGTTCAACTATAAATGATTTCCAAAATTGTCCTTCTAGGTATCTATCTCTCCAAAATCCAGAATCAGATTCAAGATTTATTTACTCGTTTGGGGTAGCTGTGATTCTAAAAATAATAGTTTTCTAAGCAAAAAGTCCCAGAATTATTTATTGTTCTTTCAGTACTTTTTTAATGACTTTATGTGTAACATTTATGTTTTACATGATATCACATTATACTATGTGTTTGTGTTAACATCTTGTTTCTAAATTTCCATTCTGTTCCAATGATTCATCATTTCCTGAGCAAATAAATACCTTAGTTTTTCTTACTATGGTGATGTTATAATGTATTTTTATTTCTTATAATGCAAGCCCCCCTCATTGCTTGTCTTTTATGTATCTTCGTTAATTTTGTCCGTGTATTCTTCCAGTTGAAAATTAGAATGATTTTGTGATTATGATTACACTTATATAAATTAATTTGAGGGCAAATAACATCTCCACATCTAGTTTTTCTTCACAGTAACATTTTTTATTTCTGTGCTTATTTAAGTCTTATTTCCTTAAGTAAAATTATATAGTTCTCTTCACATAAACTCTGTTGGTTATTTGCCTAAGTATTCTAATACTTTATGTTTTCCTGCTAGTCCAGATAGAGTTAACTCCTCGATATTTTTGAACCTGGTTTTTGCTGCTATCCAGCAGAGGAGTTTCCTTTCTTATCTCAATAATATTTTAGTTTATTCTCTTGGCTTTTCTAATTGTGCAATTAATTGATTTTTAAATACCAATAGTTTCATCTGTTTTCAATAAATTTGCCTCATTCCCTTTTCTCATCTTTTGATTTAATCAGAAATTCGAAAACTAGGTAAAGTAATAGTGATGCTGGAATTCAATTTTGCTTAGGCTGATTTTTTTTAGTGCCATTGCCTCACGTACTTCCAAATTAACCAATTAAGTGTTAGTTTGAGATTTTAAAAACTGTTGTTAAAGAGTTATCTATCAGTTTTTAGTTTACATGTTTTTTTTTTCTAGTGTAGAATGTTTTGTTTTCTGAATACTTGTTTCCGTTATTTTAGAGATACTTATTCTCATTTTTCCCCTTTCACCTGTTGAAATAAAGATTTATGATGTGTGTGAGGGAGGAGGGAGGAGGAAATATGTGGTCTCATTGATATACTATTTATTATTTAAGCCCCCAGAGCTCATAAGATTACATAAGGATGTAAATGTCATCAGAATCCAAAAATATTCACCAACAACATGAACACTTTTAAATTTAGTCCCTTTCTCATGAGCATATCTCATTATAATATTAATTTCACATATTATAATGATTTTAGACAGTAAGCATCAGACAGTGCAAATCAATTGTAAAGCAAAATAGCATAAAACATGATTTCATAAAATTGAAAAAAATAATGTAGAAGAACAATTGCTAGAAACATACACAAAGGCACTGATACAATCATACACAATCCATTAAATCAGACATTTAAACCAGTACAGTGTGTGAAGAAGGAAGCATCAAAAATGTTGATGACATTAAATGCATTTAAGAGAGAATGCTTTGACTCTCAGTGGATCAAAGAGCCCTTGGAAAATGCATGGAGCCCTCCAAAAATTTTGCCAGAGGACCTATTATGATAATTATGAAAATGTGATCATATAATTGTATTGGAAAAGTACTAAAAACAATTCTTAATGTTTGGTTCATTTTTATTAAGTAGAAATTAGGTCATAGTTTCCATTAGCTATATATTTTTTAGATATAAGCAAATACATTTCACAAACTTATTTTTGTATTTAGATAAATTCCCAATAAGCTTTTTATTTTTAAAAACCACATACTATGAAAGTATGGTTTCTCTTTTAACTGAATTGACTTCTAAAGATCAGCTTCTATTATCCTGGGATAATGAAGAACTCCTGGATGTTAATTAATTTTCTAATGCTGAAGCATCTACACATTTCTGAAATGAATCTTACTTCCTTTTTGTATGTTATTAACAATCTTTAGGATACTATTAGCTAGAATTTCATTTTTAAAAATATTTTAGGTATGTATTACTTTTGGAATTGAAAAAAAAACCATTAAGACAAACATTTTAAAAGATTTGCTAGTATAGGATAACTAATATAGAATATACTAGAATAGAATTATATTCTAATATATATTATACTGGTATAGAGTACACGGAATGATTTGTTTATTTACTTACAAATTGGTCTGCAGATTTTGTGTGTGTGGTATCCTTGTCTGGCTTCAGTATCCAGATTATACTGACTCTGTCAATTGAGACATTTGCAACTTCTTGCAATGTTTAAACATTACAGAAAATATCCTTTGTATAAAAATTTGAAATAATTTCCCTATAAAAATCCCTAGAATTATTACATTTTATTTAATAGTAAGGTTTGGTAACTAATTTTCTGCAATCATTAAATTACTTAAATGTCTGCTTTCTTAAAGTCAGTTTTGGAAATCTTTATTATTAAATTCTTAAATGTTATACATATACACCTATACTTAATTTTCAAAAATATATGTCAGGAGTAAAATCTCTTATGGCAAATTTTGTGTAATTGTGCCTTCTTTAATTTTTTAATGACTGGACATACCAATATTTTGTTTCTTCGTGCTCGAATAAGTGATTGAACGTACTAGGTGTGTAATTTATATACATCCTACTTTATTCAAAAATATTACATAGCATTTATTTTTTGAGAGAGGGAGCACAAGCAGGAGAGGGGCAGAGGGAGATGGAGAGAGAGAGAATCCTAAGCAGTCTCCATGCCCAGCGCAGAGGCCTATGAACAGGGCTCAATCCCACCACTACGAGATCGTGACCTGAACAGAAATCAAGAGTTAGACACTTAACCAACTGAGCCATCCGGGAGCTCCTGAAAAGGATTTTTTTTGAGTAAACATTTCAGAAATCTTAACTATCAAGAACAAATAAACAACATAGAAAGCACAAGAGAAATTTCAATTGAAAAGAAGAAAAACAGAAAGCTAACAGAAATACAAGTATTTGAGGGAGAAAAGAGAGGGGCAAGGTAAGGGCAGTCCAACACAACTGTGAAAATAATCCACAAAGAAGTAAAACAAAGCCCTGGAATACAACAAATACTAAAAACTATCACAAAAGAAAATTTCCAGAGATGATAAAAAAAAAACCTACTTATTGAAAGGACAACCTGAAAAATTTACCCAATATCATCAACGACAAAGAATATTCCAATTTAACTATTGTATCTTAATAATAAAGTGGGGGTGGCTGCTTTGGATGTCCTGATAAAAATAAGAGGGAAAGAAAAAATTCATAAGAAAAAGAAAGTTGGATTGACCTCGTGCTTTGTGACAAAACATTTTATCTTAAAAAAAAATGTAAGCCAAAATTTTTACATATAGCCAATATCACCTTCAATAAAATTCACAAAGACTTATTACGAACACATAAGAATTCAGAGGATGTTGTTCCCAATGGTTTTCCCTGAAGACTGTAGACACAAATATTTTACATCTACTAAGACGATCTCAGAACCTCTCCTTAAGACCTGCTGGTGGTGTATTAAAGGCAGAGAATCAAGGGCTCCTTTGCTACTAAGTTCCCAGCATGGACAATAGGTGGGGGAAGGTACTTGGTAGTTTGGAGGAAGCTAAAGAGCAATTCAATTTAGAAAACCATTCCATCCATCAGATAACGCTGGAATAAATCTTCCTGACCTTTGCTAACCAATGTAACATAAAAGATGATTATACAGAAAAGATGGAGTCCCCCACAAGCAACCTGACAAATCTAGTCACCTCTCCGAATTCATGGGCAGATGAGCAGACAAGTAGGATGATTCTTGTCAAATTCCATGATACAAAGAATCCAGGAAGCTATTCTATTTTGGGGTGGTTTGTTCAAGGTTTTTCTATCCTCAATTGGATATTGTGAATAATTAAGTGTTTGGTTTTTTTTTTTTTTTAATTTTTTTAACGTTTATTTGTTTTTGAGACAGAGAGAGACAGAGCATGAACAGGGGAGGGGCAGAGAGAGAGGGAGACACAGAATCGGAGACAGGCTCCAGGCTCTGAGCCATCAGCCCAGAGACCGACGCGGGGCTCGAACTCACGGACCGCGAGATCGTGACCTGAGCCGAAGTCGAACGCTTAACCGACTGAGCCACCCAGGAGCCCCAAGTTTTTTTTTGAATAAATAAATACAAAAGTATAATTCCCTTGGTCACTCCTCCCCCCTCAAAAACTCTGCTTTCTTCCATTTAGTATTCCAGAGGAGTCTGAAATTAACCTTATTTGATTTACATTGTAGATAAACATTTTTTGTTGTGTTTTGCCTTGCTTTGCTTTTGTTTTCTTCCTGGATGCTTGTATCTTTTTAAATTCAGGTTTTTTAAAACAACAATAACAAAACACAACATTATCATGATCTATCTTGCAATCTAAGTGATCTGTCTTGAGAGGAAGTCTTCCAAAAAGAATGGGGAGGGCAGGGCACCTTTTATTTATTACAACACATATTCTTATTTCCATTTGTTCTTTATAAACTGGCTTAGACCAATCATCATTTCCAGCATCCCATTTCATCACTCAGTCCTTTCCTTTATATTTCCTGCGAGTCTACATCAGGGCTGCTGAGAATTCTGGCTGGAAGAGAAAGGGAAAGCTTCCTCTGCCCTGTAGTCTGAAATGGTTATAAATTCCTAGGCTCCAAACACAACTGCCTGGCGGTTCTGTTTTCTGCTTCTTTCTCTCCCGGGTTTCCCTTCATGGCTGACTTACAAAGGGCAACCTGACTTACATCGCGCCTCTTTGCTTCTTCTCACATTTGCAACCGAGATCTCTCCATCCTCCCAGGTGAAGTTTTCCTTTCATCCCCTCTCACTCTCCACATTCTTTCTGCCCCCATCTCAGACAGCACAGTGTCTTCACTTACTATGTGTTGGCGATTATGGAATTTAGAGCTCCTGCCCAGCTATCTTTCCAGAGCTTCAGCGTCGTATCTCCAACTACCCGTTAGACATTTTCACTCAGATATTTCACAGAAAATTCAAATTCAATATATAATAAGTCCAACTCAGCACCTTTCCCCACTCATCTATGTGTTTTTCCTCTCAGAGTAAATGCGTCATCACCACCACCAAAGCCAGAAAAACCCAGGTTGCCCATGACTCACCCATCTGTGTCATCGCGTTTGTTAAATAATTACCAAATGTTCTTGTTTGCAACTCTTAATTGTCAATAAATTCCATCCACTTCTCTCCATTTTAGCATGTTCTTTAAACATCATTTCAGGCCATTATTTTTACTGATGATGACAATTTCCTCTTGTTTGGTCTCTATTTTCATCTTACCTGCTTCTAAATAATTCTCCATGCTGCAGCAGCAGGTTTTAAAGTCACAAGGGTATCACACGACTCTCCTCAACAGTTATTAATGGCTTTATATTGACCTCAAGATAAAGTCTTCACTCCTTAATGTACCTCAAGAGGCTCCACATGTTCTGGCCTCTGTTTCCCTCTACGACGCCACCCCTGCCATGCCCAGACACTTTCACCAGCTCCTGTCCCTCTCTACTCACACTCCTATGGTCCAGCAAGACTGAACTACTGGAGTTCCTTGCTCTCCTCCATCCAAGCACTATGCTCATGGACATTTTTCCTCTTTTGCCATTTACCAACTCAACCCCTACTAATAAGTTAGGTTACAACTTACATGTCACATTGTCTAGGCCCTCATCTCTGACCAAGTCATCGGACCTTCCCCATTTGGATTGATTGTTCTTTCTGTGTGTTTCTGTGCCGGTCTGTAATTCCACTTTTACAAAATTTGCCACATGAAATTATAAATGCCTGTTTATTTGGCCATATTTCCCCTGAAGAAGATAGACTGAAACTTTATGGAGGCAGAAATTATGTGTGTCTTTTTGTTTTTGTTTTTGTTTATGGAATCTCCCGGAGACCACCAATGGCTAGATATACTAGGCACATAATAAATATTTGTTGAATCAATTAACCTCACTGTAAACTATTTTCCTAGTTTCAAAACATAGGCTCAACCTCTTAGTTTTAAAAATGATGTTTTATTCGTCCTATTTTCAATACCTTTTGCCATACAGCACTTTCTTTTCTCTGTATGAATCTATAAATGAGGTGTGTCACTGCCAAATGTGTCTTAATGCAGAACGCATAGCTGTCCTTTGCCCTTCTCACTGTCCACTTAGTGAACGGCTCTATATCTGGGGAGAAGGTCACTGTACATTGATCCTATTGTAACTTTAGGTTTCTGTTGGGAATTTTCTCATGATTCTCAATAACTGAGTCAGGATCCTCTCCTACTCTCCCTAATCTGGTTCTCTTGAGTCGTCGAACCAGTAGAGTGAATAAAAAAATCACAGTGCCAAAGATGTGTGACAGCCAAGACTCCTCCCCCTGATTACAGAAACTTCCTTGTGACTACGACTCTCATCAGACAGCCTGCCACTATTCTGTCCTCACTCTTGCTTCCCATCACACTTTTTCCTAGAAGTTCTCATCTCTTGAAGAGTGTAGAAAAAAATAGTGGAAAGCTAGAAGAAGGATACATTGGACTGATAGCCTCAATTTTCACATGTTTGATAGTAAAACATCTGTGGAATTAAAAAAAAAAAAAAAAACAGTAAGAGCTTAGTTCTCTGAATCAAGAGCCAAAGTATACTGGTGATGGTATTCATTGGGGGTGCAAGTTTCCCTGCCCTTTTTCTAGGTAAACTGCTGATGAAGCAAAGCTAAATATGTTATAAAATGAAATATGGATCATTTCTCCTCCTCCGTCCAGTTGCTTTAACGTCATATTTAGTTGAAATCTATGACTGATTCTGGCACTCATTTGCCTACCAATCTTAATGTTGGTAGCAAGGGAATTCCTCTTTTTCACTCTCTTCTTAATTATTTCATTTTGAAGTTGGTGGTTTCCAGACAGAAAACTCCTTAAAAGACCACCTTTTTTCTCTGTGATACCAAAACAGTATATCTCCTTAGAACATTGGAAGGCAATAGATGTATTTCAGAACCTGAATTTGCTAATAAAGGGAGCATGACTAATTTTGTTATGCCCCATCTCTGAAAGTCCAGTAAACTACCAACAATCAAAGCAGTACTGTCTACTTTCATACTCCAGCCTTTCCTGGAGATCTTTCCTGGCCCTCATGTCTAAACAGCCAGGGCTCCTTTACACAGCTCCAGTGCTCAACAGCACCCTAGGGCTCCTGCTTTGCTGACTTTCCAATTTACCAGCAGAAATAGTAATTAACTCTAAATCTCCCAAAGTCAAGACAGCTATCTGAGAACAGATTATTATTTTCTTATAGGAATAGACACTCAATGGAGTTGGTTTTGTTTTGCTTGCCTGCCATGTTTGTCTCAACCCACCACCCATGGATTTACTGAATACTTCAAACACTAGTGAGATATTTCATGTGTAAATTCCTCTGAGATAAAAAAGTAAAGCAGTTTATCAATTTCCATGGGATTTTATTGCAGTTATGTATCCCCTCTTCCAAAACAGGTGACCTTGTACGATAGTAAAATAGCCATTCAGGGCTCTGTGAAAGTGTCAGATGACCAATCACTCTGCAAAGTTGGAATGCTGCCCTGTGAGATTCTATGTATCCTCTGAGTTGTATAATCTCAACCAATATGTATTGCTGTTTCTTCCCAAATTCCAAAGGAATGGCAGTAAGGTGGCACCCTTCACAATTATAACTAACACCAGATTGGCAAAAACATTTGCTTCTCCACTCTGTGATTCTGGGCTCTACTTTTTAGAGGTTTTATTATCTAAGGGAGCAATGCTTCAATCAGGAGTTATAAAAGTGTTTGTATTGAATTGGAAGTGGATACTTAGACTTTCTGGGGTCCTAATGTCGGGAAAAATAGATGCTAAAAACAAACAAACAATAATGACAACAAAATAGGTAATCTTGTATGAGATACCTCTTTATACAACCAGATCCAGTGGTTAAATTTGATAGCTCTCTATGTGACTAAAAACATCAAGATACAGATTCCTCAAGAAGAAAGGCTTATGTTATGCCATTGAATAAAGAAGGTAAAATGAATATGGAATGGTTAACACAGGAGGAAAGTAATAGATACTATAGATATTGCCATGACAAGCTGTTGAAATAAGTACTAAAACTTTCACCTGCCTTTCCCTCCTTGCTGTGTCATATATATGTTTTAACTATTTTTTCTTTTCACTACTCTTCCTATCTCTCACTATTGAACTTCAAGAGTGTTAGTGACAGATAACTCTACAATTTAACCCACAGGCACCAGAACACCCATTCTGAATTGTGACCAAACTAGAGGAAAAATGGATGTCATTCCAAAGTCTTATGCTTGAGCTTGAGGGCACCGTCTGAAGGAATCTTGGTTTGTCTTCCCTCGAAGAGGAGGTAAGTGTGTTTTTTTATTAAATGAAGGAGTAACACGTATCATATTTTTTGGACCTGTGATTCTAAGAAGGGTGTATATAAATACTGGAGAGCCAAAGAGGTGGAGTTTAGTGGAATTTGAACAACTTTGGCAACCCAGGAATTAAATATGCTTCCTTTTTAAGGAAATTCCAGAATCAGTAGGAGGAAGAGCTCCACATTCCATTTTGGAAACCAAAGTAAAGCGGTTGTTTTTCTTGCTTTTTGCAAGCAAGGACATGGGTTTGACCTAAACTTGTCTAATCCACTGGCTATAGTTGCAGTGAGATTAAGAGACCTGTAGTGTGACAGAGAGGTCTACTTCCAGTGCCAGTGGCTAGTGAGCAGTTCTGTGGCAGCAAATTCTGTTGTGTCATCCTAACCAGATAGCGCCTGTGGTATGAGTTGTGTATTGTCTCTGGTATGGATTCCTGCTGCCCAGTCTCCCTTGGTTCTCCAGTTTTCTTGGTCTGGTTCTCCAAGTCTCTTATTCATTCAGAAAGTTTCTGACATCCGTCTGGTGAATTTCATCTTCTTCATAAGTAAGCCAGAGTTGAGGTCTACTGTTTGCAGATAGCATCCAGATTGATGCAAATACAAAACACAAGGCCTAGAGAGGAATAGAAAGGGCTCAGCTTTCAGCAGTCTAGCTGATAACATCAAGCTCTGTGTTCACAGCCAGAATGTCTGACAACAAAGTGAGTTACCTCAGGATCTCCCCATGTATTTACATTATTGACACAGTTCTCTCATCATGACCTCTTTCCAAAGGCTTTGCTTCCATTAACTCTTCTCTGTGAAAATTAACTCTAGTTTTACCTTTGTGAAGAAGCTGTGCATCTAAACCTGAATTGCATGAGAAGGCCCATTTTGATAAAAGAACTTAGGTTATGACTGTGACCTTCCAAAAGGACAAGCTTGACTTATTGATTCTGTAAAAGCAAAAACTGGTAAAAAGAAAAGTACTACACAACCAAGCAATTTGTCTTCCATAACTATAAGACCTGAAACAATGCAGGGGTGTAGTGTTTTGGAGATAATTTGAATTTTCATCTAAAGCCAAACATAACCTCTCTGTTGTGGAAATATGCAACCAACTTCCAAAAGAAAGGGAGTGTGAGGGAAATTTCCTATTCATAGTTTTATTTACTCTAGAGATAGAAATTTGTGAAAATCTACAAGCTGAATTTTTATAGATAATACAGAAAGCTCCTCATGCAATTTTAATGGCTGCAATTAGCCACTTTGAAAACTTTCTTTCATCTCCCAATTCATTAAAGGGACAGATTTTCAAAACAGCGTCTAAATATTCTTTTAATCTCTTGGCCTAAAATGTTCAGTTCAATGTTTTTCATAATTTCTAATGAAATTTTATTGGGTTCCTCTTTTTACAAACACACACCATATAATCATGTTTTTATATTCAGAGGGAAGTTAAAAAATTGATATTTTGTAAACAAAAATCACTCTGAGTATTTTACAATTTTACCTTCATCTCAATTATTTATAATGCAATATGCAGCATAAGATGTATATGAATGAAGTTTGACTAAATATGCACAGTTGGGGAATATCTGGGTTCATTTGCTAATGCTTTTCAAAAAATTTAAGCACAATAACTGTTCATTACAGTTAAATGACCACAATACTCAGAGGCCTCCACCAAAGCCTGCGCTGGGGTGAATAACCTTGAGGACTTCTCCATACCTGTTATTAATACATATTAAGTATCAAGACAGACCTGGTTAGGGAAACAGGTGCTATAGGAGCTTACTGGCAGGTAACCATCATTTGTCTGTCTGTCATTTGTAAAAGTGAATAACCCCGGATCTAGTCACATTAGTAGCTTAAGCTTCACGATTTCTCTGTATACCACCCAAGGCAGAAAAGCAACTGAGATCCCAGGGGTAAAAACTGAAGCGGAGTTATAGACTTGTGACCCATGGCCTGGGTTTGGCTTGAAGGTATGTTTTGCATGGTCTACCTTGGGATTACAAATAAATTAGACGTTAAAAAGACTGTATGATATGTGTGACACCATAATGATGGATATATGTCATCACACATTTGTCCAAACTCATAGAATGTACAACAAGAGTGAACCCGAACGCAAACCATGGACTTGGGTGATTATGATGTATTAACGTAGGTTCATCAGTTGTAACAAGCCCATCACTCTGGTGGGGGATGTTGATAATAGGAGAGGCTGTGCATCTGTGGGGCAGGAGGTGTATGGAAAATATCTGTACTTTCCTCTTAATTTTGCTGTGAACCTAAAACTGCTCTAAAAAAACAAAGTCTTTAAAAATTAGAAAAAATTAAGGAATTACTGCTAACATTTTAAAATCAGTAAGTTGTGTTTTGAGTTGAATTGTGTCTCCCCGAAACACAAGTATTGAGGTCCTAACCTCTAGTACCTTAGGATGTGATGCTATTCGGAAATAGGTGCAGATGGCGTTGCAAGTAGACGTTGTGAAGGTGACATCATATTGGAGTAGAACAGACCCCCAATGCAGTATGACTTGTGCCATTAAAATAGGGAAATTTGGACACACACATGCAGACAGGAAGAATGCCATGAGAAGATGAAGACAGAGATTGGGGTGATACTTTCTACAAGGCAAGGAATGCCACATTTGCCAGGAAAACCACCAGAAGCTAGGAGAGAGGCACAGTACAGATTCTTTCTTACTGTCCTAAGAAGGAAGCATGACTGTTGACATCTTGATCTCAGACTTACAGCATCCGGAACTGCGAGACAGTAAGTCAGTCACTTAGACACACAGCCCTAGGAAACTAATGTAACTTGCATTTAAAAATTCTGGGTTTTCAGCATCTCTGAATAGTACTCAGGTGTGACAGCACTCAGCTGATCAGCTGGAACAAAGTAGCAGCTGCTCCTTTTCCATAAGAAGTTCTATACTTCACCAAAGCCCCAGCCAGTCCATTTTCATAATTTAAGTTCCCTGCTTGATGTCTGATACCACATCAAAGGAAAATGGGTCAGGAAGTTTGCAAAATGCTAAATAAACATATTGTGACAATGCAATCTCTTGTGATCTTTGAAAGCAAACAAAGTAGAAGGTATAGGAGTTTAAAGAAAAGGAAAAAAACAAGAAAAGCAAAAAAAAAAAAAAAAAAAGCCTACCCAGGAAGTTTTCTGATAACCTCAAATTTTATTTATTTAAAAAAAAAATTAACGTTTATTTATTATTGAGAGACAGACACAGAGCATGAGCAGGGGAGGGGCTGAGAGATGGAGAGACACAGAATCCAAAGCAGGCTCCAGGCTCCAAGCTGTCAGCACAGAGCCCAACGCAGGGCTCAAACCCACAGACTGCGAGATCATGACCTGAGCCGAAGTTGGACGCTTAACCAACTGAGCCACCCAGGCGCCCCATGATAACCTCAAATTTTAAATAATTCTTACAAAGATAAAAGGAAAAACATAAAATCAGAAACAAATATGGAAAAGTTAAATGCAACTGTTTTAATGATGCCATGCAGGATCCTCGGGCCCCCTAAACTGAGATATTTGTGGAACAAGAGGAAGACAGAAAAGGTATCTTAACTGCTTGAGGGTGTTGTGGGTGTTGAGACAAATCTCTGGAAAAGGCACTACAGACACAATAGAAAGATGGGACTCAAGGCAGATGTGCATCTGGTTAGAGGGGAGGCTTCTCCACTTAAGCTCCACTTTGAACAAGTTCAAACCATGAAGTTAAGACAAATTACATCCCCAGATTCTCAGGAACATTCATTACAGAAGCACTGCCCATAATGCTTGAGGAACCGAGGCACTGAGAAAGGATGTGAAGATTGGAGATAGACGATAATATTGCCATTTTCAAAGAGCCATAGGAAATCTGTAGAAAATATGGACTCTGTGTCTGAAAACAATCCCTAAGGGGAAAAAACAAAAAAACAAAAAAAACCAAATAATTATGACTCAAATGTATTTTGGAAATTAAGTCAGGTAACAACAGAGGCACCAGGGGGTGAACCCCACCTCCTACTGCTCTGTGACCCTCTCATTTTTGCAAGCCACACTTCCTTGCTGAATACACGGCATGCTTCTGCTCGACAAGCCTTTGTACCACCTGCTTGTTCATTCTGGAACACTCCTCCTGAAGGTGTCTGTAAGCCTGGAACCCTACTTCTTTAAAGGTTCTATTCCAAGGTCACCTACTCCTCAAGACCTTCCCTGATGACCCTGTGTAAGGTTGCATCTCCTCACTCACCCTCCCCATATCCTACCCTGGCTTTATTTTTCTTCAGAGCGCTTATCCCTATTGTTTATTTTATAAATACTACATCGTGCCAGTCACTGTGAGGCTTTAAAAATATTGCCTCATTTAATCCCCTAACAACACTAAGTGGGAAATACTAGCATTATCCCCATTTTGCTATTGGGGAATTGGAGGCATAGAGAGGTTGTACTTAATCTGTAACAGTGGTAAGAAGTGGTATTGGGTTTGAACACAGGAAATCTGGCTTCAGAGTCTGTTCTTTACTGCTCTTGTTTGCTGTGACTATCTAGTATATCTTGTGTTTAACTTATCTATTTGGTGTTTTATCTTTCTCCACCCCCTTCCCTGTAAAAAAAGGCTCCGTGAAGGCAGGATTTGCCTTTTTTTTCTGTTTAACACTTGCTCTTGGAATAAAGTGTGGCACCTTGTAGATGCTCATTAAATCCTTTTGTTAAATGAATACAGTGTAAATGTAAAAGGTTGGAAATGCAAGAGTCGTTCTTGTAGGATAAGACCCTCCTCTTATTGAGAATAGGGACTACAGGCTATTACCCTTTGAATCTCCGGCGTCTGGCAGACTGCCTGGTGTGGGTAGTGAGAGAACAGAGGGAAGAGAAGAGCTGGAAAGGAAGCTGGAAATCTGAGGTACTTGGTGGAACTTGAGCTGGACTAGCGTGGCATTTCCAAAGCCTGAGGGAGAGGTTTATCAGGAATATGGAAGCTGTTCATTGTTAAAGGAAGATCAGGATACCGTCATTGAATTTTGTAGTCAACTACTTCATTTCTGAGCCATGAGTAAAATCATCTTCCATCATCAAATTAGGAAAAAAAAATTTAATTCATAATATCTATCAAGCTTTGCCTGTATTAAAGCCACTTCGGTAAGTGCTTTTAAGCCCAACCTAAAAGCTTTAAAAACCCTCCAGCTCAGGACAGACTTTCAAGGGAGAATCCTGATAGTCAAAGTAGAATTGAGTAGAAAAACCTATACCCACAAAAGAAGACAACAGCCTAAGCAATGGCATCTGGTCCCACGTGATTAGTGTCAAAAGGTAAACCAGAAGAGTGTGGGGTCACAGTAGGCTAGCAAAATACATTTCTGAAGATCTCTTTCTCATTAGCATAAACGTTTGTCTTCATGAGTAAAATCAACTTCAGTCAGTCAACAAAAGACGGGATTACCAAAATAAATGAGTATAAGGAAAATATTAATAACCGAATAGCATTAGACACCATCATAATCCTACCTAATGCTGTTAGTGTTTGAAAGAAAAGCATTCAGATTCCTAATCTATTGGGGAATATTAACATAATGTGGCTTTGAAAATTTTAAAAAGACCTCATAATTAATTTAATCACCATTTTGCATAGCATTCCCACTTGTAATCTGCATTTTTGCTTTAAAACTCTTACTATATAGCTGTCATTCTGATCTAATGAAATGTCTCCTACTTAGGAAGAGAGGAAATTTTCAAATGTTGAGGCTACACAGAAATGAAGAATGAAACATGTGTCTGTCATTGCGATTTCACCATGGTAGACTAATTGCAGAGGCCTGTGGGTATGGATTGATGTTGCTGAGTAGTCAGCCTTTACTGCCATTGCTTTCAGGGTAATTTGCATAGCATGGCTCATAGTGTTTTATGATTTTTCTTTTAAAAATAATCCTACTTGTTAGTCACTAAATCTGTTTAACTCTTCCGGTTCTGACTAGCGTCTGGGGCACATCCGCAGAGCGAGAGACCGCATCTCTCGCTTGGTGAGGGCCAAGGGAGTTTGCAAAGGGTTTCCCAGCTAGTACAGTTAAGTCTCTTTATCCTCTGGGAAGATTGTTAATGTCAGTGGGTCTCCCTAGGAAGTAGGCCTGAGGCAGCCATGAGTGTTTGGGAGGTGTCCTGGGGAGTGCTCATTGGGGTCCACACCTGTGGAAGAGAAGGAAGGGGGATTAGACGGAGGAGTTGGACTACCCCACAGGCTTCATGGAAACCTAGACCAACTCTCAGGGGCATTTTGAAGGTGAGATGGTGACCCAGATTTGACCCAAGTAGCGGCAAGAGGACTGGGCTTTTCTACCCCCCAAACTGATCAGTTGCTGAGTATGGGAAGCCCCAGTAAAGGACGTGCCCTTGAGTGGTGCAGTCAGCTGAGACAATCCCTGAGGATGGCTAACAGCTGAGGACTGTCTATTGAGGATACTCCCTACAGCTGAGAAGTAAGTCCTTCATTCCTGAAGGGAAATGGACATGGGTGGCACAGCACAGTGTTCACCATAATCATATTTCTCCTAATAATGAAGGTTCAGTCATATACTACCTGAGCACCAGGGTATAACTTGCTGACTTTTGTGAGAGAGTCTTTCTGTGGAATATTATTCAAGAATCTGTTCCCCATTACCTGATAATTTAATATATCATGAATCACTGGAACAAACCATATATATAATTTTAATATAACAAACTGTTTATACAACCATAAATAATTTAAAGGTGTCTTTGGAAATTTTAGTCATTTGTCTTACCCATGAGAGAGATCAGATGATTATATTACTGCAAGTTCATATAGAAACATATTGATTTTTCTATTTCAACCAAACTTAGGCACCGAAGCTTGGTATTTGCATGGTGTTTTTGGATTGGAGATGATGTTTTTCAAGGGACTTACTAATGGTCCGGTTTTCCTGGATATAATGTTTTACTTCCTTAGACTTCACTAGAAAGAAGTTTGTATAATGTGAGACGCATTTCACTGTATAATTTTAGAGTTGTAACTTTCTCCATCAATAAAATGACTGCTTTAGGAAATTTCTTAAAAAAATATGGAAGAACAGTTTTGAAATGACACGTCAGTCACAGGGGCATTGAATGCATACGCGCTGGGGTGCCCAAAGGGAATCCGCTCACCTCGTGGAATCTGTGCATTTGAGTCAAGGGGAAACACCTAAAGATCCCACAGTCGAAGGCTTAGAACATGGCTCAGATTTAAACACAAACAAAGGGTAATCTGGCCTGGCACAGTCTGGCCACTGCAGCAGTGTATCTGAAGGTTATGTTTTATGTTTATTAGCTCCATCCAGATGGCGTTTTATGTCCTTAATAACTTTGTCCCTGACTAAGCCATGAACCTACCATTTGACAAACACAGTAGGAAATGTCTATCAGCAGAAAAGTCATTTTATCATCAGAAACATCACTTGAACATTTGGAATGCATTTTGAAAGAGTTCGATTTCTTCTATATGTCAGTGCCTACAGTTATTTGTTGACAAACACCTACAGCTTTTCCAAACAGAACTTAAATTCAGTGAGCACCTGGATGGCCTTTAAAAGAGCTACATATTTATGCTAATATTTTACGTGAGTAATGGCTTACATTGTTAAGAGATCAAACTGCTTTGATGCACATTTATTCATCTTTATACGTCCATGAAAATTAGTGTATGGTACAAATTGATATTCCAGTGTTACAAACAGGGACTGAAAAGAAGCAGGTCTGAGGTCATCCAGTGAATTTCCCATCAGCCTGTCTTCTTCTGGCTCTGTACTGAGAAGTGTATGTCTAGATCAGCCTACACACTGCATTTGCACTGTTCTTTGGGAAAGTCATCAGTATCTTTCTTGTGATTGTCTTTTATGTCATTGACGAAATTCCGCTTCCAAATTTCAACCTCCTTGAGGGTAGCTATCATGTATCACTTGTCTGTGCCTTTTTCAGAGCACCAGTTTTAGACATTCAATATACATTTGTGGATTTTATTGAAATAATTCACTGCTTTTCCCCTTAAACTCTGGTCTTTCAGCTCCTTAGCAAAAAGTGAAGGGATTATTTTTTTTTTTTTTTAATTTTTTCAACGTTTTTTTATTTATTTTTGGGACAGAGAGAGACAGAGCATGAACGGGGGAGGGGCAGAGAGAGAGGGAGACACAGAATCGGAAACAGGCTCCAGGCTCCGAGCCATCAGCCCAGAGCCTGATGCGGGGCTCGAACTCACAGACCGCGAGATCGTGACCTGGCTGAAGTCGGACGCTTAACCGACTGCGCCACCCAGGCGCCCCGGGATTATTTTTAATGTCAGAAAAATGCTCTGCATTATACTTCTGCAGACTTCTCAATGGAAACAAAAACTCTTATCTGGAATTTCTTTAGAAATGAATTTAGCTCAGAAAAGTAGGAAAAAGCACATTTTTAATGTCTGTTATTCTTTTATCTGAAAACATGCAGCGTAATTAATGCCATTTATTTTTTAAGTGTTTATTTTGAGAGAGAGAAAATATGTGTGTGTGAGTGGGGTCAGGGGAGAGGCAAAGAGTGAAGAAGAGAGAGAATCCCAAGCAGGCTCCCTGCTGTTAGTGGGGCCAGGCTCTGGGCTCAATCTCACAAACCGTGAGGTCATGACCTGAGCCAAAGCCAAGAGCTGGATGTTGAGCTGACTGAGCCACACAGGTGCCCCAATGCCAATTAGTTTTTAATTTTAAATTCCTTTCTTCCTTCCTTTCCTTTCTTTCTTGCTTCATTTTTTGATTCAATAAACATTGAAGTGTCTACTGTGGACCAAGAACCAGCTAGATCCTATGCAGGCACATAGTCACTTAAGAAAATTGTCAAGTGTTAAAATTTTTTGAAGCATTTTTTCAAAAACAGTTATTACATATTATAAACGTCTGTGGTGTGACAGGCGCCACGATACCCATTTCCTGCACTATGTGTGCCTCACCCCTTTTTATTAACCTTGGGAAGTTTTTGTCCTATATTCTCAGAGATATCTTTATATCTTTAGATAAAAATCTAAAACCTAATGACATGCTCTGATCACAATTCATGGGAGCAAAACTTCAAATTTTATTAGCATATTTTTAAAATTGTACTAAAATAATAAAAGGCTATCTTTAAGATTACTCCATAGTTGTCTGTATTTTAGAAAAGTTTGCCTAGATCCTAAGGCACACACTCAAAAATTATTTTAAGGGGCAAATTATCCTCCTTAGAACAGAGTAAAGAACTTTTCACACATTTAATTAGTCCACACTAGCCAGGATGCATTTTTAAAGGATTGAGGTTCAACTCCAGGGAATAACGTCTACAAGAGAGGTTCAAAACATGGCAATGTAGTAGGGAGTAAGTTTAAAATCTCTCTCAATAGAGATGGCCTGGGAAGGAATATGAATGTGACTTCCTTGCAATGTGTACTTCATCTTGACTGCAAGATGCTCCTTTGTAACCTTGTCTACAATTTACCATTGAATGATGTCTAAAAACTTGTGGATAGTTTCCATGTGATAAAATTTAGGAAACTAAACAACTTGAAAGTCTTTGTTGGAGAGTGACTATGCCCCCTATACCCATCTCCAAAGTGTGCGTCTTTTTCCCCCCTCGACAGGATCAATTCTCTGACATCAGCTGGGTGTTCTACAGTCAACTCCATTCTGACATTAACTACCTGGAGCTAGCTTCAGATCCCAGAGGTTAAGGACTCGGTCCCACAAGACTGCCATCTACTTCAGGTGCCAATCTCAAGTCTAGGCTGTCACCTGTGCTTCTGACCAACCAGCCATAGATTGCGGGTTTCAACACCCTTCCTGCGTTCAATTAAATTGCTACAGTGGCTCACAGAACTCAGAGAAACATTTTACCTACTAGATCACCACTTTATTTTAAAAAAGGTATCCCAGGAACAGCCAGATGGAAGAGACGCCCAGGGCAAGATCTGGGGAAAGGGTCAGGAGCTTCCATGTTCTCTCTGAGTGTACCACTCTCCCCGGTCTCCACACACTCAACAACCTGGAAACTTTCCCAACCTTGTCCTTTTGCAATTTAATGGCTACTTCATTATACAGGCATGATTGATTCAGTTGGCCACTGGTGATTGACTCAACCTCCAGCCCCTCTCCCCTCCCAGAAGGTCAGGCGTGTGGGATTGAAAATGCCAATCATCTAATCACAGGGTTAGTTCTCCCTGCCCACGTCCTTAGGTGCAGTGCAAAAGTCGTCTCATTAACGTAACAAAAGAGACCTTTTCTGTTCAACTCACTTAGGAAATTCCAAAGGTTTTGGGAACTTTTTGCCAGAAAGGGGAACAAAGACCAAATATATATTTCTTCTTATAAATCGCAATATCACAGTGATACAAAATAAATACCAACTGTTTTTCTTTCAATTAGCATGTAGTTTTCTCACCAAGATGGTGGTATTGAAAGAGCAGCTTCATCTGTTGATTAAAACCAGGAAGCTAGTGTGGTAGAGGTCAAATTTGATTCCTCATACAGCTCTGGTCTTAGACAAATTACTTAACCTTTCTGCACCTCAGCCTCCACATCTGTGTCATAAAGATGATAATATCTATAAGTATTAAGGTGTGGAGAATATTAAAGGATATAAGATCTGTTAGTCACCCACTCATTGTACAGAAGAGTGAGAACAGAAACGATGTTAGTGTTTGACTCTTCCTTTGGAAGAACAGTGGCCTTCCTTCACAGGATAGAACCTCTATTCGGGTGGGGTGCCCGGGTGGCTCAGTCAGTTATGTGGCCGTCTCTTGATTTTGGCTCAGGTCATGGTCTCATAGGTCATGAGTTTAAGCCTCTCAGTAGGCTGGTTGGGATTCTCTCTCTCTCTCTCTCTCTCTCTCTCTCTCTCTCCTCCTCCTCCTCCTCCTCCTCCTCCTCCTCCTCCTTCTTCTTCTTCTTCTTCTTCTTCTTCTCTCTCTCTCTCTCTCTCTCTCTCTCTCTCTCTCAAAATAAAGAAACTTAAAAAAAAAATCACACTTGGAGACCAATGCAGAGAAAACACCATGAACTAGAAGGGACCAGCCAATAAATTGCCAAACCACACTTGTAAAGAAACAAGATTATTTATAATAAGAAACTTCAAGCAAATTGTATAGTTCCAAACTTCAAGAGGGTACATGGACCTATTAAAAATCAAAATTGTATCATTTGCCAGTTTTCAAGCAAACAGTTTTGCAATTTTGTATGTGCTTAGGTGGCATATTCAAAACAAACAAACAAAAATTGATGGAATGTGGGCTGAGCCCAACCTAGCTCCGGGAAGTGCTTATTAGCATGGATGCTAGAAACCTCCCACCCCCACAGGAGAGGAAAGAAATGGTGGACAGGCAAAGGCCCTCTGCCTGATCTGGAGTTGGCTTTGCCTGAGGAAACTGGAATGATTTGACCTTTCAAAGCTGCCCCCTGCCTTCTGTCCATACCATGAACAACCACAAAATGGTAGCTTATCCACAATCCGGCTTCTTCCATGGAAGGTGTTAAAACTGCAGACTGCATTGGATTCAGCTTAGACTCTTGCTTCTTTTTTTTCTGAATGACAGTTTGGGAGACAGATGCAGTTCTTACAAAGAGGACTGTCTTTTATAAACAAAAACAAAAATAGAAGGATACATTCTTTTGCCCCAAAGAAACTGCTCTGAGTCCTGACTCAAGAAAGAAAGAAATGGATGATAGAATGTGTTAGCATAGTAACAGATTTGAACTCTAAATAGCTAATTTGGTCCAATACGCATTACATAGCATAATTATAAAGAAAGTGGTAGCAGAAAAAACAAATTGTTTTGAAGGCATTTGAGGCAGAGGGACAGAAAGATTTCTTGTTCTTATCCAAATGGATTAAAATAGGAAAGAGATGGTGATAAGTCATCTGTGTTCTGCAAAGTGCATGCCATATCCATGGTCCTTCAGGATACAGTTCTAATGAACTTTGAAAACACTCTTGTGTAGTGGGAGATGGAGAAGTAGCCCTTTGCTTCTTACCTCTAAGTGCCTTTGTTAGAGAGACTAAGAAAGGAAGGCTTAAATTTTAATCTTTTTTTAAACTGATGTGTGATTAACATATAATGCTGTATTAGTTTCACGTGTACAACGTAATTTGATATTTGAATATATTACAAAATGATCACCACAGAAGTGTAGCTAACATTTGTCACCTTACATAGCTACATAAAATTTCTTTTTCTCGCAATGAGGACTTTTAAGACCTACTCTCTTAGCAACTCTCAAATATGCAATACAATATTATTGACTATAGTCACCATGCTGGACAGTACATCCCCCAAATTTTAATCTCTTGGTGGAATAAAGTCCATCCATTCTACCTTTGTGGCTTTAAATATGGAATGATCTCAAGTGTCATTGCCTTGTTACTAAGAAATGCTGCGTCCGTCACTTTCTTTTGATTTTGTTATAATACAGCTACTAGGAAAGCTATTTCTCCCCAGGAACCAATTCTTGTTAGGTTTCCTCTCTCCAACCACCCCCTGAGTCCCAACAATTTTTGTTCTCAGATAAAATGAAGACCAATGTGGTTTTGTTCCTATATAATTTCAGTACATTCTATTTTTTAAAAAATAATAATTGATCATACCTTTGTAACGGAATACTTTTGTGTTAAAAGAAGATATGTATAATTATTGTGCAGCATGTTCAGTGAATTAGAGCTTATTTCGGATTTATTTTAAATATAAAGATCATAAAGAAAAAAAAACTAGAGCGTTTCCAAGTGAACTAAAGTTAGTGTATATGGTATCTGGCTAAATGTATGAGCCATTTTTTTTTTTAATAATATGAGGAAACAGATATTGAAACTGCAATCATCTTTCACAGTAAATACTGTTTTTCTTAAAGACTGCCATACAATAAAGTTATAACAGTGCTTGAAGACTTTCTATTTATAATTACACAAATATACGAGAAAACAATCTTACAGTTTTTTGAAAATATCACCTTGTTCATACTAAAATACAAAGTATAATTCTGCACAGGATATTCGGTAACTGCTGAGGAAAACAACCCCCTGCATATGAGACGTGGATCTTTGAAGCTTCAAGTTAACTATTTAAATTGGAATGTCACTGTTATTAATTTATCAAGTTCTCTGACACTGCTTAAGTGCCTCTGGTTTTAAGGAAGAATCTGTGAACATGAAATCAGTAGGTTTAAGCAGTGGATATAATTTTTTTGTTTTATAATTATATAGATACATTGTCTACTGTTATAAGGACATAAAATATATATATGGCATAACATAAAATATGTTATTTGTAAAGCATGTGGCATAATACATAATATAGAATTAAATGTATAACATATAAAATGTTTGGTAGCTCTATGATTAATCATAAATTACTTAATACCGAATAATACATTACATGCGGCATATTTACCAAGTATGTTGATAGCACTAAACTATGACAGAACACCCACAGTAGTAAAGTTATCATGTGTTGTTTAATTCTCAAGTGGAAAATACAACTTAAATGGCATCTTTCACTAAGGGAGAAAGAAATGTACACCAACTGATTTTAGGAGCCCTTAGCACGTTGGCTTCATGCTAAACATCTATGATGGCCAAAAGGCAAATAACTAAATGGTATATACTCTTGTGTGTTTTTTTCAAAGAAGAAATGGTCTAAAATCATTAAACTTCCCAGGATCATTTGTCAACTACCTTTTGCTACGGATTAGGATGTATGAGATGTAAAGCCAGCTTTCCCCCCTATTAATAATTCGCTTCACTTTCAGAAATAGCAGCGAGTGAAAGTGCCCTAAGTACTAGTATTCACAGTCTCTACCGTCTAATGCTAAAAAGTTTTTACTCTATTTTGATGCTGCTGTTTCCTGGGATTGTGAAGTACTTTTGTGTCTGCCCCAGTGCCGGGATGTGCCACACCACCTGCTCAGAGACCGATGTGAATTAGCTAAACAATTTCACGTCACCCAGACCTGTTTGCTTGGATTCCTAGAACAGCTGACATGAGTTGGAAACTGCACACCTTAATTAGTTGCTGCAGGATAGTATACCCAAAAGACTGTTGTGAGATGAAGTAACCAGAAAGTTCGTCTGCGTCGCAGCCCCGCCGAGCTGGCGATGTGGCTTGTCACAGAGTTTCTTTTAGCTTATGTGATTGCTCGCTCCACATGCTGCCATTTACAGTACACGGTATACAGTAAATCTATTTTTTGTCAAGATGGGCTGGGTTTTCACAGCTCTGCACATGACATCCAGTCACTCTTCTTGGCTCTTAATGCTTAACATGGTGTAGTCTTGATTTTTGGCTGATTGCCTCCAATATGTTCAATTTTGGATGATTTTTAGTGTAGGTTTATGAAACGATGCCCTAGAAATGTGAAAAATGTATAGGTTTCCTTAAAGGGCTTGCAGGAATCAGTCTGCTTCCATAAGCATCATTTTGAAACTGTATTTTCTCAAGCATTTGTGATGTGCCCTCAGTGGGCATTGGAGAACATTCAGAAAGCAGATAAAAGGAGATTGAGTAAACACTAGCGCTGTTTCTGGGAAGAGGAATTAGGAATTGTGGTGGATAAACACTTTTCATTATGTAGTTCATCCGTTTGCTTTTTTTAATTTTTTTTTTAAGCCTGGCACATGTCTCATTTTTCCAGTGAAAAAGTTTAATAGAAAGTAATATTCCCAATGCTATTGTCTTTGTTAAAATTACCTTCTTTCTGTCACTCATATTTTCATAGCACTGTTAAGTTCTGTAAACATGACTTTCAGTGTATCACGCTGTGCCTCTTTCTGAGCTTTCACTTGCCAATTTCATTTCTAAACCTTTTTACTGTTTCCACATGGACATTAGGATTTGTAATCCCATCATGCATCCCCATAGTCCCCTTCAACTACAGGACTGTTTCTTTTCAATATGTAAAAGTTTGTTATCTGTGTATTATTAAAACAATTTTGCATTATTTGAATTGTCCCAGATCATGTCCCAGGAGGCAGTCCCAACTGAATGCCTTGTAGAACTTACTGGACAGAAGCTTGGGTCAGTTGGTTATGAATCGGCATTATCCACTGCAACCATGTCACTAAAACAAAGTAATAAGGTCATAAAAATAAGTTTTAGTAGAAGATGAAACATGAGTGTGAACCCCAACTGATTTATAGCAAGTTTGGTGTTTTTATTTTATTTGTTTTTAATAATTTAAAATCATCACGTGTAAAAAATTGCCTGAAAGAAACTAGGGAATAGGCATGGAGGAAGTTCAGTATTTCATACTGAATCTCTTTTCTCCTTCACTTTTCCCTTTGTGCTTGATTTGTATTTGAATGTTTGTGAGGAAACTGTGCGTAAACATTTAGTTTCTCTTTTCCTTCTCCTGAATCGGATGACCTTAACAGATGATAACAGTGTAGACCCAAGTAAAAAGAAGAGGATGTTGATACATTCCAGAAGTTATATAAATTATGTACTCCACATTGATTATTTTTAGTGTGCCTTATTAAAATAAATCCCCTGATTAAAAAAAATAGATGACAAATCATATTGTAATTTTAGGGGACTTATATGCCTCACCAGTTGACAGGAGAAAGTGAAACAGAGGAAGAGTGGGGACAGAAGGGGAAGGAAACTGGAGGCTCCCGTACCACAGTTAACTTGCCCAGGGGGGCAATCTACTAACTCTCTTATGAATGATTAAGGGGTTGGACTGGACAATCTTAATGTTCTTTCTAATTCTAACGTCCGTAAGAAAATCATCTAGGGGCTCTCTGGCTTTCATGACCCAGTGCCTAACACTATGCTTGTGGAGTGTTAATTTTACAGCCATTCCGTAAGCTGAGTTCTCTGAATACAAGAAATATTGAGAGCAAGACAAGTTACAAAAAATCCTTCTTGGAGCTTCTGGATAATTAACCTAGGCTTCTAATTTGTATAACTATTCTCTGATCATAGCAATAAACATTTTGTCTGTGTTTATCCAATATGTGCCAGGTATCAGGGTAAGTGTTGTACATCTATTTTTGCCTAGAAGTAGACGCTGTAACTTAGGTCTATTTAAAAAATTTTTTTAATGTTTTTATTTATTTTTGAGACAGAGAGAGACAGAGCATGAGCAGGGGAGGGGCAGAGAGAGAGGGAGACACAGAATCTGAAACAGGCTCCAGGCTCCGAGCTGTCAGCACAGAGCCTGACGCAGGGCTCGAACTCACGGGCCGTAAGATCATGACCTGAGCCGAAGTCGGAAGGAAGCCCAACTGACCAAGCCACCCAGGCACCCCAAGGTCTATTTTATAGATGGGTGAACAGAGGCTTCACATTTGCTCGTTCAACAGATCCATATCGAATGACTATTCTGTGATAGGACCTGTGCTGAGCACTGAATTCATGGTGATGAATCAAATAGGCTGGGGTAGATCTTAGACCTGCCTTGCTCAGTCCCTCATGGGCCAAGTCATGAAGCAGATGATCAGCATAGCCAATAATCAGCACACAAGCAGCCGGTCAGTCTTGAGTCATTGCAGTGCACCTGTGTGTGTGCGTTAGGGCTAATGGGTGCTAATGGACTTGTGAATAACGTGACACAGAATTATACCTGAAATATGAAAGTTAGATGCAAACATACGGGGTGATTTTAACAGTGTTTCAGGGTGATGTGGCAGGGACTCCAGGAGTGCTAATGAGTAATTTGCACAATGTAGCAGCACCTTCATCTCATTTAGCTTAGTTATCACAACCACCAGGATGTGTCTCATGACGGAACTGAGAGCTGAGGATCACAAACAACTTGATGTTATCTACTGTCCAATTGATTTCAAGCTGGCTGCAGTAAAGTGTAATCTGCATGAAATCTACACATATGAGCATTCTTTCTTCTCAATTTCCAAATCCAATCTCCTGTTGGACTAACCCAGTCTGTGATCTCAGAGAGCTTACAGTCTTTTGGGGGGAAAGAGATGACTAGAAAAAGGAAAACAAAATCAAAATCCTAGATATAAGGTAAAACTATAGTGATAGAAAGCAGAAGGAAGGGGTTGATTGCAAATGGGCACAAAAAAACTAGGGCGATGGAAATGTTCTATATCCTGAGTTTTGTGGTGGTCACAAGAGATTGAATATATTATTTTTCAAAAGGTGTAAAAAGGTACATTTAATTTGTTGAATTGCTGTGTGGTACATCTGAAGCTAACATAACACTGTATGACAACCATATTTCAGTAATTAAAAATTTCTTAAAAAATAAAAATTAGAAATGTACAATTAAAATTATTGAGTTTTATTGTATATAAATTATATTGTAATAAGCTGTAAAATATTGTCACAAACTTTATAATTTTAATACTATTTTAAATGAAAAAATATTTAAGATTTTTAATTTGTTAAAATGTATATATACATGTATGGCTATATATACATACAGACATACATATATATAATCTTAAACAACTATATATAACAGATGAAAATATGTGTATGTACATATAATGCATGTACATATTTTAAGACATTTCTAATTTCTTAAATTATATATAATTGTATGTATATATGTACATACATATGTATGTATTTGTACATATGTATATCACATTTTGAAAAAGTGAAATGTAAAACCAGAATTTTGGAGAGCTTAAAAAAAAAACATCCTCCCTCATATTTAATGTGAGCAATAAATCCAAAATGGATTATTCTTGAGATAATCAAAAGTTACACTTTTCTGCACTGAGTCCTAAAATCATTTAAAACAGGCTTACTGGATTGACTTCTGAAACTGATGAGGGTCAGCTGTCAAGGAATATCACTTCTAAAGTATTTCCACATAGTTAAGAATAAAGCACATAAACAAAGTATGATAAATGCTTTGAAAGGGAAAGGCCAAGAGCGCTATGAAAGAGTCAAGGTGAAGGGATCAGATAATGTATTTTTTAGAAAATAGAGAAATACTTTCAGTATTAATATCTATTTGCTTAGTAAAAATAGGTTCTGGAAAGGGAAAAAAAAACACCCCACAAAGTTATAGAGCAAGGATTTAGAAGTGATCAAATTAGTTCTCCTATGGAAGCTTCAGAAGGCTTGGATGTTCTTAACTTGCTTATAATGAATTTCCCATAAAGATGCTGCTCAGAATGTTTTTTTTTCCCTCAGTAAGCTTCCTTTTTGCTTCCTCTTTTTAAGTGTGTATCTCCAGACCACCAACAAATGGACCACTAATGCTAATGATCATCATGAATAGTTTTCACTAGTATCTTTTTATAAAAGCAATCACAGAAGATATTAGATTTATTTTAAAAGAGCTTCCATATTTAACATAATGTGCTAATAACTATCACACACTTGCCGGAAAAGATGGTAGTGATATGAAGACTGACTTCATTAGACAGTGACTATTACCAAGGAGGAGCCAAGTGCCAGTGTCTCATAAAAGGGTAGGTACTGTGAAACAGAACAAGGTAATGCTGTGTGACTTTATACAGAAAAACACTATAGGGTAAAAACATTGACATGTTCAGTTAAAAATAATCCTTCAAAAGGCCAAAGTTAACAGTTAAAACCATTTTTTATCTAGAAATTGGCAAAAGATTTATCTAAAATGTTTATATTTTTGCCACTCCATAAATCAAAATTAGTTTTCCATTAAAAAAATTGGATCAGAGATGATAATCTTCTTGCCAATTTTTAGCTAAATGCAAATGGAAACATCTGAGATTTTCAACTGAAAACTGAAGTTTATAGATATATAGTAAAACTATTGCCTGTGAGCCTTACATTGTGAGATCTGAATAGCATATGAGGTTATGAATTAACAATAATCTCAGATACACAAAACCTAAAGCCTAGATTTGTTATTAATGTGTACACTTTATTATTTGATTTTGACCCTTTTAATGTTGATGGAATAGTAACGTAACTGCTACCTATACTTTAAGTTTCAATTCAAGGTCAGGTGCTTACAATCTGCCCTCGTCACATCGTATATCTCTGCTTCATAGTACCTGAATTTTAACCTGCAGTCCTATCTGTATTTGATTAATACCTGTCTATTCACAAGTCTATAAACCGCGTAAGATCACATGCAGCTTTATTCACCATTTCACTCCTAGGAGCTGATGTAATACCCAGTACCTTGTTGACTCTTAAACTTTTATTAAACGAATGAAATCTGATTGCCATAGGGTAATTCCTATGGTTTTTCAAAATATAGCCATTAGTTTATTCATGACTATCAACATGAGGTTTTCCTTTCTGTATTTTCCAACTTTTATCTGCAGAAATTGCACCTTGTGCCTCAGGCTAGTGGTGGTGTTTCTCTCATCTCTGATTTCCATCCTCTTTCCCCTCTCCACGAATGTTACCATGCCCAAGGATATGCTGAGGGTATTGGCTCTTCCTTCCCTGTCACATCACACAGCATTATTTCCAGCTTGAACTCCATTATCTGAGCCCTCTCTCTTACCTCCCCTGAGAGTATCAAAACCTCTGGGGAGAGGAAGCACAGATTTTCTTCCCCAAAATAATTTTGAGATTTTGGAATCCTAATAAAATGCTGGGAAAACATTATCTAAAAATGTTTTTTGTTTCTCGAGAGAGTCTGTATTTTTAGAATGAAATAGCTTCAGATCACCCTGGTCAAGATTTACTATATCCATGCAAGCTACAGATTACTTTCAGAATATGATGGTCTCCAGGCTTGGAAGAATTGGGCTCAGACTTCTGACATCCTTTCAGCTAAAACTATTAGGCCAATAGATGCTGCATGTATTTACATGACAAGCGTGTAACCAGACTGAGGATATATAAGATAGATCACCAGGTAGTAGTGTCTTAATAGTCAAAACGTATTTTATGAGGTGGAAAGTCAATGAACACGGAAGAGATTATTGGCAACAGTGTGACAACAGAGTTCCTGTTCTCCTTACCCTGGGGACAGAAGCAGACTGCTAATACGGAAACCAAAATATAGTTTTACGTTGGGCCATAAAGACAAAGCCAGCAATAAAAAAAAACATTCATCCTTGATGATCAATTTCATTTATCCCATGTAGGCCCATTGTGGTAAAAGGGATGATTTTTACCAAAAGAAAAACTGAACAAATGAGCTCATTTCCATCATGTTGACAAGTCTTAAGTCATGAGACATGCTGAAGTATGTATCCCAAAGCGCCATTATAGAATCATTAAGCTGATTTCCTCATCAAAATATATACTTTTTTTCTATTTAAATTTTAAGGGAGAAGACAGGTGGTTAAAGACTAATACATTTTAAAAGAACTGATGGTATCTGGCCAGCTCCCCCTTGTCACACAACTCTTTGAATGATTAGGGGTACTGACTGCCAAATGTGTTTAAAAACTCATTTGAAATGAAGAAAAGACTCAGAAATAAACAAAAAGGGGAGGGAGAAGGAGGATATTTTAATTTCTCATTTTTTCCTTGCTTTATTTTAAGATGAGAAGTAAAAGGGTTCTTTTATTAAAAAATGGCAAAAGTTGTATTGAGGTAGTCTGAAAACTCACATTTCAACTCTAAAGTCTGAAGGATTTTTTCACTGTAATTATTGATCCGCAGATTTGAAGTCAGTAGGAGAATGAATGATATGGTTTTAACATTTACAGTATTATAAAACTGCTTTCTTACAGATTAAGAGTTCTACTTAGGTATCCACGACAGCAATAGTTCTGTATTAAAGTATGCAGATAAAGTATGATAGTCCTGAAGTATCAAGAAAGCAATGCTTTTATGTGTTTAAATGTAAAAGTTGGATGCATCAGATAGCTATCTGTATTGGCATACAGAAAATACGCGGGCCAGTGTAAAGATGCACTCACACATATAGGTAGGCGTATGCTGAAACACAGAGCTTAAAAGTTACCTGTGTCTTTTCCAAGGTTTTCACTGTCCATTCAATAGCCGTCCCTCCGGCCCAGAAGAAAAGGGAATATTTTTCAAGACAAGCTATAAAATACTTAAAAGTGTACAGAATCCCGAGTTTTCAAACAAGATAGAAGAAATGCTGATACTATGTAAAGGGTATTTTAGAATGTACTTGAGTATTTGCCATTGCCGTAAGTGCAGGGAGGCACATGCCCATGGATGGGGGTCAAGAACGTGATTAGCGCCCCAGCGCACGGGACCAAAATCTGTCATGGTTCATTTGAACTGTGGCACTCCTTACAAAATAAAGGACATGCTCTGCAATTACCAATCTGCCCGGGCATGTACATAAAGAGAGCTGACAAATGATAAAGGAAATTGGAAAGGTTGAGAGGATGAAGTCAATAATAGATTTATCTCCAGACATTTAGCACTTGAAGTGCATCTGTTATACAATATGTAGACATATTTTACAGCAAATTTGGAGATACTGTGAGCCCACTGGGAAGGGACAATATCTAATTTTATATTCTATATAATTCTGAGCATAACTTTGGTGCTTAATCACTAGGAGGGGGAGGGGCCCCCCCGCGCTTACAAAAGGAGAAATGCGTGAACAGAAGCATAACCTAGGGTGTTGCAGGCAGGAGCTGTGTGAAGGTACAGTGCAAAAAGAGCGGAGACACAAACCCGATCAGAGAACTACATCTTATAAGCAACATGAGAAGATTGCATGCTGAAAGTTCTTTTGACTTAAAAGTCAAAATTTCTATTTTGTTCTCAAACTCAAGGGAAGTTATTGCAAGGTTTTATTGGAAAAGAGTAGAAAAGTTCAGTAAGAAATTGAAAACAAATTTTAACCAGATCTCATTGGGAGGCGTTTAGGAAACAATTTCATGCCAGCTTGAACATTATTTCCCCCCAAAGAATTCATCTTGTTCTTTCAAAGACGTTATTTTACTTCCTGAATGCTGTAAATAGGATTAACCAGAGATATCATAAAGTATTAGCTTGTGTATTTCTAGTATTTACAATAATATGGCCCCGTGTGTAATATGCACGCGAAAGGAAAAAATTATGCCTCTTTATTTATAAAATTGTGATTTGTATGTGTACTTGAAAAATCTCTATTTTACTATCCATGCTTTCCTCTCCACCTATCTGTTTTCTTTCCTCTACCACACATGTATGGAAAAACACACATGTCTGAAGGCTTAATTTTGTGTAAATTTGTTTGGTATAGTTAAAAATGTGGAAAGACTGAAAAGGAAACAATACTTGAAAATATTTTTGCATCATATCTTATTGCCCTAGGGAAAGGAAAATATATGCGTTAGCCCTATTGTTACTTGTTCCATTGTACATGATGCTGAAGCAATCAGTCAATTCAGCTAAAAAATTTTTACCCAAAGCAGTACTTATGGCCCTGTAACTGAAATAGGCAGTCAGTTTGTTGACTTCTGCCACACCTCTCCACACATTTAATTTTGTAGCCAGTGTGTGAATTTCTCTCTGAAGTCTCTGTTTCAGTTGCCAATTAAAATGACTTATTTCACTTGGTTGTTGGAGAAGGTTATGTGACCAGGAATGAAGAGGAGTTGGGGCAGGGTCCCTTGCTGTGGGAGGGTTTTACGCTATTACTGAGAAGCCAATGGCTTAGAATTTGGTGTATGTGATACCATTCTCTCCCCAAGCCACAGTCCTCTGTTCTGTCTTGAGAACGCATGCCTGTACAATTTCTAAGACACTTCATATCAGAATCATCTGTCTTAGATGGGGAGTAACCCTAAGATGGAGTGTGGAAAGGCATAGCTTATTATTTTTCACTTCCCATACTGCCTATAGCGCACATGTATGAAAACTTTCTGGTAAGAAAAATGACAAACTTACCACAACCTGGTACAAATATTTAAAAAGATTTACCAGTCTTATTATTACTTATGTTTACCATATTCTTACAGTTATATCTATTCATTTTCTTCCCCACATTTCCTTCTTCTGAAAAATAAAATACACGAATATTCTCCATTACATCAACAAGAAAGAAAAAGTTTAAAAATACTTTTAATAGGTAAGATTTATGCTCAGAAAAAAAAAGCTTCTATTTTTCTGATTTCAATATTTAAAGTAGTTATCATGATCTATATATTGATTAAAATAAAAAGTTTCTCTTTAAAAAAAAAAAAAAGAAAGAACACCAGATCCTGGCATTATCTTAGCAAAGCTTACCCTAACATTCAGGAAAGAATACAGAAAACAGGAAGAGCCGATGACTCTCTTTTTTGGAAGACACAGTGTAGTATCCTCTTTGGAACTTCAGCTGATAAAATCCAGCTACTTAACCAGACAGTTGTCTGAAAAAGAAGATATGCAACATCGTTTTAACGGAAGAGTTTTCTAACAGACTCCAGGGCATTCTCCCTTGCATTGGGAAGGGACTTAAGACAACAGTTCTACCAGAATTTAACTGTATTTTACTTCAGCTTTCAGTAGTCATGTGGATCAAAGTAACCTTTGCATTCATAATGCAGACTCGGACTACACTCTGATTAGTTCCTGCCAATCAAGAAAAATCATAGCTCTTAACCATCCCCAGTAAATCACTCTTTGAAATAGTGTGGAAAAGAATAATATACGGTCAAATGTACTAGGAGGAAATTGCAAGAAGCAATGGAATCTTTTAAACATATAGATAGATCTCTACTATTGCTTTTAAAGACACGAACACAGTTTAAGAGAGTAAACATCAAGAACGGAGCAGTGAACTAAAGAAGATACAACGTTCAATTGTATACTGGACACTAGCTGTATTTTGCAGCTGTATACTATTATTTTTAAATAAAACATGAGAGAAAAGAGCCAAATACAACTTTCTGAAAGAAAAAGAATAGAATGCAAGTTCAATAAGCTAAGATTTTAGTGTGCTTGACATAAAATAAAAATGCACAACTGTGATTTGGAGAATGGTTAGGCAAAAGATTATTATGTGCTCCTGTATATTCAGAAAACTGTGTCCAGATCCATTTTATATTATGGGTCCCCAAAGTCCTGTGTGTGTCTTCTCATGTGAACATGAAGAATTCTGAACTAGACACTGTGGATGCACTCAGATAGGATGCATTTTGAATTATTTTATAACAAAATTTAAGTCAGAAAAAGAAATGTGAATTTTTGTTTTGGAATTTTGCAAATAGAAAAGAAAGAATGAGTCAAAATAGGTGTTTCCAGCCTTTTTTTATTGATCAATTTATGGTTTCAAATAAAAATATTCTTTTAGATTTTCAAAATGGGAAAAATATATGTATATGAGTATATGTATTTTCTTCATGTTTCCAATATTAGCAATTACAAAATTGTTTTAAACATCGCTTCTTCTAAGAATGGATTCTCCTTTTTTCATGAATAAATATGGACTTATAAGAATTTTCTCAGATGTTTATAAAATACTATGGCAGATTATATTACCACATTTTATTCTTCTGTATACAATATGAAGGTCACTTATGTTCTGTAATGAGCGAAGACTCTATTTTACTAATGTTTTCCATATCACATTTCCAACCTGATCTCCAGCTTTATCCTTGTAGTCTGGAAGTCATTGGGCAGACCAATTTATTGTCTAGGGTTAAATGAAAACAATTCTAAGAAAAAGCTGCAGTTGAGGAAAATGGAAATTAAGAGAATGATTTAATTTTAACATTTAAAAAATCAGGTGTTTGGTTTCCTTTCTCTTTCTTTAATGTCTGTTTGACTATGTGAACCTCTCATAATTGTTTTCCAAGTTAATTATCAAGAAAGCTTAGGCCTTTTCTGTTTTAGATATTTTAACATGTTCTGTAGTGCCTTTTTCTATGTTCATGCTCTTTTCCCTTCTTCCATTCTGTATGTTTTCTTGACTCTTTTTAGTTGCTTCCTTTGATCCCTTTTCCCTCACTTAGAAGCTTTCTTTGACTCTTCAGATTCTGGATGAATCAAAGCCCACCTCCATTGATACCTGGTCCTCCCCGGTCCCTGGTCCTTCCCAGCCCAGATATGCTAAGTGACACGACTGAGTTTCTCAGTAGATAATATTCTGCTTTTCCCCATACTCCATAGTTTCACTCACAAAAAGGAAAAAAATTCAAAATAGTGATTTTTTTGAAAAGGGTAATGAAATTACACATGCTAAAAATTAAATTTCATAAGCAAAATATATTATTTGTGTGGTAAGTTATTACAGTTTGGATCTTTCAAAGCTTTGTTGAGACAAGAATAAAATAGGAATCTGTATGATTGCTATCATATATCTTTTTTCAACTAGAGCAACCTCCTTTTGGTTAGAGATATAGGAAATCAGGTAGTATCCTTTTGAAAACATGAGAAAAGTACATGTGTGCAATTCTTTGAAGCTTTTGATATTATTGTTTCAAAATTGGTCAGAAATCAGGAAATATCCTTCTATGTTTTATTTTGGTCATTCTTTTTCTAATCAGAAACGTAGGATGACAAAGGTATAAAGTTAAATTCTGAGGGGGTATCAACCTTAGTAAATCATTGACATGCACAAATATGATATTTGTGCATAAAATGGTATTGAGCCATGTACATCACACAACGTAGAATTTTCCCAGCAAAAGAGGAGGCTCTTGTGTGATTTGGAAAGCTGTAGAAAAAATTTGGCCTCTGGTGTCTAAGGCAGTTGCCACCAGAGGGCGATGACTGTAGCAAACTTCATTCTACACAATTGCCTTTTGCTTTTTTTTTTTTTTTTTTTTTTTTGTCCTGGTGGTCCAGTTAACAAAAAATGTAACATACTCACAATGGAATGTTAAGCCTTATACAGGATCTCTGACTGTAAGTTCATTTTCGACTTCAAAAAAGAAGTAAATATTGTTGGTGTTAGTAAGGAAGGGCAAAGGAAAATGAAATTTCTTGCTAGATTTGCTAGTAGATTTCCCAATGAAAAATTGAAAGAAGACAATAGCACCTGAGTGGATGATTGAAACTCCAATGTACTTCTTCCCAAAAAGATATTTATTTACTCTGTTTTACTCCTCTGTTTTCCTTAGGAGTGACAGAACAAGTTGATGCCTATTGCCAGTGGTTTCAGAAGTCATTAATTTTGAAAGGATTTTTTTCTTCTTCTCCTTGCCAAGAGGCATCTTAGTGAGATATTTGGATTTGGTCCTAAACATCCTTTATAGTTTTGTATACATTTTATCTTGATCTGAGCATCAGACTACATAAGCGATAGAGTGATGCATTTAATAGCACGAAATATAACATAATGCAAGCTTTAATACCTGGAATACAGTAAACCAGTAGCTTTGAGTTATATTACCCATCATAAACTTCTTTAACCTGTGGCTCATTTTCAAAATAATAAACGTAACTATTCCATAAAAATATCTCAACACAGAAGAGCCAGAAAAGTGAAGGACATGAACAGATGGTACATCAATCTTCTGCATTTATACAATTTGTTTTTTAATGCAAATAGTGTGGGTTGCCTGCTCATGCCTTGGATATTTGTTCCAAAGATGAGCACATTTTCTTATCTTTCTGGATCAATGTGACATTTGCAGTTATCATAAAGTGAGAGCCCATTTAATGATGCTAATGCTTCCTTAATGTAAAAATAAAATCACCTTCTTTATAAAAGCAAACAGATTAAAAGTCCCAAAGAGACCATTGAAATCTGTGACATTTGCAGTTACTGGTAACTAGATGGCTTGATTATACACAGGTTAAAAAAAAAAATCTTAAAAGCATTGTTTATGATCATTAATCAGAACATTAAATATGAATTCTGGGTTCCCCTATGAGCAAGAAGATAAATAAGAATCTGTTTGTATAAAGAAACCAGCAAGTTGCAGGCTTCTAAGAAAGAGTTACCACAATTAAATGTTACGTTAATAAGCTTCTCTAAATTTTAAGAGAGCTTGCAAGGATCTTTGAGGATCCTTAAAAATAAATGATAGTATTTCTGAGATGTAATATTTTTCTAAAACAGAAAACACACTTAAAAATAGTACAGTGATTTAGATAGTAAAGCAGTTTAGGTGTGGCACTATTTTTTTTTAACTAAATTCATAGAAGGATTCCAGTGTGTACCCACCCACCCCCATATATTTCCACTTTCAAGGAGAAAAGTCATTTATAGAAGAAAAGAGTGATGTTTCTAAGGCTCATTTCGTTCCATCAGTAGAGCCTACTTGGCTACTTCATGGGGAGCCTGGTTTGGGAATTTATTTCTTTTTCGTGTGTATTGTGTCTGTTTTCGATGTTTCATACACATGCCCAGAGGCCGTCTGGCAGCATATACACTTTTTAAAGCCAATTTGAAAAAGCAAATCATTTTCCTTCCTGATAAGACAGCTGGCTTTTGCATACAGCCTTTTCCACTAGAAATGAGTTATGGTCACTAACTAATTCCAGAAGGTCCAAAGAGTTGGCATTTGATGAGAGCAAATTTTGATCACTATCACCTTGGCATCAACTCCAGTAATGAGCTGACCTATGAGATAGAGGGCACAGGAGTGTCATCTAAGTAACCTAAGCTGCTTTGTGTAGTTCCCCAAAGAGCCTATGGATATAGAACAGCAACAACACCACCACCTCAAGAATGTTCTCTGAAACAAATGGAGATATGTCTTAGGTGTTTTTTATAGATCTTTTTGTAGATCTTATTTCCTGTGGAATCATTAGTGACTCCCGTCACTGGTAGGCGGGGCCAAGTCAACAAAGGCTAACTATATACACACCCAATTTAATAAATAGAACTGATGGAGCGAGGGAAATTTAAATCTGGGTAACAGGGCTCTTATTGCAGCAATTAAATTCTTTTCAGGCTCAGGCCTAAGTGCCCAGGGTGAAAATAAAAAATCATATTGACTTGAAATAATTGAATCATATTTTGAAATTTTGAAAAGAAAATACACATGCTGGCTAGGGCTTCAGCCTCTGAGGAAGGTTGCTCATTCAATCATCCATTTACCAACAAATATTTATTGAACACTTGTTTTGCAAGCCAAGCATACATAGTGACAGGTGTTAAGGGTACAGTAATAAGATGGGAATGCTCCCTGTCTTCACAGAGCCTGTTGTCCACTGGGGAAAATATATTAGACCAGTAATTATAATAAATAATAATAAAGATAACCATAGAGGATGTATAGAGTGTTTATGGAAGCAGAGTTGGAGACGTAATCTAGCTTGGAAGTCAGGAATGAGAGAAAAGAAAAGATTACTTCTAGAAGAGGGACTGGTAAGTGTCCAGGCTCAGTGCTGAGACAGAGAGATTGGAGGACATAAAAGTTCTGGAAGGCTCACATGGGTATAATGGAAAAGAGAGACTGATGAGCAGCGAAGATGGAGAGACAGTAGGCTCCAAGTAGTAGTGGGTCTTGAGAAGAGAGGCCGCTGAAGGATTTTACAACATGACAATCAGAGGAGATGGAGAAGGAATCACCAGGATTGGCTGAAAGCGTCAGGAAAGACTGTGTAATGCTGGGCATGTTGACAGCAGAAGCTTAGATGGTAAATCTTTACTTCCGGTAGCTAAAGAGTGTTCATGAGCCTCACACTTTCCTGCAGAACTGGTTAAACCCATATTCACCTCCCCATACTCAAAAACGCTTTCTCAGTTCCAGCACAGCAACTGGCTAATAGTAGCAGCTTGATAAAATGTCGTGAAACAGAATCCAGAGCATGTATTAGTACTTGTGACTGCTGTACCACATTACCACTGACTCGGTGTCTTAAAACAACAGAAATTGATTCCGTCACAGTTCTGGAGGCCAGACGTCCAAGATCAGCCCCAAATCAAGGTGCTGGCAGGCTGCCCTCCCTCCTGAGGCTCTAGGGGAGAATTTACTCCTTTTCTTTCTACTCCTGGAGTTTGTTGGCACCCCTTGGTTTGCAGCTGCATCATCCCACTCCATCTCTGTCTTTACTCTGTCATCTCCTCTGTGTGTTTGGCCAACCTCTCTCTGCCTTTCTCTTGTAAGGACACTTGTAAGAGCCTTTAGGGCCCACCCTGATTACACAAGATAACCTTCCCACCTCAAGGCCCTTAACTTAATCACACCAGCAAAGACTTTGCCATATTAGGTAACATTTAAACCTTCTAGGGATTAGGATCTGGTATCTTTGAAGGATCAGTTTTCAGCTTGCCACAGTACTTATTCACAGTCCTTAGTATCTTCAGTATTGAAGGAAAGGGTAAAATAGCATTAGATGTCACTGTTCTAGGATTTTAGGTCTTAAACTCCATTGTGCAAGCAACCATTCAACCTTGCTCTCAGTACGACTCTAGAACTCTGGCAGTTCTGTGCTGGAAGGGCCGTGTTGGTGTCAGAAAGGTACTTCGGAATAGGTTATCACAAAGGTGCCTCGAGTATTTAGGGCTTGCTTGTGGTAGTTAAGTGTATTGTAACGAATGTGAGAGTAAAGCCAGTGCCATTTTCTGTTTCCCAGAGGGATTAATTCCAAACAAGTGTTCTCTGTGGTCTCTGGAGGGCCTTGGCATCTGCTTAGCAGTTTCACTGAGATGGGTTAAACTTCCAAAGTAGGGTCTTTGTTTGAACCATACACTCAATGCTGGGAATGGTTCTTTTACTAAAACCAAACAAAAACCAACCAAGATAAATACCTTCTATATGCCAGGCACTGTCCTAAGTTCCAGCTCACAATTATTAGATCTTATGGGGGAAGTTCTGCACTAGAAATAAATAAAATAAGTTCCAGGTGTCTCTGGTTCTGTAACATATTAGTCCTAGCCCAGAACATGGTGCCAGGGAAACTCAGAAGTGTTTTGGTCACTTTACATGTACTGTAGTACTCAATTCTCCCAACTTTGTGAGATAATATCATCAGCACCATTTAACAAATAATAGATCGTGCCTCAAAAGTTCAACAAATTTGTGAAGCCATATAGCTAATTTGGAGTGGATCTGTGATTAGAATTCAAACCAGTCTGACCCCAGTGCTCATGATTATTTCATCATGACAACCTTATTGCTCAGAAGCAGAAATGGAGATTAGATGTCCTTAGATCCAATTTTGGGTTTGCCATTATGCCACACACCACAAGATCAATTCCTGAAAGAGGCCATTTCAGGATAAGTAGGAGGATGCATCATTTCACCACTACATTTAAGAAGTTTATTTCCTTAAGATGTAGTGGAGTCCAAAACAGCAAATAAGTTTAGCTAAACCAGTAGATCACAGGGCCATAAACATCCAGAAAATATCTTCACGAAATATTGCTCACCTTTTGAGGCTGCTGTTGTGGAGAACAGCCATGACCTTACATAAATCAAATATCCTTAAGGACATTGATAAAGACAGCCATCTTTCTGATTTCTTTTGTTTCAGATGAGACATGAGAAATGTGTGCCATTCTTGTCTTTTCTAAGTTTAATGATATGGCTTACTAGTATCAGCAGAGCTCTGAAAACATATTTTTCTGATTTACGTGGCTTTTACATGAGTCAGAAACACAACTACAAATAGTAAAATTTTCTTATTAAGTCAATGGTAGAGTAAAATGTTCTGGACATGCCAAGGACATGGCTACTGCCTTCTCTTCAACAACCCTTGGCATCCTAAGGATGTCACACAATTTCTTCCCACAGCGAAGGACAGATTCATGCTGTTACTTTTTTTTTTTTTTTTTTTAAGAAATCTTGGTTGAAAGCACCAACAGTGATACAACTTGGTTCATTTTGTCATTTTTTACTCCCTTGAATTACTACATAAATATTAATAGCTAAACACATTGCAAACAGGTGGAGCTCATTCTGTCTCTGGAGCGCTGCCACCGTTATGTGATATCTCAGATGGGTGACGAGATTTTCCATGTGGGGAGGGCGGTCTGTCATTGCATGCCAACCCCATTGGACACACCCTTGGCTTGGAGTTCTTTATTTCCTGTGATATCTCTATGACAGCCTTCTTGGTCTTTTAACAGTTCATTCAGTAGAGTGGGAAGGAGTAACACACTCCATTTAAGAACCACATTCACTTCACTGTATATCTGGTTACTTTTTTTCAGACAGTGGCTGTTACTGATAAGATCATGGAAGAAAGCCCCCAGTGTTTAAAGGTACATATCAGCTATGCATGGAATATTTGTTTACCACGCATCCAAAAATTTATGTATGCTTTGACCTTTTCAAACTAAGGGAGTCACAGATTTATTATGGTAGATAATATTATGATAAAGTCCCCCTTTTGTCCCCTGATTTGCAAATGCACAGCTTAAACTATATATCCATTCGAAGTAAAAATTTGTTATCTTACAGTTATCAATTTGTAAGTGGCATGATTGTTTTTCAAAGGCCTTAGACGTAGAGGCATGATATTTATCTACCTTTTCATGCTGAATTATTTTCTTTATGTATATTTACCTTCAATGCACAGACATATTTCAAAATGAAATCAGAGATCCGGCTGGACATAATGCTAGACCTGATGACTAGGTTATTCCTCCTGTGTCAGTAAAATAATCCATTTAAAATGTACTTGTTTTCACGAGAAGCATACACATTTAGACTCATCCTGGAATATGTTGAATGTATGTGATTGTGTGTGACGTGTTATGACTAGAACATGCGTGAAGTTCAGTGTACTTGAATTTCTAAACTGGTTGACAACAGATGCACTAATAATTTTTGTAATAAAATTTTAAAAATTTGATTTGTGAGTCCAAAAGGCCCATCTTCAAAACCTTATGCATTATAGGAGTTTCTGATTAAGCCCTGTAGTTAGGCAAAATTTAAATTTTATAAGTTCATGGAGGAGGTTTGATTTAGTCTAAATCATGGGGCAAGATTATATTTCTATTGTCATCTCATTGGTTATTTATCACTTGTTAACAAAGAGCAAAATATTGAGGTAAAATCACATCTTTTGTTTTTCCAATGAGGTAGCTGCACTACACATCTTTGACATTAATACTTTTAGTACCCATTTAAAAATCTGCATTAAAATCAATTAGTAGTCCTGTTAGACTTGAAACAGTTGACCAGTTTTTAGGAACTTTTTCCTTCTCCATTTTTAGGTCAGATTCAGCTCCTTCCCCATTTTCTCTGCCTGTTGAGCATTGCCTGGGGGCAAAGGGGCCCTCTTCAAGGCGGGTTCCACATGTGCTTTTGGGGAGAGAGCCCATAACTTCCATGCATTTGTACAGGAATCTGTGACAATCTACTGTATGAACCCATACACTTAAATGGTTCAAACTATGGTAGAAGTGTCCAGAGAAATGAAAACCAACAAATGATGAGAAGATGGGGACATGGCTTCCATTTTCATCAGACTTTCTACAGATGGACAATTTTGTTACAGGGAAGATGAGCCTGGTGTGACTTAGGACTTCAAATTTTCCACACAGCCTTTTGTTCAGAGGTGTTCCTGAATCAGAGATCTGCAGATACTCTATTAGATATTCAAATGTATTTTGATGTTTTCTTATTCTTGTAAATACTGTTAAACGTATGCACTCCTAAATACAAGTTGAACAAACTCACAAAAGCATAATTTCTTATTTAATGGTTCCTTTGTGTCCTCATGGGAACCCTTCTTAGTAGGTGTAACAGAATACTGAGCCATTAAGCAGAGAGCCTGAATGCCAGCCTGATTCTACTACTGGTTAACCGGTGACTCTGAAGAAGTCACCTTCAGGGCCTCATTTTCCTCATATGTATTATATAGAAGACATTAGATGGAGTCAGACGGACCTGGATTCAAATTCCAGGCCTATCACTTACTATTGTGTAAACTTGGGCAAGGTACTTATTTTCTTGCTGCCTCAGTTTCCCCACTTGTTAGAAAATATGTATAACCATGAAATTATTTCAGTAATTAAATGAGGCAATACAGATAAGGGGTTAGCATAAGACCTGACACATGACAAACATTATAATTATTATCCATAAAGGGTGATTTAACGATAATTCTTAAGAATTAAAGTTTTGTTCTCCTGACTTAAAATTATTCCATCACTTTATTTTTCTCATAAGCTCAATAAAAGGTAAAGAAAGAATATTGCTCACTTGTAGTAAGTAATATTATGTCCTTTTCTCCTATACCTTATTTTGCTTCTATTATGTGCAAGCCCCAAAAGGGGTTAAATAAAATTTGCTAAAAAGGGGCTAAATTTGCTAAGTAAAAATGGAGCATTGGCATGGATGTATAAGGAGAACACTGAGTGAAGGGGACCATGTTACAGGAGAGATGACTGGTTTATGGGTCTGGGGATGTTCAACCTAAAGAGACATTGGCCCAAAGCAAATATTAGGTCATCATAGAGGGTTCATGGAAGTCTCAGCACATATTCCCATGATGCTCATGGGCAGGTGTGTGACAAGGTGAGCGGAAGTTATGTGAGAACAGAATTTGTCTCTCAGCAACATCACCTTTAATGTCAGAGCTCACCTGAAAATGGAAGCATCAAATTACTCAGGGGCACACTGGTTTTCAGTGGTGAGAGGTTTCAGACTTGACCCAAGCCTCACAAAAAAAAAAAAAAAAAAATTTGCTATTGAAGAAAAGTTGTCCTATATTTGAGCCAAAATCTGTCTTTCTATATTTTCTACTTTTTCACTTCACATTTTTCACATCTTTTTTCTAAATTAGCCATTTGATCAACTGTTCTTTGTGATGTCATTAATGAATTTCTGAATCTGATAAGCAAAGTTTCGGCTCTTAAATATGTTACATCTGGTTTTCAGTGCATACTCTGTAAATGTTATTGTCATGACCCTATCATTCTCTAAGCCTGAGATTTTTGTCATAATTGACATTGTTTTTTTTTCTCGATACTTTCTCTGGTTTCTACAAATCCATCTGCAAACTGCACATTTGAAATACCTTATGCAGTCATTTTTTTTGGCTGTTCTTAGGTTCTTTTTTTTTTTTTTTTTTTTTTTTTTTTTTGGAATTTTCTTTCCTTGACCCAGAAATATAAGAGGCTCTTGATTCTTTTCTCTTTTCCCTGGGTAAACTTATCCCATCTCAACATTGGTGCATAGGGAGAATGAAATTTTGATGCCCTAATTGTCCATTCTGTGTCATGACTTAACTTTTCTTCTATGCATTTGGAATGCTGCCAGCTTTGAACCATCTTTGGGAGAATTGAGAAAGTGGTCACTCAAATAATTTTCTTTAAGATTTAATTCCCCCATGGAATTCAGGTTGAGGAAGGTAACTCTCCAAAATCTCTCTGGTCCAGACCACTGAAGACACATTTTCCAGCCATTTCCTGAACAGACCAGAGCCCTTCAACTTGTCATTTTTCTCCCAAAAGCTTTCTCTTCATGCTTATGCCTAGGGATGTACAACCGTCCAATCACTTTCTCAAGAAGCTCAGGAGGAATTCTGGCCTTTTTCTCCCTGAAACTTGAAGAGACTAGGTCTCAAATCAGCTGCCTTCTGTTCTGTCTCACTGGCAACATTTAGCTCTTTATTACATTTTATTTGGATTGTTATCAAAGGGAAATAGCCTATACCTACATTTCTCGCTACATGATATATCACCTAACCATCACCACCATCTTCAATCTATACTTCAAGATTGTCAAAAGGAAATCTTCTGAATGTAAATAAAATCTATGTTCACTTGGTTCAATCTTGGCTCATTCACTGGCATGGCATACAAAGTTTTCTACCAGCCAGCCCAGGTTAACTTTCCTAAGCCCCTAGTATAGTCTGTCTTCTCCTCCTGTTAGACTACTTGAAGTTCTTTGAATGCATAACATTTTGTTTTTCTTAGCCTTTATGTTTGCTATTACCCTTTCCTAAATGCCATTTACCTCTTTATCTATCTGGTGAACGTGACCTTTCTTTCATTATTTAATTTAAATTCACCATTCTTGTTAAAATACTTTGATCCCCCAACTGGGGGGTATTGAATAGAGTGTCTGGAACATAAAACATTCTTAATAAGTATTAAATTTTAAATATATTATTTTTAAATGGGAGTATAATTGGCATATAACATATTGGTTTTAGGTACACAACAAATATACAGTTGACCCTTGAACAATGTGAGAGTTTGGGGCACTGATAAAATCTGTATGTAATTTTGACTCCCCACCCCCCCCTCCAAATTTAACTACCAGTAGCCTACTATTGACCAGAAGCCTTATCAATAACAAACAGTCAAATAGTCAATTGGCATATATTTTGTATGGTAGCTGTATTTTATCTATCCTTACAATAAAGGATAAGGATCTATCTATCCTTACTCTATCCTTACAATAAAGTAAGCTAGGGGAAAAAATGTTATTGAAATCACAAGGAAGAGAAATACATTGACAGTCCTGTAGTGTATCAAAAAAAAATCTGTCTATAAGTGAGCGTGCCCAGTTTAAACCCGTGTTGTTCAAGGGTCAGCTGTATTGTGAACTGACCACCGCAATAAGTCTAGTTAAATATTTTATGAAAAATACATGTTACATTATGATTATGCTATTGAAGATGGAATGCAGGCTCTGGATATCAGGTTGTACCAACATAATTCTAGGTTTCTTCCAATCCAAGATTCTACAGTTCTGTGATTTATTTTGAACTGTTTAGAAAAATCTAATATTAATCCCATTTCTATTTTCCTTCAGTTAATATGGCAAAAATACATTAAAGCCTCAACAATATTTCTCAATTGACTAGGCTTGAATTCCTGGAATTAATATTGCAATCCTAACTCTAAGACTGTAATGTCATATTGACATTTCAAAAAATACATCTTTTAGCTCACTGGCACCTCAATGGAATTCTTTATCCATGAAGGTTCCTCATTTATTTTGTGCCCTGTATAAGGCATATTTTATAGGATGTAAACATTAAATCACATTATATTACTTCCCTACCTAGCCCTACGGTCTATTTTAAGTTTGAACAATTCCAAGCCAATGGTCTTGCCTTACCTTATAGAGGAAGAATCCTGGAAAAGAAAAATCTCTAATTTTTCCATCAAAATGTGTCCTTAAATCTCTCTCTACCCCACCACAGTGCTCTGTGTTTTTACTTTCCTCTTTCCCTCTCCCTCTCTGCTGACATTAGCATAAAAATGTGCTACCCTAACTAAGCAGTCTGTTAACTGATAAGCTATCAAAAAATCATCTGTTATTTTTATAGCTCAAAGGCAGATGCCATTTCAAGAACTAGAGTTGAATGAGTAGGGTTTGTTAGTGCTTTTTAGATTCATCATTGTAAACTTGAGGTATTTTAAAATGGAATGATTGGAAGCTTGAAATATTATCCCATGAGCAATCAAGCTTTAGAATTTTGTTAGCCTTAAATTTTTGTCTGCATAAAATCATTTCATATCATATTGTATCATAAAGAATCTTGGTTGTTGTCTAATGTTTGTATGGAAAATCCTGCATCAAATCAGACCATTGTAATTATCCAGGAAAACTCAGATCAGAACATCCCCTTCTGGTCCAGCAGGGGCCCCTTTTGCCATGAGATGCTTTTCAAAGAGTCTCCAAAACAGCAAACATGTGCTTGGTAAACAATTGTGTTCTCAGGTTGCTTTTTGGAATTACTTTGGGCATAATAAGGTGGCAAGCGGGTCTGCTCCAGGTCCCAGGCCTCAAGACTTCCGGGATTGCTCTTGGAGGCTTGGATTAGAAGTCAATTTGAATAAAAGGATTATTTAAAAACCAGGGAACCTGGCCTGCCAAGATTTGTCACTGTTATAAACTGCTTTTGTATCACAGGAGCTAGTCACCCATTTTAAGATCACCCATTTACAGAAAAAAAGTCACGATTTACAGAAAAGGAAAAGAAATCCACAAACGGTGGAGAGGCAGATGACCCATTTAATACCACAGATACCAGAGCAGTGAACATGACAGTGGGTCAAGATGTATGTATTATTATACTCCAATATATTTTATATTGTGCAATCCTCCAAAAGCGCCTTGAGGGATTGAAATTTGATTTACTGACTGGTGAACTATTTGAAGTATATGATCTCAACAGCTCTTAAATTCTAGCCATTGTTATCATAATCAATACATAATTTTCACAAATAACCAACATCTTATAGAGGGTAAACCAAGTAAGTGTGTGTGTGTGTGTGTGTGTGTGTGTGTGTGTGTGTGTGTATGATCATTAGGTGATTATTTTTAAATAATATTTTATATTATACAAGTATTAAATGAATACATACTTGTAAAACTTCGAACAGGACAGAAATATATTGAGTAAAAAGATATTTTCTCCATCTCCACATACTCAAAAACTAAATACCATTAATAATTTAATATATATCCTTTGAGGTCTTTTACCATGCATTCATAGTGTATCTATCTTTCTATCTGCCTATCTACCTGCCTGCCCAACTATCCATGTGGAGTTTTAGACATAATACAATTTTATTTCCTTTATTTTGTTTTTAGGGAGACATTGCTTCATATGCACCCAAGATTCAGGAATTAAACTGCCTGAATTCAAAATCTTTAACTTTCAGGGTGCCTGAGTGACTCAGTTGGTTAAGCATCCGACTTTGACTCAGGTCATGATCTCATGGTTTGTTGAGTTCGAGCCCTGCCTCGGGCTCTGTGCTGACAGCTCAGAGCCTGAAGCCTGCTCCAGATTCTGTGTCTTCCTCCTCCCCTACTCACACTCTGTCTCTCTCAAAAATAAATAAACATTAAAACAAAAACTTAAAAAAATAAAATAAAAAACACAAAATCTTTAACCTTCCACAAGTCATTTGACTTCTCTGTGCCTCAGTTTCCTCACACTTAAAATATGTGTAATAATAGTACTCACCTCAAAGAATTTTTGTGAGAAATGTATGTGGGCTCCACAGTTCTGAATATTTCACATATTGTACACATGAAATGCTCCTAATTATCCTTAGCACATAGTAAACATTACATTATGTTATTATTATTTTTTACTCCAACATCTTCTTTTTGCTTAATAATATATCTAATATGTCAGGCACCTGGGTGGCTCAGTGGGTTAAGTATCTGACTTTGGCTTGGGTCATGATCTCTTGGTTTGTGAGTTTGAGCCCCGCATTGGGCTATTTGCTGACAGTGCAGAGCCTGCTTCAGCTTCTCTGTTTCCCTCTCTCTCTCTGCCCCTCCCCCACTCATGCTTACTGTCTCTCTCTCTCTCTCTCTCTCTCTCTCTTTCTCTCTCTCAAAAATAAACATTAAAGCACACACACACACACACACACACACACATCTTTCCAGATCACTCCTTAAAGATCTATCATATTCATTTTATTTTTTCTTTTATTTATTTAATTTTTTTAGAGAGAGCGCACACACACACACCTGTGCATGCATACTGGTGAGGGGCAGAGGGAGAAGAGAGAATCTTAAGCAGTCTCCACACCTAGCATGGAGCCAGATGTGGGGATCCATCTCACCCCCCTGGGATCATTACCTGAGCCGAAATCAAGAGTTGGACACTTAACCAACTGAGCCATCCAAGAACCCCTATCATATTCACCTCAAATGCTGCATAGTATTCTAGACTCTGGAAGTAATTTATTTATTCCCCTATAGAGGAAATTTTAGTTCTTTCCTTTCCTTTTCTTTTCTTCTCTTTTCTTCTTGTTTTATTTTTTTTTGCAATTAGCGTAATGTAATGAGCATCTCTGTGTGTGTCTGTGCACGCATGTGCATGTATCTGCATTTATGTGTCTGTTTATAGCACAGATTCTTAGAATTGCTAGATCAAATGTTATACATATTAATAAAATTTTAGAAACCCCCAGATAGTCCTCTAAAATGCTACAGAAATGTGCATTTGCACCAACAATGACTACAAACATCTTTACCACCTCCCTTAAATCCTGCACTGTAACCAAATCATTCCTTACAACTTCTGTAAAGTTGAAATTTTTTTTTTTTTAATTACAATGGTCTCAGTGGCACAATTTGGCATTCCCAACCAAATAGAATGTTACAACTTTCAAATTTCCATGTAATCTGACGGGCAAAAAAAAATAGTAATTTTTTTTTTCTTTCTAACTTTGTATTTCCCTTATTAATGATGAGGTTGGGCATCTTTTCATGGATCGTGTTTATTTATGTTTTGCTTTTTCTTTAAATTGATGATTTTAATGATCTTATATATTATAGAAGTTAATCATTTGAATCATGTGTGTGAAATAATTCACCCTGTTCTTTTACCTGCTTTTTAATTTAATGTGCTTTTTGTTATAAAAGCTTTAAATTCTAATGTTTTTAAAAAGACAGTATTATTTTTAATGGCTTCTGCATTTTGTGTTCTATTGTGAGATAACGGAATATGTGTGTGTGTGTGTGTGTGTGTGTGTGTGTGTGTGTGTGTGTGTGTGTATGCCTCTGTCCCTGGTTCCTGGTACAGAACTCTTAAAACCCTTGTAAATTCCTAAGTGATAAGAACATTGGGAGCATCTATTGTTCTAATATTGACTTTGACCCCATCCCCGACACAAGGCTCCTAAAAACCTGTGAATTCCTAAGTGGTAAGAATTCTAGGAGCACTTTTTTGTTCTAGTGAGATGACTCTGGCTGGGCTCCTGGATGGGGGCTGGTCCCCCAAAAGACCAAGTCATGATTAGAAATTTGAAATTTTCAGCCTTACCCTCTCATCCTCCAGAAAGAAGGAGGAGCTGGAAATGGAGTTCATAATCGGTCATGCAGTGAGGATGGCTCCATGAAATCCCAATAAGATGGAGTTCAGAGAGCTTTCAGGTTGGTAAATTCACAAGAGAAGGATGATGCACCCCAACTCCATGGGGATAGAAGCTCCTGTATTGGAGAACCTCATAGACTTTGTCCTATGTATCTCTTTATCTGACTGTTTGTCTGTATTCTTTATTATATACTTCAGTAAATTGGTAAATGTATAAGTGTTTCCCTGAGTTCTGTGAGCCACTCAAGCAAACTAATTGAACACAAGCAGTGGTGGAGGGTCATTGGGCACTCCAATCTATAGCCCATAGGTCGGAAGCACAGGTGATAGCCTGGGCTTACTACTGGCATCTGCAGCGGGGATGGGGGTACTGGGCAGTCTATGGGACTAAGTCCATACCTGAGACATCTGACAGTGTCTTCAGGTAGTATCAGATGGAGTTAAATTGTAGGACACTCAGATGGTGATGTAGAGAATTGTTTGATGTGGGGAAGAACCCCAACATGTTTGGTGGCCATCATTGTCACAAGTGAAGTGTTCTCTGTGAGTAGTAAAGGAAATACACAGTAGAGAAACACTGTGGGAAGAACTGGGTTTTTCCTTTACATATGTGTAACATATATTGATCCTTTTTATTATTTTTGGTAAGTTTTAAATCTATAACTCTTGACTCCACCTGAAATCCATGTTTCTGTAAGATAATGCATGAGGTTTTTTGGTGTGAGACAGAAATCTGTTTTACATCCCCCATATAAAGAGCCATGTCTAATACCACTTATTAAGCAGTCTACCTTTCCCCTAATTATTTAAAATGATATCATATCACATACTAAATACACATAAGTAAGGAGTGTAATTCTTCTCTATTCTGTTCTATTAGTGATTATCTATTCTTGTGCCAATACCACACGTTTAAAAAAAAATTTAATGTTTCTTTTTGAGAGAGACAGAATGTGAGTGGGGAAGGGGCAGAGAGTGAGGGACAGAGAGACACAGAATCTGAAGCAGGCTCCAGGCTCTGAGCTGTCAGCACAGACCCCGACACGGAGCTCGAACTCACGAACCATAAGATCGTGACCTGAACCGAAGTCAGATGCTCAACCGACTAAGCCACCCAGGTGACCCAGTACCACATGTTTTTAATTAAAATAGCTTTATAGTATATTTTATTACCTGTCAGAGCATTATCATTATTACTCTTTTTTTTTTGGAAAATCTTGTCAGCTGTGTCCATGCATAATCTCTTCCAAATTAACTTAATAATCAATTTACCAAGCTCTGTAAAACCAAATTGGAATTCTGATCAGAACTGTGTAAAATTTATAGATTAATTTAGTTTATTTTTTTAAAATCTTAGGTTCATTTGAATTATTCCATTCAGGTACATGTTATCCATTTTCTTCTGTTCTTCCTATTTTCTTTCTAACCTATTATCTTAGTTCATTTGAATTTGGCTTTACCTACCCTGGAACATGGTATTTATTTCAGTTTCCATCTATTGCATAGTATGTTCCTCATGATCATTTTGTAATTTTCATTATGAAATACTAACAATAATAATGATAAACTAACCCAGCGATAGCACTTACTTTTTGCCAGCCACTTTACCATCAGCTTTACATGGATTCACTTATTTAATCCATTCAGTAACTCTGAAGTAGTTATAATCTGCACTTTTAACACATGAGGAGACAGAGGGGCATCTGGAAATTTGCCCAGGGTCATAGAGCTAGAAAGCAGTGGAGCCAGGATTCACATCCTGGCAGTCTGGCTCCAGCATCTTTGTCCTTAAGGACTATTCAGATATTTTAAGATTATATTTATTATATGATGATACTTTGTATTGCAAGGGATAGTGTGATCTTTTTTCCTGTTAATTTTCTAATTGCTTATTGATTATATATAGAGAAAGGTTAATTTTTGGCAAAGTCTTGTATTGTAAACATAGCTACTAGAGACAGTTTTAAATATCAAATATGCTACTGCTTTACATCCAAAATTAAGCAAAGTGTCAGTCAGCGGATGCTTAGTTTTACCTCCAACTCACCAGTGGAATGACCATGTTGCACCGAATCACTGGTATGTTTTGGAGTTCATCAAAAAAATTAAAATGGAGTCTTCTTTCTTACTGTGTCTTCTAAGGAGTAAAGGGACCCTTCACTCATTTATCAAACCTTTATTAAACATGATGGAAGCTGTGCTCGTTGTAGCATATGGACAAGGCGAATGTGAAATATGATTGCAAATTGATAGTTTGTCACTAATGAGGGTTTTTTTAAAAGTCAGTATTGAAAATAATTATGCTATTTACATAGATATTTGTTGATCCTGTATTTGAGTTAAAGCAACACTTTTTAAAAAATTATTATGGATAAAATTAGGTGGTTTGCAACTGCATGACATAACGTGGGGAAAGGGTCATCCATGATTTTTCCTGTCCTACCTGTATCTGTTATTCTCTTTCTCTTATCCTATACCTGTTCCTAAGTTTTCATTTTACTTAGAACACTTTTCTACCCAGTGAAAACCCTAAGCAAGCAATGTGACTTCCAGTAAAACAAACAAACAAAGCCAGGGGGCGACATCCAGGAGATGATGGGATAGGAAGCCTTGGACCCTCCACCCTCACACGAAAACACCAGTTTAACAATACATGGATCAACTTCCTCTGGGGGAAATCCAGGAAACAGTTAGGAGGTCCCTGAATCCCAGATACATCCAGGTACATCAGGTATCCAGGTACACTGACGCTGGCAGGAACATGTGTGGCACTCACCCACCACAGTCCTTCCCCCCAGCTCACTCAGTGTGGCACAAATGTGACGAAACTCCCAGCTCCTGGTTTCACCATAGAGAGGGAAAGAGAAGACTAAAACCTAAGTCTAACATGCAGGCTTTTCTGGGGGCTGCCCAAGGACCAGCCGGAATCTAAGCACCGACAAGGAAGGGCACCAGGTTGGAGGCTGCTAAGTGTAAAGGCGAAGATTTGTGCTGCTTTCATTTACACACAGTGGTTCTTCCTTCCGGGTCAGCATGGAGCGAGTAGGAGAAAACCCCCAACATCCAGCTTCTCCCTCAGGAGACTTAGAGTTGGAGCATTTATCCAACATTTCAGATTTGCCAGGGACTGCCTATGAGACTGGTTTCTATTTTGCCTGCTTCAGAGCATTGATGGGACTTGGCATACTCTATGCCCCAGGGGCTACTGAGAACAAAAGAGCTCATGGTGGCCCCAGAGAACCTACAGTCCTGCAAACACCCAAGGGGAGCAAAAGATTACACGCTCTTGAAAAGAGAAACTGGAAAAATCTTCTCAATGGGAATTTAAATGTACTAGCCCAGAGAGGATATGTGCACAAGAAAAGGTTTGAGAAGCCCCAAGAATCTCTAATGGGGCTGATTGGTGAAGGTCTTTGCTTATACAGACTATACACTTGGAGAGGAGGCTGTTTTTTATGTGTGATCCCAAAACAAAGTTAGAAAGCAGATTTAGAAAATAGGGAAACATGGCCCAATAAACAGAACAAAATAAATAACCAGAAGTAGTCTCTAGAGAGATAGAGGTATATGAATTACCTGACAAAGAATTCAAATTAACCATTATAAAGATGCTCAACCAGCTCAGCAAAATGGTGCATGAACAAACTGAGAATATTGATGGAGAGATAGAAAATATAACAAAGAGCCAAGCAAAAATTTTCAAGCTGAAGAATATTCAAATTGAATTGAAATTGAATGAAAACATTCAATAGAGAAGTTGAACAGAAAAAGAATGAATCCATGAACTTGAGGAGAGTCCATTTGAAATTATCCAGTCAGAGGAGCAAAAGGTAAAAGAAGAATGAAAAGGAGTGATGTATCTCCGAAGAGATTCATGGGACACTGTCATGAAATAAAATAATATATATATTATAGGAATCTTGGAAATGAGAGAGAGAAAGAGCACAGAAAGCTTATTGAAGAAATTATGCCCCCCAGATTTGCCAGCCTAGGAAAGGAAATAGACGTCCAGATTCAAGAAGCTCAAAAGGTTAAAATCAGAGTAAATCCAAAGAAGTCAATAATGAAACACATTGTAAACAAACTATCAAAAGTTAAAGAGAGTATTTTGAAAGCAGGAAGAGAAAAGACACATACAAGGGGTAACCATAAGATTATAAGCAGATTTCTCAGCAGAAGTCTTGCAGGCCAGGAGGGAGTGGAAGGATATTTTCAAACTGGTGAAACAAACAAACAAACAAACAAACAAACATGCCATCCAAAAACTATGTCTGGGGGGCTCAGTGGGTTAAGTGTCAGACTCTTGATTTTGGTGCAGGGCATGATCCCAGGGTGGAGGGATTGAGCCCCACATTGGGCTCCCCGCTGAGCATGGAGCCTGCTTGAGATTCTTTCCTCCTGTCCCTCTCCCCCTCTCACACACGCATAGTCTCTCCCTTTCTCTCTGTCAAAAAAAAAAAAAAAAAAAAAAAAGTATGTCTGGAAAAACTGTCCTTCAAAAATGAAGTAGAAATAAAGATTTTAGGGACGCCTGGGTGGCTCAGTAGTTTAAGTGTCTGACTTCACCTCAGGTCATGATCTCATGGTTTGTGAGTTTGATCCCCACATGGAGCTCTGTGCTGACAGCTCAGAGCCTGGAGCCTGTTTCAGATTCTGTGTCTCCCTCTCTCTCTCTCTCTGCCCCTCCCCCCGCTCATGCTTTGTCTCTCTCTGTTTCTCAAGGGTGAAGAAACATTAAAAAAAAAAAAAAGACTTTACTGGATGGGCAAAAGCTGAGGGGATTCATCATCACTAGACCTACCTTACAAGAAATTCAAAGAGAGGGTCCTTCAAGTTGAAATAAAACAACACTAGACAACAACACAAAGCCCATGAAAGTATGGAAAGCTTGTTGGAGAGGGCAAATACACTGAATACTGTGATGGGAGTGTGGAAATAACTTTAGTTCTGGTATGGAAGTAAAAGGCAAAAGTATAAAAGACAACTGTAAATTAAACGTATGCTAATGGGTACACAATATAAAAAATGTATTTTGTGAAAGTGTGAGGGAGGAGAAGTAGAAGAGTAGAGTTTTTATATGTGATTTGATATCAACTCAAAATAGATTATTATAACTACAGCCTATTTTATGTGAGGAATTAGAAAAAAAAGAACAAATTTATCCCAAAGTTAGCAGAAGGTAGAAAATAATGAAAAACAGAGAAGAAATAAAATAGAGAATAGAAAAAAATTAAAAATCAGCAGAAATAAGAATCAGCTTTTTTTAAATCTCAACAAAACTGACAAACCTTTAGCTAGACTAAAAAAAAAAAAAGACTCAAAATTAGAAGGAGGAGACATTACGACTGATGCCACAGAAAAGAAAAAGATTATAAGAGACTACTGTAATTATACAACAACAATTTGGATAACCTAGAAGAAATGAATAAATTTCTAGAAACATTCAACCACCATAACTGGAAATCTGCATAGAACTATAAAAGTAGGAAGATTGAATCAGTAATCAAAAATCTCCCAACAATAACAACAAAACTCCCCAAACCAGATGGCTTCCCTGGAGAATTCTACCAAACATTTTATCAAACATTACCAAAACTCTTCCAAAAGATCAAAGAAGAGAGAGTATTTGCAAACTCATTTTATGAGGCCATCAACAATCTCATACCAAAGCCAGAAAAAGACAACATAAGAAAAGAAAAAGTACAGGCCATTTCCCTGATAAACATAGATGCAAAAGTCTTCAAGAAAATATCAGCAAACATAATCCAACAGCACATTAAAAGGATCATAAACCATCACCAGGGGGACTTATCACTTGGATTCAAAGATGGTTCAACATAAGAACATCAATCCCATGAACGGATCTGTATACTAAAAACTATAAAACATTGATGAAAGAAATTGAGAAGGCACAAATAAATAGAAAGATATTCTGAGTTCATGGATTGGAAGAATTAATATTGTTAAAATATCCATACTTCCCAAAGGAATATACACTTTAAATGCAATCCCTATCAGAATTCCAATGACATTTGTCACAAAAATAGAAAAAAAAATACTAAAATTCTTACAGGACCACAAAAGATCTTGAATAGCCAAAGTAATCTTAAGAAAGAAGAGACAGAGGAAACACATTGCCTGATTTCAAATTATATTACAAAACCACAGTAATCAAAATAGTATGGTAATGGTATCAAAACATACACATAGACCAAAAGAACAGAATAGAAAGCCTAGCAATAAGTTAACACATATATGGTCAATTAATTTATGACAAAGGAACCAAGAATATACAATAGGGAAAGAATAGTCTCTTCCATAAATAGTGTTGGGAGAATCGGATATCCACATGAAAAAGAATGAAACTGGACCCTTACCTTATTCAATACATAAGAAGTAACCAGAAATAAATTAAAGATTTAAGTGTAGGACAAAATATGAGACTCATAGAAGAAAAATCTCCTTGACATTGGCTTGCCTTGGCATTGATCTTTTAGATATGATACCAAAAGCCCAGGCAACCAAAGCAAACTAAGTGATTCCATCAAACTCAAAGTCTTCTGCACAGTAAAGGAAACAATCAACAAAATGAAAAGACAACCCGTGAATCAGGAGAAAATATTTGCAAACCATATATCTGATAAGGGGTTCATATTCAAAATATATAAGGAATTCATATGACTCAAAACCAAAAATATAAATAATTCAATTTAAAAAGTGAGTAAAGGACTTGAATAGACATTTTTTCTCCAAAGAAGATGTGCAAATGGCCAATAGATATATGAGAAGATGGACAACATCACTAATCCTTAAGGAAATGCAAATCAAAACCATAAGGAGATATCATCTTATTAGATGAGCCATTATAAAACAAAAACAAAACCAAAAAAACAAAAATAACAAGTGTTGGTGAGGATGTGAAGAAACTGGAACTATTCCACACTGTTAGTAGGAATGTAAAATGGTGCAGCCACTATGGAAAGCAGTATGGAGATTCCCTCAAAAAACAAATAAAACAACAATAACGAAACTGCCTTATGGCGCAGCAATCCTACTTCTGGGTATTTATCCAAAAGAGTTGAAAATAGGTCTTGAAGAAATATTTGAGCTCCTATGTTCGTTACATCATCATTAACAATATCCAAGAGGTAGAAGCAACCTGAATGTCCACTGACAGATGAATTGATAATGAAAATATTGTGTATATGTACAATATAATATAATTCATCCTTTAAAAAGAAGAAAATTCTGTTACATGTTACAACATGGATAAACATTAAGGATATTGTGCTAAGTGAAATAAACTAGTCCTAGAAGGATAAATACTACATGATTCTATTTATAAGAGGTATCTACAATAGTGAAACTCACAGAAGCCAAAAGTAGAATGGTGCTTTCCAGGGACTGGGGAGGAGAGAAATGAGGAGTTACTGTCCAATAGGTATTGAGGTTCAGTCATGCAAGATTAAAAAGTTCTAGAAATCTGTAGAACAATGTGCATATAGTTAATAATACTATGCTATATGCTGAAACATTTATCAAGAGTATACAACTCATATAGTGTGGTTTTTTACCACACACACAAAAAATGAAATGCCCATGCTGATTTGCATGGGCATTTCTGTATTCTTTCCTTTTTAACAATAGCAGAGTTGTCTGGTTTCAGTGGTTTCTTGCTAAGTGATTGGCAAACTACTACCATGGGCAAATTCAGTCTGCCATCTATTTTTGTAAATAATCTTTTATTGGAACACGGCCAGGCCCAATTATTTATATATTGTCTGTGGTCACTTTTGTGCTACAGTGAGAGCTGCATAGGTGTGACTGAGAACCTGTGGCCCACAAAACCTAAACTATTTGCTATCTGTCCTTTTACGGGAGAAGTTTGCCAACTTGTGTTCTAGATGGTGGGGAATTTCTTTAACAAATCTTGCTTAGTCCTATTTACAGCTAAGCATGTGTATGTTCAATAACTGTGGGTCATGACGGTACTGCTGCTACTGATGATAACATTGAAATGTAAACTCTATAATTCTTTGAACATGTAAAATTAATATGAAGAATTAGTATAGAATTTCAAAACTGGACTGAAATTCTGTCTCATCTGTTCCAATGGACAGGGGAAATGAGACACAGCAGAGCAAATTCTGATAGTTATTACTGTAATACAAACCACTCCAAAACATAGTGGCTTAAACCGGCAACTGCCTATTATTTCTTGAGTCTATGGGTTCACTTAGCAGATCTGTTCTCTGGCTGGCCTCTGGTGATATCAACTAGCCTTGCTCAAGCATTTACAATGAGCTAGTGACTTGGCTAGCAGCTGGCTGGGCAGGGCTGGCCTCAATTTAGTGACTTAGCTCTCTTCCAAATGCCTCCTATTCCTTCCGCGGGGTGGCCTGGACATACTTTCATAACAATGGGAAATCAGAAGGTTCCTGAGACACAATGGACATGTACTTTTTTAAGCATTTGTTTTTATCAACTTTGCTAGTGTTCACTGACCAAAGTAAGTCCTATGACAGAGCCCAGAGTCTTTGTGAGCCCAAGGGGTATGGATACTGGGAATTATGAAAAAGTAGGACCACTGGTATGATCCGTTACAATGAATAACTCATGCTAAACCAGAGTATTTTAGCAGCTGCCATGCCTCTCCTAAGCTCTTCGTATCACACCAAATAATTATTATTAATGTTGTTTATTACATAAGTGAAAGCATTCTATTGTAGATAAAAAAAATAGTAAACAGAGTTTAAATTGGTTGATCATAATCATACACACCGTTCTTCGAACAGATATACAACATAAGGTGGTTAGCAAAAGCATGAGTAGGGCAGTGGTCACCTCAGGGCAGATCTGTTTTTTTCTGTAACTCTCTCACTACCTCCCCCTTAGCACACGCTATACTATTTCAGAATATTAAGGGAAAAAAAAAGATAATATATTTTAAAAGTGAACTCATTCTCTTAAGCTTCAAATAAGGTATCTTAATGGGCACTAAAAAAGAAATAATTTTTTACTTATGTATACATTGGCATTTTTCCATAAAGAATTTGTATGGTGCTTATATAGTAAAGAATAACATTAATCAATGAATCAATCCATCTTTTCCATGAAGGCTCGAATCCGATATAAAGGAAATGCATGAAGCTGAGGCTATTTTTGTGTTACACATATTTGGGACTTAATAAGATAAAAGATAAAGACCAAATAACTTTAATATTCAAATATTTGCTGACCTAGGGTACAGAAGTGATTTACAGAAGGTAAAACAGCAGAGACCCTGTACAGTACATGCTTTTATTTATTTCAGCGCATATTAGTTGAGCAGTCGCTAAGCATCTACACACACACACACACACACACACACACACACATACAGTAAGTCATTGATCTTTCTTTTGCACACTCACTATTTGGCTGTTCTGCTGTTCACTTTGATTAGTACTAGCACAAAATTCAGTGGAAAGCACAAAACTTAAAAATGCCATTGGACACAGTGCATTCAGATTCCGTTCGCATCAGAACCATAACTTTTTCTGGATGGTTAGGGGTTTAGTATTAGCAGTGTGTGAACTAGCCCAGTGTGTAGACTTTGGAATTAACTGACCCGTTTTGGAATTCTTATTCTGTTAACTCCTAAGTGTATGACCGTGGACAAGTACCTTGACTTCACCAAGCTTTCATGTGAAGAGCCTAGTGTGCTCTGTCAGTGACCCATAAGCATGATTGCTTATTAAGTTTCTAAAACAAATAGCACTAGGATTTATTGAGCACTTTCTTTGTGTCAGATATTGATCCAGGTGTTAGGATCCAAATAATGATGATGGCTAATAGATTTTGACCGATATCTCTCAATTTTGCCAGTAAGCAAAATTCCTAATCTGAAACTTTTAGAGTCACATATGATTCAGAATTCGAAGTTTTTAAGATACTAAAACAGCACCGTAACATTTATAGAATATATAACATCCCTAGAGCGTCTGAGGCAGCGTCCCTAATCAAACACATTAACTTTCCTGTACTGAAATACGTGAATAGTTACATTAAATGAGATTAAGTCTCTAAATACTTTCACATTAGTTTAGGCCATCAAATGGGTTTAATTTGAATTTCAGAATTGTGAATAAGGGATTTTGTCCCACTTGATTTAAAATTTTTTTTTAACGTTTATTTATTTTTGAGACAGAGAGAGACAGAGCATGAATGGGGGAGGGTCAGAGAGAGGGAGACACAGAATCTGAAACAGGCTCCAGGCTCTGAGCTGTCAGCACAGAGCCTGACGTGGGGCTCGAACTCAGGACTGCGAGATCATGACCTGAGCCAAAGTCGGCCGCTTAACTGACTGAGCCACCCAGGCGCCCCGATTTTGTCCCACTTTAACCTATGAAGTTGGTACCATTATTTATTCTTGCCACTTCCGGTTTTAGGAAATTGAGGCGTAATGAGGTTAAATAACTTATCCAATTGTACCCAGCTACAAAGAAGCAAACCAAGGTAATGCGGCTCCAGAATAACTCTCTGAACTAAATGATGTCAGCGATAAAGAAGATAGACTATGAGGAGCTGGAGACACTCAGAGTCCACCGGAAGAGGCATGCAGTTGACAGGCATGGCGCACAGCACGAAGAGAGGTGCCAGGGGTGCCCAGGGTGTGTGGGAACCACAGGAAGGTGCAGATGACCCTCAGGGGTGGTGGGGCGTGGCCCACAACCCCAGAACAAACAGGACCTCTGTAGCTCTTAGGTAGCTACCAGTCTAAAGGTTAATTTACAATCTACAGTTTCTTGTGGTATGAGGTTTGCAGCGGTAGAATCTTGACTTCTAAAAGATACCCTATTTGTTTTAAACAAAACCTGGATTTCCATTGCTAAGGAAAGCTGGCCAGAAAACCCAAGACATTTGAGGGCAGCCAAGTTAAATATTGTATCTCTTTTTAAGAAGTTAATCCCCCTGGGTCTTTGACCTTTGTTCTTTGCTCCCAAAGGCAGCGACATATGCTGTTTATCTTGCCAAAAATAGTTAAAAGTCATCTAGGAGCTCTCTGCTGAGTGGGCCAACCCGCTTTGACCTTTCTGACTAGACCAACTCCTGTTACGTTAACCTCTGACTTCAGTCCTCTTAATGGCAATATTCCCCAGCACTGTAATTTCCCTCCCACTGTGTTCTCTCAGGCAAATATTTACTACTGAGGTTTCACAATTTATTTTTCAAACAAAGTGGCAGGGACCACCCCATGCCACCACATCCTCATTTCATATTAGAACCCATCATTGCCGAGATATAATTTTACCAGAACAAATGTGCTTTAGGGACTTTTGACATGAGATGAAGGCTCGACTTCCTATCAAAACCAAAACCGGGCCCTTGTCAGCGTCGAGATGGATATAAACAAGAAATGCAAGCCTGTAATTGGTGATGGAAATCAGATAAGACCTCTTTGAATACAACCATTGATACAAAAATGTGAACTCGAATTACCTTTGATTAAGTCACTTAAGAAAATAAAGCCGGGGCGGGTTTAAAAGAGATTCTGAACACGCTTGTGAACAAGATCTTGTAGTTTCCAGCCTCTCAAAGGCAAGCTGAAGAAAATTAAAGTCAGAACCCAAGGCTTATGAAATGACACAGAACTCAGAATAGACCTCCCCGCAATCTTCAACAATCCGTAGGTCTCAACTATGGTAGAAGTCCAGTGATGATTCCTTTGGAAGCTGCAGTGGGTTCTTTCTATGCAACGGACATCCAACTCTCTATGGAGTCAACATTTGTACTTAACTTTTTGTGAGCTCTGAGAAATTGAGCCCAACCAGTGACTAACAAGTTACCAAACAACCTCTACTTAGCTGCCTGGTGTGAATTATTCAGTGATCCTCTTAATAAAAATTGTTCAATAATCCTCTTTATCCCTGATGAGTTCTTGTACAGAAGGACAGCCTGTTCTAACCTTGGACATCTAACTCTAGAAGAAATGAAACTCAAAAGGATGAAGTTATTTTCTGCTCCGTTTTTTACTTTTTGCTTGAAGCTTCCCAGGTTAATCCACTATGCACAATTCCTTAAAGCTAATTTTCTCATGTATTGACATGGAAGAAATAATAATTGAATATTATATATTTTATTTGGTTAAAAATGTTCTAAGCTATGTTCCGATGCCAAAAAGGAGTTGGTGGCATTTCTTTAATAATTATCTAAAATGCTTAAGAAAGGAGGCGGATATAGATGTAAATAGAACTGTATTTTAAATCATTAGGCTTTATCAGTTAACAAACATGTAGGCAAATATAGGAAGAAAATAAATATACCATATGAAAACATGTTTTAGGTTCTTTGGATTTTTTAGCATGTGAGTATTGCTTTCTATCATTATGTTATAAAAGCCAGATCTTATTATCTCATTTGGGCTCTATCTTAGAAAAAATGGGAACATTCTACAATACATATGTAACCTTTCAAAGTCTGCTTCAGGCTTCATAGACAATACCACATAAAAATCTTACATATTTAAAAAAGAAAGAAAAAAAGAAAATGACAGTATCTTTTAACAGATGGCAATGCAACAAGTTGAAATTTTGATACTCTGTATTATATTTAGAGTGTTACTTTAAAAATAGTAAATGCTCCATTACCTACCCTGGCTATTTTTAGTCCCGACTTGTAGCCTAAGTTATTCTATATTCATAGTTATTATTAAAAAATAATTATATGGTATGCTTCAACCCACCCACATATCATATTTATGGAATAATTTTCTATCGGGATAAAATTACATTTCCACAAAGTAGTGATGTGAGGACAATTTTTGTGGGGCAGCACACAACATTCCACGTTAGAATGTCCTCCAAAATACATAGGAAAGCATTACGCGAGCTCCTTTTTTTATACATAACTGTGAGCATTGGTGTAAGGAAACACATATGCAAATAAAATTAGATTCTCTAAATAATAAAGTATACTTGTCTAGAGAGAGATAAATATTAAAATTCTTTCTTTCTTTCTTTTCTTTCTTTCTTTCTTTTTCTTTTTTTCATTTCTTTTCTTTTCCTTCCTTCCTTCCTTCCTTCCTTCCTTCCTTCCTTCCTTCCTTCCTTCTTTCCAATCAGAGGCATTATGAAGCCATTATATCACAACCTTCCTATTTTCTTGGGGCTGCTGTTGACACCCCTGAAGAAGTACCAGGAGAAAGGATGGGAAAGAGAAAGTATTTAATTTGGCATTTATTTCTTTATGTAGCTTCTTAGTGGAACTAAATGGTAACTGTAGTGTTAGCCCCGTCCCCTCTTTGTCACACCTGTGCTGAAGGGACCAGTAAAGCTAACATACAACCATTGCTGGGCTACCTGTTTGCCACATTTTCCTTACAAAATAGGGTGAGTTATGAACATGTGAAGGGCATCCGTTCCCCAGTATAGAGTTCAAATGAGGCATGGGGAAAATACGGGTGTTATGTTACAAATCTCATTAAAATAGATGGGTTTCTTTATAAAAACGGTGAATAAGTAAGCCCTTAGATTTTAAAATTAAACCTGTAATAATTTTTAGGGGAAGTTGTTTTTTGTAATGGAAATATCTTTTTTTTTCCTTTTAAACAAGAGCCCTGGCTGTGCTCTTAATGACCACAATAATGACAGTTACCTGGAATATAAGCAGTGTCATGTGTGACTTTATCACACTTACATATCTGCAAGTCTATTCCACATAAAAAAGTAGAAAATCTCTAGGAATTGTAATATTTCCAAACCAAACAGTCAAAACAAGTTTCCTCCTGATTATTTTTTATAAGACCTATTTACAAGAGGAAGATATCTTTAGAACAGCCCACTGAAATATAGCTCCATGCACAACTGAACTCCAATTGGTCCCTTTGTACAGATAAAACTAAGACCCCTTTTTTTCTCTCTTTCTCCAAATCGTTATTGTATTTGTGCTGAAGGACTGATTGTGGGAAAATTGCATTCTCTACCATAAAAAAGAAAAAGAAAATATAATAAAACAGTAATTGGTCAATGACGATTGAAGCAACAATTTTACGGTGCGAGTCAGACACGCATCGTGACTGATCTTTGTACTTTTCTCAAGGTACAGTGCTTTCCATAAAACAAGTACTACTTGATAAAGTTCTTATTTTACACCAGGTCCCTTTATCTTGGCGTATGCAATTCTATAAGTTACGTAGGCTATTAAAGTTACTTTTTTTTGTTCTATAGTGCTGCCATTAATAAAAGGTCACTGATAGCATACGTGAACATAGACTATTTTAGAAATAGAAGAATAAAACGTTCATTCCATAGGTTTCAGTATTGAGGCTATCAAGGCACGTGTGTGACCAGTGAGAAGATCTGGGTCACGGGAAGGACTTGCTAACAAACGCATGTTTAAACTTAGCCAACTCAGACAAAGCTGGTGAGGTTCAGCCAATATCCAGGGATTTTGCCATTGAATTTATATCTCTGATTACTCTTCTTATGAGTCTTTCAGAAATTATTCAGAAATGGATTAGATTACTTTTTATTTACAAGACATCCCTATGACATTTTAAATTTTACCCTGGTATCCTCCTTATTGGCTTTTCTCCTTAAGAAAGAACAGAATGCATTCATGTTAAAAGGTGGGGTACAAAACATGGAGATTTTTTTTTAACGTTTATTTATTTTTGAGAGAGACAGAGACAGAATGCGAGTGGATTAGGGCAGAGAGAGAGGGAGGGACAGAATCTGAAGCAGGCTCCAGGCTCCAAGCTGTCAGCACAGAGTCTGACATGGGGCTCGAACTCACAAGCTGTGAGATCATGACCTGAGCTGAAGTTGGACGCTAAACTGACTGAGCCACCCACCCAGGCGCCCCAAAACGTGAAGATTGTAAAATGAGGTTTGAGGAACTGCTAATCTCAAAAATTTCTCCTTTTTAGGCTTCCAGCATTAAAACAGACAAGTAATCAGAAAATATGTAATTAGTTGACATATTTACTCTGAGAAATTACCACAGAAGAAATGTAACTAGTGGTTAAATTTCTCATATTTTTGAGAATGAGAAACATTGAAAATAAGTTTATCTTAGGAAGAAGAGCACCATGCGTTCATTGTCATTTCCTCTTACAGCATTGTTTTGCATGTGATAAGTATGTAATCGATTCTTACTTAATACTTTGCAAGTGATAGCATTTTCATTCTCACTGCTTTGTTTTATGCAGCTTTTAAGTAATGCAGTTACTTTCATTTTGATCCTTTGAGCATTTACTCAGAAAACATGTATTGATATGTACTATGTGAATAATGTCGTATCTAAAAAGGCAGGTTCTGTAGTTGCCTGAGTTCAAATCCTAGCCCTTCTACTTACTAGCTGCAGGGTCTTGGACAACTTATTTAATCTCTCTGTTGCTCATTTGACAGTACTAGTACTTATTCCACAGGAATTAAATGAGATAATATGTGCAAAGCACATAACACAGTACAAGGCACATAGTAAGCACTCGCTAATAGTAGCATTTATCATCAGGACTCAGATTGACATTATTGATGAGGTGATCATCTCTAGGGCATTATAATAGGTTCACTAGAAGCTATAAGGAAGAGTTAGAGCCTTTAATTTCAAGCAACTCAAAGACATGTAAATCCTGTTGCAATCATGGGCCAACTGATAAAACAGTTGCTGAAGAATGAATAACTAGAGAGTACTTAAGGAAGATATGTCTTGAGGGCCTATGTACATGACAAATCCTAAGCAAAGGTGAGCTGTAAAAGGTTTGAAAGCGCACTTAATTTATATTTTATATTTATAATTCAGGCGGCAGTGTAGAGAATGTACCAGATGGGAAAGGAAGAAGAGGCTAGTTGGGTGTTGAAAATATATTAGAACCATCTAAGAGAGAGCGAGTGGGGATCTAGTAGACGGAAGACATTAAAGAACTGGATAGACATGAAGTGACCAACTGAATCTGAGGAATAATTTAAAGACAATTCTTAGATTTTGGCTTATGATTTTGCTCTTCACTGAATTAGAAGAAGCATGGATGTAAGGGCAAAATGTGAATTTCTGTTTGTACTTAGGGGTCAATATTCAATGACTGTGAAAGAGATCAAAGACAGGAGCGAGGGAGATAGAGACCCAAAGTATTAGATGATAAGTTCTTTACATTAATTACCTCACTTAATCCCTTGGTAATCTTGCAAGGCTCCCATTTTCAGATAATAAAATCCAAGGTGCCTATGACGCTAAGTTGTGGTCTTAACCATGATCTTATATTGTTCTGCATTAAACTTGAGGCAGTTGGAAAAATGAGTTTGAAGCTGAAGAAAACAGTTAGAACTAGTAATATAAGTGCCTACATGAATGTGTAAAATCACCCATAAGTTTGTGGTAAAAAGAGAAAAAGAACCAGGAGTGAAGCCTGAGTAACAATACCATTCAGCAGGAGGGTCCAACAGTAGTTGCTGATAGAAAGAAAAAGAAGGAGAAGTCAGGGACGTAGAAGAGCCAGGGACCCATGTTGGGAAGACAAAGGCAAGGAGGAAGGGGAGATGTGGATCATGGGAGCACATGAGAAGGAAAAGAGAACAGGCAAGTTTGGCAAGTAGTTCATCTGTAGAGCAAAGGAGTATGAAGCCCAATTACAGTAGATGGAGGACAAGGCAAGGCTGAGGAAACAGAGCCTATGAGTGTAGATAACTCTGGGATGAGGTTTGGCAGGAGGAGAGGGAGAAAATGTGACAGTGGTTTGAGGGAGTCAGTACAGCACAGAAAAAGCTAACTGACCAGTTATGTACCAAGAATTCTCCTCCTGATTTAGAGATTTTATATCACCTAATCCCCATAGCAACCTAAAAAGTGAGTATTATTACCTCCATCTTAAAAATGAGGTAACTGAAATTCAGTGATTGCATTAAATCATTTAACCAAGATCGTCTAGGTGGGAAAAGTTGTGAATGAGGGCAGCCTTTGCCGAGGAAGTGGCTTGTCTCTGTTTCTCAAAGATTAGGATTTTTGGCAAGTGGAGATGAGGGGAGAGGATACTTCACAGGGAAGGAAGAACATGAGTAAAGCCAGAGGTGGTGAAGAAAGGGGTTCAGCCTGGCACCCCTGGCGTGAGGGGCACACTGAGACAGGCTGGATGCCACGTTGAGAAGCAGAAGGGTGGGTGAACGATGTCACTGTAGAAAGGCCAGGGCAAGTTTTTTTTTTTTTTTTTTTTTTTTTTTTTGAGTAAAGAGAGCAATGAGGCTATGCTTTAGAAAATAATTTAAAATTTTCTTTATTTGAAAAACAAGTAAAAACTCAAGCCATTAAAAACTTTAAATCACCCATCTAAAGCAATCTTTGAAACAGGAAAGCATATCAAAGTGTAGTTATAGCATACTGAAAAAATAATTATGGCAATAACATTATGCATTAGGTTGAACCATATGAAATGGTCATTTTTGTTATGTCAAAAATTGTCAACCATTGATGCCAACTTCAGACGGTTCAACCTAAGATTTCTTGCTAGTTACAATCAGAGAAAATGCCGTAGTTTTAAATACTTTTATTGTTCAACAAGACAGAACTAACCTACCATTAAATTCAAGGAACTAAAAAGACAGCAAAGATACACCTGAGTATGACGATCACAATCAAAAGTAGTGAATTTTTTAAAAGGAGAAAAGGTAGAATTTGTTAGTAAAGCCAAGAAATTGGTTCTCTACCAAATAGACAGAGACTCTGGCAAGAGACTCTCTGGCAAGACTAATGGAGGAAAAAAGAAAAGAAATGCAAACACAAATACACATAGGTTGAGAGTTAGGAGGGTGGCTTCTGATGGTAGGTAGAGGGGATGGAATTGCGCACTGCCATACTGCTCCGTGCGACTTTGAACAAAACTGTCTCAGTATTTGGGGATCTACTATTATCTTTCATTTATTGGAGGAGAAAAATACAGCCATCATAGCAAATGCCTTAGCTTTCTCATCTCAAAATGGAAAATGTCAGCATCCACATCCTAGAACTGTTACGAGGATTAAAGAACGTCAGGTGTGTACAGTGGTTAAGCATGTTGCCCTGCAAATAGTATTATCACTATTACAATTACTAATATGTTTATTAATATGGGAAAGAAAGAGGGGAGATATCATCAGAGATAGGAACATTTAAACCTTTAAATACCTGCCACGTATACCTCTAATCTAAGGACATTCAATTCTCAATGAAATGGATATTTCCAATAAAATCAAAAATGCCAAAGCAATATAAAAATTATATTCGTTATGGTAGAAGAAATGTTTAAACTGGTCAGTGATTTGCAAAATATTTATCAAGCCAGAATGGTTTCATCAGCAAATTTTTTGAAATCTTCAAGAGAGAAACACTCAGGGAACAATGAAGTCCTGTTACAGTTGAACTGTTTCAGGATGTAAATAAAGAATAAATGGCTTCCCAAATCCTTTTTCATAGTTAACATAACTCTAATCTCAAATCAAAAAATAATAGCATAAAAATGAAAACAACGAACAAGTTTAATTTCTAATAGATGCAGAATTCTTTTTTTTAAATAAAGTTTATTTATTTATTTGAGAGAGAGAGGGAGGGAGGGAGGGATGGAAAGAAGGAGAATTCCAAGCAGGCTCTGCACTGTCAGTGCAGAGCCCAATGTGGGGCTCAAACTCACAAACAATGAGCTGAAGTCAGACACTTAACTGACTGAGCCACCCAGGGGCCCCTAGATGTAGAATTCCTAAGTTAAAGTACAATAAAGGAATATTAGCAGGAGTTATTCTAGGACTTAAAGGATGTGTTAATATAAATCACAGATAAAAAGGGAAAAAAAACACAGCTTTGTGGTCAGATTAGCAAAGGCATGTCTGATTTGTTAGTATTTCTGTCCCTTTCCTGCTTGTCTATGGATATTAAAATATTTCCCTTTGGCTGTATGGGAACGTTTGTGCTCTCATCCCACTGTATCCTAATGCCATCTCCTTTTTCACCCTTTTGGCTTTCTTTATTCTGGAGTTCTTTTTATCAGTGTCACACATCTGAAAAACTTTCAGTCTGGTTCATATTAAGAGCAGAAGCTTATCCAAGCCCTGTGGTCCTTCCCTACAAAGCCTACAGAGCCCCAAAGCAAACCGTTTGTGGCACAATATTTTCTGTCTTTAACATTCCTGCTGTAAGTGGTAAGTGAAAGCAAGCTGATACATTAGAGACAATGAAGGAGGTACCTGGGAAGACAGGTGCATCACTCAGAGTCCCTGCAGTATACAAATGACACATTCACACCGGGTAATTTGAGGAGACTTTAAGAGGGGTTTACACATCATGTGAACAAGTTACAATTACATGAACAAATTCAAGGAAATGATCAAGGAATAGGTTAGTATTCCTGGTAATAACAAGCCTCTGTACTTGAAGGGTTAAGGGAAGGGTGTTGAATACTGTACTGGGTTGAATAGTATGCCCCGAGAATTCATGTCCGCCTGACACGCCCTTTAAATCCTGACATTATTTGGAACTAGAGTCTTTAAAGATATAATGCAGTTAAGATGAGGTCCTCCTGGGCCCTACTTCGATTACTAGTGTCTTCTGAAGAAGAGGGAAGTTTAGACACCATGTGAAGGCAGTGTGAGGACAGAGACAGACATTGCAATGACGCATCACCACACCAAGAAGTGCTGGCGACCATCAGAAGCTAGAAGAGGCAAGCAAGGAATCTACCGAGAGTCTCAGAGAGAGTGGCCTTGCCAACCCTATGACTTTTTACTTCTAGACTCCAGAACTGGAAAAGAATGAAGTTTGTTAGTTTAAGCCACCCAATGTGTGGTACTTTGTTACAGCAACCAGAGCAAGCTAAGACAGATACCAAAGACAAGATAGAGGGCAAACAGAATCTGTCCAGATGGCAGAGGAGTGGTAACAATGAGAAATAGACAGTGTTGGCTGGAGTCTTCTTGAGCGTTCATTGAGCCATCTGTCTCTCTTCGACTGACTGACTCTTAGAAGTACTGACCATTCAACTCGGGACAATTCAGGACCTCCGGCTTCCTCAGGATTGCTGTGCTCTGGCCAGTCACCAGGCTGGGCAGTAGCTGGGGCAAGGGGATAGTAAATCAGTCTGGAGGGTGCTCATACTTCTTCAAGAAAAGAAAAGAGGTGTCCCAGAATGCAGATGGTATGCTAGTGCTGGTGAAACAAACAAACAAAACAAACAAAACATGCTGTTCCATAAACGAAGGGAGAACATACCAAAAAGATGCTGCCTGATGGAAGAATTGTACTTGAAATACTAAGAAAAAACTGAAAGATGGGAGACAGAGCCTGAGACTGAGAGGGTGCCCCACAAGCGTGTGCTCTGTGTATTTGCGGCTGGCTGACTTGCTGAATGAATGAATGAAGGGCTTACATAAACTACTCTTGCCCAGTCTTTTTTTTTTTTTTTTTTAGATTTTTTTAAATGTTTATTTGAGAGAGAGAGAGAGAGAGAGAGCATGAGCGGGAGAGAGGTAGAGAAAGAGGGAGACAGAATCCGAAGCAGGCTCCAGGCTCTGAGCTGTCAGCACAGAGCCCAAGGCGGGGCTCAAACCCGTGAACCTCAAGATCGTGACCTGAGCCAAAGCTGGACGCCTCACTGACTGAGCCACCCAGGTGCCCTGTACTCTTCCCCAGTCTTGAACACCAATTCTGTGACAGAGTTCTATGTAAAAAAAAATAATAATAATTAAAAAATTTTAAAAAATTCACCTAATAAAAGAGACTTTTGATCATACTTGGTTAAGAACTTTATTCTCATCTAGAGTTAAAATGAACCAGAAATTGTATTCTAGTCCAGAGCCAAAATGTCAAAGAATAAATTCTCTTACTCAGACAATTTAACCTTTAAACTGTTTCAGTTGTTTAAATTATTTTACTTTAAGAATTTTACTTTAAAAAGCACCTTAAGTTCTTAGGGGAAATGAATATTTACTTTTCAAAAATTAATTATAATGACTCGAGCTGTATCACTTCCACTTATTGTTTGATTTAACAGTGTCCAAAAAAATACTTAGGACCCCGGAACTGGTGCATACTCCTGGCCTGACCCGTCTTTTGAGAGCACTCTAAAGGCTAGAAAAGTTTCCCTTGGGAAATCTGTTTCTCTGAAGAGCAACTTGGCAGCCGGCCCTTTGCATCTCTTATCTCTGCAAGTCCTGTACTTACCCTGGCACACAGTAGGTGCCTGGTAAATATGCAATGAGTTGAATCAGACTAATTTGATGCATGGATCTTCAGAAGAAGCTGCTTTCCTTTTACCACTGTCTCTGCTTTCAGCCTTTAAACTCAAAACTTAAAGGGCAAAACATATAAATATATGCAAAGCTACTCGTGTTTTCATTTTGCTAAAGGTATTTATATCATAAGGCATTTAGAGTCATCTGCAGTGCTTTGTGAGACATTTAACTGGTACTGCCTTGGTTTCTCACTAATTAAAAATCAAGTTATTAGAATATAAATCTACTGGCAGCAGATTTCGGCAAGCACAGCACAGACACGGTATCAAATAGAGGGAGGGGTCGGTGCTAAGTTTTATGACTTTGACATGCGGAAAATGACTTCCTCATTAAGAAAACATCTTGCCTCCAAGTGCGGTGGCTAGTCTCAGGGGTCCTAGGACCCATAAAGTAATTACTCTGATGGCATGTTTTTATTATTATTTTTGTGTAAAAATAGCTCATGTTTCTAAATGTCCATGGCTAAGCTAGAGGCAAAAAAAAAAAAAAAAAAAAAAAAGCATTATCAACACAACTGTGTAAGAGTAGTGTGCGGTGGGCTGCGGGCTGTATGCAGCATATGCACGAAACAGATGAGCACCAAGCAGTGCTGTGTCACTGGCGACTCCTAAAGGCCATTCGTGGGCTCCTGGTGCTATTTGAGACACTAACATGAACTCTGCTAAAATCCAGATGTATATTTATATTGAAATTTCCTTTCCAGTTCCATCTATGCCCACGCCCCTAAAGGACCAAAAGAAGCTGCAAATAAATCAAGAGTAGCTGCAGAGCAATTACCAAAGGGTTTATAACTGTCCAAAGGTGATCTTGAAGTGCCGTCCATCTCAGCCTAGATCCTGGGGCTATTGAGTGGATGACGGATTGTAGACTGTGGGACTTTAAATGCCCTCTGTTTGGCTCTTTGTCTATCTATATGGATGGGAGAATGGCATAGGCTGATGGTTTTAAAATATAATGTTGTAAATGTGTCTCAAGCTTTTATGTCCTTCAGATAAAGTTATTCAACAGTGATCATGTGTTTCCTGGATTCTAGGGGTACAAAGTGGAGGGAGACTCCCTACTGATGACAAAGCTCAAAGACAAAACATATCCAGTCAAGGCAAGGCGATTGGCCCGTTCCCCGAGGCTGTTCAGGAGAGCATGAGAACATCGGGGATGTGTGTAACTCCCCTTGGAGAAAAGGTAATACCCAGGCTCCCTTTGAAAGGTAAGCTGGACATTGCAACATAGAGGATAAAGTCAAAGAAATCTTTGGCAGAAGAGACAGTGAGTGCTGAAACATGGAGAAGGGAGAAATCACAGTCTGCAGAAAAGAAGTGGGCAGCTCATTATGGCTGAGGCTGCAGGAGTGATGGCAGAAGTGATGGCAAAGGAAGCTGCATAGGAAGAATGAGCACAGGAGGTGTCATGCATATGATAGAAAGCTTAGGTTGTATCCTGGAAAGGATAGGAGATGATTGAAATATATTAAGGGAGCAAAAACATAACCAGATATAAATTTTAGAAAAACTGTTCTATTTGTGGAGAACGGAGAGAAATGTATTCCTTGTCCATTCTTGCCCATCTCAGTAACTGGTAAAACCGGCCATTCAGATGTTCGAACCCCAAACCTAGGTGTCATTCTTTACTTCTCATTTGGGCTCACTCCCCGTATCCAAAATACAGACTAAATCTGTTTTCTTCATTTCATTTTCCATCACCATCTTCTCTTACCTGGATTGTCGTAATAGTGTCCTAATTCACCTTTCTGATTCAGGCTCTGGTCGTATGCAATCCAATCTCCCAGGACATCAAGAGTGAACTAATCAAAAATTAAATTATATTTAATAATATGCCTCCCTGCTTAAAACTCTCCAGTACCATCCTAATGCTCCTAGAGTGAAATCCAGACTCCTTTCAATTGCTGATAAAGCCACGTGATCTGCTACCAGCCCCTCTTTCCATCTCAGCTTCTATGACACTTTCACCTTTTCTATTCTCTGTTCATGCTGGCTTACTCTCTATTCCGGTTTTGTGCCTCTGTCTATTTCTGGGAGACTCTCTACCCAGTTTCAGCTGGCTGGTTCCTTTTCATCTTTCCAAACCCGGCTAAATGCTACAAACTCAAAATACCTTTCCTAAAAAAAGTACCCTCCCTTAATACCCTCCAGTCAGTAATAAAATAATTTCCTTTGTAGTACTCAAAACCATCGGAAATCATCTAGTTTGTTTTCTTGGTTACTGTTTATCTCTGGACATTAGAATGAAAGCCCCTTGACAGCAGAGATTTGGTCCTTACCCTCAGTGCCTAGGAAGCACCAGGGTGATTGTCGGTACTCAATAAATAGGTAGTGAGTGATTCAACTAAAAAGTGGATGCAGCAAAATCAACTTGGAGGGTTGTGAAACAATCCAGGTGGAAGACACGAGGGTCTGAATTAGGACAGCAGAACTAAGGGTAGAGGGGAAGAAGGGGATGGGAGAGAGATTTGGTGGATGAAACTGATGAAGCTTTGTAATCAGATGTATGTGGTGAGAAGAGAAAAGTGAGGAGAATGAACGGGGCCCACTCAGCACAAGAATGAACCAGACATAAAATGCCCTATGGGCTCTACCACTTTAAAGGTTTGGAGCATTTCTGTTTCTAAATGAAAGGATAAACAGCATGTGCTATTGAATGACTGAAAGGATCATTCTAACAAAGGAGTTACTGAATTCTTCATGTTACCTAGGAGAACTTACAAAATATGTATTAAAATTGCACTGAATGTTAACTCTGTGTTGTAATTACAGGGGATATGGCACAAGTAAAAGATGCTGTCCTTGCCCTTTTTTACTTGAGAATATAAAAAGAATCATAAAACCATTAGAGAGAAATCCAAGGTAGTATAGATCATCAGTTTTGAAAATGTGTGATTCACCAGGACTTCAGGAATCACAGATCAGACATAACATCTTAAATGAGCTTCTAGGGCAGAAAATATTCTGACTTCTCAGATCCTTTCTCTGGCCAAGAATGTTCTTACATTAAGCAAGCTATCTTTTGGAATTCCGCAAGGTATTGGCATTTTGAGAATTAATTTGGTAACATTTAAAGAGGGAAGAGGATGATTCATTTTATTGGATGGTAAGTGGGTTTAATATTTACATAGAAGTGCCAGAGTGGCACAGATTTCTCCAATGCTCTGTTGATAACATAGACCAAGTTTTGAACAGAACAGGTCAAGAAGAAGGAATAGATTGAAATTGTTTTAGGAGGCATTTCCTCATAGGCTGTTTATTCTCCTCTGTAATATCTTGCTTGGTTTCTCACTACTGTACCGGAAGCTCTCCCACAATTTCATCTCTTAAAAGACAGTTCGTAGCTCAGCACAGATCTTTGCTTAACCAGGATTTAGTAGTTGATGAGAAAAATCTAGGTCATCAGCCCTAAGTAAAGTATGTAGACGATTTTTGTTTATTATCTTCATTTGTTAAAAATGACTGGAGTCAAAATGAGATAGGCCACAGGATTTCTGAAGATCCCTCTGAAGTTGATGGATCTGAATGTAAAATAGCTTATTCTGTATCATCACATACATAGCCTGTATTAATGCAACTGCTAACTTGAAAAATCTCTGGATTCTTTAACAATGTAGTGGACTTGGACGAAGGCCATCACGATTGTACAGTCATGCTTTATAACTTTGATATCTTTTTGCATGTGCTACCTCATTTTTTTCTTCTCCCAAGCATGTAGCAAAGTTGATCTCTACCAGTAATAGTCTCACTTTACAGATAAGACTTCTGGGGATTTTGTATGGCTCACAGAGAGTCATCATGAAGCTCAGGTTAGATCCTGACCCCTGGCCTCTAGGTTGCTCACTTGTTCCATGCTAAGTATCATGGGAACTATTATACATACAATAGTGATTTGCAGGCATCAGCAGCTTACATTTGAAGGATCCACAGCCACTCCCAAGCCTTGCTGCTCTTATAATATTTGAAATCATAAAAGCATATCATAGCCTTACACTGACAGTCAGTATTATGAACACTTACTATACTGATAAAAATTTATATTTACTCTGTGCACTTGGCAGTCTCAGCCATGAACACTTCTGTTACAGAGCGGTGCCAAAACACATAAAGTTTAAGGCTTGACCAAGCACTAAAGCAGAAGCTTTCACCCTTGAGAGTACTGAATAGGAGAATTAAGTAAACACTTTCAGGCTGTAGCAAAAGCATCGCTCACCCTGCTAATTAAGATCAAATTGAAATAATAAACAATTGCACTAGTTTATCTTCAATAACTGGTAAGTATATTTTAAATATGAACTTGTTTAACTTCGCAGTTCTTAATGACAAAATCCTACAAAGAACAGGTGCCATTAAAAGCCTAATATATAATTGATATTCAAAAGAATCACATATGTAACTTAAAAGCAGAGAATAAAGAGTTCCACATGCCTACAGTTTATACTGTCCTAAATCTTTCACATGTGGTATCTTCTTTAATCCTTGAAACATCCTAGGGAAGCCAATATCATTATCTGCATTTTCTAGATGAGGAAACTCAGGTTTGGATGTTAAGTAATTTCTGGAGAGTTGAATAAATATTTCTCCAATTCTGATTTCTTAACCTGTACATAAATGATTTCCACTGTTGCCTGAGAAAACACACACAGCAGGAGTTTGCTCTAAAATACCAAAAGACCTACCAGAGTCACAAGGAAGGGCCTTGACCTTCAGGACAAAGACGAAGGAATAGAGCTCTCAAAGTGATGGGAAATCCAGAATATGAGGGAATAAATGTAGCAATAGCAAGTAACCAAAGGCAATGAAGTCACTATTTAACAGAAGTAGAAGCATCAGTGAGCAACCAATGAGGTTGAAGAAACCGACATTGAAACAGCAAAGGAAACTATATACTCAATTGGAAAACTTCACTCAAGTGTATGTGCATGTTGAAACTCATGCTCTGTATCTGTGGTTCTCAGATCCCCTGATTTAATGTTCCTCCTTTACAACAAATATTTTGTAAAAATATGAGAACTTTAAAAAATCAGTATAATGTCCTAGCTGCAATAAAAGGAAGAATAAAGAACAGTACAAAATTAAAAATCTATTTCAGTGTATAAATATCCAGGGATGCCTAATCTAGAAGACAAATCCTTATATTTCCAAACTGCCCCTATAAGCAAGCCCCCCACATCCTGCAGGTTAGATTGGTCTAGGTGCACTAGCCTGGACTTTCATTAGATCTTGGTCTGAGCTAAAATGAAAAGGGAGAGTAGGACTTTCTGCCCTATCTATCTATGATCTGTCTATCTATCTATCTATCTATCTATCTATCTATCTATCTATCTATTTTCTTATTTCCAAGGAAGTTACTGATGCAGACATAGGGTTCAGGTGGAAATCAGTGGAATTTTTTCCAAGATAGACTTCTCCAATGGGAAAACACAGTTCAGAAGTTAAAGGGAAGAGGGCTAATTGACTCAAGTTGCCCCACTCCTAATCTTCAGGAAAATTTGTGAGATTTTTCTCAGAAGGCTAGAGGAGGAGCTTCCAGAGGGTCTCTTGGCTTCCATCCCAGATGAAAGCAATGTATCTGATTTGGTGGGAAATTCAGCATCTTGATGGTGGAAAGGGGAATCTCTACCTGAATCCCTCTCTAAACTGATGTGCACTATATTTTCCTTCATCAGGAAAAGGACTTGTGATTAATCCACCTTGAGAAAAGAGTAAAGGGAACCCCAACCCTTGCACAGACTTTTGATAATACACTAAAGCATAGGATTTTGTAACTCTTAAATCACCTTCCCTTTGACTGCTCAGATATATATGTAATTGAGGTCTGTCAAATTCCTTCTCAAAGTTGGCACCATGTCAATGACCTCCTGGCAATGGTCTCAGAGGGGTAAAGTGTTCAATGGAAGGAAGTATTTCCTTTTATTGGTTCTAAATTTACTAGCCTTTAGCTTCATTGAATTAAATTATGGCACAGGGTGAACATTATAGTTATAACTGACATTTATAAACTACATTCCATCCATTAATCCTGAAATGCTATGCAAACTGATTAACAAAATTAAATGTACAGATGTATGCTCCTTCAGGCTTTCTGACAACTCTCTGGGTACTTCTAGGTCTTCCACAGTTTGAGTGGTGTAGAAGCTGCCCCTACTGCCTCCATTTCCAATCCCAACCTTCCCACCAGAACAGATCTTTAGATGCACAATGTCCTGCATGTTTCTGATTCTTCCTCTGATTTAGGACTTTCTTTCTTTCTGTCTTTCTTTCTGCATTTCTGCATTTCTGCCTTTCTTTCTTTCTGTCTTTCTCTCTGTCTTCCTCCCTTCCTTCCTTGCTTCCTTCCTTTCTTCCTTCTTCACCTTGAGAGAGAGTGTGGTATATCTATTTTGTTCCTCTGCCCATTCTTAAATTGGATTGTTTGCATTCTTTGCTATTGAGCTGTATGAGTTCTTTACATATTTTGGATATTAAACCTTTATCAAAGAATTTTTTTTTTATATCTGACACAAGACAGTCAGTAAGGTACCAAGTATTTTGTGAATGTCTCGGGAGACAAATAATGAAAAGTAGTCATTAGAGGAGGAGGTGTTTTGTTTACTAGCCAGAGAACACTATTGGAGCCTGGCACAGCCAATGAGCAAAATAATGAGTTATGCCATGCATCAGACTCCGGGCCCAAATGCCAGCAAGGCAAACAGTGGTGTACAAAGCGCATTGCCCTGCTGACACGTGAGAGCACAGGATGTCATGAGAGAAGTCCTTCATCTCTGTTGTTATGAAGTCATGTAAGCTACGTGTAGACTCAGACTTTAGGAAGAAAACAGAAGAGAGAGGCTACCTGAGAGTTTGCACACATGTATATGTGTAAATGAAAGACTGATCTCTAAATTGACTATTTAAATAGTTGGAGCTGATCAGACTTTAAACCATATTTGACTTTTTTTTTTCCCTGCTAACCAATGTGTGGGAGTTTGGGATGGGGGTGGTAGTAATTGGCAGAGGACAACTGGATTAAATTTAGACAGAATTAAAACTACACTCCTTTCTCTCACAAACCAAATTGTAGAGTGAGTTAAATTTTGTGTCTCCATTAAAAAATAAATGGGGAAAGGAAAGATAATCCTAGTATACAGATCTCGTGAAACATTCTCAGATGTCAGGAAAAAAAGAGAAGGAAGACAGAACTTTGGTGGGTGGAAATGTGCAAATACACCATTAATTTTAGTGTAGGCTGAGTCCTAAAATCTAGAATAACAGCAATTATTATTTAAATTAATTCATTCATTTAGTTAATGTAGTTTTTAATGGCTACCATGTGTCAGGCACTATGTTAGGCCCTGGGGATGCAATAATGAGCAAAAAGGCATGGTCCCTGCCTTCATGGAAATTAAAGTTTTGTGGGAGAGGCAGATATTAGCCAACGGTCACACAAATGAATGTAAGATCACCACAGTGATAAAATGCTTTGAAGGACAATACTGAGCCCAGCAACAGAGAGCTGCAGAGAGCAACAGAGGTTGCACAATGAAGAAACTACCTAGGGATGGGAATAAACTGGGGAGACAGGACAGGGTTAAAGTCAGAAGAAGAGCCTTTAAGGCTAGGCTGGGAGTGATGAATCCAGAGGCGTGGCCAGGGCAGAGGAATCTTTGCATGAAAAGGGCGTGGCCTAGGTAGAAAGTGCATGTTTTTAAGAGGTCTGCAACTGAAGAGTAGCAGAGAGGTGGGAGGGAGGTGAGGCTTGATCAGTCCTCTGAAGCACACTGGTGTTTATCCTAAGTGGAATAGTAAACCATGAGATGTTTTAAAGGAGTATGTGTGTATCTTGAGAAGACAAATGTATTCTTTCTACCTTTAAAATTAACTCCATCCACACACACACTTTGCTTTGAGGTGTTAGGTGGCATTTCTGCAGATAAATTATGTCTAACTGAATGTCTATGCTCATTACTATTAATTACTCAAAAACTGCCATCCAGCATCCCTAGGAAAGCAAAGCATTTACAAATTCTCTGAGAATAGTTGTATATTGAATGGTGCTCACCTCATGTCATATGATTATTTCTCTTAAAGTTATAATGGTCATTCTCTCAACTGACAGCTTTTCTATTTAGTCATGGTCTTGAATAAGAGACTGGATCCTCAGTCTAGAGGATTTGTAGGTTTCCTGAATACGTCGTTCTTGTTTAATTGGGTATATATTAAACACTACTTTGTGTGTGTGTCAGTGTGTGTTGGGGACATTAGATTAAGAAAGAGACAGAGATCCTTGAGCAATAATATAGTCTCTTTTCCATCAATCTGAACCACATAGAAAAGCTTCATTTGCACTTTGAAAGGTTCCATTGGCAATAAGCAACATGCATGCATTCTATTACTAAAAATTTTACTAAACCCCTTTTAATTATGATGGGGGGGTGGGGGCAGGAAATTAACCCTTAAAGGCAACTCGTGTTGTGTAATTACACTATGTGTGTAATGTCTTTATTGCCTTATCTAATTATAAAAGGAATGCATATTTATTAAGTATGCACACATCACTGAAAAGAATAAGCAAAACAAACCCCAAAAGAATGTCTCCTCTAAAGATGAGGCCAGGGGAGAAGTAGAGATGGAACACCGGCTAGGGATGCTTGCTGTTCGTAGTAGCTGATACCAAACAATGGTGTCTTTACATTATTAAGGTTCCTTTTTGACACAGATGCATCAAAGTAGTGGTTACACCCAAATCTAAGCTGCTTTGTCAAAAGGTCTTCCTGTGAGATAGTGTGAAAAATATATCCAATGAGAAATTTTGTTCTTACTTTCTTAAAAAAGTTTTTCCCCCCTCTGTTATGTTTCTTATTGTTATTTTGGTATTTTCTTTTTCATTTTATACTGTCCTGTCTTTCTCAAAATAGACGACTCTTAAACCTAAAGCAATTCTATTCCTGGACCAATAATCTGAGTGCTGGTTAATATATTATAGGGGATGGCGTTTTCTGATTTCTCCACTACCCAACTCAAGAAGTTTGGAGGATTTGCTCTCCCAAAATTGGTTTTTACAAGGCAAGTTCTACTTGTGAGCCGAGTAGACTCTATTGTCTGTGATGTATGTAGACCTCTCTCTACCACCTATTTTATGTGGGCACTATAGCCATCACACATACACACTACTCATTTTCCCCAATCCCGGAAGACAAATATCAACCATTATATATAGTGAACCAAATTCATCTGCTGTTGGTGATGCCTCTGCCCATATCAGTTATATTTATTTCTGGGAAAACTCATCTGTTTTGCTTTGAATAGAAGAAAAAAATGATCTAAAAAAGTTCAACAAAGAAAAACTAAGAAAGTGTTTTTGTTTCTTTTATTTTGGAGTGATTTTAAGTCTAGCAGACTATGTATGTGGCTGTATTGTGAGATTAATTACAACTCCTTCCAGGAGTTACTCCTTTAAATTACCACCCATTTACAAATACAAGCATAAATGTAAATTCCTCTGATATTTTTGATAGCAAATTAAAAATGCAACAAAGGAAAGTATTGTGATATCTAGTACTATTAAGTTTTTTATTGTCCAAGTTAGGTAGGTATTCACGAAAGGCAGTACTCTTAACCTCTTTCAGACAAATAAATGTAATTTTCCACTAATTATCTAAAACACGTGTGAAAGAAAAATAAGAAGCTTTAAGATATTTTTTGGGGTGCCTTTAAAGACTTTTTGAAGGTCTCCTATTCTTCCTCTCTAGTCTGTGCCTTCCAGGTACGTTTTTTGACAGGTAGTGGTGTCTATGGCAACATGAATAACAAGGTAGCAGCATATCCAGGGCCAGCCCCAGACAAAAGAGGCACCCCACTTCATCTCTCTTTCAGACAGTTCTAGTACTCCTGACACATTCAGATGCCAGCCCCTAGCATACAAGTTCCTCTCTGCTCAGGTCCTAACTCTTGCCTTCTGTCAGGTTGTGGTAAGGAGAAATTGACATGGCTGTGTCTTGGAGTAGCCGTATCTTTTCTAGCCCTCACGCTTCTGCTGGTAACAGTTACTGCTCCCCGGCCCCAGAGAGTGATGCACATGACTCAGGCTGGCCACACCGTCTGCTTCAGTTAACTACTCCTATGTACCAAACCACTCTACAACTTAGTGACTTAAAATACAACTGCAAGTTCTGCAGTTGGGTAGTTGGGTCCAGGGACAGTTTGTCTCTGCTCCAAGTGGTGTAGATGGAGTTGACTGGGTCACCCATTAAGCTGGGAGCTTAATGAGGGATGAAATGTCACAAAATGGCTTTAGTCCCATACCTAGTGCCTCAGCTGGAATGACTAAGGAGACCAGTATGCCTTGGTTTTCCTTTAAATACAGATTTCTCCTTATTTTTCACTCTCCCAAGCTTCTTTACATGGTAGCCGGCTCCCAAGAAGGCAATAGCAGAAAGTGCCAAGCCTCTTCAGGCCTAGACAAGCAGCTGGCACAGCACCATTTTCGCAAGATACCATGTCAGCGTAGATTCAAGGGGGTGGTAAATAGATCTGTCTCCCAATGAGGGGAGTACAATGGATGCAGAGGTGGAAGGAAGAGTTGACAGCCATGTTTGTAAACAGTCTACCACAGTATCTCACCCTAGATGGTTGGTCACCCTGGTCACCCTACCCAGAGGGTACACCCGGCATGAATTAGGACAAAGGAACTCCCTAGATCTCCAAACTGAAACTGACAGGAAAAAGAGCAAAGAAGCAAAAAAAAAAAAAAAAAAACAAGAACAAAACTTTTCCTCTCAGGTTATTGATCTGGAAGGATAGAAGTGTGGTGCTGTAAGTGGCCTTCTTCTCTGGTGCAAAGAGCACAGCCAATCCTGGAAACAGAAAAGGAGAGAAAGAAAAGAGGGAGGGAGAGGGAGAGTGGGAGAGGAAATGAGTGAATGAATGAATGAATGAATGAATAGGAATTGAATTCCTGGATCTGGTGCCCCAGACCAGCTTAGTTTGCTTAAATTAAGGGGAAATAAGTTTCTGTTATTTTCAGTCCAGAAGTTAAAAAAAAAAAAAAATCTTCAAGACCTAAAGTCATCATCTAAAAAATTTAGACACATGGAAAAGTATGTGTTTTTAGAAAGGTGGGGAGAGGCAAGCAGGAATTGGGGTAAGTTTGAAAAGAATTAGTTAAATCAAGCCCTATAGGAAACTCATTCTATGGCTTTTTCATACTGATTTGACTTTTATAATTATATGTGCTTCTTTGTTCTTTAAAACTAATGTGAAAAGACAGAAATTTTTAATTGTGCCCTCAACAGACTAGCTTAGGGTTTGGAACTTTTAACCGCATATAGTTTGTTTTCAGATGAAGTTATTCTATAAAGTATGCCCTCAAATAGGATAAGAAAGAAAATCAATACACCAACACTGTATATTTAAATGTTTGGCATTCTAAAATTAAAAGTGCTTCCAGGATTATTTTACTTAATAATACGCTAGGTACTTTGTTTTAGTGAGGCAAATAATGGATGTGAAGTAATAGGAAATATATATGTATGTATGTATGTATGTATGTATGTATGTATGTATGTATGTGTCTCTGTCCTGGTTCCTGGCTCAAAGCTCCTAAAACCCTTATAATTTCCTAAGTGATAAGAGTACGAGGAGCCTCTTTTGTTGTAACATTTGGTCTTTGACGTGGGTTCCTGACACAGAGTTCTTATATCCCTTCGAATTTCCTGGGTGATGGGAGCATCTTTTGTTCAAGGTGACCCTGGGTAGGCTCCTGGATGGGGACTGGTCACCACGAAGACCAAGTCATGATTAAAAGATTGGAATTTTCAGCCTCACTCCCATTCTCTGGGAGTGGAGAGGGACTGGAAATGGCATTAAAGATTGATTATACCCACATGGTGAAGCCATAGAAATTTCCACAGAAATCCAAAAGGTATTCAGAGGAGCTTTTGAGTTGGTGAACACTTGGACGGGCCGGGAGAATGGTGCTCTGGGAGGGGACATAGAAGCTTAAGGCCCCTTCCCACATACCTTACCCTGAGTATCTCTTCCATCTAGATGTTCATCTATCCTTTATCACATCCTTTATAATAAATTAGTAAATATCAGGTAAGCTTTTCCACTCTAGCAAATTAATCAAACCCAAGGTTGTGGCAACCTCTGAATTATAACTGGTCAGTCAGAAGCCTAGGTAATAACCTTGGACTTACGTTTGGCAAGACACTGCAGTCTTATATGACCGATCCCTTAATCTGTGGGAGCTGACACTCTCTCCAGTGTCAGTGCGTTAAATTGTAGGACATCCAGCTGTTGTCCCAGAATTGCTTGGTTTGTGAAAATGCCAATACATCTGGTGACCAGAAGTATCAGAAGTGAAGTGTTCTCTGTGAGTAGTAAAGGAGAGACACACAGCAGAAGAAATGAGGTTTTCTTTACACTGGATTGAATTTTATATAACTATTAATGGATTTTCAAGTTGTATAACTAATGCCGTATAAAGATGTGATAACAACAGCTACAATTTATTCAGTATTTATTGCGGGCTAAGCACAAAGAGAATTGCTGTATATATGTAATAGCACATAAGTGATCTTTTTCCTCTTGTACCAGCACTACGATTTAGGATCAATAGGGTTAAGTACATTCACACCCATATATACTCCTTGGGGGGAGGAACTTTTCTTGCTCCCAAATTATTCCTATCTGAATGTATGCATATAGCAAAAAAGAATACCACATCATAGTGACTTAACTAGACATGGGCTTATTTTTATTAATATTTATTTATTTATTTTTGAAAGAGAGGGAGAGAATGTAAACAAGAGTGCGTGGGGGAGGGGCAGAAAGCTAGGAAGAGAGAGAGAATCCCAAGCAGACTCTGCTCTGTCAGCGCAGAGCCCAACACAGGGCTCTATCTCATAACTGCGAGATCACAACCTGAGCTGAAATCAAGAGTCAGAAGCTTAACCGAATAAGCAACCCAGGTGCCCCAACGTGGGCTTATTTTTAAACAAAACAAGAAATCCAGTAGTAGTAAGTCAAGATTGGTGAAGCTACTCCAGAAAGTCATGAAGAACCCAAGTTATCATCCTTAGTATATAGTATTTATCTTCATGTTTGCAAGATGGTTCTTCTCTTCTAGAACTGGGTTTGCACTCCATACAAGAAGAAAAGGAAAGAAGGAGGGCATGTAAATCATTATGATAATGGCCCTCAGTGAGTCACACTGTGCTTTCCCATGCCCTTTTGAGTGTGACATAGTCACTCTTTCCATAAGGAGGTGAGAGTCTCTTTCTTTGGACTTGTGATTTGCTTTCACCAAGAGAATGGTGGCAGAAGTGACGTTATATGAGTTCTAGAGCATAGGGCTTAAGAGACCTTTTAGCTTCTTGCTCTAATCCTTGAGACCCTTAGAAAATCATGCTGTAAAAAGTCCAATAAAACCTACGTAAGGATGAGATGCCTCACGGAGCTCTGAGGGCCTCAGCCAACAGCCAGCACCAACTGTCAGATGTGTGAGTGAAGAAAGCTTGGACCCTCTAAGCCAGCCTTGCTCTCACATGAGCTGCATGGTGAGCTCAGGAAAGACCAGAGAAGAACTCAGATTTTCAAGGGATAGAACTGTGAAAAATAATAAATAATAAATTATTGTTGGCTTAGGTCAACAAGTTTGGAGTGGCTTATTATGAAGCAATAGATAAATGATATACTGGGTTATGGAGCCATTCATTTCTAAGTAAGAAACAAAAACAAAAAACCTGGGCCTTAATTAAGGTACATTCCCTACTTCTAGAGTAGTGGTAACTGATAACATGTGCATGACTAAATTTCAGAATTGTAATAGATCACTGATTAGATGAGACATTGGAAGTCTGAGGAGGAGCGGGTGTATACCTGCATACGAAGGACATGAATCACTGAGGCCAGATGATGACTTTGGTAGATTGTTAGAAATGGCCACCAGGGAGTCAAAGCTCCATGAGTCCCTGGGTAGTCCTTCCCCCGACTCATTGAACATGGGCTGCTTAGACCAAAGACTAGGGTAGAAGTGCCAGTTCCAGATCCAGACCTTAGGGTCTGGACCTTAGGAGGCTTTGCAGCTGCCACTTTTGCTCTCTAGCCTCCCTGAAACACCAGCTAAGGAAGCCCAGGCTAGTCAACTTGAGGGTGAGTGGCCTTCTGAGAGGAAAGCCCTGGAGAATGAACAAACTCAAGGACAGAAAAAGAAGCTCAGCCAGGCACCTTCCACCCAGCCATTCCAGCTGAGGACCAACCAGATGTGAGAGTGAGATCTATGACCCTCCAGCTCTAGGCAAGCCAGCTGCCTGCAAACACGTTAAGTGAGCACAGCCAGAACCGCCTGGAGCAGAGATAAGCCACTGATCGGAGCCTAGCTCAGACAGCACAGTTAAGACTAAATAAGTGGTTATTTTTGTCTTAAGTCATCAATTCTTAAGAATAAGGCTAAGCTAATGAAACTCTACCAAGAGGCTAAGCTAATGAAAGGCTAAGCTAATGAAACTCTACCCATTCAGTCATCTTCTATCATCTTAGCTGGAAATAAGGTACACAGGTACCCTTAGGTGCCAGCCTGGAGATACCAACTACTTCAGTTTTTCATTGTCAGTGGGAGATCACAAAGGACAGGGGGCTAAGGATGTTTTCTTGGTAATCAGCCCCAAGTATCTGCCACATTGCTGTATCACCTATGACTATGAGAGTGAGTGCTTACCACATAATAGGGTTTCATCAAATACGAGTAAAATTAAGTTTAAGGAGCTTCCAGCAGGCAGCTTGCCTCACAGGAATTTTTCAGAAGTACCTGGTGAGAATACTATCTCCACCCCACTATCTAATACCCACTTCTCTTCCAGCGGACTCTGAAAGACTTGTTGGCCTTGTGGGGAGCACCATTTATATTTATATCGCCTTTCCATGGAAATGAGTGGGACACTTTCTCCAACCTGGGGCTAAGTGAAAGGGGTCACTGTTAAAGACTGGGGGCAACCTTTAGGAGAGAGAGTCTGGCACCACATTCCCTGGTGAACTGCTTTCTGAGTTTCAGACCCCCTCGGTCACTCCAGAGCCAAATATACTGAGAGCAGGGCAGACGTGTGGACCCAGGACCCCCAACAGGGAGAAGAATAAAAGGATATTTGGCACCCATTTCCTGTGCTTTAAAATATAGTGCGTTAATACAAAATCTGAGGTATAATAAGATCAACAGCTCAGGAGACAATTGCCACTGAAACATTAGTTTGTTACTCACAGTTCCCGAGAGGAGGGCATATGTTCCACCTCAAGGGACACATCAGGGAGCACCAGGGAGAAGCACTAGGGTCAATTACAGGGCCCAACGGGGGAGAGGGGGAAAGTATGGGAAAGAGCCTTTATTATGGTTTCCACAGGAAGGAAGAGGTGAGGCAATCAGGGCTAGGTGGACTGGTTTGAATAATTCTATAGGCTCTGGTGCATAGGGGCTGTTCCTAGTTGTCTGGCACCTGGCTTAGGGGCAGTAAGGACAGGCGTATAGTTGCCCAGAGTGTGGGAGCCCAATAAAGAGGGCGGTTGGGAGGTATGGACTCTGAATCAGTTGGTTTGTATTTGAACAGCACACCTCTCAGAGAAGCGGGGGTGGGAGGGGAGGCGTGGTTGATGGCGGGGTAGGAGTGAGGGAGATAGGCCAAGGTGAGGTGACTCAGGCATATTATCCGGTTGTCCAGAACAAGTTATGTCTGGCATATACATGTGGGACAGATGTCAAAGGATCAAGTTTACAGAAGCCAGAAACATGGTTAATATATCCTGAGGACTGGAGGTGTCTACTCCTGGTGTAGAGATTTCTGTAGGTGAGACTCCCATAGGAATTGTCAAAGTCGAAGGTGCTTCAGGAGACCAGGGTGAGAGTGCTCCAGAGAGGACAGGTGATTCCCCATCCCTGTTCTCTACTGCTCTCAGGCAGCCCTGGGAGCTCGAAGAGCCCAGGCCTTATAAGCAACATGCTGAAAAGAGAAGCTGGTGTGATGCTTCTCAGCCTCAGCCGGGGCGAGGCTGCGTGAAGGCCTCTGCACACCTGAAGATGGCACCTCACCTGAGCAGAACTGGCACTGTCTCTGCAGTGGAGCTCGGAAGAGAAATGCTCTGGAAGAGGCTGGGTTCTGGAGTCTGGGTTCGGGAATGGAAAGTAGGAGAAGATGAAATAAACATACGAAAGGTGAAAATGCACATCACGCTCTGTTCCTGCTTACACACGGTCCACCCCAGGCCCGAGTCTGAACTGAATATGAGATTATGAGATTGAAGTTTTAAAATCACCGGGAGTGAGTTTGCTTCCGATATACCAGAATGGTTTTTCATACACGACCTTGGTCGGTCTGAGTAGCAACCTCACGCAGTGAATGTTATTCAACCCCTCTGACAGTTAGGAAAGCGAGGTGCGGACAGGTGAACTAAAGAAATGGTTTGAGGTGGCACAGGTGAAGTGTGAACTCAGATTTGTTGATGCCAATGCCTGAATTCTTAAGTCCCGAGCTACAGCAGTACCTTTCAAGTCTCGTTCGGTGGTTTTGTTGCCAATATAGTATTTGAGTCCACCTGTCCTTTTTTTCTCTAACTATTCCATTTCACTTTATATAAAGCCTTGAGAGATGGTCTCATTTTTCTGAGCTGGCAGCTGAAAGGGCAGGAGCCATCCTAGGCCAGAGGTGGCTGCTGAGGCCAGATCTGAACTCAGGGTTTCAGGTTCCTGAGACTAGTCTTTGTTCTAGTTTTGTCACCTTGCCTCTTTAATTTGCCTTGTCCTATCCGGGTAATTTCAACCAATCTTCTTTGCAAATGGGAGATAGGTTTGTAAGTACCAACTTCAGTATTCCCATGATTCCTAGAGTTCCCCTCAAGTTTTAGCTTTTCACATTGATGTGGTGAGGTCCAATCTTCTTTCTATAAGACCATTAAGTAAATTTTTCCTAAATTATCTATTCCACGTAAAAAATAGTCCTGAAGGAAACTAGAAGATCAGATCATCCCGTCCCGGACTCCCTTCTGAACCATTCGAGAGACGGAAAAAGGCTGGAGGTTGTGAAGGAGAAATGATTTTATATTTACCTTTAGAAATATATTTTTGAAATACTTCTCATACAGAACCGGAGTTCAGCTTTTGATGTACTTTCCCTGTATCCTGTCATCCCCAGCACTAGTAAGTGAAAGAAGCATAGAATCAGGTGTGAAGTACAAAATTTAATTTTGTTTCAAAGAACATTTCGTTGAAACGATTAAATCGCTTTTCTAAAAAAAAAAAAAAAAATGACAGGATGCATCATCTGTCGAGAAGGAAGTGTGTTTTGGTTGCCACTTCAGAACTTCTGTTAAGATTGTCCAAGGCATGTGGTATGAGAGGAAGATGCACTTCCTAGGTCACTGAGCATTTGCCGCTGAACATATGCTACCTCACAATGGCGCACATCACGGCTTCGTATTGCACAGTGAGCTGAATATTTGATGGATATTCTGAATAGTAAGATAATTGATGATAGAACACGGGAGGAGAGAGCCGATAGCTTTTTTGTTGGTAGCATTTATCAGATTGTCAATTAAAGGCTTGTCGTGTGGTGGAGAAAAAATATTTATTGCTGTGGCAGTCATCAAGTGCCAGTGGCCGGGAGAAGGTGCAGAGATCTACCCCTTCTGGAAGGACTCGCTGCTCTGTTTTGCCAGCCAAAAGTACTGTAGCGTTTACATTTAGTAACAAAGATTGGGGTTGCTTGTCTTGTTTAAAGTTTATTGTGTCCCGGTGCTGGTTTTACAGATACGTAAGCCGAATTGGCTAACTGAAGTATGAGCTGTCTCCAATCATTTTGGGGAGGAAGGCAGCACGTGAAAATTTTACAGCTTTGAAATATTTATGTGTAATGTACAGAAGAGAACTATTCGCTAATCCAGTGAAATGGGTTTTTAAGTGCTTCTCATGACAGGTGTAATGGGTTAATCCCCCTTTTCCATGCTCCCACGGTGGTCTTTACTCAACTTGGATAAGACTCCCGGTTCACACACCCTCCTCCACAGACTATAAATGCTATGGAAGCAGGAACCAGGCCTGTCTTGTTATGACTGTAACTGCCAATGCCCATCATTGGGCTTGACACAGAATAGTCGTCCATGAATATTTGATGATTCATTGATAGTTGCCTAAAAATGAGTTTTCCAAGATAAACAGGCAGTTAGTTGACATTTACCGTGTACCTTTAGCAAAATCTGCCTCAGAATCTTCTAACAGTAGGAAGTGGTTACGTTATTTTTCAGTGCAACAATAGTAATACTAAATCAAAGACCTATTCAGAGTAGGACGAGAATGTTAGATTTCTTCATAGGGAAGAATGCCCTGAGAACTCTAAATTATTCTGTAATGATGAGCTTTGTGTTAAAAATGATGGGTAGGTAAGAGAAATTTCAACCAGGAAGTTGTGTTCCATGACACTGGATGATGGGCTTTTTCTTATTTTTAAAAATCATCTGGCCAGTTGCTTTAATAATATCCACATATCATGAATTCATGTTTATGTGCTATAGTTTAATTATAAAGCCTATCAATACTCAGTTCTCTAGATTTCAGGATCTCTAATCTCTGTATGTACTTGTACTTTAATGGTTACTTTCTGTTGATACTTTTGTAAATGTTGTGCTCTCTCTAGAAAGTTTGATGGTGACTCAAGTTTTTACTGCTTTTCAATGCCAGGCACATAAATAGGCTTAAAATTACAGTTTGCTTAAATAACCTTTTAAAATAATCTATAGATAGAAGTAATCCAATAATGATATCCTGAGATGCAGCAGCGTGGCCATTCACTTTGGCAGCCCTTAGATCACGTTCTGTGGGGCAAGGCTCTCATGAATGCCTAATATGGTCCTGAAATCTGGGACTGTGGTGGGTTTAATAAGTCCCAGCCTTTTTACAGAAACCAAAGTCAAAGACATTGTCACGATTTCTGGAGCGGCAACTGAGAGTCACTTAATATTAGAGAGAACTGGTTCCAGGGGACCAGCTTCATTCCCTGAAATCAACTAAGAATTTTTAGTTTGCTTATTCTTTCCCAGCCCACTCACCCTAAATTACAGAGCTTTCATTTCTTTGGCAACCGCTAAAAAAATGACATCAAACCAGGCGGTGGTCATTCAGCTCATACCTTCTATGTGTTCTTATAACTGTGTTTGAAAAGAAGCCTCTGCATCCTCAATTTGGTAACACTGAATCCTGAATACCTCGAATGTGACAGTTCACATGATTTTCAGGGTCAAAGAAACTCTTAAATATCACACATTATCTTCTAGATTTTTTAAGCATATCAGAAATTGAGTGTCTTGGCTTTGCACCACGTGACCAATTATTCCACCAGATCAAGAGATGAGGAAGAGGCAATCTTGCCTTTTAAATCATGACAGCATCGTAATTGTTCTACTGCTAACAACCGTGTGTCAAATCCCCTTCTGTGCCAGCACTGTGCTCACTTACCATTTTCAGTAGCTTCATGAGCTAGTACTATTCGTGCCTTCACCTTATAGATCTGGAGACTGAGGCTGAGAGAGTGTCATGCTTAAATTCATACAACTGGGAAGTGATAGATCAGCATTCAAACATAGCCAGTCTGATGTCAGCAATTAACTACTAAGCTACAAAACACAGATTATATAGACACCAGGGGAGAAGAGTGTGTTTTGAGCCATGTGAGACACAACTATCCATTCCTGTTCGAAAAAACAAGTTATTGAGATCTCAAGAAGATATTATAAAACTGTAAAGGCACAGGGTGGAGAACTGAGGGCAGAGTGTTTTAAACTATTCATAGACAATATTTTATAGTTGCCATCAAAATCACAAGTTAGAGCCCAACCTTCACCTAGTTCAACATATAGACACAAAAACTAAGAAACATGAATGCATGTAAAAAAAAATAAAAAGCTAATTTCAGATTTGAAGCCATGAATGTTACAGGAACAGAATAAGCAGTGTATGATGTTTGGTGTGTATCTGCAGGGAGGGGGCAGACGTGTTATTGTTTATATCAAGGGATGTGAGCCAAGAAGAGTCTAAACATTTAAACAAAGGAAGGTGTCTGGGTTAAGTGCTGAGTACTCTCAACAAGCCAGGTTTCGGAGACACAGGAGTAACACAGGGGCTTTGGATGCTTTGAAAAGGAAAGCGAATGAAAGGTTGGGAGGTTTACCCTTGTTAGTGGTGAGTACTAGTTGCTGCTTGCTTTCCAGCCCTAGAGGTACAGTAACATGGTGGCAACACTCAGGGGACTGTAAGTCCACACTGCCTTTCCCGGACCCTCACTCTTCAGTTAAATCTCTGCCTCCTACCCTGTTCACCCTCATACACATTTCCTAAGGCAGATGTTTCCAACCAGACCCTCACCATCCTGGGGACAGTCCCACCTGCTGCTTTCACAGGGCTTCATCCTCTTCCTCTCCATTCAACCTTAAATTTCTTTTTATAATCAGAATCCCATTCTTTCTGTAGAATACTTGCCTACTGGTGCCATTGACCCAAGCCCACTTTCCATTCCCCAGGAATCCTTTTTTGTTTAGTTGCTCCTGAGTGAAACTTCCATCACTGCCTCTCCCCTGGCGTGAGTGAGTGTGTGTGTGTGTGTGTGTGTGTGTGTGTGTGTGCGCGCGCGCGCGCGTGCGTGTGCATGCGCGTGTGCATGTACTCCTCTAGAAATCTTTGCTTGACCTCAATGTCACTGTTGCTCCTCATGGTCACTAGATTTCTCAAATTAATCACACCCAAGGGCTCTATGTTTCACTTAACTGTCAGTGCCCAGACCATGCTGTCTGAGCCTTTCTGTGGCTTCTGGTCCAACCACCTGCTGAGCCTTAACTCTGAGAGGTCCCCATTGACTGCCTTATTGTTAGAGCAAATGTTTTTCTCCTTTCCCATTCCCCATAGCTTGTAACGTAGGTGTAAGATGATATTAACCATTCTCTCCTCTTCCAAAATCTCTCCTGATATATTTCTTCTGACTCCTTCTGTGGCTAATTTATTTGTTACCTATCTGATCATCCTCTAATCTATTTAGCAAACACTCTTTAAAGGCCTATGTTGTGCAAATATAAGTAAAAAATGCACTTACAGGAGTGAAAGCCCAGTCTGTAAGTAGGAGACAAAAAACAAAACAATTACAAAGGAGTATGGTTAATGCATCATAGAGCCATGGGAAGCTTTCTGCAAAGAGAGATGGTCTCTGATCAACTTAGAAAAGTAAGGGAAGGCTTCTAAGAGGAGGGGATACTGGGTCTACTTTGATAGGTTTTACCCAGGCCGTAGAGAAAGTAATTACAAGATTGTGCAGCAGCGGGAGAAGACCACAGGTCTTTCAGTGAGGCTGACATGAAGCTGGCTCGGTGATAGTCACAGGAGATGGAACACTGGCTGGATATATGATGACAACAAAAAGAGCAGGCTATCGCGTTTGGAAATCAGCCTGAAGCAATAAAGGGTTTTGGCCAGTGGAGGTGACATGATCAATTTGTGGCTTAGAAATATTATTCTGGCATCGATGTGAAGAGTAAATTGGAGGAGGACAAGACTTCCTTTATTTAGCTTCCTCCCTCTCCCCTGTTAAGGAAATTCTTCAAGGCCTATGCTGTTATTTCACATTCTTTTCCTGAGAGAATGTGTCCATTCCTGTGTAGTCAATTATCATAATAACTAGATGACTATTAAATATTATTTTCTGCCTCTGACCTCACTCCTTAATGAGGTCCATTCCACTTCTGTGTGCTTTAAGTAATTTCCTCTCCAGTGCTGCTGTCTTCCAACAGCAACTGGGCTTCACAGTGTGGACATGTCTTAGATCGCCTCCCTTCTCTTATTCCATTGACCAGAAGCCAGCAGGTTTGATTACTCTGTATATTCTATTGCCTTCTGGACTTTTTTCTTTCCTTCCATTCCCACTCCTACCAGTGTAGCCCAGATCTATCCCATTATCTAGATTACTGATAAAGACTCTTACCTAAGACTGTCGACTATTTCTTCTTCCTCAGGTGTTCCTTTCTGGTACATGCACATGATCTTCCTCAGTTGTTCCTTTCTGGTACATACACATGAATACTGCACTGTGAAAAATAGCATGCACATAAAACAACATATAAAGCATGTTATACTGTAAAAATCATAAAATGGTCATTCATATATCTCCCCTCAAGGTTAAGACTTTGAACATGATTAATAAATTAGAAGCCTTCTGTATACTCCTCCTTAATCTCATCTCCTCCCTCCATCACCCAAAAGTAACCATAATCCTGAATTTTGTGTTTATCAACCCCTTCCATTTCTTTTAGCCACCAATGGGTAATGCATTGTTTGTTTATTTTAAAAAAAACTTTATATGGGATGAATGATACTATGTGTATTCGTCAAGGACTTATTTCTTTCACTTAATATTACATTTTTGAGATTTATCTAAGTTGATGCATATATGTAGCAATAGCTTGGTTATCTTCACTGCTAGTAACATTCCATCATTGTAGAATAGAAAAGAATCATGGAATGTTACTAGCAGTGAAGATAACCAAGCTATTGCTACATATATGCATCAACTTAGATAAATCTCAAAAATGTAATATTAAGTGAAAGAAATAAGTATATAAAATATGTATATAAAAATATAAAAAATATTAAAAAAGTATATAAAATAATGTATATAAAATATGTATACATTTATATGTATTTTGTGATTTACATGTGCAGGCATTTCTTTTGGAAATAGGAAATGCTAGATTGTGAGGCTTGTGCATGTTCAACTTTAATGATTAATGCCAATTGGCTTTTTAATGTGGTTATATCAATTTAATACCTCCAGCAAAGTTTTTCTTGTTCTACATTCTTGACAATTTATATTGTCCCATTAAAAAAAATTTACCAATCTGATAAACTGAAACTATATCACATTATTATTCTAATTTGCATTTCTCTTATTATTAATTAGATTAGGCATCTTTTCATATGTGTTAGGCCACTTGAGCTTCTTTCTCTATGAAATTCCTATTAGTATGCTAGGCTTTCTATTGGCCGTTTATCTTTTATTGATTCCTAGAAGTTCTTTATATATTGTAGGTTATAACACTTTGTATTATATGTACAATTATATTCTATTTTGCTTATTTTTATTATGGATTATTTTCCATAAATAACACATGCCATCTGTAAACAAAATTACAAATGATGGTACAAGTTGGAAATTTTCATGCATAAGTGCATTAGTTGCAGACTTTGGTTCTCAGCATTGACCACCCAAGACAAGAAAAGGGACTAACAATCTGAGAATGTTGCACAGATATCAGTAAATAAATACATATGAAGTTATATATGTTTAAGGATAAAGCTAGAGATTAATTTCTTTTTTGTCTTTTGAAACCTTGAAAATACCTAAGGACATTTTAGTGATGCTAGTTAGAAAAGTGCTCCAACAAGTATTAATCCTATTTATGGTATCCCTAAATGGCAAGATCTTGTAACCAGCCCCAGGGACATAAATTTTATCCCCAGACATTACACACCTTTTCTTACACCTTAAAACAAATAAGCTATTTTTACATTGTTACATGCATATTTTTAACATAGTTCTATTTTTAATTTTTGTATGCACACCTAAAGTGGTATGCCAGCCTGGTTTTCTCCTGCTTGCAAAAGCCAATTGTGCATAACATCTTCCAGTTTCATATTCGGTGATGTCATGTTGGCAATTTAAAATCGGCAATGGTGGGAGTGTTTACACCATGGAAATTGGAAAATGCTCCACTTCATTTTTTACAGACACACCACTGCCCACCTACCATTCGTGACAAATCACTGTTGGTGACCAGTGATCACAAAGCTGCAAAATCCAGTGGCTTTCTGTTTGTTTTTGGCCTCAATCATATCTGATACAGCTCATCCCTACTTCTTGAAATGTTTTCTTCAGTTGGACTCCACGACTTTTTTCTACCTTGGTTCCCCAGCTACTTCACTGACCACTCTTTTTTGGTCCCCTGATCTATTTTCTTTTTATCTCTCCAGCCTCTGAATATTGGATAGTTCAAGGCTCAAACCTTAGTACTCTTGTGTTTTCTATCTATACTCACTCCTTAGGTGCACTCGCCTGGGCCGGGTCTTTAAATACCTTCCATAGACTGACTCCTCTCAAATGAGCATTTCCAGGCTTAGCAGTTCTTCCAATTAACAGACTCATACGTCAGCTCCCAGCTTGGCCTCACCTCATGAAGGTCTCATGGGCAGTTCAAATTTAAGATGTCTGAAACCCAAGTTTTGATTGCTCTTCCTAACTGTTCTCCAGCCATCCCCATCTCAGCGTAACACAGTTATATTCCACCAGTTACTCATACCAGAAACCTTCAATTCTTGACTCCTCTTTTCTCTCATTCCCCACCTCGGTCTAAGCCACAGTCTGATGCTCTGGATTATGCCTCCTAGCTTCTACACTTGTCCCTTCATGATCTGTGCTCCTTACAGTACAGAATACAATACATACAATAGACAGAATAATTTTTTGAAATCACAAGTCAGATCATGTTATATCTTTGCTAAACACTTCAGTTGTTTCCATCTGACCCTGGTAAAATCCAAAGTCCGTATCACAGCTTTCAAATCCCTCTCTGATCTGACCTCCCACCACCTCTTTGACCCGATCTTCTACCTTTCTGCGTGGCATCTTGCCCCACTCTGGCTATGTATGCAATTTTTCAAACAGTCCAAGTCCATTTGTGCCACAGGACCTTTGCATGTAACTATTCTGTCTGTAATGCTGTTTCTTCCCAGAGCCTTAAGGCTCACTCCCTCACATGATATTTTATCAAAGAGGCCATGGTGACCATTATCTCCTCATTCTTTACCATCTCCTCCTCACCTTACTCCTTATTATCTTTCTTCATGGCACTTTTCACTACTTAGCTCATGGTTCGTGTGCTTTTTGTTTCTGTTATATATCTCCCCAATAGCACCTAAGCTAGGTAAGAACAGAGGCCCTGTTTTCTGACTGCTATACCCCAGTAACCTAGAAAAAAAGCTTGGTCTATAGTAGGCCCTTTTATTTTTTAAAATAGAGTATATGTGTGGTAGGTACTTTTCTGTTTTTAAATAAAAAATGTTTAAAATAACATTTTGTTTTATTTATTTTGTATTAGTTTTCATATGCAAAGATAATTATAAGAAAATGGATTTTAATGCCATACTGTCATCAAGTCTGTCCATTTTATAAAGGAGATATCAAGTATAGGAAAGAGGTTTTATGTAGTGGGAAGTGAGCTGCCTGCTTGCTAAGGTATCCAACACAGAAAACCAGGTGTGAAAAATAAAATGTTAAAACCTACATGGATACTACAGGTATTTTGCCCACTTAGTTGTATAGCGGATGATCCTGGATAACTGTCATTTTTCTAGGTGCAAAAAAGTGGTTTGATGGGGCACATATTGGCTTTAATCTTGCTATTCACACTGATTACAAAAGTTTGCTCTTCACCAGAGAGAGTCCCATATAGACGTCCCATCAGTTCTGTGAAGAATTTCTGAAATCCTCCACTTGATATCTTCCTGCCAAATTCCTGCTGACTGCAAATGAGCACAAAATGTCAGCTTTTGTTATTTGAAGCACTAATGACGGATTTGAAATATTATTCTAACTTTGATTTCAGGATTCACTCTTAAGATTTAACTGATGCAATATCCCAAGTTCTGTTAACAGAAGAATCAGATTTTAATAGGGAGCATGCTCAAATCTAAATCGATCAAATTGGGGGAAATTATTTCAAGAGTTTTTTTTTTCAGATTCTAATAAAATTTTAAAAATCATGTCTGCCTCAAACATGTTGAATTTCTTGAGGAACAAGGGGTGTAGTCCTATTGCTAAGGAATAGTCTCTTTTGTTTTCTTTTGTGATTTAAATTTTACTCAACTGATGCAATCACAATCAATCAAATATTTAATGACAGACCAGGTCAATAAAGTTTAAATATTATAAGACTAAGTCATTTTAGCTTATTCTTATTTTTCAGTAAGAACTATCTGTATGAGAATGTGGTACTTATAAAGAAAGTAAAAGTTATAATGCCCTATCTTTCCTCAGTTCATGCATTTGTTTCCCTGAACTCTGGTTTTTAACTCATCTCTGTGTTCATTGTGACTTGTTAAATTATGTGCCGTACTCATTTCTAGAACAAAGAAAACTGAACTGAGAGGTGAAGTGATATCTGTGACTGATCTGAAAACAAAAGCCTATTCTCCAAAACCCCAGCCCAGTTTTGAAAATACCAGAGTTGTTCTTGAAAACCTCGCAAAATCTGATATTGTTCCCCCATAAAAACAATTTAAAAGACTGGTACATTTGTATAATGTCTTTATTCAAGACAATGGAAAAGTTATGAAGTAATACCTCTATTCTTACATGAATTAACTCATTAAGTTGGTTGTTACATGTTTCCATCTGTCATGTTTGTAGCTTTCTTTTTATCAAGACTTTATTTTTTTGAGAGCAGTTTCAGATGCATAGTAAAATTGAGAGGAAAGTAGAGATTTCCACACACCCCCACCAGATTGGTACATTTGTTACCATTGATGAGCCCACACTGACATATCATTATCACTTAAAGTCTATAACTTACTTAGAGTTCACTCATGTTGTACATTCTATGTATTTTGACAAATGTATGATGACATATACATAATCCATCATTAGGTTATCACACAGAGTAGTTTCTCTGCCCTAAAAATCCCCTGTGTTCCACCTATTCATCCCTCCCCCAACCAACCTCTGGTAACCACTGATCTTTTTACTGTCCCTACAGTCTTGCCTTTTCCAGAATGTCATATTGTTGGAATCATACAGTATTAGCCATTCAGATTGGCTTCTTTCACTTAGTAATATGTCTTTTAGGTTCCTCCATGTCTTTTAATGGCGTGACAGTTCATTTCTTTTTAGTGCTTGAATAGTATTCCGCTGCGTGATGTACCCACCATTGTTATTGATTCACCTGCTGAAGGACATCTTGGTTCCTTCCAAGTCTGAGTGATTCTGAATAAAGGTGCTATAAACTTCCGTGTGCCTATTTTTGTGTAGATCTAAGTCTTCAGCTCTTTTGGGTAAATACCAAGGAATGCAATTGCTGGATCATAGAGGGAGAGTACATTTAGATTTGTAAGAAACCACCAACTTATAATTCAAAGTAGCTGTACCATTTTGCATTCCCACCAGCAGTGATTGAGAGTTCCTGTTGCTCCACATCCTCATTAGCATTTGGTGTTGTCGGTGTTCCAGATTTTGGCCACTTTAATAGGTATCTAATGGCATCTCATTGTTTTAATTGGCATTTCCCTGTTGATATCTGGTGTAGAGCATTTTTTCATATGCTGATTTCCCATTTGTATATATTCTTTGGTGAAGTGTCAAGGTCTTTGGCCCATTTTAAAAATTGAGTTGTTTTTTTATTGTTGAGTTTTAAGAGTTTGTCATATATTTTGGATGAGTCCTTTATCAGATGTTCCTTTTGCAAATATTTTCTCCCAGTCTGTGGTTTGTCTTCTCATTCTCTTGGCATTGTCTATGACAGAGCAGAAGCTTTTAATTTAAATGAGTCCAGCTTATCAATTATTTTCTTCATGGATCACGGCTTTGGTATTGTATCTAAAAGGTGATTGCCATATCCAAGGGCATCTGCGTTATTTCCTTTATATTCTAGGAATTTAATAGTTTTGCATTTTATACTTAGGTCTGTGATCTAATTTTTGTGAAGGGGGTAGGGTCTGTGTAAAGATTCCATTTTTTACATGTAGATGTCCAGTTGTTCCAACACCATTTCTTGAAAAGACTGTCTTTGCTCCATTGTTTCATCTTTGCTCCATTGTCAGAAACCAATTGCCTATTTGTGGGTCTATTTCTAGGCTCTTCATTCTATTCCACTGGTCTATTTGTCTTTTTTTTCCCCCACCAGTACCACTGTCTTGATTACTGTAGCTTTATACTAAGTCTTGAAGTAAGGTAGTATTAGTACTTCAACTATGTTCTTCCCTTTATTTTGTTGGCTGTTCTGGTCTTTTACCTCTCACTTATGACTTTATTATTCTAATATTGGCTAATTGTCTGGAAAATAGCTCTTGTGTTTTTTTTATGTTTTGTTTTTTTAAAATATATTCATTTATTTTGAGAGAGACACAGAGATAGCATGAGTGGGGGAGGGGCAGAGAGAGAGGGAGACAGAATCCCATGCAGGCTCCACACTGTCAACACTGAGCTGAAACCAAGAGTTGGACGCTTAACTGGCTGAGCCCCCCAGATTCCCCTAATTCCTGTGCATTTTTAAGACAACTATGTGGAATGTTAAAAAAGAAGAAGAAGATTCCCAAGTCAGTAGCATGTATCTATGGCAGGAAAGGAGTAAGACATGCACGTGATTTTTTTCCATTACAGAATAAGGATCCAGACAGAGAGCCAAATCAGTATTTTTTAAACACTTAATCATATTGGAAGGATAAAAAGGAAAAAATACAGAATTTGTTTTAAAATGAGTACCTTTTAATTCTTAGAATAAAAGAATATATTATTATACATATAATATATATTATATATTATTAATATATACCATATATATTATATTGATATAATATCAAAACAAATATATATGTTTTGATATAGGAGCTAAAATGGAGGCTAAATATCTAGAAAAATCTGAATCCTGACACTAAGTGCTAATAAATAATTCTAATAAATAGATAACTTACCAAAAGTAATATTTTACATAGCATTTACATAAATATTAATAAACATAATATACTAAATATGTAAATACTTTATTTGCATATGCATATAGTAATATCTACTATGTGCCAACACTCTACCTGATGGTTGTAATCTGAAATGAATACAACATACCTGCTCTTAAAGATTCGTAGTCCAGTAAAAGGGAGGGATAAGCACAGACTTAATTCCCAGGCCAGTTTGGGTATTATTATAGGGTCTAATAAAACACCCAGAAGTGGTTGTTCTTCATTCTAGTCCACAAGCTAGATTGCTTTAACGATAGCCTCCCTGAGGCCCTTTATCTCAAAGGCTACAAGTAAGAGACTGGAGACTTAGAGCTGTGAGTCTCTTACCAACATGAATATTCCCATGATTCCCAGGCTCCCAGATAGGGTTACCAGATAAAGTACAAGATTCTCAGTTAAATGTACATTTCAGATGAATGTATACATTTTTAGTATAAGTATGTCCCATGCAGTATATGGGATATATTTATACTTTAAAAATTGATGTTTATCTGAAATTCAAACTATTTTTATTTGATAAATCTGGCAGCTTTATTGCATGTCATTGTGATAAATGGCCCTGACCAACTGCTACCAACGTATGCAACTGGCTGACTGATTTTGTACACACACATACACATGCACACCTCACCTGGTTATCTCCTACTCCATCTTACTCCACTATTGTGTCAAGATTTTTTTCAAAATATCCAGTGATACAACTTTTATTTAACCCAGTCTTTATTGCAGCTTTTGTTTTCCCAGAACTTTGTCATTAATTTAAAATACTGGGTCAGGGGGTACCTGGGTGTCTCAGTCAGTTAAGTGTCCGACTCATGCTTTCAGCTCAGGTCATGATCTCAGTAAGATCTAGTCTGGCATCAGACTATGCACTTGACAGCACAGAGCCTGCTTGGGATTCTCTCTCTCTCTCTCTCTCTCTCTCTCTCTCTCTCTCAAAATAAATCAGCTCTCTCAAAATAAATTTAAATCTCTCTCTCAAAATAAATTTAAAAATGACTGACTGAATGAATGAATGAATGAATGAGTCAGGTGACAATCCAATTTTCCACCAGTCCACAAATTGGATTCTATCCCATCCAGAGCCACAGGGCAACCAACCGATGCTTTCTCATTTCCAACACAGTTTATCACCAATGCCCAAGTTTGTTCCACTTAATTCTCTTTTCCCTCAAAGTGAATTCCTTTCTCACTGACAGTGTTCAGGAATTGAGGTGATATTTGGTGATATATTGGTGATATTTGCCCACCAATTGTTACCATTTCCTAGATCAGAAGCTATAATTATGGTATAACAGAATGGTAAGTATGATGGAAGTATGTGTGTGCATGGAAATACCTGATTGGACCATTGGTGGGGGTGGTCCTAGTGAACTGAGGATGAAGGTAAGTAAGGGAGGAGTCTTCTCAGCCAAAAAAGCATCTACAAAGATACAATGGCATGTAAGAACACATGATCTACACACAGAATGTGTAGAATGGCAAGTTGCTGAATGTTGCTAGTATAGGAAGCATGTGCGACAGCCAGTGGGAGATTAAGCATAGGTTAGATCCTGAAGCATCTTCTTTGATCATCTTGCCAAAGAGTTTGGGCTTTATCGTGGGGGGAGAAAAGAATCATTAAGAACTTTAAGAGGCAAACTGCAAAGTCGGAGTCTTAGATTAGGTTCCTTTGAAAGCAGAACCCAAGGTAAGGATCTGAGTGTCAGTAGTTTATTTGGGAAGTGATGAAAGGAAGTAGGAGCGAGGGAGCAGAGATAGCTAGTAGGAAAGGAGGAAACACCAGTAAAAGAGCAGATTGGGTACATGGCTGCTGTAGACATGGGCTTAATTTATCAGTATTGCTGAGGAGGGTACAACATGTATTCCATCCTTGAGAAGGACAGAGGTGAGGCCATTTATCAGATGGTTCCTGTCCCCCATTGGTTAAAGGTTTCCTGAGGGCAGGTGTTGATAACTCCTATAGACCTCTAGGTCTAGCAGATGCACAGGGCAAGGAGGCTCTAGTGGCTTCTTGGCTTGGCAGACAGAAAGCAGAGGTGAAATACTTGTTTTAGGTGGGACACTGTGCAGAAATCTGAAATTATGGCTAAAATTAAAAGTAGCCCAGGGAGTGAGATGCCAGGCACCAAGAGTGTCTGCTACAATCAGAGATCCATCTACAATTTACATCGTAAATCTAATTTGCTAAATTATGATCTAATCATAGCAGTTAAGAGAGAATCATCCACAAGAAACCCAAGAGTAGAAGAAATACTAATTGATGCATGAATGTTATAATTTAATATTTAGAATTAGTTTTTCTATCCACTAGGAACCTGTTACCTGAAAGCCATGGCACTATTAATACCTTCCAAAAATATGAAATTAGTCAAAAGATATAAACGGAGGAGGAAATATAAAAATTTTCAATCTCTATGAAGAACAAATTTGTTTTTAAAAAATAGGAAGAATGTTTCTTAGTGTGATTCATATGTAGTTTTAAAAATTATAAATAAATATTAATTCACATATAAATTGCCTTAAATTGAATTTGCTGAGGGCCGCTTGGGTGCCTCAGTTGGTTAAGCGTCCGACTCTTGATTTTGACTCAGGTCATGATCTCATGGTCATGTGATCAAGCTCATGTTTGTGCTGACAGTGAAGAGCCTGCTTGGAACTCTCTCTCTTCCTTTCCCTCTGCTCCTCCTCTCTCTCTCTCTCTCTCTCTCTCTCTTCAGAGAGAGAGAGAGAGAGAGAGAGAGATAAGAAAGAAAGAAAGAAAGAAAGAAAGAAAGAAAGAAAGAAAGAACGAACCTGAACTTGAAAAGACATGAGGCATTGGAGGCATTATTTACTGACTGTCCCATATATGAGGTTTTTCATTTTTGTTACTTCCATATATCTCACAGCCATCCTGGGAAATAGATATTGTTGTCCTCTATAAAGTTAAGGAATCTGAGGGTCAGGGTGGTTAAAAGCTTGTTCAGTTACATAGCTAGTAAATAGTAATGCCTAGACTCAAATCCGTATCTCCTAACTCTCCTCTCCACTTTATTGTCTTAAAACGTCATTGTTTTGTAAGGTAAAACATTGAAAATACTTGAAATTGTAAAAAAAGAAAATTGTGGTTATATCATCAGAAGTATTAGAACATAAAGCACTGTATGTAGAATGTGTGCTTTGATATTTTTATAACCACAATAATGTCTACAGTAGGATATATTCAGACCACATGAAAGAAATCTCTGAGTATGTTAAAATGTGAAGAATGTTCTTTTGGCCATGGGCAAAAGTTTAGCAATAATAAAAGTATATCAGGGTGTTTAGTAAAGAGGAAAAAATGTTTTCTGTGGTCATGTTTTCCAACTTTAAGTATATTTGTCTATCATTTTATTATAAACAGGGTGTATTTATATAGCCTAAAGAAATAGGAACCAGATTCCTTGTTTTGAAGATGCCAAAAAAAAAAATATCTTCTAGGATGATAAGCAATAACAGAGAAGAGTGAATCAAAAATATCAAGCTTCTATCTGATTCCTGACCAAGATTTTAATTTTATTGCACAAATATGCCATGACAACAGATATATACAGTAGTACCACCCACCCAAACCTGATGCAGGGAAGGGTCTGCCAGCATTCCCATTATAATCCTTGAAGGGAATTCTGATATTTTTAATACACATGAAATTGGCATCTAGGTTCTCAGCAAGATGTGTTTTGTTAAATTAAAAAAAAAAAAAAGAGGTTTTAAAAAAGAGACCTAAATAGCATCAGCTGGCTTTGTTTAGAAGGCATGTAGCAATGCAAATTCTGGTGAGCCATTAGATCTTATGATGTCAGCGGAACGTGTGTACTAGTCCTGCTGACCCTGAAGCACATCCAGAGGATAATGCCAAAGGAGAGATTTTTATTTACAGGATAGTAAAAAAGTTGCAGTATCCAAATTCTCCAGACTATTACAGAAACGACACACGTCATAATCACCACGTCTTAATTTAAATCACTCTGTTTTTCATTTTAGAAAGGGAAAAACTGTCATCGACCAAGAGAGTTGCACAATGGTAGAAGTGAAGGCTCTGGAGGCAGACTGCCTGGTTTTGAATCCCAGGTTCATTTCGTTCTTAGCCACGAGACTATGGGCAAATTACCTAACCTCTTAATGCCTCCATTTCCCTCTCTATAAAATGAGACTAGTAACAGTGCTTGTCTTACAGTTTTGGGGATCGATGAATTAATAGAGGCATGCCTTGGAGGTATATCGGGTTTGGTTCAAGACCACCACGGTAGAGGAAATATCTTAATGAAGCAAGTCAAATGATTTTTTTTGTTTGTTTGTTTTTCAGTGCATATAAAAGTTGTATTTATACTATACTGTAGTCTATTAAGTGTGCAATAGCATTATGTCTAAATAAAAATGCTCGGACCTCAATTTAAAAATATTCTGTTGCTAAAAACTGCTATCATCTGAGCTTTCAGCGAATCATAATGTTTTTGCTGGTGGAGGGTCTTGCCTCAATGTTGATGGCTGCCGACTGATCAGGGTGGTGGTTGCTGAAAGTTGGGATGGCTGTGGCATATTCTTAAAATAATGAAGTTTGCCACATTGATTGACTCTCCCTTCCATGAACAATTTCTCTTTAGGATTTGATGCTGTTTGATGACATTTTACCCACAGTAGAACTTCTTTCAAAATGGGAGTCAAGCCCCTCAACCTTGCAACTGCTTTATCAACTAAGTTCATGCAGTATTCTAAATTTTTTGTTGTCATTTCAACAGTCTTCACAGCATCTTCACCAGGAATAGATTATGTTACCAACCTGGCACCTTGGGGGTCTCTAATCAATAAATCAATGAAATTTGACAAGAGCCAAAGGGGAGTTTTCTTGGGGTTTATGTTTGAGCATAAGGGAAACAGCACAGAGGAAACAGTCCTCAGGCTGACTCCCTGAAGAGGTTGGAGTGAGTTTTTAAAAGGCTTAGAGGAGGAAAGTGTGACATTATGAACGTAGAGGTGGGCTATCTCTTGGCACTTGCACACTTAAAGATCATGCTTTTCCGTACATTGCACGCATTATTAGCATGTTAAACCTCCACCAATGGGTATGATTTTTAGCATTTAAATGAGCGACTTGTAACTTTGAGTATACTCCTGGTAGTCACTGCGCATACTCTAATGCCAGTGTTGGGAGTCCATCCTGGTGCTGACTGGTTTGGTCTGGATTTCACTAGTTCTTTTGGGTGGCTGACTCCCTCTTTTAAGGTGAGGTTGTGTTTTCTGCATTCCTGTAAGATGTATTACTCAAGAGACACAGACTCATGAGTTTTCTTTTAGGGAGTTTTCTTTTTATGGTATAGTTGTATCACATTAGGGTTTTAAGAGGGGCCCTGGGTCCTGTCCCTATTCTATCTCAATCCCATCTCAAGAAGCCACTGTCTTTTGCTCATCTGTAAGAAGGCAACTCGTCATCTGTTCAAGTTTTATCATGAGATTGTAGCAACTCAGTCACATCTTCAGGCTCCACTTCTAATTCTAGTTCTCTTGCTATTTCCACCACATCTGCAGTAACTTCCTCCACTGAAGCCTCAAACCCTTCAAAGTCATCCATGTGGGTTGGAATCAACTTCCAAAGTCCTATTAATGTTGATATTTTGACTCCTTTCCATGAATCATAAATGTTATTAATGGCATCTAGAATGGTGAATTCTTTCCAAAAGGTTTTAAATTTACTTTTCCCAAATCCATCAGATGAATCACTATCTGTAGAAACTATAGCCTTATGAAATGTACTTCTTAAACAATAAGACTTGTAAGTTGAGGGGCGCCTGGGTGACTCAATCAGTCAAGCATCTGATTCTTGATTTCAGCTCAGGTCATGATCTCATAGTCTGTGAGGTTGAGCCCCACATTGGGCCTGCTTGAGATTCTCTCTTTCTCTCTCTGTCCCTCCACCACTTGTGCATGCTCACTTGCTCTCTCTCTCTCTCTCTCTCTCTCTTTCTCAAATAAACAAATAAACATTAAAAAAATAATAATATTAAAAAGACTTGTAAGTTAAAATGACTGCTTGATCCATAGACTGCACAACGGATATTGTTTTAGCAGGCATGAAAATAACATTAACCTCATCATACGTTTCCATCAGAGTGCTTGGGAGACCATGTGCATTGTCAATGAGCAGTAATATTTTGAAAGGAATCTTTTTTTATCTGAGAAGTAGGTCTCAACAGTGGGCTTAAAATATTCAGCAAACCATCTTGTAAACAGATGTGCTGCCATTTAGGCTTTGTTCTTCCATTTATAGAGCATGGGCAGAGTAGATTTAGCATGACTCTTAAGGGCTCTGGGAATTTCAGAATGGTCAATGCGCATTGGCTTCCACTTAAAGTTAGGGGCATTAGCCTGGTTTTGAAACCAGGCATTGACTTCTGTCTAGCTGTGAAAGTCCTAGACAGCACCTTTTTCCAGTAGAAGGCTATTTCATATACATTGAAAATCCACTTAGTGTAGCCACTTTCATTAACTGTCTGTGTTGGATCTTCTGGAAAACTTGCTGCAGCTTCTACATCAGCACTTGCTGCTCACCTTGCTTTTTAAACTTCTTATTCAGCTTCCTCACAACTCTCCATAGAATTGAAGAGAGTTAGGGCTTTGCTCTGGGTTAGGCTTTGGCTTAAGGGAACGTTTAGGCTGGTTTGATCTTCTATCCAGACCACTACAACTTTCTCCATATCAGAGATAAGGCTGTGTTGCTTTCTTATCATTCATGTGTTCACTGGAGTTGCACTTTTAATTCCCTTCAAGAATTTTTCCTTTGCATTCATGACTTGGGTAACTGTCACAAGAGGCCTGGCTTTTGGCCTTTCTTGGCTTTTGACATGCCATCTTCACTAAGCTTAATCATTTCTAGCTTTTGATTTAAAGTGAGAGATGTGCAACTGTTCAATTCACTTGAACACTTAGAAGCCATTGTAGGGTTATCTATTCATCTAATTTCCACACTGTTGTCTTAGAGAATAGGGAGGCCCAAAGAGAGAGAGAGAGAGATGAGGGAAGAGCTGGTCAGTGGAGCAGTCAGAATCCATTTATGGATTAAGTTTGTGTCTTGTATGATTGTGGTTCATGATGCCCCTAAACAGTTACAGTAGGAACATCAAAGATCACTGGTCATAGATTACAATAACAAATACAATAATAATGACAAAGGTTGAAATACTGCAAGAATTGCTGAAATGTGACACAGAGACACAAAGTGAGCAAATGCTTTTGGAAAAATGGGCTGACAGACTGGCTAGATGCAGGGTTGTTACAAAGCTTCAGTTTGTCAAAAAACACAATATCTGCAAAGCACAATGAAGTGAAGTGCAATAAAACAAGGTATGCTTGTGCCAGTAAGTGCTTATAATAGCAAACATTCATTAAATGTTGAAAACTGAGTAAAAAGCCATTATGTTCACATACGTTCTGAATAAGTAAATGTACTCTGAAACTGCAGGAAGGAACAGGTATGACATTCGTGTGTGTGTGTGTGTATTTGTTTTTCTCTCTAAAATATAGATGCTGTGGAAATTGTCAAGATATAAATTAAAACTTTTTTATAAAAATAATATATTTCTTATAGTTTTTAATATTGTAGTGAGAGAAATCTGCATGTCAAAATGTATGCAGATTCTCAGGGTGAGGGTGAGGTCAGATGCACCAGCAAACTCATGTACAGGGTCAGGACCATTTTAACCATTAGACATTATGATCCATGAATAGAGCAGTAGTGTTCAGTAGAAATATAATGCAAGCCACATATGTAATGTTAAATTTTCTCGTAGGCATACCTAAAATTTTAAAAAATAAAATTAATTTTAATAATATATATTATGACAATATGTCAAAAATATTTCACTAGGTAATAAAAGTAAAAATTAATGAGAAATTTTACATCCTTTTTTTGTACTAAGTCATGGAAATCCAGTGTATATTTCATACTTGCAGTGTTCCTTAATTCACACTAGCCAAATTTAGGTGCTCAATAAACATATGTGATTAGTGGCTACCACATTGGAAGGTATTGGTCTAGCACTACATACTTTTCAAAGTTCTAAAACCTGAAAAAAACTGGTTCCACAATATTAAAATAATAGGAGATTTTAATTTAATAAAGACTCATCAAACATCTCCAAAATACAAAATCTGCCAAAGTTGTTAATATTTAATCTTCGTTTAATCTTTGTTAAAATATACATGTATATAAATATACATTTGGAATAAACTTACAGGCTTGAGTGTGCATGATTTTGGAGATATCATAGCCTATTATACATTAAATATTCAGAGCCTCAATCTCAAAAGCAAAAATATCTTTCAAAAGTTTGCTAAGTGTTTTATTTATCATGGAATTAGAAGCATTTTAACATGTTTGATATCATATGTAATGGGGACTCAAAAATGTCTTTAAATGCCTTTAAATGGCCTGAGTATAATCATAGGGTCATATTACTGGCCATCATGGCCATGATGATTTCAGGCTAAGACCCCCTGGACAAGACAAAACATCTGTCCCCTTCCCTGACCCTGTGACTTGGACTGCTCAGCACCTGCTTACTCACATCCCATTTGTTCCCCCTAGCAAAAGTGTAAAGCTCTGTGCAATCTGTTCCTACCAGTTACACTCCCCACTTGACCTCTTTTTTCTTTTCTCCAATTCAGTTTCCAGGCAGAAAGTCTGGAAGAGCCATCTCTGGAACTAGAATCCAGTTCTAACACTGTCATTCAGAAGCGCAATGACCTTTGGAAATTCATATATTTCTCCCTTAGTCTGGGGCTTCAGCTATGGATGCTCAGTTATTTCTAAGATTCTATATTCAACTTCTAACAAAACAAGCTAATGGTCACTGGGCACCATCCACATCCCAACCATCCCCTGATGTAGATGTTAGTGTTTGTCATCTCATTTTTACATTTTCATGACAACTCTGTGAGTTAGGAATTATTCATGCCACTTTACTGGTGAATAAGATGAGGTTCATGGAGGTTAAGTGACCTGTCCAAGGTCACACCATATCAGTGGGTGGAGCAAGATGGATCATAGGAGTTTTGTAATGGTTTCATCTAGCAGACTGAGAAGTACAATGAGTGAAGAAGCATATGCTTAAAAATATAATCAACTCTTATTTACTCAGTGACTGAATAGCCCGTTTGTATTGTTTTCTTAAAATTTATGCCACAAGCTCATAGTGGCCTTAATCCCTTTGCAGATAGGAAGTGGGTATTAATACATATATTCACACGGACATAGTGGGGAAAAAATATCACAGACTCCCACTGTAAAGTTAGACTTTGTTGCTTACGAATAATTATCTTATAGGAAGGAAGGACTAAGAGTGTTTACCTCCAAGGCCGGCTGACCACCACAATGCAGTTCCTTAACACATCAACTTTCAGGCTTCCTTTTAAACACATTTCCGCTTAATAATACCCCTCCAATTCAAGTGATGGCTGGAGGCAGGGGAGATCATGGAGTTCCAAATTAGCAAACTGCAAAAAGCAACTTGTAAGGGGCAGGTTGGTGGAGGGGGTGGGGGAGATGACATACCTATGAAGGCATTCACAGTTGTTTATTCAGTAAAACATTAGGTTTTTTTCATTTTGCTAAGACTTTAACATTTTTCTAACTGGATTTTTCACAGCATGAGGTTGTGTCCATAACGGCAGCCAGGGCTAGGGCTCAGGGGACAGAGAAGGGAATGTGGGTGGCGAGGTGGCGGCTGGGGTTACCTGTCCTGCATCACCATGCAAGTCTCCTACACTTCTCTCTGGCATTCTGTCTGTCTCTGGTGAGCCGTAGGGTTTTCTTCTTTCTCCTTTAAGCTAAAACTCAGAGAGGAAAATTAGAAAGAAAAAAAAAAGAGGTCCTTCCTATGCTTTTACTTTTATCTTGCAAATTCTGCTATCGTAACATGTTAATAATTTCCTTTACGGAAGTTTTAAGTAATAGTTGGTCCCATGTACACACTTAATTTATCACATATATTAGAATATTTAAAGCTGCATTTATTAACCTGATTTCCTTCTTAAGGACTTCAATTAAATGTTTAAGTAATTCAAATAGGGACTTCCCAGTGAGTAATTACTGTAACTTTAAATAAGTTAAATTTATAAATAGGGCAGAATGTAAGTTATTTTAAAAGCTTTAATACCGAACATAAAATTAGTAGGATTCTAATTTAAAATCCTAAGCCAACATCAATTATTCAACTACTTATTTCACATGAGGTTTACCCTAAGATGATAACTCATTTTAGTTTATAATCATACAAAATAGAAAATATACACAGATATTTTCTCTTAATTAAAATGTATTAATGTCATAGCTTTAAGTTGTTTGAAGTTTTTTTTATGTTAAATTCAAATCCTCCAAGAGTTGAGAGATGTTTGACATAAGGAAAAGATTTGCCATTGAAAGTAGCTGAGGTAATCACCTGATATTTGGACTAAGATGTTGTGAAGATTCTTACTCATTCTTGTGAGCGTCCGCGAACTCTGTAATTGTTGTATCAGTGGTTCTGTAACTCATACAAGAAGTGAATCTTTTTGTGGGGTGCCTGGGTGGCTCAGTGAGTTGGGCGAACGACTTCAGCTCAGGTCATGATCTCGCGGTCCGTGGGTTCGAGCCCCGCATCGGGCTCTGTGCTGACAGCTCAGAGCCTGGAGCCTGCTTCGGATTCCGTGTCTCCCCCTCTCTCTGCCCCTCCCATGCTCATGCTCTATCTTTCTCTGTCTCTCAATAATAAATAAACATTAAAAAAAAAAGAAGTTACCTCATTCTGTCTGCTCATCTGTTCCTGGAACCCTAAGTGCTTGCCCTATACGGTCCTTTGATTCAATATAGCACTTTGATTCTGAACTCATACCAATGAATTTTCAACTGTAAATAACTTTTAAATTATTTAAACTTAGAACTTAGTGGGTTTTCCACTTTTTGTCTTCTTAGAACAATATAATTCATATGGATAGTTGAAATGATATTTGGTTAAATTTTAATTTAATGCCTTTGGCTTGCTGGTTGTCACAACTTATGGGGTCATCCTAATGACATGTCCCCTTTAGTTAGAAATGCATTCTTACACACTTATTTGACAGTCATCCATTTCTATGTTATTCATTGATACAATAAATGAATTAGAAATACCAACATGATCCAGTGAGGAGATTTAATAAGAGAATGTTTTATTCTTTTTCTTTAGAATATTTTAGATTAAGTGTTCTCTTTTTGTGTAACATTGTAGAGTTCTGGCTTTTCATAAATTGCATGTTTTTTGGTCACCATCATTAATATTTTTTCTACTTTGGATGCTCATGCCATAGCAATTCTGGCCTGTGGAGCCCCTTAGGTTAACACCTGTGTCACTTTGATATGGCCCCATGAATCTTTGATAAGTGTTTTGCTTTCTTGCACTAGTTGTTTTAGGCTCACAGTGTTCCTGCTCCAGATTTAAAAGCCTAAGTTTCGATGGGGGGGGGGGGGGGGGGAAGAAGCATCAGAGATAATAATGTCAACGATCTAGGCACTAAGATAAATGATGGTAAAACATTGCTTCTGGATCTTATCACTGCACCAAGCTCAGGAAACATATGTGTATTGATGTTTACTACTTAGTTCTAAGAACAGTGTTTCTATACTTTTTTAATTCTAAACTTGTATCTCCATTCCTTTTTATATCAAAAACCAAATTCTGTGAGAAAATAAACAAAGTACTTACCTGATATCTATCTGTCTTTCTTTCTTTCTTTCTTTCTTTCTTTCTTTCTTTCTTTCTTTTTCAAAATAACAATGCTGGGTGGCTTAGTGGGTTAAGGGTCCTCTTGATTTTGGCTCAGGTCACGATCTCACGGTTAGTGAGTTTGAGCCCTGCGTGGGGCTCTGCGCTGACAGTGTGGAGCCTGCTTGGTTTCTCTCTTTCTTTCTGCCCCACACTCTAAATAAATAAAATAATAATGCCAGTAATAATGCCAATAATGCCACTCTTGAATGAAACTCAAGTTTTCTATGTAGTCCTCTCTATTCTTAAAACGCACCCCCTAGAGTGGTATACCAAGGTAGGGGAGGACAGTGGGAGCCATCTGCCCCATGGGAGAAACATCTTATTATTAACATTGTTAGAAGTGCTTGTACACAGTTCCCGTAAAAAGCAGACCAAGCTTTAGTCACTGGATTATTGTTTCTAATTTTTTTCAGTCAGTGCACTGTTCTTGCCTGAGCCCAGGTTATCCCACTTCTAAAACCTCCACCCCCAGAATCCCAGTTAGCCCTTCTACCAGGTGTGCCCAGTCCTATTTCTTTATTCTCGAGTCATTCACAAATTCTCACTCAGTTTTGCCACGAATGAGCTTCCTTGGATAGTTCTTTCAATAATTGCAGTGCATTCTCCACTGAAAGACATTTGCATTTGTAAAGCTGACTGTTTAGAGTTCTCAGAAGGTGACTGTTTCAAGCCACTAGTCGTTTCTTGGTGGCAGAGCTCACCTCATGGAAGAAGGTGAAGTCCACAGTCCCATTCCACCTTGAGAAGATAGGAAAACTGGAACAGCTCAGTATCCAAAATTTTGTACATGAGTTTCATTTCACCACCATCTGGTTCATCCACAATGAGATAATGTATATTTATAAGTGCAAGATTTATATATTTCAGTTCTGGCTGGCACACAAAAAAAGAAAATCTGCTTCCTACTATTTAATTTCTAGTGATATTAGAACCATCATATTTTCATATATTCAAATACATAGCAACTTTTCTAAATCCGGTTCTGATATTAAAGACTTTAAATTTATCTTGCTCCTTTTTCAAAATGACAAACTCTTCTTTTTTACACCATGCAACCTTCCTTATCAACACAATATTCGTGCTATGTATTGTAATAGTGAAGTTTGGGGAATACAGAGCCAAATGATTTCATAGTCAAAGTTAGATTAGCAAAGAACTAAGTGTAAATACAGGCTCTTGAGTTTTTATCCAAAATTCTCTTTTGACTCCTATCATGAGAGGATATAATTTTAATTTCTATAACTTATAATATATATAAAATACATAAATACATGTGTGTATATATATATGTACATATATATGAATCTTTATTTTAATTAAAGATAGCCCTACCAAAGAACTCAAATTTTTCAGCAGACTGAAAGAAGTATAATTCATACTTCTAAAATCTAATTAAAAAAAAAGAAAACCTAGAATCTATCAAGATAGAATATAGATACATAGTTCGATTGATACATAGATATATGGATATTAGGGGGATGTAGCAGTAAAATTTAATATGGATCATATAAAATATACTTAGAGATTTCTGCTAGAACTAATTCATAAAAAGTCAGTTTTTCTACTTGTAATATACTTTATTGTAATATATTTTGGTTATGTCTATATTTTATAAAACATTAATATAAAACTTTAGATACTTAAAGTAGACATCCAATTCCTTCACGTAATAATCAAAATCTGTCATGCCCAACATTCTACGGTTTGTAGTAATTGCACTAAACTCTACAGAGGAAAAAAACAAACAAACAAAAAAAAACACCATATCATTTAAATTTAGGACAAAGCATTATTTTTTGTAGGTTTAGCGTACAATATATTTTAATCAACCTGGAATATTTAAAAGGCACAGATAATTTGTTAATACAGAAGAGAGGGATAGTTGATTTGGCTCTTAATTTTCTAGAATCATGTCTTTTGCTAATGGTAAAAAAAAATTAAAGCTTCCACTTTTTTTCTTTCTCTCTGCCTCAGACTTCTAATTGTTCTTTAGCCTGTGGACTGTTTTTTCCTTCTCCACCCCAAAATTAAATCTCTGTTTTTGACTTCAAATCTGGCAGGGCCAGGTGAAAGAATTATTGATTTAAATACATCCATCTTTCTCACCTCATGACAGGGTTATGTCCCAATAAATCCATCAGAACTAGAAAATATCACAGGTCAAAATGCATTTACACACCTATCATACCAAACATCATCTTCGCCTAGCCTACCTTACATGTGCTCAGAACACTTTCATTAGCCTCCAGTTGGGCAAAATCATCTACCACAAAGCCTATTTTATAATAAGGTGTTGAAAATTTTGTGTACTTTATTGACTACAGTACTGAAAGTGAGAAACAGAATGGCCGTATGGGTACAGCATGATTGTCAGTGTACAGGTTGTTGTTGACCCTTGTGATCGCGAGTGACAGGGAGCTATGGCTGCAGCCCCCCAGCCTCATGAGAGCATGGTGTACCACATATGGCTAGCCCAGGAAAAGATCAAAATTCAAAATCTGAAGTACAGCTTCTACTGAATCCGTATTGCTTTCGCACCATGGTAAAGTCGAAAAATTGTAAGTCAAGCCGTCGGAAGTCTGGAACCGTCTGTAGTTTTTAGCCTTCTACAGATATATTTACAATGTCATCCTGTTTTCCTGGCTAGAAACACATTAATACTTGCTAGCAAAAATAGTCAAACACAAGCTCTTTACATTTCATAATGTTACCAATTCAAACGTCCATGATTTCAACTGAGTATGTTTTAACAGTTTCATTCTTGAGACCCGAAATCTAAAGATATCCTTTTTAATTCAATAAATGTATGTTTGTATCAAATTCAGCGCTCCAAGCAATTTTCAGAGAGAGTTGCTTCCCATATATATTCAAGCTTTCTTCTGGATTAGGATCCTTTTCAATGGGAGCAGTTCTTCCACCTTTGTCCTTTTGAAATCCAGGCTTATTCTGAAGACTTATTCTAATTTAATTACTCTTCATTTTTCAAAACCTAAGGTTTAACTGGTGGAGTTATAAATTCAACAAAAATAGACTTCTTCTGGGGAGGCACTGTAGATTTTCTAAGTGCATCATTTGTAGGGTATGCCCCCTCAAGAATCAAAAACCAGGGTGTTAATTCCTTGAGGATACAATACTCTGTGAGAAGGTTTCTGTTCTTACGTCGGCTTTTTACAGGTATAGGAAAAGGCTTCTCCTGGAGTTTCCTTTTCTTTTCCTCTTCTTGCCTCAAGTTCCCTTGCCTTGTTTCTCCTTCCCTTCCTTTCTCTTTTCTTTCCCTCCCTTCCTCCCTCCTTCCTTCTTTGTATCCTTCCTTCCTCTTCTTTTCCCCCTTGAGTGCTTAATGCAGGTTTTTGACCTCTGTTAATCCCTGAAGGAGGAAATTAAGAATGTATCTTTTGTTAAATCTCAGCCTCCAACACACACAAGCAACTACAGGATTGAGATTTTTTTTTCTTGGATGTTTGATAACAGCAAGAGTCATGAGAGGTAATTATGAGTATCCTTGGTGTTATGGTTCCACATTTTAGAGATCTGGGACCACAAAGATCCAGTATGATTTAAGCACATGCTGGGTTCCTCTTCTGATTCTTAAATGGAGGAGAGCCCATGATCTGTTGATCTAGGCTAGGGAGAAAAATAGTCTACTCAATTTTTTATGAGATCATAAGAGAAAAATTTTAATTGTAGGTCTGGGAGGTCGAGAGGGTAGGTGGAGAGACAGGCAGGTTCAGTTTATGTCCCTGCCCAAAATGGCAAGGTGTTTCAGAACTAGAATGAGTTCAGGAAGAAGCCTACCCGCAGCTGAAAGAATATAAGGTAAGTTATATCCTTATATCTTTCCATAGCTAAAAGGATATAAGGAAGAGGGAAAAAAGTAAGATAGCAATGGATCTTACTTATGTGTTTTACAAAAGATGAGTATTTGTCTATTACTGGGCAAAGGAACTGACACCCTCACACACACACACACACACACACACACACACACAGAGTGAACTCTCTGCAAAGAAAAAAATTAAAAATATGAACTAAAGTAAACTCCTCAATACAAGTGCATTCAAACCCCCCATGATATCCTTGAGATTGCCCATTTCCAGAGAGTTCAAGAGAAGAGGGACTGAGTCCACGAAACCTTTCACTTTGTGGTTCAAGATTAATAAAACTTATTTGATGTATGGCAAAGGCATTGAGTAAAGTCAGGTGGCAGAAAAGTCCCAGAGGAGTCTGTGAAAGGAAAATGACAATGAAGGCAGAAAGTGGGAGTTTCCTCTGATGATTTAGACCCCAAACCAAAGCCAAGGACTTTGTCATTCTGATACACTGAGGAAAAGGGCTACTTGTCTGTGAGAGAACAGTAACTTCAAAATTAATAAACATGAGTCCCAGGAGCTTTGCTATAGGGTCTCTGATGGAACATTACTCATGCAAGGAGTATCTTGCTTTGTACTTTATTTTATTTTTTTTTTAACGTTTATTTATTTTTGAGACAGAGAGAGACAGAGCATGAACGGGGGAGGGTCAGAGAGAGAGGGAGACACAGGATCTGAAACAGGCTCCAGGCTCTGAGCTGTCAGCACAGAGCCTGACACGGGGCTCGAACTCACATACCACGAGATCGTGACCTGAGCCGAAGTCGGACGCTTAACCGACTGAGCCACCCAGGCGCCCCTTGCTTTGTACTTTAAAATCCACCCAAATTTGGCAAATGGCGGAGACCCACACCAAGGACAAATGTAGAAAGAACTGGAGTTAGTAGCCTGCTCAGGTCTTTAGTAAGAGGGCAACACAACATAATTTCTGTCTTTAGGAAAAGTAACTCAGGCAGTTGGCATCTCTAAAAGGTCTTCAGAAGGGTGCCTGGGTGGCTCAGTCAGTCAAGCGTGCCACTCTTGATTTCAACTCCTGTCATGATCTCACAGTTCATGAGTTGGAGCCCCACACTGGGCTCCACGCTGGCAGTGGGGAACCTACATGGGATTCTCCAACTCTCTCCTTCTCTCTCTGCCCCTCCCCCTGTTCACCCTCTAAAATAAATAATCTTAACAAAAACAAAAAAAAAGGGAAAAGGTCTTCAGATATTTGTCATGACTAGAATGTGTGTACATCCAACCATGCCTACTCCAGGCCTCTGGTAATCCACTTCCAATAACCTCCAGCCTGGAGGAGGTGGTGCTGTGGTCAATGGTCAGGAAGAACTGCAGACCCTCATGTCTGGGAGTGGAGGAGCTGACATCTGGGAGCCTAAAATTTCACATGTCAGCTCTAGGGAAGTTTGTGGGTGGCAGCAGGTGAACGGCATGGACAAATATAAGAAAACTCACAAGACTGCATCATACACCAAGTGGGAGCCAAGGAAAGTGACTAGATTACTAATTTGCCATAAGGGGTCCACAGTTGTACAACTCTGACCGTTTGTTGGCCACACCAGTTGGTAAAGTCTGGGATATTGTGGTACACATAGAAACTTTTTGCTGAATGAATTATAACTTAATGTAAATATTTACCATTCTTTACAAGTATTTTATGAAATGATTTTTGGCTGCAGCATAGTATCTTATCATATGGACATACAACATAATCCGTTTAACTAATCTTCCAGATTTGGAAATTTAAGATTGTTTCTATTTTCTTTCAAATTTAAATGGTGCCACCACAAATATATTTATAGATATATCTTTGTAGATATACCTTTGTGTAAATCTCCAATAATTTTCCAGTTAGGGTTTTTATAGTTTTTTTTTTTTCATTTTTCTAGTTTCTATAGTTCACAAACCATAATCTGAATGTCAATTCTTCTTTTTTTATTTGCTATATTTTAAAAAGTCACGATCTCCTCAGTGAGTAGAATATTTTTGAAACCATACCTAGCAAAAAAGGAAAAATATTTTTACTGATTCGATGCTTAGTTGCATTATTCCACTCAAATCTTACCTATGGTACTAAAATTTATTTTCACATCAGCACTGACACTGTTAATTTAACCAATTTTAACAAACTTGAGAAAAGTTTTTTTTTTCTCTGCCAAGACCCCCCCTCATTTTCTCTTATCACTCCTTTAAGATGGTGAATATCAAATTCAAATCACAAACATCGAATCACATTAACAAAGAGAATTTCAAGTTATGTCTTTGTCACAGTGACAATGTCCAGATATTTCAATACATTTATGTTCCTGTTCACTGCTATAGAGAAAAATTTATCTGCTATATGAATTGGGAGTCATACCACAATGTGAATGTAACTTTTCTACAAAAAGAAGGCTTTTTTTTCCTAAAGCATTTTGGAAGTAAATTAAATATTAAAATTCATGCCCAGATTTTTTTTTCATAAAGCTGTCAACTTTCCTTACCTTAAAAGTAAACTATGTGAGGGGAAAAAAAAAAGGCTAGACAAAGAAACACCCAGCCAAGAATTCTGAATTGGAAGAAAACTGAGCTTTTCTCTATGGCCACAAATTGCCTCGCTGACAGGGAGAGAATTCTGCTTTTTACCGGGCACTTAATATATATATTAACTCATTCTCCGAACAACTTTGTGAGGGAAGTCATTATTATTTACAGACAAACTGAGGCTTAGAAATCTTCAGAACTTTGTCCAGTATCACATAGCAAGTAGATTGTGGACATCTGTAGGACTCTAGAACGTGTGTACATCCAACTGTGCCTACAGGTTTTCCACACAAAACTGGTTATGGATTCACAATGACTGGCCTGAGTAGACCTGCCTTGATTGCACTCACCCTACGGTTAATTCAACTAGAAACTATTGGGAATGTATACATCTAATATTCTCTCAACTTGTTTCCTGGGTATAGAATGAATGCAATCCAGGAAGTCAGTAGGGTGCTTCTTCAGGGAGAAGGGATAGTCAAGCTGGCACTCCCCTCCCCGACTCACACATGTTCCGTCGGTCCCTTTACTGCCCACTCTCTGTCCGCAGGTTCTGCTCTCGCCAGACTGTGGTCATTCTCTGCAGGTTAGAAATGGGGGATGAAGAGGCTGTCTTGGAGGTCTAGTCCATGAAAGAACCCCTGAAATAAAATCAGAACTTTTGTGATTAATCTTGTGCTACTTTATCTCCTGTGCCTTATATTAAAAGACTTTCTCTTTCTCAGCCTTGAATTACTTTGCAAAAGGAAATACTCCCTTTTGCTAATTAAACCACGCTCTGATCAGGGGAGGTGATTGGCAGGTGAGGCAGCAGAGAAATCCAGAGAGTTTGTGGAGGTGTGGAGGTGGGGGCTGCTTCACACTGCTCTAAAGTCACACACCCAGCAAGTATTTCCTAGAAAACAATAGGCAATGACTAGGATTTGAATATTTACTTTTCCTTAAATGGTTTGGTGAGTGGACTATAGGTTCCCAGTCTTATTCCTCATCTGCAAACAGGACCTTTCCTTTGAGAAAAATTTAAAAGGGTAAATGCCCCAACCAAAGCCTTAGGATGGAAGGATAGGGTAAGTCAGTATGTTTTTCATCACCTTTCCTCTGGATGGTCTGCTCTAAATAAGTGTATGATAATTTTTAAAATCCAGTTCAGATCAAGACATCTTTCTGATTTCTATTTCTCAGTCTAATAATTCACACACACACAAAAGGAAGCCCTGTAGATGTCTGATACTGTCCCAAGTTGAGACTCTAAAGATAAGTAAGACATGACTTGTCCTGGAGGACCTTACCACCTAAAACTGAAGGCAGAACAGCACATAAGAATATTACTAATACTTTAAAAATGCTGATTAGTGTGCTTTGATTTTCCTCACATTCTGATAGGTGATTCTCCCCCCTTGTCAGTTGGAAGAATCCATTCTTCTGGGCAGCTTTAGGTTTTTGTGACAAAGAGAAACAGCGGTCAGGTTTTGGCCTCCAGAATGGGCTATTTAAGCCTGTGTCAGAAAGCCAAAGCTTTTCTCTGCAGAAATTGGGCTTTTGAGAGCAGAAGATGTTGAGAATCAAAAAGCAGAGTCGAAAAGGCATGGGACATAAAGAATATCCACAAGTGGTAATGCAGAAACCAATCGAGGCCATCAGTACCTGTGCTGACCTGGTAGGGAGAAGCAGGGGGAGCAGGAGAGATTTCCCAAGGTCTCTATACCAGCACTGTCCATCACCAACACTAAGGGCAACGTGGGAGCTGAGCCAGCACTGACCCGCCTCTAGGAGCATTCGGTATGTGGCTGGTCACCACTTGGATTTACATTGGGGAGCTCAGCTAGCTGGCCCGGTTGCTTTTTGAACAGGGCCTCCCAAATGCTTATAGATTGTCTACCACAGTTAGTACTCATCTGTGTCTTAAATGCAGCCCCTTTGAATTATCCTACGGGGTCCAACTGTTTTCAAAGGCCCAGGGAATTTTCATTTCCCTGGGACAAAGCCTGGACCATGCCATAGACAGTGCCATTGCAGCTATGGAAGGTCAAGCCCCATAGCACACACTGTAGAACCATTACAGCTACAAGCCTGGAGAGTGCTGTGCAGACCCAGCCAGCCCCAGTGGCCCTTCTTCCCTTCTTTTGTACTCATAAAGCCTCCAGATTTTTGGCTGGATACATGATGCCTCAGTGTAGAGGTTGTGCTTCCCTGCCCCACCGTCTCCATTTCTGTGTTTGACACCTGCCATCCATTCTGTTCCCTTCCCAGCACCAGGCTTCTTGTGACTTTTTCATTCCATCACTTCTGTGTTGCTGTCTTCATATATCAGCACACCATGGCCAAGTACCCTTTCCAAATAATCCATTTTTGTTCTCTTAGAAATCTTAGAAATTTATTAACTGCTTCCCCAGAAAGTGGCCCAGCCTCGTCTTCTAGGTGAACCTGCTTGATGAGATCCTGGTTCATCAAACTCTATACAACAAGTAAGGGACTGCTGGTAGATATATGAGCTGCTTATTAGAAATGTGAGTGTATCAAAGATTTACCATATGACTGAATTACTGGAATTAGTAAACATTACTATATTACTGAATTGATATAACAGATTACCTAATTGGTTATATTAGCAGAAGTCCGCTAGACCTTATACATGCCTAGTTCTAACAAGTTTGCCTGACACTTTACATATTAAAGAGGTCTGTCTCAAGGAAACAAAATTCTGTTAGAAACTGTACTTATAAAGCACATGCTACTAATAATATAATCTGAACCATATTACTAGATGTGACAGATCTGACATTTGCTGACAGATACAAATTGACTTAATTAAGTATTAATAGTAATAAATCGAGGGAGGATTTAAATATGTTGTCTAAGATGACTTTCCTATCAATAAAAACCTGTGATCTTGCTGCCCTCAAAAGAGATAAATTTCTATTGCTTCGGACAGTGTGGTAACTACTTCATAATGAGGCCTACCTGTCATCAGAGAGCAGTGGTATCTTCAAACATATGTGATGGCTCATTTACATAGTTAAGTGGTTTGTCTGCACACTTAGCATAGAACTATTCATTTTAAAAATACAGAAAACATTCACAGAGTTCATATAGAAAATGAGAAGGCCTCTTTAATTCTCATGAAACAATATCAAGCATGTAAGTGAGTGTGTGTGTGTGTGTGTGTGTGTGTCTGTGTGTGTGTCCATAGTCTATTGTATAATGTAGAATATTAATACTCTACATCCACGGGCCATAAACTGGTGGTCCTACAGGCAAATTCAGCCTACAGACATAAAGACATGCTTTGTTTTCAACATAGGGATATTTCACACACACACACACACACACACACACACACACACACAAAACTGTATTTCTGATTTCATTTTGGAAAATCAGGTAACAGTGGGCATTCCACACAGTTTGTTTGATCTGGGTGGGGGCTGTCCCATTTAGGTAGAATACTCACACTCAGGTTTTCTGTGATCTTCCTTCCATACTTTTCTGTTCTAGCCTACTTCTCTCATTTGGATAACCTACCTGGCCTTAACACGTATTTGGGTTTTTTACCTGTTTTAGGCACTCAAAGCAGCATGAGATAATGTAGAAAGGAAAGAAGAGTAATGAAGAATAAAGTATTCAAAGATTGCTTCATGAATAAAGGGAATTAATGTGGAAACATAAAGGCGAATTTAAAAGAACTCGGTATAGACAAAAGGGGGAAAGGAAGGTTCTTAGGGAAAATAGAATGAGTAAGGCCTCAATAGTCATGGTAACCTGGACTTCAAGGATTTGAGTAGACAGATAAAAGTAACATTCCACATGAAGGGAATAAAAAGTATTTGTGTTTAGTCTCATTTGGTCAGAAATGAAAATCCAGTAAAGGAATTTTAGGAAGGAGGTAATATGATGCCCGGAAAGTGGTATTTTATGGATAATAGTAGGTTGAGGAATATGTTGGGAGTCTGGACGCAGCGGGACCGGGTGGGTAGCAGTGTGGTAATTAGGTGTGAAATAAGAAGGAACTTCCAGATGAAGGTTTATATCAATGGGAAAGACTATGGATGAGATATTTTGAATGACAAAGCAACTGGCCTTTGAAGGACATATAATTTCCCATAACTGATAACTTCATAGGTAAATGGTTATCCTGACTTTAGAATATTAGGTACATATGTTTCACAAATTAACTAATACTTAATCTATCTTGAAAATAAATCTATTTTTATTTCTTTGCATTTCATTAATGCATTTAATTCATAATTCATTTGCATTCCCTTCCAGTTGTAGGAGTTTGGGTAAATCAGCTCCCATGTGAGACCTGCACTGGTTCTCTGCAAGCTCATACATGTACTACTCAGTCAGTCAAGAAATGCTGAGAATTAGTACCTGTCATGAAGCTTTGTGTTAGAAAACAGAGAAAATCCATCTCCAGGGTAATAGTGGAGGACACGTTTATAAGATATCTAGGCGGTTGGCTCATGCCAAGATCGTCAAGTCTTTCTTAGGGCTAGATGTCTCTAACACATTGCTATTTCAGACACGATGGTATGAAATCTTAATGTTGGTTATACTAAATTTTATTTTACTTTGCTGAGAGTATCGGAGGCCTGAAGCAGAAGATTTCATGGGTCCATACCACTAAGCATGTCTCAGGTTAAACAGTATAGGTCTCAATACAACGTCTTGCTCAAGGACCTGTTCCATTTGTAGTCTGGCTCAGATGTATCAGCTCAGGGGTAAATTTTATCCTCATTAAAATTTATAGGTATTTTAACCCACATATTAATTAAAATGCCGTCTACCTGAATTGAAATATTACACTATCAACACATTATCTAATAAAACAATTTATATACAAAGATTTTATTCTCTCATTTTGGAAGATCCGCTTCTAAATTTTAATGCCATGATTGGATGTTGGCCAGTGTAACTCTCACTCCACAGATATCATAAATCCAGATCTTTTAAAGATGATTTCAGTAGATGTTGTTGGTATCGATGCTAATAAATCCTAGCTAAAATAAAGTACTATTTCATGATGATTTTTCTAAAAGTAAAAACAAATATATATGTAATTTATATCACTTAATCTATTTATGAGTCTATAGTAATGTGTAAATATAATAAATTGATAAAATTAACCTTAAAATTAACTATATTTTCTGTCTGCTAGAATAAATTTTATATTTAAAACCTATAGTAGCTTATCAATCAAGGGGGAAAATATGTAAAGTGAGAATAATACACATAACTATGTTTTTCTAAATATATATACATTATATAGTTATAACATGGAATAGCTTAAATAATTATAATGGTGAGTAGCCATAAACTTCTAGGAGAAACTATTAAATAGTTGTGTTCAGTGATATATTTGGTTATCTTTCTGAAATTATCCTCAAAGTGAGTTGTCCAGCTCATTTTTAAAACCAATCCTTACTTTAAGAAACTGAGGGTTAAATACCATGCAAGCCTAACATTAAAAATTATAGATTAATTTATAGCCCTTCCTTGGTAGATAGGAAAGAGTCAAGAGGTTGAATGTTTAGAGAGCCCTTTCCAGGATGGCAATTTTCCTACGATAAAAGTTGGCCGCCTTTTGATTTCCGAAGGCTTCATTGCCACCAGGGATGATTTTTAAAATTATGAAACAAGAAACGCTTTAGATAGATGGAGCATCTTAGCACTGTCCTTTGAACTGCATTTCTAATAATCTGTTATTTCTTCATTCCAAAATGCCAGTTACTTAAGAAAAATGCAAAATCTGAAATCTGAATCCTTCAGGAAAACCCAGAAAGTTAGAACTTGAATTCAAATTTCCATTGTGACGGAAATACACTTCTTCAGAAAACTCTCTGATCACACTGTTCCCTTATTGTTTTAGTTTCAAATCTCGTGCTTGCTTGGGCAGCACATATATCATTTCAGTTTCTCAAGATATTAACGAGACTGTGTATCTTTTCTTTCATTAGCGGTTTGTTTTCCCTAAACTAGCCTTGGCTCCATCTGTTTCAGAAATCTGACCCATCTGACCAATACATAAAGTAATATTTGACCCACTATGACTCACTCTCTCTGCTCTTTTTCACTTGATTTATTTTTTTTTGTTTTTTGTTTTTTTGGGGTTTTTTTTTTGTTTTGTTTTGTTTTTTTAGAGCACTCACCATCTGGCATCTTACAGATCTGCCTGTAATATTTGTTTGTTGGCTTGTCACTGCCTCCACTCAAAGGTGAGCTTGGTGAGGACAAGGGCTTAATCTGTTCTGTTTGTTGCTGGGTCCTGAGAGCCCACAATGCCTGGCATACAGCAGGTGCTACATAAACAGGCGTTTATACATTTGATGAATTACTGAACTTTTAAAGAAAGGTTTACTTTCGTATCCAGAACACTGATCCTGCCCACCGTTTTCTTCCATCTCAGAGAGGAATGATAAGTGGAAATAAAACTTAAGCATCTTACAAAACCAATTCATCACACCATCCCTCCTGGAGATTTATCCTGCTGTGTACAGAGCTTCACGGCACAAGTTGAGGAGAATGAGGGAAAAGGAGTCAATGTGGCCTATAAAAAGATGTGACTAACTAACTCAGTGTATCAGAGAATCATAATAATGGTAATCAATCACTTATGATAAATTCAAACATTTACTTTTGGCAGGCAACTTTGTGCCAAGAATTTATCCTGCATTCCCTTTATTTATGATAAAAATGACATTACACTTTGTCATGAAAGAATGTTTTAAGTGATGCTTTTAAAAATATATACACTGTTCTTGAACAACTCCTTCCTGATTTACGATTATAGAAGCCACAATGCACATGGCTTTTGTACTTGATATAAAAAGGAGTGTGGTCAGCCACCGTGTGAGTAAGGATTAATGCACTTCCCATTAGACTAGAAATCTTAATACCTTAGCCATTCCCAATTCTTTCTTCAGCAAGCATCACTTTCTGGTTCGTCTTTGGACATGCTAATACTGATCTGCCACTGGAATGAAATTCAGATGCCTTCAGATCTGTGGTTTTAACATACTTGCATTATATGTGCTTTACTGGAAGACTTCTCTTCTGTGGGAACCCTTAAGAGATTTTGCTTTCTGTCCAGCATTATCTTTCAGCATTCAAAGCTACATATTTTCAGACTGGTAGCATTTTGACTTTATAGAATATATAAATCTTCTAGCAATTTGACTTTTATTATAGTCTGTGTATGTTTGTGCACACATACATGTGTCCCCTCCCACGTCATCCTTTGTGCACCTAATAGCCTCCAATTCTTTGGTAAGTGCATGTTCTAGCCTCTGGCAATAATTAGTCCCCTCCATACTCTTGTGGGTGCTTTGAGAGTAAGGATCCTGTATTAACCTGGTGCTTTGATTAATACTGAACACACAGCTGGCAGAGCTATTTGTTTCTTTTATTAGCTGTGTAATCTTTTATTAGCTGTGTGACCTTGGACAAGTCACTAACCACTCTGGAAATAATTTTTCTTAGCTTTAAACTAAGGGAATTGAGCTAGAGAGCTGACATAATGCTGCTTTTCTGGATAATGGCATAGAATAAGCAGATATGGCTCTGGTGTTCTATTCTCACTAGGGTAGATCCTTGTGATTTATTTTGCATATTGAACATTTGGATAATGAGAGAATCCCCAAACTAATACAAGTTTGGAAGTCTCTGGGCTAGATGATTATCAAGGCTCTTTCTAGTATTAACTTATTTTTATATTATTTTAGAGCATCATTTTGATCTGTTGTTACACAGGCAGTAAAGAAAAATGAAAGCACTTTGCATGGTGAGATTAGGCGAACTTTTTAATTTCTTTTTTCCCCTGTCTTTTCTACAGTGAGCGTATATTGTCATTATTATTTGAAAATTAATACTCTTTTAAAAAGAACTAAAATAAATACATACAATATACACTTAAGAAAAACCCATTGGTTTTAAAGAAACTTTTTATTGGAATACATATATATTTTATATATATATATACATATATATATATATACACACACACACACATATACATACATATATATATATACACATATATGTATATATATAGGATATAGAGAGAAGGTGGGGGAGAAAGAGAGACAGTGACAGAGGAAAAAGTACAGTTATGGGTTGATTGTTTTTCAAAGCATAGAATTTTAAAATAATTTCATATAGATTAGAACATGAATTATGACTTACATAACCAAAATTGGCCCCAACTTATATTTGTTTCAGGGGCTTTCCATTTTCAGAAAATTTTTTAGAAGATATAGTTTATATTTGTTGAGTATATATATTAAATAGTAATATTTTTAAGACCAATTTAATTTTTAATGGTTGGTCTTTAGAAAATTGAATAAAAGAAAATTAGCACCTGGTATTAATTAGTAAATGAGAAATATTACATAGAGTTAAAAAAAAAATCTAACTTAAAGCCGAGGAAATTGTTTATTCATTCTATAGTCCAGTCTAACTTTTCAAAAAACAACATATTATACTCAAATTTTATCTAATATTTTTCAGTTGCCTCTAATAAGCCATTTCCTCAAATCATTCTGGCTTTGAAAGTAATCACTATTCAAGCTCCGATGAGCAGTAGAGCCAAAAACCATTGTTTTAGTTTTTGCTGCTTTTAAAACCAGTTTGTTTTCCTGGAACCAGTCTGCCAAAGTCTTTTTGCAGTTCAGTAGTTAAGTGAGAAACAGATTTGCCATTAAAATGCACAGTCGTGCCATCTGCATAAAGATGTATAGAGCAGTAATGACATATCCATGTTAAATCATTAATAAAAAGAGAAAGAGGAACGGGTCCATGACTGACACTGTGGCTTAATAACTGGAAGGAGAAGGCGGGGAAGAGGCAGCCTTGTGAACAGTAACAGATTGATGTCTGTCGGAGCCATTTCTTACTTTTGACAGCGTTTGGGCTAAAGCCCATGCTCCCTACCTTCTGTAGTCAAAGCCCACGGTTCACTAGGCCAAAGCAGTTTGAGAAATTAATAAAAACCATCACTTAAATCAGAATTCCCCTTCAAGACATGTATTCATTAATATTAGGTTGTCATGGAGTGACATATGAAGCGTTGGCAAATTCCTTAAAGGCTTTTCATACATGAAACTCGTGTGTGTTTCCCTTATCGGCATCTCTGAGCCTTCTGAATACTTATTATCAGAATTAAGCACTGATACTAATAGGTTTTACTGCATGATTTCTTACTTTATTTTATACTGGGGAGATAGAGTTTGTGAGAATGCTAAATCGAGTCGTGAATTAAATAATTGGTACAAAATATAAATTTCAAATTTAGAGATCTCTTTGAGAAGAAAAGATGAGACAAATAAATGAATTTTACTCTCGGGTAAAGTTATATATTTTGATCCTCATTTTTCCAGTGCCAGAGTCAGTGAAGAATATTTATTCTGATGTAATGTGTGAAGTTACAGAAGGAACTGTAGATATGATCCACTTTACCCTTAGGAACTAACAATTTAAAAGGAACTCTTAACCCATAAAACAGATATATACTCCAGGCATCGAAAATAAATAAAGAAGGTCATAACTAATTTTGGCCAGCCACAATAAATATAAATTATAGGAGCCCTAGACTGATGAGATTAAATATAGTTAAGTGGCATTAATCTGGGAAGATTTTTTAAAAAGACATAACTTTGGGCAAATGCTGATGTCTTATTTTGATAGTCTAAACCCAACTTATACTATGGATAATAGTCCAATTGTATAGTTCATGGTTGTACATTTCAACATTCAGTGAGACCTGAGTCTGGATAAAATGTCCTTTCTGTTTATATGTGCAAACATTTCCTCCATGATATAAACATACATGTGCGATGGAAATGATCACAGGTTGTGGGTCAAGGAGTCTAAGTGCCAGAGTCTCCCTTGGAAACTAACTGGTTGAGTCATAGTGAGCAAATCAGCTACCCTCTTCATCAGACTTTACTTCTATATATGTAGATCCCTTTTAGCCTTTTAATTCTAGAATCCTTTTATGTTATTAACCATCTTATAGTTGTTAGAACACCAATTTGTGTTAAGAACCATCTTGAGAGCATTATAAATGAGTGAGTAGATTCCTTACAAGTGCAAAGTACAAGTATCAGTAAAAGAAAATAACTGAGACAACCAGTTATGTGTCAGGAAGGAGCAAAACAAACCCAGTTCCTGTATGTATGGAGCTTTTAGTTTAATGAGGGACATGACATAATTGAGGAAAGAAATAAATGTATATTTGCTAATTATGTTTACTGATTTGGAAAAAGGCGTAAGGTGCTAGAAGGAACTTACCATGCACTGGGGTCTCAGGGAACCCTTTGGAGAGAATCCATTTTTTTTTTAAATCTGAGGTACAGTTGACATACAACACTATGTTACTTTCAGGTATGCAACATATTGATTTGATATTTGTATATATTGTGAAATGATCACCACAGTGAGTCTAGTTAACATCTATCACCACACATAGTTATAAAATTGTTCTTGTGATGAGAACTTTGTGTATTTTTCTAGTCTATTTTTTAATTCCAGTATAATTAATGCACGGTGTTCTATTAGCTTCAGGTGTACAGTGTTTCTGTATTCTTCGGGTAAATAGTAGTGCAATTACTGGATAATATGGCAATTATGTTCATGTCTTCTGTCCATTTTTAATTGATTTTTTTTTGCTGTTGAGTTGTAGAAGTTCTTTATATAGTTCAGATACTAACCACTTATTACCTAACTCATTTGCAAATATCTTCTCCCATTCAGCAGGTTGTCTTTTAGTTTTATTGGTGGTTTCCTTTTCTGTGCAAAAGCTTTTTATTTTGATGTAGTCCCAATAGTTTATTTTTGCTTTTGTTTCCCTTGACTCAGGAGACACATCTAGAAAAATGTTGTTACGACCAATGTCAGAGAAATTACTGCCTATTCTCTCTTCTAGGATTTTTACGGTTGCAGGTCTCACATTTAGGTCTTTAATCCATTTTGAGTTTATTTTTGTATATGGTGTAAGAAAGTGGTCCAGTTTCTTTCCAATGTATGTTGCTGTCCAGTTTTCCCAACACTAGTTATTGAAGAGACTGTCTTTTTCCCACTGGATATTCTTTCCTGCTTTGTCAGAAATTAATTGACCATATAGTTGTGGATTTATTTCTGGGCTTTCTATTCTGTTCCATTGATCTATGGGTCTATTTTTGTGCCAGTACCATACTGCTTTGATCACTACAGATTTGATCACTACAGCTTTGTTTTGATCACTTTGTAATATAAATTGAAGTCTAGAATTGTGATACCTCCAGCTTTGCCTTTCTTTTTCAAGATTGCTTTGGCTATTCAAGGTGATTAATATTTGATTCCATCCAAATATTAGAATTGTTTGTTCCACTGGAGAGTGTGATGCTAAGCGAAATAAGCCATACAGAGAAAGACAGATACCATGTTTTCACTCTTATATGGATCCTGAGAAACTTAACAGAAACCCATGGGGGAGGGGAAGGAAAAAAAAAAAAAAAGAGGTTAGAGTGGGAGAGAGCCAAAGCATAGGAGACTCTTAAAAACTAAGAACAAACTGAGGGTTGATGGGGGGTGGGAGGGAGGGGAGGGTGGGTGATGGGTATTGAGGAGGGCACCTTTTGGGATGAGCAGTGGGTGTTGTATGGAAACCAATTTGACAATAAATTTCATAAAAAAAAATTTTAAAAAAAAGAATTGTTTGTTCCAGTTCTGTGAAAAATGCTGTTGGTATTTTGATAGGGATTGCATTAAATCTGTAGATTGCTTTGGGTAGTATAGACATTTTAACAATATTTGTTCTTCCAACCCATCAGCATGGAGTGTCTTTCCATTTCTTTGCAACAACTTGAACTGCTTTCATCAGCATTTCAGAGTACAAGTCTTTCACTTCTTTGGTTAGATTTATTCCTAAGTACCTTATGATTTTGGTGCAGTTATAAATGGGACCGTTTTCCTAATTTCTTTTTCTGCTAGTTCATTATTAGTGTATAGATATACAACAGATTTCTGGTATATTGATTTTGTATCCTGCAACTTTACTGAATTGGTCTGTTCAAACTTTCTTTCTTCCTGATTCAATTTTGGAAGGTTATGTTTCTAGGAATTTATCCATTTGTTCTATGCTATCCAATTTGTTGGCATATGATTTTTCATAATATTCTTTTATAATCCTTTGTCTTTCTGTGGTGTTCATTGTTATATCTCTTTCATTATTTTCTTTGGGTTCTCTCTCTCTCTCTCTCTCTCTCTCTCTCCCTTTTTGATGAGTCTGACTAAAGGCTTATCAGTTTTGTTGACCTTTTTAAAGAACCTGATTTCATTGATCTGTTGTCTGTGTGTGTGTGTGTATATATATATATATTTTAGTTTCCATTTTGTTTATTTCTGCTGTAATCTTTATTTTTTTCCTTCTACTGGTTTTAGGTTTTGTTTATTGTTCTTTTTCTACCTCCTTTACGTGAAAGATTAGGTTGTTTGAGATTTTTCTTGCTTCTTGAGGTAGGCCTGTATTGTTATAAATTTTCCTCTTAGAACAGCTTTTGCTGCTTCCCAAGGATTTTGGACCATAGCACTTTTTATAGCTCTGTTTTTTTTTTTTATTTTCTCTTTGATTTCTTGGTTGACCCATTTATTATTTAGTAGCATTTATTTAACCTTCGTGTATTTGTGCTCTTTCCAGATTTTCTTTTTTTGTGATTGATTTCTAGTTTCACAGTGTTGTGATCAGAAAGGATTCATAATATGCCTTCAATCTTTCTGACTTTGTTGAAACTTGTTTTGTGGTCTAATATGTGATCTATTTTGGAGAATGTTCCATGTACACGTGAAAAGAATGTGTATTTGCTGTTTTAAAATGGATATTCTGAATGTATCTGTTTGATCCATCTGGTCCGTGTCATTAAAAAACCACTGTTTCTTTGTTGATTTTCTGTTTGGATGATCTATCCACAGTTGTAAGTGGGTTGTTAATGTCCCCGGCTATTATTGCATTACTACTGATTACTTCCTTTACATTTGTTAATTGCTGCTTTATGTATTTTGTTGCTTTCATGTTGGGTTCATAAATATTTACAATGTTCTATCTTCTTGTTGGATTGTTCCATTTATGATTATGTAGTATCTTCATTAACTCTTGTTACAGTCTTTGTTTTAAACTCTATTTTGTCTGATATAAGTGCTGCTACCTCGGCTTTCTTTTCACTTCCATTTGTGTTTTTCCATTCCTTCATGATATATGTTTTTGATATATGTTTTTCCATTCCTTCACTTTGAATCTGCATGTGTCTCTAGGTCTGAAATGAGTCTCCTATAGGCAGTGTATAGATGGGTGTTGCTTTTTTTTTTCAATCCATTCTGTCACCCACCCTGTGTCTTTTGATTAGAGTATTTAGTCCATTGTCATTCAAAGTAATTATTGATAGGTATGTACTCAATATCATTTTGTTAGTTGTCGTATGGTTGTTTTTGTAGTTCTCTGTTCCTCTTGCAGTTTGCTGGTTTTATTAGAGATGTACTAGGATTCCTTTCTCTTTCTTTTTTGTGTATCTATTACTGGTTTTTGATTTATGGTTACTACTAGGTTTTTATATAACGTCTTATGCATATAGCAGTCTAAAATAAGTTGATGGTTGTTTATGTTTATATCATTCTTTACTCCTCTCCCCACCGTGGCGTTAGGAACATGGTGTCACACATTACATCCTTTTACTTTGTGAATCCTTTAACTGATTTTTATAGATATACTTAATTTTACTGCTTTTTTGCGTCCTACTTATCTTCTACTTCTGGTTGTTGGTTTTTTTGTTGTTGTTGTTTTTGTTTTTTTCCTACTCAAAGAGTTCCCTTTAATATTTCTTGTGGGTCTGGTTTAGTGGTGATGAATTCCTTTAAGTTTTGTCTGGGAAACTCTGTATCTCTTATTATATTCTGACTGATAGCCTTTCTAGATAGAGCATTCTTGGTTGCAGGATATCATGTCACTCCCTTTTGGCCTGCAACATTTCTGCTGAAAAATCAACTGGTAGTCTTGTGGGGTTTCCCTTGTTTTCTTGCCCTTGCTGCTTTTAAAATTCTCTTTATCACTATTTTTTGCCATTTTATTTACTATGTGTCTTGGTGTGGATCTCCTTGGGTTGATTTTTGGGCGGGGGACCTTCTGTGTCTCCTGGATCTGGATTTCTCTTTCCTTTCCCAGATTTGGGAAAATTTCAGCTATTATTCAAATAAATTTTCTTCTCCCTTTTCTCTCTGTTCTTCTAGGATTTCTATAATGTGAATGTTGTTATGCTTGATGGTGTTGCTGAGTTCCAATATTCTATTTTCATCCTTTTATTATTCTCTTTTATTTCTCCTGTTCAGCTTGATTGCTTTCTATTACTCTGTCTTCTGGGTTGTGGATTCTTTCTTCTGCTTCCTCTAGTTTTTCATTTATTCCCTCTAATGTATATTTAGCTAAGTTCTTCATCTCTGGTTTTTATGTTTTCTATATCTTTCTTGGGGGTTTCACTGAGATCCTCCACTCTTTTCTCATGTGCGGTGAGTGTATTTATGACAATTACTTTAAACTCTCCATTAGGCATCTTACTTATCTCTGTTTTGTTTAGGTCTTCTGCTGTGATTTTTCCTGTTCTTTCATTTGGGACATATCTCCCTGTCTCCTCATTTTGTGTAACTCTGTGTGTCTATTTATGTGTGTAAGGAAAATCAGCTCTGCTTCCTGTTCTTGAAAGTAGTGGCCTTATGATGAAGAGGTCTTATAGTGCCTTGTAATGCAGTGTCCACTGTTCACCAGAAACTGGTCCTTGAAAAGTATGTCCTAGGTGTGTGTACACCCTACTGTTATGGCTGAGCCATGTTTGTCTTCAGTCCAATCATCTGCAATGGTTCTCTTTGCCTATTGTGGGTGGGGTTGGTCCTTATGTTGTCAATGGGCCAGTCTGAGGTCACTTTGGGACTGAGTTGGGTCAGACCAGGAACTTGCCAGAGCTGCAGTAGCACTGAACTGTGGGGTGCTCTTCCTGTGTTCTGAGAGACTTTTGTTGATGGGTGGGGCCCACAGTCAAACCAGAGGTCTACTCCCAGCTGGGGTCACAGTTGAACTGAGGCGTATGTGCTTTCTCTTCCTCTTCCCAGGGCAGGAGTCACTTTGGAATGGTGCTAGCCCCTGTTTGGGTTGCCTGCACAATGTCAGACTTGTGGCTATCACTTTGGATAGACTTCTGCTAAGGGCATGTTGGATGGGATGGGTCCACAGAAGAAGGTTGAGGAGAGCACAGGGTGTTAGCAAGTTTTGAGGTCTGTTGTGGGAAAAGTCCTGAGCAGCTCTGGAGAACTGCCGAGGGCAGGTTGGAAAGGGCCAATGGCTAAAGAGTGCAGGGGCTGAGCATGCTGTTAGCAAGATAGGTGGAGAGTATTCAAGCTGGTTTACACAGGTGTCCATGTATCTAGGCTGGGAGATAGGGGAGACAATGGTACCTGCCAGCTCTTTTGTTCTTGGAGAAGTCTCCTAAAGATCCCTGCCCCTCCAGCACACATTCTGAAATTAGTAAATAAATCTCCCTCCTGTAAACTCCAGGTGATTTTCAAACTGCTACATCTATGTTGTATCTCCAAAGGGCTGTTTGTTATGCTGTCTCTTTAAGGTGGGGACTCAGTTTCCTATCAAAGTTACACCCCTTTGGTTTTCAAAGCTAAATATTATGGGAACTTGTCTTCCCAGTGAGGGTGCCCCATGCTGAGGGTAACTGGCATGGAGTATGCTCTTCCCCCTCTCTCCCTCTCCATGCTGGCACTGTCCCTCCCTCTCACATACAGTCTCATGGGTCAGTTTGGTTCCCAAACACATCTCTGCTTCCTACCATTTTCAACATGGCCTCTTCTTTACATTTAGCTGTGGAGAGTCTGCTCTGCCGGTCTTCAGGTTGTTTTCTGGATTACTTACACTTATGTGGTTGTTATCTAGCCATATCTGTGGGATATGGTGAGCTTAGGATCCTCCTACTCCACCATCTTCCCTGGAAGTTGTGATAAGAACTTTTAAGATCTACTCTCCTAGCGACTTTCGAGTATGCAATACAGTATTTTTTATCATAATCGCCATGCTATACATGACACCCCCCCATGACTAATTTTTTTTATACTTGCAAATTTGTACCTTTTGACCCCCTTCACATATTCATCCATTCTTAACTCCCAGCTTCTGGCAACTATTAATCTGTTCTCTGTATCTATGAGCTCAGTTTTGTCATTGTTGTTGTTGTTGTTGTTTTTAGATTCAACGTATAAGTGAGATCATACCATATTTGTCTTTCTCTGTCTGACTGATTTCACTTAGCATAATGTCCTTAACATCAATGCATGTTGTCAAAAATAGCAAGCTTTTATTCCTTTTTATGGCTCAGTAATATTTCATTGTATATATACACCACTTTTTCTTTATCCATTCATCCATCAATGGGTACTTAAGCTGTTTCCATATCTTAGCTACTGTAACTAATACTGCAATGAACATGGGGGGTACATATATTCAAGTTAGTCTTTTAATTTTCTTCAGATAAGTACCCAGGAGTGGATCACATGGTAGTTGTATTTTTAGTTTTTTGACAAATCTCCACACTTTTTTCCGTAGTGGCTGCACCATTTTACATTCCCATCAACAGTGCACAAGAGTACTCCTTTCTTCATATCCTTGCCAGCCTTTAGTATCTATTTTTTGATAACAGCCATTCTAACAGGGGTGAGGTGGTCTCATTGTGGTTTTGACTTACATTTTTCCTGCCTATAAATGATTTTGAGCACCTTTCTATGTACCACTTGGCCATCTAAATGTCTTCTTTGGAAAAGCATCTATTCAGATGCAATGCTCATTTTTTAATCAGACTGTGGCTTTTTTTTTTTTTTTTTTGCTATTGAATTGTCTCATCCCTTTGAGCTGAGATGTGTAAAATAGTATATGTAGGAAGCATATGTATGTATATGCATGAATAGTATAAGCAGAGGTTAATTGGTTATTGGGATTTGGGATGAAGAGACAGTGCCAAAGTGTGCAAGGCAAGGAAAATAGTAAATTTGCAAAGGTTCTAGGCACACTGTAGAAACCAAAAGAAGGCTGGTGTCACTCCCCTGAGGGAAGAGGAATGGCAGAGGTTGAAGGGTCAGGTAGGGGCCACTTCATGCAAGGGCTTGCAGACTGGACTATTAATATCATTTTGATAAGTTGCTGAGAAATTGTTCTAAGAAAAATTCCTAGTGATTCATAAAATGCCTTTCCACGTCTGTGATGGAAAGAAATAATGTGCATTATCTCAGACATTATGTTGGATTCATTTCCCTCTGAGTGGCCTAATGAAGGAGTCGCTTTCTTCCCAGCATACAGCAGCTCAGTTTTCTGACTACTTATGAATGCCGTAAGTAACAGTGATAAAATGTGAGAGTCTGAGGCTCAATTATGCTTACCTGAAGTTGCCATTTCCAGAAAAAAAATGTATTCAGATCAACAAAATTTGCACTTTGGAACAATTCTAAACTGTAGAATTGCCATTCCCGTATTTTATTTGGCTAGATGGTAGACCCAAAAAAACATTCCCTAAACTATCTGTAGTTTGCACCTTCTGAAAGACACTGGATCCTCTCTACTCAAGGATGCCTGTGGTCTGCAGGCCAGCAGCATCACAGGGAAAGTGTTAGAAATGCAGAGTCGCAGGTCCTCCCCCCTAGACCCACTGAATCCGGAATCTGCATTTTTCTCAAGACCTTCTAGGGGATTTTTGTGCATATTAAACGTTAGGAAGAGCTGCTTTAGGTACTAGAAGAAATGAATTCAAAATAATGTATAAATTAGAGCATAGAGAGTAAATTTAAAATTAGCTTCCTTGTAGTTAATTATCATTTTAATGTAAAATGTCCTTAACACTTTCATAAATTCAAATTTAATTATTGTTATGGAAAATGTTTCACTAGGAAACAATTACTCTAGGCATGATGCCAACAGTTTCAAGGTTTAAAATTTACTCAAAACACAGCAAAATATTTTGAGTGTATCCATATTTCCTTGTAGGGCAGAAATAGCCATGCTAAATACCAATTATTGATCACCAAAATTTCTTGTAAGTAAACAATGTGCATAGTGGTTAAAGGCAAAGCAACAATTCAGTGGTATGTTCTTTGTACTAAAATCATGGTTAAATAATTATTTAGCCCTTAAGATCCTTACAGTCAAAATGTAGAACTATTTATGGGATTCATGTTTGAAATTTCCAAGAGTATTTGGACTTATTTGGAGCTCAAGTTTATATAATAAAAACACATTCTTAACAATTTATTTAACTAAATTTGGAGCTCCAAGCTCTCAATGGATGTATGAATCATGGGAGACTTGCCAGATGTTTTGGAGTGTGGAATTCAAAACGCATTAGCAGCACAGCACGTCATGAAGTTTGAGGCAAAACATTTCTTCTCTCTTTCCAAAAAGCCTTGTTTAGTTTCTATTGTAAGGCATGAACTATGGTGACAGTTCATAGCTCTAGGGAAACCTCTAAAGTCCATAAGTAGTATCTACCCAGGCAGTGGAAATATGAGGCAATTATCTACACAATCTATGCCATAAAGAAGCCTGCCTACTCAAGCATACCCTGATGACCAAGTCCAAAATGCATACTTACCTATTAGGATTATTTCACTGTTTTATGTCTACATTCTATAAATGATCTCTTCTCCCTTGCTCCATCCCCATCCTCCTCACCCTCAGCAGATGACCTTCTTTATCCTTTACAGAGAAAATACATCTAAAAACTCTTCTGAAAAGTCCCATAATTTTACCAATATGGGGGTCCTAATCTATTTCTCTGGGATACTACAGTACCATTTATACCTTGTTTATATTGTGCCTTTCCTCTGAATCTTTCATCTTTCAAATTTGTTCCAATATTTATGAGCATCAAATTTGATATAAGTAGTGGGGCTTTCAGTCAATGTGTAAGATGAAGGCTTTATTCTCCAACATGTAAAACCACATAAAACACACTCAATTATCTTCCCCTGATCCTGTTTTCTCCTGAAGATGCCATTTATCTTTCCCTCTTCTTTTAGGATTAGGCTTCTAGAAGGAGAAAATAACACTTTTCAACTCCTGTTTGGTCCTGAACCAATCCTCCTAACTCAACTGCAATGGTTGATGGCAGGATCACCAATTACTGCCTTCCTACAAAGTTTAAGAGTTCGTTTTTCATTCCTCATTGTGCTTAATCTCTCTTTAGCACAGTGCTGTCTTCTCTCACCTTCTTGAAATTCTCTGCTTCCTTCTCCCTTGAATTCCCTGTTACCTTCTTCCCAGTGCTTCCTCCCAGTTCCTTTTAGTTTCCATTTTAGCCTCATCTCCAGAATTGGACACCTCCCCTCTATTTTCTATCCCACTGATTAACTCAGTCAGTTTTCCCGTCTCCCATTGTTTTTCTTGGCATTAGCTTGTTGCCTTTTGAGCATTTTCACTGACTACTAGAATTATGGTCCTTCAAAAGAAAATGAGGTTCTCTTCTAAGTTCCCTATGCCCCATTACTTATGAACAAAGGTGCCTCCTTTATTTAAAATATCAATGATCACAAATGGTGGTTTATATGTATATTATAATGCTTTTGTCAGTGTTTATGTCCTGCCTAAGTAGCTATGTTGGGGTAATAATCTGTAATGATAACACCTGGCATTTATTAAGAGTTTCTATGTTTTAGGCATTGTGCTAATTACTTTAAATGCGTATAATTTTTTTAAGTTTATTTATTTTGAGAGAGAGCAAGAGCACACATGTGTGTGAGCCAGGGAGGGCCAGAGAGAGGGAACCCCAAGCAGGTTCTACACTGTCAGCACAGAGCCAGATGCGGGGTTCTATCTTACAACTGCCGAGATCATGACCTGAACCCAATTCAAGAGTCAGATGCTTAACTGACTGAGCCACACAGGCACCCCTTAAATGCATATTTTATTTGATTTTCACAATGAGGTCTTCTTATTATTCTCTTCATTTACTGACAACAGAAATGAAGGGTAATAATTGCTGAAGGTCACCTAGAAGACAAGTGATGGATATAGGATATGAAACTAGATAGGCATAATTTTAGATTCCAGGATTTGGCCAGATTCTACATGGTCTTACGATGCAGTATGTTCAGAAATTCACAGAATTGCCAGTAGTACTACCCTCAGACCAAAGGATGAAGAGCCCTCACCTGGGTCTCATAGCAGGTTCTGTTCTAAATCTTCCCCACAAGGTAAGAAAGTTGGTACTTGCCACTGAAAGTCCATGTCCTCTCCTCTACCCCGTGTCCATTTCCAGGGTATACACATACCTCTTTCCTAGGTCTGTTCTCCTGAGCAAAGACCACAGTGTCAGAGTCCATACGTCTAGCGATGCCCACAAAAGTGTATTTGAGACCTCATGGTGTGGGACAGAACTGGGTCAGGAGAAAGGGAACAGACGGCAAACCAGGGATTGGACTCTTTCTGCTCTACCATGTTCTAGCACAGAAATCGAAGGAGTCTAAAGATCCTAAGCCCTGGCCTTCCAGGTAATACAAAGATAAATTTTTCAAAGTAGAACAGAAAACAATTTTATTTTACAGTTGCTTAAGCTTGATTGAAAACTCTTAAATATTTAAATTGTTAGGAGCAGGTCTGGATGTCAAGTTATTTTTTTTGTCATTTAAAGCTATGGGAGGCCAAACATCACAAAGGTTTTGTTTTGTTTTGTTTTGTTTTGTTTTTAATACCTACCACAATATTATAGCTTTTAGAGCATATTTTTAAAGTTTATTATGTTTAAGAATCACCCTGAGCAATAATTTTTAAAGTTTAATGTGCCTAGAAATTGCCTGGGAATTTGTTAAAATGCAGGTACTAATTCAGCAGGTTGTAGGTAGGGCCTGAGAGTGGGAATTTCTAACAAGCTCCCAAGTGATGCTGATCCTGTTGGTCTTTGGATCACATTTTGAGCATCAAGGACCTGAAGTTCTTGTTTAAAATGCAAATTTGTAGGCATCACCCTCAGAAATTCTGATTAACGAGATCTAAATGGAATCCAGATGGTAAGAAAAACAAGAATTTTTAAGAAGCAACCCAGGTGGTGCTGGTAAGGTGGTCTGTAGCCCACATTTTAAGAACAAATGCTTTAGAACATGCCTCTCAATCTTAACTATGCATATGGATTCCTGGGGATCTTGTTAAAATGCAGATTCTGAGTTAGAGTCTGCATTTCTGAATGGCCTGTGCTGCGGACCTGCCAACCACACTCTGAGTAGCAAGACGTTAGGAGGCAGCCTCAGGGTTGTCATCTGTTGGCCATTTTGAATACCATGTATTTAATTGTGAGGTCAATAGTGAGAAGGTGATTTGGGGTGCTAGACAACATCCTCAATCCTTTGCTTCACAATTTTCATAGAAATAATCTTCAGACCCTTTGTATGGCACCAGATTTGTTGGTAGTCCCTGTTTGGGAGCAAGAATTTCTGTTCTCTTCACTGGTCCTTCTTGCTGGACTGAGAAGCAAATTGACATGAGACAGATTAACAGGAGAAAATCAAGTTTAATAGCATACATATGGGGCATCTGCACGGACAGTGGGGCAAAATGGGGTGTAGATGTCATCTTGAAGGAGAATTGGGTAGGGGACTGGGACCTCAGAGGAAAGGAGTGTAATTCACAGGGTGATAAGAAAAGCACATGTTTGGTAATTAGGTGTTGCCCTGCCATGCAGATGGGTCACTCTGATAAAATTTATCTCTGCTAATAATCCTTATTCTGGGAAAGACCCTCCCCCCCACTTTAGATTCTTCTGTGTAGTTGGTGGGGGGGGCAAAATTTATCTCTTGAGCCCACAGTGTCACCAGTATCTTCAGCTCAAAATAATCCACATGCCAAAGTAGCACATTGGAAGTGGGGGGGGGGGGGGGGTGGTCTGGCTGTCCTGAACCCTATCAGTTTTCCTTGGGAGTTTTGCACATTAAAAGTTGAGCTGGTAGCTTGTCTCATTTCATCGACCCAGTCTCTGAGAGGTCAGTTGAATCAAACTCATTTCAGGAGGCAGTATTTCAGGTATATTTTCAAAGTGAGACCTATAGTTCAAGTGATCAGGTATTCAATAAGAGACATTTCTATGGAAACAAAAGAAAACCAATGGTTAGTAATTGGATCAAGTGATAAAGCCAGTTACTGAGTTCTGAAGGTAGTTACTTGAGAAGACTTCCAGATATCAGACTCAAAGCATCCTCAGATAGAGTGGTGATCGGTGATGTGACAGATAGTCCTAGGTTGTAGTTCAAGTGTCTCTAATGATCTTTGAGTGGGCCAGTGAGCAGCGGGCACGAAGATGGTCTATGCATGAGCTATTGTGGTTTCTTTACATCTGTCACTTACATTTAGTTTGCAGGGTTTCAGGAAAAAGGGCAGTTTTAGTTCTCAAATGATTCCAAGTCAGAAAGGTAGGAGAAAAATCAAAATGTTAGTTTGAAGAATTGTAGCCAGGCATTGGAGGATACCAGAGGAAATGAGGATATAGTCCATTTTATAATGAATAGTATTAAAATCTAATATTCTCAAAGAAGTGTTACTGAAATATATTTTCTCCATCTAATCACCATCATTTTTACCAAAGATAGCCAAATTAGCCAAATTAACACTACTTTGTTTGCAAAATAAGTCTAGGTTTAAAAAACTTGGCTTAATTATTTATATTGAGTACAATAAGAGTAGTGGTTGACCACATAAACTCTTTTAATAACCTCTAGAGGCCAGAAGTCAGGCCAAATACTTGCCATCAGAGTTCACCAGCAATGCCTATACGTTCGGGTGAATTCCTCTCTTTTCGAGGTCCCCAAAATATCCTGAGGTTCCTGCACCTGTGAGGAAGTGACCTTCCTTACTTACCTTGTAAGGTTGCTGGGAACTCTGGAAGCAAGGTATCAGGCTTCTATTTCCATTGGGACTTTACTGGCTCCAGAAATTCAACCTCAAAATCTTAAAGCTTTCTGATCGAATCAGTCGATGCAGATCGTTCTCAGATATGACATTCCAGTCAAAGCCTTAGTAATATAACCATTGTTTCCAATTGTGTCCTATAATAGGGAGAACAGATTCTTACTGAACTTATACAATAAATATATTGCCATCAAAACATAAGAATACTCACTGAGAGTTTCTGAATTCTGGAGCAGTCCAGTAGGGAGAAAAGACAAATGTTTAAATGTGTTCACAAAGATATATTTTATCAAATTGCTGTAAGTCAGTTAGCTTAAGAGAAAAGAAAACCCCATTTTTAAAAAGTCAGTAATGCTTAGAACAAAAGGTCATGAAAAATATAATTATCTTCCTCAATTCATTTAGTTCCATGTTACTAATTTTTTTTTTCCTGCTTGAATCCAATTTTTTCATTAGTTCTGGAAATTTTTACCTAGTTCAGTTTTATGATCTTAAAGTTATCAGAAACCTGGACTCAGAGTTTTTTTTTTTTTTCCCCATGATTCTTACTGAAGATGAAATACATCTCCAGGAAACTTTTATAGAAGTATCTGAGTAAAAGTATAACTGTAAATGACAGAAGACTTAAAAATGACCATATTTAAAGATTTAAAGAGTTTATTACGGTGCAATTGACATAAGGAAATTTGGTTATTTTTGTGACATATAGCACTTCAAGATAATAACATATCAGGATACAGATTTCTAGGAGTTTTGTATAATTTTAGGATACTTATTTTAATAATATATCAACATAAATACAATCTAAGAGGGTTTAACATCACTTTGCTTGACAAAACTTCCCATGTAATTTAACAAACCAAATAAGCCTAATTAGTTTAATTTCCTACATTCCAGGGGCCTACTGAAAAATTTCACATAAACTGTGGTCAGAAGACCTCATTTTACAATTTAATTTTGGGAAGTATGTCAAAAAATATCAAAAGGTTTGAACACTTGGAGTACCTGGGTGGCTCAGTCAGTCAAGCGTCCGAATTTTATTTCCACTCAGGTCGTGATCCCAGTGTCATGGGATAGAGCCCTGCTTGGGCCCCGTGCAGAGCCTGCTTGGGATTTTCTCTCTCTCTCCCTCTGTCCCTCTCCCAAATTCATGCACACACTCTCTAGAAAGATTAAAAAAAGGTTTGAACACTTGATTAAATAGGATCACAAATCATTATGAAACATTATTTAATCATACATTTAATTGAAGTGATTTAATTGAAGTAATTTGTCTTAAATTTTCCTTCTTTAAATAACTAGTCTTATTTTAGGACAGTATTATTTTCTTTCCCCTCAACAAATATATATTTTTATTCCTCATACTTTTTCTTACCAAAAACACATTATCTTACTTTCCTTGCATACAGGGTTGTTTCCCTTATTTCCTGTAGTCTTAATTGCATTTATTAGAATACTTAGTGCTCATAAATCTTAATTTCTAGTGAAAACTAAGTAGTAAGCAATTGTGAACTGTTACACCAGAACTCTTTAGATTGGCAAATTTATTAACATATTACATTATTTTCAGAAACCTTTTTTCATAGCACAATCTTTCAATAAAAGATGAAACATGTTTGTTAACAGACCCAAATCTACCCTTAGTTTTTCTATAATATATAAGACAAAAGTAGATAAACCATGCTCGGTCTTAATGTTTCATTTTTTATCTGGTTTGTAAATGATATAGATAATCAGTGAACTTTACACATCATTTAACGTAGAAACACTTTAGAATTCTAGGTTATCCAAACATTTTGGAAGCTGTTTAAAAGTTTACCTACAAATCTTTTTCTTTTATTTACTTGTTCTTAACAATTATGCTTAGATCTCCTACACAATCGTCGAAAGGCTTTAGACAAAGTCCACCATTATTCCAAGTGTTTTTCCCTGACAAATTTTGTAACAAATTTTGTAACAAAGATACCATGCATTCATTTGACTTTTAAAACAAAAGCAGAATAAGAGTTTATATTTAATGCTGATAACTCTAAAGACATGTCTATTTTAATTAAACCGCTAACCTCAAATTAGCTTTAATACCAAGTATTTTCCAATCATGTGAATTTGAGAAACATTTGAGATAGTTCTATATTTCTGAGTTTTAGAATGCCCAGTCCTTACAAGTACTTGCCTTCAAACCAATTAAATCAAGCTCCTTTACAAATTAATTTTAGCAATACCATCCCGATGTAAAGAAAATATTTCACATTTATACATGGACACACACACATAAAAAACACAGACAAGATGCAAACAAAATCTGTTTTGTTTCTACTAATATTTGTGGAAAGGACATTATAGGCCCAATTTTTAAATACTTCTATGTATGTATGTATTTTTATGAAAAACTTTTCTGTAAAGTTTGCATGTCAGAGAAGGGCCCTTAAGAGAAGATGAGATTAGAAAATTTATATCAAAGACACAGAAAGAGTATCTAAAGTGTTCTCCAAGGTGGATATTTGGAGTTTACCTGTCATCAGAGGTGCTAGAGTCTGAGCATAAAAGCCCCTTCACAGCACTTTGTATTTTAAAAAGGCCTCTTTCCCTCTTTCTTTTTTTCCAGCCTCAGGAGACTGTGGGCTGTTTACATATCAGAGACAGGATAAGATTTAAAATTTCAAGAGACAGAAAAATAATGTAAAAAATATATATATTTTTTTAAGTATAGAAAAATTTTGTTCTAGGATCCGGATGTTTTAAATAGGAGGAGGAGCGCCTGGGTGGCTCTGTTAGTTGGGCGGCCGACTTTGGCTTAGGTCATGATCTCACAGTTGGTGGGTCTGAGCCCTATGTTGGGCTCTATACTGACAGCTCAGAGCCTGGAGCCTGCTTTGAATTCTGTGTCTCCTTCTCTGCCCCTCCCCCACTTGTGCTCTGCTTCTCTCTCTCTCAAAAATAAATAAACATTTAAAAAAATTAAATAAGAGGAATAGGTGAGGTTTGGAGATTGGTAAAGATAAGTGGACTCTAACTGGTTTCTAGAGTTATAGCTCTGCTTTTGCAGAGATTTGTATAAAGACTGTTTATTCCTAGGGTGGCTCAGTTTGTTAAGCGTCTGACTCTTGGTTTCTGTTCAGGTCATGATCTCATGGGTTCGTAGTTGAGCCCTGCTTAGGATTCTCTCTCTCCCCCTCAAAAATAAAGAAATAAACATTAAAAAAAGTTGTTTCTAATTCTGGAAAGAACTGGATTCCAACGTGAATATCTTCTTAAATACATTTGCTTCTTCACACCAGCGAGAATGTTTTCTTAATGTTTATTTCTGAGAGAGAGAGAGAGAGAGAGAGAGAGAGAGACAAATAATCTGAAGCAGGCTCCAGGCTCTGAGTGGTCAGCACAGAGCCTGACACAGGGATGGAACCCATGAGCCATGAGATCATGACCTGAACCAAAGTCAGAGGCTTAACCTACTGAGCTACCCAGCCGCCCCTATGCATCAAGGAGAATTTTTTTTTTTAATATATGAAATTTATTGTCAAATTGGTTTCCATACAACACCCAGTGCTCATCCCAAAAGATGCCCTCTTCAATGCCTATCACCTACCCTCCCCTCCCTCCCACCCCCCATCAACCCTCAGTTTGTTCTCAGTTTTTAAGAGGAGAATTTTTAAACTAAAACGGGAACCAACAAACTTATGCCTTTGTAAAGTCTGTTTAAGCATTTTAACAAAGTCCTTTTTTTCTGGGTATACAATTCAACGTTGGCTTCTATTAGCTCCTCGATATTGACCTTTTGCAAATCATTTCTATGAGGGTCTTGGGGAAATTTTGGTCATCTATTTCCTCAGAAGGGAAGGTTGTGAATATAGCCAAATAACATCTCTAATTACTCTCTATAGTCGGTAGGATCTTTTTTGAAAGTAGAGGTAAAAGAACTTTATAATTTAGAAACTCTGCTGTTGTACAGGGAACATTTTTTTTTTCTTTGGCCTTGGGGCATCTGGGATATTCCTGCAAAGGACATGTATAAGAATGCCTGAGGCTTAGCAGGGCCTGATTATAGAGTCCTGGAAGGTAGATGCAAAGCAAGCCTTATTGCCAGTCTTGGGTGCCTTTGTTAAATTTATTTTCTGGCTTTCAGCATTTACATAACAACCTGTGAACTCTGAACCTAGAGATTAAGACAGAGTCATCTCTATAAATCTTGTAGGGAAAGAGGAGTTAAAACAGGCAGATGTGGTCAGATTTTATGGGAAATTTGTATTGGATGGTTTGGGACATTTCTTTTTGCCTTAAGTCTAACTTATTTTATCTTGTCAAGGGAGTCTGTAAGGTTAGCTCTTGTACTAATAAGATAATTGAGAGCTCTTCATTATATATATCATATATTTATTATATCAATACAAAATATATGTATTATATGTATATAAAATATATATTTATTATATGTAATATATATTATGTATAAGATATAAAATATATACAATATATATTTTTATATAATCTATAGTACATAGAATATATATTAATATATATAATAAAAATATAATACACAATACATATATATTATATATTTATTATATATAATATGTATCATATATCATATATATTATATAGTACATTACACATATATATGATATATATTTTTATATATTATATATTGCATATTATATATTATATACACAATACATTATATGTTTATTGTATATATTTAATATATAATACATATTTATATATGTAATATATATTTATTACATTATATATATATATATATATATACATACATATATACATACACACACACACACACATATACACACATACACATTGCCAATTTAAAGGACCCATCATTTATAAAACCAAACCAAACAAGGAATGCCTGGGTGGCTCAGTCGGTTAAGCATCTATCTCTCTGACTCTTGGTTTCAGGTCAGGTCATGATCTCATGGTTCATGAGTTCGAGGCCCACATTGGGCTCTGTGCCAATGGTGGGAAGCCTGCTTTAGATTCTCTCTCCCTCCCTCTCTGCCCCTCCTCTATTCTCTCTCTCCTAAAATAAATAAACAAAGGATCCATCATCTGGCCATTGATGAATAGGATCTATTCACAGTGACTCAAATCAATAGCAATTTTTAATGGCTTAACAAAAGACACAAGAGGAGTTCAGCAGCCTCCATTATCTAAAAGTTTACTCCCCAGAGTAGTCTAAAAAAGCAAAGGCTTTCACTGCATAAGGATGGTCTCTGGTCTCCCATGAAAATGAAAGATACCTCCAGTCACAGACCTACTAATCTGTGACATCCAATAGGAGCTCTGGAAGGGACTTTCTAGCATTAATCAAGCCATGAAGGTTGAGACAACAAAAGTTACTATGAGCTAGAACCTGTCATGATAAACACCCCTGAGAGCTGGCACAGCTAGGCAATAAGAGAGGGGCTCAGATCTCCAGTCTATTTAACTCTTCACCAAGGTGCACCCTGGTAAGTGCACTCTCCAGATAGTGGAGACCAAAGAGAATATTCTCAGTGGTTACCAAGCCATGCTCTTAGATTTTTCCTTTCCTCTTTTTCAGTGTCCTGACAGCTTTCTTATCTACACCTTGAGTCTCTTGAACTCGCACTAATACCTAGGTGGGAAGTGCTGCAGGGTTAGGGACTGTGTGTTGTTTTTATAGTGTCCCTCATTGCACAGAAGTTTTCTTGAGGTTGGAGGATGACCTAGTGTCAATCTAATCCATTTTGCGGCCAACTTATCCTATCACACATGGGAGTCTTCTTGAGGTAGCTAGTGCTCTAACAGCCTTTAAGTGTTCCACCCATGTCCACCAATTTTGCAGCTTTGGCTTGCAAGATGTCCCTTAGCAACAGATGACAAACAACATAAGAGACATAGGCAAAGGGAAATAAAGACCCTCTATGGGAGGAAGGGATCAGTAACCAGGGTACTTAACCAAATTTAACCAGAGTCCCTTAGCCTAAGGAACTAATTCCATGACTATTTTCTCCTGCTAATCTAGATTTAGAAAGAGCAAAAAAGGACTCTCACCATTCCTGCTCCATTGGACTCTGCAGATAGAAAGGCTGACATGGTAAGAAATCTCACCTTCTGCCACAGTATGTCAGATGTCCCAGGATCTCTCAGCTGTAGCAGTGTCTGGGTGAGTGGTGTCCAGCGAGTGAAAGGATTCTGCCAAGTACACCAACTGTTTGGGAGCAAATAATTCCTGTCCCTTCAAGGGTCCTTCTAGCTGGACGAAGAATCAAAATGACATGAGAAAGATTAACAGGAGAAAATCGAATTTAATAGCATACATACTGGGGATTCGCATACAGAGTGGGGCAAAATGAGGTAGAGATGTGACTCTCAACTAAGGAGAAGGGGGTAGGGGCCTGGGACCTCAGAGGAAAGGAATGTAATTCACAAGGTGATAAGAGTAGATGTTGGGTAATTAGATGTTTGCCCTGTCATGCAGATGGGTCACTCAGATAAAATTTATCTATGCTAATAACCTTTATTCTGGGAAACACCCCCATTTTAGATTCTTCTGTGTAGTAAGGGAGGGGCAAAAGTTTCTTGAGCCCACAGCGTCTTGAGTGTCTTCAGCTCAAAATAATCTGCATGTCTAAGTGGCATATTCTGAGGGGACCTGGCCCAAACCCCTTCATCCCTTTCCTATGCTTCTGCTAAAGTTTGGCCCATCTTATATCCCTGAGTAACAACTGAGCTGATACTACAATGTAGAAGTTTCCAAGAAGCATCTGTGGTTGTTGAACACCTTGAATAGACCCTAGACATTCCAGACCTTTGGGCCAAAAGGGATGCTTAACAACTGAGGAAATGGAGGTCCTGTAGGAGCCTACTGAGTGATACTGAATGCCATGAGTGTTCAGTGTATGTTGTGAGAGGTTATTAATCTCATAAATTGGGGATGTAGAGACGAATAACTCAGCTGCTGGGGTTCTTCTGGATAATCCATTTTACAGCCTGAATCATGCTCTGTGGTCAGAGGAGTTTGTGCCTATTCGTCACGCTAGTTCTAGTATTTGTGATCAGATTAGTGACAGGCTGTGTCCACAGAGCAGCTCACAAAGGTGAAACAGGTAACACAAGGGTTGTTAACAATGCAGAGCTTGGCTTTCTGCGAGGCCCAGAGATGCCGTTCTCCTGAGGCACCCAGGGTCAGTGTGCGTTCAACATGCTTCTGTGAAATAAAGGAGGCAAAGTCCTCCACATTGAGCTAGCTTTCTTAAGATGTGTTAGATCACGCTTATTTTGAGAGACATCCATTACAAAATCGTGTAACACCTTTATAGTGTTGCAGATTTTAATATCTCCTTACATCTGCCTGCTTTTAAATACTGGAACACATACACAAGATTCATTAAACATAAAAATAAAAATGGGGCAGCAAATTCTTTAAGCTGGTAGAATACTTAAAAGGTTTTACTTTTCCTCTTCAGTAATCTGTAAATAAGTCAAATCCACCTCTCCATCAGTGAGAATATCGGTTTATTCATCTCAGAGAATGATGAACCAATAAAATGTACTTGATTCCTAAGGACACTTCCTCAAAAAAATGTAAATTTCTTTACCATTCAATGACAGACACTCTCTAATATATATCACAGATATTTTGCATATTTCAGCATGTGGAAACAAGAAATTGAGAGCCCTTCAAGGTCACCTACCCCAGGGTTATCAGCGTGTGGTCTTTAGACCAGCAGCATCAGCCAAATTTGGGATTTTGTTAGAAATGCAGATTTTTAAGCTACATCCTTGACCAAATAGGTTCACCCCAAAAGTGTGTATTTTAATAAGCCTTCTAATGATTCTGGCACAGGCTCAAATTTGAAAGCCACTAATCTATACAAATTCCTTCCAATTAAATTAATTGAAAAGATATTTCTTATCCACCTCAAGAGGAGGAAGCAGAAGCTTTGGCCCAGAAGAGATTTTAAATATTTTTTTTAAATTTATTTATTTTGAGAGAGACAGAGAGAGACAGTACAAATGGGGGTGGGGCAGAGAGAGGGAGAGAGAGAATCCTAAGCAGGCTCTGCACTGTCAGCACGGAGTCCAATGTGGAGCTCGAACCCACGAACCACGAGATCATGACCTGAGCCGAAACCAAGAGTTGGACACTCAACTGAATGAGCTGCCCAGGCACCCCCAGAAGAGATTTTAGTGGAGAAATGTTATCATGAATGTAGAACTTTAAAGATGAGACTAGAATTGCCATACAAAAATTAAAATTTTAAATGAATTCATAAACAGAGGTCTCTTTTCATTTTTTCACTACATACCAACAAGAGGAAACCACTTTTGCTGGAAAGATAGGATAAGAAGCCCAGTCGGTTTTGCCCCCATCATGAGGTTCTGGAATAGGATCAGTTCTCTGGAAAGCTCATAAGAAAAGAGCAACTTGAGAGTGCAAAGGTAAAATGAGCATAGAATGTTATAAAAGCATTTTCAAGCAGCCCACCCAGACAAGGGAATGGGAACGTGGGGGGGTGAGTGGAAGGGAAGTCTGCTATTACATCCTTACTGTAGGGATTTCTCTTCCTCATCATGTTATGCCATTCCATGAGCTTTGAGCCTCACAGTGTTCTCTTTGAAATGACAGAAAAAATAATGAAGGTGAGAGAGCTGTTTCACAGCATTAATGATCTCAATTGAACTGTCTGGCATTTATTATTTACAGTATTTCCCACATTAATTTTTGGCACAAGAGTATGTTAGTGGATTGCATACCATGGACAGGAAAGAAGGTTTTTGAATTTATTTCATGCAAGCTAAAAAGTTCACACTGTTTTATAAATGTACAATGGAATAAGATTCAATGAGCCTTGATGAGACAAAGCTGAAATCATTCTGAATCAGGAGCCTGAAATATTATAGGCAGTTCGTTCATCTCTGAAATCTCATACTGTTATTTAAATTCCTCTAAGTTCATTAATCCCATTTAATAGCAGCTGATGCAAATCCACTTGGACTTTGGGGAGGGAAAAAAATAATGGGCCATATAATGCCTTTGTGCCACAGAAAATAATACAATTATTTTTACTTTGCAAGAAGTCACAATTGAAGAGTTTGAGATTTTGAGCTGCCATAACTACAAATTTAGCAAAAAGTAGGCATTTAATGATAGAGTTCACTTTGGTGGTTTAGGTTTTATTTTGAATGTTTGTTTTGTCTTAAAAACACTAATGCTGAAATGTTGTCTCAAATCTTTATTTTCAAATCACTTATTATATTACCATAAATTACAGGGTGCAGTAAAGGCCAGATTTGAAAGAAAGCACACTTTACTGTCTCATTTTTCTATAAATAACATGACACTTTATGAAATAAGGATTATCATAAAAGTTTCTCTTTTTTTTCTCCTATAACTCCAGTTAGCTAGTGCTGAGCTAATGGCCTTCCTCCAAGTAGCTCAGTGGACTATTCCAAATATAGGAGCATAATGGGTAGAGGTTAACTGTAGGAAGTCTGAGAAAAACGGTAATCTATAATTTTGCCACAATTATAATGTTTCCCTTAAATAATAGTGAAGTCTATGGGGTGAGTGCTAACAAATACCTTTTAAAGATGCTCTTATTACTTTCGTTGTCTTGATGCTTTTGCACTCTCCATAGATGCCATTAGAAGCAGTGACAGAGCTGGGCCTCTGACCCACAGCGGCTTAGAGGTTGTGGTTAACAAGCAAACAGAGGACCTCAGCCCATTGGCCCATCCTCCAGGGTGGGGTGCATCGTTATCTAGGAGACCGTCTGTGCCACTCTTACAGGAAGCAAATCTAGCAAAACTAAGAGACTGTCAGGTTTAACCAGGCCTCCATGTAAGCCTCTCAGGGGAGAAAATCATGTTTGGTGCCACTGGGATGACTCTGAGAAAACCTTTATTTTTTCAATAGAGGCAGAAGATAGCTAAAATTTCTCAAAGTTAACGCGTTTAGGTGTAAATCCTATTTTGTCTGTTTTGCACCATGCCTTTGAGAAAAGAAATGTTAACAGGAGAACCATCTCTTGGATAAAGGACCCAGTAAATCATACAGACAGCTCTGTGGGAATATCCTAGGTGCAGTCTGCCTGGGGCACACTCATGTCCCGAGAATCAAAGCAGAACATGTGAGTCGCACATTGAAAACAAATGGTGAGCAGTGAGTGAGCTGAGCATCTCTGTAATTAGGCCTGTAATTGTGAAGTAAAAGATACACAGTTAGCAGGCTTCAGGATCTCTGTTTATCAAATATCTTGGGAACAAAGAAAGGTCTGTGTGGAGGGAAAATTCTCCCGGAGATCAGGGACAGAGGAGCAGTAAAACACAAACTGTCCTGGGTGGATTTATTGGTATATTTCAGGAGAGTCCTCCTTCTGTCCCCACTGTCACACACTGTACTATTATGGATTGTGATTAGGGATGGGATCATGTGTTTTGCCAAGTTTAAAACCCACACAAAATTGTAGGGTTAGAGTCTGGAACAAAACTCCAACTTCTTGGTGTGGAGTTTTTCTACTTATGGCAAAATGTGGCTTCCGGGAGGGTGAGTTAAGATGCCTCAAAGGGAAAAAATTCTTCCAAAGGAACATTTTGATAATTCAAGTGTAAATAAATATAAATCCAAAACACATTTTTAATTAAAGGGAAATTGCTTAGAAAAACATATTTATATCCACTCCCCTTCCGCATACACTCACTCACAATCCTCTCCAAATAAAGTTCAAAAGGGGTAGCTCTGGAAAGGGAGGGTTTATAAACCCACACTAGATTGCCTCTTTGAGATAGCGTCTGAGAATCAGGCTTTTTTGAACACACATAAGGCTTATTAAAGTAATGCTAAAAAGTGTTCTCAATCACAATAAATCATGATTAAAAATACTTATGAAGCTTCTTTCACCATTTCCCCACATTAAACATCTCTAAATTTTTGCCCTTTTATCCTGAGAACCTCATCTCTCCACAATCAGGTTTTCTACTTCTGACAAGTCCCTGTGCTGTGAAAGCTGCAATTCCTCTGCGTTTTCACCTGTTTGTTACCTTTCCATCACACCGACGCACTTGAATGACTGCATGTGAAATAGGAAGATTTAGTTTTAGCTTTGTTCTTTCTTTTAAGCTCTCTTTCTCTTGTGGCTTTTGTGGTACCTTATAATTATGTTTCATAAGATGCCTTCAGGCCTATCTTCTCCATATATAGATATATAAAAATATATATAATAAGCAACCATTCAGAAGAAAAGAAGACAGGAACAATGGGAGAGAAAATATGAAAAGAAGTATTCAGTTACCCTCAAACATGCGTACTATCTCTGGTGTAGTATTTTTTTCTTCAAACCCGGCTTCAAAAGGAAATGGAAAGACACTGATACATAACCTCTTAAAGAGCTCTCACCAGCTGTCTACAAGGACAAGCAGAATTTAGTATTTGTTTCACTATTTATACAAGAAAGACCAAAGGAAGTTTCTCTTGAAGATATGAAGTAATTAAAAGAGCACATAGAAGTTAGCCTTGAATTTTTATTTTCAATTGTGTTGTTTTTTTACAATGTCCTTCTACCCCCATATAGAGATCTGTCTCCTCCATGAGCTGAACTCAGGCGAAAGGGTGTATCTCACTCATTTTGATATTGTCACTGCCCACCACTGAACTGGAACTTCCAGGAGGTGCCCGATAAATGTTTTAAAAAAATTTGTACATACATGCGTGTGTGTGCATGCACTTTCCTCTTTTGTCCATAGTAACAAAAGCCATTTATCCTCTCTGAAATCCTCCACTGTGTCCAAGGCTGCTGTGAACAAAAATACCACAGAGTTATGGCTAAACTCCACCGGTCAGTCAGGTGTATATTTATACAGACTGTAACCAAAAATTTACTCAAATATTTTGGAATCTAAATTAAGAGGCTTATAATCACATTTACCATATCATCCATGATTGTTTTTTTACTGTTACAAATATCGTCTAAGATAAGATGGGTTTCAGATATGATTTTGGTTTTAATTACTAATGGCACTTGCCAGTAATGAGTTTGTAAAATGCATTTAGAAACTAATGAAACAAATGCCTTTTTTTCTCCCCAGCTTGAAACCATATGTAGTTGAAAGGCAAAATCAATAAATAAAGTTGATTCATTGATCTGGACTATATGTATTATGAATATATTATTTTCATTTACATTCAAATCCCAAGAAACTCACTCAAAGGACATTTCTGGGGTATCAAAACTGTATTACCTTTCATTGAAAGAAACAAGAAATCAAAGGATTATATAAGAAATTAGAATTAAATTTTTCTTCTAAATTCTAAAATTCAATCTGCCCTATATTTATGGCAGAAAGAACCTTTATTATTTTAAGTAAATGTTTGGTGTTTGACATCAACTGCAGAGAAGATCTTAAGCTCCTACTTTCAGGGAAAAAAGAAAGCTATTTTTAATTTTCTTTGCCATTCAATGCTTACCATCACACTAATCGAGAGATAATTTAGCAGTAACAATGAAGACTTATGATTCCTTTTTTCTTTAACTGAATTTCTTCATTTCAAGTTAATGATTAAACATACCTAGTAGCATAAATTGGGGGAAAATGAGATTTCCCAGGCAATGAATGGCTTTCTGATAGGTTACAAATTTATTCTGAACAGATAAGCTACTGTATTTTCAACTGGACAATCAAAATCTCATTTTACTTCAAAGGAAAGGGAGCAATAATTGAATGCCTTGACTGACTTCATATTTATGGCTATTTTCCCATTACAGCATACAGTTGGATATAGTTTTATATGCCTGTGAATTGAACATATTTCTTCTGCACATGGAACTTACTACATGAAGAGGGGTATTGTATCGAAGATAAAATGAGAGGCATACAAGAATCAGGTCAGTGGCAATAAACTGTTCTTGCTAAGTACTCAGTTGTCCTCTCAACAAAATAAAGACTATCTTGGGTTATCTTTTCTTAGAATCCACTCCTTTGCCCCTGAAGTTTAAATATCCATATATTTCTATTTAAGGGCACCTTTTTTTTCATTATAGAGCTTGAGGAATATGGGAATATACATACTTACAACACCAGTTCTAAAGATGTGAACAACAACCCAAAGTTGAGACAAAAATAATAATGTTAATTGGAAATTAAGAACTTGATACAACAATGAAATGGCAGCCAAATTTGTTACGCTGGTGAATGCAGATGTTTTGGAGGGAACTTGAAAGGGCCCGTCCCTTAATCACATATAGTTATCCTCAAACCAAGAGCAGTGAGGACAAACAGATGCCACTGTAGACACAGAGGGTTCATTTTTCCATTTCACACAGACTTATCTAAAACTAGGTTTCGGTTAGCCTCAATGTTATCATTAACTTTTATCAAATGCCAATGATGCACTTTACCGTGAATGTAACATCAACTGGTCTTGGTCTTTCCTACGTGTTTTTATGTAAAGGGCAAACCCAGACCTCTAACAAGGGTAAGAACCAAGCTGATATTATTCTTCAAATGTAATGGATAAGGTCCTTGTTTGTAGTTCTCCTTGAATCTTTGATTAAGCCAAATTGCAATCCTGCCGAATCTTATGGCGTGTATTGCAGGTAACCTAACTTCATGGGGCTTGTTCTTTTAATTTATTTTTTAAGACCTAAGGCTCAAGGGATCCTACCTTTGGGAAACAGGCTGCTATTAATCCAAAGGAATTAAAAATCAGAAACTATGAATATTCACTTTGATATACAAAAGGCAGGTCTAGAAGAGCTTCATAGGAACAGCTCATCATGTCATGTGACGTTTATTGAGATTATATTGTAAGTGATGACGACCACGATGCTGCTCTTGGCCTCAAACACTCACAACCCGGGGGGCGGGGGGGGGGGGGGTTACTGGGATACTGGGATATGTAAAAGAGAATTGCATGCAGTTGCACAGGGGTAGGGAATTGCACACTTGGGTTCTCTTACTCAATAGAGCGGAGTGGCAGTAAGGAGAGGAAATTCTTCCTCAAGGACGAAAGTGGTTGAGCTGCATCTTGAAAGACTAACGAAAATTAGCCTGTCCAAGGGCTAGAGGTAGAGTGTTCAAAGAGGAGGAAATGATACAGAAGTCAAGTAATGGAAACAAAGGAGAGGTCAGGGCATCAAGGCAACTTGCCAGTAGTGTGTTGGGCTGAACATGCAGAAAGTGGTCCCAGGTGAGGCTGCAAAAATGAGGGCAATTCCAGAGGACTTTGCAGAATGCTTCAGGATTTACGCTAACATCCCTGGGGGCCTGTTGGACCCTTCAAAGGAAGTGAGTGCTACGGGCAGTTTTACATTAACAACAATAACAACAAAATTACTGGCACCCTGTAGAGGATTTTTGGAGAAAACGAGTAATTGGAGAGGAGTGACTGGTGCTTTAACAGATTCTGAGATAGCACTGTGGTTTCTCTCTTCAGGTCTAATTCCTAAACATAATAGTACTGTTTGTTTGAAGTCTCTAAGAAAATATGGACTTCTGCCATGTCTCATTGGAATGCTTCCTCACTCAGCCAATGGGCTTATAGGAAAGGCACCAGAAACATGACTATTCCAGAAAGGCGAACCAAAGCAGATAATATTTTCTTCTTCAGGGAGTGGCCCCATCAGAAGCTGTATGGCAAGTCCCTCCGTTTCCCATTTCACCAGGAAGATCATTGCCACAGTTTCACTGTTGAGATTTATTAAATCTCTCTTTGATGTAACCATATCCACGGTAATCATGGTCCCCCTTCAGCAATCTCACTATGACCAGCGGCTCTTGGTAATATTCATGCCTTGTGCTGTGATAAGCATATACGTGCATTACTGTATCAAATCCTCCAACAACCCGTTGAGATAAGATGTCATCATCATCAGCTTCTTCATCACCATAGCCCCATTTTGCATATGAAGAAACGAAGGCTTGGGGCACCTAGGTGGCTCAGTCAGTTAAGCGTCTGACTTTGGTTCAGGTCATGATCTCATGGTTCGTGGGTTCAAGCCCCACATCAGGCTCTGTGCTGACAGCTCAGAGCCTGGAGCCTGCTTCAGATTCTGTGTCTCCCTTTCTCTGCCCTTCCCCCACTCTCTCTCAAAAACAAAAGTTAAAAAAAAAAACGGAAGAAACGAAGGCTTGAAGAAGTTCTGTGATTTGCTCCCAGGCAACACCAGGAAGTGGCAGGGCCAGGATAGGAACCCAGAGCTGTTTTATATCAAAGCCTGTCCCCTTGGAAGTTTCTATGTCCTGCCTGTTTGCACCAGTTTTCACAAGAATGTTTTAACTTTTAACTCTCGGTTCTAACGTATTTCTCTTTAGCAGATGATATACTGCCCTTCAAATGAAAATATTTTAGCATCTTCAATAGCATTTTTTAAATAAACTCTTTATAGTTTTATTTGTGTCTATTGGCCTTTTAGAAGTCTCTGTTTTGTTGCCACTTTGGTTTTATTTGTATTTTAAAGCAAGATCTTTCTTCCTGTGGAATCCACACAGGCCACTCTTGGGACTTCCTTACGTTGCAGCAAAGGCTAAAAATGGAAAATTCAGGGTCCTTAACTGGACTCTGGCTTTATAATTGCCTCTGTGGTGCTCTCCCCACATTCCCAGATGTGCCAGAGAGACAGAGGGTAGTGAGGGAAGTGAAATGTTAAAATAAGGCTAAGCAAACAGTTTGCCCAACAGATGTTAACCCAATTCATAATTTAAAAGTTCCTATTTTTGTTCACCACTTAGACAATGGACATTTTAATTTCTCCTCAAAACACTGCCTGTGAATTAGGTTCAGAAAGCTACAGTCATCAATATTTCCCTCAAACTTTTTTCCTAGTCATGGGTCAAAAAAAAAACAAAACAAAAGGAATACGTGGTTTTTTTATTTGAAGCATAGCATTATTATGAAGCCTTGTTAGGACTTAAAACAGTTTGTTTAAATATGTCTTAGTTAATATGGTTACCAGGACTAGATTTAATCATGGTTGAGTAACTTATTGTTATAGCACAAATCCTATTGGAAAAGCAATACCCAAGAGTTACATTTACATAATTTTAAATAGAATAATTGAAATTAACTATAACTAATCAGCATTTTTCCCCCAAGACACTCTTCATAGTAACCTTTGTCCTTAGATGTAATTTAGGCATTAAACAACCCAGTCGGTTCAGTGAAGCAGTATGATCTCCCTATTGAGGTATATTAGCAGAACGCTTATAGCTGTTACAATGAGAAGAGGAAAATAATACTTGCATAACCTCTAAAACATATTTGACAAGTTACCTGGCAGAATCAAGTTTCAGAATGCAGGTTTCCTAATTTCTCGTGTTATGCTGAAACCACAAGAAAGCTGCACCCCCTCATCTCCCACATTTGGGTCCCACGACCCCCATACCACAAGTCCCACAAACAGGACCAGTGCATGGGTGCAGGAAGAGAAAGCTGACACACAGCTGGTAAGAATGTTGGTGGTAAAAGTCAAATATATATCGCAGGAGCTTAAAATAACTGCAAGCCCAGCCCTTGTGGTATAAACGGCAATAAAGAGAGTACAGACACGTGGAAAAGAACAAAGAAAATAAAACCCCCAAGAAAATCTAAAGAATAATCAAATATTATGTGAAAGCTCAGGATAATGAAAGAACATCTTTCAAAGAGAGAAATTCTTTGCTGATCTTGCATGAGTACTTGTAGACTTCCATACTTTTGTGTTTTGTTTTTTTTTTCATGGCATCTTAATCATTTCTCATAGGTCAAAATTATACCCTTTGACACTCATAGGCTTTCTACTTAACAGAGGACTGACCCAGGATACTGGGATGCTAGAAGAGGGAGGGATAGCCTCCTTATAATTTTAGGTGGATGTACCAGAAAAAAATAATAATAAAACAAAAAACAACCCAGCAAAAGGAACACGATGATGATAATTTAAAGACATTTTATGGAATTATATGATCAGAGACCTGATCATGGTGACAAAGGTTAAATCCTCAGTCTTACATTTCACAGATGAAAGACAATAACCATCAGATTATTTGACCTGAACTGCTGTAGGTTCTGTATTTCAGTTCTAGATTCTCTGATATGCTTTCAGTTCCATGAGTATCCTAGGTAAGTCAGAGATACTGAGAGTGTTTGAATCCTTAATAGTTGGGGCAACATATATGTTTGCCAGAATCACGTTTAAAACTTCAACTTATTTATTTTTAAAGTTTATTTTGAGAGAGTGTGAGAGAGCAAGCAGGACAGAGGCAGAGAGAGAGAGAGAATCCCAAGCAGGCTCAGTGCTGTCAGCACAGAGTCGGATGTGGGCTGCTCCTAAGAATAGGGAGATCATAACCTGAGCAGAAATCAAGAGCCAGAAGTTTAACTGAGTGAGTGACCCACGCACCTCTAAAACTTCAACAACTTTAAATTGTTTCTTTCAACCACATTAAAGTTATATTTTCTACTTTTTTCCCCCTGGGAAATTGTCTTTTACTTCCCAGTGGGAATAGCTTGGCTTTGGAATAATTTGTATGTTGTACATTTTTACATCCTCGTTTCCAACAAGTCTGTGAACATGAATGTAATTCTTTCCCTTCCCATTCTGAACTTCTGTGAGAAACTATAACTGCAAAGATGTATTATATGACGAGGTTGAGGACTTCTTTTTTTTTTTTTTTTTTGAGCCCAATGTGGGACTTGAACTCATGACCCTGAGATCAAGACCTAAGCTAGTATCAAGAGTCAGATGCTTAACCAACTGAGGCACCCAGGAGCCCCAAGGAGTTTCTAAGAAGTTATTGCATAAGTAACTTTTGTTATTAAAGCAATATGAAGAGAGATTTTACTGAAGTTGCTTTGCAACCACAAAAATCTTACAGAGGTAATATTTTAACATAGGCTTCTATTTGCAATATTTATGGACTCAAGTATCTGTGAAAATGAAACCAAATATGAATCAATTGTATCATATCAATGCAATATGTAGAATGCATTTTCTACATATGTATTGGTTGTTACTACATGTTTTTATTATTCAATTTATTATATAGTATAAACATGTATTGAAACTAAAATATTGGGTATTTTTAATCTTCCTGATCTTTTTTTAAATTTTTTTTAACGTTTTATTTATTTTTGAGACAGGGAGAGACAGAGCATGAACAGGGGAGGGTCAGAGAGAGGGAGACACAGAATCTGAAACAGGCTCCAGGCTCTGAGCTGTCAGCACAGAGCCCAACGCGGGGCTCGAACTCAGGGACAGTGAGATCATGACCTGAGCCAAAGTCGGACGCTCAACCGACTGAGCCACCCAGGCGCCCCTTCCTGATCGTTTTTAAGCTCTAAAACCATGTCTCATTATGAAGGCTTTGAGTCTTATATTAAAATATAGACTTAAAAAATAAAATACAGACTTTGAAAACTCAGTAATTTTTTAAAGGCCCCTCAGAAGGCTTTTTGTAACTTTATGTCATCTTTCTAGTGATGCTAATAGGAAGAAAGGTAATACACATATAACCAAATAGATGGAAAGATTTTTCATACCAAACCTACTGGCTTGCTCATCAAGGTCCTTGGGCTAAGGAAAAATAATAAGTCCTCACTTGGCTCTCCAGGGAACCCAGGGCCAACTTTTATCCCCACAAAGAATGACATATTCCAGGAAAAACTGGGCAGCTTGGTGCAAAAAGAGGGCACACAGTCAATAAATAAGCCACATGATTAGAGACTTTGTTACTAATTACAATTAAACTGAAAAATAAACAGATTCCTTTTGACTGGAGGATATAGTGTCTGAAGGACAAAGGCTGTCTGGAATGACAGTCCTTTAATATTGTCATTAGCAACACAGGTTTTTTTCAACATTAAGGCCTATGTTCACGATGAAAGTGGAATAATTAGAAAAATTATAAAAGTCACCTTAAAAATTTCTCCTTTCCATTTCTGGATTTATAAAAGAAATGTGAAGTACAAGCAGAGATATGAAGAAGAGAGCAATGAAAAACAATGTTTTAATTCATCAGACCTATCATGATTGTAAGACCAGACAAAGAGCAACGGAACAGAGAATCTGGTTCACATTTAGAATTGCTTTGTAGTAAATTTCATTCTATACAAATTAGATTTTTTAGGTGAATATCTGAATCTCTAAAGAATGCATTTTCTACATATCTGGAGTCTAAAAGTACATGAGCAAAGAGAAAGTAAAATGACTATCATTTTCTGTGTGTGTTTATGTATATATATATATATATATGCACACACATACATATAATACATATGTACATATAAATATAAAATATAGTGTATATACATAATATGCATAAAAATACCTCATATATATTTATATATTATATATACACATAGGTCTTTATATATATTATATATATGAATATATATATATATGTCTTTGATTTAAATACAGTATTGATTTTTAAGAATTATTCAGGTAGTACATGAAAAGGTATTGTTGATTCAGTAGATGGCAGTCTTCCCACTAAGCCAATAAAAACCATTGTGGAAATCACACTTTAAGAGAAGGAAAAACTGCTTTTGAAGTTAAGATATAGCTTTTCTGCACTGATTATTAAAGAGTACATTTAGTGGAAAAATTCAGAGTCTTTATGCTAAAGTTAAACAATTTAATTTTTCCTAATATCAAATCAGTGAGAGAGGTCAGAGCTGTTCCCCTAATCAGATTAGGAATGACAAGAAAGAGAATCCCCTCTACACCATCTCTGAGTACTTACATCTCTGAGTACTTTTTAAGAAAGGAACCTGGACATTGAACCCAAAGTATCATCACCTCTCTGATCATATATCCTCCCATCAATGAAACAAAAGCAAAACCGTTTCATGTTGTGATCCCCTACCAGAGTTTCAGAGGTAGGTGAGATGAAAAACTTTGGTAGCCTCTCTACAGAGTGATTCTTGGTTTTGCTGGATACTTTACAATCCTGGGCAAGTCACTTCAGCTGAGACTGACATCCTCCCTCTGTAAAAGCAAGGATAATAAAACCACCACCACGGGATAGCCATAAGAATTAAAAAATAAACTTCTATCATTCGATAGAAATTTGTTTCCTTCCTCTTACAGTCTACTCTTCCTAAAAATGATCTTAGGGAGATATAGATGTATATAGTCAAGTATGTGGATTTTTTAACTAAAGTGAATTGAAATTAATTTCATTCTGATAATTTTAAGCTTCCTCTTATGAAAATTCGCACTACTCTTAAAGAAATGTGGGCTCAACAATCCACAACTGAAGATCTCACTCTTTTAAATATCTTTATTTTCTTTATTGCATATTCACAGTATATTGACCATTAATTATATTTTGTACTATGTAGGAGTTTGTGCATCAGTGTCAATCTGATATGAAAATATTTCTATTATAAATATATTCAATATTTAGTATTTGAAAAGAAAATGCAATTTAGATCTATTCAGTGTGGACACTAAGCAATACTTTGGAAGTTATTACAAAAGGAAAAGTTCTAAATACATTTATCATTTTCATTTACTGTCTTTTCCATCCAAATACAGTGCAAGGATTTATTATTTATAGTCTAGCAAATGAGAATCATTAGAAAGCGACAGAAGCCCAATGTTCCTAGTTCTGCTAATATTTTGCTGGATAGTATTTAATTCAGTTATCAAACTGACTTCTGATTATATGCGAAGAGGAAAAATATGTTACGTATAATACTCTCTTCCTTCCTAACAAATGAAAAGTGATTTAAAAAAATTACTTGCCCAATGAAATGTCACTGACTAACCACTCTCATCTCTTTCTTCAGTTGCCTGCCCTTGATGCCTTAATTCTGGAAAGCACATGAACTTTCCTGGAGTAAGGACCTTAGAAAAGCTTATATTCTCCTGAGTTCTGATCTGCTATCCATGCAATAGAAGACTCTGATTTCCACTTCTGAGGAACAGATCCTCTGCCATCAAAAGGATTCAGATAGTGAAAAAACAGACCAAGCTCAGGTACTCAGAAAGTGCAATATTTAGGATGGTGCATCTCAGTTTGAAGGGCTGACAGGAAGAGTTGTTTTCTTTAGGACCCCCTCCGATCCTGTATTATTGGTCTGAAAGCTCACTGCTCTAAGGAATGTGATCTTTTGTTTGGGAGTTTTGTTTTGCTTTGTTTTGTCAAGGTAAAGTATATAAGAGTCGTTGCCATTGACACATTTTTGAAATTTCATTCCTTAAAGGCTTTCCGCATCACTTTCACTCCGTCAGCACCAGTGCCTTCAAAGGAAAAGAGAACGTATTTGCAAAGGAATAAAAAGGTGGGACTAGGGGAACCCGGAATGCAGATCTGAGAGAACAGTATTCCTCCGGGTGCTTTCCCAAAGCAGCAAGGGTAGAGGGAGAGCTGTTCCACACAGGAATAGTTACTAAATGAGATGAATAAAGCCTGCTGGGGGGGAGGGTTTCCCCTCTTGTTGTACATTTCTAATTCACTATAGCGAATGTACGCCTCCCTGCCCCAGTGATTATCAAAATAGGCATACTTCAAATGTGTGGTGTTAGTTAACAATATTCACTGGGGGAAATTGTGAGTTTCTTGAAAGGGAGGATGTCATAGCATTTTTCACTGAATTCTCCATCTAAGCACAATGCCTTACACACCACACGTTTTCCAAAAAGTGGCTGCTGAATGAACGAATGCAGGAATAAATGAATGATGCTCTCTGATCATAAAGTTACGAACTCAGGCTAGAGACTGCCGATGTAAAGAATCAAATCCTGGTATGTATCTGTAACGTAAGCTCGACAATCTTACAAACACCTTACTATCCCCCAGCTGTGACATGTAATCATTTTTATTTGCTTGTTTTTAAAAACCACTGTGGTTTGGAGTAACTAACGTGTATAAACCCTATCTCCATTTAAAGGCTTGGCAGCACCCATTAAGTAAATTTATCATTGCTCTTAAACCATTCAAACACTGGGAATGCCTTTCCAACATTTAGATATTGGCAAATAGATCCAAAATTCCACTGTTTTTGCCAAAAGTGGCAGAAATGTTCGATCATGTGCTAGTCTTCGTCTCCAGACAATAAGTAGAGTGTGGTTGATGATGTACTGGTATACAGCATTTCTAAATTCAAAAATAGCTTCACTCACCTGATTGGTAATTAGGGTCAAGGTCTTCTGTTTCATAAGACAAATTTCTCATTGTGACTATTATGAGCTATAGCAATGATTGATAACAGGATGTGACTTAAGCTTATAGGCTTCAACAAACACAGGAACAAAGAAACACACCCAAGTAAGCACAGGGAGATAATTCGTGCAACAAAGGTACCTGGGAAGCTCTGACCCAATCAGGATGGATTTGTGATTAGTGGTATGATCATTTGGCTTTCCTGTCTAACCCAGTCATGTGTGTGCTTGTAATCTCCTCTCCTCTGGTTCCGAATTAGACTACTTCTACAAAATGCCTAAGTGTTTTATTCATTCGATCAACACAGTGTTGTGATTTTTTTTAGTTAACTTTACAGTGTATGTACACACATTATTCTCAGACGAAAACTATTCTCAGTAGAAGCTTTACTTTCATTGCCATGGCTCCAGAAATAACACCACGGACTGAGAGAAAAAGTGAAAGTGTCCGACATGTTATGAAATGATAGGTCACTCTTTCCCATATTCCTCATTGAAAACAAGGTCAGAATGGTACTTTTAACTCCCTTTGAGATTATCAAGAAGAGTTTTTTTAACTTATAAATTGACAACCTTTTCACAAAGGGAAACTATATCTGGTATTTTTTATGCTGGACGTGCAATTTTATGCACATTAATAACCATTAGTGGAACATAAAAAGGAAGGTTTCATCATACTCTTAGAATTAGGTGGTTCAGAATAATACCAAATATATTGTTCTGAATTAGCAAACCATTTAGGACAAGGGGGATTAAAGAGACACAGGGAGAAAAGAGAGACAACCGTCACTGTGGCCGAGATCATACCAAGCACTTCTGTGTGTGGATTTTTCTGCTTGGTGTCACAACAACAGGATGTATGTGACGTATGGGTTAAGCCAAGATAAAACGCCCAATCTCTACCTTTTTAGATATCAAAGAGAATTCACAAAATGATGGCACCAAGTTCTTCCTGCCATTGTTTTTCCCAGCTGTTATTGTGGACTATGTGGGACAGAAGCAGGCAGGCTAGCAGCAGAGATCCTGTCTTCACTTGCTTCCTCCAAAAAGGAGTATGTCCTCAGTTGTCTTCAGAGCCTGACCTGCAGTCCTCCCATGTGGCCCACCTGTGTAGCTATCTGAAGCTTCACAAGCTGGCTCTGAAGGACCAGTTTGAATGAGTCCAGGGACAGATTCAGTATGTCCGTAGATTACTTGGTGGCACTGCGGAATTTGCTGTGATTAAACAGAGCCACAAGGCATGCTCCATCCAGATCCCTTGAAACAATTCAACTTATGCATTAAATGATGCCTATAAGGAGTATGGATCATATTACTTTCATGAGAACTGTGGCATGCAAATACATGATGATGGTTACTCACAGGTAACTCATAAGAGGAATGCGACTCTGGTTCTTCCTGCAAACAGCATGTTGATATACTTCGCTCAGCTAGTTCGAAGGTAGATTCTCCCCATCAGCCTCATCATCAAGAATATACTAAGCATCTATAAGCCTAATTAAGTGCTTTTTTGACTATTAACATTTTAATGATAAATAACTCATACTAGGATAGCAATATTAAATAAAACATTCTTAAAAATTTTGTCTCAATCCTTTGAACACCTGATGAATAATGACCCACTCCAAATGTAACTATTAAATATAATTAGCCAAATAACACTAAGAACTAAGGATACCTGATTATTAGGAATCACAGAAACCCTCATAAATACAAGAAGTTGCAAAATAGGGCATCAAAAGAATCTCCTTATTGTCCATGATACATTATCAGTCTTAGCAATACACTGTGTACTGAAAAGGACAGACAAGTAATCAAGGATCTTTGTCAGGCTCTTTCTTGTTTGTGTGCAGTTTTAAAATATCTTTAACGGAACTGACATGAACTTAAAACTCATTGCTCTCCTGACACGGTTAAAAATACATTTTTATAACACTTCCCTATTTGCTTTGTTACCTTTTTAAAAGGAAAAGTTGAAGATTAAAATATTACACGCTTTTATTACCAAGTTTCCAATATATATGGCGTCTTATAAAACCTACCACGATGCCCCACCCATGGCTTTTTTCTGGTTCCATTCAGTTCAGCTATTGTTATGGAGGCGAGATCAGCTTTAGGGTGAACTGGTGTTCCCAAACAGGCTCTTTCACTTGCTGAATTTAGATGGTGTTTACCGCAGAAAGCAAGATAGCACTGAAGGGATCTGTAGGGTTTAGTAGGCCACACATCTCTATGCCTCATTTTATGAATAACTCATGAAATTATCTGAGACTCTTGTCCATTGGAAAGCAACATTTATTAGAATACTTTATATGTGTTGCCTTTTCCCAATTGCTACACACTTCAATAGATTTTCCCTCAAAATTCTTACCATTTTGTAAAAAGAAAAAGTTTGTTACTTCAATAAAGGTGTAAATAGTTTGTGGATTGGGCTTTTTTATGAGGTTATTTAAAGTTTGAGCTAAATCAGGTAATTAGCTCCCAGCCCTTCCAGGAAGATAGGGCCAAGTAATATACTACTAGCTGGCAGCACTCATTTATTTTTATGAAATTTTCTTTCCATTTCCTTCTCATCCTATTTCCTTTAATTCACCAGGGTATAGCATCTTGTCCTTATTTTGAAGAATATCTGTTACTGAGTTAACAATTTTGGCTCTAATTGGACATTAGTGAAACTATGTGTTCCTACACAAATAAAAATATTTCAATTGTACAGTGTTGAGTAAATAATTTAAAAGTTGCTAATAAAACTGGAAACAAACAAACATGAGTTTCCTGAAGGAAGAAAGCTTGTGTGTTATTTTATTTTCAGCTCCTATCTCATGGCATCACGTGTAGGAGTCGTGATTAAATGCAGCTTGTTGAATGAATGTTGTCCCACTAGAGAGCAGATAGAGTCTTCTCCTACTTGAGGCTAGGTGGTATTGTGTCCTCTTCAGATACAGAGTCAGGATGGGAGAATTACACTGTAGTTAACTGGTTCTTTCCCATTGTATTTGGCAAGTTTCTCATCTTTGTACTGACTGAAAACATAACCTGATTTAGGATTTCCTTTCTCTCGAATTGTACTTATTTTCGCTTTTGTAGAGAACACCAGTGATAAATTTAGTATCAAGTGTCTGAATCTTAGCTCAACTTCCTAATGGGCGGGTGAACTCTGGCACATCAGCAGCACCCCCACAGGATATGCAAGGGCCAGGCTGAGGTGGTCATGACAAGGGAAGGGGCAGTATTTGGCAGAAAAAACAGCAGTGCCCAGGAAAGACACACTGGTAGGTCAGCAGAGTTAAAGCAATTTCATACAGCTTCTCTGGGACCAGATTCCTCTGTATTGTACACTAAAGCATTGGTTGTCAATGTGGTCTGCACATAAAAATTACCTGGGAAGCTCTTAAGAAATATTCATGCTTGTGACCTCACCCCAAGTAACTCAAAATATCTCCTAGCATGGATACTGTTTTTCAAGCACCTTATGACTACAATGGTACACTGAGGGCAGGAACCAGACACCTAACGATGACAGAGCAGAAGAGAAATAGCATTGGGTCCATTTCCAATGGGACTTCTTTGTAAGCACACATGAGATAGTTCCCTGAGATGCCCGGGAACTGAGAGGGAGGCAGTGCACCCTGGGAAGGAGATGACAAAGGGGCCATGGACCCCACAGTAGCAAGTTATGAGAATATAAAGCATTACTTTTTTAAACACAATTTTTCAGAGGGGTTATAAGTGTCACAGCATCAAACTTTAACTCATGCTAACGTGTGAAATGCTGAGAAAATGTAGAACATCTCTTTAATTTGGAAGAAAACTGGTATATCTCCTGAACCCATATCTGCTTGATTGAAGAGAAAAATGCTACTCCCAAGTTTAATACTTAAGAATTTCCAAACATGTAAACAGTCCCTTAGAATGGATAAAGAGGCTTAGTCTTTCAGATAGTCTCTTCTATCCCTTGATGCTTTCCTTAAGGTGAAGATCAAGTGGATGTGGAATGCTGTCTGCCTCACTGGCCTCCAGTGCTCAAATCTCTGATGAACTTGTGATCCATTCCTTTACTCATGGGCCATCCTCTCTTCACCGAGACAGCTTCTGACCAGCTTACCTGGGTGCAAGTCTTAAGTTGCCCTGTCTCTCCTTTGGATCACCATTGTGGTTCCTTCCCTTAGTCACCAACTAGCTTGTCTCACCAACCTATTCCACCCTTTTCCCAGGTGGACCATTTTCCACAATAGGCAAAGAGAGCCTCTGTAGACAAATTCCACGAAGAATAAAGCATCCAGGACAAAATAGCAGAGCACACATAGCACACATTGGAGATACTCCTAGAATCACCAGGCCCTGGGGAACAAAGAAACTACATGGCAGGGCACTACAGGGTATCTTTTTCGTAAGGCCATAACCCTCAAGAACAAGGACATAGCTGACTTTCCTAACACAGAGAAACAGGCACAGAGATTTAGACAAAATGAGAAGACAGAGCAATGTGTCCCAAATGAAGGAAAAAGACAAAGCCATGGCCAGATATCTAAGCAAAACAGACACAAGTAACATGTCTATGGAGTACTTAAAGCAACGGTCATAAGGATACTCACTGGACTTGAGAAAGAGTAAAAGATATCACCAAGACCCTCAACACAGAGATTAAAAAAGAACCAATCAGAGATGAAGAGTGCAATAAACAAAATTAGGAACATACTTGATATGATGAATAGTAGGCAGGAAAGAGTAGAGGAATGAATTAATGACCTAGAAAACAGAGTGATGGAAAGTAAACTGAACAAAAGAGAAAAAAAAAAACTATTCAAAATGAGAATAGACTTACAGAATTCAGTGACTCCATCAAATGTAATGTTCATATTACAGGAGTATCAGAAGAGGGACAAAAGGGGGAAAAATTTATTTAAAGACATAATAGCTGAAATCTTCCCTAATCTGGGGAAGGAAAAAGATATCCAGATCCAGGAGGCACAGAAAACTCCCAACAAAATCAACAATACCCACATCAATACATTTTGTAACCAAATAGGCAAAATCAGTGATAAAGAAAAACTTTTTAAAGCAGCAAGACAAAAGAAGACAGTAAGTTACAATGGAAAACCCATAAGGCTAGCAGGAGATATTTCAGCAGAAACTTTCCAAGCCAGCAGACAGTGGCATAATATACTCAAAGTGCTGAGTGGGAAAAATCTGCAGCCAAGAATACTCTATCCAACAAGTCTATCATTCATAATAGAACGAGAGATAGAGTATCCCAGACAGACAAAACCTAAAGGAGTTCAAGATCACTAAACAAGTCCTGCAACAAACATTAAAGGGACTCTTTGAATGGAAAGGAGAGACCAAAAGTGACAGTGTAAAGATATGAAATTACAAAGACAGTAAAAATGAATATTTCTGTAAAATATTCACTCAAGAAACTCACAAATAAAATGATATAAAGTATAACAGCTATTCCTAAATGTGGGGAGGAGAGGAGTAAGCATGGGTTGACATTTAAGCTGCCATCAAATTAATCAAATTAATGCCATCAAATTAATGTAGACTGTTACTTGCAGAAGAGGTTAAATGCAATCGTAACCACATAACAAAATCCACTAAGAGATATGCAAAGAATAAATAGAAGGAAATCCAAATAAATCATTAAAGAAAATCAGCAAAGAGAGAAATACAAGATCAGAAAAAAATTTTCAGAAACAATCATAAAACAAATGACAATAAATATCTATTAATAATTACTTTGAATGGAAATGGATTAATCCTCCAATAAAAAAACAAAGGGTGACAAAATGGATAAAAAACTGAGATGTATGTATATGCTGCCTAGAAGAGACTGATTTTCGACCTAGAGACACCTGCATCTTAAAAGTGAGGGAATGAGAAAACATCTATCATGCACATGGATGTCAAAAGAAACCTCGGGTAGCAATACTTACATCAGAAAAAGTAGACTTTAAAACAAAAACTGTAACAAGAGACAAAGAAGGACACTACATAATAATAAAAGGGACAATCTAACAAGAAGATCTAACTACTGTAAATATATGTATGTACTCAATATAGAAGCACCCAAATACATGAAACACTTAGGAACAAGCATAATAGATCTAATTAATAATAATGAAATAATAGTAGAGGACTTTAACATCCCACTTACAACATACCATCTCAACGGGAAATCAACAAGGAAACAATGACATTGAATGACACACTGGAACAGATGGATTTAACAGATATATTCAGAACATTCCATCCTAAAACAGTTGAATATACATTCAAGTGAACATGGAACATTCTCCAGGATAGACCACATATTAGCCTTCAACAAATTCAAGAATATCCAAGTCATATTATACATATTTTCAGACTACAACACTATGAAACTACAAATCAGCCACAAGAAAAACAGTGGAAACACCATTAACACATGGAGGTTAAATAGCATGCTACTAATCAAAGAATGGGTCAACCAGGAAATTAAAGAAGTAAAAGAGTACATGGAAACAAATGAAAATGCAATGTATAAAACATCTGGGATGCAGCAAAATAGTTCTAAAAGGGAAGTTTATAGCAACACAGGCCTACATCAAGAAGCAAGAAAAATCTCAAATAAACAACCTAACCTTACACCCAAAGGAGCAAGAAAAAGAACAAGAAACAAAACCTAAAACCAGCAGAAGGAAGGGAATAATAAAGATTAGAGCATAAATAAATTATTTAGCAACTAAAAAACCCAATAGACCAGATCAATGAAGAAACGATTTGGTTCTTTCAAAAAATCAATAAAATTGATAAACCTCTAGCCATAGTTATCAAGAAAAAAAAGAGCAAGGACTCAAAAATCACAAATGAAAGAGCAGAAGTAACAGCCAACACCACAGAAATACAAACAATTATAGGAGGATACTATGAAAAACTATATGCCAACAAGTTGGACAACCTAGAAGAAATGCATAAATCACTAGAAACACACCAAAACAGAAACAATAAGAAACATAAAATTTAAAGAGCTCAATTACCAACAAAGAAATTAAATCAGTAATCAGAAACTCCCCTAAAAAGTCCAGGACTAGATGGCTTTATAGGTGAATTCTATGAAACATTTGAAGAGTTAATATCTATTCTTCTGAAACTATTCCAAAAAATAGAAAAGGAAGGAAAACTTCCAAATTCATTCTAGCAGGCCATTCTATGAGGCCTGATACCACAATCAGATAAACACACCATTAAAAATGAGAACTACAGGCCAATATCCCTGATGAACACAGATGCAAAAATTCTCAACAAAATACTCGCAAACAAATTCAAAAGTACATTAAAAAAATCATTCACCACAATCAAGTGGGATTTATTCCTGGGTTGCAAGGGTGGTTCAATATTCACAAATCAATCAATGTTATACATCACATCATTAAGATAAAGGATAAGAACCATAGGGCCATTTCAATAGATGCAGAAATTTGACAAAGTACAACATCTACTCATGATAAAAACCCTCAACAAAGTAGGTTTAGAGGTAATATGCCCCAACATATAAAAATGCCATATATGAACACCCACAGCTCACATCATCCTTAATGGGGAAAAACTGAGAGCTTTTCCTTTACAGTCAGGAACAAGACAGGGATGTCCACTCACCATTTTTATTCAACATAGTACTGGAAGTCCTAGCCACAGCAATCAGACAACAAAAAGAAATGCAAAGCATCCAAATTGGTAAGGCAGAAGTAAAATTTTCACTATTTGCAGATGACATGATACTATATGTAGAAAACCCAAAAGATACCACCCAAAAACTGATAGAACAGATAAACAAATTCAATAAAGTTGCAGGACACAAAATCAATGTACAGAAATCTGTTGCATTTCTATACAACAACGATGAAGGAACAGAAAAAAAAAATTAAGAAAACAATTCCATTTACAATTACACCAAAATAATAAGGTACTTAGGAATAAATCTAACCAAAGAGGTGAAAGATCCGCACTTTGAAAACTATAAAACACTGATGAAAGAAGATGAAGGCATTGCAAAGAAATGGAAAGACATTCCATGATCATGGATTGGAAGAATAAATATTGTTAAAATGTCCAAACTACCCAAAGCAATCTACAGATTTAACACAATTCCTACCAAAATACCAACAGCATTTTTCATAGACCTAGAACAAACAATTCTAAAATTTGCATGGAACCACAAAAGACCCTGAATAGCCAAAGCAATCTTGAAAAAGAAGAGCAAAGCTGGAGGTATCACCATTCAGGGCTTCAAGTTATATTACAAAGCTATAGGAATCAAAGCAGTATGATGCCAGCATAAAAACAGACCCACAGATCAATGGAACAGAATAGAAAGCCCAGATGTGAATCCACAACTATATGGTCAATTAATCTTCAACAAAACAGGAAAGAACATCCAACAGTAAAAAGAAAATCTCTTTAACAAACGGTGTTGGGAAAACTGGACAGCCACATACATTGGAAAGAAACTGGACCACTTTCTTACACCATACACAAAAATAAAATGGATTAAAGACCTAAATGTGAAACCTGCAACCATAAAAATCCTAGAAGAGAGCATAGGCAGTAATTGCTCTGACATTGGTCATAGCAACATTTTTCTAGATATGTCTCCTGAGGCAAGGGAAACAAAAGCAAAATAAACTATTGGGACTATATCAAAATAACAAGTTTCTGCACAGTGAAGGAAATAATCAACAAAACTAAAAAGAAGCCTATGGAATAGGAGAAGATATTTGCAAATGACATATCTGATAAAGGGTTGCTATCCAAAATATGTAAAGAACTTATATGGGACACTTGGTTGGCTCAGTCATTTTAGCATCTGACTCTTGATTTAGGCTCAAGTCATAATGCCATGGTTGTGAGATCAAGTCCCAGGGTTGAGTCTGCTTGGGATTCATTCACATTCTCTCTCTGTCTCTCTTCCCCCCACCCCCACCTCTGCCCCTGTAAACCACTTGTGCTCTCTCTGTCGCTCCAAAAAAAAAGAACTTATAAAACTCAACTTCCAAAAAATGAATAATTCAATTAAAAATGGGCAGAAGACATGAATAGACATTTTTCTAAAGAAAACATACAGGTGGCCAATAGACACATGAAAAGATGCTCAACAGCACTGACCATCAGGAAAATACAAATCAAAATTACAATGAAATATTTCCTCACACCTCTCAGAATGGCTAAAATCAGCAACAGAAGAAACAACAGGTGTTGGTGAGGATATGGAGGAAAAAACACTTGTGCACTATTGGTGGGAATACAAACTGGTGCAGGCACTGTGGGAAACAGTACAGAGGTTCCTCAAAATGATCCAGCAATCACACTACTGGGTATTTACCCAAAAAATACAAAAACACTAATTCAAAGGGATACATACATTCCTTTGTTTATAGCAGCATTATTTACAATAGCCAAAATATGGAAGCAGCCCAAGTGTCTATTGATAAATGAAAAGAAGATATATATAGATATATATAGGTATATATATCTATATATATATATAGAGAGAGAGAGAGACAGAGAGACAGAGACAGAGAGAGACAGAGGGAGGGAGGGAGATTAGACATACATAGATATACAGATATATCTATTTATATATGTATATATGTATGTATATCTATCTATCTATCTATCTATCTATATATATATATATATATCACATACATATGTAACGGAACATATTATATATGATGGAATATTATTTAGCCATACAAAAGAATGAAATCTTGCCATTTGCAACAACCTGATTGGAGCTAGAGAGTATAATACTAAGCGAAATATGTCAGCCAGAGAAAGACAAATACAGTACCATATGATTTCTCTCATACGTGGAATTTAAGAAACAAAACAAATGAGTAAAGGGAGGGAAACGGGGAGAGGAGGAGAAAGGGGGGGGTGGAGAGAGAGAGAGAGATAGAGAGAGAGAGAGAGAGAGTTAAATTAAGAAACAAACTTTAATTTATAGAGAGCAAACTAATGGTTAGAAGGGAAGTAGGTAGGGGATGGGTTAAATGAGCACAGGGTGCTATGGAAATATTGAATCACTATATTGTACACCTGAAGCTAATGTAACATAGTATGTTAACTAACTGGAATTAAAATAAAAACTTTCAAAAATCCTACCAATCAAGGAAAAAAATAATGCCCACTTTCATGGTTGTCCTAAAGATTAAATGATTGAGCACCTACCTCAATACCTGGTTATACGCTAGGAGCCAGCTTTCTGGTAAGATAAATGCATACTCATTTCTCCAACCCAACCTTTTGTTTTGTTTTGTTTTGTTTATAGCTATTATTGTTGCTGTTGTTATTTGATAGTTAGGGCTTTTCAGTACTCTGTCAACTCCAAAATTTTGTAAAAGGTTATCTATCTTATAGTCCATCAACCGGATATTCTTAGCAACTAATCTGTTTACGCATCTACAGGGTAATTCATAATAATCAGTTTGGTCCTGTAAGATCCTAACAGGCCTTTGGAATCTAAGAATAACTGAATTCTATCCAGTGTCATTTTAGTCGTAAATATATTTTGACTCTATCTTATTTCTCTGAAAATCAGCAATTGTCACAATGATTAGACCAACCAGAAAACTACCTGACCATGTTAGCGAATTTAGAATTTCCTTCTTGGAGCATGATTCCCACGAGGCCATCTCCCTCTATTTGAGAAAATAAAGAAAGATGTGACTCAAAAGCTGACTAAAAGAACTGGTAGGATATAGAACATTTGCCCCCTGAGTCACCAGTTCAAATGTGACCCCAAATTGCTAACATCTGAGTGTCATTTGCTGGCCTCAGCGTGATCACTGAAGGAAGAGAAGCCACATCACATGCACACCAAATACCACCACGGTTGCCTGTTTTTCTCAATAGAGAAGCAAGATTAAAATGAACCCCAGAATTTATCTTTCCCTCCTCCCACATCTCCCACAGCATTGTCCTAATACAAACCAATGTCTGAGATTTATTTTCTAAAACAATCAGGTTCTTCTCGTGTATTTGTTTTTCTAAATAGTTTCAAATAACACTCAAGACAGATATTTCTGCTTCATCAAAATGTCACTGTCCAGAGACAATGATGAGTGCACTAATTGCCCTAATATCATAAATGAGTGATATTAATAATTAACATTTTTCCAGGACTGTGCTACCATCTTACATAAGTTCCATGATTTAAACTACAAGACAATACTGAAAAGTAGCTATTGTCATTTTTATTTTATTTTACAGATGAGGAAACTGAGATGGAGGTAGCGTATGCATGATGCCCAAAGTATAACTAGAGGAAGCCTCAGGATTTTTATCCCTGCTTTTTTTTTTGGCTCCTAAGCCATGCTACTTCTCTTATGTGCATGTATTTCCCATTGCTTGCTTCCAGTTGCTGTTTCTTGTTCAGTTATCTTTTGTGCATTTTAGATGTGTCATTTTGCCTAAGAAGGAGAAGGGGGCTGAAACTTGGAGTTAATTACCAAGCGGCAAAACTAATATTGTCAAATCTTGTTATCTTTGGGATTATTCTAAAAATGTAAGGTTTTAAATCTCCTTAAAGGTATCTTTATCCAAGTTATCCAACAGGCTTTTCCACATTAACTAGTTATTTCAAACTAAATAATTCGTGGATAGAGGTATAATATTTTTAAAGTGAGAAATTAGGCAAAAGAAAACTTGAACCATATACTCAGAATGACCCATAAAGATACTAAAATTAGAAGAAAACCTCAGGATAAACATTTAATTTTGAGTTATCAGAAGATGGCTTAACTGTCTCTTAGTCCAAATGTTCTTATTCTATTCTTTGAATGGCTATTAAAATAACCCATTCTTTAAGATATCAATAATAAATTTTCACATTGAGCGAATAGTTGTTTTGTTTAAAGCAAAATCAACTGGAACTAACCTTTATGTAACAATTTTAAGACTTCTGGGAGGTAATGTTCTATAAAGTCAGTTTCTAAGTGGCCGAATCAAGAAAATATTTGTCCCTTTGGCATTAGAACCATAATAAAGAAATAATGGATGGATTCAAGGGCTAAATGCATTTCATATTTCTAATTTTTTCCCCATGGTTGGAGCCATGGCACATTCTAAAACAGAATGAACCAGCATCTCAGCTGGTGTTTCAATCATTGATTCCAAGGTCTTCATTCTAGAAACAATAGTTTAAGAAGTGACCATAGCAAACAATTTTATTCAGTGGATCTCACCAGTTATATGAAGATTGTAGGTTTCCGGATTCTGAATGGTCATGCACTTGAGGCCAAAGACAAACCCCCTTGGATTAAATACAAGGTTTTAGTGAAAGCCTTCCCCATACAATTCAAATGTGGCCTAACAATAAAGTTCAGTGGTGCATGGAACATCTTAGCTAGAGAAAATCAGCACACACAGCATGGCAAATATGCATTTACACCAATAGCAACAACCACCAACAAAAGAATACCACCAGGTTTATGAGGCATGAGACATTAAATTTAATAAGTTGTAAACTATGATTAAATTACACATACATTTTCATTACCCAGTAATGGTAAAGAGCCATGCTTGTTAGGTTTAGCGGCAAGAGCCACACCTATAAATACGCAGTGGCATCAGCAGGTTCTCCATGTGCGGGGAGAACCCCGGGTCCAGGACCTACAGAAAAACTATAGGGTCGGTCTTGTTTTGCCCCTCAGCACTCTTTAACCGGTTGTGGGGCACAGCCCCTGGCAGCAATCCAATTTCCATTTGACTACATATAGAACATCACTTTGTTTTACAATCCGCAAAAAGGGAAATATTGATAGAATCTAAGAGACTAATTTATCTTCCTAGATGTTTGGGCAAAAATCTGAGTAACATTTTTAGACTGAAATAGTTTAAAAGAACATTCCTGCACACACTTTAGCACTTAGAAATGGATTCCATTTGCTGGATTAAGTCAAAAATCGTATTTTGAAAGCTGGTGGCCTATAATCTGGATCTGACTAACAGACATAGCAATTTAAAAATAAAATTGTTTCAGGCAGATTCAACGAAAGCTCCAAGTATGCAATTCTAATATGGCAACAATCCGTTAGAGTTTGGTACAGGTGAGGCTGCCACTACGGACCACGGGGGAGCTGCCAGTTCAAAAAGGTGCCTTCTTGGTCTACTTCTCTTATCTACGTTCTCTGCCTGGAGGCATGTGAGTTTTTAACCTCTGAGTAAAATAGACGGCCCATGGAAAAAAATCTCATTCTATTATTTAATATGTTTCCCTGTGGCATAGTTTCGAAATCTTACTTGCAACTTCTGCCAGCACATCTCCTCTCCTGCTCCCCACATCTTGGAAAAAATTCCTTTAAACTAAAAGGGAAGTAGTAGCCTGAAATTATCCTTGGGACAATGTAAGACGTAATGAAAATAGATAGACTATGAAGGTATGTCACTTGGATCTCAGGGTTTAGAGTGACTTTTTAACTCACCTGTCTTGCCAACAAACGAGCACAAGAATGATAACAAGCACATCTCTGATAGATGATAGTCAGTTAGCTTCTTCCTAGTGCCAAAGAGGTTTTACTCATAGAAAAGAATTAGTTCTAGTATTTAAAATCTTTGTGTTACAGTAGTATTTCTTAAACAACATGTAAGAAACATTTCTTACTCAGTGTAAAAAATGAATTTGGTGTGAGCCCAGAATAATGTGTCTTTCTGGTATTGGATTGAGTATCATAATATATCATTTGCAGATCTCTTTTGATGAAAATGAGTTATGGATGTGAAATGAAGTTATACTGTGTATTAAACACTGGCCTGAGTGCTTTTCTTTTCATATGCTTTTGTGTTTATATCTACTCTACAACTACGTGTTTAACCTATTTTTTAAGTTTATTTGTTTATTTTGAGAAAGAATGGGAGAGAAACAGGGAGAGGGGGAGGGGCAAAGAAAGAGGGAGAGACAGACTCTTAAGCAGGCTCTGCAGTGTCAGCACAGAGCCTGACATGGGGCTCAATCTCATGAACTATGAGATCATGACCTAAGTCAAGATCAAGAGTCAGAGCTTAACCCACTAAGCCACCCAGGTGTCCCAAGTTACTAACCTTTAACGGAAGAAGTAGAACTGAGATTCAAAGACATTAAGGAATTTGCCCAAGGTCACCTAGCTAGCACAGAGTGTGGCACATTCTCAGAGCTGATAAGTAATTTTGAATAGTTTAAGAGGCAACTGGGGCTTATCACTGAACATTTTCACACTATACCATAACTTTTTCATTTTGACAGAGGAAGGAGTGCTGGAGTGTGTTGGACATTAAAAGAATATTATGATCCAGTTTTTATAGTGCATAATATGGTTGATCTTAATTGCCAGCCTGTTTCCAGGATTCTGATAGACCTAGTGAGGCAAATTTGGCAATAAATATTCAGGCCTCTTATGTATAATTGTCTATTGTCAATTCAGGATCATTTCTCTCCCCAAAGGCCACACTTCCCAGAATCCCCTTGCCATATTGTTCCAGGACAGAATTTGTCAATGAAAGGAATGCCAGTAAGTATGGAAGATAGAAGTGTGGGAAGGACCTTACTCTTGGGAGTTTGTCACGTGGATGTTACGTAGATGTCACGTAAATGTTTATTTATTTATTTATTTGAAAAAGAGAGAGAGAACATGTGCATGCATGCGTGCACACAAGCAGGAAAAGGAGAGAGAATCCAAAACAGGCTCCAGCATTGTCAGCACAAAGCCTGACATGGGGCTCAAACCCATGAACCATGAGATCATGACCTGAGCCAAAGTCAAGAGCCAGACGTGTAGCCAACTGAACACTCAGGCACCCCCCCCATTCCTATATTAACCCCTTTATTCTCATAAGACTTAGAATGGCTCTGTTTTCCTGTGTGAATCCTAACTGACCTATCATCCCTGCCCATAATCTTTGAGCACTCCAGGACACAAGGTCAACGCTGTAAAACCTGGAGCCACAAGGGAACGGGCCCACTAGGGCAGACACTATGGGCTGTTCTCCAATGTTCTAGTTTTTTCATTGTTAAGAGAAGATCCTTCAAGCTAAGAAAGCCCATGTGAATGATTTTGAATCAATTGTATATAAGTGGAAGTGGTACATGTAATTTCAGAAAATGTCCATAAAAGAAAGGACTATTCCCTTCTTCATCCTTTCTCCTTTCTACTGGCTGGAAAATAACAGTTGTGGCAGCGGCCATTTTGGGCCATCATAGAATTTGGGTTATTGAAGATTCACACAATAGAACAAAAAGCTAAAAAAACAAAAACAAAAACAAAAACAAAAACAAAAACAAAAACAAAAAAACTAGGCCCCTAGTATCATGAGTCTTCCATAACTATAGACATTTATATATGAGACAATAAAACTTCTATTTAAGTTACTGATATTTTGATATTGCTGTCACTTTCAGCATAACTAGTACATGCTAGAACATCAACCTTACCAGATATTATTCAGACAGTGAAGTTGGAGGAAGGGAGAGAAAACTCAGTGGACTTTCCAGGGAATGAGCTTACAACCAGCAGGACAGGAATGAGAAGGGGTGTACATAAGTCTTTCACCACCTGAGTCTTACCCACTTGAAGACAAGAAGACAGCAACTGGCTACTCTTGAATAAGCAAGCTGATGTGATCTGGAAATGCATAGAGTGGAATGGGAATTGCCATAACTTGATCTTCTAAAACTGCTATTTTATTCCAACATATATTTATATGTAATTTTTCTATGTCTATTTCCAGAAAATAATTTTAGCAGCTTAGTGACATATGCACAAGACAAAAAATATAATAAATGATATTAGAAAATAAAGTCAGATTTAAAAATATGCAAAATGCCTAACATGAGCTATGGTCTGTTTTATTCACCACTGTATTTCCAAAACCTAAATGTTGCTCAATAAATATTTGTTTAAAAAATATAAGCATTCTGGGCGCCTGGATGTCTCAGTTGGTTAGGTGGCCGACTTAGTTGGCTCAGGTCATGATCTCGTGGTTCATGAGTTCGAGCCCTGCCTTGGGCTCTGTGCTGACAGATCAGAGCCTGGAGCCTGCTTCGGATTCTGTGTCTCCCTCTCTCTCTGACCCCCTAGCTCACGCTCTCTCTTTCTCAAAAAAATAAACATTAAAAACAAAAATTTAAAAAAATATATGAACATTCTGAGAAGACATTTGTTGGTTTCACCTGTCCAGCTTCTTCACATCCCTTCTTTTCCTAGAACAAGCACTTTGTCTTTTGTATTTGGATAGTACTGACTACCACTGGCTCCTGGAAGGCTCTGGACATAACCTCTGACAGTGAGACCCTACCTGGGACTTTCAATGGAGATATGTAGAATGAGGTACTCTTCCCATACCCCCCAACCCTCAGAGTTGTTGAGCTGGTAGAAAATCAGCCTTGAGTCACTTTTGTTTGGATATAGTATGATGTTGTCTGAAGCTATTTTGATACTTGAGCTTTTTAGTTATCAGACCCAGTGGTTTTCACTGGAGATAATTTTGCCCTCTAAGAGACACTTACCAGTACCTGGAGACACTTTTCGTTGTCAGACTGGGCAAGTGTTGCTACTGGCATCCACTGGGTAGGATCCAGGGAAGCTACTAAACATCCTCAAATGTACAGGACAGTTCCCACCCCTAAAACAAAGAATCATCTAGCCTAAATGCTGTTACTGCTGAGGTTGAGAGGCCCTTCTGAACTAATCAATCTTTCTGTTTTCTTCAGATCAATTTGAGTTGGGTTTCCATCATTTGCAACCAAGAAACCTAACTACTAGAGAGTGGATCAAAATTTTGATTCTTCTTAGCAGTTAAAGAACAGACCATAGGTAGCTAGTTTCTAAGGAGGTGCACAGCTGTCCTAAGGAGGAACACTTAAGATGAGTGTCCACCATGAATCCCCTGAAAGGACATAGAAACCTAGTTTTTATATTTTGACCCTCTTAGTTAGAAGTGACTGACACTAATAACAGTCTAAATATTATATGTTGCCAGTCACCAAGACCTTATTTATATATGTTCACAGGACCACTGCATACTATTGTAGAGTTTATACAATGCAAAGCGCCCTGACAGGCAGCCCCTCTTTCGAATTTGTCTGCTCGGAAGGAGGCCTTTTCTAATTTGCATAAAGACATCTTACAGACTGGTGGCAGCTCTACATGTTCACATGCATAATTCCAAATGAAACAGAAAATAGTTCTGATCTGTGACACTATAAGCCTATCCCCTTAACCTGTTTCAAATGAGCCTCTTAGAATAAGGTTTGCTCCATCCAGAATGGTAAGAGCTGCCACTGCAGAGATTAACAAATGAGTGTGTATCTCAATTGTCATGTGGTAACATGTACAATATGTTGCTCAGAGCAACTGATGACTTTGGGATCTTTTTCCATAGCACTCAAAATGCAAATTTTTCTTCTGTTTTCTGTTAATATAATAAATAAGAGCTCTTATGTAGGGAAGTATTTTTATGCAAAAAGACTGTCAGTTTCCCAGCAGGAAAGTCTTGAAGTTCTTTCCCTTGATATGTCATAAAATTGACATAACTTTAGAAGATGGAAAGATCACTAGGTCAAACAAAGCATGTTGGATCAGATTAGGTCTGGCAATCTATTTGAGCAATGTATTTAACGGTTGTAGATAAAATAAATGTCAAAAAATTTTGCCAGTTTCTCTAGAGATTCTATAGATGTTTCATATTTGAAAGTACTTACAGACTTAGTTTGTAGATAGCAAGTATCCTATTACAATATTCTATAGCTTTAACTCTTTGAAAAAAGTAATAAAGTCTAGAACATAATGTTAGTATTACATTTGTATAAATTTAAAAATATTGACTTGATTTTGTCATATTTAAGAAATATCCCCTTCCCAAAAAAAGTAACATAAAAAATATCACCAAATCCCAAAGTAACTTCTTAAAAGGATCAACATATTTTGATAAAGTAATATTTAATGTACTTACAATGGTTTTTAAACCCAAAGTCTAGATTTCTCATTCATGTCAGCCATTAAGATATTTTGTCCCTGGGGCGCCTAGGTGACTCAGTCATTTAAGCCTCTGACTTTGGCTCAGGCCATGATCTTGTGGTTTGTGACTTTGAGCCCCAAGCCCTGAATGGGGTCTCTGGTGTCAGCTCAGAGCCTGATTTGGATCCTCTGTCTCCCTCTCTCTCTGCCCCTCCTCTGCTCATGATCGCTCTCTCCCTCTCTCTCTCTCTCTCTCTCTCTCTCTCTCAAAAATAAAGAAATACATTTTTTTAAATACATTTTGTCCCCAAACCATATGATTGTAATTGAATTAAGGGCAAACTCTACTATATTAAAATAGATGTTTTAGTCAGGATGGATTAGATTATGTTGCAGTTACAAAATAACTCCAGAATCTTAGTAGCAAAAACAATATTTTGTTGTTGTCATTAGATGCCCAGTAAGTGTTGGTGTGAAATGGAAGATCCCAGACTAACTGAAGCTTTGACATTCTGTAGCTGGACCACCCAGAACACATGAGCTCAGAGGTTGCTGTAACAGAAGAAGAGAGAATCAGAGGGTCCCCAAATGACACTTATGGACAGTTCTCAGAAGTGGCATGTATGAATTCCACCCACAACCCACTGGCCACACTCAGTCATATTCTCAACTTCAGGGGAGTTTAGGAAATATAGTCTTCCCTGTGCTCCAGAGAGGAAAGTATACGGCTGCTCAGTGTTGTCTCACTACACTGACATAGTAAAAAAAATACAGGTTTTGTAGTTGTATCAACCTGGCTTTATATCCTTTGACATTTCCAACCATGAAATCTCCCAAAGTTTTACTTTTCTCACATAAAATAGAAGGTCTTAATTTTATATGAATTACTTTTTTGGCTTTATTCAGACCAAAATTTTACTTTGTATTCAAGTTTAATGTTTAATTCTTTAACATTTTACTGTAATACTTCAAATTATTACTTATAATACTTAAGCTCAAAATTCCTTATTCAGTCCCACCTAGGTTCTAGGCATCTGTGCAAAAAAAAAACGAATATGCAGACAATGAGAACAGAATGAAAATATTACCTAGTTAAGACACTAATTTGAAACAACTCAAGAGTTGGTGATCTAGCTAGAGTAGATGAAGCAAAATTTTCCCATTACCCTGGCTAGTTATATAGGCCAGGTTGGGCATAAATAGAACAGACTGTATTTGAGCAAATATTTATGTTTTTTTTTTCTAACAGCAGATACTGTATAAAAATAATAAGCATTCCCATCTATAGAACTCAGCAGAGAATTTATATGATACTTAATATTTATCGAATATACCTATGTATATGTGATTCCAATGGATTAATACTAATAATATATATGCACATACATATCCATATCAGATTTTATATGCATACATACACACACACACAGATATGCACCTATATATAAACGTATACACTAGCTAAAAGTAAGCTGGATTGAAATGCATAGTGGCTATAATTACTTCCATTTCTGAGTCTCTACAAAATTGTTTTATTCTGTGAATTTGGTTTACAGATTATTTTCTGCCTCTATAGTAATGTAAAAACACTTAAGTCATTTTACATTATTTATAACGAATCTTAATAGAAAATATGAGTTTCTATCAGAATATCCAGGAAGTGACAGTAGCATATATTGAAAAATACACACTGACCCAGGATTCAGCAGTTATTCTGATGCCCTATATGTAAATTTTGAGATAAGAACCTATTCACTATTGCTGATCACAAAGATTCCCAATTCTCCATTCTGAGTAGGATGGCACTTGGTAGGCCCTATGTGGTGGGAAGAGTCATAAGAGTAGTGGCCATGAGCTGTGAGAGGGAGCAATGCATTCCATTGTCGGCCAGAGCCTGCCATTGCCAGTGCAAGGCCCTGCAAAGTTCTTTCCCTTTAACACAAGGACAGCCATGTTCTACATGGTAACTGCTCTGCCATCATAGCCTCTGAGTTACAACAAGGAACTTCAATGGACATGTAGTTTGAATGGCAATTAAACCATTTCTGTTTAAGTCCATTGAAATTTTGGGGTGGATTGTTATTGCTGCATAACCAGCTTATCTTGTATAATTTAGAATGTTGTGTCTATCTTGTCCCCACTGGATCACCAAACCTTGTTTCATCCCTGATCTCAGTCTCAGCAAGAATACAAACATAACAAGATTTAGTGGGAGAGTAAAAGCTGAAATAAAGTGGGAGTGCGGCTTGAATAGGAAAGATTATTTTGTACATTTCTTGATATTAAAAAATGTTTATTTTAAGAGAGAGAGCACAAGCAGGAGAGGGCAGAGAGAGAGAGAGGGAAAGAGAGAATCCCAAACAGGTTTCATGCTCAGTGCAGAGCCCAATGTGGGGCATGATATGAACCAAAATCAAGAGTCAGATGCTTAACTGACTGAGCCACCCAGGTGCCCCTGAACATTTCTTGATATTTTAAAGGGTAAAAATTTTAGGACCATTACTAAATGAAAAAACCTATATACTGTATATAATTCCAAATTATATATCTCCAAGTACATAGCTTTTTCAGAAAGCTATATAATTCTAAATACATGACATTCTGGAAAAAGCAAAATTATAAAGAAAGGAAAAGAATCAGTGGTTGTCAGGTATTGGAGGAGAGAGGAATGACTAGGCAGAGCACAGAGATTTTATAGTGGTGGATACACATCTGTAATGGTGGTTACAATTCTATAATGGCAGATACATATCATTATACATTTGTCAAAAGCCCATATAATGTATAATAAGAGTGGACCCTAATGTAAACTATAAACTTTGAGTGGTAATGATATGTGGATGTAGGTTCATCAAGAGTAACAATGTACCAATTTGAGGGATCTTGATAATGGAAGAGGCTGTCCAGGTGTAGAGGCAGGAGGTATATGGGAATTCTCTATGTCCTCTACCCAATTTTGTAATGAACCGCTCTAAAAAATTAAGTCTATTAAAAAAAATTAGGATGGATTCCAGTCCAAGATGGCAACATAGGAATACCCTGAACTCACCTCCTCCATAGAAGTCACCAAATTATACCTATTAATAGAATGATTTCTCCTGAAGAACTGAAAAGCTACTGAACAACCAAAGACAGGATAGCAAGAGAATAGCAAGAGAGATGGAGATATGGTAACAAAGGAACCCCACCCCTGATGCTGCTAATGGCAGTGGGGAGAGATAGTACTGAGAGACTGGGAACAGATTCCTCTGTCCTTGGGCACAGAAAAAAAAAAAAAAAGCATGGTTTTAATGAGCAACTAGCGTATAAAAGAGACAACATGAAAACTCTGCCAAGTGTTGGAGAAGCCTCAGGAATGCTAAGTCAGAGGACTGAAGAATACATGGTTTATGTTCCCAGACCACCTTAAGGGCCTAGACTGGAGTAGGGTCTCAACACCATAATGTGTGGGTCTGATCATCACAGGGAGCTTGCCACCTCACCGAGCCAAGGGTCTCCAAGCCCACGCCAGCCCTGGCTGTGCTGGGACACAGGGAAAAAAAGCTGGAGTTTAAAAGGCCAAGGAACTGTAGGGATACTCTCCCTCCATCTTAAAAGTGCAGACCAGAGAGGGTCTGGATGCCATAACTGGCAGATCCAGTAATCACAGGGAGCATGTGACCTCAAAAAGCCCAGGGTCCACAAGCCCACACCAGCCTCTGTGATACTAGGGCACAAAAAAATAAGCCACAAGGTTTTACGGGTTTTGTTTTTTGGCATTTTTATTTTCATTTTTTAATTAATTTTTTTATATTTGTTATTTATTTTCTTATTTCTCTAATTCATCTTTTCTTGTTTTAATTTTTGTTCTTTTTGGTTTTATTTCTCTTTTTTCTCTTTTTCTTCTTTTCTCTTATTTTAAAATTTTCTTTTTTTCTATTATTATTATTATTATTATTATTATTATCTAATATCTGTAAAAATCCATGGTTTTAGAAAGTAACTAGCATAATAGTCACAGCTCCAGCCAGTCAGAATAGGTCACCAAGCACACACAATCTACATAGGGGACATGATACACAAGACTGCTCTGTAAACTTAAGGAGAAGTAGCCATTTCACCTAATCCATAGAAATAAACATACAAAGTCAAGCAAAATGGGAAGACAAAGAATATTCTACAAAAGAAGGAACAAGGAAAAAGAAAAAAAACAGAAAAAGAACTAAATTAAACATAATTAAGCAATATGCCTGACAAAGAACTTAAGGTATAATCCTAAAGCTACTCATGAGGCTGGAGGAAAGAAGGAACAAACTCAGTGAGACCTTCAATAAAGAAATAGGAAATATTAAAAAGAAACAATCAGAGTTGAGGAATACAATAACTGAAATTAAAAAAAAATCACTAGAGGGAATCAAAAGTGGATAATAGGATGCAGAAGAATACGTCAGTGATCTGGAAGGCAGGGTAATAGAAAGCACACAAGCTGAACAGCAAAAAGTAAAAACAAATTTTAAAAATAAGGATAGATTAAAAGATCTCTTGGGCAACAGCAAGTGAACATTCACATTACAGAGGTTTCAGAAGAAGAAGAAAGAGAAAGGTATAGAAAACTTATTTGAAAAACTAATAATTAAAAACCTTCCTAACCTACAGAAGCAAATTGACATCAAGCTCCAAGAACAGAGTTCTAAACAATATGAACCCAAGGGGGTCCATACCATGACACATAACAATTAAAATGTCAGAGGTTAAAGATAAGGAGAGAATCCCAAAGGCAGCAAGGGAGAAACAAAAAGATACTTACAAGAAAAAACCTATAAGGCTACCAACTGAATTTTCAGCAGAAGTTTTGCAAGCCAAAAGGGAGAGGAATGACATATTCAAAGTGAGAAAAGGAAAAACCTACAATGAAGAATACTTGACAAAGTTATCATTCAGATTTAAAGGTGAGATAGTTTCCCAGAAAAATAAAGATAAAGGAGTTAGTCACACCTAAACCAGACTTATAAGGAATGTTAATGAGACTTCTTTAAGTGCAAGAGAAATGATCATAATTAGACATAAGTAAATTATGAATGAAAGGTTGTACGATGTGACAACATATATATGAAACATGCAGAAGGGACTAAAAAGGGAAAAGGGGAAAAGAAAAGCAAAGAAGTTTTTTTTTCCTTAATGAATGTGTTTGAACTTAAATAACCATCAAATTAATATGAGCTGCTATTTACTTAGGATGTTATATATGAACTTCACCATAACCAAAAACCCCAAATCTACGATAGATACACCAAAAAAAAAAAAAAAAGACAAACATAACACTATAGAAACATCAGTCACAAAGAAAAAGAGATAAGAAACAAAGGAGAACTACAAAAAACAATTAGAAAACAAATTAAAATATGGCAATAAGTACATATCTATCAACAATTACTTTAAATGTAAATGGCCTAGGGGCGCCTGGGTGGCGCAGTCGGTTAAGCCTCCGACTTCAGCCAGGTCACGATCTCGCGGTCCGTGAGTTCGAGCCCCGCGTCGGGCTCTGGGCTGATGGCTCGGAGCCTGGAGCCTGTTTCCGATTCTGTGTCTCCCTCTCTCTCTCTGCCCCTCCCCCGATCATGCTCTGTCTCTCTCTGTCCCAAAAATAAATAAAAAACATTGCAAAAAAAATTTTTTTAAAAAAATAAATGTAAATGGCCTAAATGCTTCAATCAAAAGACACAGGGTGGTAGAATGGTTTAAAACCAAAAAACAAAAAATCTATATGCTGCCTACGAGAGACATACCTCAGACCTAAAGAAACATACGGATTGAAATGGAACAGATGGGAAGGTACTGACCATGCAAATGGAAGCAAAAACCTGGCTGAGGCAGCAATATTTATATCAGACAAAACAGATGTTAAAACATGGTCTGTAATAAGAGACAATGAATGGCATTACATAATGATAAAGGAATCCACCCAACAGAAGGATATAGCAATTGTAAATATCTACACACCCAACATTGGAGCACCTAAATAAATACATAAAGCAAATATTAATGGACATGAAGAGAGAAAGTGATAGTAACACAATAAGAATAGGGGATATTAATATTCCACTTACATCAGTGGATAGATCATCCAGACCAAAAATCAATAAGGAAACAATGTCTGAATGACACACTGAATCAGATGGACCTAATAGATACAGGCAGAACAGTCCCTCCTAAAACAACAAAATACACATTCTTTTCAACTGCACATGCAACATTTTTCAGAATAGGTCACATATTAGGCCATAAAACAAGCTTCAGTAAATTTAAGGAGGTTGAAATCATACTATGCATCTTTTTCAACCCCAACAGTATGAAACTAGAAATCCCAAGAAAAAAAAATGGAAAAAAATACAAACGCATGAAGACTAAACAACCAATAGGTCAAAGAAGAAATACAAAATACATGGAGACAAATGAAAATGAAAACACAACAATCCAAAATCTCTGGGACGTAGCAAAAGCAGTTTTAAGAGGGATGCATATAGCAATATGGACCTACCTCAAGAAACAAGAAAAAGCTCAAATACATCATCTAAACTTATGCCTAAAGAAACTAGAAAAAAACAAACAAAACCCAAAGTGAGTACAAGAAAAAAGTAATAAAGATCAGAGCAGAAATAAATGAAATAGAGACTTAAAAAAAAAGAAAAAGAAAATCAATGAAACCAAGAGCTAGTTCTTTGAAAAGGTAAACAAAATTGACAAACCTTTAGCTACACTGAAGAAGAAAAAAAGAGAAAGGGCCCAAATTGATAAAATCAGAAATTAGGAAAAGTAACAATTGACACCACAGAATTACTGAGTTTTTTTTTAAATTTTTTTTTACATTGATTTATTTTTGAGAAACAGAGTGAGACAAAGCATGAGCGGGGGAGGGGCAGAGAGAGAAGGAGACACAGAATCTGAAGCAGGCTCCAGGCTCTGAGCAAGAGGTCAGCACAGAGCCTGATGCGGGGCTTGAACTCACAAACTGTGAGATCATGACCTGAGCCGAAGTCGGACGCTCAACTGACTAAGCCACCCAGGCGCCCCAGAATTACTGAGTTTTAAGAGAATACTACAAAAACATTTTATATGAACAAACTGGACAATCCAGAAGAAATGGATACATTCCTAGAAACGCAATTTTCCTGAACCAGGAAAAAATAGAAAATCTAAACAGACCAAATACAAATAATGAAACTGAATAATCAAAAACTACCAAAAAGTTAAAAGTCCAGGACAAGATGGATTTGAAAGTGAATTCTACCATACATTTAAAGGAGAGCTAATACCTGTTCTCGTCAAACTATTCCAAAAATAGGAGAGGAAGGAAAGATTCCAAATACATTCTACGAGGCCAGCATTACCCTGAATACAAAACCAAAGACACCACAAAAAAAGAAAACTAGAAGCCAATATCCCTGATGAACACAGATGCAAAAATCATCAGCAAACCACATTCAACAATACATTAAAAAGATAATTCACCACAATCAGGTGGAATTTATTTCAGGGATGCAAGGATAGTTCAACATTCACAAATCAATCAATGTCATATATCACATCAACAAATGAGGAATAAAAGTCATATGTTCATCTCAGTAGATGGAGAAAAAACATTTGACAAGGTTCAACATCCATTCCTGATAACAACTCTTAGCAGAGTGGGGCTAGAGGGAACACAGAAGGCCATATATGAAAAACCCACAGCTAACATCATCCTCAATGATGAAAATCTGAGAACTTTCATTCTAAGGTCAGGAACAATACAAGGATGTTCACTCTCACCACTTTTATTTAACACAGTATCAGAAGTCCTATCCACAGTGATCAGACAAGAAAGAGTAAAAAGGGGCATCTATAGTGGCAAAGAAGATATTAAACTGTCACTATTTGCAGACAATATGATACCATACATAGGAAATGCTAAGACTCCACCAAAAAGTGACTAGAAGTAATAAACAAATTCAGTAAACTGGCAGGATACAAAACTAATACCCAGAAATTGGTAGTGTTTCTATACATTAATAATAAAGTAGCAAAAAGAGAAATTTAAAAAGCAACACTATTTATAATTGCTCCAAAAAGAGTAAAATACCTAGGAATAAACTTAGCCAAAAAGGTGAAAGGCTTAGACTCTGAAAACTATAAAGTGCCAATAAAGGAATTTGAAGATGACACAAACAAAAGGAAAGACATTCCATGCTCATGGATTGGAAGAATTAATATTGTTAAAATGTCTATATTACCCAAAGCAATCCACAGATTCAATGCAGTACTATCAAAATACCAACAGCATTTCTCACAGGACTAGAACAAATAATCCTAACATTTGTATGGAACCAAAGAAGACCTCCAACAGCTAAAGGAATCTGGAGAAAGAACAAAAGTGAAGGTGTCACAACACCAGATTTCAAGATATACTAGAAATCTGTAGTAATCAAAACAATATGGTATTAATACAAAAATAGATGTATATCAGTGGAACCAAATAGAGACCCCAGATACAAGCCCACAATGTTATGGTGAATTAACCTGTGACAAAGGAAGCAAAAATATATGGTGGGAAAAAAAAGCCTCTTCAATAAACAGTGCAGAGAAAACTGGACAGCTACCTGTAAAAGAGTGAAATTGGACCACTTTCTAACAACATACACAAAAATAAATTTAAAAATGGATTAAAGACCTAACTGTGATAGGTAAATATCCCAGAAAAGAGCAAAGGTGGTAATTTCTCTGACATCAACATTAGCAACATTTTTTCTAGCTATGTATCCTAGGGCAAAAGAAACAAAAACAAACTACTGGAATTACATCAGAATAAAAAGCTTTTTCATAGCAAAGAAAACCATCAGCAAAACAAAAAGACAACCTACTGAATGGGAGAAGATATTTGCAAATGATAAATCTGATAATGGGTTAATATCCGAAAATATTTAGAGAACTCCTAAATTCAATACAAAACAACAACAACAAAAAACAAAACAAAACAAACAAACAAAAAACCCAAAACACCCCACACACAAAAATCTGATTAAAAAATGGGCAGAGGACCTGAATGGACATGTTTCAAAGAAGACATACAGATGGCCAACAGGCACATGAAAAGATGCTCAGCATCATTCATCACTGGGGAAATGCAAATCAAAACCACAATGAGCTATCACCACACATCAATTAGAATGGCTAAAATAAAATGACAAGAAATAACAAGTGTTGGTGAGGATGGAGAGAATAAGGAGCCCTCATGCACTGTTGGTAGGAATGTAAATTGGTACAACCACTGTGGAAAGAAGTATGGAGGTTCCTCAAAAAATTAGAAGTGGAATTACCATATGATTAAGTAATTCCATTACTGGGTATTGACCCAGGGAAAATGAAAACACAAATTCAAAAATATATATGCATTCCTATGTTTATTGCAGCATCATTTACAATAGCCAAGATATAAAAGCAACCTAAGTGTCCATAAATAGACCAATGGATAAGTAAAATGTGAAAATACACACACTGACACACACACACACACACACACACACACACAGGAATATTATGCAGCCATAAAAGGATGAGATCATGTCTTCTGAGATAACATGGATGGACCTAGAGGGTATTGTGCTAAGTGAAATAAACTAGACTGAGAAAGAGAAATACCATATGGTTCCAGTCATAAGTGGAATTTAAAAAAATGAATAAAGAAACAAAAAGCAGAATCAGACCTATAAATATAGAGAACAAACTGATGGTTGCCAGAGGGGAGGAGGCTCAGTGGTTGGGCAAAACAGCCAACAGTGGTTGGGCAAAACAGGGAGATACAGATTTCTAGTTATGGAGTGACTAAGTTATGGGAATAAAAGGCACAGTTTAAGGACTATAGTCAATGATATTGTAATAGTGATGCAATGGGACAAGTGATAGCTATACTTGTGATGAACATAGCATAATGTATAAATCTGCCAAATCAGTAAGCTGTACACGCAAAACTAATGTAACATTGTGTGTTAACTACACACACACACACACACACACACACAAAGGTAAATAATTAAATTAATATTTAGTTTAGGCTATGTATGTATTTTAGCATATAGCCAATCTTTCTTTATAGTCTCAAACCCTTAGAGAAAAAATATTTATTTATACTTTTATTTTATATGTATACATATCTATATACATACACACATATAAAAACATTAATGTGAAAAAAAAGAATGTTGACAGTCTTAAACCCTATTTATGCAAATACTACCCCCACATACACACACACACACACATATATATACACACACAAATATATATACATATATATATGTATACACACATACACACACACAAATTAACACACACACAGATACATATATTTTAGTGTTGAAAAACAAGAAAAGTGCCTTCCTTGAACCAGAAACCATGAGCAGTTCTGGAATGAGAGGAGGTAATTAGTGTCAGATTGAAAATCAACCCACAACCCCAATCTGTGTAAGTAAAAGGCTTTTGTGTTAGGATATAGCATGTGCATGGGCGCTATAGAGTTAGAGGTAACATATGGTGAGCAAAAGTGACTCCTAGGATGATATCAGGATGATTTCCTGGGATGTCATACTAAGAGCAGCCAAATGAATCAGCCTGTTTTCTTCCATTTTTACAGAGCAACAAGTAGAAATTTGGAACAGAAATTGTAATTTGGGCTAAAGAAGTGTTATACTCTGGGTGGCTGGAAACACCCCAAAATTATTCAGATCTGTCATATCCTAAAGACAAGTAACTGGTAAACCCTATCATTAGTACATCCACCCTTTCCCTAAAAATCATTAAGAGGAGGCTTGATAACATTTACAGCATTCAAACACATAGCCAACAGGAATTTCAATTACAAATATCTGTATACAACCAACACTTACCAAATATATTTGAGGAAAAAAGAACCCTCCCAAAATTAGTATCTAATTCAAAAAATTGAAGAGTTAATACTTTGATGAAACAGTTAATAAAGCAAAGGGGAAAATGAGTTTAAATCATTATAATCCATGTAATTATAAAAATACAAGATGATATAACAACAATGAAAAACTCAGCTAGGAATTATGGAAATTAAAAATAGTGAAATTAAAACAAGGAAAACCTCACTACCTAGCAGCCCTGATACAGTCAAAAAGTAATTTTTGAAACTGAAAGATTAATCTGATGAATTCTCCAAGAAGATAGCAAAAGATGCACTAAGAAATTGCAGGTATGAAAGACAAATTTTAAACTGAGCGGATAAATCTAGGTGCTATGCCCTTTGAAGGGGGAGTTCCAGAAGGTAAGAATAGAGAAAAATGGAGTGGAGGACATACCAAAAAAATTTAGAAAGCTACATGTTTGACCTAAAGAATTATATAAATCTTAAGACTGCATAAGTCTACCAAGTGCTAAGCTGAATGAATAATGGAAAAGATCCACTCCCAGATATATACGTAATGAAATTTCAAAACAGCAAGAATAAAAAGACAAAGCCTTGAACCCATCTTAGAAGAAATAAAAAATTATCTGCAGAAAAAGTGAGTAACGTTGGAAACACAATTCCCAACATTAAAAAAAAAATCATAGTAAAGCATGTTAGACTTCAAAGTTCTGAGGAAAGGAGCACTTGGGTGGCTCAGCTCAGGTCATGATCACTCAGTTCGTGGGTTTGAGCTCCACCTCAGGCTCTGGGCTGACAGCTCAGAGCCTGGAGACTGCTTTGGATTCTGTGTCTTCCTCTCTCTCTGCCCCTCCCATGCTGATGCTCTCTCTCTCTCAAAAATAAACTTAAAAAAAAATAGTTCTGAGGAAAAATGGCTTTGAACTTGCAATTCAATACATAGCCAAGCAATCAGTCAAAATATGAGAAAAAAATAAAATTTTTTAATATTGCAGAAATTCAGGACATGGATCACCCAAGAAGTGATATTTTTTAAAGTTTTTTTCAAGTTTATTTTGAGAGAAAGAGAGAGAGAGAGAAAGGGGAATAGAACCAGAGAGAGAGGGAGAGAGAGAATCACAAGGAGAATCTGCACTATCAGTGCAGAGCCTGACGTGGGGCTTGAACTCATGAACTGTGACATCATGACCTGAGGTGAAGTTGGACATTTAACTGACTGAGCCACCCAGGTGCCCCCCAAGGAACGATTTTAAAAGAATTCTTGAAAATATACTCCAACACAACAAAAAATGAACACAGAAAGAAACTTTGGATTATAGAAACAAAGGACACAGTGGTATACAATTTAAATTCATTTCAATAAATTCATTTTCACCATAAAACTGAAATAGTAATATATAATTAAAATCTAGAATGTATCAACTCAGGAGGTGAACATCATGGGTAGGGTAGGGTAAGTTATGACAAGGAAGTAGGGAAGTAAACACATGTTATGTGTCTTGTTTAGGAAAATGATATGAAGTCACACTAATTAAATAAAATTTAATGAAATTAAGGGTAATCACTAGGATATATGATTGAGAATCTCAAACTCAATAAAAGAAAACGTTGAAAATAGTGAGGAAGGATGGACACCAAAGGTTATGAAGTATCAACTGTTTATCATTGGTTCCTGGTGTACATATTTTCACCTCTCTGCTCATTCAGAATTTGACTCAACTGGTCAAGAAATTCCACATCTGCACCTCAGATATCTCAAGGTGCCACCTAGACCACAATGCTCACATTCAATTATTTTCTTCTGGCCTTTTCTAGTTTAGTTTTCCTGCTTCTTCTTCCAAATCTGAAAAGGAATGTCTAGCCTACTTCACCAACTCTTATCCCCAGTCTTTGAGGGAAATCCCAGTTTCCTTTCTATGCTTCTGTCAAACTTTTGTCACAAGCCAGGAAGCCAATGCTGCTCTAGAATCAGTCTTCTTCTATTCTTTCAAGTTTTGTTGAATGCCTGGGTTCATGGGTCACTTTTCATAGACATTTGACAATGCTGCTTTTGGAAACCACCATGCATGTCCTTACCGAGAATTTGAAATGTTGAGGCTATATGCTTGATAAAATAATACTTTAAAAAAATCTTTTTAATGTTTTTATTTTTGAAGGGGAGAGAGAGACAGCATAAGCGGGGGAGGAGCAGAGAGAGAGGGAGACACAGATTTCGAAGCAGGCGCCAGGCTCTGAGCCATCAGCACAGAGCCCGATGCGGGGCTCGAACCCACAAACTGTGAGATCATGACCTGAGCCAAAGTCAGACGCTCAACCGACTGAGCCACCCAGGCGCCCCAATAAAATAATACTTTTAAAAAATGAATTAGGCATGAATCAAAATTATTAGAAAAATAATTAGAAAGTTGCAGATTTTTAAGGCTCAATATTTTACAACCTGATAGAAATATGAACAGGCTCTTCCAGGAATTGGTCTTAAATTAATTTTTAGGAAGGAAATCACTTTGATCTCCCAACATAGTATAGAATGTTCCTCTACCCTTCTAGGTTCTTTTGCCTGGTCTAATAATTAAATTAACAAAAGACAGACTAACAGGAAAAAAAAACAAAAAACAAAGTTTAGTAATATGTATATCTCCTGTATACATGAGAGACCCAGGAAAACTGAGTAACTCTCCAAAATGGCCAAAGCTAACTTTAATACCATCTTCAGCTAAAGACAAAAGATGTTGAGGGTGGGATGTCAGTGATGGGAGGTTACCAGGAAAAGCACAGTAAACAGGGTAAGGTTGTTATGCTGATATAAGTCATGGCTGATTGACTCCACTGTTGGAGATAATGAAAAAGTGTTAATCCAATCTGGATAACTTTTATTTTGTGTTCTTGCCTGATTATCCTGGTTAGAACCCCCAGAAAAATGTTACAGAAGTGGTATACATACTTCTTTATATATATGTATATCTCTTCACTGATAAGAGTGTCTCACTCTTATAAATTATACTGCTAAGTGTTGCTAAAAATTTGGTCATCCCCTTCTTCCTGGTACAGTCAGGGAGATCCTTACAAATGCAGATTTCTCTTATGCATGTGATTATCTCTTACAAAACTAACTTCTACTCTGTTCTCAGAGCTTCACCTGTGTCTGCTGTTTCTTAAAAATAACCAGCTTAAAATGATCAATATGCCAAAGAGGCATATTTTGGGGTGGTGTATCTTGCTCTCCCACTCAAAGCTCCTCTTAATTATGAATGCAAGGAATGTGTACATCTTTATTTCTCATTCAAAATCATCTTATTGACATTATAATTTTGATTCTTAGTTCTCAATCTGAAGCCTGATTTAAAAATTTAATTTATACATGAACAACAACACAGGGCTTCTTCACCAGTATTGAGTAATTTTCAGAACCATGTGGCTTTTTCTGAATGGCTTGTGGAGATAATCTTTGTTTAAGTTGGGGGCGTGTGAATAGGAGAAAGGAAATATCCTGGATTCGTAGGAGTTGTTCATATGGCCTCTATTACTAATATATACTAAACTCCAGCTTGAAACTAACAAACTACATGCAGCTGTCACTATTAACCAATAATGAGACAAAAATTATAGCAGTGGCTACATAAACAGTATCAACTCCAAATAAAAATAAATGGATTTTGAAATTTTTTTATAAAGAAATTATGCTAGATATTTGCAAAATGACTACAGTTATACAAAACAGCTTACACAGGATTATATTCAAACTTAGTTAATGAGATAGAAATTAATAAAAACCTAGATTATTAGGTATGAACCCCTGCTGCCCACAACTATAAGTACCTATACCAAAAGGACCAACACCAGCAATTTTCATAGATGAATCTACCTAAACATACTGTGAAATGAAAAACTGCAATACTACTTAAGTCACAATAGAGTCTAGAAAAAGAAACAAAAAGACACAAAAGTGCATATTTTAAACAAAGTTAATATAAAGGTATGAATACTGAAAAATTCAATGCTAAAAATTACTAATTTCACTTATGAATTTTGATATACAAAAATGCTAAATAAAATATTAGCAAAGAGACTCCAACTGAAAATAAAATAGTACATCACTACCAAATGGATATTTGTATGTTAAGAAAATTATTAATATAGGGGTGCCTGGGTGGCTCAGTTATTTAAGCATCCAACTTCATCTCAGGTCATGATCTCACAGTTGATGGGTTCAAGCCCCGCTTCAGGCTCTGTGCTGACAGCTCAGAGCCTGGAGCCTGCTTCAGATTCTGTGTCTCCCTCTCTATACCCCTCCTCCGCTCACTCTCTGTCTCTCAAAAATACATAAAAATGTAAAAAAAATAAATTAAAAGTAAAGAAAATTATTAATATAATTCACTATATTAAGAGTTCAAAGAGGAAATCCATAATCATCTTCATGGATACCAAAAAAACAACTTACAAAATTCAGTGGTCAAATCCTCCACAAATACTAGCAAATGAATCCAGCAACATGTATAAAAGGATTATATACCTTGACCAAATATTTATTCCAAGAATGCAAGGTTGGTTCAACATCTGAAAAGCAATATAATCCACTATACCAACAGAAGAAGAGAAAGGAAAAACAATAGCATGTAATCATCTTAAGAAGTACAGGAAGAACATTTGACAAAATTCAACACTTCATGGTAAAAACAGTCAATAAGCTAGGAATAGAAGGGAATATCCTGAATCTGATTTAAAAAAAAAAAAAAAAAAAAAAAAAAAAAAAGAGCATCTAAGAGAAACCCATAGCTAACAGCTTACTTAGTAGTAAAAGATTGGACTTTCCCCCTAAGATCAGAGATAAGATAGGGTGCCTGGGTGGCTCAGTCGGTTAAACATCTGATTTCGGCTCAGGTCATAATCTTGCAGTTCATGGGTTCGAGCCCTGTGTCCGGCTCTGTGTTGACAGCTCAGAGCCTAGAGTCTGCTGCAGATTCTGTGTCTCCCTCTCTCCTGCCCTAACCCCTGCTTGCACTCTCTCTCTCTCAAAAATAAATAAACATTACAAATAAGAAAAGGATGTCCACTCTTACCTCTTCTATAGCATTTTTCTGGAGATTCTACCCAGGATAATTTGGCAAGAAAATAAAATAAAAGGCATCCAGATTACATTGAAACTTTTTCATTATCCTCAACAAAAACTCTCTACACACTCAACAATAACTATTCCCCATTCTCAGCCCCTGGTATCCTCTATTCTTTCTGTCTATGAATTTGTCTATTCTAGGGACCTAATATGAGTAGAACCATATAATATTTGTCCTTCTGTGTCTAGATTATTTCACTGAACATAGTGTTTTTAAAGCTCATTCATCTTATATATGAAAATTTCATTCCTTTTTGTGGCTGAATAACATTCCACTGCATATTTACTGCATTTTGTTTATCCATTCATCTATTGGTGGACAATTTGGGTTGTTTACACCTTTTGGCTACTGTGAATAATGCTACTATGCATATTGGTGTCCAAATATCTATTCGATTCCCTGCTTTCAATTCTTTTGTATATATACCTAGAAGTAGAATAAGAAGGGTCATATGGAAATTCTTTGGTTAATTTTTTGAGAAATCACCAAACTGTTTCCATAGTAGCTACACCATTTTACATTCCTTAGCAGCGTATAACATTTCTATTTCTCTACTTCCTCACTAAAGCCTGTTATTTTATATTTTGGTTTTATTATTATTATATTTTGTAATTGTAGCCATCCTAATAGGTATCTCTTTGTAGTAACTCTACAAAGAGTTACTCTACAAAGTAGTACTACTCTTTGTAGTAACTCTACAAAGTGGTAACTCTTTGTAGTTTTGATTTGCATTTACCCAATGACTAATGGTGTTGAACATCTTTTTATGTGCTTATTGGTCTTTTTTGGATTGTTCTCAGCCTATTGATAGTAAGTCAGCTAGAAATGCCTCAGGCACTCATCTGGGCCTGTACTACTTGTGGTAAGGCCCCCCAAGCCCCCATACACATCCCCTGACCAGTGCAATGTTGTGGCTGGACTGGGCCTTGCAGTTCTTATTAAGATTACAAGAAGGCAGGGGCACCTAGGTGGCTCAGTCAGTTCAGCATCCACTCTTGATTTTAGCTCAAGTCATGATCTCATGGTTCTTGAGTTCAATCCCTGTGGCAGGCTCCATGCTGACAGTGAGATGCTCTGTCTCACTGCTTGGGATCCTCTATCTCCCTCTCTCGGTGACCCTCCCCTGCCCTCCCTCTATGAAAAATAAATAAATAAACATTTTTTTAAAAAAAAGAATGCAAGAAGTCACCTCAACAACAACCATCAGAGAATTTTGAAAAACAAAACAAAACAAAACAAAAAACTCTCAAGTCCTGGAGGGTACACAGCATACCTAAGGCCACACAATGAAGTCATGGAGAGAGAGACATAGAGAAACAGAGAAAAAGAGACAGAGAGAGATGGAGAAGGAGAACAGTTCTGGGACTTTGCTCTTAGTGGGGTCTGAGGGAAGGGTTTCCTAGGATTTTGCAGGTTCACTCTATCCTGGCAAATTTAAGATATAAGACATGGAATTAGGGTGTGGGAAGGGAAACATGAGGTCAATCATGCAGTAAGTTCCCCACTGTTTTTTAAAAGAGAAATTTCATGGGTGGAGTGGCCTCGTTTCTTATCGAGTTGTCTTACTAGTAGTTTAGTCATACTATTGGAAATGGGTTTATTTGAGATGGTTGTCTTTGAAATGGATGCACCGGCAATCAAAAGCTTAATGTCAGGCATTTACACTACATGTTTTTTTGTCTTCTATGGAGAAATGTCTGTTTGAGAACTTTGTTTCTTAAATTGGGTAGTTTGTGGGGTTTTTTTGTTGTTGAGTTGATGGTTTCTTAGATATGATACTAAAAGCATAAATAACAAAATAAAAATAGATAAATTGTACTACGAGAAAATTTAAAACTTGTGTTTCAAAACACAGCCCTGAGGAAGTGAAAATTCAACCCACAGAATAACTGAAAAAATATTTTTAAAATGTAATTTATAATTATAATAATAATATATATACACACAATGTATTTGATAAGGGATTTGTATCTAGAATAAAGAACTCTTACAACTCAATAATAAAAGGACAAATTTTTCAATTACAAAATGGGAAAACTATCTAGGGTTTTCTCCAAATGATATACAAATGGTCAGCAAGCACACGACAAGATGTCCACCATCATCAGCCATCAGGGAATGAAAATCAAAACGACAATGAGATACCACATCTACTGTATGGTAGATACCATATCTAAAAGAGTATAGTCACTTTGGAAAGCAGTCTAGTAGTTCTTCAGATGGTAAGACACAGAGTGATCTTAGACTTAGAAATTCCATTCCTAGGTAAATTCTCCATACAAAAACTTGTACACCAATGTTTATAGGAGCACTAGTCATAACAGACAAAAGATGGAAACTCAAGTGCCAACTAATGAATGGATAAGTAAAATGCACTTTATCCTTACAATGGAATATAAATCAGTCACAAAAAGGAATGAAATAGTGATATATGCTATAACACATAAACCTTAAAAACATTATTCTACATGAAATAAGCCAATCACAAAGGACCACATATTGTATGGTTCCATTTATATGAAATTCCAGAAGAGGCATCTATGGAAAGAGTACATCAATGGTCGCTTAGGCCCGGAGGGAGTGGGAGGAAAGTCAGTGACTGCTAAAGGGTATGAACTTGCTTTCTGGTGTCATGTTCTAAAATTGATTGTGGTAGATGCACAACTCTATGAAATACATACGAAAACCATTGAATTGTACACTTTAAATATAGGTACAGTTGACTCCCGAACAATGTGGAGAGGGATGCTGACCCTGTGCACAGTCAGAAGTCTGCGTATAGCTTTTGACTCCCCAAAACTTTACTGACCACAAACATTACCATTAACACGGAACAGTCAACGCAGATTTTGCATGTTTTATGTATTCTATATTGTATTCTTACAATAAATTAAGCTAGAGAAAAGAAAATGTTATTTAAAAAACCAAAAGGAAGAAAAAACACATCTACAGTCTTCCAGGACAGCACTGTAAAAACTCCACTTGGAAATGGACCTGCATATAGTTCCAACCCATGTTGTTCCGGGGTGAACTGCAACGTATAGTACATTAAATATAGCTCAATAAGGCTTTGAAAAGATGTTACAGTAGAAAAAATAAAATATGACTATGATGTATGTGTCAGTATTAAGATGACCATTAATCTTACAAGCATTTCCACTAATGTCAAAAAAAAAAAACAGATTTTTTAAAAGATTTCTATACCATTATTACTTAACCATATTCTGGAGGCACAAGCCAAAAATTAGGTAAGTTAAATAAAATAAAACCAGTAGATAATATTGTTTACCAAATAAATACAAAAAAATTACAAACGAGAACTCACTAAGTTGTTGGGCCTGTAATTAATACATGAGAATGAATAACTTTAATTTATACAAACACCAATCAGAAAATACAGTGGAAGTAAAAAAACACTTATAACTGCAACAAAAACAATGACACATGTAGGAATAAGCAAGTTTTACAAGAAAAAGAAGATACAGACTTAAATGGAGAGCACGTATAATTTTTACTTAGAACAATGTAACATCATACATGTATCAATTATCCTTAAATTAATACATAACTTAATGGATTCTAATAAAATGGAAACAGGATTGTTTTGAAACCAAAGAAGCTGATTCTGAAGTTCATGCAAATTCAAAGTGCATATGAATATTTCACATTTAGGAATTTATCCTACAGATATATTTCATATGTGTGAAATGGCATGTATGCTGGGTTATTTATTGTCACATCATAATTGCAAAGGAGTGTATATAGTCTAAATAACTATCAAAAGAACTGGTTAGCTGTTTTCTGGTATATTTATATAATTAAATGCTATGCAACCATAAAAAAGGAAGCATACTGATATAGAACAATCTCCCAAATATACTGTTGAATCTAAAACTCAAAGTGCAAGCAGAATGAGTAAAGTATGTTACCTATGTGTTGAAAATAAAGAAATATGTATATTCTGTTAGAGGCACAGAATATCTCTGGAAGAATTTGTAAAACCCTAGCAATAAAAGTTGCTTCTGGTGCTAGGGAACAAGGGTTTGTGGGAGTCATAATTTTACTTATCTACCCACTTACTCTCTATTCACTTGTGCCTTTGTAGTTTTCACCATGTATGTGTTTTCACAAAATAAAATAGTTTTAAGAGGAGATTATATATAAAAGGTAAGGAACCGTTTCAACTTCCATCCCAACAGGTTAAGGGGAGACACATTTTCTACTTTTGGGTAAAAAGGGAGGAAATAATGTAGCTAAACTTCAACAAATGGTATTAAAAATGTACAAATACATTTCTATGGGAAAAGAGCAAAGGATAAAATTAATTCTGCCCTGGATTTGAGCAAAGCTTCTTGACCTGGGCCTCAAAATTTGGAAAGATGTTGGTAGGGGACTCTGGGTAACAGGAAGAATGAAATCAAGGTGACAAAGGTACCTTGTGTTTGGAAGAGGAAAATAGTTTAATCAAGCTGTAGCACATGGAAAGCGAGGAGAAATGGTTTGAAGAAAAAAGCAAAGGTGATTTTCAACCAGGTCATGTAGAACCTTGAGTGCTATTCTTGGAAGAGTCTAGACTCATTTTCTTGGTTTCAAGTGAGTCTTTGAAAGTCTGTGAGCAAATTTTCTGGATGAAAGTCATGCTTTAGGAGGATTATCAGGGTTACTTTAGGACACAGAATTAACTAGCTCTCATTCATTCATTTATCCACTCATTGTACAAATATTTGTTCAGTGTCTACTATGAGTCAGGTAGGCCTTGTATAAAATCGGCTATATTTTGAAACTTTTATGCATTAATTTGGTTTTTTGATGCTAAAAGTAATATACATTTCTTATCGACAATTTTAGAAATATGCAGAATTACAAAGAAGAATGACTCATAATTCTACTGCCTAAAATAAACACTGTTAAGATTCTGATGTGTGCATATGCGCATGCATGTGTGAGGTTATTTTATACACACACCGACACATCAGTGTACTCTATTTTCTTTGATTTTATATCATGAATATTTCTTATTTTCTCAAATATAATAACTACTTTTAAAATTTATAGAGGCCTTAATCTGTGTCAGATGCTGAGAGAAGCACTTTTTACACATATCACTTTGTTCTTAAAAAAAAAAAACAAACCCTGAGGGTTGATGCGGGGTGGGAGGGAGGGGAGGGTGGGTGATGGGTATTGAGGAGGGCACCTGTTGGGGTGAGCACTGGGTGTTGTATGGAAACCAATTTGACAATAAATTTCATATTAAAAAAAAGCTATGACATCATTTGCTTTTAATCTCTATTTGACAGATGAGGACAGTGTACCAAGGATGCCTGGTTCGGTGAGTAATGGGCAGAGGAGTCAATCCCAGGGATTACTGCAGAGAGTAGGCTCTTAATAATCAAACGCAACTATCTCACCAGCAACATGACATCGGTCACCATAATGCTGCATCGTGTGGATGCACCATAGGTTCCTTCATTGGTTTCAGATTTTGGGCCAATTATACTGTTTCTAATTATATACCAATATATCCCATGACTCATCCAGCAGGCAGAGAGCATAAGAAGGAAAAAATGTTTTCCTTCCATTTTTCAAGCTAGATGGGGCTGCTCCATAATAAAAAGCTCTTGTAAATCCCTGGTTTATCCCTAGTCCAGCATCATTGGCTTTAGGTTGATGAAAATCTCTTCAAAATTATTTCCCTAGCTTAGCTGTAAGTCTTCATTTTTGGTGCTGATGTCACTATTTCTGTGTCTTCAGAGGCATTTAAATAGGATTTAGAGAGAAACTGATTAAGGGGCTGCTTGCTACCAGATGAGTGGACACTGATATTATGCTACAATTTGGATAATCATTCCAAATTCTTTATCCTTTAATTGAAATGTGCTTGTGTTTATTTTGTCACTCTTAATATAATTTTCTATTAAATTACCATATTCTACCGGTTTCCATTACTTAAATTATTTCAATTAATGAGAAGAAAATTAATTTTTCATGGGGATTATAATGCTCAAACATTTTATTTAATTATAAAAAAAACTGAGAGGAGAAGGTAAATGAAACATTTACTTAGTATCTGCTACGGGCTGTCTACTGTTATTTAATTCACACTATTAGCCTAATTTTACAGTATATAAATCAAAGAATATGTAATTTTTTAAGGTAAGTAATGATAAAAAATGTAGCCAGAGCTTGAATCCAGGTTTTACTGATTTTAAAATCCCGATTTTTTCATCACATCATGTAGCTGTCTCAAAAATGTAAGAAAAGAAAAAAGAGTGTCTTACCTAATCACATAATAAATAAAAGCTTTAAAAGAAGAACTTTACAGAACGACTCTGGGTGTTCAATGAAGTGATTGCTAAAGGCTTTGTGTGTGTTGTTTTGTTTTTTAGTTTTATAAAGTAAATTCTGACTTATAGAAGGTTCTGGGTTTTATCATTTGATAATGTCACTGTAGGCAGTTGAGACAGCTTACAGAATTCACTAAAAGTGGGATTTTGTTTGTTTTATTAAAAAAAAAATACTGAAAGTTCTCCTTACCAAATCAATGGCAATGTCAAGGATAAAACAACAACTGTGAGTTTAATGCATAAAATAAAGACTTGAAAGCCATACATTCAAAGACAGGATCATTATTTAAGTGCCAATGAGGTTACACATCAGGACTGAAATAAATAAGCCATCAGCAGTGACTTGAGCAGCAAAGTTTGTTTTCTCTGGGGAGAAAGACTGCTTGCTGCTACAGTCCTCCAAACACAGTTTAAAAGAGAATTTGAAGAGAAAAAAAGTAACATGTTAAGCTTCCCATCATAAAAACATAAAGACTTTAGGGAAATAAAATAACTTTGGGCTTCACTTAGAAATCAGTCTATGTATTATCTTAAGCCAGTATATGTGAAAACATGCTTTCGGTTTAGATTACTTTTGAGCATGCACAAGAATTGTATAGACATATAACTCATAGCATTGACTGTAAATTAGCACAAGGAAGTAGACTTACCCTCTGACATTCGATAACAATTGAACTTGCCACGTTTTAGAATAATCTGCAAGCCAAAACAAATCGAATCTCTTGGTGAATTTCTTTTCTAACACCGAGGTCCTGTTTGTGTATTTTTTACTAAATTATGATTTTTATCTAAATGCTCTGGTATGGTCTCAGTAAAAGTATATATATGCTCTCAGTGGAAACACTCAGCGTATATGTTGTGAAAAGTTAAATCTCCCTTTGGGGAATATCTAGATCATGGAGTAATTTTGAAATGTGAGGAACTATGGACTCCTGCTTTGCACTGTTAGCCCGAAGGAATGATAAGATAATGTACTAAAATATTAATTTATTAATTTCTCTTTTTTCAGTGCTCTAGAATAGGCTTAGAGAAGAAAAGAATGTGTTTTTTTTCTTCCTTCATCAGATCAGAGAACTCTCACCCAAGATGTCAGAAGTATAGACTAAAACCTCCCCTTTGGGATCACTGCTAACACTGCTCCCCCTACCCCTTTCGGCCTCTGCTCAAAACCTTTTGCTTCTAGGAATTAGACCATTCTACTATCATGTGCGATTTCTTTGTAGCCACTGACACCAGTTCAGTAACTTTTGATGCTGGTGCTTTTGCTATTCATGCATCAGCAGGCAATGGCATCCATTTCACTGTTGTCCCTGGCCAGTAGTGACTGTCAGACATCAATTATAAGATGAATCCTAATTTCAGATACATTCAGATGGGAACACATGTACATTCTGGAATCGATGAAATCCAATACATTGCTGCTCCCTAGAAGTGTCTGGTTTTGGAGGGTAAGAACTTTTGCTTTCCATAAGTAGGGCAGTATATATGGCACATAGGGGAATTCTAATAAATAGTTCTTAAAGCAATTAATGAAATTTGTCCCAAAGAATTAATGAAAATTGTCTCAGTGCATACAAGCCTTAAGGCTAAAAAATGACAACAGAAATGTAGTCACTTAGAACACAAAATATTTTGCAACTTACAATACAAGAAAATAAAACTAAGAGTCAGTCAAATTATCTATTAATGTGATCCTCTTACTACTGGTTCATAGTGACAGAATAAAAAATCAGAATTCACATTGAAAAGAAATGCAGAATACTTTCATAATACTGGGAAATATCTTGTTCAAATGAACACATATATTTCAGAGTATAGACATATTTGCCACTTCAAGATAATAGTATATAGCTCTTATTCTTTGAATGCTCTATTCTTTGTTCTTTTGACATTATGAATGAAAAAGGCCTTTAAATTCTTAACACACGTGATTAGGGAGAATTGGTAATATATCCTACAGACTAATTTAAATACGGGAATGGGGCTACTAATTGAGAGATCTAAGTGGTTATACTTGATTTATAAATAGGCTGTCCTAGATAAAAAGGAGCCAGGAACCAATGTGCCAGATAAAAGAGACCAGATGCTAAGAAAAGTAGACCTATTTTCTAGAAAGGTCCTTCAATGGAGAGATACTGTGGAGGAAATGTAATTGTGCCTTATGAGCCATATTTTTAATCACTTCCTCGGAAACTGTTACAAGTCAAATGCACGACACACTCATTTTGGTATTGGCGAATATTTAAATCTATCCATGAATAAATGAGAAAGCCCCTATATTTCCTTCATATATCTGTAATTCTTTTTTTAGAAGAAGAAAAAGTACTTCACTAGAGGTGTAGGATCACATACTAGCTGGAAGAAAACATTTGCAAAAATAAATCTCTGCGAATAGACAGAAAATTGCTTTTAAAATCTAGTTCAAGTTACATGTTACAAATTACATTAGAAAACTTATTCTTTTCCTTATGGTAGTCAGTCTCTTGATTATTAGGGACCATGAGCCCGAGCTTGGAAGTAGAAACTTAAATCAGTGACTTTATTTTTATTGCCAAACACAGATCTGAATTCATATAATAAGAGAGCAGTAGAGATGAGATATGACAGAATTCATTAATGTGCCAAGGACGTGGCCAACTTGTCTACAACTAGTTAAAAGGCAAATACACAGATTGATCATTTTTCTTTCCAGGACTGTACGTCACAATACACATGGCCTGTTTCCTAAAACCTTCTGTCTAATGTTTAATAGATTGATGGAGCTTCAAAATCAACACTCTCTACAATCCTGCTAGACAGAGGGGACATGAAGATACTGTAGGTTAGGAGAGAGACTATTTGCAGTCTGAGCTGGGAAGAATTGGACACTTTTTGCTTCCTATTTTGCCCCTTTATTATTTTTTTTAGAAATTTTATTTTTAAGTAATCTCTACACCCAACATGGGGCTTGAACTCACAACCCTGAGACCAAGAATCGCATGCTCCACCTAACAAGCCAGTCAGGGACCCTTTACCTGCCCCCTTTAAACTAAAACTTTCCTTTGTCTTCAAAGGGGTTGTAGCTTGAATCTGAGATGAAAAATAACTGAAAAACCATTCTGACTTGGTTTTTGCTCTAAAATATTTTACCTTCAGCTTGCAACCCACAAAGTAGTTACTAGATTTGTCAATATGACCTCCGTGTCAAAGATGCAAAGGGCAGTTTTAAACTTCATTTCTTAAAAAGCAGCATGGAATAGTTGTTAGGAGTCAAAATTATCAAGCTCTGATGCCTGCCACCTGTACACTATTAGGCAGAACACACGGCCTCTCTGAATCCCAACATCTTGGTGTTATAATGGTGCCACCTGCCTGGCCTGCTTACCAAGGGAAAAAAGAGATTAATGTTTGGTAAACCTTTGAAATAAGAGTTATTCTAAGTCAGGATGTTATCCACAAAGCTCAAGATTAGTGTCTGGGCACTTCATAGTACATCATCTTCCTAGACCTATATGTTCTTTTAAAGAAACAATGCATGATTCATTAAACTGAAAGTTTATAAACTATGCTTTAGTCCTTAATTGTCCAATCTTCTCTAGATGTTAGTCTTTAATTGCCCCATGTTCCATCCTTGGTCAAATCACTTAACCTTACCTCCTCTATATTTGTTTCTCCATTGTCTCCTGTTTTCAGAATTGTTAAGATTCTGACAAAAATAAATTAGCTAAATTAACTACTCTTTGAAGATCCACATTAATAACAATTAGATGCACTGATGAGAAGACTTTTTACTCTTTATTTGCACAAATGCACCAAAACTGTTATAGGCCTGGAAAACCCAGATTGCTCCCCTCAAACTAGAATTTCAGCCTAATACATTCTTTGTATTAGACAAAGAATGGGGGTTGTCTAATGGAAGCTAGGTATCTTAACTTCTGGGGATGTCCTAAGCCACCAGAGAGAGTACCTTCATCACCTGTTGTCTGGTAACCAAACTGGGCTTGACCTGGGCAGCAGCCAGCCACAGGCTTTTGGCCCAGCGAAGACTAATTGGTTTGGCACACATCATTTCCCTGAATGGCTTACATTGTAAAGTTTACTGCATTTTATGTGTGCTTGGACTATGTACTCTTAAATGCACACTACTAGGCCATCTTAAACAGTTTACATTTTAAAATGTTCCATGATTTGCAAAGTAATTTTTAAATATATTACCTCAAGTTTTGTAGCAGCTCTCTAAGGCAGGAAGCTTACCATGACTAGCATTACAGAAATGGGAGAATCGGAGTCACAAAGAAGTTACATGACATGCTTAAGGTCACATAGATGATAAAAGAACAGCGTGAAAGCCGAATTTCCTGGCTCCTGGTTTAGTGCTTTATTTACTATATGCCTCCCATCATCATACTCTGTCTACCCATTCATTCAGTCACTCAGTCCCTGCAGTGTGCTTCTAGTTATCCAGTGGCAGCAAAGTAGAAAATGCTCTCAGAGCCCCAGCTTCTGGTTATGTCATGATAGCAATCTGTACCTCAGTTTCTTCATATGTAAACATGAAAGGTTTGAACTAGATGATTTCCAAATCAAATCCATAGGTACCATGATACGATGAAAAGAGCAGAGCATGGGCCATGTATCAAAACAATTCAAGAATTGTTTGAATTTGAATCTTGGTCCTCCTTCCTACTTCCTGGCTATATGACTTGGAAAAAATTACATAACCTTTCTGGTTATTAGTTTCCTCATATATAAAGCCACAAATGCTAAAATTAACTTTGAAACAATCTTATGAAAAGTAAGTATAGTAATATGTAAGAGAATTTGCCAAATGGCAAGCACTCAATAAATATCAATTATTCCATTTAGTGTTAACACTTGTCATATTCTCAAGGCATTCATATTATTAATAGCAGTTTTATCATTACTTATAAAGGCATTGCCAGCTTTACTAGCTTCAAAGAGAAACCATTAAATATACTAAACATTTATATGATCAAAAGTAGCTCTATGAAACAATGCTTTTATTAAGCAGTTAATCTGTAGGACCGTAGCATTGATTATTTTCCTGAGGATCAACTCAGAAAAAGACCTGAGTTTCAATGATAAGAAATTTGAGCCAATTTTAGTGTGACTCTCATCTTTTGTTTCTAACAGGAATATGAAAATTAAGCAAATGAATTTCTGCATAAGGGAGGAGATAAAATCTTATTGCATAGGCTTATCCTTTAAAACAGTCAATAAAAAGCAGATCCATAGGAAAAAAATAATTATGGTCTTCAAAAAATGGAACATGAGTAGTGGGTTTGAATAATTCTGCTTGCTCAGATGTTTCATTAAAACTGGGAAATAAAAATATGTAATTTATTTAAAAAATTATTTAGGCTTACCATTAAATACTAACATCTTTAGGAAAATTAAATCACAGTTGTTGTCAGAGAAAGTGTAAGAAACCACATAGCTACATCACCAAAAAAGAACAACTCACCAGTTACAATGAATGTGAAGGTTTTAATGTAGTTCTGGCAGGGCTGAGTCAGATTAGAGATGAAAATCACACAGACATATAAGGATCTTTCTCTTTTTGTCTCGCTTATTATGAAGTAAGAACCATTTGGGTAACTTTTTTAAATTTACAATTTTTATTTTTAACATGTATTAATTTGAAGCACCATTTCAGGTCCAGGTGCCGTGTGGAAAGTGATTGATGTTCCTGGGATGGAAAAAGGGTGACTACTGGGAGACATCCAAGTTATAAACATTTAAAAATCCTGGAAAAATACACATTTCCTCTAAGAATAGATCCGCACAAAGAATCTAATTTTATTTTTGTTTGTTTGTTGCTTCATACATCCAAAGTAATATTATAAGCAGTTTTCAAATAAACATAATTAATCTTTGGCCCTATCAAAATAACTACCCATTTAGCTTATCTATATTTTTGTTTACTAAAAATATCAACACCATATTTTAATGTATGTGGTTCAATACCATTTATACTTTAAATATGTCTCACTTTCAATATAAAAGAAATTTTTTTAATTTTAATTTTTGTTTCATTTTATAAAAATAAAAACATATTATTTTAGAAAATATTAGAAAGTGAGCTTAGAAGGCAATGAAACTCAGTGTTTACAAAATTCACCTTTAATTTCAAAATTTAGTGTATATATATCTTGGTATACAGACTTGAAAATAGTATCTGAGCTCTGTAGTGCAACCTAATAAAATACAACATAACTGATAACACATGACTGAAGATATCAAGTTAATCATTGGGTTTCATATTCAGAAAAACATTTTTTAAAGCTTTAATTGTAACACCAATTTTTAGATGCTCAGATACAGTACAGGTTCACTGAGGAAAGCCATTATCAAGATACTGCATTTCTGCTCTCCACCCTGCATATATATTTTTTCACATAAGGTTTGTACTATAAAAAAGTGGTCAACCTTGCCAAGATCTATTACAAATCTCCAATTGTAAGATGCTGCAATTTTCAAAGGTAATATATGCCTACTTTCTGGTAAAAGAAACGCTTCTGTGAGACTCCATTTTAGATCAAGCTTGAGATGGATTCTACTTTTGGACCTAAAGTTGCTAACCTTTATGACAATAGCAATAATAAAACCCCATAGAGCTTCAAAAAACAGGGGAAAAAAGCTAATAAAAAAGCACTAGAAATGCCCAACTCCTAAGAGTCATCATGTTTAGTTTGGTTTTTCTTCTTAATATAATTTCTCAAGAGATAAACCCAGGAACTCATCAGGCTTTATAGTCAGGGTCCCGATATCAGGGAAGAATAATAAAAGCCCAGCTATTTGAAACAAGAACTTAAAGAATCTAAATAAGTCTAATGAACTTCACTTACAAGCCTAAAGTCAGAAATAAGAATAAAGGTATGAGTAAACTGAATTTCATAATAAAAAAAAATTAAGTGATGACTTAATTCCTTAAAACTTCTAGTAACTATCTTGATGGTCAGTTACCTCTATGAAGATAAGCAATATTATGGTCATGTCAGTATTTAAAGGAGGAAAAAGTTACACAAGTCATAAACTTATAGATTTCATGATTCTTTCATTATTCATTTATTTTTGGTTCAGGTTTATACAACCTAAAGAAGATTAGCTTGATTGATTAGGGAATGATGCCAATGAGGCCAGAGGATCATTTTGATCTTTGGAGACAGCAATTAGCTGTATTCTGTGCTTTGGCATAGCACAGAATAAAGTTAATTCTCTTAAGGCATCTACAAAAGATATGCCTTTGGTCCCAAAGGGAAGAAGGTCAAAGCAACATATATGGATTATCACTATCTATAACCACTTACAGAAAAATAATTCCCATGCCTTCATGGTAGTGGGTCAATGGTATTATCTTTGGCCCCATTCAGTACATATTTAGGTAATCTATAGTTGAGCAACTACAAATGTGAATTTAAAATGTAGCATTATATTGTTTATTTTATCTAGCTCTATTATATCAATTTGCTATAATTTATTGTTTTTAAGACAAGCTAGTTTATACACCTTGTTTTAGTAAACTATATTTCAAAAATATATCTCTATATGCAAATTACTTTGTCTTACATAGTACCTTGTAGAGACATTTTCCATTTCAAGTACTGAATTCAGCACTCTTATGATTCAATGATAACCAAAGCCCATGGTATTAAATGATTCAAAAGAGCTTTAGAATTTTTTCATGGAATTCTGTTAAATAAAATTATTTTTATTTTTCATCCATCCATCCATCCATCCATCCATCCACCCATTCACTATTTACTGAATGTCTACTATGTGCCAGGCTTTGTCTTACACAGTGGTAAAAAGAGGAAGTTCTGACACTCATACCAGACTCAAAAACACATCTACTTCCTATTCACCTTAAACAAACACAATGCTATTATATTACAAATCACAAATAAAAGAAAACTTTCCTTGAGCCTAATCATGCCTTTCTCAAGTTATGTTATTTTAGGAAAAGGTTTGAACCTTACGTGTTATACCCAGAGCTAACAATAGCTGTTAAAAAGAAAAAGCCTCTAGTTGCACAGCTCTGGCTTCTGTTCATTTTGTGATTATTATTATAAGTCAAAAGTCTATAGCAATAAAAATGACATCAACAGGAACAACAATAACCATAATATGCACCAAATATTGTCTATGGCTATATTAACAGTGCATATTCATTGCATGAGGGTAGGTAAAAAGTCCTAGGGACTAGCTGACTCAATAAAAGGCCAATAAGGAACAAATCATGGTAGCCTTTCAACTTCCATCAGGTCACAAGGCACTCAGAATGGAAATTAAAATCTGGTTTACAACTTGAAAAAATGAACTTCAAGTCATGGTAAGAAGATCAGTCAACATCATGTTGAAAAAAGACTTAAAAAACTGCTTAGGCATCAAGAGTTCATGACACTTTATCACTGCAAACAAAGAGAAAAAATTCAACTTTCATTAAAGTAGGCAGTGTATTAAGCAGTAAAGAAGACAAAAGACAAGTCTGAATGCCTGATCAGGAAGTATTTTATTATCTTTTAGGAAATAACATTTAAAAATACATGTAACAAGTGAAAAACTGTGGAAATTTGACTACAACATCTGAAAACCCTTGTATCAATTATCCTTAAACCACTTTACATAAAATGAATATTTAAGCTGGTACCCTCAGTGGACTTCAATTTACATATTTACAAATGATAAACATATATAGTACTATACAAATGTTATATATATTAAATCTATACACAAAATAGAAAAATTTAAAGGACTAGATAAAACTATATAAGTAGCATATCTTTTTTTTTTTTTTTTTTTTTTGTATTGCTCACAACCTGAGTTCTGGCCATTCTAGTTTGGTGATGACTTGGTAGAAAGAAAAACTGGCTGAAGACAAAGTCAGAAGAATTAGCAATTTAGCATATATTACACATGAAAACATACTTTAAGAGGGTGTGTTTTAAGCTAATAAATACAGAATAGCATTATAAATCTATGAATGGGAAGATTCTGGTGTATTACTAGAACTGTATTAGTTGAATTCCTAAGAATCACTGGCTATCGAATAGGCCTAGCCTCAAACAAGTTCAAGAATATGATATGTCTGCTCTCAAGCAACAATAATGCTAATAATGCAGAAAATTTGAAGTTAGAATTTTCAACACTCTAAATACCTCATGTGTCACTTGATTATTGATCAGGATAGTAAAACATCATTAATGTTAATTCTTAAAACTCTAAATTCTGAACTAGGGATCATTCAGCATTGAGGCTAACATTTGCCTCCCTTAATCTTTTTTCTTGGTTAGTATAAATTGAGATTATATAGATTATGTAGATGATGTGAAGGATTAAATGAACAGATTACCTCTCAGCACTCCAGAAACCCTCATTTACATAATGAAACATTTACTAATTAAACAGACTTGTCCATTGATGAAAGCAACAATCAAGTAATTCTTTCCAGTCTAATTCCAACTATTGCATACATGTGAAATAAAATCTCACTTGTTAAAAATATTCTTTATTTTTGCCCAGCAATTTTGCCCAGCATTTTCCATTTTTTTCAAAATTAGTGAGGTTTCTCTTAAAGTGTCATGAATGCATGCATTGTGATATTACTCTGCATATTTCAGCCACTAATAATTTATTTATTTCTAAACTATTTGGCTATAGGAGAAATAGTAAAGGCTCTAAAAGACACATTTTACCTATTGACTCACTTATTAGCAATCAAGCATTACCTAGAGCCATTGTTTAAATAAATGCCTTTGTTTTATCAGGATTCTACAAGTGCGTGAAATAGAAATGATATTGTTATATTTCTCATATTTCCCCTTGAGGTTTTTATGAAACCTTAAGGAGAAAGTATATAGGAAAGAGATTGTACATTTTACAATTATAAGTACTTGATCTAAAAAAAAAATTCGTATGGCCTAAGATTAATGCAAAAATATTATGGACTGAGATTTAAACCAAATTGGTTGTGTATGCATTTACTTATCACCCAGTAGGCATGGCAGAACTCCATCTTATTATGTTTAAAAGTATAAATCTCAAATTTGTACGTCATATGGATGGAATGTATCCAGCAATAAATATGCAGTTTAGAGGAACCTTTGCAATGCTGTAGAATAATTTGGACAGCTGGTGTTATTGGTTGATCTACAAGGTTTTTGGTGTTCTTATCAATCTGCTCTTTTACACTTAATTTAAATTTAGTATAAATATTCACTGTCAAAAAAATTAAATTGGGGGAGAATGATCTCACATTTTAACTCAGGATATAAAACCAAAATATTAGCAGATGAAGTACATGGGTAGGTGAGTTTTTGTGGTTCAAATGATGTGGAGACAAAGAAAGTGGTAATTTGTTTTTGTTTATGCAGATTTTAGATGCACTTCTAAAATGAAAAAGAAAAATCTTTCTACTTGCCAGTTCTGTAGTATACATGCTCTTTTTATTAGAAAAACTTGTTAAATTACTAATAACACATAACATTTGTTGGGGACTCTCTCAAAGCCTTTCCACACATATTACCTCGGAACAGTTTTAGGACATCAGAAGTAATTAGAGGTATATATAGCAATAGGCAGTTATGGTAGCTAATTTGGAGTGTTATAAACCAATCTTGGATTTATACAGGTAGTGGAAGAAAGACTTTATTCTTTTACCTTTCATGTTGTAGAACATGGACTCTTTGAAGCATATTAGTGTCTGTATTTAAGAATTCCTTATGCAGTGAGTGCTAAGTGGTCCGTTCTTTTTGTACTTTGGATACGTACTACTATTATTTGGGCTAGAGGTATGCTGGTGTGATTTCTGTATCCCTGATGGTCTTCATAAAACCTGAATCATACCATTTGCTCTTTTCACCCATCACAATAATGTCCACCTCTGTGGCTAAGGTCATATTAGACTTAGCCCTACACGAAACTCTAACTTAATTGTACTTATTTCTATGTAATTGTATTTAATTCCTTCTTCAAATAAGGCAGTATTTCTCAAGTGCTTTTAAAGTGGCTGCAAAATCTATGCAGGAAAACAACAAAAGAACAAGGCCTGAGCATCTTTTGGGCGCATTCTGTCAAGCTCAAAGAAAGAATCATATTTGGCCACTTGGAACATAGAGAACCCTAATACATGATTGTATCTAATGTGTAAAAGGGAAATCCAGGAGAAAATGTCTAGATATTATCTATCAAGTAACAAATGAAAAGTTTGTACAAATGAAAAGCTATGTACACAAATGCGGGCAGGTGGAAATATGGGAGACCATCTTGGGAACTCAGGAAAGCAAGGTAGCACACAAAGCCAGAAAGTATGCATAGCTTTAATTTGTTAAAAGGTAAGAGAAGTTTCAGATGATCAAATTACCAATTATTAAAACCAAGCAAGGTAAAAATTCTTTAAGCAGAGAGAGAAGAGACTAGAATAGAATGCCAGTTCTACTCATACTCATACTCTAACACAAAAATATCTGTAGTTTTTTCCTACACTTTACTAAATATATCACTGACACATCACTCAGTTCTAAATTGAGTTGATATGTCATAATAGTATAAATACTGAATATTTATCTAATGGAAATGATAATATAACTCTACTGGGAGAATGGGTGGGGAGATGTCAGGGGTACATGTGTAGTAGGCAGAGGACAGAAGGGATGCTAAATCCTTAACTGTATACTTTTCCCATAGTGAGAGATCAATAGATAATGTCTACAACAGAAAAATCAAGAATTTGAATGATATGGAGGAAAGAATCAGCACAATAATTTAGTATAACTCTTGGATTGTTCACACATATAGAATATTTATGTTTTTAATCTACTGTTTTTAAGGATTCAGAATTTTAAGAGTAGCAAAAATGAGTTATCCTTCTTTTTAATTCTGACAGAAATAAAGTGATATTGATATTGATCCATACACTCAATAATGAAAATTTGAAAAATAATTGAGAATAGCCAATATCTACAAGGTAGCACCTTGGCCAAGCTTACCATAAAGTCCACATGATCATTACAGAAGGATAGAGGATTCTGGGAAAGAAAAATGATTTAACAAGTTATTGAAGAACTTGGCTTTTTTTGGAAAATATCTGCCACATTATGAACAAATAAAACAAAGGACTTTTTAGTATAGTCCCCCCCCCCCCCAAATGAGTGTCACTTTTCGGAACCTATTTCTAATTCATATATCTTATTTTACATGATATTTTTATTCCATTCAGTTTTTTCCTATTTTGCTTTGTATAATGTATCTCTTGCTTGACCAGATGGCAGTGAATCAGCCAATAATCACGGAAGGCACATCGTAATATATTAACATCCTAATGAATTATTGCAGATCTGTTTCCAAAAGTCACAACCAATAAAAATACAGAGTTGACCTGGAAACAAGATTGCAAGATCTGAAAACATCCTGGTATGGCATTCTTATTTTTCCATCTGTAATAGATGCTTCCCTTGCTTACCCAGTTTCCATTACCAAAGTCTCCCTAAGTAGAACTTAAAATTTGTTCAGTAATCCCCTCTTCCACACATAGCCCAAGTGCCTCACGGGAAGCTGCCTGACCCTCCACTCCAGAGGTAGGACCAGTTGTTTCAACGGCAATCATTTTGCCAGTAATTAGTTTCTAAATGGGCACATGACTCATTTTTGATCAATAAAACACAAGGAGAGATTTGCTGCAGACATCAGAGAAAGTTCTTCATTGCTCTTCTGGCAGAGTAATGGGATCTCTGTTTCTTCTCTCGTGTCAAAGGTAAACAACACATCAAGTGGCCCTGACTGCTCTTGGCAGCCATCTAATCTCCAGGAAGTTAACCAGCCTTAGGACGAAGCCAAAGCAGAATAAACACATGGAAATGTGCCTTGATGGTAATGTTGGGCCACTGAATGAATCAACCTATAGCCTGCCCACATTCTGCACTTCCTTTAACACGTGCTAATACTTTCTTACAAGCCACTCTTAATTGGATTTTCTATTTTATATATATAACAGAATTCATACCGATAATTCTTAGAATCATTAAAAGTTGTAAACTCAAAAGTAACTTGAGTTTAATCTTTTTTCTCTTGTTTTATATGGTTCCAGAATTTCAGGCTCAAATAAACCATGAAAAATATCATTCCTTGTGTGTGTGTATGCACAGACACATACACACACAGTGTTACAAATGTGCACATGTGTGTGTTGTGTATGTGTGGCCGTGCAATGTACGACAGAAAAGCATCCAGAATTCAGTGGGAGTGTTGTGGTGCTTATATGGCAAACCGAGGAAGGCACAGAAAATAACAGAAGATTGTCAGGCAGGCAACAGGGATAGTGAGGAAAGAAGAGTTGGTATGAATCACAAAAGAACCTGTAAACAGAACCTCAGACACGCTATACGGCACACTATTACTATTTGGACACATAGGTATGTTTGCTCAGTGTGACGTTTCAAGCAATTTATAAACAAAAATCGTGAAAATTCACAATCTATTTACTTTTCCATTGTCAGGTTTTAAATTTATTTTCTTAGAAACTCCAACAGTTTAAAGAATCAGATAATTTTCTAAGATTTGTTGTAAAAGTTTGATATGAAAAATGAGAGTTGTCCAACCTTCCTTCCCATAGGTTATTCTTTTCTCTGAATAATTCAAATTCTGTAGTTTTCTATATTAGACATTAGCTATTGAATCCCTGGATGTGAGGGTTAAAGGTTTAGTTTCCTTTACTCCTTTGCTCCCACCACACATGTACTCCTTATCACGCCTCCACCCCATCCTCCCAATAAAGTTATATTATGATTTTAATCAGACTAACATTCAGCATTCACAACATTGAAGTGACTGTATAAGCTCAACTCAGATTTGAATCAAATACTACTGGTGTTCTGGTAAACTGATTCTCTGAAAAGAAAAAAAGTCCTGATTTGTTCAATTTGCTGATTTCAATGGTACAAATACTCCTGCCTTGGCTAATTTCAAATTACTGACCTAAGGTCTTAGAATTTGAAACAGATGAGGATATTCAGTTCTTAAGAGCTCTTTTCCTTTGGGTTAATGACTGTCATGGTTGTATTTGTTTGCTACATTTTCTATGTATTTATAAATTATGAAACAGCAAACTCCTCATGTAACTCTCTTCTCAAAATGTATAGATATATCAGATATTATATTAATTTTATGTTTTTGAAAAAGTCTCCTGGCATCTTCTGGTTGCCTTGAATGTCTGGTACACCATCACTATGGGATCTCCCTTCACTAACATCCTGAGAATTCTCTTTCTTATCTTGGATCCCTTGTTTCCTGGATCCCACGTGAGGTGGACTGAATGTTTCTATCTCCCTTAAAATCCATATGTTGAAATTCCAACCTTCAGTGTTATGGTATGAGGAGGTAGGCCTTTGGGTGGAGCCCTTATACGTGACATTAGTGACCTTGTAAAGGAGACCACAGAGAGCTCCCTCACCCCCTTCCACTATGTGAGGGGTTACAGTGAAAAGATGGCCATCTGCAAACAAGAAAGTGGGCCCTCAACTAGAACCGAATCTGTTAGCACTTTGAACTTGGACTTCCCAGCCCCTAGAACTGTGAGAAAGAAGTCTACTATTTAAGTCACCTAGTGTGGCCTGAGTTAACAAATCATGTCTTCTTGGCTTACCACCTTCTTTTGGTGGAGCACTTCCTCCAGTAGCTTCTTAAGAAGATTTTTGAGACTTTGCATATCTAAAAATGTCTTTACTCTGCCTTCACACTTGATTGATAACAGGAGTGACTATATGACTCCAATTTGGAAGTAATTTTTTTTTTCAGAATGTTTAAGGTTCTAATTCATTTTGTTTTAGCTTTCAGTGTGGGCATTGAGAAGCCCAATGGCATTCTAATTCCTGATCCTCTGCACAAGATGTGTTTTTCCCATGTTGAAAACTCTAAAGACTTTGTTCAAAGTACAAAGTTCTTAGGATGAGAATGCACTCAGGTATCTCTCTAGTAGCTTTAGTTTCACTTGTACAGCAATATGGTCTTATGAGTAGGAGGCAAATGCATGGAATACTCAATACCCTGGAGGCAATATGACAGACTATCATCTGAATGTGCCCACAAGGATATAACATAAATAAATATGTATGCTAATCTGGAAAAAAAATCTCCATAAGGAGTTGATAAGCAGCTTTTGTTAATTCTATATTGTGCGCATGGTGGGGGTGGGGGTGGGGGAAAGGACTAAAGGAAGGAAAGAAAAACCGCTTGGGCTGAAAAAGGGAAAAGATGACTGCTCTGCTTGACTTGAAGAATAGGCAATTTAAAATGGATTTGTGTTACAGAAAAAAGGTAAAGAGAAAATCAAACAAATGATCCATAACTCTAGCTCACAGAGAAGTTCTCTTGATGCTTTAAATACTGCTAATAATAAAAATAATACATGACCAAGGACAGAAAATCCAAGTGGTCATAAAGGAATACTATGAAAGTAAAATTCTTCCTCCCCAATCTGCTATCTCAAACATTTCATAGGTTTTTAGTTATTTTCCTGGAATAAAGTTAATAGCATATGAAAAATATAAAAAGAAAAGTTACCGAAGTTATCATGCCAGGATAGTGTTCAGCTTTTGCTTTAATAAATAACAATGCATTCCATATCACTTTATATAGACCTACTCCATTCTCTTTAATGACTACATAGTATCCCACTGTATTGACAAAGGTTCAGGAAACTATGGCCTGCAAGCCAACTCTGACCCATGCTTGGTTTTGTATAGTCCATGAGCGAAAAATGTATTCTTATGTTTTTTAATAATTAAAGAAAGTGAAAAGAAGAATACTATTTCTGTGACATGGAAAAATTACGTGAAATTCAAATTCCAGTGTCTGTAAACAAGTTTCATTGGAACACTGCCAGACTCATTCATTTCACGTACTGTCTATGGCTGCTTTTGCACTATAGCAGAGTTAAACAGTTGTGACACAGAATGTATAGCCTACTAAGCTCCAAATATGTATTATCTGGCCCTTTACAGGAAAGTTTGCTGACCCCTGGTATAGACCATTTAATTTATTTAATTCAACATCATGAATTCAGAGAATTTCTAATTCTATGAGGGGAAGGGTTAAAAGTGGCAGCATGAGAGAGAGGTAAAAAAAGATGCAAATATGGCAAATAATCAACTAGATGTTCAGTGTGGATGTGGGTAGGAAAGTGACGAGAGACAGAGCAAGAAAGAACTAGATTGTGGGCAGACCATGCCATCATTAGAATGCCAGGTAGAGGAAATCTGCCATTCATCTGGCAGGAAGTCAGGAACTACTGAGGATTTTGAGCAGGGGTGGGGAGTAGCATAAACAGAATCTATTTTAGGAGATTAATCTGGCTGTGCAATATGGAATTAATGTAGAGAGTACTGCTAACAGGTAAGGAAACCATTTTTAGGATTATTTTAGAAACCCGTAAAAGAGACCATGAATTCACGTGAAGATATAAATTCTAAAATGTAAATGTACCCTTGAAATACTTACTACAGTTCTGAAAATCAAAGAAAGGTGTCTGTGTGTTTCTGTAAGTAAAGTTGTTTAAAAATCACTTAGAATTATTTCTTTTTATAAAAAACCAGTAAAGTACGTCTCACCACTCAAGTTTTGACCCACTCTGTTTCAGTACGCCCAGCTATAATTTTTAAATGTGTTTTCTGTGTAACAAACAACCCAAGAAACTAATTGAGTCATACATTAGTTGCTGAATTAAGCTGGAGTATGGTAACTGATTATTTGATCATTTCTTAATGTATCACTTACAATCTTAAGGCTCAAAATATGGCCACATAAGACATACAGTATTATCTGTTATTTCAAAGGCAAATGTGAAGTATTCATCATAATCTGGTTAAAACTCCTAAATAGCAAGAATGCTGGTCTTCTAGACGGAGTAATTCTAATTAACCTTATAAAAATAAGATTTGTACAGTATGTGGAAAATTAAGGATATAAACAACCATTAAAAGAAAAGTCTAATTACATTATAATAATTATGTTCAATGAGCACAATAGGCAATAGTCACTAGCAGTACCATATTTTAAATGCCATCATAAATAATATAAAATTGTAATGTTATATTGTGTTATTACTCAAAATAATATTTTAAATTACTCTCTAAACATCCAAATAAGTTGTTCTATTAACAAAAGGATTTGAATGTGTACTCTGTAGTTACTTTTTAAAAGAGAATAGACTGGACATCAAGCTAAATTATATTAGGAAATGAACGAATAAAGTAAAAAGTTAATATTTATAGTAAGATTTTATATGTATCGGTATGTTTGGGTTTGGAGCAGTAACAAGAAGAGAAAATAAAAAGAAAATTTGCTTCAACTCTGCTTAGAAGGTTTTTATTTTTCTTCTTTATGGTTAATAATTGACTATTCTAGCGAAAAAAGTAAGCATAGTGGTTTAGAACTTGAAATCCTGAGACAAGAAGAAATCAAATTCCAAATAGAGTGATTTGGACAAGTTCTTTAACCATGTGAAGCCTCAGATCCCTCATCTACTATAATGATAATATCTACCCTGAATTCAAAGGGTTGTTGGTAGGTTTATATGTGCTATATGTACTTGCCTTCTAAGAACACAAAGTGTTACATAAGTGACAACTACTGTTTCTAGCGAATTATTACTTCCCATGTTAAGTTTTATCCTTTGCTGACTGCATCTTAGGGTATAAGTATGATGGAAGACAGAGAGAGAATTGAAAATCGAGTAACAAAATAATTGTTACTTCCCATCCCCTCCCCACTGACCTACTCAAGTACTGGCTTAGAAGAAATGTTAACATTAAGTCCATTATTAATGTGGTTCATGGCCTTTATGGAAGTTGTTATTAGGCTCTAAAACTAAAAGATTCTTAGTGGGTCCCTAGCTAAGGGGTGTGCCTTTGAACTCACCTGAACCACTGGACTTTGAATCTCCCATCTTTGTCCTGACTAAAAACACTTGCAAGTACGACATCATTATATTTCTTACATATTTCTCTGAGACATCCTTCCCAAAGTGCTGCCATATTTAGTGGTCTATTTACAAGCTTAAGGAATTATGATGTTTCGTAAAACACAATGTCTCCATAAATATGTAATAGAGGGAGAAATAATTGTGCATACCTGAAAGGAAATTCAGATAACACTAGCCCTACCTTGCTTTTTCTGGATAATTGCTTTACATAAATGATGTTTCCCTAAAAAACTTCATTGATTAGCATGTACTATTCCTTATCTGAAATAGAGTATTTTTATTTTATATTATCATATTGTAGTAGTTGTCCTCATATATATTTTTCAAATTTTAGATGATTTGGGTGGTTGGTACAAAAATTTCGCAGTCATATAAAAAATGTGCAGAGAAATGAGTACATGACCAGTTAAAATAAACACCTCAGTTAAAAATATTTGTTTAGCAGTCATATAATGACCCTGAGTGATGATTTGCTTTGCCTTAAATAATATATGCTTCACTGATTCATATGAAAGATTGAGTCATTTAACTAGTGAGCAAACCTAGCCAGTTACCTCTGCTCCGTATCGTAATGTGGCCTTGTTTCTCTGTTCTGGCATCAAGTATGGCAGAAACTGTCACGAACTGATAAAAATACGTTGTTGTTGTGGTGGTTTTTTTTAAGCTAATTGATTGCCCAAGCCAGGTTTTAGTGCTATGATAGAAGTACAGAGAAAGCAAAATTGGAGGGGGGCAAAGGAGGGGGTTGCTTGTTTTTTTAAGGAAATGAACACTCAACTCATAAACTAATCAAAGATTAGGATCCCGAACCCCATGGCAACTCTCCAAGTTGTTACGTTCAAAATACATATACAAAAAGAAAGATTGAGTCAGGAATCTGCTTTAATGGGTACAAATGCCTTATCAAATAAGGAATAACAATTTAGGCAACGAGCAACTTCAGTTGATTGTGGCTTGAGTATATAGCACAGCATGACGGGTTCTATATGGATATGAGTCAGAAAAAAAGTCAAGCACCTGTAAATTGAAGCAATAAGAGAAGAAGTCAATGGTCTACAGAATTAGTCTTTACCACAAGTTGGTTGATAAATTTTTAGTTCATTTATTTGTTTTTTCATAAATGTGAAGTTAATAGAAGTAGCACCAGCTCACCACTTTGCTGCAGAGGGATTTTCTTGAAAACTGAAAAGTCATAGAAAAGAAAGATTAGAGAAAGGAAAATGTCTTGAAAGCAGATAAAACTGACCTATAATGCAAGAAAACGCCTTCAAGGGGATTCATATCCAAGAATGAGAAGTAGGGGTGAGAAAACAGCCGTGGGCAGACCGATGTGGATTTGATGGCAACCCAGCTAGCTTTAAGATTAAGTTATATTTATTCTACCATAAAATCTCCAGGACATTGAGGTGCAAGGAAGCGTTGTGTTGTGCAATATATATTCAATCAAATAAAAATCTAGGAGCAGAGAAAGACCAGCTGCACTGTTTCTAATAATGTTGGTGCTCTAGTGGTATTCATAAATTTGCAATGTTTCAAAGTCTCAGCCAATAGCCTTTGCAAATGTAAAGGGTCTACTATATTTACCTTTTAATATATTTGTCATAGAGTAAAAAAAATCTAGGGTTTCTTTCAGATGGTACATAGCTTACATTTAATTGATTTCATTCTTGAGCTATAATATACTTAGGTAAGGCTATTTGTTACTCCCATTTGAACCAGATATATTAAGCATAGTTCTCTGAAGTAGGTACTCATTAACTTTAGGTTGAATTGAAATCTCATTTATAAATGTACAATGCTCCCAGATTCTATGATCTAAGTCAGCGGCAACGGATAAACATCTTCAGGAACATGTTTTAAAAGTTACCTAATCTTTATTTCCTAAGGGGTGCACAGAGTTATTTAAGGTGGCCACACTTTCTCCCTGATCTCTACCCAAATTGTTGTTAATTATTAGAACCTAAGGGCATAAGACAGAGAGTCCGATGTCAGGTTGAAATGAAGTCTTAGGATATGAGATCTATGGATTTAATTGTGTAATGAACATTTACTCAAAGTGTGTTGCTAGTGTTTTATATTAATAAAAAAGAATCATATGGAGTGGGATATATATCTTGAGAAACCTGATTAAATGTTTTTCATACATATTTTCAAAAAGTTGCAACTGCTTAGAGTTTTTTAGTTAAAAATAATCTGATTTATTTCATTGCTTCAGTGTGATTTTCCATAAAGTGTCTATGTAGTAGTAAATACATTGACTTAATTTTTTAAGTTCGTATTTATTTATTTTTGAGAGAGAGAGACAGAAAAAGAGAGAGAGAGAGCATGCATAAGTTGGGGAGGGGGTAGCAAAGAGAGAGAGGGAGACATAGAACCTGAAGCAGGCTCCAGGCTCTGAGCTGTCACAGAGCCTGATGTGGGGCTCAAACCCACAAACCGTGAGATCATGACCTGAGACAAAGGCAGACACTTAATCAAATGAGCTGCCCAGGTGCCCCTACATCGACTTAACTTTTAAAAAAAATTCTTCCCCAAATGGCATAAGTGACCTAGCAATAAATACATTTTTGATGGAAAATTTGTTTCCATGGTGACATGTTAAGATGTCATTCTTTGTGATGATGTAGAATACACAAGAGAATAATTGAAAGCTACTGGAACAATTGTAAATGAATAGGGGATCATTGAAACATGGTAAGGATAGATAAAATGACTTATATTGTCAAAAGTTGATCTCTGGAAGAATGACTTCTTTGACATATTCCCAATAGCTCTATTACTTGATGAGAGATTGCTTCAGAAACTTAATGGGTATTACATTAGTTGTACTACCTTGCAATGGTAACATAGTTGTACTACCTTAGCAATTATCACTGAATTTTATTTCTGTTGCTTTTTTTGTCTATAGTTTTGTCTGTTGGCATAGATAGTGAGAAGGGCTTCTCACAGATTTGTTTTGCACAGGAGTCTAAAATCATTAGAAAATTACTGATTTCACTTAACGACTAAATAGGATATTCAAAGTATACTTCATCTTCCAAAAATAATTATGGAAAATCAAATGACTGTTTTAGTGTATGTATGAATGTGCTTCGACAGCTTTTAAAATACTGCTTCTTTATATTCTATGCTTTTAGGAATAATGTTTCCCTTTTCAGTATTGCAAAATGACATCTTTTAGGTTAATCCTCATCTTTCAGTCTATGACTAGGATGGGAGCTCCATGAGCAGAGACTTTAAATACTGCAACTCCAGGGCCTAAAACAGTGCCTCGAACACAGAAGGTATTCAGTCGAATCCTAGTTGCTTCAGGGCTACATGATCATGTAGGACAGCCTTGAATATGCTAGTTCCTCGTCAACTGCAAGACCCTTTAAAAATGCCTATGAAAACTGTGGAATCGACTTTGCACATGCTTTTAACGTAGTGTCAGGAGGTTATACTCTAGCTTCTACTTTCATCATTCTTTGGAAATAGCTCTTACCATTGATAGCTTTGGTCTTCATTCTAATCAAACTCATTCTCCTCATTGATAGTCTACATCATCCCTTCCATCTTAAGACTCTCCCCACCATTTTGTTTTTTAATTCTCTCTGGTCCTCCTGCTTTTGCAGATTCTTGGCCGACTCCCTCTCCTGGTGGGGCTAATTTCTAGGTATTTATTCTTTTCTTTATTCTCCCCTATTATTATAAGCTTTATCTAAAGCATTTTATTAAGTCTTATATTTTCAAGTGCCATCTCTCTGTACCTGATTCTTCACTCAATACTTCAGGTCATTTTCTCTTTCTTAAATTACAAACTGATACTTTATGCTGATTTTCTGCATTCAGCTCAAAGTTTAAGTTCAAAATAAACTCATTCTCTTCCTCTATAAACATGTTCTCACTCTTTATTTTTTATTTTAGTTGTTTGATAGATGAGTTGAGTGTTGAGTGAAAACTTTTTTGGTATATTGGGATGGATGACAGAAAAGGGATGCATCTGATGTCCATCGTGGTGTCAAGGAAAAAAATCCTTTCTAGGGTAAAAAGTTAAATTTTTCTTCCATTTTTAAAATTGAAAATGTTGGATTATTCCATACGCTAATATTGGGATATCTGGGTTAAGTGGTAGAGTGACTCACAGGATCTCACTTCCAAAGACAAACATAGTGAAAGGAAGTCAATGTAATAGCAAATAATCTATTAGCAGCAAACAACAGAAATGGCAGATGTGAGCAACATATATTTAAAAAGTGGCACCTCAGTATTAAAGAGGAGGAATACGTCATTCCAGATAAAACAGGTTTTGTCAGAGTAGCCCCTAAATTAAAAAAAAAAATGCTCATCATTCACTCCTATAGTGTGTTGCAAATTAGCTGATTCCCCAGGGCAGCTCTTCTCTACAGGTTGGGTTAGCATTCCAAACTGCTTCAATCCTGTAAATCTATATATCAACATGTGTTCTCTCAATTGTTGCAGCAAGGGAGGCACAGGATAATTAACAACTAGCAATTAAGCACTTCCATCCAGAAGTGGCACACATTATTTATGCTAATATTTTATCAGTCAAATTAAGGCATTTGGCTCTAACTACAAAGAAATGAGAAATACAATCTATCAGAAGTAGAGAAGAATTGGATATAGTAAATAGTAGTAATATGTGCCACAATAACTTTCTAAGGAAGAAAGTACAAATCTACTTCTGCTTCTCCAAAAGCATTCAGGAAAGGGAAGGAAGCATTTAGAGAGAAGAAAGGAGAGGGGAAAATGCAGAGCTCAGCAAATGCTCAAAAACATTCCCACAATATTAGTTCTGGAATGCATGTCTCACCTTCTGCCATGCTGAGGTAATAAATGAGGAAAAATAATAAGATCTTACCCTGTATTTTCCCCAGCTAAAAGACAGATGAGGAAATGAAAAATAATCCTTATCCAGAACTATCAGAGAGACAAATAAGAAAATAAATATTATAAAAACTGCTAAAGATGGTGGCCTAGAGAGAAAAAGCAGAGAGGGCACCATAAATGACATAGTACCCATACAGCAGGAAGTTCCCTTGTCAAAATCTGTAAGATGTGCCTACCATTTCCACCCTTTATCTGGAAGAGGAGTGATAGAGTGTTCTGGGCAGAAACTGGAATTACTGGATGGGGAAAAATGGCCTGTAAGAATTTGTTCCAGTAAAATATCAAGTAGCAATAATGTCAGTTCAGGCACATGGAACTGGACTCAAGGGGGGCTGGAAGAGAGCCATGTTGCCTATTTTTTACCACTACCTCTTCCCAAACCCTCCAGATCTGATTGTTGTTGGAAGGCAATAGATACACCCAGAATTAGAACAATTTTATGGCAATACATTTTATAACTTACACAAAGGGGGAAAATTCCTTGAAAAACACCAATTAACCCAAAGACAAGAAGAAATTAGCCCCATACCTTTTGAAGAAACTGAATGCACTATATATATTTTTGAATCTTACAAAGAAAATTCTAAAATTAGCTGACGTCAACAGTGAATTCTATCAGGTATTTAAGGAAGAAACAATACCACTCCTACAGAAATTTGTTTCAGGAAACAGAAGTGAAGAAAATGTTTTTCTTCAAAAACAAGTGTTTTATGAGGCCAGCATAATATAAAAACTTGATGAAGGCATTGCAAAAAAAAAAAAAAACGAACTTATAGGTCAATCTCCCTCATAAACATAGATCCAAAAAGTACTTTAAAAAATATTAGAAAATTAAATCCAGCAATATACAAAAAGGTTGATATAGCATGATTGAGTAGGGTTTATCCTATAAATGTCAGGTTGATTTGACACATGAAAATCATATTAAGGGAATTAAGGAGAAAAGCACTATAATCATGTCAATAGAAAGAGAAGAGCAGTTGACAAAATTCAACACCTGTTCATTAAAAACAAACAAAACTGGGGCATCTGGGTGGCTCCGTTGGTTGAGCCCCTGACTTTGGCTCAGGTAATGATCTCATGGTCCATGAGTTTGATCCCCCTGCATGGGGCTCTGTGCTGACAGCTCAGAGCTAGGAGCCTGCTTCAGATTCCGTGTCTCCTTCTCTCTCTGCCCCTCCCCAGCTCGTACTCTGTCTCTCTCTCTCTCTCAAACATAAATACCAAAAAAAATAAAAATAAAAATAAATAAAACAAAACTAAGTAATAACTAGGAATAAAAAAGAATGTTCTTTTTAAAAAAAATGTTTATTTGTTTTTTAGAGAGAACAAGAGAGGTAGGGGCAGGTGGGGGTGGAGGGTGGAGGACAGAGAATCCCAAGCAGGCTCCACACTGCCAGTGCAGAGCCTAATGCTCTGAACCATGAGATCATCACCTGAGCCTAAAGCTAGAGTTGGACGCTTAACTGACTGAGCCACCCAAGTGCCCCTAAAAAAAGAATTTTCTGGGGCACCTGGCTGGCTCAGTTGGTAAAATATCTACTCTTGATCTCTGGGTTGTAAGCTCAAGCTCCACATTGAATGTAGAGATTACTTAAAAATAAAATCTTAAAAAAAAAAAAGAATTTCCTCAACCTCATAAAGGTCACCTTCAAGGAAATCTATAGGCTAGCATCACACTTAATGGTGAAATTTTTTATACTTCCTCCTAAAATTTGAAATAAGTCAAGAATAGGAAAGAAATGAGTAGAACTCCTTCTGTTTTAAAAAGAGTGGTATTGTTTAAGTAGAAAATCAATTGTATTTCTATAAGCCAGCAGCAAACAATTGGAATAAGAGATAAAAATCCATTTATAATAATATCAAAAATACAAAATAGAAAAACTTTTAAAAGATGCTCAAGACCTTCTACACTAAAAACTATAAAATATTACTGATGAAATTTAAAGGCAATTCAAATAAATGGAGATGTTTACCACGTTCTGGATTGGCAGATCAATATTATTCAGATGTAGATAATTAAATAGCTACCAATGTTAATTTCCTGGTTTTGATTATTGTACTATGGTGATATAAGAGGTTACCACTAGGAGAAACTGGGTTGAAAGATGTATGAGATCTCTCCCATATTTCTGTGAACTGCCTGTAATGCTAAAAGCATTTAAAAGGAAAAAAAAAATAAATTTTATTATCTCAAAATTGATCTATAGATTCAACTTTTTCTAATTATAATCCCAGTAGAAATATTTGTAGTAATTAATGAGCTGATTTTAAAATTTACATGAATCACAAAGGGCATATAATGTCCAAGTAATCCTGAAAAAAGGAACAGAGTTGATAATTTATACCATTTGATTTCAAACCTTGCTGCAAAACTACAGTAATCAATACAGAGTGGCAGTGCCATAAGGATAGACAAATAGATGAATGGAGAAGAGCGAGCCAAGAAATAACTCCACATTGCTACAGTTATTTGTTTTTTGATAAAGGCAACAAAGCATTCCAAAAGAGAATAACATATTTTTAGCAAAGAGTGCTGAAATAACTGGTTACTGACACAGAAAAAAACAACCGCAAACCCCTACCTTATATCATACACAAAAATAAATTTGAGATGGACAAAGATTGAAACGTAAAAGCTAAAACCATAAAGCTTTTCAATGAAAATGTAAGAAGAGAGCTTCGTGACTTGGAGGTAGAACAATATTTCTTAGATAGCAAAAAGCAATAACCATAAAAAGAAATAATTTCTAATTCAGACTTCATCAAACTTAAAAAACCTTCTCATTATATGAAATAACCAATGCACAGACTGTAAGGAAAAATTCACAAAATATGTATCTGACAAAAAATAGTATCTAGGAAATAGAACTTCTACAAAACAAGGGACAACCCAAGGATAAATGGGCAAAACATTTGAACAGTTATACAAATTAGCCAATCAACACTTGAAAACATGCTGTACCATGTTACCAAGAAGTTTCTAAACTACAATAAAATACCAATCAATACACACACCCAGTGATGGCTACAAAACTGAAAAGGGTGAAAACTCCAAATATAGTAAGGATGTAGAGAAATAAAACTCATATATTACAGGTAACAATGCCAACAACCATTCTGGAGAAAAAAATCAGGCAGTTTCTTATTAAAATTAAACCTACCGATACCTGATACCGATACTGATAACTCCCAGGCACTTACCCTAGGGAAATGAAAACATTAACAAAAAACTTGTATAAGAATATTTAGGGGCACGTGGGTGGCAGTGGCTCAGTCAGTTAAGTGGCCAACTTTGGCTCAGGTCGTGATCTCGTGATTCATGGGTTCCAGCCCCACAACAGACTCTGTGCAGACAGCTCAGAGCCTGGAGCCTGCTTCGGATTCTGTGTCTCCCTCCCTCTCTGCCCCTCCTTTGCTTGTGCTTATGCTCTCTCCCTCAAAAATAAATAAATATTTTTTAAAAATTAAAAAAGGAAAAAGAGTATTTTTAGCAGCTTTATTCGTAATTGGCAAAAATTGGAGAGCACCCAGGTAACCACCAATAGGAGAATGAGTAAACTGTAACTATAACCACCAATAGGAGAATGTGGTATATTCATACAATGGAATATTACTCAGCAGAAAAAAAAAAAAAGCAAAGCAGTGCCATATACAAAACATGGATAAATCTCAAAAATATTATGCTGAGTTAAGGAAAACAGACATAAATGAACATATGTCATATAAGTCCAACTATATGAAATTCTAGAACTGAAAAAGCTACTCTATGGAGGGAAAATTCAAACAGTGGTTCTCACTGGGAGTTTAACAACAGAAATTGGGAGAGACATGAGGGACCTTTCTAGGGAAATGGCAATATTATACCTTTGTTTGTTTGTTTGTTTGTTTGTTAGTAATGTCTACACCCAACATGGGTCTTGAACTCAATCCTGAGATCAAGACTCATATGCTCTTCTGACTAAGACAGGCATACCCAATATTATGTTTTGATAGTGGTTTAGGTTATACAGATGTAACATCCATTTACCAAAGTTTATAGCATATTTACATAAGATTTATGTATTTTACTGTATCTAAATTTTATATCAGAAAAACTGTAAATAATTAGTAAACCCTAGTTAATGATATGTACAGTGAAATATTTAGGAAAGACTAATCTGAGGTCTGTAATTTAACTGATATGCATAATTTGAAATAAGATAGGTTACCAAATGGGTAATGAATAGAAAGATGAGTATGTGATAAAGCAAATATAATAATCTGTCATTAATTGCATCTAGGAGATGAATATATGGGTGTTTACTGTAAAGTTCTTTTCAATACTGCTGCATGTTTAAAATTATCCTTTAAAAATTTGTGAACTTAGGAGCATCTTGGTGGTTCAGTTGGTTGAGCATCTGACTCTTGATTTTGGCTCAGGTCATGATCTCAAGGCTGTAGGATTGAGCCCTGGGTCAGGCTCCACACTGAGCATGGAGCCTGCTTAGGATTCTCTCTCTCCCTCTCTCTCTCTCTTCTTATGCCCCTCTCCTGCTTGCGAGCATGTCCAAGCATGCTCTCTCTCTCTAAAAAAAAAAAAAAAAAATTGAAAAGAATTAACTGTCTATATTTGGCCAGTTTCAGTAACTGGTAACTCAAAATTATACTCTAATATTGTAAATCAGTGTACTTTATAAAAACACTGACCAAGAGGGAGCACATGAAGCAAGACCGGGACACTACTGAAAGATCCCATCAATGAACACCAAGGATCATGTAGATATAGAATACCAAGATACAGTTCAAAGTGAGGTGCTGGCAAATGCCTCTCCCTTCTCCCTCTTCCTGCTCTTCGTTCACTTTCTATTTACACTGGCAAGTAGACTCCCTGTTCAGGCCAAAAGACAAATCAGGATGAGAATGCTAATTTATTTGCTAGGACAACAGTATTTGGGGGAAAAATGGATCCTAATGCCAGCAACTTTTGTCGGCATGTGTGATCGTTAAAAATACCACGTTAAAAAAGTAGGTTATGATGGTTCCCCAGAGTTAAATGATCCAGAGTGATAGGGAAAGGAAAACTCTTTGACAGCCAGTTTACCCCTCCCTCCTGACATTTACTCACTGTCTACCCTACTAACAAAACCTACTTTCCTAATTAAGTTAAAAATTTATTCCTAGGATTTTGTAAATTACTGTTGATAGTTTTAATGTATCTACCTTGCCTCAAGTATTTAACACAATTCAAAGGCTGTAGGTACAAAAAAAAGAAACACTTAGGTCTGAGTAGACAAGGTTTTTGTCTCTTTGTGGTTTTACAATTAAATTATATATATCTGGTGAACTACTCTGTGGATCAGGCTAGGGTTCAGAGACATGTGAGGAAATTTCAAATTTGCCTTTGTTGCACATATTCCAAATTAAAATATATATATATATGGCAAGATTTCCCCATGATTGATTGAGCAATAAACACAGGAGAGATCGTAACGGAAGCTCATAAAAAGTTGCCCTGGGAAAGAAGAGAACCAAGTTCTAGAACCAACCAGCCATTGATCTTCAGCAAATCACTGAATTCCTTGGAGTCTCTGATTTTCTGAGACCTTGAACACTTTCGGCACACATGGAATCCAGGGCTTATGCCCGGGAGGGTGGGAGCCAAAGGTGAGAGTTTATTGTAGAGAAGATGCTCCTGATAGAAACTTGAATCATTGAATGGAAGAAGTAAATAACTAAACCAATGGTCTCTTTAGAATAATACATGCTATGAAGTACTATGATATATTAACAATATGACCAATCAAGCAATGAAACAAATAGGAGCTGTATGAAAGCAGGGAACATGAGGACATTTTTTTCACTGCCCAAATTACGACCCCCCCCGCCAAAAAAAAATAAAGTGGATCTGTTTAATCCACTGGATACTAGACACCTAACTTAATAACTTACTGTTGCACACTCAGGCTTGATTTTTAGCTTAGAGACCCTCTTAACCTCTTACTTTAAAAAACCCACCTCAAATTCATCTGAACCGCATAAACATTTTAGTCAGAATCACTGCCTTACCCCTTGGGGACAGATTTGATAAGTGTTCCACAAAGGCAACCATCTCAAGTCCAAGTCTGTAAAGAGTGATCATTTATTTGAGTCATGTCTGCTGGAATTTGTGATTCAGCTATGGTTAAGGGAAGCTGAGTGGTCAACCAATGTGCTTACCCTCATTAAGTCTTTGAACCAGCATCTTGATTTATTATATAAATTTACTTGAGAAGTTAGACAAATCATAAATAACTTGAATGCTTTCATTTAAAATACTTAGCAACCTAATTCAGCAATAATTTATGATACATTTTTAACTAACCATAACATAAACATGAAGGAAAGTAATTCTCTCATACCTTTGGCTTGTTAGAAAGTCATTCTATTTTCTACTCTGTCCCAAACTTGCTGTATTCGATTGATTTATGGAAACTAATCTTTAGGGTGAAAAAAAAAAGAGAAACGTAACACCAGAGGAGGATATACTAGTGGGATTATGGAACTTCCTTTTGCTTCAAAAAAGAATTCTTGCTGAAGCCTGGTCTAATGTGATGATTAATTTTACAGAGCTGTCCCTGACCGATGTCACTATAGCAATGAAAATAAACTATGAGACTAGGATGCAGCCAGAGGGGAAAAGTTCATTAAGAAATAAAAGTAGGGACAAAATTGCTCATTAAAGTGGCTAACCAGGGTTGTTTTATGAGACGATGGGTTAAAAAAAATAATAGAGGGTTGCAATGTATTTTAAAGAGATGAATTCAAATGTGACTCATAAATTCCGGTTTCAATAAAATTCTCTGGAACATAACAGTTTAGCTCCATGGAAAAAAAGGATAGTTAGTGGACCCTATTATAATATTTGAAGTATTCTAAAATGAAACCTGACTTGCCCACAACTGCAAGAAATATACCATTAAATTCAGAATTGTCAGAGAGAAAGAAATGAAATAGAAAGAAAGAAAGAAAGAAAGAAAGAAAGAAAGAAAGAAAGAAAAGGAAGGAAGGAAGGAAGGAAGGAAGGAAGGAAGGAAGGAAGGAAAAGAAAAAGAGAAGAGAAAGAGACAAGGAGTATAATCATTTTCTTAGCCTTGGATCTGGTCCAAGGAGAAGAAATTCCCACTCAAAATGCTTCCATCTAAATCTGAATGCAAAGAATTTTTTTTAATTGGAAATCATTTTTAGCAGCTTCTAGCACTTCAATGAACTTTGAAGGAGCTGCTTTAAAAACTATTTGGTCCATTAGAAATTAGTCAACACACGAGAGTTGGATGTTTTTCTTAGCTACAGAGACAAAGTAATTCTAAAGTTTATCTTTAAAAATAGTGCCACATCTTCCTATGGTTTTCCCTCGTGCAAAGTTACATATGTAGGTAGATTGATATAGATATCCTAGACATGGAAGGCTAACTAGATACAAAAGCATGTATGATATGTTTGATGCTGTTTTTCAATACTTCCATTATTTTTTCTTAGAGAAAACTGTTTAGCACATTTAAAACTGGGAGTTAAAGCTCTGTATCTCGTAGTGTCTTTTAACAAGAGCAATAATACATCTAAGTACAGCAACTTTCTTCAAAAATGCAATTTGATATTTGGAGGAGTTTTATGTAGAGAAGCCAGGAGTCTAAGAAATCAGGTATGTACAATAATGGTCCAGATTAGCCAGTCTAGCCCATTTGGAAGTAAACTGGTTATTCACACAAGTATTGCTGTTTTCCCATCTTGAGCTCAGCATTGTGCTAGGTGATAGGAAAGCTTCTGTCCCAGAGGAGGGAAAAAAATTGCCATTAAAAAATTGGCAAATATAAAAAGAAAGAACTGGCACATAAAGCAATAAAGTTTTACTTTTGCAACAGAGACACTGAGTTTGAAAAGAAATTTCAGTGTTCCTTAACACATTTGGGGAAAGTTCATGGATAAAGTAAAACTGAAATGGGACTTTTATTGTTACCTGGGCTACAGTAGGGAAGAGAACGATTCAGAAAGCTTCTGGTTTGAGGCCAGTTCTGGTCTATAGCAAGAGTTACATTTGTTGAACAAATGTTCAATGGTAGTGAACAACCCGGACAAGGACAAACGCAGATTAGAGAGAACAGTCTAAATAAAGTGAGTTCAATATATGCAATTAATGAGATAAAAGTTAAGCAGCTAATGACAAATTCACAGTAGCAGCCATGTATTAAATATTTATTATATGCGAGAGTAGTATATTACAAATATCACAAGCACTGTATCATTTACTTTTTTAAAAAACTCTATGAAGTGGATATTATGACCCATTTTGGAGATGAGAATGTACAAGCTTAAAAAGACTAAGCAACCTTCCCAAGAACACAACTTAAAAGTGACTAAGCCACAGTTTAAGAGCAGGATGACCTTGGTCCTCTAGTAACAGCAGGGCTCTAGTATGGAATAGAAGATAAAAGTCAGGATAGAAGAGAGACTGCCAGAAGAAAGACTAAAACTGTTCTGGGGCAAAAGAAAGGAGTTCAACACGATTTGTTTTTTTGAGAAGATCTGGGGAGAGGGAGTTAAGGACCAGGTCTAATCCCATTAGTAATACAGCTGAGCCTAGGAAAAATTTTATTTGTCAATCAGTCCATTTTATCTCACTGACTTCTCCTTTTGAGTGATTTCCTTTGTTTATGGTAAGTTTTATTGTTTTCTTTGAGTTATCTTGCAAATTAATTATACTTATTTTTTCTCAGTGGAGCAGCATGGTGAAAATGACACTGGATTTAAATCAGAAACCCTGGTTGGAAGCTTTGTTGGTCACTGGTTGCTTGTCTGGGTTTATCTTGGGCACGACTCCCTTCCTAAGTCTCCTTCCAGCTCACTACATTATTATTACATTCCATGCCAACCACAGTTGCCTAATATTAACTGATTGTGCCACTTTTGAATCACTGCCTGGGAAACAGGACCTACTGATTTTATTTCTTTTATTACCCGTGACCCCACAGAAAGGCAGATTGGCTAGGAAAAATAAATAAATAATGTGGGCTAGTAAATGCTTTTGGTGCTCATTTGCCCTCACTTTTTTTGCTCACCCCTCTTTATCCTCACAGTCTCAGTCCCAATTCCCATCTATTTTGGTTTCAGCTGATTATATTGTTCTTTTATTTAATTTTTCCCTTGCATTTTCCATTCACTGAGAATAGGATCCCACATTAAATGAGGCTCCAGGCTCACTTAAGGATGCATTTTGCAAACTAAATAAAGTAAAATCATCAGTAAATTCCAAATGCTTTATTATGCCCCTCTACATACGTACAAATTCCAGTAAGGCTTCAGTTATGAAAACAATTCTAACACAAGCATTCCAGATGCAATTAATAATTTTTTTATAACCACGCCATTTATTTTAAGTGTATTAGAAGGCTCTAATATATTCAACTTTGGGGAAAAAATATTTAGAGAGAACTTGGGCAGATGGAAGCCAAACCAGAACTTGTTATAAATTGCTCAGCATATAATAAAATGCTGAAATAAGGATAAACCAGGATCTACCAGAGAAAATAAAGGACAATAGCAAGATAAATGGTTTTGTGACTTTCAAGTCACCTGATCCAATGTTCCATCATCAAAAAGTATGCTATAGGAAAGACATTTCAACACTCATACTGTCAAATATTTTTATTTTGGATGAAAATTCAGGCTAAGCAACATTAACTAGCTGGTTAACAGCAGAACAGAGACTGTAACTCAGACTTTGAGATTTTTGTGCATGGTCATTTCTAACATTTCACAGATTTGCCTTTTCAATTCAAGAATGAGATAGTCCAGTCAATATTTCTCGCTTTTTCTTGACTGTGTTAAATATTGGGCTTCTATTTGCCCTTGTTGCCTTCTAGGTTTTTTAAACTAATATTAGTTCTTAATTAAAGTACTACCTGTATTTTCAACACACAGAAAAAAGCTGAGAGAGCTGAGTAGGACAGTGTTTTTAAAAGTCAGGGAGGGGTCCACTGTAAATATCTACTTTGGAGCAGCTTCCCTGGCATTCTCAGAAAGAGGTTCCTTGTCCTGACATAGTCAGGACAGCCAGAACATGAGGGACTAGAACACTCAGCATTTGCTACTCCTTGCTAAGGAGATTGCTTCTAGACTACCATCTACCGAGATATAATTCTTTCCCTAGACTGCCAGGATCTTCTTTGGGCCAAGGGAGTATTTCTGGATTCTCACAGGAATATATAACGTGCATATTTGTATATGCATATACCTTTCTGTATATATGTGTATCTGTGTGAAATAAATTTTTTAAGGATTGGATAATTTTTTCTTCCCTATATTCTTTCTCATGCCTCAAAGTATGAAAATAAAAACAGACCTAAAAAAAGATTTTAACTCTTACAAGAAGCAATTTAACCAGACACATTCTAGATTTCACAAAAGCAGTGTTCACTATCTATTATTAGATTTCAAGACTATTGTATCCATTTATATATAAACCACTCCTCCCCAAATCTCACTCTCAAATACACACACACACACACACACACACACACACACACACACACACGTCTAGTTCATTCCTTAAAAGCTTAATTCTACTTCCACCTGTTTATAATGGACAAAGAACCAATGTCTTATAATATTCAGTTCTGGTACCTTGGTGCCTCAAATTTCTACCATAACTATTTTGAGTGTTTTTTAAGAACAGAGGGAATGGGATAAAAGTTTTAAAATGTATTATCCATTCATTTTACACACAGCAGGGCCTAGAAGAGCAGGACGCAGGATAGGAAAGTTATAATAAGTCTCAGATGGAGAACTGGTAGAAAGGGCAGAGTCAACTGAGAAACTATGTTGTAAGTTAGCACAATGCTGGTTGGGGATGAATCTGGAGGAAGGAGAGATTTCTAAAAGTGGGAAAGTGGCAGAATTTGTCCAATCAGATTCATTCACTATATAATTTTTTCTCAAGAAGGTGGCAGATGTACGTCCAATCAAAACTCATTCATTTCATCATCTTTCTTGATTTGGACTTAAATATCATTTCTAAAAGATGCTTCCTCAATAGGTTTAGGGGATGGGTTAAGTGACTCACTGTATAAAATTTACACTAACAACAGCATTCATAAAAATGAATCTAGATACTTAATAGCACTAACCTTGTCAAGTTAAACAAAGTTAGAGAAGATTTAAGCCATCTACACTGAATCTGAAGACCTCTGTATTGCTACTCCAGCTTTCTTTTGACATCTATTTGCATGATAAATGTTTCTCTTCCCCCTCACTTTCAATCCGCAGGGGTCTCTAGATCTAAAATGAATCTGTTGTAGGCAGCATAGAGACGGGTCTTATTTTTTTATCCATTCCATCACTGTATGTCTTTTGATTGGAGCATTTAGTCCCTTTACTTTCACACTAATTATTGATAGATATGTATTTGCTGCCATTTTATCACTTGTTTTGTCATCATTTCTGGAGATTTTCACTGATCCTTTCTTTTCTTTGTCACTTTTGGTCTCCCCTTTGTTCTCAGAGAGTCCTCTTTAATATTTCTTATAGGACTGGTTTAGTGGTCACCAACTCCTTTAGTTTAATTTTTCCTTGGAAAAGGTCTAAAACTTCAAGTTATATTATAAAGCTGTAGTGATCAAAACAGTATGATACTGGCACAAAAAACAGACACATAGATCAATGGAACAGAACAGAGTCCCAAAAACGCACCCCAAAATATATGGCCAATTTATTTTTAACAAAGCAGAAAAGAATGTTGAATGCAAAAAAGATGGAATCTTCAACAAATAGTGCTGGGGAAATTGGACAGCAATACACAAAAGAATGAAACTGGACCATTTTCTTACACAAAACACAAAACAAATTCAAAATGGATTAAAGACCTAAATGTGAGACAAGAAACTGTCAAAATCCTAGAGAAGAACATAGGAAGTAACCTCTTTGACCTCAGCTATAGTAACTTCTTTCTAGATATGTCTCCTGAGGCAAGGGAAACAAAAGCAAAATAAACTATTGAGACTTCATCAAAATAAAGTTTCTGCACAATGAAGGAATCAATCAACAAAACTTTCCAAATAACTTATCTGATAAAGGGAGAGTATTCAAAATATATAAAGAACTTATAAAATTCAATACCAACAAATAATCCAATTACACAATGATCAGAAGACACACATTGGCATTTTTCCAAAGAAGACATACAGATAGTCAATAGACATATGCAAAGATGCTCAACATTATTCATCATCAGAGAAATACAAATCAAAACGACAATGAGGTATCACCTCATACCTGTAAGAATATCTAAAATCAACAACACAAGAAACAACAGGTGTTGGTGAGGATGTGGAGAAAGGGGAACCCTCTTGCACTGTTGTTAGGAATGGAAACTGGTGAAGCCACTGTGCAAAACAGTATGGGGGTGCCTCAGAAAGTTACAAATAGAAGCACCCTATGATCCAGCAATTGAACTACTAGGTATTTACCTAAAAAATATAAAAACACTAATTCAAAGGGATACATGCATCCTGATGTTTATAGCAGACTATCTAAAGGAGTGAAATTATGAAAACAGCCCAAGTGTTCATCAACTGATGAATGGATAAAGAAGTGGTATACACACACACACACACACACACTGGAATATTACTCAGCCGTAAAAAATAATGAAATCTTATCATTTGCAATGATGTGGATGGGGCTAGAGAGTATTATGCTAAGCAAAATAAGCCAGAGAAAGACAAATGCCATATGATTTCATTCATATGTGGAATTTAAGAAACAAAACAGGGCCACCTGGGTGGCTCAGTCAGTTGAGCGTCCAACTGTTGATTTGGGCTCAGGTCATGATCTCACTGTTGTGAGATCAAGCCTTGCATCAGGTGGAGAGCCTGCTTAGGATTCTCTCTCTCCTTCTCTCTCTATCCCTCCCCCTGCCTCTCTCTCTCAAGAAAAAAAAAAAAAAAGATGAGTGAAGAGAAAAAAGAGAGAGGCAAACCAAGTAACAGAGTCTTAACTATAGAGAACAAATTGAAGGTTACCAAAGCGGAGGTAGGTGGGGGATGAGTAAAATAGGTGATGGGGATTAAACAGTACCCTTGCTGTGATGAACTAGGTGTTGTATGGAAGCGATGAATCACTGTATTGTACACTTGAAACTATATTACACTGTGTTAACTAACTGGAATTTAAATAAAAATTTTAAAAAATAAAGATCTTTGCAAATTAGTTATGGCTTTCCCCAGGTATGTACTCCACCATGGTGATAAGTATGACAAGCAGCCAAAATGATTTTTATGAGCTTACCTCAGTAGCAGCTTTAAGAATGACAAGATGATTTCAAAACATATTAAATAATATGGGTGTTATTATATGCATTTTCTATTTCAGCAAATGTGTAGCTATATTTTATTGTCTTAGTTGAGCTATATTACTATAAATTTAAAATATTCTTGAGGCGCCTGGGTGGCTCAGTCAGTTGAGCGTCTGACTTTGGCTCAGGTCATGATCTTGCAGTCTGTGAGTTCGAGCCCCGCATCGGGCTCTGTGCTGACAGCTCAGAGGCTGGAGCCTGCTTCACAGTCTGTGTCCCTTCTCTCTCTGCCCCTCCCCTGCTCATGCTTTGTCTCTCTCTCTCTCTCTCTCTCTCTCTCTCTCTCTCTCTGTCTCTGTCTCTCTCTCTCTCTCTCTGTCAAAAATAAATAAACATTAAAAAATTTTTTTAATTAAAAAAATAAAATAAAATATTCTCAAGCATCAACTAGATGTCATTGACCAAATGATGTTAGGTACTAAGTAATATGCCTTCAAATTTATAAGTTGCTCACATTAATTTCTCTCAGATTTCAAATTACTTTGATCTGTTCTGAGTGATTTGTCAATTCTACTGCATGATAGAGGTCAGAGAATCTTCTGTTATGCTATTCATTTAGATGCCACAAAAAAAGTATAATCTTTTAAAAGACCTTTTAAGTCATTTCTGGGAAATCAAATTTAATTGAATTTCATGAGAGCTACCAATGCAAATAATAGGACAATTGAAGAGACAGATAATTTCTACACATAGCTAAATTTCCATATAACAGAAAAACAGGAACAGTGTCAAAGTTAACTTTTCCTCCTAGGGATTAGCAAATTTCTTTTAACATTGACTACAAGCTATATTTCAATTTCAGAAACATTAAGATGTGAAAACTGTACATGTTAGTTTCAGTAAAATATAAAATAGGTAACCTCCTTTCCTTCACTTTTACATAGTTAAATTACTCCTGTGGTTTTGACACTTTTATCATCCTTCAGTCTTGCATGTCCTCAGTCTCAACTGCTCCCAATTGCTCCCACACTCCAATGCACCCAATATATCTTTACAGGTTTGCTCACCTGCCCTTCAGGAGCCCTCCATGTCCAATCACTTTTGTTTTACTACTTTTTTCCCCTTAAAAGTGTTCAGATATTTAAGCTATTCACCATTCATAGCTCTCCATCTTTTAAGCTATTCAATATCCTTTAAATTATTCACAACAGTTTTCTGCCATTTTATTGATAAACTTTTCGAAAGGATATTCCTTACCTCTGCTGCCTCACTATCCATGAGCTAGTCAAACTGCCTTTAGGCTCCATTATGCTAATGAAATCACTCTTGTTTAGGCCTTGTTCAATTCCTAATTGCCAAAACCTAATGACGGCTTCTTCATCCTTATTCTATTATACCTCAAGCATTTGGTCTCTTTGTTCATTATTGATAACCTAATTCCCTTTCCTTCTTGGCTTTCAAGACCATATTCTCCTGGTTTTCCTTTTTCTCTTCTAACACTTTCTTCCCTTAATCTTTTACTTATTTTCCTTCTGCACACCCATCAACCCCCCATAAAAAGTAGCCATTTCTATGTATATTCTTTATCCAAATCTCATGCTTGACAACATTAGCCATTCTCATAGCTTCACAATCACCTCAGGTCAATGATTCTCAAATTGTGATGGTCACATCATAGTTCTACATTTCAAGTACTTCTGGGGTTTTTTTCCCTTTGAATGTCATGGTTCCACCTCAAATCAGAAATGTTCAACATCCAAACCCAAACCCATCACACCTCTCCCCAACTTCACTGTGTTTACTGATTGTTTTGAATGCCAGCGCCATTCCCCCAATCATCTAGACATGAAACCTTGAATTCACCATCAATCTTTTTTTTTTTCTCTTACATTAAGTCACTGATTGAGGCTTCATTGTTTAAAACTGGACTGTCTCTGTGCTTGCTGTTTTATCATCCTCACTGTTCTCATACTGGTGAAATTATTTCTTGCTCAATTATATAAATAGTCCCTTACAATTGGTTCCTTCTTTGCCCTAATCAGCTTCCCAAATATAGCTCCCTGAAGCTGCATGACTCTGATCACACCCCTCTAATTAAAATTTTTATCAAACTCATTAATAACTATCTAATAATTTAGCCCTAGGCTAGCATTCAGAATATCCTATGAGTGAGCCTAACCCACCTACTTTTCCGAGTTAATCCCACATTAGTGTTTTTCTATTTAAAGCCCAGCCAAAACAGTCTTAAACATCTGGACTTTCAATTCTGCCCACAAGTCCCATGTTCTCCCAGTCTCTACTAACCTTTATTCTCTACTGCTATTATTTTAACTCATTCTCCTTTCTTCTTACCCACCCCCTATAATTCCTGCCTTGCTCATAGCAGAAGACTCTCCTGCTTCATAAAGAAAATGGAGGCATCTAGCAGGAACTCAAATAGTCCCTACTCCCAACATAAATTTATCCTCTTGTTATCTACTTGTTATGTTTCTTTCCTTTTGGCTTGAATAAGAGGAGTAACTTTTTCCTGTCTGGCATCTAACTGTCCATCTTCTTCTGCATCCCATATCTTCCAATTTCTCAACTGCCTTTTCTATTTCCTATCCTATATCTTCAACTTCTCACTGTCTATTCTTCATTTGATCTTCTAATCAAATGCACCTCTTTTCTCAAAAGTGAATTCTCTCCTGCCCTTAAGCTCTTTATAGCAGTTATTTTAGCTTCTCTTTCTTAACCACACTGATTTTCTGGGGAAAGTAGTTTGTATTCATTACCTCTACCTTGTCTTGTATTCACTTTCAACTCATTGCAATATGGTTTCTGCTCCCATTACTACATTAAAATGTCATTGCCATGGTTTTTGACAATCTTGTGGCTGCTAAATCCAATGGGAGATTTCAGTCCTTATTTCAATGGACATTTTTGTGGCATTTGAAACTGTTCTTACTAAAGCTCTCGTTAAAACTTATTAAAACTCTCCCCTTCCTTGTTTTAGGTGACATTGCTCCATTAGGGCTTTTCTCCTACCCCTCAGATCATTTCTACTTAGTCTCCCTTGAAGGTTCCAATTTTTCCATCTCTCTTCTGAATGGTTATGTTCTCTGTACTCTTCTCTTCATGCTCTCTCCAGGCGATTTTATCCACTTCCACAGCTTCAACTTCCAATTTTTGGAATGACTCCCAAATTTATACTTAAGCCTATAATTCTGCTTACACACCAGAACTAAAAATCTACCTTCCCCTTGGTAATTATCATTTGGCATCTTCAATTCAATCTCATAAAAAAAAAACCTAATTTTATTTGTTCATTCCCTTGATCTCCAACCACCACCAAACCAAACATGTCCATCCTCCTTTTTCCCTACCTGGCTGTAGGGCACAACCATCTACAAAGCCATCCAAGCCAGAAGCATTATTATTCTCATTGTGTTCATTCCATAAATTTAATAACTTGTCAACTCAAACCTCCCTGGATTGCTACTTCAATTTCCTAACTAGTCTTTGCCTCCAGTCTCACACATTTATAATGCAATACACATGATGTTTCCAGAAAAGTGTTTCTAAAATACAGATCTGGCTATGTTTCTTAAAATTATTACATGAGTCCTCATTGCCGTCAAGATACAACCCAAGATGTTTGACTCCATATCCCATATTCATGGAAATTCTTAGTGAGGTAACTGAGTATCCAGGATCAGAGACCATAAAACAGAATAAGGAAAATCGTGAGAAGACACAAACACAAGTGTTTTACAAGCTATATCTACCTTCCCTTTGCTTACCCTTCTCTTTCAATTACAGAATTTTTTAAATGTTATTGCAATGATAGTATACAGAGAGTTCAAGTAGGTTTTTAAAAGCATTTTCACACTCACTGCTTAATTTAACCTTTATTACATTCTGGGAAGTATACTTACAAACAGATTTTGTAGATGAGAAAATTGCAGATATGTGGTTTCAAGTAAACCATCCAGGATCACTAAGCTAGTGAGGGCTAGAAGTAGATCTTGGATCTTGTTTTTGGATTCCATGTTCTTTCTCCTCTTTTCACAAGGCACTTCTTAATCTTCCTCCATGTGTCACAACCAGGGTAAGATATTAGAATCATCTGGGAAGCTTTTAAGAAATAATGATGCTTAAACTCCACCCACCAAAATTCACATTTAATTGGTCTGAGAGAGAATCTGGATCCTGTGTTTTGTAAAAATTTCTCAGGCGATTATAGTGTCCAACCATAGGTTGATCTTTAAATCTATGACTATATATACTCTGGACACAGCATGCAAAGAAACTTGCGAATTAAAAGGTATAAAATGTTTTCATTCCATGGTATATGCCAAATCCAAACCATGTTCATGAGAAACAAGGTTAAAATCAAAATTCAGATGACTGAGCTTTAAAAAACAACAACAACTAAGAAAAATGTTTGTTCACAGTCTGAGGTTTGAAATGTGACCCTAGAAAAATAAACAGCTTTTAAGTTCTGGTAGAAAGAGTTTGTGGGATGCTGTCCGTTCAATTCTCCAGTGAACTAGTCTCACTAACCTTCTAATCTTGGCACTGCCTAAATTGTGTGTTTGTAACAACTTGCATAATCTCCCCTTTTTTGTATCTTTCTTTCTCTGATGTAACTGATCTTAGAGGGTACTGACAGTGCTGAACTAAATGATGAAACAATCTCTTTTCCCTTTCTGCCAGCTGGGAAAGATGCTCTTACACACAGTCATTTTTAAAGTCCATGAACGTCTATGTTTTTAAAAAGAACAAGAGAGGGGAAATTGGTTAATAAAATAGAACTTTAATAAGTTCTGCCCCATTGTACTTGAGAAATACTAGAATAATGACAGTTATGAGCCATACTCTAAAGTGGGGGGGGGGGGGGGGTGGAATTTGCCATGCAAATCAATTAAAGAATTCATCCCCTGCCCCTCCTCACCCTTGAGTATTTTTCCAGAAATATCTGTTGATGTTCTGAATGTCTCTGGGCAAGACAGACCTTTCCATCAATAATACGTGCAGAAATCCTGCAATTTTTGCAAAAGGAAGATCTGCCTCCGAGCTATGGCTGGTCTTGGGACCTGACTGAGATGGTTTATAGTACAGGGCACCAGATGTTTCCAAGCCACAACCAGGAAAGAGAATTCAGCATTGATTTAGAACAGCTCCTTTCAAACTCTGTTGGCCTGGGATGCTAAAACATATATTTTACATACTGACCCAGTAAATGCAGAAATGTGTGGGTATGGGTGTGGGTATATATTTGAAAATAAATTCACAAGGAAAAATTTTGCAATCCATTAGTGACACACAAAATCAATTTTGAATGTGTCAACCAGCATTCAAAAAAACAGAAAGAAAGCATCAGTTTTCATTTTACACATTAAAAGTAAGTAATGGCTTTATGACTTCAGGTACATACACTAATTTCTGAAAGGTGCAACCTCACAAGAGTTTTACTAAAGAAAACTAAATCTAAATGAACCAAATTGATGATCAATGAATGCCCATGAAGAAGATGGGGTAAGGCTTTGCCAACCAGTTAATCTCAGGAAGTTTCAAAAACTTGATCAACAAATGTACAGTGAACACACTATATTCTAGGCACCATGCTAACCAAAAGGAAAGAAGATAGCCCCCTATTCTTGAACAGCTCTAAATACAATCTTCAGATTTCTCCTCTTACTGGTTATGCCAACCTTAGCCTTACCTACACTAAGAACCATACCCAGTGCCACAGTTGAGGGAGAAGAATAAGCACATTTTTGGCGAAGGTAGACATAGCTGGAAAAATACATGTGTTGCTGTCTTATCTCTACTTTTCTTATTCTGTTTTGGGGGTCTCTGGCCCTGTATTCCCAGTACTTTCACTATGAATCTTTAATGTTTGGGGGTCCCCAGATCTGGTAACCAAATAATGGCAGTGCTGTTGAGTAGTTACTTCCTCTTCTCCCTCATCAAAATTTACCTGCCCTGTAATACCATTGTTCTTGGTCTCAAAGATGAAATAAAATGCTGATGAAGCATTAATGGTCATAGTATCTGAATATGATATCTTCTCATAGAGCATCATCCTTTTGACAGGAGTGTCCTAAGAGCATGAGCACCGTAAATAATTTAGGCTAACTAAGTTCATCCTTTCAGTCAAAGGAATACTGAAGTGGGCAAGAAAGGTACCACCCCTACCCTTAATGGAACTTTGAGTCTGGCAGTAAAGACACACATTAAACAGTAAGTACAATGTAAGAATAGCATTAAAAAGGGTAAATAAGGGAGATACAGGAATTTATAACAAGATCATTTAAACACATCTAGTGAGTCAGGCAAGTCTTCTGAGACCATGACATTTAAATTGAGGCTTGTGGGTAATTATGCATTAGCTAGGTAAGGGAGGAGGGCCAGAACATGAGTCTTAGCTGTGTACCTTTGGGAGAAATTTTTAACTGTTTAAAGCCTCAGTTTTCATGTGTAAAAAAGGAAATAAACCAACCTCGGTGGATTGCAGATAAAGCATTTAGCACAGGTTCAGTACTTAGCACTCAATATGTAGCCACCAGCAAGGGTAGTGGTGGCAATAATACTCAGCCAGTGGAATGCTGATTTCCAGGAGAAAGATGAGATTTACATGAATCTTTACAGGCTGGAATTTATGGGAGGGCTGTATACCCATAAGTTTTTCTCATCTTAAGTGGAAGCCATTTGAGGGGCATCCAGTCGCTCTATGAGGTCCCCAGAGGCAGGCAAACAACCTCAGAATAATAGTCTGGTGACTACTCCTGCCAACAACCATTGGTAGGAACAACTACAACTGAGACTAGGCACCTTCATCTGACAGTAGAAGCCAAGGAAGTCCTATAGCTATAGACAGTCCCCCTTCACAGCAGGAATGTGGGACTTCTGCTTTCATTCACTCATTATCTTCTATGTTATGGTTTACACTGAGGCTTCCTTTATTCTTTCCAAGAGAATCTAAGCATGTTTAAATAGTTCACATTGGAATTCAAGCAGACTGAAGAGAACCCTTGACTGATGCTCCTTTTTTAGTTGTCAGGTCGCAGCCTTCATATTGACCAAACAGTATGAATAGAAATTATTTTGAGAAATACTAGTAATTGTTCCATTGCATTGATCCAATGGTAAGCAGGAAATGTCTATGCAAACGAATATTTCTCAAGCATCAATGGAAACTCACACTCTAAAGACTTTTCATTCATCTTTTTTTACAAGAGAAAGGAAATTATTCTTTTGATCATTACTTCTAACAATGATAATAAACAGTCCTTCATAAACTCTTAAAGTGTTCTGGCATTAAATAAACACTGCTCAGTAAATAATAGTGTTCCAAGAATGCACCAAAGCAAAGGAGCTCAATTATATACAAATCCTACTCAAAAATCTTTCAATAGCTCTATGAAACCCTGAGTCTTCTATAATTGTTCACCTTGGCATATGGCCCTCTGATTCCAAAACAGTGTACTAAGTTCATTTGTATAGGATTCCCAGACACTCTAGCTGACCTAGATTACTCATGGTTTCCCACATACAACCCTCAATTTCTTGGCTCCCTGCTTTGTTTCCATCTGTAACAATACCATCCCCCTTTCAATATCACCAAGTTTTTCTTGGTCCTGAAAATTGACGGGACTTCCCCACTAACTATCATTATTATGTTATTTGTGTTTTAAATTTATATCTCATATTACTTTATGGATTGCAAAATTCTTGGGAATACCTGTAACATCTTACCATTCTTGTATTCCTGTACCATTTTTCATAATGCCCTATGCTAAGGCTTAGCACAGAGGTTGAGAATATGGACCTCAGGGTCAGGAAGAAATGAGATGGTGTCCTGAATCTGCCATGTACAAGCTGTGTGATTTTAATCAAATATATATTAACTTTTTAAAGTTATATTTCTTTATTTCTAGAGTTCCTAGATGACTGCTTGGGTACACTTCAACATACTGAGTAGCCCCAGACACACAATATTTCTTAACCTGTTTGGGGTCATATGACATCCTCTAACAATCTAATGAAGGCTCTGGACATCTCCCTAAGAGAAATATAAAAACCTACATACACCTTCAGTGTTACAAACCTTGCCTCTATCTGTTGGTGTTCTAGAGCAAAGGATATCAAATTGTGGTCTGTGTATGCTTGGAGGTCCCCAGGACTTTCTATGATATATAATAGGTCAATCTATTTTCATAATTATACTCACACATTATTTACTATTTTCTCCATGCTGACATTTGCACTGATGGTACAAATGTAATGATGAATAAAACCACGGACCCTCAGCATGAATCAAGGCCATGGCACCAACCTGTTATGGTACTCATTGTATTCTTCATTAGTATTCTTCACTGCTACGTACTTGCAGTTTAGGACAAAAAGTCAGTTTCACTTAAGAAATTACTCGACGAAGCAATAAAAATTATTAATTTTATTCAATTTCAAACCTGAGTCACATTCTGTGTATGAAACAGCAAGTACTGCACACTGAAGTACAATGGTTACCTTGAGGAAAGGGAGGTGTGTTTGAGCTGAACTAATAGCTTTTCTTTTTTTTTTTTTTTTTTAATTTTTTTTTTTAACGTTTATTTATTTTTGAGACAGAGAGAGACAGAGCATGAACGCGGGAGGGTCAGAGAGAGGGAGACACAGAATCTGAAACAGACTCCAGGCTCTGAGCTGTCAGCACAGAGCCCGACGCGGGGCTCGAACTCACGGACCGCGAGATCATGACCTGAGCCGAAGTCGGCCGCCTAACCGACTGAGCCACTCAGGCGCCCCTGAACTAATCACTTTTCTAAGAAGCCCGTTTTTACTTGAAAAAATGACTAACCAACAAACTAATGTTCTTCAGACCATAGTTGGGGTATGTGGCAGACATTTTCTCACAAATGAACAAAGTGAGCCTGTTGCCTCCAGGAATACAAATTGAAAGTGTTTGTTGCCAAAGGTAAAATTTGAACTTCTGAGCAAAAATAAAAATTTTAGAAAACTTACGCATGCCACTGCGAGCTCAATTAAATTCTCAGTACCTGAAGACTTTGCTGATGAAATCAAAGATGATACTAACAAATATATTTTTTCACAAAGATGACATAATGAAATATGTCAACATTTAGAAGATCTGAATAACTTAGTCAACCAATATCTTTCAAATGACCAATATATAATGACATAAAATTATGCGTGGATAAAAGATGCATTTGAAGTAAGGTAAACTAATCTATTCTAATGTAACAGAATCCTAAAAGTTGATCGGCAGTGGTTTGAATCACATACTGCCGCTACCTTTACTAAACTACCAGTTGTTCAGTTATTCTGCTATTGTAGCAAAGCAGAAGCAGAATATTCACAATTATCAGAAAAAGCTGTACAACGATATGTCTGTATAAGTCCAGCTTTTCTTCAACCCACACCATGTACTACAACAGTCTGAACACAGAAGCAGATATAAAAATCCAGTTCACTTCTATTAAGCTGGACAATAAAGAGGCAAAAAAGTCAAACAATGCCATTCTTCTATATTCATTCTTCTACATACATGTTTGAAAAGTGGAGGATAAGTTTTTCCACAAAGCTTATTTATATGAATATCTAATGGATTTATTACTTTATTTTTAATGAATTAATACATATTCTTTAAATTTTCTGAGTAATTATCCATGGCTCTAACCCAGATAAACCAAAGCTCCTTGAGCCCTCAAGCATTTTTGAGCATGTTTAGGGCTCAGGTCCTTAACCTGAAGACAGGGAAGCTCCTAAAGGAATGGTTCTCAGCTTAAGAATCCTTGTTCTCTCGGGGCGCCTGGGTGGCGCAGTCGGTTAAGCGTCCGACTTCAGCCAGGTCACGATCTCGCGGTCCGTGAGTTCGAGCCCCGCGTCAGGCTCTGGGCTGATGGCTCGGAGCCTGGAGCCTGTTTCCGATTCTGTGTCTCCCTCTCTCTCTCTGCCCCTCCCCCGTTCATGCTCTGTCTCTCTCTGTCCCAAAAATAAATAAAAAACGTTGAAAAAAAAAATTTTTAAAAAAAAAAGAATCCTTGTTCTCTTAAGAAAGCCCCCAACTGCATGAAGTGAAATACAGACTTCTTCTATGCAAGTCCCACGTTCCTAGAATCAGGTCTCTATGTGGGAGGAAACCTCTCTTTAAATGAGGTGACCAAAAAAAAAAGGTATAAAATTACAAGTATGAATACCTCCTTATCTCATGTCCTCAGAGCAAATTCCTGAAAATATAGATGAAAATTAGACTTTTAATGAATTTAATTGTATTTTTGATGCTCTGATATGAAATATTTTTAATGCTTTTTTTTAAAATAGATCTCACACCCAGTACAGAGCCCAACATGGGGCCTGAACTCAGGACCCCAAGATCAAGACCTGAGCTGAGATCAAGAGTCCCACACTTAATTGACTGAGCCATCCAGGTTTCCCTGAAATCCTTTGTATATAGAAAACATGCACCCATTTTTTCAGTGAACATTTTCATATATGAGTCATTTTCACACCTCCTCCCTTACACACATCTTTTTGCAATTGATCCATTGATTCATAAAAGTTTTGATTATTTAGTAATTAGAATAAGAAGTGGCATATAGGCAAATAACCATTTTATTATTTTTTAAGCCTTATTTATTTTTGAGAGAAAGAGAGAAAGAGAGAGAGAGAGAGAGAGAGAGAGAGAGTGTGTGTGTGTGTGTGTGTGTGTATGTGTGTGTGTGTGAGCAGGGAAGCAGCAGAGAGGGAGACACAGAATCTGAAGCAGGCTCCAGGCCCCGAGCTGTCAGCACAGAGCCCGACGCAGGGCTCTAAGTCACAAACCGTGAGATCATGACCTGAGCCGAAGTTGGATGCTCAACCGACTGAGCCACCCAGGCGCCCCTAGGCAGATAACCATTTTAAAGAGACTTTCATAAGTTACAGACGTGGCAGAAATATTCAGCTGGGTGAACACTTTCTAGAACCATATTAAACTTTTCTCCTGTTTTCCTGTTTAGACAGACTTCCTTTTGAAAGCAAGTAAAAACAAAATGGAAGTAGGATTTAAAAAAAAAGTTGCCTATTAGGAAGAGGAGTTTTTTAGCTATCACATGAGCAGTGAGGATTTACTGATGCACTGAGAACCCATCAGAAGTCCTTTCTGACCCTCCCATCTTGCTCTCACCTCCTAACCTCGGCCTACTGCTGCTCAGGACACGATTCTCACAAAGTAAAAACAGAGAGGGAGGGAGCCTCTTCCCTACCACTTGGCTGGACCTACAGTTAGTTTTTCTGACTATAACCCTAACACCAGGTGAATGGAAAAGGGCCTGGAGTGTTAAGAACTTTTGATTCATTGCTTCATCAGCTGGTTTCCATGAGACTTTAAGAACAAGAAGGTGTTAGAGTCCCAGAAAAGTACAATTGTCTAAGTAGAAAATTTTAGCAGAAGCTAAAGTATCTGAAAACAAGACAGGGAGAACTGAGATTCTTAATAAAATGCCAGGACATCCACAAGGCACAAAGGATATTCATTTTTCTAGAAAGAAATTTTAGAGGAGAAAAAATTCTTCAACTTTTAAGACTTTCATAATCTGTTCTCTGCCAAATAACCCTAACCAAAACGTCATGTTGTGTAAAGATGAAGGGAAAATTCTTGCTCTCCCATACCCCAACCTTAGAGATCTTCAAGGAAATTCCTTTTTAGTCTACAAACATCTAAATGAACTATGAGTGCTCACCTGCTTCTCTCCTGGTGCAGTATAACTAAGTAACAAAAATAAGGCTATAGCTTTGTGGGGGGTTCCCTTCAATACAGTCTTGATGGTGTTCTCAGATAATGCTTCGCACTTCTGGGTAATTCTAAATGATCATTTCTGATTCTTAAAATGATGCCCCATCACTTTTTCCACTCCCTCATTTCTACCTCACTGTTATTTTTACCCACATCCATTCAAATTTGATTTCAACTTCCCTCCTAACCTCTCTCATCCTTCCAAGGAATCTTTATGAATAGCTCACCTGAACTTGTCCAGCATCTTACATGTTTGACTTACTTAGTTTTCTGACTATATCATAATAATTTCACTTATTCATTAAGTATATATTGAGCAATTGCTATATATCAGGCACCAACAACACAGTAGGGATCCAGAGAGTAACAGAAGACATATGCCCATTTGTACAATGCTTACAGTTATTCCAATCAAAATCCCAGTGAGTTATTTTGTGGATATGGACAAATTGATTCTTAAGTTTATAGGGAGAAGCCAAAGACTCAGAATATCCAACACAATATTGAAGGAGAAGAACAAAGTTGGAAGACTGCCACTACTCAACATCATGTCTTATCGCAAAGCTACAGTAACAAGGGAGTGCCTGGTGGCTCAGGCAGTTAAGTGTCTGATTCTTGGTTTCAGCTCAGGTCATGATCTCATGGTTCCTGAGTTTGACCCCACATCAAGCTCTGTGCTGATAGCATGGAACCTGCTTGGGATTCTTTGTCTCTGTCTCTCTCGCTTCCCTTCCTCTACTTGCTCTCTCTCTCTCTCAAAAATAAATAATTTTTTAAAAGCTACAGTAACAAGAAAGTACAATATTTAGTGAAAGAATAAACAAGTAGAACAGAATAGAGAGCCCAAAACTAAACTCACATAAATATAATCAACTGATCTTTGACAAAGGAACAAAGGCAATACAATGGAGCAAAGACAGTCTTTTCAACAAATAGTGCTGGAATAACTGGACATCCACATGTAAAAATGAATCTAGACACAGACCTTACATTCACAAAAATCAATTCAAAATGAATCACAGACCTAAATATAAGACACAAAATTGTAAAACTCCTAAAAAATAACTTAGGGAAAACCCTAGATGACTCGACATGATGATGGCTTTTAAGATACTATACCAAAGGGTGCCTGGGTGACTCAGTCGGTTAAACATCCGACTTCGGCTCAGGTCATGATCTCATGGTCTGTGGGTTTGAGGCTCACATCAGACTCTGTGCTGACAGCTCAGAGCCTGAAGCCTGCTTCAAATTCTGTGTCTCCCTCTCTCTCTGCCCCTCTCCCATTCGTGCTCTGTCTCTGTTTCTCAAAAATAAATAAATGTTTAAAAAAAAATTTTTTTAAGATACTATACCAAAGACACATTCCATTAAAGAAATAATTGGTAGGGTGAACTTCATGAAAATAAAAAACTTCTGCCCTGTGAGAAACAATGTCAAGAGAATGAGAAGATAAGTCATAGACAAGGTGAAAATATTTTCATAAGACACATCTGATAAAGGATTGTTACCAAAGTATGTAAAAAAAAAACCTCTTAAGATTCAACAATAAGAAAACAAACAACTAGATTGAAAAACTGGCCAAACATCTTAACAGATACTTCAAATGGCAAATAAGCATATGAAAGGATGCTCTGTACCATATGCTGTCAGTAAAATGTAAATTAAAACAGTGAGATACCAGTGCACACCTATTAGAATGACCCAAATCTGGGAGACTGACAACATCAAATGCTGGTGAGGATATGGAACAATGGGAACTCTCATTCCCATTTTGGGAATGCAAAATGGTACAGCTACTATGGGAGACACTTTGGCAGTTTCTTATAAAACCAAGCGTACTCTTACTATACGATCCAGCAACTGTACTCCTTGGTATTTACTCAAAGAAGCTGAAACTCATGTCTACACAGAAACATGCACATAGATATTTATAGCAGCTTTACTCATAATTGCCAAAACTTGGAAGCAATCGAGATGTCCTTCAGTAGGTAAATGGATAAATAAACTGTGGTCCATCCAGACAGTGGAATATTTTCAGAGCTAAAAAAAATTGCATTATCAAGCCATGAGAAGACATAGCAGAAACCTAAATATATATTACTAAGTGGAAGAAGTCTATCTGAGAAGGCTATATATTATATAATTCTAACTATATGACATTCTGGAAAAAGGAAAATTACGGAGACAATAAAAAAATCAGTTGTTCCAGGACTTGGGGTGGAGGAGATGAAGAGTCAGAAAACAGGATTTTTAGGTCAGGGAAAATACTATGATACTGTATGATACTATAATAATAAGTATATTATTATACATGCCACTATAGATTTATCCAAATCATAGAATATACAACATCAAGAGTGAATTCTAATGTAAACTATGGACTTTAGGTGATAATGATGTGCCAATGTAGGTTCATGGGATTATAACAAATGTACCACACTGATGGGAGTTGTTGATAATGGGGAAGGCTATGCATGTGTCAGGGCAGAAGGTATATGGGAATCTCTGTACTCTCCTCCTAATTTTGCTATGAACCTCAACAGCTCTAAAAAAGCCTTTAAAAACTAAACAAACACGTTTGCTGATACTTAGGGGAGACAAGGACACAACTATAACATAGTGTAGTAAGCGCTATAAACATAATTTTATACCTATAGATTTTGTCTCATCTCAATTTTGAACTCCTTAAATGTGTGGTTCTATGTCTATGTTATTATAAATCTATCAAAAACTCAGGCCAGTGACAACACTCAATAAAAATTGTAAACTAAAGAGAAGAGATAATAAGTCCTCACATAAATGTAGTATGCCCACAACCACATCAGAGGTTTAAGCCAATCATAGTCTGTGTGTGACAGCATCTGGACCAGACGAGGTACAAGAAACTTATTTACTAATGCGATGGTAAGAATTCCAAACTGAGTGTTCCTAGAATTTGTGGAGTTGGTGTGACCCCATTCAAAATGATGGCCTATGCCAATAAACTTCACTGAAGAGTTGGCAAAGTAGATAAAACCACAGGAACCCGGGATTTACAAAACCTTGACTTCAGTTTCTACAGGGTCAACTCAATCCCTAGAAGACATTAGTAAATTGAACAATATAATGTTTTAGAAGTGTCTCCTGACAGGGTCAGACTATCATGCAAGACAGCTGGGCCACTAATTGGATGTTTTTCCTCTTGGGCCTATTGTGATTGACTAGGCAGGGCAAAGTAGTAAGTGGAATCAGTGGGCTTTCTGCTCCTTCAACAAAAAGTCCCCATGGTGACTAGTACTAGGGCCTAGGATTCACAGCAAGGTTCCTCATCCATCTTTGCACTTTATTTCAGCATCTAATGCTAAGAGTGTGAAATAGACTATAAAGTGCTGTTATTCCCAAAGAAGTTTCATGTAATTCATCATAAACTGAATCCTTCCCATGAAGTAGAATTCAATTAGGTGGCCCAGAAATTTTATCTCAATTTCATCCATGTAAAAATTGGGGTACAGAGAAGTTAAGTAACAATGATTATGGTCACAGAGCTGGTAAACTATCACCAGTATCTCTCCAAGACTGAGAGAGACCTATACCATTCCATATTTTTATTCTTTTTTTTTTTTTTTTTGGGTGAGCATATGTTTTTATTTTGCTTTCTTTTTTTTTTAATATAATGTATAGTCAAATTGGCTAACATACAATGTATACAGTGTGCTCTTGGTTTTGGGTGTAGATTCCCCCATTCCATATTTTTATTTATTTTATTTTATTTTTTATTTATTTATTTTTAATTTTTTTTTTAATGTTTATTTATTTTTGAGACAGAGAGAGACAGAGCATGAATGGGGGAGGGTCAGAGAGAGGGAGACACAGAATCTGAAACAGGCTCCAGGCTCTGAGCTGTCAGCACAGAGCCCGACGCGGGGCTTGAACTCACTGACCGTGAGATCACGACCTGAGCCGAAGTCAGCCGCTTAACCGACTGAGCCACCCAGGCGCCCCCCCGATTCCATATTTTTAAAAGAAGTATAAGAATAAATGTCAAAACATGTTAACAAATATGTAATATTTTTAAATGGTTTTAACAAATAAACATTATTAATATAAGACATACAATGCAAAATAATTTTGGTGTTATAAGTGAAGGAGTGTGTGTGCATAAGAGATAGAGAATGTGTGTGTGCACATATATATAACACACTCCAAATAGTATGCTTACATGTGTAAAGTTGTAGGACAGATTTTGGTGGCAAGCAAACACTTTTTTACTATGCGATAGCAATTTCCCCATTGACAGCAATGTTCCCAGTCTGAGAAAATAATGGGAATGAATTGTTATTAGACTGTAGCATCATAGTATTATTCTCCTTTATTATTGGTTTAGAGGTGATCATGGGACACAATTCTGGCCAAAGAGACCTTAAGGGAAATTAACTGAGGGCTCCTGAGAAATATTTCTCCTAAAAAAAGGAAAGCCTCACAGGAGGTGAACGTTTTTCTACCCTTTGGTTTCTTTCCACTTTGGTTCATGTTATATAGGGATATGATGTCTGGATCTGTGACAGCCATTTTGGAATAATGAGGTGGTAATACTAAGAACAAAACCAAGTGTTAATGATGGAAGTTTTAAAAATCAGGAAAGTGTGTATCTGTCCTCAGTGACTTTATTGACCCACTAGAACTGCCATCTTGTGACTATTTTACTAATCTAATAACCGTATTTCCTAAAACCTTACTAAACACAACTTAGTTGGGTTTTCTCTTATTCGTATTTGAAAGCATCTTACTTACCACTTCCTTCTTTCAATCTTGTTCATTAACATATGTAAAACTTCTTTTGGAAGAAACTCAACATAGAAATCACAGGCCCTTTGTGAATGTGAAGCTGGAGCCAGCTCCCCTCTCTAAACTCCTGCTGATAAACTTTCTCTGCATCAAGAATGTGAGAGATCAGACCAGGAGTCCTCAGCATCTAGACCCCGTCACACAATCATCTATGGAACCATCACAAGGGTTATCTGGTCTTCCTATCACTCAAAGAACCAATAATCTTGTACCATATCTGCCTCTCCCCAATAACAACACAAATTCAATGATAAAAGTCAACCTCATCATGACAAGAATTTCTAGATGCACACAGGTGGTGTTGAGAATAATTTGAAGATCACCAGAGGAAGTTCAACAAAACAGAATGACTTTTCCTTGGTGGCTGAATATGCAATAAACATAAACAACGATAAAGCACTTCAGAGGTACAAAGAAATTATGCTCATTTTATGATAAGGAAAAAAAGGGATAAAATAGGCAGAGAGGGAAAGGATTAGGATGTGAGGTCCCTGGGTGGGTAAAGACATATTTTGGGACAATGCTGGGAGTGTCTGATCACAGCAAACCCCCTCAGGTTTCCTTCAGGAATTTGATAAAAGACCTGACTAAAAATAAATAGACCATAAAACTTAGGACCCACAAGGAACTGGTATGGCCATAGACCACCCCTCATACAACGGAACCGAGCCAATCAGGAATGGACAACCCAGCACCTAGAATCATTGGCTTGATAGGAACAAGGGGGAAGTGTAGGGGGAGGGCTGACCACGACCAGAACCTTATAAAACAAGGACCCTCCCCTGGAGTCCTGGGGCATTCACTTTGGAATGTCCCCTCTCTATAAAGAGAGCTTTCCTACTACTCATACTTTCTAATCTTATACTCTCATCAACTTTTGCCTGCTGCTCATTTGTGTTCACCTCTTCATTCTGCAAAGCAGCAAGACAAGGAATCATGGGTATTGTGGTAAAGAATCCTGTAACGATTTTGTGACTCCTTTCTTCTCAGGATCTCAGAATGATTATGCAAAGAACGTTGATCTTTACATCAGAGTCAGGTATTACACATGTGAACTGAAGAAAGAGAAGCTCATTCGCTGTCCTGCTCTCCATTCACTTTGTGTGTGGTGTGTGGGTGTACTTAAACGGCATGCCTATTTATATTCAGTCACATATGGACGCTATATATGAATTAGGTATCTATAATGCAGATATTTTAAATATTTGTTTACCACCAACTGCTTAACTGGGATTTCCATGAATAGAATAAAAGATGTATGCACTAAATATATGTGTAGATGTATGAGTATCTGGTACAATTTACTAGTATTTCTTTTTATGGACCAAACAGAAAAAAAGGAAAACAAGTATCTTAAATAAATTTTGCCCATTTCTATTTCCCCCACCATGAAACAACATGATTAATGCACAATAAACCTCATTTTTGAAGAAGAAGGGCAGGAAATTATCCAAGGCAAGAAGAAGCCCCAAGTTTTTAAAAAATTGTCACAGTGAGAAATTGTTGTTCATTCTTTTTGTAGAAAATATTTGCATGTTTATTTTAAGTCCAAAATAAATGTAAATATTTTAAACAAACAAAAACATGTCAGGGATAACAATAGACTATTTCTGAGCTGGGAGAAACAAAGCTTGCCAGCAGTAGGACGTATATTTTTAAGCACACTGCTTCAAAAACCAGGATGTCGGGATGTTGCATCTTTAATTTTTCTGTTAATTATGGATTGAGCATTGTTGTGAATCTTGTCCTCAAAACCGAGCTCAGAAAATAAGAGCAGATGCTCATCCCCAGGTCTGGCTCATATGGGAATTGAACGGAACATATTGGTTTATAATTAATGTAATTTGTTGGATTATCTTTTGTGAAGGAGCGAAGGTAAACAACCTTGCAGCATTGTGGTAATATCTTTGGAGCTTGGAGCTTCTATAGTTATGGAGGGAAAAAAAGAATGAAAAAGAAAAAAGCTCTTCCTGTTAGATTACAGGGAATTTTGAAATGTCTGTCACATTCAAACATACTTTAATTAATTCAAAGGAAAGAATTAGGTGAGAGACCCTAAAGCTAATTACAAATAGTGTGTAAAATGGGAGCCATTGGTTTCCCAATGGGGAATTTTGATAAGCTGAATTCTCTTTTCTATTTGCTTTAATTTTATTGTGCAGTAGGGAAATGGAAGGGAAACATTTTCCCTTCTCTCTAAACAGGAAATTGGGCACAACACAAAATTCATTGATTTGAATATTTACCCTTTTGGGGAACTGCGTTATTCATAAGAAATATACAATGACTTTTTTCCAAGAAGGTCAGGGCACTTTGCATATCTCATCTTTGTTTTTTTTCTCCATCCCCCTCAGAGGTATAGATGTTATCTTCACTTTGAATAAACTCATTCAGGAAGAAAAGAAAGTAACCATAAGCCTTTTCCACACACAATCAAGCCAGGCAGGATAAATGTCCTTTGGTGACGTTTTTTGCTGTCGTAAAACATTTCCTTTGCTTCACACTGGTCATGGGAGCATATGTGCAACTTTCAGTCTTTGACAATCTTTGACGACCCAGTTTCGATACTGCACCATCTGAATTTTCATTTTGGTATTTTCCTCTTCATTGTATGCTATTTTAAAAATTGGGTTCCTTAGCTTCTAATACAGAGTAGTTAAGGTTGAACCTTTCTATGATTAAAAGGGTAAAACTCCATTTTAATTGACCATTCACTTTTTTTCATATTTGCTTATGATTGCTAAAATTCAATTATTCTTTTTAACATCTCTTAACTAGAAACCCAATTTAGGGTATCTCAGTTCCATAATCTGGGGGCACAGGAGGGTGGGGGGAAGAAGAGGAAAGGAGTGAAGACATTTAAAATTTTATTTCAAAGCAAATGATGTGAATTCTTTTTAAAAAGCAATTACTAAAATAATGTTAATGCTATTTTTATTGTCTGAAATGAATGCTTAGATTTCAACTTAGAAATTATTTTCTTTGGAAGCCTTTTCAGCCTACCCTCCTCACAAAGAATGATTTAACTGCATGTTCACAGTTTTCTGGACTATTTGCTAAAATTCCAGAGCAGGGCAAGGTCAAAGTCTCAGGTTAATTAACAAATATCTATTATCCATTGAAAACTGATCCATATACGAGTGCTGAGACACATATCATGGAATTGTTGGGGAGCCGGTCGATTTGTAATTAGTAAGAAACTAACACAAAACAACAGTTACTGGTAAAAGATAATGTATAATTAAATAAATTAAATAAATCGTGTAGTTTATGCTTTTCTAAACTACAGGTGGCCAGAAAAGAAAAGTCACAGGGCTGGAATTGTCAAAGATCGAACATGAATGATTCACCTGGGTTAGTATTAACCCTGGCCAAATACTCTGCTAGATGCCTTCATAGAGATTCTCATTTAATCCTGTCTCTTTTCAAGTAGGGCATTTTGCCTTCATGCTATCTAGAAGAAAATAACAGACAAATTCAGCAACCTTTCCAAAGTAATATCACCCATCGATGGTATATCTGGTTTTGAGCCCTGATTCTTTCACAGTACTACCATGGTGACTGACAGAATATATAGAAAGGAAAAGAGAAATGAATTAAAAATCATTCAATAAAAGGGCAGAAGTAAGTAAATGAAAAAGGACTAGTAGAGTGTCATTTCACTAAAGACAAAGAAGTACTGCGTTTTGAGAAGGAACATAGTGAATAGTGTCAAAAACTGCAAACAGGTCAAGGAGACTACATTTGTCATTGTGTTTGACAACAAAGATGGTGCTTTTCGAAAAAGCTTCTTCAGTGAGTGAGTGGAATATAAACCATGTTTCAGAGGTGAAGACCGAAGTGACGATGGGAAGCAGCATAGGGAGATTTCTGTGACAAAAATAAAGCAGACTCTGACTGGAAGAAAGAGTGGCAGTAAGGTGAAGTGAAGACTTTCCTTAGGATGGAGGGATATGAATTAGTGAAACCAGAGGAAGGAGAAGTGGAACTGAGAAGGAAGAGACCAGCTTGGGGCAAGATACCTCATTGGAGTTCGTATCAGGGGAGGGGCTAGCACTTTGAAGAGGCTTCTTCTGAGACAGGAGAAACTCGAACAGGCTTCTATAAGTGGTAGAAGAAGACAGAACGACCTGAGGATGAGAAGCAGTGAAGGACAGCCTTGGTCTTTTTATTTGAAGAAAAAGGTGAGCTTCCTGGCTGAGGAAAGGAGCAGTGAATAAAGCGTTGAAGGCCAGAGGAGAAACAATCTGCTGCAGCAGAAATGGGAAGGATGAAATCCTCCTTCCCCAGGATCATCTACATACACCTAACTGTTTATAAAGTGTCTTCCTTTCTGATCAAATAAAAATGATGATTTGGCTCTTATAAATCCCCAAAGGACTTCACGACAATCTGGATGGCATGAAATGGCATGGTCTTCAGTGGAAAAAAAAAAAAGAAGAAGAAGAAAGAAAGAAAAGTGGACAGATTGACCAATATAGAAATTCTGGCTTTTCTCCAAAATTACAGCATGTCATTGGCAAAAATTGGAAGTATGAGCCAGATCTCAATTCAATGCTATTTCTGCTACACTCCAATGTTTCTCATATAACATAGGTATTTATATATATGATTAAAAAAACAGCACTGGTTTGAAAAACTATATTATAAAAAAATGTACAGTGAGAAGCATACTTGGTTTACACAAGTTTGACTAGATGCTTTTATTCTGTTTTAGGGAGTAAATATTTTGTTTGTACTTATCAAAAATTCTACCAGGTTATTTGCAAGTAGAAATGAAGAGACAGCTACTGACCTCTTATTCCTTCAGACCCGGATTCATAGTTTTAAATCACTGAATGCTATTCAGTCTGAAATTCTTGGCTGAGAACCATTCATAGATGATAAAAACCAAAGAGTACACAGCAGCCAGGCAAACATATAAAATGACTCCAGTTGATTTTTGGAGATTCTCTTCTCATGCTTTTGTGTATCTCAAATGGCCAGGAACTCAATTCAGTTCTCAAATTCTTAAATCATTGTCCATCTACATATCGCCCCCATGTTTCCAAGGAGTATGAGATTGCAAGCAGAATGCTCCAAGGAAATCACACTTCATTATCATTTTGGTTTGGAGCACAAATCTTATTCACAATCAATTATTTGCATGGAATGTCATAGACTGGTCTTTATTCAAACCAAAAAAAAATTTTTTAATTAAAAAAATAATAAGCAACAAAAAATCACACCATAAACAATGTTGAAAGACAAATCAAAGTCTTAGAAGAAATCTCTGCAAAATATTTATCAACAACCAATAACTACAGTGACTCTTTAAAAGTTAGTGGTCACTTGCACTAATAATAAATAAAATGCAAGTAAAAAAGCAATGAGTTATCACTTTGGGAGACCCTCAATTCTCAAAACAATACTAATAATTTATACAATGATGGTAAAGATGAGGAAAATCACATTTTCATACATTGCTAGTAGGAATGTTAATTTATTAAGCCCTATAGTAGGCAATTTGGTAACATATACTAAAACTGTACATGTGTTTTACCCAGTGATTTCTCTAAGTATTCTACAGGAACAAAATCAGTCATGCACAAACATGTGGGAAAGCATAGGCTCAAGAAAATTTATCACAGTGAGGCTTATGATATGAAAATCTCAGAAGAACCTAATTATCAATCAAGAGAAATTCAGTAATTTTAGGGCATCCATTCAATGGAACTATTTTTCTCCTTTAAAAAGGATTATGTAGATGTATACACATCAATATGGAAAGTTCTTTTGATTTATTTTCAAGTGCAAAAATGTATGAGAGCAACATATTAGATAGTATCCTCTTATGTGTATGAAGTTACATGTTTGCTTTTAAAGAAAAATCTGGAAGGCCATTTACAAAATGTTGACTGTGCTTTTGTTATTTAATTAATTTATTTATTTTGAGAGAAAAAGAGAGAGTATGAGCAGGAAAGGAGCGGAGATAAAGGAAGAGAGAGAATCCCAAGCAGGCTTCATGTTGTTAGCACAGAGCCCAACATGGGGCTCAGTCCCACTAACTGTGTGGTCACGACCTGAGCCGAAATCAAGAGTCAGATGCTTAAATTGACTGCACCACCCAGGTGCCCCTTGACTGTGCTTTCTTAAAGACAGTGGAATTTAAAGTGGATCTTTCAATATCTTGTATATACTTTCCCTACTGTTTAAATTTCTGAGTATTTGTTATCTTTATAATAAAAAAGTTAAATAACAAACACTTCAGATAGAATCTTAATATTTAGAAATAGGAGGGAATAGATATATTCTCAATTCTATCATTTTCAATTATAGCTGATAAAACAGGTCCAGAGACATGACATGTCTTAGCCAGTATTTATGTTAGTTTCCAGACTTTCTAGTATTCTTTGACCTCTCTACCATACCAACTGAACATGAGTAAAATATGCACAGCAAAATAACCTACTGAGCCATTTGGAGGTTGGTGAAGTAGAGTCTTCATTTATATTGTACTTCTAATTCAGTGTAATATATTCTCTCTATTTGAAAAAGAAAGAGTAGGCCAAAGTTATCTCAAGGAAGATGTGTTGGAATACTGAAACCACAAAAGCTATCAAAGATTCTGAAAACTCTTCAAAATTTATATTTGTTATTTTTAGGAAAGCTTCTTTTTAGGCCGTGTAGACCATATATATATTTCACAGAATCTTGAATTATGCTACAGCAACAGCACTGGGTTTTGTGACCTGAATGCTAGTCTTAAGGTCATAAATAGACTAAATTTTCAGCTCAGAGATGTGTTTTTCTAATGAATCAGCCACAAATGCAACTGCTATAATAATAGTTTCATACCATAGTCACAAGAAAACTGTTCAGTCAAAGAGAATGAGAAGCTTATCACAGATTGACGACTTTCTGATATGAGATGTTAAAATTTTCATATCCTTATAAATTAAGAAATACTAGACTGAAGTGACCAGATGTTCAGCTTCCTTTCTGGAATTTTAAATGTATATGTGTGTTCATGCACACAACAGAAACTGTTCCTCTGAAGAGTAGAGATCTCTCATCAGAAAATGCCGGTCTTCTTACGCTGTCATCGGCCTTCATTTATTATCCATAGTGCTCACATTTCAACACCTTGCATTTTATGTCTTGTTTTTCATACAAGCTACCCAAATTTCAGAAGGCATTCTGAAAGAAAAAGAACTATCTTTCTCCCACTAGAGCTTAAAATGAGTGCCTAGGAAACGCTAACTAAAATATCAAGGAAACCATCCGTGAAAACACCAAGGAGTTTGAAGATAGCTAATTTGTTGACATTTGTAGCCTAGATGTCAAAGGATTCTGCCAGGTGATGAAAGTATGAAATTGGTGGCAAGGTCAATCCCTGTATTTTCTTTTTTTTTTTTAATTTTTTTAAACTTTTTAATTTATTTTTAAGAGACAGAGAGAGAGAGAGCATGAATGGGGGAGGAGCAAAGAAGGAGACACAGAATCTGCAGCAGGCTCCAGGCTCTGAGCAAGCTGTCAGCACAGAGCCTGATGCGGGGCTTGAACTCACAAACTGTGAGATAATGACCTGAGCCAAAGTCGGACGCTCCACCAACTGAGCCACCCAGGCGCCCCATCCCTGTATTTTCCTTTCATGATCTTCAGATCATGTCCTAATACCACAGTATCAGGAGAAAGAAAACATTTGCCAGAAATAAAACCATGGCAGGATTCAAATAAGAATTCTAAGAGTCAGCAGTGTAACACTTTGTGAGGCCCTTGTAAGTCTACATGAGTGTCTGAGGAAGTGTATGTGAGGAATGTTTTAATAATACTCTTATAACCTTTTTTAAGTTTAGAAATATGCTTTTCTTCAAAATTAAAAATAGCTCATATTAGTAAGTAATACTCATGGCAAACACCCCCCCTAAAAGCATAATACTCATTTCTATTTTATTTCTAGTCCTCTTCTGATCCACCACCAAACTTTTATTTTTCAAATTTTGTCAGAAAGTAAATGAAAACCAAACTGTTCTTGGCTGAGGCCACGAATGCTTGGCGATTAGCATAACAAAAATAAATTCACCTTACACTGATTTACACTCTACCATAATAAGGGTACAGACTATTTTTCTTATATTGTTATTCTCTTTTGAAATGTATCTCTGGTAAGATGCAAAAGCACGTTATTTTATCTTTATTTATATAGCTATAGGATGTTTAAACTTTCTGACCCATAAAGCTGCATTCCAGGAGTAGAAGTCTGGTCTAGCTTGGTTTCCCTCTTAGGTTGATTGATTTGAGGATGAAGAAATATCTTCTCTGAAAACTATACCAAATCAGTCCCTGTTTTATGGTCCCAATTCACCTCTTACAATTTCTTAACATTCACATTAAACAGGAGGCTTCTAGGTGTACTCTTTTCAAATACAAATATCCTTAGAAAAGTTAATATATAAAACTGTTGACACCTTCGAACAGATTAGAAAAGCAAGTTATTCCTATGTGAAAGCTAGCTGAGAATAAAACCCTTAGGAGTTGTTATAGAAAATAAAAAATTCTCCTTTCGAGGTGATGAAAAGGAATGGGCACCTAGACACTCATTAAGCAGTAAGAAAGCTCTATGGGAACCAAGTGACTAAGATCAGAGTGTGATTCTGGCAGTGTGGCTGAGCAAATATGGATCCATCTGTGAGATTTATATATACTAGGGGCTCATCCAGCCACAGCTTCTTCCAGTTCTTTGGTAGGGTATAATACTGCCCTCTTCTATCTGCTACCAAAGGTAGGAGAAAATAGAAAGGGGGTTGTCATTAGGTGCTAACTAACCAGATGGTCACAAGAGTGTTATTGATATATAATGTATGTCAAAGCACCCTAACAAAAATAATACCTTCTCCAGTGTTGGAAACAGATGTTCGATTTCTCATTTTCTCTTGTCACAACATGTAAAGACTATGTTCTCTCTCTGTTTTCCACGGGGTAAAGGGTCTAACTTGTGTCTGATTTGTTTAGGAGGAAGAATTGAGCTGTCTCTTCAATAGTAGAAGAGAAGATGAGGAAGGTACTGGGTTATTGATAAGAAGGTAAGAGAATTTTCGAGATGAGAAGATAAAGGACTGAGGGAAACAACATCCAGAGGGAAGGGAATAAAAGCAGGAGGAGAAAGGAAGAAAGAGATAAGGTGAAGCCAGAACCAAGGGCCAGGGAAGATGGTGGAAGATGGTTTTAGAATTTTGCTTACATCAAGTCTCTTGACACTTTTTACATTGACTCTTTGTTTGCATTTAATCAAGTAGCATATACAAAATAAAGAAACCAGAGAGAGAGGCTTGGTAAAACAACCTGTCACAGTTATTTGGACAGAGAGAATTTAATAAAAAGAAGTGTTAACTAGTTACAAAGCTGTCAACTGAAAAAGTAAAGGAGTAAAAAGGGACCAGTAAGGTGTTATGGAGGGGACAAGTGTTGGAGGGAGCTCCCCTGCCTTAGGCTGAAGGAATACTAAAGGCAAGAGGTTAGAATGATTAAAATTTAGAAGACTGGAAGAGAGGCCCTCAGAGCTGAAATTCAGACTAAGGAAGGGGACTGCAGGGGTGATGTGATGCTGGTGACTCTAAACGTCTAAAGGCTGGTGCTATAGGTGTAGGATAAGTTGCAAATCGTATTCACGTGCTGCTACCAGAAGGCACAGCGACTGCTGAGATGCAGAAGTGTTACCGGAGGGATGCTCACAACAACGGAGCAGAAAACTGCATAAGTGGATGTGCACTGGTAGTAATAGGATGTAAGGAGGAAGCAGCTTCCCTTCTCTGTCTAGCACCCCCTACTGACTGAGCCTAGCAGAGACCCAGCCAGGGAAGCAGAAATGTGCTTTGCAGAGTCCCTGTCCTAGTATTACAATATGGAGTACACAGGGTGGACTTAAAGAGAAGAGGCACTAACTTAAGAATTGGTACACAACCTTTAAAAAACTTATCTTCCCATGGGTGCCTGGATGGCTCAGGTGGTTGAGTGTCCAACTCTTGATTTCAACTCAGGTCATATGATCCCAGGGTTATGGGATTGAGCACCACGTTGGGACCCATACTGAGCTCGAAGCCTGCTTAAGATTCTCTCTCTCTCCCCCCGCCCCTCCTTCTCTCTCCCCCTCTGCCCCTCTTCCCGACATTCTGTCTCAAAATTAAAAATAAATTTAAAAAATTACCTTCCCAAATGCTTTTCATTCCTTAATTTTGAAGAGATTTGATCAAAATCAGATAAGAAGAAAGGCCAATACTTAGAAGATCTTTCACTCCAGTTATAACCTCTTTTAATTAAGCCAGATTATGGAAAGCCTAGATGTACTTTGTAAATAATAACAACTATTTAATTTATAGAAAATTATTAAGGGACTCTGCTCATTCTAAATGCCTCATTCAGTAAATACTTATTGAATATCGAAAGTGTGTCAGAAATTATTCTAGGTACTTGGAATACACCAGAAAATAAGAAAGACAACATTCTTGGCCTCAGAGAATAGAATTCTTTTTATAGAAGATTTTTATCAATAGTCAGAAAAACAAGCAATTGCAAATGTTTTATAAAGAATAGATCTGGTGTACAATGTGAGATATTTATATTGACAATTATGGCAGCAAATGGATTTAAAGATGTGCTGAGATTCTGGAAACATATCTATAGGTCTACCCATTTTTCCTACCCACTCTCAGATATATTTCCCTCAACTTCTTTCTGAATCTCTAAGTAGAAGTGGAGAAGTATTATATGTGATCCAAAGGCCTATGAATCCTTCAATTGAAATATTTCACACCCAATAGCCACATCATAAAACCCATAGAACTTTCCTCTTTTAACATCTACTGCCCCATAAAACGTAAGGATAATTTAGTGTAAATAAAGGAAGGAGGAAAAATACAGGCTTGATTTTTGAATAATATTTGACTAATATTCTTCCTTGAAATAAATAGTAATGTATGTATCTGTCTACTACTAAGTAATAGTTTATAAACTCAACTTTAACTTAAGCCATTTAAAAAAATCTCTGTAACTTTATGCCAATTAAAAGAATTGCTCTGATTTATGCTGAGATCATGTAATATTTCTTGGAATCACCTCTCAGAGAAATCTCTAAAGCCTCAATATAGCAAACTTGAACTGTGACACCTCTCTCCTAAAAAAAAAGTCCAAAACTCCTTTCTCATTGACCATACAAAATCTAAGATTCAGAATCTAAAACTGTTGCCAGTTTTAATATTTTAAGAAAAGGTATGATCTTCAAGATCTTAGAAATAGTAGATTCACTGCCATGAGAAACATTCAAACTTCAACCCAAACCTTTAACAGCAACTAGCCCAGAGTTTTATTTACATAGTAGGTGCTCCATTAAGGTTTGCCAATCGTATATTTTATTTTTAATAATAAATGAACAAGGAAGTTCAGTATACCTCAGCAATTCTTCTGTTTAACTGCCCTTATCCTCAAGATGTTCTTATAGATATGCAAAATTAATCTCTCTCTTTTCTAGGTCTGTCTCAACATAGGTCGGAATTATTCATTCTTTTCCTGTTCTTAAGTTACTAAGACCTGTCACCCTGTAGGAGATAAGGAGATCACCCATCCTCTTACATCCTCATTCTTTAACCATGTTTTCCAAGAAGACTGATCTCAAGTCTTCATGCTAAGACATACAGCTTAACATATCATCCAGTTTTCTATACGATGAGATAAATACTAGTCTGTATATAAAGACTTCAAAACCTAGCTCGAGCCTACTGCTCAGATCACATCTCAACACCTTCTCCCTATAACTTCTGAATGCCCATCCAGAGCTACCAAATTCTAACCTTCATCCATTTCCCTTTGGCAATGACATCTCAATACTAGCTACTGATTAGCTGTGGATCAGAACAGAGAATTTTAAAATTGGGTACATTTCCACCTGATGTGTAGTGTCATTGGAGTGATGAAGGTCACAGCTTTTCTCGTTGTAGAAAATTCTATTTCAAGACCATCAGTGCTGACTGAGAATTTCACAAGTCCTGCCAAATCCTTTTCCTTTTTGGCTATCACTGACTTTGCTTCCTCCAGCTGCCAGGCATAGCCTATTAAATGCAAACAACTTTAAAGTAACATTTTTCCCCTGACACAGAACAACACAGGCTGGGTTTTTGAGAGAAGCATACAGCTGTAGTTTGGACTCTGCCTTTGAATCATTTTGGACTTTCATAAAGTGAAAGAGCATTAATTAGCCATTGTCTTTTTAAAGCATTTGATCTGATGTTGGTTTATCTTTCATCCTAAGATTGGATGGGAAAGACTTTACATTATAATACTAATAAGAAAAAGGATGCTTCCTGAAAATGAAGTCCTGTCAAATTTTATGTTTTGTTTTCTAGTCACAAGGGTGCACTGCCTATTCTAGGAGTAGCTGGAAAGTGGGAAGCAGAGGAACTTGAAAGAAAAACAGATTTAAAGTCCTGTTCAGTAGGCAATATTATTAAAAATAAAATCCTTTTGTAGCCTGTCATCTTGATGTTATGAAACCCAGTAGCATGTTTTTTCTCCCTTTCAAATGAATTTTGTTTTTAATAAGCTTGGCTAAAAGTATAAATGCTTTTGGCGAGGTCAACTTGAACTTGTGGCTTTTCTTAGCCATTGGGGTCTACACCTCAGAGAGTTTTCTGTTTTTATTGGAAGTTTAAATTTTGTTGACTGAACTGGCAGTTTCTTTGTGAGAGCACTTGAGTCCTTTAATGTTTTCTTTTTTGGTCTCTATTGCTGTTTAAAAGAATGACTTGAGGATAAATTTGGTGCCCTGGATAGATAAATAAATCTGACAAAATTATAAATGACTCCGTTAACTAGAGCAGGAAGAGGAAAATAAGTGAATTAATTTTAAAAAGAAAACATACCCCTCAGTAAAATGCATGAAACCCTAACAAAGACAAATGCCACTCAAAAAAGTTCAATATTTTAAGGAAAGGAAATAGTCAATTCTTCCTAGTGTAGAAAAACAACCAGAAAAAAAAAAAAAACTAAAAAATTAATATATCTTCACAGGTAATATATAATTGTTCACTGTGTACCTTAGGTTATGTATTTGTTAATTTTGTACCTTATTTCAAGTCTTATTTATGTAATGAGTTTATCTTAGTATGTTAATATAATAATCAAATTGTATAATTTTTATATTTTATTAGAAATTCATTATGAACAAATGAGCAAACTTATTTCTAATTTTAAAAATGATAAGTCACACTGTCAGACCAAACTTGACTGTGAACAAAAGAGTTGACTTTACAGGTTCAGACTGGCTGAGAAAATCAGGCACTGACTGAGTGAAAATAAGAATGATAAGAGTTCAGATGTGTATTCTTAGGGATGGTTACTTCCACAGGTTGAGAAAAAGTCATGTAGGACGCATAAAGGTTGGCTTCCTTTTGTGCCTTCCATCATGAATAGAGGAGAATCTTTTGAAAAAGAGACAAAAGTCCCTTACTTTTGTTTAACTCACAATTTTGCCTCAAGATGATTCATTTTTTGCAAATATTATGAGGCTTGGGTATTCAGGTTATTCAGCATTTCCTGCAGGCCAGTCATAGTAACCACACTAGCTTGCTCCATTTCTACCCTCTGCATTAACAAGGAGTCACTATATACAGTATTCATGTATTATCCCTTTGTAAAGAATATCTGAATACTGTTTATAGAAAAAGCATTTTCTTGGGGCATCTGGGTGGCTTGGTCGGTTAAGCCTCCAGCTTCAGCTCAGGCCATGATCTCACACTTAGTTTGAGCCCTGCATCAGGCTCTCTGTTGACAGCTCAGATCCTGGAGCCTGCTTTAGTTTCTATGTCTTCCTCTCTCTCTGCCCCTCCCCCCGCTAGCTCACTCGTGTGCTCTCTCTCTCTCTCTCTGTCTCTCTCAAAAATAAAAATAACATTAAAAAAAGAAAAAGAAAAGCATTTTCTTAATGGCTCAAAAGACATTTAAGTACTTTGGGGTGCAGGGTTATGTTGATAGTTTTTAACACATGTATTATATATATGGGAATGATTATAAAAGGGGGCCAGATATTATTAAGCTTTTGAGTTAATTCTAAACTTTTAGATATACATAAGCAAGATCTAAATTGATATAGGTTTCTGATCATTAAAGTGAGAATAATAATATTTACCTCATGAGGACTTTCGGAGATATGTTAACATAAATAAAGAGCTTAGAATATCTGGTAGGTGTTCAGAAAGTATTGATTCTTTGTCCCTCCCATTCCTTTCTTCTTTCTGAGGAGACAATATATTATACAGGAACTAGCATAAGCTTTGTGGGTGTAGAGGTTGGGAGATTGGGAGGATTAATGATATTCTGTTTGGATTACATGCCCAACACCTAAAAACTCAGAAATTTGGCCCAGTTCTTAACTTCTTAAAGGTTTAGTTGCCTCATGTGTAAATTATGTTTTCTCATTCTTATAGGATATGTTTCTTTGTCCTTAAAGGAAATATGTGCATATAATATAAGATGGCAGTGCCTAACACAGTACCTGAGCTCAGTAATGAGCAGTGATCATTAATCTCTCATAGTTTAGTCCTGAAACAAGAATTATAAGATCAATTAAAATATTATATACATATTATATACAACAAAAATTGTCTGAGGTCATTGTACTCTTAATTTAGCTACTAGTCTATTGACTGTCCTGAGGGATCTTTAACATAATTACTATATCGGTTTGGGGCTTTCTGTCCATAGCTCTAAGACAAAGAGTAAGCTCTGGCATCAAGTAGCCCTGAGTTTGAATCCCCATACTGCCACCCAGTATCTCTCTTCCAGTTTTGAAGTTTTATATTTCGAGTCTTTTATAGGTTACCCTTGAAATTTTAACAAGCCTGCTAAAGTGAAAATGTAAATCTAAAATATCAACACAGCAAAAGACTCAGTGCTGGACTCCAGAGCACCGAGAGAGCTTCCTTCAGAAAGGTGGATGAAATCGGGCTTAGAGTAACATCAAGAATTTATCACCTGCTGTGATCAATTGTTAGGATTGTGAGCCTTCTAAGATGGTACCCAAAAATTCCTGCCTCCAAGTACTTATCCCTGCCTTATTTGATCTCCCCCATGAGTATGTTGATTGAACTAGTAACTTACTCCTAACAAAATATGGCAAAAGTGATGGATATCACTTCTGAGAGTAGGTTATAAAAGATGGTGACTTTCACCCCCCACCATTCCTCCCACTCCCATGTCATTCTCCACAGCCTGGTGAGCCAGAAGGTCCAGCCTAAGATGCCCGGATTCCTAACTCACAGGAACTGTGAAATAATAAATGAGCTTACTTTAAACCACTAAATTTGGGGATAATTTGCTATGTAGCAATCTGTAACGAATGCAGATGAGTAGGGCAAGATGACTTAAAATTATGATGAAATTCATAGATTAAAACTAAAAAAAAAATAACTATTTGTTTTGTTTTCAAGTGTCAACCAAACATAAATCATTTTCACTGCCATTAAATTATTTAGACCATCACAACTATTTTAGTGCCCTTGCCCAATTTTTTTTCTTGAGCCTTTACTTTGACAATGTTTGTTCCCAAAAGCCTTGCTTGCTTTGCTAATTCCTAAATATCTCTGTAAGTTGAAAATGGGGGGAGGGGGACAACAAAGACAAGTCATCCACTGAAGAGCATTCAAGCCCCATCTAGTACCCGCACCATCAGCAAGAGTTATGTTACGATCAAGTCCAACAGCATTAGCCACCATGGAGACAAGCAGATCAACTTTAATTAAGGAAAAGTTCACCTTCTTTATATAGTTCATCGATTGTATAAAATACAAACAGAAGTAAACCTAATGCTGAAATTACTATCCTAAAAATTGTCAAAAACTGTTTTTTTTTTTTTTTAAATTTTTTCCCAACGTTTTTTTTTTAATTTATTTTTGGGACAGAGAGAGACAGAGCATGAACGGGGGAGGGGCAGAGAGAGAGGGAGACACAGAATCGGAAATAGGCTCCAGGCTCCGAGCCATCAGCCCAGAGCCTGACGCGGGGCTCGAACTCACGGACCGCGAGATCGTGACCTGGCTGAAGTCGGACGCTTAACCGACTGCGCCACCCAGGCGCCCCTGTCAAAAACTGTTTTTAAGATGTTTGCCACAATCCACTTTCCCCAGTATGAGAGTTTTACTAATTTATACTGTAAAAAACTAAACCAATCAGATTGCTAAACGCTGTATATTAGGACAAAATCGCTAGGCCTTTCTCTCTGACTGGATTGGCACTGGCAGTACTCTCTGCTCCCAATGATCCAAAAAGCTTCCTGCCTTGCAAACCACAAAGTCTGAGTAGATGCCACCTTGCCTAGAAGAGCTTCAGAGTCAACATCCCAGAGAGGAGATTCATCACCCTGTGGGGTGCCCAGTCTGCCTTGGCACAGCCATAGCACAGCAGCCCTCACTGAGATCATCAGGCTGCAGAAGACCTTTGAAACTTAGTCTGTGATACTCTTGCTATAGACAGTTGAATAAATACTCATTCTTAATTATATACCTAAATGTACAACCTTCTATATAAATACCTACTTTTTTTTCACTATGGTATCTTTTCAGAGAACTAACTGCCACTTAACAAGAGCGAGAATACTCCAGAGTGAGAATCAAGTCGTGAGGAATGGTTTTCCTTTAGCAAATATCAACAGAGAAACTTCAGAGGAATACATCTACCAAGACTTATGGCTCTACTGTTACACCAGAGCTTCTGTCTGAAAAATGTAAAAGTCTATCATCCATTTTTTTAATATATTCTAACTCAGAGTGTTGCACTAATTAACAGCAAAATGCTGGATTTGATACCTGTGAAGGCTCATGGATTCCCTCTGTTCTATGGCCATAGACAGAATCCCTAACTCTAGCCAGATGTTTCATGAATAAGCATGACCACAAATCTTCACTAATACTATAAAAAAAAGTGTCTGATATACTAATGTTAGTTCATAAATATCATCTTCAAGTGTAAAAAGACAATTTCTCTACAAATCTATTGACAGGCTTGGTATTATTTTTCATGGTACTGACTGGTTTACAAATTGAAATTATTACTTATTTTGGCTTCAGGTTGACAAACCTCTAACAGCTCAGAGACTGTAGCTCACATAAATGAAAAATAATACACTAGTTTTAAATAAATTATATAGTTACACATGGACCAGCATATAGCAAAAATATAATCTCAAGCTGGAAAGCAACCATTTATTTTCATTTATATCTATAACATTTTACAGATATTTCCATTTCTCCCATGTATTATATTAAAAATATTGAAAATGATATTAACCACATTCCCAGTTAGCCTTTATCACAACTCTATGTCTCACTCAGAATATGTCAAGAAAGCAAATATCTCTCGGGAATTAATGTAATAATGTTTGAAAATGATCTTCTTTTAGCCAAGAATAAAATATCATTTATCTAATTTCAACTAGTAGAATCAAATTTTGGTTACTATAATGGAAAATTAAAAGAAGTTTATATAAATTAGAAAAGTCTTAAAACATAGATTTATTATTTATCTTAATATCCGCAATAACCAGAAGTATCTGATAATATGGTAATCCACAGTATTTACCAAAAAAAATCACAATGACTGATCATGAAGGAAAAAGTGAGGAAAATAAAACTTTACTGGTGCTGAATTAAATGTTTTCAATGTATTCTTAGCTCAAGATGTTTTGCACCATTCCATAAACAGTTACACTGCTGGGTATTTATACCAAGAAATATAATCAAAATTCAGAAGGAAACTCTTTTACTCAGATAAATTCAATGTAGAGTTATTAGTAGAAAAAATGAAATGAACAAAATGTTCAACAACTGGTAAATGGCTAAATAAAGGAACAATGTGCAATTAATTTTTCCCAACAAATACTTCTTTATTCCCTCTTATATGTCAGATATCAGGTAAGTTTCCTAATCTATACAGCTTACTTTATTCAAAATGATGTTTATAAATCATCTGTACCAAAATTAAACATGTACAGAACAATCAGTAAAAAAATTATATAAGAAACTGTTTCTATATGATCATAGATAGCTATGAACAAATTAGGTATAGAAAAACATTAAAAAATATAAATAAAATGTTCATTATACTTTTCTTTGTGGGGCTCAATTTTAAGTGTCTTCTTTCTTGTTAATATTAAGTAATTAAAACTAATATTCTAACAGCCTTGCAATAAATTATCATGGTTATGGGGGAAAAAGGGCTGTGTAAAACAGGACAAACTTTCTTGAAAAGCTTCAAAACTGAAGTCAAAACTGAATTAAATACATCTCCAAAATATACAAGATAGAAAATGGCATTTCTTTTAGTTTTTAATTTTGTTTTGTGTTTGTTTGTTCAAATTTATTGAGTATATTTAATATTTAAAAATTGCGCATATTCAATGTATACATTTTGCTGAGTTTGCACATATGCATGTACCCACAATACCATCAGCACACTCAAGGCAATAAACATATCTAACACCTCCAAAACATTCCATGTGTCTCCTTGCTTTTGTAGGTGTCTGTGAGTGGTAACAACAATTAACATGAGATCTGCCTTCACTAAACAAATTTTTTTAAGTGTACAACACCATATTAACTATAGGCACTTTTCATCACTCTACTTTTCTATATTATCCAAATACTATATAATGAACATATGTTATTTTTATATTTGGAAAATAACCCTATGTTAAAACAAAAAGTAATAACCAAACTTGAGGAATAGCTGTTCTAATTGAAATACTGATGAAAGCCTGAGAAGGCAGAAGAGATTCATAGCACAGTGAGCTCAGGGTAGTGACCAGTTACCCACATTGTACCCCCACCACAGCCCAACTTCCATGAACTGAAAGGCTGTGATGCAGAACCAAGGGTTTCTACCTACCATGAGCTGCCTCCATCCACCTCAGAAGCACAGGACAAAAAGAGAGACAGCATCTTCGCTATAATTTTTCTGAGGTTCCAGAGCCGTCTAAGCTTCTATACTTTTTTTTTTTTTTTTTTGTATATCCACTTTTGAAAACAAAAGTTGATGGGTGAGGGAGGACTGCATCCTGGGAGAGACATTCAATCCTTTGAGGGGCACACTGAAGATTGTAAGAGTGGCCACTGTGGACTTCCAGTGCCATGGTCCCATACACACATGGAACAGAGAGGAGTGCGGGTGTATTAAAGGGCTCAGGAATAGATCATCCTGAAAACCTGCTCTGTCCAGGAGAGCCGTGCCACATAAATAAGGCCTAAGCATTGGAAACTAGCCTCAGATATGCACAGTAAGCACCTCTTCTAAGTTCAAATTAGAGAGAAAGAGACTATTACCAACCAGGAAGATTGCAAAGTACACCAAAGAGAACCATTTTCTTCTCATTTAAGTATGAAGAACCAAGAATAACTACCACCAAGCAGCAGAAGCAGAAGCAGAAGCAGAAGCAGAAGCAGAAGAAGAAGAAGAAGAAGAAGAAGAAGAAGAAGAAAATTCTAAAACATAGAGTAAGACAGAAATTTGTGACTATTCAGAAGAGAAGCATGTCTGGCAAAGTTTAGCTACAGAAACAAAGCTAAATTTTAGAAGTCATGTTTTTTTGTGTTTCTAATAACATTCAAGAAACCAGGATCTCTATACAGGAAGAGATGAAAAATCTGATCAAATGATAATAAGTTGCCTGAGAAGGCACTTGAATTTAGCAGAGCTCAAGACAATTAAAATCTGCATTTTAAGAAATAAAGAGTAAATTGACATTGCACAAAACTGAATCAAGATTTGGAAGTTAAAAATAAGCAGCTCCCCCAAAATGAAAGAGACAATAGCAAAGAGATATTAACAGAGATGGGAACAGAAAGATAGACAATAGATAGTTAACCTGGGCAAATTAGGATCATAATGAAATAAAATAGACTCAAAATCTTATTCTTTGAATAAGTAGAAAAGCTTTTCTGAGTCTACAGCTGATAATATGGATAATAATAGATAATACATATTAATAGATAATATTACTGATTACAATTATGTTATATATTACACAATTATATATATTATATATATTATACAATTATATATATATTACATATAAATATATTTATAAGTAATATGTAATAATAGGGACCTTTTTACCCCCAAATAAGTAATCGATACCTGTTCTACTATTGCTTGAATAGTGCTTTCTTTCTCCAAGACTTACCCATAGTAGGTAATAAATATTTGTTAAATGAATGAATAATAATAGCTAAAACTTACCACACCTCTTTTTCATGCAGGTTTGTGCTACACAGTATTTTTACAAAATTAACTTCTACAGATTTGTTTCAAGATGGCAATGTAGAAAGACTATGAACTCGCATCCCTAGGGAACACACCAAATTATACCTAGTAACAGAACAATACTTCCTGAAGAACTGAGGACTGACTGAATAGCTATTGAACAACCAAAGACAGAGAATAGCCAGAGAATAGCAAAGCAAATGGAGACCTTCCATAGCTTAAAACAATAAATGGCATATACAGCCATAGCTAGTTACAGCCAGCCAGAAAAAGTCACCAAGCACACACAGTCTACATAGAAGACATCATACACAAGACCAATACAAGATAGGAAAAGTAGCAATTTTATCTAATCCATAGGAAAAAAACACAAAAAGTCAAGTGAAATGAAGAGACAGAGGAATATATACTCTAAAATAAAGAAGAAGAAAAAACTTCAGTAAAAGAATCAAATGAAACAGAGATAAGCAACATGCCTGATAAAGAATTTAAAGTAATAATCATGAAGATATTCACTGGGCTGGAGAAAGTCATGGAAGAACTTAGTGACATGTTCAAAGAGTTAGAAAATATTGGGGGACCTGGATGGCTCAGTTGGTTAAGCATCCAACTCCGGCTCAGATTGTTATCTCATGCCTCGTGAGTTTGAGCCCTGTGTCCAGCTCTGTGCTGACAACTCAGAGCCTGGAGCCTGCTTCAGATTCTATGTCTCAGTCTTTCTCTGGTCCTCCCCCTCTTGCACTCCATCTCTCTCTCTCAAAAATAAATAAGCATTAAAAATAATATATATTAAAACAAACAGTTGAAGAATATACAATGACTGAAATAAAAACACACTAGAGGATTGAACAGTGGATAAGAGGATGCAGAAGAATGCATCAGTGATCTGGAAGACAGGCTAATGGAAAGCACACAAGCTGAAAAGCAAAAAGAGAAAAGAATTAGACAGATTAAGAGATCTCTTGGACAACACTGAGTCAACAAACATTCACATTCTAGGGGTTCCCAGAAAAAGGAAAGAGAGAGAAAGGTATAGAAAACTGATTTGAAGACATAACTGCAAACTTCCCTAACTTAAGGAGGGAAATAGACATCCAAGTCCAAGAAGCACAGACAGTTCATAACAAGATGAACCCAAGGAGGTCCACACAATGGCACATAATAATTAAAATGTCAGAGGTTAAAGATAAAGAGAGAATCTCGGGGCACCTCGGTGGCTCATTCTTTAACTTTGGCTCAGGTCATGACCACACAGTTCATGGGCTCAAGCCCTGAATAGGGCTCTGTGTTGACAGCTCAGCCTGGAGCCTCCTTCAGATTCTGTGTCTTCTTCTCTCTCTGCTCCTCCCCCACTTGCTCTCTCTCAAAAATAAATAAAAGTTTAAAAAATTAAAAAAATAAAATCTTTAAAAAAAAAGATAAAGGAAGAATCTAAAAGCAGCAAGAGAGATACAAAAAGTTACCTACCTACAATGCCCTCAGCTGATTTTTCAGCAGAAACTTAGCAGGCCAGAAAGGAGTGGCATGATATACTCAAAGTGCTGAAAGGAAAAAACCTACAACCAAGAATACTTTACCTGGCAGTTATAATTCAGATTTAAAGGTGAGATAAAGAGTTTCCCAGACAAAAGATAAAGGAGTTCATCACCACTATACCACCTTATGAGAAATATTAAAGGGACTTTTATAAGAGGAAAAGAAATGGCCATAATGAGATATTAAAAAATATGAAAAGATATAAAATATGACAAAATATACATAAAATGTGGGAAAGGGAGTAAAACACAAAGAGAAGAAAAAGAGAAAAAAGATTTTATTTGTTTTTTTCTTCTTTTTCTTTTTTTCAGAACGTGTTTGAACTTAACTGAGCAACAAATTAATATGGACTGCTATTTACCTCAAGGATGCTATATATTAACCTCCTAGTAACCACAAACCCCAAAACTATGATACACAAAAAATTAAAGAGAAAGAAGGCAATAAAAAACACTATATTCATCAATCACAAAAGTGCAAGAAAAAAATAAAAACAAACTACAAAACAACCAGAAACAGTTTTTTTAAATGGCAATAAGCACATTAATTAATAATTAATAAACTAATAATTATTAATTAATAAGGTATTAATAATTACCTTAAATGTAAATGGCCTAAATGTTCCAATCAAAAGACATAAAGTGGCAGAATGGATTTAAAAAAAACCCCAGACCCATCTATGTGCAGTCTACAAGAGACTCACCTTGGTCTGAAAGATGCATATGGACTGAAAGTAAAGGGATGGAAAAACACCATGCAAATGGAAGGAGAAAAAAGCCAGGGCAGCAATACTTGTATCAGACAAAATAGCTTCTAAAACAAAGACTGTAACCAGAGACAAAGAAAGACATTACTGATAAAGGGATCAATCCAACAAGAGGATGTAACAATTGTAAATAGCTACACAGCCAACACTGGAGCACCTAAATACAGAAGGCAAATATTAAGGGAAAAAATGATAGTAATACAATAATAAGTGTTACATAGTTGAGAGGATAAGGAAAGGCTTTGCAAGTCTTTCTCGTACACCATGGCTGTGCTTATTCAGGAGTAGATCTCTAAATAGCTTTTTAATTTCTCTTGAATATTGATCTAATCAGGATGTCTGTGTTTTGGAGTTTCTCGGTAATCCATATTTTTCTGGATATTAGATTTTCTTTAAAGAAATCTATATCTCTATTTCTTCATTGTAATGTTGTTTTTAAAGTTAATTTTTCTTAAGCTTACTGAAGACTCATCTATTTTATTATTCTTTTCAAAGAACCACCTTCTAGTCCTATTGATCGAGTCTACTGTCCTAACATCTGGTGTTCTGTGTTCTATTTTATTAATTTCTGCTTTTATCTTTATTAACTTCCCCCTCTTATATTTTGTTTACTTTTTTATTTTCCAGCTCATTGAGTTGAATACTTGATTAATTCAGTTTTCATCTCTTTTGTTCCCTAATAAATGAATTTAAGGTCATTATTTTCTTCTCTTAGCAACCATTTGGCCAAATCACAGAATTTTTAAATTTATAATGCTCTCATCATGTTTTATTTCGACATAGTTTATTTGAATTTTTATTTTTTCTTTAACCCATGAATTATTTATTGGGTGTTTTAAATATTAGTGTGTTGGTATTTTTTATTTTTCTTTGTTCCTAATTCCTAATTTTATTGCATTGTGGCCAGACTTCATGCTTAGTATGATTTCTGTTGTGAAGAATTTATTTAACCTTGTTTTGTGGTGTAGCATAATGATTAAGAGTGTAGGCTTGGGCTTAGGATGGTGCCTGGTACATACTAAATGCCATGAAGTCAAGGTTAATTTTTATGTATTTTGCATACACACTTGAATAAAGTGTGTACATGATTTATGTATGTATATTTATTTGTAATGATTGTGTTAAATTCTAAATCCTTACTTATATTTGTGAACTTGATCTTTTGAATATTTAGAGGACCATGTTATTTTCTCCCATTCTTTGAAATCCTACATTTCTCCTTGCATTTCTAAGAATTTTTCTGTATGTATTGAATGCTATATTATTTGCTGCTGTATTAAGTCATCCAATTTCTACTTAGTAGACTGTATCATTGAACAGTCTATTGTTACATAATTATATCTACTTTCTTTTTATTTCTTTTATTCTATTTATTTTCAAATTTTCTATTTCATTTTAATTTTTTCTATTGTGTTTAAGCAAACTTTTTATTGAAATATTGTAATTTTCTTGTTTTATCTCTTCCAAATTGTATACATACATGTGTATGTATGCATGTATATGTGTATTCTTTTATTACCCAAACTAAATATGCATTAAAAGTTGAATTGTATCCATTTATAATTACTGTGATCATTGAAATGTTAAATTTTTCATGCCTTTTTTCTAGTTCTCCTTTATTGTTTTAATACCAGATTTTTATTTAACTTGAGAAAATTTGCAGAATTCATATTTATCCCTTTAGTGGCTTGGATATTTTATACACTTGTCAACATTCATTATGTTTCTCTGCCCATTCTTTCTAACAAAACCTTGCTTTCATTTAAGTATTCACTTTCCTGGGGCACCTGGCTGGCTTAATCCATTAAGCATCCAGCTTCGGTTCAGGTCATGATCTCACAGTTTGTGAGTTCAAGCCCCACATCGGGCTCTCTGCTGAGAGCTTGGAGCCTGCTTCAGATTCTGTGTCTCCCTCTCTCTCTCTCTCTCTGCCCCTCCCCTGCTTGTGCTCTGTCTCTCTCTCAAAAATAAATTAACATTAAAACAATTTAAGTATTCATTCTCTTTTGGACACCCATGTGTACAAGGGTAGGCAGGTACCAAGGGCAATGCCTTATTATATGTCAAAGTCAGTTGTGGAAGTCTTTTAACTATCATTGGTTTAATCACAGTCATGGGATATAATTTCTATCTGTAATTTCTATCTGGTGAGACGAAAAATTTTAAGACACACATAAGGAGAAAGATTCTCTTCTTCTGCTGCATGTTGTCCAAAATAGATAACAATAATTTAGAAAAGTTGAGGCTGTCTTCTAGCTGTCTTCCAACCCAAAGATATGTCCCCCTGTGAGGATGGCAGAATACAAAACAGAAAGAAGCTTAGTCCTTTGGATTATGTTTAAATTACCAAATGAACACACCAAAAACTGCCCTACCTGGAACCTCTTTCTAGAAGAAGTGGAAGATAGATTGCCCCTATTTTTTAGGTTATTCTGAATTATACTTCCTGTTATTGCAGCTGAATCAACCTAGCTGTTGGAATATTTAAAGTTGCCTTTTTTTTTTTTTTTAGCAATATCTAGATTGATAATCTAATCAGTATCTATATCCTTTCACTGGATGAAACAAAACAATAAAATTTCAATTCCCCTAAACTTTGTCTCACATCCCAACTTTATCCACTCATACATAAATTTAGTTACATATTATTTAAAATTATCATTCCACTACTTTCAATTCTTAGTAATTATTTTAAGTCTTTTAGTCTTATTTTCTTCTGTTATTTATACTTAGAAATTTATTTTATCTGTTTCTCTGTTTAGCTCTTTTCCTTAATTCTGCATATTTTTCTTTCATGGTTTCATTTTCACTTAACGTGAGAACATCATTGAGTAATAATTCTTTCAGATAGGTGTTGAGGTCTACCTTGGTCAGGCATCCAACTCTAGTTTTAGAAACATCTTCCCTCATAGTTCTAAAAAATTCTCTACTGTTTCTAGCATCTTATGTGAAGAAAAATATGTTAATAGTTTTTCTCTTGGTCTTATAAATTGCCTTTTTCCCTCAAAAAAAAAGTTGTATGCTTTTTCTCTTTATCCTTAAGTAAATTTGCTTAGGATACTGATTGATGTGGTTTTTCTTTTGTTTGTTTATTTTTTAGCTTTTGTTATTGAATTAGTTTTTATTTTAATCCTGCTGTGCACTTTAATAACAAAGATGTCTTTCTTCAGCTCAGAAGTTTTCTTTCATTATTTCCTTGATCATTTCTTTCTTTCCATTCCCTTGGGTTTCTACTGTTACAAAGCTGTTGGAATCACCAACCCTACTCCAGCTTTCCCTCGTTTTCCACATATTTGTCATTCTGACTCTGTCCTATCTCACTCTGTCCATATCGTAGCTCAGTCTTGCACTTTGCTCAGTGTTTAACCATAAACATTTTGATTTTTAGCCCCAAAATAGGATATCCTGACAAACATATTTCAATATTTGTAAGAATTCTGTTTCTTTTTCATGGCAGTCTTCTTTTCGTAATAGGCAGCAGCCTATTAAATTTCTAGCTAGTATTAATCACAATTATTTCTAAGTTTATTCTCTCCATCAAATCTGATCATTCAGAGTTCATTCTATTTTTTAAGTTAGGTATGCTTCTCATATGTACTTTTCTTCATCATTTAGCTTCTTTGTTGTCTATTCATTATTTGTACGTGTAAATTCAAGCTCACATCAACTGTTGCAGTTTGTTTACTCAGCCCAAATGGGAATTCCTCTTTGCCTGTAAATAAATGCAGGACCTGATTACCACTGCCCACATTCAGAAAAAGTGCAAGGGAGGGGGCAGTGTGTTGTAGATAAATTTATTTTTTGGTTTGTGGAAATAGAGCCTTGAGAAATTTTTTCACAGATTTAGCTCCTGGCACTTCCGAGTCAGTCAGACATTGTCCCACTTCTGTGGATCAGATTAAGAGTATCTCTTATCAGAAATCCCATTCCTGAAACACCTATCTTAAGACACTGCAATTTTGGAAAACCTGAATATTCAACCCACAGATCCGCAAGTATGGAACTTATAGACAATAAAACATATATGGAACAAGTCTAATAGGTCAACAAAACTGAACTATTTTTCTTGAGGATGTTGAGGTGATTCATGGGTTCCTCTGAGACTATAGTACTTCTGTCCTAAATAGGGTGGTGAGTTCTGAAGCTCTGTGGATACCTTCATGGGCTTCCAATGCTGCAATGAATTTTCATTTTTAGATTGTTGATGGGATTTAGGAAGGAAGGAGAGACACACCAGCATATTAAATCATATTAAATTTTGAACAGGACCACATTAAATCAGCAATAATCTGAAGAGTTAGAAGAATCAGTCAATAGTAGAAAATGTTAATAACAAAATATAGGCCTATCTTGCTGTAATTTGAAACGTCAAGCATAAAGTAAAAAGAAAATACAGACAGGATAAAAATGTCACCTACAAAGTTACCAAAATCAGACTGACCTCAGACTTCCCTACACATAAAGTTCTAGAAAAATAAAAAAAGTACACTTCAAAACAAACAAAAAAGAGCATGTTGGTTACAGATCCTAGAATACAATTTTGTGATGAATGTCCAGTTTTGGACAGACATTATTATATCTCCAAGGTCTAAGATAAGTAAACCATCTCCTACCATTTATGAATAAGTTATTTGGAAGAATGTCTTCTAAAAGTGATGTATTAAAATGACTAACTCACAAACTAGGAAACTGTATTATAAACTGCTTGTCAATGATCATTAAATCCATTATATAAAAAGTTTAAGAGGAAAGTGACAAAAATTATTGATGAAAGATAAAATCTGTAATAATAATTTGGCCCTAAAATTTCTAGATCATCAAAATAAAACTGAGGAAGGGTTTCAGTGAATTAGGTGGAAGAATAGGTAAGCCATTCTAATATCGCATTAGGGTAGGAGGGGTCTTAAATATTGGTTAATATTTTACACTGGTAATCATAGGTTTGGGTGTGTGTGCTTCAAAGGAAAAACTAATAGAAGTAAAAATGGAAATTCCAAATGACAGCCAAAAAGGAAAACAATTTAGTTTTAATACAGATGTTATGGATTTGAGTAAACCATCAAAGATTTCATATTCGAACATATATCTGGGTATCTCATAATTCTAATTGAGCTGCTATTATCGGGCTGAACCCTTTTTACAAGTCTATGGATTTTCATGCAACCAGAGACATAAAGCATAAGTATAATCATTTTACTTTCACTCTTCTTTTACAACTTTTATTATAACCTATTTCGTGTTTAAGGCCCTAATTGGATTTGATAGGATTCAGCGCCTCCGTATGGACTTCAACTAAACTTAAAAAAACAATTTTTTTTAACTTTATTGCAATATAACTGATAAAAATCATATATATTTTAGATGTACAATATTATGGTTTGATATGCATATACATTGAGAAATTATTACTACAATCAAGCTAACTAACATTTTCTACCTCACAAATTATGTTGTCTGTGTGTATGTCTGTGGTGGGAACACTTAAAATCTACTCTTAGAAAATTTAAAGTACACAATTTGGTATTATTAACTACAGTCGTATTATATATATTAGATTCCCCAGAACTTATTCATCTTCTGTCTGAAAGTTTGTGCTAATGGCTAATTTCTCACCATTTCTATTAGTCTACAAGTCCTGGTAACTTCCATTCTCCTTCTCAACTTTTCAGAGTTCTAATTTTATGGTTGAATAATATTCCGTTACAAAATAAATATATGCTAGATCACATATTCTTTATCCATTCATCTCTTGGTGAGCATGTAGCTTATTACTGTATCTTGGCTACTGTAAATAATTTTGCACTGAACTCAGGAGTGCAGATATCTCTCAGGTACTGATGCCACATCCTTTGAATATATACCCAGAATTAGGATCGTTGGAGCATATGGCAGATAGATTTTAAATTTTCAACTAAACTTATTTTTGTCTGGTTTTCATTAACCAGAATGAGGTATAGTGTTCACATAGTTTGTTATCAATAAAAATAAAACATAATCTCTATATGCATAATTCACATTATCTGCATCACTTGAGTAACACTAGATCCGTGGATTTTCACAGAATTTTTAAAGCTCAAGTTATCCCAACTTGGCTGGGAGAAAAGAAGTTAAGCTGGCTCATTTGTATTTCTATATATTTTTGAAAGCACTTCTGCTTTCTGGTAATATTAAATACCAGATTAAGTTATTTAATCTTTAAAATCTTTTAAATCTTTAAAATTTTATTAAAAATTTAATATTAAATTAATTATTAAATATAAAATATAAACCTGTTTGTACTCCCCTACTGCAAAACACAGGGTCAACTATTTCTCCAGAAATGCAAAGTGGAATCAGAAATCAAACTATGGACACTAGATGTGCATGTCAGATTTTATATATAAGGGCTGGGAGTAGATAAATACTGCTTATCAAACACCTAAATAACATTGTGAAGTAAAATAGGAACAGAAAGGGTTAGACCACACACCAATGTTTCCAATTCCAAATGTAGGAGTATTTAAAACTTTGTATTGTGATACAAAATATGCTAATTGCCTCTCAGCTCCAGATTAACCCTTCATTGTCCGTTCTGAGAAAATGGGAATATGCTTTAGTTATTTTTCCCTTGCCAGCTAACATGGTGCTAGGCTTTGTCAGTAGAGAGCAGTGGAGAAATATTGCAGGAGGGAAGAGTTTTCTTTCCTGATTCTGGTGTTCCTGCCCAGCCCACCTTCTGCAGCACCTAATTCCTGTAGTGCACAGTGGCCAGTAGTCCAATGGCAAGCTACTTCTGGGGTCCTACTTGGGTGGTTTTGTAGTGATATGCTCCAGGAACAGCTATCCCTCCTAAGGGGACAGATTTCCAGCAATTCCCACCAGGGTGGCACCACAGCTGCTTCTCTGCTATTTAGTGAGCCACAAAAGCAGGGGGATTGTGCCCATGGGACTCTCACTGGGTGCTCTATCACTGAGATAGTGACTGCTCCTTATATCTGCTATTTCTAGATTCTTTAAAGTTCTCTTTAAATCTTACCAACCAATCTCTTCTTATGCTAATCTCCTATAATAATTAGTACTTTTTTTGCTTTGTATAACTTTTATTTATCTTTGGTTTTACATTCCTAGTCAAAACACTATCTTCCTAAGTTACTTAGGTCAGTTCCTTTCCTCCTCAACCTCTTCAGTGTGGTCAAGTGACATACTTGTATTATAGATACAATCATTTGTTGCAGTCTGAAATTCATTCTGGTCCCCTCCCCCACCCCCACCCCAATATCTTAACATTATTTTTAGTTTGCATAAGGTAAAATTTACTCTCTGTAGTATATAGTTCCATGGGTTTTGATGAATACATCTACAACCTCTGTACCATACAGAATAATTCCATCATCCTAAAAATACCTTTATATTTTCCCTTTATAAACTATATTTTCCTTCACCCTAAGCACTGGAAAACACTCATCTGTTTTTCATCTCCAATACTTTTGCTTTTTTTCCAGAATATCATCTAAATAGTATTACACAATTACATAAACTACATAAAATAAATTCTAATTTACTACAAGTCATTTTATTTCAAGATCACTCCTTTTCATTGTTTAGATCCAAGAAACTGGCTCTTTTTATACTCCTTCTACCTGAAGAACTTAACATTTCTTTTTTTCCACACTTCTTAAGCTTTTATTTAAAATCTAGTTAGTTAACATGCAGTGCAATATCAGTCAACACTTACATACAACATTCAGTGCTCATCACAAGTGACCTCCTTAATCCCCATAACCTCCCCTTTGGTAAACACTGGTTTGTTCTCTATAGTTAAGACTCTGTTTCTTTATTTGCCTCTTTTTTTCCCTGTGATCATTTGTTTCTTAGATTCCACATATGAGAGAAATCATATGGTATTTGTCTTTCTCGGAGTTATTTCGCTTAGCATAATACTCTCTAGCTCCATCCACATCGTTGCAAATAGCAAGATTTCATTATTTTTTATGGCTGAGTAATAGTCCATTACCACTTCTTTATTCATTCATCAGTTAATGGACACTTGGGCTGTTTCCATAATTTAGCTATTATACATAGTGCTGCTATAAACACTGGGATGCATGTATGCCTTTGAATTAGTATTTTTTTTTATTTTTAGGTAAATACCTAGCAGTGCAATTGCTGGATCATAGGGTAGTTCTATTTTTAACTTTTTGAGGAATCTCCCTACTATTTTGCACAGTGGCTTCACCAGTTTCCATTCCCACCAACAGTGCAAGAGGGTTCCCCTTTCTCTGCATCCTCACTAACATCTGTTTCTTGTGTTAATTTTAGCCACTCTGACAGATGTGAGGTGATATCTCTTTGTAGTTTTGATTTGTATTTCTCTGATCATGAGTGATGTTGAGCATGTTTTCATATGTCTGTTGGCCATCTGTATATCTTCTTTGGAAAAATGCCTATTCATGTTTTCTTCCCATTTCTAATTAGATTATGTTTTTGGGTATTGCATTTTATAAGTTCTTTATAGATTTTGGATACTAATCCTTTATCACTATTTCATTTGTAAATATCTTCTCCCATTTAGGTTTTGTTGATTTTTTGTTGATAGTTTTCTTCACTGTGCAGAAGGTTTTTATTTTGATGAAGTCTCAATAGTTTATTTTTGCTTTTGTTTCCATTGATCCAGAGATATATCTAGAAGGAAGTTGCTACAGCAAATGCCAAAGACATTAATACCTGTGTTCTCCTCTAGCTCTTTCATTCATTTTGAATTTATTTTTGTGTAGGATGTAAGAAAGTGGTCCAATTTAATTCTTTTACATGTTGCTGTCCAGTTTTTCCAACACCACTCATTGAAGAGACTGTCTTTTTTTACACTGGATATTCTTTCCTGCTTTGTTGAAGATTACGTGACCATATAGTTACGGGTTCACTTTTGAGTTTTCTGTGCTGTTCCACTGATCTATGTGTCTATTTTTGTGCTGATACCATACTGTGTTTATCAATATAGTTTTGTAATATAACTTGAAGTCAAGAATTGTGATACCTCCAGCTTTGCTTTCCTTTTCAAGGTTGCTTTGACTAATTGGGGTCTTCTGTGGCCCCATACAAATTTTAGTACTTTGTTCTAGCTCTGTGAAAAATGTTGTTGGTATTTTGATAGAGTTTGCATTAAATCTTTAGATTACTTTGCATAGTATAAACATTTTAATAATATTTGTTCTTCCAATCCATGAGCATGGAATGTTTTTTCATTTCTTTGTGTCATCTTTAATTTCTCTTATGAGTGTTTTGTAGTTTTCAAAGTAGAGACCTTTTACCTCTTTAGCTAAGTTCATTCTTATGTATCTTATGGTTTGGGGTATTAATTCCTTATTTTAAACTCCCACATAGCTGGGAATGCAAACAGTCTCTTTTTGGAACATAAAAGAATAACAACTATTTGCAATCTTTCAAAGGTGATATATATTTGACTTGGGAATCCTACAACTAGAAATCTAGCATAAGGAAATTAGACAGATGTCAGTTAATCATATAAAGATATTTATGGCAGCATCATATAAAACCTTGTGCTATATAAAAATACTCAACAATAAGGAAATGCTTGATTATACTATTTCCATACTATAGAAATATGTGATAGTGTTCAAAATCATTCATCAAAAAATAATTAATGACATGGACACTTATGATTTTAAGTGATAAAGAAGATATCAAATTGTATCTGCAATATGATTTTTTTATAGATAAAATGAGAGAAAGAAGGAAGAAGGAAAAGAGAGAGGAAAGGCACAAGGCAGAAGTCAGGGAGAAAGGGGAAAACTCTGGAAAAATATATTGAAGTGTTTTTTAAATTATATAAACTCTAGGTGACTGGAAATGATTATGAATCATGCCTATATATTTTTCTCTTATTTCTATAATCATCAGCTACCTGTATGATATGCAGGAAAAACAATGTTATTTTTATGTTAAATCTATACTTTAGATTCTAAAGCATTTATAAGATTTTATAGAAACTCAAAAGTTAATAAGACAATGACTATCATTGTGTTTCCATGAAAGCTGACTTAACTATTCTTCTAGAATGGTTCCTTTGTTTTTCTAGAAGTCTAAGGGCAAATGAAAGAAACCAAAGAAGAAAGAAGATGCTTAGAAGACTAACCAGGACTTTCCTCCTTATAAGCTATTAACAACTCCCAAAGATGTATTTTTCCTGAGAAACTGAGATTTCTTCAAGGGCTTTTGAAGTGAAAATCTTCTGCAGTCCTAATGGCTGGACATATGAAATAAAGCTACCCTAAAACTACAAAAGATTAAGGCTAAAATTATTTCTCTACTTTGGAGGGACACTTATTACTTCATCTTATACTCTAAGTATTCATTCTTCTATTTATTCATTTACTGGCTATTTAGCCTCTTCTACCTACTAGTAGGCTAAAACCTATTATAGAGTAGTTTGCCCAGGATACAAAGGCAGGTATGAAATGGTTCTTGGGTTACAGTATAGCAAGTTAAGTTTGTGATTTACTCAAGCCTCGCTACAAGTTGGATATAGATTAAATATATAAAGAGGAGTTACATTTTACTAAGAGAAGTGCTAATTATTTCTAGACATTTCATTTCTTTAAATAGTCATTATCATGTATATTTTTTAAAGTAAAATGCTATCATCATTAAAACTTAGTTTTGATAACATCTTATTAATAAAACAAATAATTTGTAGAACATTTTATATACTCCTTTAAATGAATTATGTCTATAGTTGAAAACCCAAATGTTCCAACTATGAAGGTAAAACCCCTTCTTAATAAAAATAGTTTCTTAACCAAATTGAAAGCATAGGAATAAGTAGAAAAGAAACAACTTCATTCAAACTAGTTTGGCAAGCACACACATACACACAAAAACGAGATAAACAGTGTGGCAGAGACTTTTGGTTGTCCCCCAATATCTGTCCTCCAAGGAAACTCAGTCACAGAACTCCCAGATAAGCTCATGGCTTCTTGCAGCTTGTGTGGTCATGTGACTACAACCTGGGCAATGGAATATAAGTAGAAGTGGTGAACACAACTTTTTGGAAGGGTTCCAAGAGGGTGAGAGCATGCCTTCTCCTTCTTACCTCCTTCCTGCTGTATAAAATGGAGATAGACTGGCAAGACACCAAGTAGCCACTTGAGACCACAAGATGGAAGCTCCTGTTTGCAGAACACAAGACAAAGTGAGACTAAATGAATCCTTCTGGTATCAACACATCAACTCTAGACTGCCTACATTTACATGAAGGAGAAGCATACTTCCATATTCTTAAATCCATTGCTGTTTTGGGTTCCCTTTCACTCATGAGCAAATCTCATCTTAACTAATACAAATGGCAAACACCCCAGCCTATCTTCTCCATTGTACTGCTACTCAGATATGATCACTGCTCCTTGCTCATTGTTGAGAACACCTCTCAGCACAATTATATCCAAAGCCCAAGTTAACCATATTCTTTCTAATGCTGTTCAGCTCTTAAGTTTTCATAGGACTTGGAAGAGAAAATCTGCCAGGCATTTGCAATGTGACCTTGGGTAGATCATGTAATACTACTATCCTCAGTTTCCTCATTTATCAAATGAGCACAGTAATTCCTCCTTTGATAACAATAACATCCATTTACAATTCTTATAATTATTCTGTGAGATAGGTATTATAATTAGTAAACAGGGTTTCAGAGAAGTTAAGTAAAATTCTCAGGATTACACAGTTTAGTAGCAGAATAGGAATTAAAAGGAATTCAATAGGAATTCAAAGTCTACTCTAAATACTATGATTGTTCATAATCCTTTATAATCCTCTCCCTCTTACCTTGTGAATAGTCATTGAGGTAACCTGTGTAAAAGAGATTACCTGTCATACAGTAGATGCACATTAGGTGTGAGTTATCCCCCCTCTGTTCTTACATGTTGGTAAAACGAAAGCATTTTGCTTTCATTCTCCTTCATATATAATCTTACATTGGGACAGCTCTGTGAAAGAATCAATCTGGATGGATTCCATGTTTAAGTAAAAATATTATAGAATACAATTTTACCCTTGAAGAATCCCAGACCCAGTAATTTTTCAACAGATTGAATGCATTAAGCTTTTGTATATACATAGACCCATGCTGGAAGATATACAAAGTTAATCTGAGAGTAACAATTCCTGTCCTCTAAGAATTTATAACCTAAAATAAACCACAGAGATGCCAGCTCTAATACACAAATTCAAACAAACATCAACACATGAATAAAGAAGAACAGTACAACCTTTCAGTTCTGTGTTGAACAGAACTGTTTTTAACATACACACACAAATTAGAATAATACTTAACCACAAATCAGAACCTTTCTGAGTGGGAAGGGTGAAGAGTTTGTCTGAAGAAGGAAGGCATCCTCTAAATTCACTTCATACACTGGGGTTTCTCTAACAATGCTTAAAAAGTAAAAGCTCTCACTCAGGGGTGCAAAGGTATGTTTGCACAAACTAATTATTCAGCAGAATGGCCCTGTTGAAGATCTTTCTTTCAGACAGGAAAAAAAAGTTTCAAATGATTTTTTTGGCAAACAAGTATAATACAGAAGTATAGGGGCAATGATTTTCTCTCAGGTTTTGACATTTAGAAGGCCTCTACCCATAGGTACTTACAGATTAGAAAATACATTTAGGAAACAAAATCAACAATAAGGTTCACAGCATAAGAGAATCAACTAGCTAAAAATTTAAGTAACCTTTACTGTGTGATGGTAAATGGTGCAGCTAGTCAGTGCTTCTTCATGGTATTTTTTCCTTTTGAATGAAGCACTTTCTTGCCTCATTTCTGGAAGGTTAAGGTATACTTCCCTTAAGCATTGAAACTCTGCACTGGTTAAATCAAACATCCTCCACCCCTCTCCTACTTCTCTATCACTCAAATTCCCTTTCCCAAAGCCAGAATTTCATTTAAGAAAAACTTCTCACAATAAATTTAAGTAAGCCAGGTCAACTCTGCTCCTCTTCAAAACTTAAAAGAAAAAGTTTCAATTGCAGCCCGTGGCCAAATCTACCACTTGTGTACTGACACAATTAAAAGAAAAAAAAAAAAAAAAAACCTCACCATTAAAAATAAACAAAACTCTACCTCCCGTCCCACTTATGGACTGTGTTTGTAAGATTAACGTGAAAAGTAGAGTAGGAAAGTTTTTGCAGTGATTCTATGGCTGAATATAAAGACAGCCCCAAGCTGAGGGTTTTCATCTTCACCTGATTTATTCTTTCCTTTCCTCCATTTATTTCATTCCCAAGGCAGTGACTCAATCTTTTCTCCTATTCAAGTCACTGAAATAGTGAAATCTATCTTATCCAAGCAAAACAATTTCATTCATCATACTGCAGTCACATCAATTAGGAGTTAACCAATAAAATAAAACATCAAGAACCTCCCTTTTGACCCACAAGATCTTTCCTGACTATTGCTGGTGCCCTGGGACAGCTCAGTCCAACCTCTTCACTATTTATTTGTTTGTCCATGTGCTTAAAAAACGTTTACTCAATGCCCATTGAATGTACTATGCCCATCCAATGCCCATGGACTGTATTAGATATTTGGTCTTATATGATATTCAGCTGATAATCAAACATATATTGATTGAGCCTCCAGACTTCTTACCTCCTTGATTGGGGTGGGGGTGGGGGATCTTAGTCTTCTCTTCATTGTCTGGCAGAAAGTCCCAACAGTATTCTCTCAATACATATTTTTTATACAGGAGACCAGGTTTAAGCTAATGTTAATCTGGTTTGAAGCACTATATGCCTCAAACCATTATGTTTCTTTCCCAATTAAAAATTTTTCAGTTTCTTTCTGGTCTATGGACTGTAGTGAGTAGAGTTTACGTCTCTATGAGCTACAAGAAATTGAATTTCCATCTTTGGGAATTCACCTACATTTCAGACAATGCCAGATGTGCTGGTTACACATGCCTGCTCTGTGAATACAATGAGCTCAACTTATTTTATTGACTGCATTGAAACAATGACTAATTTTATTCCAGACTCCACACAGTGCCACAAAACTGTACCCACCATAATGATATAAGAACTCGAACACTGCAGTGCAAGACCTGCCAGTTAGAAATATACCTTCAGTGATGTGAGTTGGCTTGTGGGTGTTCCTGGAAAGGGGAATTTCTTTAGTCCTTTAGTTATTCATTTGACTAGGTATATAATCAACAACACTGGTATCAACAAAATATGTTCTGTATACCAACAAAATATGTGATCTTAAGGTCAAAGAATTTATATGTAATTAAAATGCCTATGTTATAGGATGTGAAAGTGGGACACTGTTATCTCAGTTGTTACCAAGTATCCAACACTGAGAACAAAAACCTTAAGTTACTAAATGTTTACATATCCTATGTAGTACCAGAATATATACACAGGATTTATTAATATGGTAGACAAAACCTGGCTCTGCCACTTGAAGCCGATCACCTACATCTCAAGACTATATAAAAGAGAGATAACGAAGACAGATAAAAAATGGTTCTATCTTAGAGAGAAACTCTAAGGAGTAAGCTGTTGGGGTATTTTGTGTTTCCCATTCTCCTCCTGAAGAAGACAGGAACTTCTGGCCACCAACTTCAGACCCATTTTGGGGAAAGGATGAACCTTATGAACCTCCTAAAAAGTTTGAGATAAGTCTCTTGTGATTTGGGTAATAGTAGTTGAGTCCTTATAAAAGGTTACATGAACAGAAGCTGTCGCTGATAATGGTTTTTAAAAAAAAAAAAAAGAAAAGAAAAAAGGCAGCTACAATGTGAGAAAATTTCATTTCTATCTGTGATGGACAGAAGGACGCCCTTTGAAAGGAGCTGGGCTTGGATAAGATTAAGTCGTTAATTCTGAATACCAGAACTAGGTCACCCCCCCCCCCCAACAACAAAGTCTGTGTGGTTTGTACACCAGAAAATGATCCAAAGGAAGAACTTATAAGGCTCCAGTTGAAGGAGCATCACTTGCTTTAGAGAACAGTGCAAGGAGTCCCTGGTGAGGGTGGGTACTCTAAAAGGCCACAAAATCTCCCAAGAAGAGAAAGATCAAGCTTTTGGCTATCTCTAAAACCCGGAGAACACTAATGCCAGATTACTACCTGACCAATCAAATGATACCTTCTCATTTCCTGCCCCCTCCACTCCCTTTCACTCCCCTTTCACCCCCTTTCACTCCCTCCTCCACTCAGATCCCAAAGGACCGGAAGCAGCATAATGTACTCTCATCTTTGTTCTCTTGGTATATTGCTTTTGGAACTGATTCACCATATTGTGAGAAAGTCTAAGCAGATGGAGAAGAATTCTATGTAAAGAGAAACTAAGTCCTGGCTGCTTCCCAGACAACATTCTGAACCTACCTGCCAGCCTTGTGAACGGGATCTTCTAGCCACCAACAGACTCACCTCAGCTGATATACGTGGGATAGAAATTAGCTATTCCCACCTAGCTGTGTCCAAATTATAGGTTGATGAGAAAAACAAATGAGTGTTGTGGTGTAAAGCCACTAAGCTTTGGGATGGTTTGATACTTAGCAATGGTAACCAGAACAGATTACCAAGAACAGATTCCAAGGGTATGGAAAAAGCTTTAAATGGGAATAAATAGTAATGCTTTGATAATAGAATATTATTTTATCACACCAGAAACTATTACTTGAGAAAAGTACTAAGGAAACTATGGAATCTGCCTAAGGTGTCCAGAGATGAAGAGGGAACATCTGCTCCCACCACCCCACTAGTTTGAAAGTCAGTGGTGAGAAACAATAAAGCAGAAAATGTGGGAAGGAAATAGTGGGAAGGAGCTTATCCCTTAAGTTTTCTTCTAGGAGTTTTATCACTTACATTCAAGTGTTTAATAAATTTTGAGTTGATTTTTGTGGCTGTTGTAAGATGGGAGTCCAGTTTCATTCTTTGGCATGTGGCTATCCAGTTTTCAAAAAAAAACCACCATTTATTGAAGAGACTGTTTTTTCCATCTATTATGTTGTTGACTTTTTGTCACAAATTGATCAACCATATATGCATGGGTTTATTTCTGAGCTATTATGTTCCATTTCTGCATGTACCATGCATCTTAATTCTTAAGTAAATCAGTAATTAATTAAACAAAAGTGATGATACTCATAAACAAATGTTTGCAGGGGGTTGGAAGGCAAATTGAGGTGACAATCTAGACTCAAAAGTACCACTCTATATGAATGCTAGCTGAATATGATTTGTAAATTCGAATGGCCTTTTGTGGAAAAAAAAAAAACCCAGAAGCCACTACTTTAGCTTAAATCAAATTTAAAAACTGTCAAGAAGAATATTCAAAGTGAGCATGAGATTGAACATCTTGAGGGTATTCATCTCTATCTCCTGCATTAGCACAATGACAAGTACCCAATAAATACAGGTGAATGAATGAATGAATCAATGGATCTTTGTCAAAAAATTAAACTGTGCCCATGATTGGAAATTGCAATGCCAAAATTAAAGAATTATTTCCATTATTGAATTCATCTTGGCTTTCAACCTCTTGGCTCACAATACAATGGGCTTACCTCTGCCTGATAGGCTTCTCCTAGTATCATCACTAGTTAGGTTCATAGAACATCCTCGCAGCAGACAGAAGAGACAGAATTTTACCATCTATTTACCAGGCAGGAAAGAATTAGAATGAGACAACTAGTAAGCTTTTTAATAATAGGTCTAGTAATAATAATATGATGTTGAATTAAAAATAGGAGAGTAGTACTAATTAGAAATGTTATTATTGAGTGTTTTTTACTATTAAAAAATAAAATGCTTAAGAAATACAATTGGTTGGCTCTTTAATACAATTATTTAAGAATTACTTATAAAGAAATGCATTATCCAGTCATTTCTGCTATTTTAATAGTTCAGTGTATTATAATTTATGATCATGGGATCATGAAATACATGAGTCAAAATTATCTTAAAGTCATCTAATCTACCCCACAAACTAAATGGTTCAGAAAACTGAATCCTAGAAATGTTAAGTCATTTACCCAGGATCACATACCTTAAGAGAGTTGAAAAGGCAAAAAACAGATTTCTTCATTCCTACTCTAGGATTCTTTCCTTTATACTGCCTTGTATCTGATATTCATAAACTATAGAACTTCAATAAATATAAAATTTTCTAGATACATTACATAGCCTAATACATATTTATAAACAATATTAAAATATAAACATTTTTAACTATTTTACAAACCTACAGTAATCAACACAGTATGGTATTGACATAAAAATAGACACATACATCAATGGAACATAATAGCCAGAAATAAACCCATGCATATATGGTTGATTAATTTGTGACAAAAAGTCAACAACATAACAGATGGAAAAAAAAGTCTCTTCAATAAATGGTGGGGTTTTTTTTGAAAACTGGATAGCCACATGCCAAAGAATGAAACTGGACTCCCATCTTACAATAGCCACAAAAATCAACTCAAAATTTATTAAACACTTGAATGTAAATGATAAAACTCCTAGAAGAAAACTTAAGGGGTAAGCTCCTTCCCACTGGTCTTGGCAATGATTTTTTTTTATTTGAAACCAAAAGCAAAGAGAACAATAGTAAAAATAAACAAGTGGGCTACATCAAACTGAAAAAGTAAAAAGCAAAATCTTTTTGTACAGCAAAGTAAACAGTCAACAAAATGAAAAGGCAGTCTACTACATGGGAGAAAATATTTGCAAATCATATATCTGATAAAGAGTTAATACCCAAAATATATGAAGAATTCGTACAACTCGATAGCAAAAAACCAAACAATCTAATTTAAAATGAGCAGAGGATCTGAATAGACTTTTTTTCCAAAGAAGAAATACAGATGGCTAACAGGTACATGAAAAAGTGCTCAATATCATTATTCATCAAGGAAATACAAATCAAACGCAATGAGATATCATCTCACAACTGTTTTAATGGCTACTATCAAAAAGACAAGAAATAACAAGTATCAGCAAGGATGTGAAGAAAAGGGAACCCTTGTACACTGTTGGTGGCAATGTAAACTGGTACAGCCACTATGGAAAACAGTATGGAGGTTCCTCAAATAGTAAAAATGGAGTTACCATATGATCCAGAAATTCCACTCTGGATATTTAATTAAAGGGAACAAAAACACTAACTCGACAAGATATCTGCACTCTCATGCTCATTGCATCCTTATTTATAATAACCAAGACATGGAGGCAACCTAAGTATCGAATGGATGAAGAAAGTGTGATGTGTGTGTGTGTGTGTGTGTCTATATACATATATATGGAAAACTTGCCATTTGCGACAACACTGATGGACATTGAGAGCATTATGTGAACCAAGCGAGGCAGAGAAAGACAAATACTGTATGGTCTCACTTATATGTGCAAACTAAAAGGAAAAAAAATAACCCAACTCATAGATACAGAGAACAGACTGGTAGTTGCCAGAGGTGGTGGTTTGGGGATGGACAAAATGGGTGAAGGGAGTCAAAAGGTACAACCTTCTGGTTATAAAATAAACAAGTCAGGGGGATGGAATTTATAGCATGGTGATTATAGTTGAAATACTATATCATATATTCAAATGTGTCTAAGAGAGTAGATCTTAAAAGTTCTCATCCCAAGAAAAAAATTTGTAACTGTGTGGTGATGGAAGCTAACTAGACATTGTGGTGATCATTGTGCAATATATACAAATATCAAGTCACTATGTATATATCTGAGACTAGTACTGGTACATGCCAATTATATAGCAATAAAAAAGAAAAACAATAGAAATATTTCCTTAACAAATCACCTATTTTTATAAAGCAAGTTAAACTATTTTCTACCCAAATACCTTCCTTAAATGGATTAATTGTTGTCTCCACAGCGCACTTTTATTGTATGTTTCCATCCCAAAGAAGCTGAAGTAGTGAGGATTACATTAAAGTTTAATGCAATACAATCCTGTGACTTTCCCGAAATAATAATAGCTAATCAAAGTTCAAACTACAATCCAAATCCCCTGCCTTTTTTCCAAAAGAGTCTATGACTAAATATAACCACATTATTTACTTTTGCTTATCTGCAAAACATTTTTGTAGAAGATACTGGTTGGTATTGGGGCACCCGAGTGGCTCAGTTGGTTAAGCATCTGACTTTTGGTTTCAGCTCAAGTCCTGATCTCACAGTTTCATGAATTTGAGCCCCATATGGGGCTCTGAACTGGCAGCACCAAAGCCTGCTTGGGATCTTCTCTCTCTCTCTGCCCCTCACCCATTCACGCTGTCTCTGTCTCTCTCAAAATAAATAAACTTTTTTAAAAAAAGATACTGATATTGCTGTATACAGATTTCATTTAAAAAGATAAGTCCTGATGCCATCAAAACAATGAAAACACATTTTTGAAAGGAAAGGATTTTCTTTCAAATTAACATCTACAAATAGCCTATCATTTCACCTCTGTATTTTCCTATCAAAGGAAAGTAAGAGACACTTCTACATGAAAAATCAAGCAACCTTCAGAAGGGTAAATTGTTGGTAAAGTTGTTAAGAACGGCACTGAGCACTGTGTGGAAGACACATACAAAACTCACCTAACACTCACATTGTCCTTGTATGATGGCATCGCCGTAGCTTTTAAAATTATGAGGTAGTCTTTTATTAATGAACTTTGCAATATTAAAAGAAATTACTCCTATTCTGTCGGCAATGTGCATTCTTTGCATTATTAATCTCTCTAACCCCTTCATGTCCTTACTATCTAGCTATAAAAACACTTGAACAAATAATAGAGCCCAATAAAATCCTTCATTGCAAAGTCTAAGAAAAATGCTACATGAGGTCCAAGACAAGAATAAAAACATTCCCTATATTCCAAGGAAAACAGCATTCAGATTAAAGCCAATTTATAGTGAGGTGGTTTTACAGGGCTTTGTTTTTTCACTTCAACTTGGCCTTCTCGAAAGCTTGTGAAGGTTACAATGCTTATTCACAAGAGTCTCTTCATTATAAATGGCGAGATATGTCAGGACCAACAAAGCAATCTGCAAATTATTAGGCATTATATTCAGCCACGTAGTTATAATGTACAGTCCTCAGAAATGCTAAGGATGGATGGTGTATTCAAATGAATTGATGAAATAAATCATTTACTAGCTGAACTTTGATTTTACAGTATACTTTTTTTCAATTTAAAGTTTCTTAACTCTCTGAAAACCTCCAAAGTGTAATGCCAACCCATTAGCAATCACCAAACTCATTTAATTAAAATCAAACATATTTGAATTTATTTATTCAACTTTTACCAGATCTATTATTTCTCCATCCAGTGTATTTTTTGTTCTACACCATTGGTCTCAAATATCCATTCCAAGAATTCTAAATGAGACTGATTAATTAAAAGGAGGCCAAGAAACAAATTCAGTCAAAACTTTTGCATTGTACTTTTCAGCAAACTCATATTATCAATTGTCTACAAAATGAGTCCTTAACAATTAATGCACCCATGAAAACAGCATAGAACAATGCATCAATGAAAAAAGAAAGCAGAAAGAACCTTCCAGCAGCTATCAATGGATAAACCAAGTCACCAATAATGGCTGAGTAGTTCCACACTTCAAAAACCTGAATATTTACCCTTGAAATTTTCTTGCCTTAAATTTTCAGTTAAAAGAGGGAATAGTTTGGAAAATTCCCATTAAAATTTTTTGTCTATACTAAATATATCATACAGATTCATAAAGTAAAAGCAGGGAATCCAGATTTCACAAACTAAAGAACAAAGCATGTACATCATTATTATCAAAAGGGTGCTGATGATTGAGTAGCAACTGCATGTCCGTGACCATCATAGCACAAATCTAACCTCCACATACTTTTACTATCGTAATGCAAATCCAAGGTTTGTTTGTGAAAGTCACAAAGATTCCATGGAGTTGTCCCAGAAAAAAAAAAAAAAAAGGTTTTAATTCATTCATTTAAAAATGTTATGCTTTGGGTATCATGCCATGTCATGGACTGTCTGGGCTTCAGGGAGAAGAAAGACAAGACTCTGCTCTCATTAGCCTAGGGTGAGTAACAAAAAGAAATATGGCTTCAAAAGGACTTTGTATTTGATCTTCCACCCTGTGAAATAAGCAGGGCAGTTATTTCTAATCCTGGCTTACCCACTAAGAATCCAAAACCCTGGGAAGAACCACTTTTTCTTTAACTCCATTATTATGTGGAACAACTTTTACTTGAACAAAATTCATCCATCTCTGAGTTCAAGATTATTGTATATGCCCCTGTAGTTTACCAAGATTAAAACTAGAATGATTTGTAAATGTGCTTACTGATCAAAGAACCCATAAAATTTAAGAGCTAGATAGCAGCTTGCTTACTTAGAGAATAACCTTGTTATTTTAGACAGGGAAACTGAGAACCAGGAATCTGATCAAACCATACAGCTATTTGGAAGTAAAATTAGTATGGGAAGCAAGGCCTCCAAAAAAGATGAGTGACATTTCCAGAATACTACATTGTACCCCAAAGTTTCATGCTTTCATAGATACCAGAATGTTTCCTAAGAGCACAGGATATTATTCATGTCCTCTCTGGAGAAGAATATTGCTTTTCATAAAGCCTAAAATAGCCTAGAACCTCCTTTGAAAAGCAGGTGAAGATAAAATAAAACCTGCATTAAATGGAGGTAATGTGTTTCCTTAGCTAATAAAAAAAATAATAATAACCAATGGCAAAATCATTTCACATGAATTGAAAGGAATAAAATATTACTCAAGTTGCAATTATCTGTAAAGAACAGCCATTCCCTAAAACAGCACCTTTGAGGAAATTGATTGTTTCTTTATGCCCTTTGTTTATACATTTTTCTTAGACTTAATGTCTGACAAGTGACCATTTCATTATCATAAGATGCCTCTTCTCTTTTCCAGAGTTGATTCCTTTCTTCTATGTGCTTAACAATAGCAATAGGGTTCATATCTTTCAAGTACTTAAAGGAACCTTTGTTTCCAAGCCCAAAGTGGCTCTGTGGTTGGGTTTCCTGACCCAACATTTTGCCAGTTTCCCAAACATTTTGCTGTTGATAAGAGACCATGTATATTTGCTGAAATGCTCATCACATCTGTCTTGTTTTCTCCCAATGGTAAATAAAGAATTTGTATATCTTCCCAAACCAAGAGAGGAGAATCGTGGTTATGTACACACAAGTTTATGGTCCAAGGAATTTTACCTAAGTAGTAATATTTTGGTTTGGGGAAGATCCCTGTTCATACCCCTTCCTTCTGCCTGGACCTATGCCAATCTATACAGATATCAATCTACTTACCTCAGAATGGAAGCTACTCAGGATTTTTTGTTTTAAAAATGACACAGTGGTTAAGAGCATAGATGTGAAAACAAGACAACCTGAGTTTGAATCCCAGTCTATATAACTTTGTATGAAATAATTTTTACTTTTTGTATCTCAGTTACCTTACCTTCAAAAATCTCGGTATTGTTCCTGCTTGATGTGATAATGCAATGAGATAATTCAAATAAATATTAAATTATACTTATTTGGGGGCTTAGAAGCAGTGCATAACAGAGTAAGATAGCAAAGCAAGTTAGCCATTAGAATTTCTTCTTATCTTTTCATCTGAAAGCATTCAGGCTTTCTTTCACATGCCAGTGATTATATGCCTTGTCCTCCACTTTGCTTAATAGTTTTACAACCTCCAGGGTCATCTACCCTCTCTAAACTATATCTAAAAGGAATGATATCTGGGAAATAAGAGAGCTATCTGTTATTACTTGGTGGAAAGAACAGGATTTCTCTGTACTGCTGCCTCACCTCAGTTAGGAACAAGCATGGAATTCTCTATCAAAGAGGCATGGTAAAACTTAGGAGAGCTAAATAGCAATAGTAAATGGTGTGCCTAATCTTTTCTGCATGGTAGGTGCTAGTCTAAGCACTTAACTCACTCTCATACTATGGGGCTAGTAGTAGAAATAGCATCCCCATTTTATAGAAAAAGAGTCAGAGGCAAAGCATCTTACCCAGAGTCACAAAGGTATCTCGTATTCATAGTCTTGCTTTTCACTGCTCTATTACACAACCTCTCATTGTAAAAGGTCTCAGAGCAAATCTAGGATAATATAAATTTTTAGGAGAGCTGCCTGAGGATCCCTATCAATTCCATATTCTAACTGTTTGAGTCCTTTCAGCATCCACCTCTAGATATGAGAGTGCCTAGTCTTTAGATGACCCCAGACTCCAACCTTCAAGCCACCCAGAGTGACCCAAGATGAGCAGAGAGGAGCTATCCCCATCAATCCTTGGCCAACTTGAAGATTCATGAACAAAATAAATGCTGCCATTGTTTAAAGATACTAAGGTCTGGAGTTGTTATATAGCCATAGTAACCATTACAAACCCTCATGTGGGAGCAGTAGACTTATCTTAGGATAAGTGCAGTATATAGTAATTGCAACAGATAGTGAACAGGTATTCATTTTTTCCATGATCATCCTTACTGAGGACTACTGGACGGGAAAGAACTTTAGCCCAGAGACAACTACACACATGAAAAAACAATAAAGTCTATTCCCACCTTGCCCATCTCCAGAATATCAACGGAAACATACCATGCAAAACAAATAATAAGCACATGAAACTGGGTTATAGAATAATAAAGATTATTTGGTGGAAGAAAAGGAAAATGGAAACAGAAAGAATAATTATTTTTAAAGACTCACTTTAATGAGCTTTACATCAGTTGTATATAATACTTTACATAATGTATTAATTATATTATTATGTATATTATGTATTTTGTATATAGTATTAAAGTTAACCCTATTAAGGAGGTATTATTATTATTTTACAGATAAAAGAACAGACAATGTTCAGGACTGTTAAGCAATTTGCTTAAAGTCATATAGCTACCGATCAAAGTCAGGTCCATCAGATTCTGAGATTAATAGAAAGCTGTTTTCTTCCATCTGAAATTCTGGATTTTTCTGCCACATTATGATAAATTCATCTTTCACCCCACCCCAATATAATAAAGCTGCTAGAGCTCTTCATTATCTAACCTGAGATACAGGGATAAAATATATATTTCAAACTTTAAAAGTAATACTTCCATTTTTCTAGAGAGAGAGAGAACAGTTTTTACAGCACCATGTGAAGCATTGGCTAATGGCAGGTGGCATTAGGGACAAAGTTGAATGAACACAACATTAACAATTTACTTTAAATGGTTTTTCAATTGAGGAAAAAAGGAAATGCCAGAGGCTGTAGGTCAGAGGTCAACACCTGCCCCTCCCTCCACGTGTCCACAGACTACAACATCTCATCTGCTGGGAAATCATGCACTCGGATGTCAGTCAAGCCAGGGAGCACCAGGCCTTCCTGCCAGCGACTGCCAGGTCTTAGCTTCCTGGATGCCACTCAGCATCATCGTGTTCCTCAAAAGGACTCTTAACAACCCCTTACATGGTGGCAAAATAAAGGCTGAGTATGACTTTACTTGGGGAGCAAATGTTTTGATGCCTCATTGGTGCAAAGTGACATGTATTGCTTACCAATGTGTGTTCACAGAAGTCCTAGGGAACATAGAAGAGAATGTCCCTTTGTAAAATGTAAATATTTAGCAAATATTGAGTACTCACCATGTCTAAGAGCTGTTGTTTATTGACGAAAACAAGCTTGGGCTTTCAGCTTCTAGGGGATGATTTCCTTTTATCCAAAATCCTAGATGAACAACAACAAACTTTTTTATTGCCTCCATAGGACTGCAATAGAGAATTTTCCAGTCCCCAGTTCATTTATAGGAGGTCCGTTTAATTCCAGCCTTGTATTGGTAGCTGAAGGGCTTATGGCCTTTACTGCTCTTTCTTAATAGAAATTAAAACTAAAGGTCATCAACTTTAAGACTTATATCTGGTTCCTATATTCCTATAAATTGTTCAGCATCACACCCTCTCTTACTTTGGGTTAACTCTTATTTCTCACTACTGTGAATTTCCCCATCTTGAATTTGAGCTCAATTAATTTATTTTAAATATTTAATTATTTAAGAATTTATTATTAAAGTAATTTTAGTAAGCATTGGAAAGAACTTTTATACATTAGCTTAGGCTGCCTCAAGAGGGAGGGTATATGGGAACTCTCTGTACTTATCTTTTTTTGCAACTTTTCTGTAAATCTAACATTATTTCAAACTTAAAAATTAAAAACATTTATATTTACATTCCTCTGGATTTTATGTTATAAGGAAAAATCATGGGGTTTGGGATCAAGCAGCCTGAAGCCTGGTTTCATCCTTTATTAGTTATGTGACTGGGCAAGTCACTTAATCTCAATTTTCTCTGTTGAATAGACAACCTACTTAATGGACCTATTACAATTTTACAATTAGACAAAATGTGTAACAATTCACAAAATCACTTCTTCTATCTCCACCTCTTATTCAAGAATATTGATAAACTGAAAATCACTACTTTCATGTGATACTTAACCAACTTACTCTCTTATTCTCAATAGTTGTTTGCTGAGTTTAGACATACTGAAAAGCTGAAGCTAATTTTCACAACTTAAGATGTATCTGGTCAGTTTTAGAAAAACCATTAAATAAACAATTTAAAATATGTAATAAAAAATATATTTAAAAAATCAAAATGCCATATTAGAAAATACTCACTTCATAAAAGAAAGCAGCAAAGAAGGAAAAAAGAAACAAAAAAATAGGAGACATACAGAAAACCAAAAGTAAAATGGTAGACATAAATCCCTCTCTATCAACACTAACATAAACTTAAATACATTAAACAATCCAATCAAAAGTCAGAGTCTGTCAGACTGGATTTGAAATATGATTAAACTATATGGTGTCTATAGGAAATACAGCTTAGATTCAAAGACACAAAAAGAATGAAAGTACAGTGATGGAAAAGACATATCATGCAATCATAAGAAAGCTGGAGTGTACTGATATCAGAAACAATAGATTTAAAAAATGTTATGAGAGATAAAAAGAAGCATTTTTGTAATAATAAAGAGTTGATCCAATTATAAACATATAGTTATCTAACAACAGAGCACCTAAATACATGTTGCAAAAACTAACCAAAATTAAGTAAAAAATGGACAATTCAAAACTAACAGGTGAAAACTTCAAAGCCCTTCTTTCAATCATGACTAGAATAACTAGGCAGAAGATCAACAAGAAAATATAAGGTGCGGTCAACCCTGTAAGAAGACGAGGCCTAACGGATATCTATAAAACACTTTACCCAACAGTAATAGTATATACATTCTTCTCAAGTGACACAGCACATTCTCCAGGATAGACAATTTAGTAGGGCAGAGAATAAAAATTTAATACATTTTAAACTTTTAAACTGATACAAAGTATTTCTCCAATCATAATGGAATGGAATTAAAAATCACTAACAAAAAGAAACTTGGGAATCTCATCAATATGTAGAAAGTAAACAACATGTTCTTACATAACAGATCAAAGAAGAAATAAAAGGGGAAATCATAAAATACTTTTAATACTTTTAAATGAATGGGAATGAAGACTCTACATAGAAAAATTATATAATGCTGCTAAAGCCATGCTTAGAGGAAAATTTGTAGTTTTAAATGCCTTTATTAACAAAGAAGAAATATATCAAATCAATAATCTAACCTTCAATCTAAGACAATGGAAAAGAAGAGCAAACCAAACCTAAAGCAGATAGAAGAAAGGAAGTAATAAAAATCACAATGAGCATTCATGAGATAGAAAATAGAAAAATAGAGAAAATCATTGAAACCACAACTTGACTTTCTGAAACATCAATGAAATTGACTAATAATTAGCTACATTAACTGAAAGGATATGATTCAATTTACTGATATCAAAAATAAAAGACTTTGTTACTGACCTTACAAAAATAAAAAAAAAAATTATTATGAGCAACAATATGCCAATAAATTAGATAATAGATTTAATGAACAAATTTATAGACAGAAATAAACCACCAAAACTGACTCAAGAAATGAATACAAAATATGAATTATCTACAACAGGTAATCAGATTAGTAATAGAAAAAAAGTCCAACAAAGAACAACTCAAGGCCATATGGCTTCACTGCTGAATTCTACCATTTAAGGAAAAATTAATACCAATTGTTCACAAACTCTTCCAAAAAGAGAAGGGAAGGACACTTTTTATAAATCATTCTATATAACCAGCATTACAATGTTTTTAAAATCATACAAAGACAACACAAGGAAGAAAACTACAGACCAATATCTTTTATGAATATGGAAACAAAAATTATCAACCAAATATTAGCAAACTGAATCTGGCAAAACACAAAAAGAATTATACATTGTGGATAAGTGGGATCTATCCGACCTATGCAAGGTTGGTTCAATATTCATAATGTAAGAGCCCACATCAATAGAATAAAAAGCAAACAAACACATAATCATCTTAATAAATGCAGGAAAATCATTTGATAATATCCAATACCTTTTCCTGGTAACATTCAATGAAATAAGAATAGAAGGGAACCTCCTCATCCTGATAAAAGGATTCTATGAAAAACCTACAGTAAACATTATATTTAATGATGAAAAGACTGGCTGCTCTCTCCCTTATATCAAAAACAAGAGAAGGATATCCATTCCCAGTACTTCTACTCAAAATTATAATAGGCCTAGCCACACCAATTAAGCAAGAAAAAACTAAAATATAAAGCATCCAGATTGCAATAGAAGAAATATAACTATCTCTATTTGGAGATGATATAGTCTTTTACATACAAAATCCTGAGAAATCCACTTTTAAAAAACCTATTAGAACTAATAAACAAGTTCAGCAATGTTGTCATTTCAATGTACAAAAATAAATTGTATTTCAATACACTCTCAATAAATAATCCAAAATTTAAATTAAGCAAACAATTCCATTTATAAGAGCATCAAAAAGAATAAAATACTTAGGAATAAACTAAAAAAAGAAATACAGAACTCAGACTTTGAAAACTAGAAAATATTGTTGAAATAAATTAAAGAACAACCTAAATGAATGGAAAAACATCCCACGTTCATGGATCAGAAGACTTAATATTGTTAAGATAGCAATACTCCCCAGATTTATTGATTCAGTGTAATCCCTATCAGAATCCAGCAGACATCTATGCAGAAACTAACAAGCTTATTTTAAAATTTACATGAAATTATAAAGGACCAAGCATAGCCAAAAGATTCTTTAAAAACAACAAAATATGAAAGACACACAGCTCAATCTCAAAACTTATTACTAAGCAATGATAGGGGTGCCTGGGTGACTCAGTCAGTTAAGCAGCTGATTCTTGGGTTCCTGATTTCAAACCCTGCATGGGGTCTCTGCACTCACTGCACAGAGCCTGCTTCAGATCCTCTGTCTCCCTCTTTCTGCCCCTCTTCCCTCCCTCCCTCTTTCCCTTTCTCTTTTTCTCTCAATAATAAACAAATGTTAAAAAAAAATAAGCATTAATAACCATATAACCATGACAGTGTAGTATTGGAATAAGGATAGATATATAGATCAATAGAAAAGAATAGAGAGTCCAGAAATAAAATCCATTTGTATATGGTCAACTGGTTTTTGACAAGGGTACCAAGTCCACTGTTGAAATGTCTTTTCAATAAATAGTGCTGGAATAATTATAGCAAAAGAATGAAGTTGGACCCTTACTTCACATGACTTTAAAAAGTAACTCAAAATGTTCAAAGACTAAATATAAGAGCTAAAACTAGGGGCTCCTGAGTGACTTAGTCGGTTGAGACTCTTGATTTAGATTCAGGTCATGATCCCAGAGTCTGGGGATCAAGCCCTACATGGGCTCCACACTGAGCATGAAGCCTATTTAAGATTCTCTCTCTCTCTTTCCCTGTGGCCCTCTCCTCTGCTCTTGCTCTCTCTCCCTCTCTCTCAAAAAATAAAAATAATTTTTAAAAGAGCTAAAACTATAAAACTCTTATAAAAAAAAACCACTAAGACAAATCTTCATGAACTTATATTTGGCAATGATTTCTTATATGACACCAAAAGCACAAGAAACCAAAGAAAACACACAAAAAAGTCTGACTTCATCAAAATTGAAAATTTTTGTGCATAAAAGAATATTATCCAAAAAATGTAAAGACAATCCACACAATAAGAGAAAATATTTGTAAATCAGATGTTAATTAAAGGTCCATTTTGAAGAATAAGTAAAGAACTTACAACACAAAAACAACTCAATTTTTAAAAGGGCGAAAACCTTGAATAGACATTTTACCAAAGAAGATATACAAATGGCCAAAAAGCACACAAAATGATGCTCGATATCATTTGTCCTTATGGAAATTCAAAACCACAATGATATGTCACTTCATGCCCTTTGAGATGGCTATAATAAAAAAAAAGGAAAGAAAAGATAAAAAACAAAAAATAAGCATTGACAAGAATGTGAAGAAGCCGGAACCCTCACACATTTCTGATGAGAATGTAAGATAGTGGAGTCACTGTAAACAATTTTATGGTTCTTCAAAAAGTTAAACATAGAATTACTATGTGATCCAGTGATTTTACTTCTAGGTGTATACACAAAAGAATTAAAAACAGGTGTTCAAACAAAAACTTGTGCACAAATAGTCATAGCACTATTTCAATAGCCAAAAGAAAATACCCAAATGTCCATCAACAGAAGATTAAGCAAAAGGTGGTATATATACACACACTGAAATATTTGGTCATAAAAAGGAATGAAGTATGGATACAACAACATAGATAAACCTTAAAAATAATATGCTAAGTGAAAGAAACCAAACATAGACACAATGACCACATATTATATGTTTCCATTTATGAAACATCCAGAACAGAGAAATCTATAGAGACAGAAAGTATAATAGTAGTTGTTTAGGGTTTGGGAGATTGGGGTTATGAAGATGATAGATAAAGGGTAGAAGATTTCTGTGTTGATGAAATATTCTATAACTGACTATACTAATGGTTGTATATATCTGTGAATGTACTGAGAAAACACTGAATTGTTGACTTTACATAAATAAATTATATGGTATGTGAATTATGTCTCCGTTAAGCTGGCTTTTTAAGGGGGTAAAACTTCTAACGCCATCAATTATCACCTGAGCTATCTTTTCAGAGAAGCTGGTACCTTCCCAAAGACTTTGTCTCTCTGTCTCTCTGTCTCTCTGTCTCTCTCTCTCTCTCTCTCTCTCTCACACACACACACACACACACACACACACACACACACACACGCATGCCCTCGTGTCAAAGTGACTTAAATGAAGCTCTGAGGGACCTAAGTAGAACAACAGTGGATATGTATGCAGGGAGAAGCTTCAGATTAAATCATGCACATACTATGTGATTCGCCTGGGTCTGATACAGTCAGTTGAGTTTAAGAGCTGAGGCCAGGCTTTGTCCAAATTAGAAAGCCATCTTTCCCTGAGAATCTGGTCTACTCCCCCAGAACCTAGCCTTTGTGGAACTTGTCCCCTTAACTGGTTAACAGGAAATCCCTGAAAAAGGGTTAAAGGACAATTTAGGTCCGAGCCTTAATGGAAAGTGTGGCAGGTGAGTGTGTGTGGGAAGGAGCAGGAGGTTGTTCTTTGCCTTTTATAACAAGCCTCTGAAGAAACTTTGCTTAGTAATTAAGAAAGTGATGTTTTGAGAAGGGGGCTATTCCATCAAGTAGGATGAAATGTTTCCAGAGGCCTTTGGTTCCTGTATGCTCATGTAACACAGTTGTCACCGAGTCCTGACATGTCCTTCTTCTTTCCATGGGCTCTGCTGAGCTACAGCCACCTTGATGTATCCATGCAGTGGAACAGCCTTCTCCCCATCCCAACACATTTACCCAAAAGTATTCACCACACTCATCCATTTAAAGAAAAATAAAAGAGGAAATCTTAAACACACTGTTTCTGAAGGGTGGTTAACTCTTGATGTTCACTTGACATTATAACAAAATACTAAAGAAATATCCATAGGCAAGATTCTTCTAGAACTAGGTTAATATCTAAATAGTTGGAAAAACATGCATTTTTGGTCCTCTTGTTGAGAACTATACAAGACCACACAAAGTTAAAGTATAGGATGTCCATAAGTATACACGTATGGGCAAATATACATAATGCCATCAAAGATATGTTTAATCTATTAAATTAAAATGTGATCTATGCTTACAGACTTTATGAGCACCCTGAAAATACTCAGATAAGAAACATGATGAAGATTGCCTTATACCCATCCTAAAGATGGTTTCATTTCTTTTTTTTAACAGAATTTATTTTATTTAAATCCAAGTTAGTTAGCATATAGTGTAATAATGGTTTCAGGAGTAGAACTCAGTGATTCATCACTTACATATAACACCCAGTGCTCATCCCAACAAATGCCCTCCTTAGTATCCATCACCCATTTAGCCCATCCCTCCATCCACCTCCCCTCCAGCAACCCTTAGTTTGTTCTCTGTATTTAAGAGTGTCATGGTTTGCCTCCCTTTCTGTTTTTATCTTATTTTCCTCCCCTTCCCCCATGCTCATCTGTTTTGTTTTTTAAATTCCACATGAGTGAAATCACATGGTATTTGTCTTTCTCTGACTTATTTCACTTAGCATAATACACTCTAGTTCCATCCACGTTGTTGCAAATGGCAAGATTTCATTCTTTTTGATCACTGGGTAATGTTTCAGTGTGTGTGTGTGTGTGTGTGTGTGTATGTGTACAACACATCTTCTTTATCCATTCGTCAGTCAATGGACACTTGGGCTCTTTCCATACTTTGGCTACTGTTCATAGTGCTGCTAAAAACATTAGGGTGCACGTGCCCTTCGAATCAGCAGTTTTGTATCCTTTGGATAAATACCTAGTAGTGTAATTGTTGGGTCATAGCGTAGCTCTATTTTTAATTTTTTGAGGAACCTACACACTGTTCACCACGGTGGATGCACCAGTCGGCATTCCCACCAAAAGTGCAAAAGTGTTACATTAAAGGTAATTGCAGAATCACAAAGCCTTAGGAGATGCTCAGGTTTTATTGATATTCTGATAAGGAATTAAAGCAGAAGGTTTTATCTCATAGAACACAGAAAAACTTTATACAAAAACATATAAAATATAAAAATAACAATCTCCACTATACCTGCCTAGCACAGCTTGAAGCCCACCATCTATCCCTTGAGTATCCTCAACTCCTTGGACAATGTGAGTTCACTTGAGCAAACCTCAAACCTAGAACTAATTTCTTCCTAGTGTCTATACCCACACCTAAATGACTAATTCCACAAGAGAAAACATGGTAACAACTTTTGCAGTTTGTTGCCACCACAAATTCATTCAGTCACTCCTTTATTTGTTCCGCAAGTATATATTAGAAAGTGTATTATGTTCAAGATACTAGAGATAGAGCAGTGAACAGCAGCTAGTACTTGTGTGGCACACATGTTTTACATACATGAGTTTACATAATTCTCATAATTCTACCAAAAAATATTTTTAATACTTATATTTTATAGATGAAGAAAGATAAGCAAAGAAATATTACATAATTATCCAAGTCTCAGAGCTAGTGTAGCCCAAGAAGGGATTTGAACCTAGAAAGGATGGCCCAAGAGTCCGGAGCCTCACCCTCTCTGCTATATTCCCTCTGATTTCTGGGGTCCCAGAACATAAAGCCTATCAAGGAATAAAGATATTAGGCAAGTAATTCATGAAAAGAATGCTACTAAAGAGAATGTAGTGGGTGCTTGGGAATGCACAGGCAATGGGAATTAACGTATTCCAGGTATTCAGCAAAACTATACTCTACCACTGCCTGAAAATTCTGAAAGATTTCCTTTATCTCTCTCTTTGGACCCCCACAGTGGCTATTTTAAACATTTCCCAGCCTACCCAAACTACCTTTCTTCTCTTGTATATCAAGTTTATCACTTCTCACTTAAAAGATCCTTCAACTTACTAACTTTAAACCTATATATTTTTCTATATCTAGAACTAATGTTCAGTCAGGAGACTCTTGGTTCAGCCATTCAATACTAGAACATAGGCATCCACCCATGGGATCTCCATCCCTGGTCCATACTCTCTCTACCAGGACTCCCAGTGCTATCTATCTTCCAACAAAAGATCTCTCTCTTTTTTTAATGTTTTCATTTTTTCTGAGAGAGAGAGAGACAGAGCACAAACAGCAGAGGGGCAGAGAGAGGGAAGCTGCTCCAGACTCTGAGTTGTCAACACAGAGCCTGATGCAGGGCTCGAACCCATGAACCATGAGACCATGACCTGAGCCGAAGTCCAATGCTTAACCAACTGAGCCACCCAGGTGCCCCCAAAGTTCTTCCTCTTGAAGGAGATGTTTCCTTCCTCAGAGGACACCCTGTGGCTTTCTGCTATTTGCACTATATGCCATATCCCTAAACAATATCACCCACATTTACAATTTCAACTACAATCCTCAAACTAATGGCTACCAAATCTATGTCTCTGACCCAGGCCATCCTTCCAAATACCAGCCCTTCAGGTCCAACACCTACTGAATAAACTTTTATAAATCATAGGCAACTCAAACTTTCCATGTGATCATCACTGTGCACTCACCTCCTAAACCTATCTTATGTTGTTTATGTCAGTGAATAGTTCTAACCCTATCCAGTTGTCCAAACCAAATATCATTCTTAAAAATTATCTTTTATGTATCTTTTATGTATTTGTGTTATGTATTTGTGTTAATTCTCCTTCCTAAAGCTCTCGAGTTTGATGGTTTCCATTACACCACAATTACCATAGTCCAAGCCATTATGTAATGGAATACTACTCAGCAATGAAAGAGAATGAAATCTTGCCATTTGCAGTTATGTGGATGGACCTAAAGGGTATTAATGTAAGCAAAATAAATCAGTCAGAGAAAGACAGATATCATAGGATTTTGTTCATGTGTGGAATTTGAGAAACTCAACAGATGAACATAGGAGAAGGAAGGAAAAATAAGAAAAAAAAAAACAGAGAGGGAAGCAAACCATAAGAGACTTTTAAATACAGAGTGAGGATTGCTGGAGGGGAGGTGGATGGGGGGACAGGTTAAATGGGTGATTGGCATTAAGGAGGTACTTTTTGGGATGAGCACTGGGTGTCATATTAAAGAAATGAATCACCGGGTTATGCTCCTGAAGCCAGGACTACGCTGTATATTAACTAACTTGAATTTGAATTTTAGAAATAATTAATAAATAATTTTAAAAAGCTTCTTAACTATAATATCTATCATCTTTCCCTTCACAATACATTCTCCTCTCTGCATCAAGAGCAATCATCTTATAATGCAAATGGACTTGCTTCTTTTGGTTTAATATACTTCATTGGCAACTATCTCTTTTAGGATAATAGACAACATCTTTTCCTTAGCTTAGAAGCATTTTTATAATCTAGCTCCATTTTATGTTCTGGTCACTTTGAACTTTGTTTTATTCTTTGCCTGAACAAGAAGAGAAGCTTGGCTTATTTATTATACATCTCTTTCATTGCCTTAACTTTTCTACCTCTTTTTTTGCCAAGCTAACTCAATTTCACCCTTCAGGGCCCAAGTATCACGTAGTCCAGCCATATAATGAAATAGGTATCCTTCATATGCTCTTTAAATTCCTGCACCTCTGCTATCTAGTAGTCCACATGATTATAATTTCTGTTTACATTGCCTGTGTTTCTTCCTCAGTCTTAAGCACCAGGAGAAAAGATACCACATCTGTTTTTTTCTCTGTATTCGCAGTGACAGTGCTTGGCATAGAGTGAGCACTCAATAAGTAATTACTGAAACAAGAAATAAATGATAAATTAAGAAAGTGTCTGTTATGAACTAAAATTTATCCCCCCAAAATTCATAGACTGAAAACCCTAGCCACAATGTAACTATTTAGAGATAGAGTATTTAGGAAGGTAATTAAGGCTAAATGAGGTCATAAGTGTGCACCCCTAATCTGATAGGATTGGTATCTTATAAGAAGACGAAGAGATCCTACTAAGCTCTCCTTATTCCACTCACAGAGTAAAAGATATGTGAAAACAAAGCAAGAAAGAAGCATTGGGGCAAGCCCTCATCAGAAACCACCCCTGATGATACCTTGACTTTGGACTTCTAGCCCCCAAGATTATGAAAAAATTAATTTTTGTTAAGCCATACAATGTACGACATTTTGTTATACATCCTTTCAGACTGTCCCAGCTCCTAAGTATCTCAGAGTGTAGAGGAAGATATTTAAATCAACAAACTCAATACTACGCAATACGTTTTTTAATAGAGGTATGTACACATGCTTTGAGGATACAGGAGACAGAAAGATAAATTACAAAAGGATTACAAGAAAAAAAAAGAAAGAAGCTGCTAAAAGAATTTCTTTAGGAAGAAGGAAAAATGGTAACAGATGGAAACTTGGATTTACACAAAGAATTAAGAGTGACAGAAGTGGTAAATATGTGAGTACATTTTTTTATTCTCATTTTTAAAAACCTATTTAAAAGATAATTGACTGTTCAAAGAAAAATAATAATGTATTTCCAGCACAGAGAACTAAAATGTGTGATAGCAATGAATGGAAGGGAAAAATGGAATTGCAGTTGAGCCTGTAATAACATGGGTTTGAACTGGTCCGCATATATGTGAATTTTCTTTTTTTTTTTATAAATACAGTACAGCACTGCAAGTATATCTACTCAGGTTTTGAATCACACAGATTTGAACTGTGCAGGTCCACAGAGAGGTGGATTTTCTTTTTATATATTTTTATGTATTTATAAATACAGTACAGTACTGCAAATGTACTTTCTCTTCTTCATGATTCTCTTACTAACATTTTCTTTTCTCTACCTCAACTTATTGTTAGAATATACCATATAGCACATATAACATACAAAACAGATGTGAATCAGCTATTTATGTTATTAGTAAGGTCTGGTCAACAGCAGACTAATGGTCTAGACATTAGACTAGACCATTAGACAGACTAGAATGGATAGACATTCTATCAAGGAAAAATAATCAATTCATCATGAATACATAGCAATCCCAAATTTGCATAAATTCAATAAGAGAAAGTCAAAATTTATAAATAAAAAAACTATGAGACAAAATAGGCAAGTGTATAATTATAGTTGGAAAGTTCAACACCACTCTCTTTGTAATTAACACAACAAAAATATGATAACTCAGGAAGGATAAATAAGAAAATTAATAATTAACTTGGATAACAGAAAACTCCTCAAAAATCTACATATATATACACTGCTTTTCAGGATGCATTGATATTTACCAAAAAAGTCCATTTTCTGGTAAATAGAATAAATCCAGTGATTTACTCCAACCAGCTTTTATGACCTGATTTATATCTCCCCCAACTCCATATTCCTAACTCCATATTCCATACTAATAGTATCTTTTTAATGTTTATTAATTTTGAGAGAGAGAGAATGTGTGCACATGTGAGCAAGGAAAGAAAAGAGAGAGAGGGAGAAAGCATCCCAAGTGGGCTCCATGATGCAAGGCTTGATCTCTTGACCACGACCTGAGCCAAAGTCAAGAGTTATATATGCTTAACCACCTGAGCCACTCAGGAGCCCTTCCACCACAATAGTATCTTAAAATGGGTCTCTGAGTGTCTGTATAATAATAGATGTTATCTACATGGTCTCAATTAAAAATAAATAAATATATATACATATATACACACACACACACACACACACACACACACACAGATACATATATAAATAATCATAGAGGCTTATATATGTGGCTTATTATGCATATATATGAAATATATATATTCCTTAAATCTAATCATGGAGAACCAAGATCAAAGGTATCACAATAGCAGCAAGTATAAAAAGCATGTAGATCTTGCTTCCTACATAAAATGAACCAGAGATCCTCGAATAATTGGTTTATTCCAAGGCCTGAGAAGGCAAATTTGAAAATAAGCCTGTAATATCTAGTAGTAACAAAAGTAAAGAAGTACTTACAAAAATGATGGAGCATATTGAAGTACACAGCAGCCAACCTGAGTTTTCCTAGCTACACTGAAACAACTTGAGCAAAGAGCATAAATACTCTAATGATTTAAATGATTTAGTAAATAAATGAGGGAGAGGGGACCACTTTTTCTCATAGAAATATTCCAATTAATAAAAGTATAAGACTGATCAAATGGAAAATCACCATTAGTATACCATATTTATGTCTGATGCAGGAAATATATGTAGGCAAGATCCATCAATTTTTTTAAGATTTAATTTTGTAGACAAGTTTTAGGTTCATAGCAAAATTGAGAGCAAGTACAAAGACTTTCCTTATACTCACTACCCTTATATATGCATATCTGTCCTCATTATCAACCCCACCAGAGTGGTACGTTTGTTACAAGTGGTGAACCTACATGCCACATCATAATCACTGAAAGCCTGGTTTTCATTCTTAGTGTTGTACATCATATGGGTTTGGACAAATGTATAATGACATGTGTCCATCATTACACTATGACATAGAATATTTTAGTGCCCTAACATTTGTATAGTCTCAAAAAATATCTCCACAATATTTAGTAATCACAAAGGGAAGAATGGTAAATTTAGAGTGGAGAATTTTGGAAGATGATGCCTTAACCAACTAACTGAAGTTAACATCACACTGGAATGTTACCATAGTAATAAGTATGCTCTGATATCATGCACTTAGAAGGACATAGCACCTCTGTAATATCTTTTTCAGTAACCATACCTCAATCTTATTTTAAGAAAACAACAGACAAATCCAAATAGACAATCAACAAAATAACTGACTGATATACTGCAAAAGCATCAAAGTTGTGAAAGACAGGAAAGATTGAGAATTGTCACAGATCTAAAAAACTAGAGACTTAACTAAATACAACATGGGATCCAGGATTGTATCCTGGAATAAAAAACGTACATTAGTAGAAACACTGGAGAAATCTAAATGTGTTCCATAACTTAGTTGACAGTATTGTATCAAGGTTAGAATTCTTAGTTTTGATCATTGTTCTATGGTTATATAAGATGCTATGTAATGGGAATCTGAATGTACATGGGAACACTCTATACTATTTTTACAATATTTCTGTAACTCTAAAATTATCTCAAAATTAAAACTGAAATAAAATATCATCACGTGCTTTTTTTGGTAGAAATTGGCAAACTGATTTAAAATTTACAGGAGAATGCAAACACAGAATACACAAAATAATTTTGTAAAGCATCAAAGTTGGAGGACTTGCACTAACTGATCTGAAAACATTACAAATCTACATAATCAACTTAGGGCAGTGTTTGCATAAAGACAGACATATAGATTAATAGAACAGAACAATCCTGAAATAGACCCACAGATATACTGGCAATGGATTTTTAAGAAAAGTGTTTAGGTAATTCATGAAAGAAATAGTATGTTTTCTAAAACTGTTTCTGGAACAACTTGATATTCATATGGGGAAAAACAACATTCTTGCCTCACACCATTTGGAAAAAAATATCAAAATATATCACAGACCTATTTTTAATTTTTAAGGAATCTCCATACTGTTTTCCAACCTATACCAATTTACATTTCCACCACCAGCGTACAAGGGTTCCCTTTTCTTAACGTCTTTGTCAACACGTGTTATCTCTTATCTTTTTGGTAAAAGACCTCCTAGTAAGAATGAGGGGATAGCTCATTGTGGTTTTGATTTGATTTTCCCTGGTGGTTAGTGAAGTTGAGCACCTTTTCATGTATGTGTTGGTCATTTATATAGCACCTTTGGAGAAATGTCTATTCAGGTCTTTTGCCAATTTTTTAGAGTCAGATTATTTCTGCCTTCTGCTATTAGAGCTGTAGAGTTCCTTGTGTAGTTTAGATATTAGCCTCTTATCATACATGGTTTGCAAATATTTTCTCCCATTCCATCGTTTGTCTTTTCATGTTTTTATTATTTACTGTGTATAAGCTTTTTAGTTTGATGAAGTCCTCCTTGTTTATATTTGCTTTTGTTGCCTCTGTGTTTGGTGCCATATCTAAAAAAAATCATTGCCAAGATCAACGTCAAGGAGCTTATCCCCTATGTTTTTTTCTGAGATTTTTAAGGTTCTAGGTCTTACATTCAAGTCTTTAATCCATTTTGACTTGATTTTTGTGCACAGTGTAAGGTAAGGGTCTGGTCACTTTTTGCATATGGATACACGGTTTCCTAAATATCATTTTTTGAAGAGACTGGCCTTTCCCCATTGTATGTTCCTGATGTCCTTGTCAAAGATTAGTGGATCGTATATGCATGGGTTTATTTCTGGGCTCTCTATTCTATTCTGTAGGACTATGTATCTATTTATTATGCCTGTACCATACTGTTTTGATTACTATAGGTTTTTGTAATATAGCATGAAATAAGAGGTGCAATGTCTCCAGCTTTTTTCTTCTCTCTCAAGATTGCTTTGGCTATTTGAGGTCTTTTATGGTTCCATACATTTTTAAGATTTTTTTTTCTATTTCTGTGAAAAATGCCACTGAAATATTAATAGGGACAGCATTAAATCTGTAGATTGCTTAGACAGTGTGGAGAGTTTAACAATACTAATTCCTCTAGTCCAAGAGCACTGGATATCTTTCCACTTATTTGTGTCCAATTTCTGTCATCCTTTTCAGTATGCAGGGCTTTCACTTCCTTCATTAAAGTTTTTTTTTCCTGTTTTATTCTTTCTGATGTTATTGCAAATGGGACTGCTTTCTTAATTTCTCTTTCAGATATTTCATTGTTAATGTATGAGAATGCAACTGATTTTTATATGTTGGTTTTATATCCTACAGCTTTACTATATTTATTAATTTATTAATTCATTTTTATTTCTTTTAACTTTTTAAAATTCCAGTAGCATTAGCATAATATTAGTTTCAGGTGTACATTACAGTGATTCAACAACACTATATTCTTATACTTATACATCATGATAAGTGTACTCTTTAATCCCCATCACCTATTTCACCCATCCCTCCACCCACCTCCCTTCTGGTAACCATCAGTTTGTTCTCTATAGTGAAGAGTCTGTTTCTTGGTTTGTTTCTCCCCTTTTTTATATTTTCTCTTTGCTCATTGGTGTTGTTTCTTAAATTATACATATGAATGAAATCATATGGTATCTGTCTTAATCTGACTGGCTTATTTCGCTTAGCATTGTACTCTCTAGCTTCATCCATGTTGTTACAAAGGGCAAAATTTCATTCTATTTTATGGCTGAATACGAGTCCATTGTTAGAATACCACATTGTCATTTATCTATCGATGGATACTTGGACTGCTTCCATAGTTCAGCTATTATAACTAATGCTCCTATAAATATAGAGATGCATGTGTCTCTTTGAATTAGTGTTTTTGTATTTTTTTTTCAATGCTTATTTATTGAGAAAGAGAGAGAGCATGCAGGTATATGTGTGCAAGTGGGGAAGGGGCAGAGGGAGAGGGACACAGAGAATCCCAAGCACAGAGCTGACAGCACAGAGCCCAACATTGGGGCTCAATCTCACAAACCATGAGATCATGACCTGAGCTGAAATCACAACTTGGATGGTTAACCAAGTGAGCCACCAGGTGTCCCAGTGTTTTTGTATTTTTGAGATAAACGGTAGTGCAATTAGTACATCATAGGGTAGTTCTATGTTTAACTGTTTTAGGAAACTTCACACTCTTTTCCAAAGTGTCTGCACCAGTTTGAACTTCCACCAACAGTGCAAAAGGGTTCCTTTTTCTCCACATCCTTGCCAAAACTTATTGTTTCTTGTGTTGTTGATTTTATCCATTCTGACAGGTGTGAGGTGATACTGCAGTTTTGGTTTATATTGATAATGAGTGATGCTGCGCATTTTTTCATGTGTCTGTTGACCATCTATATTTCTTCTTTGGAGAAATACCTGTTCATGTCATATGCCCATTTTTTAATTGGATTATGTTTTTCAGATGTGTGTTTTATGAGTTCTTTATATCTTTTGTATGCTAACCCTTTATTAGATATGCCATCTGAAATGTCTTCTGCCATTCCATAAGTTGCCTTTTAGTTTTGCTTATTGCTTCCTTCACTGTGAAGAAGTGTTTTGATGTAGTACCATCAGTTTTTTTTTTTTTCCCCCTTGCCTCAGGAGACATGTCTACCAAAAAAAAATTGCTACATGTGATGTCAATAAATACTGCCTGTGCTCTCTTTGAGGATTTTATAGTTTCAGGTCTCACATATAGATCCTTAATTCATTTTGAATTTATTATTGTGTACAGTGTAAGAAAGTGGTCCAATTTCATTCTTTTGCATGTAGCCATCCAGTTCTCCCAACACCATTTGTTGAAAATGCTTTTTCCCATCGCATATTCTTTTGTCCTTTGTCAAAGCTTAATTGACCACATAAATGCAGGTTTGTTTCTGGGTTTTCTATTCTCTTCCATTGACCTACATTTCTATTTTTGTGCCAGTACCATACTGCTTTGATTATCACAGCTTTGTAGTATAACTTGAAATCTGGACCTCTGATACCTCCAGCTTTACTTTTCTTTTCAAGATTGTTTTGGCTATTAAAGGTCTTAAGTGGATCCACACAAATTCTAGAATTGTTTGGTCTAGTTCTGTGAAAAATGTTGTTGTTATTTGGATAAGGATTGCATTAAATCTATAAATTGCTTTGGGTTGGACATTTTAACAATATAGTTCTTCCAATTCATGACCATGGTATATCTTTCCACTTGTTTATGTCATCCTCAATATATGTCATCAGTGTATCATAGTTTTCAGAGTACAGGTCTTTCCCCCTCCTTGGTAAGATTTATTTGTAGATATTTTATTATCTTTCATATGATTGCAAATGGCATTGCTTTCTTAACTTTTTTTTCTGTTACTTCAGTATTAGTTTATAAAAATGCCATGGATTTCTATACATTGATTTTGTATCATGCAATCTTACTAATTCATTTACCTGTTCTAGTAGTCTTTTAGTGGAATCTTTAGGGTTTTCTATATACAGTATCATGTCTTCTGCAAGTAATGAAAGTTTTTCCTTACCAATTTTGATGCCTTTTTTTTTTCCTTCCTTTTGTCTGACTGTAGTGGCTAGAAATTCTAGTACTGTGTTAAATAATAGTGGTAAGAGTGGACATCCCTATCTTGTTTCTGACCTTAGGGGACATGCTCTCAGTTTCTCACCATTGAGTTTGATGTTAGCTGTGGGTTTTTCATATATGGCCTTTATCATGTTGAGGTATGTTCCCTCTAATCATACCTTGTTGAGGATGGATGTTGTACTTTCTCAAATGCTTTTTCTGCATCTATTGAAATTATCATATGGTTTTTATCCCTTCTTTTACTGATGTGATGTAGCACATTGATTGACTTGTGAATACTGAACCACCCTTGCATTCCAGGGATAAACCCCACTTGATCATGGTGAGTGATTTTTTTAATGTATTATTGAATTTGATTTGCTAATATTTTGTTGAAGGACTTTTGCATCTATGTTCATCAGAGATATTGGCCTGGAGTTATCTTTTTTGTAGTCTCTTTATCTAGTTTTCTTATCAGGGTAATGCTCGTTGCATAAAATGAATTAGGATGTCTTCCTTCCTTTTCTAGTTTTTGGAATAGTTTGAGAAGAATAGGTATTAATTCTTCTTTAAATATTTGGTAGAATTTACCTGTGAAGCCATCTGTCCTGGAGTTTTGTTTGCTGGGACTTTTTTGATTACTGATTCATCAATTTCATTGCTGGTAATTGGTGTGTTAAATTTTCTATTTCTTCTTGATTCAATTTTAGGAGATTATGTTTCTAGGAATTTATCCATTTCTTCCAGGTTGTCCAATTTGTGACATATAACTTTTCACAATATTCTCTTATAAGCTTTTGTCTTTCTGTGGTGTCAGTTGGTATTTCTCCCTTTTCATTTCTGATTTTACTTAAGTCCTGTCTCTATCTGTGTTTCTGTATTTGATGAATCTTGCTAAAGGTTAATCAATTTTGTTGATCTTTTCAAAGAACCAGCTCCTTGTTCATATCTGCTTTAATCTTTATTATTTTCTTCCTTCTAGTTTTGTATTTTGTTTGCTGTTCTTTTTCTAGTTCCTTTAAATGTAAGTTTGGCAGTTGGAGGGAAGATGGCGGCGTAGGAGGATGCTGGGCTCACCGCGCGTCCTGCTGATCACTTAGATTCCACCTACACCTGCCTAAAGAACCCAGAAAACCGCCAGAGGATTAGCAGAACGGAGTCTCCAGAGCCAAACGCAGACGAGAGGCCCACGGAAGAGGGTAGGAAGGGCGGCGAGGCGGTGCGCGCTCCACGGACTGGCGGGAGGGAGCCGGGGAGGAGGGGCGGCTCGCCGGCCAAGCAGAGCCCCCGAGTCGGGCTGGCAAAAGCGGAGGGGCCTGACGGACTGTGTTCCCACAGCAAGCGTGACTTAGCCTCTGGGAGGTAATAAGTTAATAGCTCTGCTCAGAAAGCGGGAAGGCTGGAGGACAAAGGGAGGGAGAGCTGCTGAGCCCCCAGACGGCAGAGCTCAGCTTGGCGGGGAACAAAGGCGCTCGCCAGCGCCATCTCCCCCGCCCATCCCCCCAGCCAAAATCCCAAAGAGAACCAGTTCCTGCCAGGGAACTTGCTCGCTCCGCGCAAACACCCAACTCTGTGCTTCTGCGGAGCCAAACCTCCGGCAGCGGATCTGACTCCCTCCCACTGCCACAGGGCCCCTCCTGAAGTGGATCACCTAAGGAGAAGTGAGCTAAGCCTGCCCCTCCTGCCCCCGTGCACCTTGCCTACCCACCCCAGCTAATACGCCAGATCCCCAGCACCACAAGCCTGGCAGTGTGCAAGTAGCCCAGACGGGCCACGCCACCCCACAGTGAATCCCGCCCCTAGGAGAGGGGAAGAGAAGGCACACACCAGTCTGACTGTGGCCCCAGCGGTCGGCTGGGGGCAGACATCAGGTCGGACTGCGGCCCCGCCCACCAACTCCAGTTATACACCACAGCACAGGGGAAGTGCCCTGCAGGTCCTCACCACTCCAGGGACTATCCAAAATGACCAAACAGAAGAATTCCCCTCAGAAGAATCTCCAGGAAATAACAACAGCTAATGAACTGATCAAAAAGGATTTAAATAATATAACAGAAAGTGAATTTAGAATAATAGTCATAAAATTAATCGCTGGGCTTGAAAACAGTATACAGGACAGCAGAGAATCTCTTGCCACAGAGATCAAGGGACTAAGGAACAGTCACGAGGAGCTGAAAAGCGCTTTAAACGAAATGCAAAACAAAATGGAAACGACGACAGCTTGGATTGAAGAGGCAGAGGAGAGAATAGGTGAACTAGAAGATAAAGTTATGGAAAAAGAGGAAGCTGAGAGAAAGAGAGATAAAAAAATCCAGGAGTATGAGGGAAAAATTAGAGAACTAAGTGATACACTAAAAAGAAATAATATACGCATAATTGGTATCCCAGAGGAGAAGAGAGAGGGAAAGGTGCTGAAGGGGTACTTGAAGAAATTATAGCTGAGAACTTCCCTGAACTGGGGAAGGAAAAAGGCATTGAAATCCAAGAGGCACAGAGAACTCCCTTCAGACGTAACTTGAATCGATCTTCTGCACGACATATCATAGTGAAACTGGCAAAATACAAGGATAAAGAGAAAATTCTGAAAGCAGCAAGGGATAAACGTGCCCTCACATATAAAGGGAGACCTATAAGACTCGTGACTGATCTCTCTTTTGAAACTTGGCAGGCCAGAAAGGATTGGCACGGTATCTTCAGTATGCTAAACAGAAAAAATATGCAGCCGAGAATCCTTTATCCAGCAAGTCTGTCATTTAGGATAGAAGGAGAGATAAAAGTCTTCCCAAACAAACAAAAACAAACAAAAACTGAAGGAATTTGTCACCACTAAACCAGCCCTACAAGAGATCCTAAGGGGGATCCTGTGAGACAAAGTACCAGAGACATCACTACAAGCATAAAACACACAGACATCACAATGACTCTAAACCCGTATCTTTCTATAATAACACTGAATGTAAATGGATTAAATGCGCCAACCAAAAGACATAGGGTATCAGAATGGATAAAAAAACAAGACCCATCTATTTGCTGTCTACAAGAGACTCATTTTAGATCTGAGGACACCTTTAGATTGAGAGTGAGGGGATGGAGAACTATTTATCATGCTACTGGAAGCCAAAAGAAAGCTGGAGTAGCCATACTTATATCAGACAAACTAGACTTTAAATTAAAGGCTGTAACAAGAGATGAAGAAGGGCATTATATAATAATCACAGGGTCTATCCACCAGGAAGAGCTAACAATTATAAATGTCTATGCGCCGAATACCGGAGCCCCCAGATATATAAAACAATTACTCATAAACATAAGCAACTTTATTGATAAGAATGTGGTCATTGCAGGGGACTTTAACACCCCACTTACAGAAATGGATAGATCATCTAGACACACAGTGAATAAAGAAACAAGGGCCCTGAATGATACATTGGATCAGATGGACTTGGCAGATATATTTAGAACTCTGCATCCCAAAGCAACAGAATATACTTTCTTCTCGAGGCACATGGAACATTCTCCAAGATAGATCATATACTGGGTCACAAAACAGCCCTTCATAAGTTTACAAGAATTGAAATTATACCATGCATACTTTTCAGACCACAATGCTATGAAGCTTGAAATCAACCACAGGAAAAAGTCTGGAAAACCTCCAAAAGCATGGAGGTTAAAGAACACCCTACTAACGAATGAGTGGGTCAACCAGGCAATTAGAGAAGAAATTAAAAAATATATGGAAACAAACGAAAATGAAAATACAACAATCCAAACGCTTTGGGACGCAGTGAAGGCAGTCCTGAGAGGAAAATACATTGCAATCCAGGCCTATCTCAAGAAGCAAGAAAAATCCCAAATACAAAATCTAACAGCACACCTAAAGGAAATAGAAGCAGAACAGCAAAGGCAGCCTAAACCCAGCAGAAGAAGAGAAATAATAAAGATCAGAGCAGAAATAAACAATATAGAATCTAAAAAAACTGTAGAGCAGATCAACGAAACCAAGAGTTGGTTTTTTGAAAAAATAAACAAAATTGACAAACCTCTAGCCAGGCTTCTCAAAAAGAAAAGGGAGATGACCCAAATAGATAAAATCATGAATGAAAATGGAATTATTACAACCAATCCCTCAGAGATACAAACAATTATCAGGGAATACTATGAAAAAATATATGCCAACAAATTGGACAACCTGGAAGAAATGGACAAATTTCTAAACACCCACACGCTTCCAAAACTCACTCAGGAGGAAATAGAAAGCTTGAACAGACCCATAACCAGTGAAGAAATTGAATCGGTTATCAAAAATCTCCCAACAAATAAGAGTGCAGGACCAGATGGCTTCCCAGGGGAGTTCTACCAGACGTTTAAAGCAGAGATAATACCTATCCTTCTCAAGCTATTCCAAGAAATAGAAAGGGAAGGAAAACTTCCAGACTCATTCTATGAAGCCAGTATTACTTTGATTCCTAAACCAGACAGAGACCCAGTAAAAAAAGAGAACTACAGGCCAATATCCCTGATGAATATGGATGCAAAAATTCTCAATAAGATACTAGCAAATCGAATTCAACGGCATATAAAAAGAATTATTCACCATGATCAAGTGGGATTCATTCCTGGGATGCAGGGCTGGTTCAACATTCGCAAATCGATCAACGTGATACATCACATTAACAAAAAAAAAAGAGAAGTACCATATGATCCTGTCAATCGATGCAGAAAAGGCCTTTGACAAAATCCAGCACCCTTTCTTAATAAAAACCCTTGAGAAAGTCGGGATAGAAGGAACATACTTAAAGATCATAAAAGCCATTTATGAAAAGCCCACAGCTAACATCATCCTCAATGGGGAAAAACTGAGAGCTTTTTCCCTGAGATCAGGAACACGACAGGGATGCCCACTCTCACCACTGTTGTTTAACATAGTGCTGGAAGTTCTAGCATCAGCAATCAGACAATAAATTTAAGTTTAGGTTGTTTATTTGGGATATTGGGGGTTTCTTGACATAGGCCTGTATTGCCATCAACTTCCCTCTTTAATCATCTTTTGCTGTATCCCAAAGATTTTTGCAAAAATATTTGTGTTTTCATTTTAATTTCATTGTGTTTTCATTTCAATTTGTCTCCATGTTTTTTGGATTTCATCTTCAATTTCTTGGATGATTTATCCATTATTTAGTAGCATGTTATTTAACCTCCATATATTTATGTACTTTCCAGGCTTTTTCTTGTGGTTGATTTCTAGTTTCATACTGTCATATTAAGAAAAGGTGGATGGTATGAGTTCAATCTTTTTGAATTTGTTGAGAGTTATTTTGTGGCCTAATATGTGATCTATTCTGGAGAATGTTCCATGTGCACTTGCAAAGAATTTGTATTCTGTTGTTTTAGGATAGAATATTCTGAATATATCTGTTATAACCATCTGGTCCAATGTGTCATTCAAAGACAGTTTCCTTTTTGATCTTCTGTTTGAATGATCTATCCATTGATGTAAGTGGGGTGTTAAAGTCCCCTATTACTGGGTCAACTGGGTGGCTCAGTTGGTTAAATGACTGACTCTTGATTTCAGCACAGGTCATAATCTTATGGTCATGAGATAGAGCCCCACATCTATCCTGGGATTCTCTCTCTCTCCCTATCTCTCTCTCTCTCTCTGCCCTTCCCCTGCTTGTTCTCTCTCAAAATAAGTAAACAAAAAAATTAAAAAATAAAGTCCCCTATTATTTTAGTGCTACCAATTATTTCCTTTATGCTTGTTATTAACTGCTTTATGTATTTGGATCCTCCAATGTTGAGTGCAAAAAATATTTACAATTGTTTTGCCCAATGTGAGTATTGCTACTCTGTCTTCTTTTCATTTCCATTTGCATGATAAATGTTTCTCTATCCCCCTCACTTTCAATCTTCGTGTGTCTGTAGGTCTGAAATGAGTCTCCTGTAGGAAGCATATACATGGGTCTTGTTTTTGTTTTGTTTTAATTCATTCTGACACCCTATGTCTTTTGATTGGAGCATTTAGTCCATTTACATTCAAAGTAATTATTATTATGCATTTATTGCCATTTTGTTCCTTGTAATTCTTCTCTGATCCTTTCTTCTCTTGTGCCTTTTCTCATGATCCATTTGCTTTCTTTAGTGAAATACTTGGATTCCTTACTCTTTATTTTTTCCATATCCATTACTGTATTTTAATTTCCGGTTACCATTAGGTTTATATATAACATCTTCTGCATCTAACTATTTATATTAAGCTGATGGTCGCTTAATTTTGGACTCATTCCAAAAAGTTTTTACCCTTTGAATAATATCTCCCATTTTTCCTACTCCTCAGCTCCTGACAACCACCATTCTGCTGTTTCTATAAGTTTATTTTTTTAATGTATATTCAACATGTAAGTGACATTATGTAGTATTTGCCTTTGTCTGTCTGGCTTATTTCACTTAGCATAATGTCCTCCAAATTCACCTGTAAATTGTGAATGGGAAGATTTCCTTCTTTTTTATGGCTAAATGATATTCCATTGTATATATGCACCCTATTTTCTTTATCCATTAATCTGTTAATGGACACTTAGGTTGTTTCCATATATTGACTATTGTGAATAATGCTGCAATGAACATGAGAGTGCACATATTTCTTCAAGATAGTTCTGAGGATCTAATGTAAAACATGGTGACTATAGTTAATAATACTGTATCATATACTTGAAATTTGTTAAGTGAGTAGATCTTAAACATCCTCACCACACTTACAAAAAAGGATAACTATGTGAAGTGATGGTGGTAAATATTTTATAACATACATATATCAAATCATGACATTGTATACTTTAAATGTGTTTTGTCAATTTTAACTCAATAAAGTTGGAAAATAATTTTAATTACATAATCTTAATATAAAAAATTACTGTAAAAAGTAATAACACACATACACACAAAACATCAAGATAGACCTAAATACAAAAGTTGAAATTTTAAGCTTCTGCACAGCAAAGGAAGCCATCAACAAAACAAAAACCAAATGAGAGAAGATATTTTCAAATGATATACAAAATAAAGGGTTAATAACCAAAATATATAAAGAACTGTACAACTCAACACCAAAAAAAAAATCTGATTAAAAAAACGGACAGAGAACCTCGACATTCTTTTTCCAAAGAAGAAATACAGATGGCCAACTGCACATGAAAAGATGATCAACATCATTCATCATCAGGAATATGCAAATCAAAACCACAATAAGATATCATGTCACACCTGCTAGAATGGCTACAATCAAGAAGACAAGAAACAGCAAGTGTTGGTGATGATATGGCAAAAGGGAACTCTCATGCACTGTTGGTGGGGATGTAAATTGGTACAACCACTGTGGAAAACAGTATGGAGGTTCCTCAAGAAATTAAAAATAAAAGTATTATATGATCCAGCAAATCCATTTCTGGTTATATATCAAAACAAATTCAAAGCAGGATTGTGAAGAGATATTTGAACTTCCTTGCAATATTATTCTTAATAGCTAAGAGGTAGAAGCAACACGTATGTCCATGAAAGGATGAGTGGATAAGGAAAATGTGACATATACATATAATAGAATATCATTAAGGTTTAAAAAAGAAGGAAATCCTGTGACATGCCATAAAATAAATGAACTATAAAATAAATAAATATGTTAAATGAAATAAGGTAATCAGAAATAGACAAATACTGTATTATTCCACTCAGATGAAGTATCGAAAGCACTCAGAAACATAGAAATAGTAAAAAGACAGGTGATGGCTAAGGGAAAAGTGTTTAATGTGCAGATTTTCAGTTTTGAAACTAGAATTGACAAATTCTAGAGCTCTATTGCACAACAATGAAAATATACTTAATACCACTGAACTGTACACTTAAAAATGGTTTAAATGGGGGGCGCCTGGGTGGCTCGGTCGGTTAAGCGTCCGACTTCGGCTCGGGTCATGATCTCGCGGTCCATGAGTTCCAGCCCCGCATCGGGCTCTGTGCTGACAGCTCAGAGCCTGGAGCCTGTTTCAGATTCTGTGTCTCCCTCTCTCTGACCCTCCCCCGTTCATGCTCTGTCTCTCTCTGTCTCAAAAATAAATAAACGTTAAAAAAAAAATTAAAAAAAAATGGTTTAAATGGTAAATATAACATTATTTGTGTTTTTTTAATCACAATAAAACAATATCAAGAAAAACAGTAATTTAAACAGGGTGAACATTTTTTCTTGTTATGTTTACCCTTGTTCATAGAGGATCTAAACGAGGTCCACATATCATATTTGGTTGCTATCTCTCTTAAGTCTCTCTGAATCCAGAGTAGTCTATTCTAAACTCTCTTCATGTCATTGATTTGACCTGTAATATATTACTTATTATGGATGTGTCTGGGTTTTTTCCCTGTGGCATCACTTCATTTGTTTCTTTCTCCCATATTTTCTGTAAGTAGAAGTAAGCCCCTGTAGATTCAGTAAGTAGATTCGGGTTTACCATTTTTGGCAGGAGCAGTGTGTGGTGTTCTTTGTGTAGCATCACATCAGGCACCACAATGTCTGTTTCTCTTTCTTTAAGCTAAGATTGATCAGTGGATTTGTGTAGTAATCTCCTAATTCCTCCATTATAAAGATCCCCATCAGCCTTTCACTTATTAGTTTCAGCCATTCATGATTGTTGCCTGAATTGTTGCATTAGTGGTACAAAATGTTGACTTTCTATCATTCTCTCCATTTTTACTACCTATACTTCTTTTGTAGAGGACTTTCCTACACTTACTGAGGCTATTGCTTAACTTGACACAATGGTGGTACAAGGAAAGCTTACTTTTTTTTTTTAATTTGTAAAAGAACAAAAAAACCCTGATGTTTTATCAACTGGCAATGCTGTTCACTGAATGGGAGGCAGTGAGGTTGGTGGGGATAGACAGGGAGCTTCTCTCTCTTGTTAGTTTATCTTTCTGTATTAATACATCATTCTGAATTAATAAATATACATCTACATTATCAAAAAAGAATAAAGCAGATGGATAACCACAGTGCCAATTTTATTACTAAAAAGGCAGATATTGAGAATGTGGTTGATATCATTGGTCTAGAGGATTCTAAATATGGGAGTCCAGTCTCAAGTAGTTCTGTCCCAGGATAGACTTCCTTATATAGGGACAGCCCTTACTGGTATCCTTATTGCATGGCCAAATTCAGCATGGCCTTTGAGGCAGCTGGCTCCCAGGCAACAGGGGCAATGAGCAGGGTGGCAAATATATTCCCAGTTCTTCTCCCAAATTTACCAATCAGGCAACTTACCCATTTCTCAGTGTAGTATAACTGAGGGGGCTAGAGAGATGCCACAGAGCACACACTGCATGAGAGAAAACACTGAGGTGAGAGAGAAGAATGTGCCCCATAACAATGTTTATAGGTCTTAGGCTGTTAGCAGTGTCTTGTATGTCTGTCAGTTTTACTGTATTTTTCCATTAGTTTGGCTCTTAGTTTAGAAATGGGATAGGGGCACCTGGGTGGCTCAGTCAGTTGAGCATCCAACTCTTGATTTCAGCTCAGGTCATGATCTCTCAATCCTGAGATCAAGCCCCATGTCAGGATCCACACTGAGTGTGAAGCCTGCTTGGGATTCCCTCTCTCCCTCTCTTTCTCTACCTCCCTCCCTTTCTTTCTCTCTCTCTCAAAATAAACAAACATTTTTTAAAAATCTTTAAAAACAAGAAATGGGATTATTATGTCAGGGATAAGCAAACTTCTATAAAGGGACAGATGGCAAATAATTTATGTCTTGTGGGCTATGTGATCTTTGTTTTAACTATTCAGTTCTGCCATTAATAGCATGAAAGCAGTCATAGACAATACATACAAATAAATGAATATGGTCATATTCTAATTACTTACAAAAACAGATAGTGAACTGGATATGACCCATGGGCCATAGCTGGCCAACCACTGTATTATATTTTAAATTTAGATTATTATTAGCAACTCAACAAATATTTAATGACAGATTTAAAATGTGCTAATTTTAATAACATTTTTAAGCATTTTTCTAAGTAATTCTGTATAAAATTTCAGCAAATATTATTAGAGAAAAATCTTTCAAGATTATTTGGACACCACTTATGAAAATCAACACTCTTCTAGATGTGAGGTTTAGGGATAAGAATAGGAACTGATTAATACTGAAAATAAAAAGTACCTACAGCATTTTTTGTATTCTAAATCTACATATAAAATGATAAGCTCTTTTCATAGTATAGAATTGTCTCCATATCAAAACATCTGTTAGAAATACAAGTAAATGGTTTAAAATCCTCGAGCCACATGACCTATAAAGGCATGTCACCACACTGATACTAAAAAAAAAGACACACAGATGCTGAATTTTCATTTCAATTTTGAAAATGGAGGTACACAGATGATACATTATGCCACAGATTTTTTATTAGACACAATTAATATTTAGACTATTAACAATATATGAGTAAAGTGTAATATGAGCCAATCGGCATTACTAGCAGAACTTTAATTTTCATTCTCCTGTCATTTAATTCCAGATCAAAATGTTACTTAAACATAGCTTTCTGTAACTAATGCACTAAAATATATATTGGAGATAAAATGCATGTCAACCTTGGTTTTTCTCACTTGATGACATGGTCTGAATCTTAAAACCTCACAAAGTGCAACTAAATATACTTGTATAAAGGCCCCACCCATGACGCCAATGTCACCATTTCCATGGTAACTTTAATGCTTGGAAAGGAAAAAACAGAAGGAGTCAAGAATCACACAAAGTGAACAAAATAAATTATTAGATTGAACATATGTGGCATAAACAAAATATGGGGTGCAGTTATTAAAAATGAATTGCCTTTTAAATGAAAACAAGCATAAATCAAGCATGGAACTTCAACTTATGGGAAATGTGGTCAGCCGAAATTCATTTTACTAAAATTATCCTAGTACTTCTGATGTCACCTAATTGAGACTTCACATCAACATATTTAATCCTTCTTCCATTATGGAGACTTAAACTTCCACATGATTTTTACATTATTAATGAATTAAACGACTAAAAATAGATGTGCAATCATTAGATTTGTGTCAATAATAGTAAATATCTACTATTTGTATTATACCAGCATAAAATACATATTTCAATGTTATTGCATAAATCATTTTTTTGTCCTCAAAATAGAAACACCATTTTTTTGTCCTCAAAATAGAAACAATTTTATACCAAGAGGTACATTTTAAAAAATATTTTCATTGCACCAAATCCTAAGTGTCTCATTTAAATTTGTTACTTTTAAGATAAGTCGCTGACACTGGAACAAATCACAGTTAATGAAGCAAGCTACTGACAGCTATAGAACTAAGAACACAGTCCACTCTACTGTTAAGTGAATTATTTCATTCTTCTTCAATTGTGCTGAGTCATCTAAACTAAAATCAAGCTATGTTTACTTTTCAAAATCATTTATTTGCTTACAGAAGAGTATCTTAGATTTCATTAAATGTATTTTAATAGCTCAACTTTATTAAATCTTTATTATCCTGTTCTACCTTTTTCAACGTCTTTCTATGAATTCTGAACATTTTGGTGAATGAATTATATACTAACCACCAAACATCTTTGGACAGAGGAGTTAATGTAGAATCACTGAAGATTCACTTGGCCTACTTACCATTTTGCCTTAGGTTGACTCTAATAATATTAATGCCCTAAACTGAAAACTAAAATTTGATTTTCAATTGTTCAAGGCTTCTAATCCAATATAAACATGAATAATAAGATGTGATGTCTTCAGAATCATGAACTAAAATTTGATTTCCATTTGTTGCCTCATCCTGATGATTGTATTGAATGCCTACTATGTGAAAGGTGCCATCCTTGGCACTAAGAGCACAAATACAGATCTGGAATGGCACAGACCACAGGAGCTGATTTTCCAGGGAAAGTGAGAGAGAAATATACCAAGAATGACTTAAAGTATGATAAAAGTTGGCTTTCCCAAGATGCTATGTTGTCTAAATTTAAAAAATCTAAATGTAAGAAATAAAAGAGATGTTAGAAATCATCAAGTCCAACCCTTTTATAGCTAAAAAATCAAGTTATCACAGACTCTGTGTGTATATATTGTGTTTCCAGAGTCTTGTAAACACATAAAGAGAAATTGTACAAAGCAGGATCTCACTGATGTAATCTGTATGTACATATATAAATTTATATGGTATGGTATAGTATGGCATGGCATGAAGGAAGGTGCTCTTGACTGGAAATAAGGAAAAGGATTCTATTTGTACATTGCTAATTTTTAGGTTTAAGACATGGGCAAGATGTTCAGCAATTTAGTTCAATCTCTATCACACCTAATTCTCTAGTTGTTGTGAGGACTGAAGGCAATGGGTACCAAAGTGCTTCATAAAATTTAAAACATAATAAAACATTTGATAGTATTTCATATAACAAATCTACATATAGAGAAGATAATTAATTTAATTGTGGGGAAATAATTGGATTAACAAAATTAAGTGCTTAACTAATTGTGAATTAAAGGAATGAAAATTATTTCTTATCCGTTCATTATTTGTTGTCATATTTGAGATACACAAATACTCAAATCAACAGAGGAAAAAGCAATTAGCAAATTTAGGAAACGTTTTTCTGTATCTCCTTCCATTCCAAAGACAGAGCATGGGGCTTCCATGCTGATTAGAACAGCTCGTTTATGAAAGTTTCCATGTTAATAGTCCAGCATTAGAACCTACTGCACTCAGAGTCTCTTCCAAGAAAAGATGCCTCATCCATCTCTCTCATTGAGGAGGAAGCTATACCTAGGCAGGTTTGGCCTACAGCTCCTCTTCTCCCACCCCGCAGCTTATTGAAAAATGGTTAAGTGCCAGAGCCAAATGCAGCCAAGTGATCTATGGCTATCCAGGTAGGAATGACATGATCTAGAATAAAGTCTCTTTTAAAAACTCTGGACTGTGAGATATTGGGAGATTGAGACAGTTAACAGTCAGGGACTGAAGCTGAAAGATCCATAGAGAGAACCCATGACACAGAATTGGGGCCATAAGAGGTAATAGCAAGCTGAAGTTATGAGGAAACAAAGTCCATGGGTAAGCAAATTTGTACGGCAGAAAACAGCACAGGTGTGTGTGGCAAAAGGGTTGGGAGGAACAATCAAAAACAGAGAGCAATCAGTCTCTAAATTTGACTTTGCTCATGGGGGATGGCCATATTTGTATATAAAAATTCCTTAGTTTGGGCTGAGTTCCTAAAATAGCCTGAATATCTAGGGGAAAATTAAGATTTATTAGAGGTGATGAAAGCAGCAGTAGTATCCAGTAGTGTCCAGTGAAACAAGTTAGACAATGAACTGACATCAAGGGATTTCACTGATTTTATTATCCAAAGCATCACCAGAAGGAAGGCCTTGTAGAATAGCCAAATGGTCTATAGGACACTCAGTTAAAGCATTTTTGGGAGACAGAACTTTATGAAATTAGGAGGCTTTTCCTACAATATGTAAGATATGTGATGTATTAGACATTTCTTACACATCCTTTTGGTCATGCTATTTACTTCAGCTGAGTTTTGCTGAACCAGTAGAGTTCTCCATCAACTGGAGTCAGACTTTGGCTTACTTTTGTTAACTGCTTTGGAAGTCTTAAGAAAAGAAGATGTGAGAACCAGAGAACCTCCCTTACCTCCTGAAGTTGCAGGAAAAAAAAATGTGATGAAAATTAGGGCTAGAGGTACAAGGATGTCAGCAGTACAAGTGTAACTAAATGTGTAACATCAACAGGTCTGTTATGCCAAAGTAGTGCCCTACTAAGGAAAGACAAGGCTCTAGAACCTGGGATAGGGACAGCTAGGCATATAAGCATGTACCTTGAACTAAATTCCATTGAATTTTCAATGCTGACAAAAATAGTCTCTTTTCCTTTGCTTGAGGAGAGCAGGGTCCCACTGACTAAACACCCCATAATGAGCCAAACACCTCACAAGATAATGGTAGGTAATCATCCTCAAGATTTACTCCTCTCTCTCCTGATTACCACCAAGACAGTGACCAAGATTGGATATCAACACAGGTTCAGCAAGAAAATACATTATTCCCTCTTTGAAGAGTGAACAGTTTACAAACCAAAGGAAATGCATGTCTAAATGTCTTTGGGAGGAGTCATTGGAATATGTGTGAAAGTATACTTTAAAAGGATTGGACTGAGAGACTAAAATGTAAGACTGGATGAGAAAGGATTTATTAATAGAGGAGTCCTCATCCAGTGCAACAGCTTACCAAGATACCTTAGCCAGACCTGAAATGGAGTTTTGGCCCAAGTCCACCTCATGGTGGGAACACTGCATTTATGTAACTATGTTGTGGCTGTTTTATGGCACTAACTGTATAATTGTGAAGGATATATCTAGTAACTAAGAGAGTCTTTACATTGGTTCTCTGGTCAGTGGATCAAGTTATGTTATGAAAAGAGGCTAAATGAAGCCCCTAAAATTGAACTTATGTAACCAAGATAATAAATCATGAGCAATATTGTATTCTGGGAGGATTTACAGAGACTAGCAACACAAGGACAAAGGGTATTCCTCATCATATCCCTATTCAGTTCGCCTGGTTGGTCACTACAAAAACCAGATGGATCATTAAAAACGACAGTGGGGCACAACAAAATTTAACCAAGTGGTAGTTCCAATAACGGCCACTGTAAAGAATATGATATTTTTACTGCTATAGATAAACACTACCTCCAGCAGTTGTTATGTGACTCCTGAAATGAAGAATACATCCTTCTCCATTCCTTTCAATAAGGAGGATCAAAAATATCCACCTGTACATGAGAAGGACCTAGTACACAATCACCAGAGCCCCAGAGCCATATTAACTCTATTGCTCTCTATTAGAATATAATCTGCAGGGGCTTTTGATCATCTGGACATTCTGAAAAACATCATGCTACAGAAAAACCCATAAAAATTCAGAATTCTACCATGCTAGCAAATATTTCAAGGATCCCAAGACTTGGGCAAAGCTGGGGCATTTTCTCTAAGGTAAAAATATAAGCTGTTGCAAACTATTATGTTTATTTCCTGAAACTAAATAATAAAATACTTCTCTTTTAAAGGACTTTTTGGATTTTGACAGTGACATACTCAGCATTTGGGAATATAGTATTTATCAAATAACTCTGAAATGACAGTTTTATGTGGACCCAGAGAAGGGTCTATAGCAATGTTCGACTACAGTATAAATTACCCTACCACTTACACTATATTACTTGGCAAAGCAAGCCAATGGTGACAGAGGTAACCGTGATAGATAAGGACACTATGTGGAGTCTCTGGCCAGTCACAGGAGACTCAGCACATAACCCTGCATTCTGGAGGAAAGCCATGCTTTCTGCTACAGAGAACCATTCAAAGTTCACAAAATTAATCCTGGATTGTACTAACCCTTAGCAGTTCTGAGCATCTGACCATAAGAAACCAGATAACTATGCAACCAAACCTGACTATAATGAATTAGATGTTATCAATCCATAAAGTCATATGGTCAGGCAGACAAAGCAACCATATATCATTTAATGGTAATGGTATGTTTGAAGTCCCTAAGGCACAAACAAATCACATAAAGAGGTAGTGAAAACTTATTGAAACTCTCAAGGCATCTACTATTGTTGCATTGAGCATCTCTTCTTTATTTTTTTAAATACATTTTCTAAATGTTTGAGAGAGTGCATGTGTGAGCAGGGGAAGAGCAGAGAGATATGGAGAGAGAATCCCAAGCAGGCTCCCCACTGTCAGTGCAGAGCCTGATGCAGGGCTCAGTCTCACAAACCATGAGATCATGACTTCAGCCAAAATCAAGTCAGACACTTAAATGACTGAGCTACCCAGGCACCCTAATCATCTTTTCCTTAATTGTCAATCATGGGCTTATGGAGGATTTTCCCAACATTAGTTGATGGAGAAAGAAAAACATTAGGCATGGTTCACAATTGGGTTAGTACGATTTATTGGTTCTAGAAATAAATGGAAAAGGGTGAAGAAGAGTCTTGTGGACAGAGCTGAGAGTACAACACTTAGCTATTCAGTGACGTGGAGAGAGAAGTGGCATAAAGGACAACTATACATAGATTCCCAGAGTTGGATGGCTGGTTAGGAGTCTGGAAGAAGCATAACAGACAAATCAGAAACAATGCAGAAGGAAGGAGAAGCATGTGAATAACCTATGTGAGAAAATACAAAGTATATGAATCTTTGAGTCTCAGGTTAATGCCCAAAAGACAGCATCTACCACAGAGTCACTCAAGACCTAAGTGGATAGAATAAACCCAAGGATGTCACCCAGCCCCTGTTCTTGTTCTTGGCCACATCAATGCTGGAATTATGGGTCCATAGTGGAGTAACAATGGTGGCAGGGATGGAGACTATGCATAGAAACATGGTCTCCCTCTCACCAAAGCTGATCTAGCTACTGCCACTGAAGGAAGCCCAACCAGCCATCAGCAAAGATTAATGGTGAGTGATTTATGTCAATCCTCCCTCAAGGACATCAGCTAACCACTTGATGTCAGGTGGACTACATCAGATCCCTTAAACTTTGGAGGGAATAGCAGTTTGTGCTTACTGGAATTAAACTGTGTCTTCCTTGCTAACAGAGTCTCTTCCAGAACCATCTTTCAGACAATTACAGAATACTTGATCCACAGGCATGATATCATAAACAACACTGTCTTTGGTCAAGTCATATATTTTAAAACAATGTATGTTAGTGAACATATGGCCACAGTCAACTGGTCTTACACACCTCATTATTTATAAGCAGTTGATCTAAAAGAATGGTGTATTAAAGAAATAATGCAACCTCAGTTAAGTATCTACTCAGGACAAATACCCCTTTCCTGTTTGGCACACTATCTTCTAGGATATAATGTATGAACTAACTTAATGGTAATTATTTGGTGCTGTGTTTCCTAAACTAGCATTTTCAAGCCCCCAAACCAAGAGATGAAAATGAAATTATCACCTCTCACCACCACTTCTTGCAACCTACTCGCAGAATGTGTGCTCTTCTCCCCAGAAGCTCAGTTTCTACTTAATTGAAGGTTCCGATTCCAAAAGACAATGCTTCCACATGGAGACACTTGAAAGACTTCCATTGTGTTTTGATCAACTACTATCATCTATCTAGTCATTTGGGGCTTCTTATTACAATGTGCGAAAGTAAATAAAGGTGTTTACAGGAAGTAGCCAACTTTGATTACCATGAGCAACTAGAATGGGTGCTAAACATCGTGGTCCAGAAAGAAAATGTCTTGAACCCATAGGATTTAGTAGAATGTCTGTTGGCACTTCAATGACCCATGGTAATGAAAAATATAAAGCTATTGCAACCAAAACCTAACAAGGTCTAAGTGTTCAGCCAGCAAACAATACAGACCTGGATCACTTTACCAGGCAAGTAACTTGATTAACCATTGTTCTAGCTAAAGGTGAGAAAAATCTAGAATTACTCATGGATGAGTGAGATAATAGGTATAAATTAGAGCCTCAGAACCAGCTTCAATAGTAGCAAATATAACCTGTTAGTCTAACTCTATTTAAATATTTGCAGAAATGGTATCTAGTCTCCACTTTGAAGAGGAAGATATGACAGATTGGATTTAAGGAGAACACAAGTAGATCTGAGTGGTGCAAGGAGTAGACAGTATTGAACAATTTTGTTGCACCATTTCAAATGGTCTCGTACCATCTATTAGAACAGCTGCTAGAGCAACAAGTTCCACATGTGACTAATTTTTCACAGGTGCAAATTGACAGTACTTCATCTCAGACCTAAGCAGACAACATATCACTTCCAGTCACAAATCTCACTGCCATGTGATATGCAACACCCACAGAGATCTGCTTAGAGCCAAGCGTGTGAAACAGAAATGTAGTAAAACTGATGTCCATGGAGTCATCTTGAGCTGAAGGATAAATGTTTCTCCTTTTGTTCCTTTGAAATGTATTTCTTAAAAGTTCATAAAAGATCTCTCAGAAGCATCCATTATATGTATCAGTGGCCAAAACATCTTTCTTTGAATTTTCTTTCCTTTCTTCTCTTACTCCTCCATCTATAATTCTCCCTCCCTGTGAATTCTTCCAAATAAACAAACTACCTGTGATCCTTTGTCTCCAGCCTCGCTTCTGGGAGAACCTAGGCTAAAATGTGGAAAACACTGAATTGACCAAGATTAAAACTTGGCAATGGAAATTTTTATCATTCTTTTTAATATCTAATAGACTAATACTTAAAATATCCCGAAACTATTCTTCTAGAGTCCCTAAGCTTCCAGTAACTGGTAAAAAATATGCTTTGGCAATAAAAAAAAAAAGTTACCTGAGACCTCACAGAAATGTCATCATGTGAAAGAAAGCAATACTCTATTGGTTGGTAATGTGAATAATGAATTAACTGTTTTTAAGAAAGTTGAGGGTACAGAAAAAGTACAAGAGACAAAAAAAATCAGAAGAAAAATAAGATTTCAACAGCATTAGCAATTAGAGCAACTAGAAAAAACAAACCCAAGAGGAAGCAAATAATGTAGTGGGGAAGAGTCAAAGAAGAAAGATGAAAATTAGGGCATAACTTGTTGTAGGAACATTTATATAAAGCTAGTATTTATGCTGGGAACTATTTATATGTTTATATATGCTACTGATTTAATTAATATTTATAACAACCCTATAAGGTATCACCATATTATAGATAATAAAACTGAAGAGTGTAAAGTAGAAGTAACTTGCCTAAAATGACTCAGCTAGAGTGTAACTAACCTGAGATTTGAGTGCTAAAAGCCTGCCTCTGGAGTTCACATCCCTAAAACAGCTTTCAACATCTTTTTAACTTTTTTTTTTGAGTATAGCTGACACCAAATGTTACATTAGTTTCAGGTGTACAAATATATTCCACCAAGTCAACATTATCCTGATACCAAAACCAGGCAAAACCACCACAAAAAAAAGAAAAATTACAGACCAATATCCCTGAACATAGTTGCAAAAATCCTCAACAAAATACGAGCAAACTGCATACAGCAATACACTAAAAATACCATTCACCATGATCAGGTGGGATTTATTCCTGGGGTACAAAGATGGTTCAATAATAGCAAATCAATCAATGCCACACACCACATCAATAAAATTAAAAAATAATATGATCATCTCAATAGATGCAGAAAAAGCATTTGGCAAGACTTAACATTCATTCATGATAAAAACTCTCAACAAAGTGGGGTTAGAGGGAACATACCTCAACATAATAAAGGCCACCTATGAAAAACTCATAGCTAACATTATTCTCAATGGTAAAAAACTGAGAGCTTTCCCTCCAAGGTCAGGAAGAAGGCAGGACGATCACTCTCACCACTTTTATTCAACATAGTACTAGAAGTCCTAGCCACAGAAATCAGACAAGAAAAAGAAATAAGAGGCACCCAAATTGGTAAAGAAGAAGTTAAACTGTCACTATTCACAGACAATATGACACTATACATAGAAAATCCTAAGGACTCTACCAAAAAACCAGTAGAAGTAATATACAAATTCAGTAAAGAGGCAGGATACAAAATTAATACCCAGAAATCTGTAGTATTTCTATACATTAGTAATGAAGTAGGAGAAAGATGAATTTAAAAACACCACTATTCACAATTGCACCAAAAAGAATAAAATACTTAGAAATGAACTTAGTCAAAGAGGTAAAATGCCTATATTCTTAAAACTATAAAGACTGATGAAAGAAACTGAAGATGACACAAATTTTTACCCAAAGCAATCCATAGATTCAATGCAATTGCTATCAAAATGCCAACAGCATTTTTCACAGGACTAGAATAAATGATCCTGATCTTTGTATGGAACCACAGAAGACCTTGAATAGCCAAAGGAATCTGGAGAAAGAACAAAGCTGGAGGTATCACAATACCAGATTTCAAAATATGCTACAAATCTGTAGTAATCAAAACAGTATGGTAATGGCAAAAAATAGACACATAGTTCATTATAACAGAGTAGAGACCCCAGGAATAAGTCCACACGTGTATAGTCAGTTAATCCATGACAAAGGAGGAAAAATATACAGTGGGGAAAAGATAGTCTCTTCAATAAACAGTGCTGGGAAAACTGGACAACCTGCATGGGAAAGAATGAAACTGGACCATTTTCTAACACCATACACAAAAATAAACTCAAAATGGATTACAAACCTAAATGTGAGACCTGAAATCATAAAAATCCTAGAAGAGAGCAAAGGCAGCAATTTCTCTGACATCAACCACAACAACATTTTTCTGGATATGTATCTTCAGGCAAGAGAAACAAAAGCAAAAATAAACTACTGGGACTACATCAAAATAAAGAATAACTTTTGCACAGCAAACTATCAACAAAACAAAAAGAAAACCTACTTAATGGGAGAAGATATTTGCAAATGATGTGTCCAAAAAGGGGTTAACATCCAAAAGATATAAAGAACTTATACAAATCAACACCACACACACACACACTCCAATTAAAAAATGGGCAGAGGACCCGAATGGACATTTTCCAGGGAAGACATATAGATGGTCAACAGACACATGAAAAGATGCTCAACATCACTAATCAACAGGGAAATGCAAATTAAAATCACAATGAGATAACACCTTACATTAGTGAGAACAGCTAAAATCAAAATGTCAAGAAATAAATGGTAGCAAGGATGTAGAGAAAAATGAACCTCATGCACTGTTGGTGGGAATGTAAATTGACCCAACACCTTTTTTAAAATTGTGATAAAATAAACATAATGTAAAATTTACCATCTTTACCATTTTTAAGTCCACAGTTCACTGGCATTAATACATTCACATTGTTGTGGTGCCATCACCACTCTCCATCCACAAAACTCTTCATCTCACAGAGCTGATTCTCTATATCCACAACTCCAATTTCCTACACACACACACACACACACACACACACACACCTCCAGCCCTTGGAAACCACCATTCTACTTTTGTCTCTAGGAATCTGACCTCTCTGTAACTTATGTAAATGGGATCATAGAGTATTAGTCCTCTCATGATTGGCTTAGTTCTTTCATTTTTTTTTTTTAACTTTTTTTTTTTGACGTTTATTTATTTTTGGGACAGAGAGAGACAGAGCATGAACGGGGGAGGGGCAGAGAGAGAGGGAAACACAATCAGAAGCAGGCTCCAGGCTCTGAGCCATCAGCCCCAGAGCCCGACGCGGGGCTCGAACTCACGGACCGCGAGATCGTGACCTGAGCTGAAGTCGGACGCTTAACCGACTGAGCCACCCAGGCGCCCCGGCTTAGTTCTTTCATATTCACCCATGTTGTAACATGTAACACATGCTACAGAATTACCCTCCTTTTTCAGGCTGAACAATATTTCATTGTATGTGTACACATTTTGTTGATTCATTCAAGAATAAATGCATATTTGGGTTGCTTCATTCTTTTGGCTATTGCTATGAACATGAATGTACAACTATCTGTTTTAGCCCTGGGTTTCATTATGCTTGGTTATGTATCCAGAAGTGAAATTGCTGGATCATATAATTCTATTTTGAATTTTTGGGAAACTTCCATATGGTTTTTCTATAGTGGCTATACTATTTTACATCCCCACCAACTGTTCAAAAGGGTTCCAATTTCTCCACATCCTCACCAACACTTACTATTTTCTGTTTTTTTATAATAGCCATCCCAGTGAGTGTAAGGTGACATCTCAGTGTAGTTTTGATTTGCATTTCCCTAATGATTAGCGATGTTGAACATCTGTTTATGTGCTTATAGGCCATTATAATAATCTTTGGAGAAATAGCTATTAAAATCCTTTGCTTATTTTTAAATTTTGTTATTTGCTTTTGTCACTGTTGTTGTCGAGTTGGAGTTCTTTATATATTCTGAATATTAACTCCTTATCAAATATGTGATTTGAAAATATTTTCCCCACTCCATAGATTGCCTTTCACTCCATTGATCACATCCTTTGATGCAGTTTTAAATTTTGATGTAGTCTGATTTACCTATTTTTTCTTTTATTGCCTGTGCTTTGGGTCATATCCATCAAGTTATTGTAAATTCCAATGTCATGAAACTTTTCCTCTACATTTTCCTGCAGGGGTGTTACAGTTTTAGGTCTTACATTTAGATCTCTAATCTATTTGGAGTTAATTTTTGTGTATGATGTAAAATAATAGTCAACTTTATTCTTTTATATGTGGATATCCAGTTTTCCCAATACCATTTCTTGAGTGGTCCTTTCTCTGAGTAGTCTTGGGAACCTTGTGAAACTCATTTGGCCATACATGCAAGGGTTTATTTCTGGGTTCCCTATTCTATTCTATTGGTCTGTACATAATCTGCCTTTATGCCAGTCCTACACTTTTTTCATTACCATAGCTCTGTAGTAAGTTTTAAAATCAGGAAGTATGAAACCTCCAAATTTGTTCTTCTTTTTCAATAATTTTTCTTAGCATTTAGTACATTAATTATTTGTGAATTTCTAAGAAAGGTAAAAATGTAAAAGATGTTCATTTTTTCAGAATAAATTTTAAGACCAATATCCTAGGGAACACACTTTAATAAATAATCCTCTTTTACATAATTCAGATAATATATTCTGACTGATCTCTATACACAATTTTCAAAATTCATTAGGTTTTAATAATCCAAAATAATTTTAAATAAAATTTTATTTTCAATGTTATCATAAAATTCAAATATTATAAACCTATTAATATTATGATATAACAATGATCTTCAAATGGCTAGCATTAGACTTGCCTGAAAGGGACAGGAAACCCAATGATGGATTAAACAAGAATGTAGTTTATTTCTCTCTTATGTCAAAATCCAAATGTAGGTGGTCCAGGGCTGGGCTGGAGTACACTGTGTGCAGTTTCCCTTTCCAAGATCACCTTATAGTTTAGCATGTACTGATGGTGACGAAATGTAAAACAAAATATTTGAAATAACGTATGATAAGAAGCAACGTTATTTGACAATTCACTTAATAGCAAGATGATTCTGTTACTCTAAAACAACTCTTAAGAGTGAGAATACTGCACACCAGTCAGAGTGGCCAAAATGAAGAAATCAGGAGACTATAGATGCTGGAGAGGATGTGGAGAAACAGGAACCCTCTTGCACTGTTGGTGGGAATGCAAATTGGTGCAGCCGCTCTGGAAAGCAGTGTGGAGGTTCCTCAGAAAATTAAAAATAGACCTACCCTATGACCCAGCAATAGCACTGCTAGGAATTTATCCAAGGGATACAGGAGTACTGATGCATAGGGGCACTTGTACCCCAATGTTTATAGCAGCACTCTCAACAATAGCCAAATTATGGAAAGAGCCTAAATGTCCATCAACTGATGAATGGATAAAGAAATTGTGGTTTATATACACAATGGAATACTACGTGGCAATGAGAAAAAATGAAATATGGCCTTTTGTAGCAACGTGGATGGAACTGGAGAGTGTGATGCTAAGTGAAATAAGCCATACAGAGAAAGACAGATACCATATGGTTTCACTCTTATGTGGATCCTGAGAAACGTAACAGAAACCCATGGGGGAGGGGAAGGGGAAAAAAAAAAAAAAGAGGTTAGAGTGGGAGAGAGCCAAAGCATAAGAGACTGTTAAAAACTGAGAACAAACTGAGGGTTGATGGGGGGTGGGAGGGAGGGCAGGGTGGGTGATGGGTATTGAGGAGGGCACCTTTTGGGATGAGCACTGGGTGTTGTATGGAAACCAATTTGACAGTAAATTTCATATATTAAAAAAAAAAAAAAAAAAGAGTGAGAATACTGGTATTGTAGAGAAAGTTGTTTAGCAAGCCAAAAACTCACATTGTGATTAAGTATACTAAATACCAAGATCTCTCAACTTGAAATCTCACTGTGAGATGGGTAAGGCTAAAAAAGTCACTATATTTCAGTAAATTAAATTTAACCACCTGTGACTTTGCATTGCATATGACATTTTGCGGCCTAAATAAATCGTGCTCTCTTAAAAAAGAAACCTATAGATTTGCCTAGCTATTTACACAGAGTTGCGTGGCACTTCATACCCTATAAAAGAGCAAAGTCTATCATTATTCCAGGAACAAGTGTGTGTCATTCTATATAAGTTCCAAAAAGGAGACACACTCACTGGAGTAACAAACTAATTTTTAATTTCTAAATGACCACTGCTTTGATTGGTGGAGCAAATTAAACTACTTACACTACAATATATCGCAAAAAATTGCATATGAGCGAATTCTGCAGATTTATACTGTACATTAGCCTACTGTTGATCATTTGCTGTTACGTGTTTACACATGCACACACTCACATATACACACCCCTACTACATTCCTGCCATGTTCTATCATTTTGATATTTGGCAAGAGAATCTTTTTAAACTTGAGAATGTGATGTCTGGTGAAGATTAAATCATGACCTGTACTCTTCTTTCTGCTCCGGTCTGTTCTTCTGGACCTTGCTCTATAATTAAGCCCCTCAATTCTCTGTCTTCCCTTAGCTTCCTCCTCTGTGGAGGCACTTCCATTTCCAATGACAAGCAATCCAAGTCTCTCCTGTTTTAACAGTAAAACCACTCCCATGATCTTACAACCTTCTCCTCTTATTTCTCCATCACTTCCCTTCACTAATCGTACACATTTCTCATAATGTGAATCTATTCTCTCCATCTCTACCCTCTCTTCAATCTGACTTCAAACTGGAATATTTTCCCTAAGGCATCACTAGTCTCTTAATTACCCAGACTCAGTGGATATTTTTTCGGTTATGTTTTCTGGGGCATTTGATCCAGCTGGCTACTTTTTCCTACTGAAACTATTCCTAATGTGCTTTCTATGATGTCATGTTCTCCTGGTTCTCTCCCTATGTCTTTATCATTCTTTCTCAGTTCCTTTCAAATAATTCTTGTCAGAATTTTCCAGGGATTCATCCTTGAGGATCTTTTCTTCCCAGTTTAAATACCATCCTCATTTCAGCACCCTATACAATGAGCTTCTGAGTTCTCTACAGAACTACAAACTCAACATGTCCAAAACGAATACCTTACCTTTCCTCAAAATGTTCTTCCTCGTATTTCTCTGATAAGTATGAGAGATCCCTTCACCCTCTCAGAAACCCATGTAAAAACTCAAAAGCCAGTTGTGATGTATTCCCTTTCTTCATCCACCATACCTAATGAGTTGACAAGTCTTACTGATTTTACCTCCAAAATTATCTCAAATCTATCCCAACACACATATCTTTCAGTATGACTCATCATATTCTCTTGTCAGAAAGTATAACAAACTAACAAACTCCCAGCTTCTAAGCTTACTTCAAATATGTGTCCTACCATGCTGTTACCAAGAACCTCTATCTAAAATGAAAACCTGGCTCACATCTTCCTCCTGATATGGATGATTTCCAGGATAAATTTCTAGCCAAGTACACCCTCAAAGTCCTTATAAGGGATCCTCCCTTTCCATGTCTGCTGCCAGCCCCATAATCTAGTATTTCATGCTCCTGCATCATTGACTTACTTGTAAACTTCTGGACACACCACATTCTTTGATGCTCTCCATCCATCTGATAAATCCTACTCATCTTTCAAAACCCATGTAGGCATCATCTTCCCTCTGAATCTCCCCCTAGGGCTCCAGGTAAAGTCAACCAGTTCCTAATATACTGTTTCTCTATCTTGTATATACTTTATCATTGCATTATTTCTATTGTAATCATTTGTCTGCATGTTTAATCTATCACTGAATAAATTGTAAGTTTCTCAATAGCAGGAACCATTTGGCATTTATTCTTTAATCTCCAACATCTAGTAAAATTATCCTTACTACCTTGGCATTCAGGAAATGGTGGTGGAACTAAAATTAATTCATGATCCTCAGAGTATACTTTTCTTTATAAATATTTTAAATATTAAATACATTTTTTTTTTTTAATTTATTTTTGGGACAGAGAGAGACAGAGCATGAACGGGGGAGGGGCAGAGAGAGAGGGAGACACAGAATCGGAAACAGGCTCCAGGCTCCGAGCCATCAGCCCAGAGCCTGACGCGGGGCTCGAACTCACGGACCGTGAGATCGTGACCTGGCTGAAGTCGGACGCTTAACCGACTGCGCCACCCAGGCGCCCCTAAATATTAAATACATTTTAAATCAGAATATAGGGTTTCCAGTTCAAGATGGAGAATAAACTTACATGCTCATTTCCTCTCCTTTTCAAAATCTAACAAATATCACAATGTACAAATGGCAGATGAAGTAAGAACAGAGAATAGGAAGCAGGATCCTGAGAAAATCACATATTTTGACTAATTTTTGGAATATTGAAAGTGAAAAGAATCTATTCGAGAATCAACCAGAGGAAGCTGTACCCAGAACAGACTTTTTTTTCTTCCAAAGGTAGAGCCATATCAGAGTGAACAAAAAGGAGTTTTGGAAATAAATCCCAGGGAATTATTTGTAGGATTATAGAAAACAATTTGTGAAGTACTCTCAATATGCCAATGCTAAAAACCATAGAACTTAACTCTAATGAAATGGATGTATATGCCTGGGAAAGGATGTGATATCCTTAAGAGCTGGTGGCATTCCACAACGAAGGCCTCCTTATTTGGGTTTTCACTGGTTGGGATGGATCCAGCTTAGCTACCTGACTGATTTCTGCCAACTCTTTGCCAACTCACATCAAGGAACCTTGCCTTTTGACACATCCTGCAACTTCCCAAATCTCACAATCAACCCTTCCATCCAAGGAAGAGTCCTGTCAGGAAACAAAATTTGACAAGACAAAAACCTAAGCTAGCTCCCCATAGTCAATAATTTATTTATTTATTCATATTTAATAACATATAACCAAGAACCACTGTATATTTAAGAATGAAACAACAACAGAAAAAAAGAAAAAAAGAAATAAGGACCAGAATTAATCTCACCATAGGGTAAGTAAAGAGCAAAAGAGAATCTTGAAAAACTAATATATCCTTGGAGAGATTTTATGTATTCCATTCATAACATTGTAAACATTCAAAACATATCATTGTAATTAATAAACCCCATAGTACAAGATAGAGCTCTTAAAAGCTAAAAATGTAAAATAATTAAAGTTAAATACTGAACATCACATAACCTGACCAAAAAAAATAAGTTAATAAAAGGATTAGGTGATATAGTTGTGACTCCTAGAAAGTATATCACATTCATAAACAGATGGAAATAAAAGAATAAATGCAGAAGTTTCAACATCTAACTAACAGAAGTTCTGGAAAGACAAAACAATGACATCTTGAGTAAATCATACAAGGCAACATCCTAGGGCTGAAAGGAGCCACAAATCATGAAATTCAAAGAGTCTACCAAGTACTAAACCAGATGAATGAAAAATATTGACATCTATACACATCTTGTGAAATTTCAAAATACAAAATTGAAGTTTCAAAAAGTTTCTACGGAGAAAAAATTAGGAAAAAATTAGTAGCAGATGCTAGAAGACACAGAGCAATATTTTCACTTCTGAAGGAATAATGATATTAAACCTGCAATTCAACAATGAACTAAATGACCAATCAATAATTTATACAATAGGAAGTCATGAGACACGGTCTAAAGTTGATGGGCCAAGATATAAAAATTTAGATATTATTTAAAGCTATAAAGATAGCTAACAGAAGAACTTGTAAAAATGTCTGGCAGAAAATATTCAAGGAGAGTATATGTAGAACAGGTTAAGTTGAATTTATCATGTCCCATGCAAGTTATTAATAAAACTTAAACTTGATGGATAGAGATGGATAGGAGTAAAAACAGGAATAATTTACTGTGGGAACTGGGACTAAAGGTAAGGAGTAAAGAGGGACTTAAATAGATTTCTCCTTTTTATTAATTTTTTTTGCATGCTAAAATGTTTGAATTGTATTAACATTTACTTGAATCGCTATTATCACTGTGATAGCATGTTTCCAAAAGATGGCCACTACCAATTCCTTCCCTCCCTGAGTACATGCCACGCCTCCACGAAAAGGTGGAATGTATTCCTCTATCTCCCTGAATCTGGATTGGCTCTGTAAATTCTAGGTAGTTTTACAGTAAACATCTTTCCTCTAGACATCTTTGTTGCAAGTATTGTCACCACAAATATTTTTGCCACATTATGAATTAGCTCTTAATAACTAATTTACTATTGTAAAGATACAACAAAAAATAAAAGGGGCACATCAAAAAATGAAACATGAAAAAACTAATGAAATTCATTATGAATTCCTTCCTTAAGAGAGGTATCAGTTTTCGTAATAACTTGGATACATATTTGTAACTGAGCTTTGTATTGCATTGTGAAAGCCTTCTATACTGTTGTTTATTCTTGCCATATTGTCACACGTCTGTTGACAGACATTCCAAAGTTCTATAAGAAACATGGAAGAAATGCTAAGGCTGTAACATATTTGTAACTGAGCTTTGTTATCATTGTAACTGATATGTTATCATTTTCTGGTATATTACAGTATACAATCTGGCTTTACACTCTCTTATTCCATACTTCTAGTAAGTTTTCACCATATTTTCTATAATGTCAATATATGTCATTGTTATCATCCAGTATTCTAAGACCACCACATCTGCTTGTCACTGTATAGACCATGATGAAGGCTAGTTAAGATTCTTATAATATAAAAAGGGGAACTTTTCCAATGGAGAAATGAAACCAAACTGCCAACCCATTATTTATCTTTTATGTCAAAATTGCCTTACAGCCAATTAGCTATTTGGCAAAAATATTTGTAGTGAAAATCCCTGCAGCAAAGATGTCTACGGTAAAGATATTTACAGCAAAAATGTCAGATTTGACCTTTGTCTACTTTGGCCAATAGAACATGGGGGAAAGGATGTTGTGCTAATTCTAGACCTAGCCTTTAAGAGAACTGGTAGCATCTACTTCCAGTTTCTTGGATTCCTGACCTAAAGGAATCTAGACAGAGTCTGTCTAGTCTACTATGCAGAAAGAGTCCACATGCCACATTAAGGCAGCAGACATGTGAGTGAAAACATCACCCTGAATGTCCATCCCAAAAGAGTCTTCAGATCACTCCAGCTCTATTTGACAGCTACATCTATATGAGAAGCTCCAAGAAAACAAAAAACAAAAAAACACTCACTTGCATGCAGTCAACCCACAGAATCATGAGAGGTGAAAGTCAATTTTTCCTTTAAGCCACCAAGTTTTTGGTGGTTTATTATACAGCAATATAGAGTAAAGCTAGACATAATAATGATATCTTATATAGTTTTATGTTATTGAGGTACAAAGATGACAAACTAAACTCATGTGTATAATACCCACTCTTTCTATTTCTTGCTAAAATAGCCCCCGAAAAAATGATACAGAAGGTTAGTACCACTTTTGAATACTAGAAAGTAGTCCTATTTATATTTCTGAAATGTTAAATGATTTAATGGGAAGCAGTGCAAGTGAGAAGGATACTGATGTGGATAACCTCCTAATATCTACTATACTCAAAGAGAAGTCTAAGAGAAGTTAGTGTAGTGTGAGGCTAAAAGCTAATTTGGAACCATTCTAAGCCTTTGACCAATCCCTTGCCCACAGTTTTGATCTGAACATTTGTGTTCTTCCCAAATGCAAATGTTGAAATCCTAACCCCCAACCTAATGGTATTAGGAGGTAGTGCCTTTGAGAGGTAATTAGGTCATGAGAGTAGAGCCCCCATGAATGGGACTAATGTCCTGATAAAGGAGACCTAGGGGCACCCAGCTGTCTCAGTCAGTATGGCATGCAATTCTTGATCTCAGGGTTGTTAAGTTTGAGCCCCACATTGGGTGTAGAGATTACTTAAAAGTAAAATCTGTTAAAAGAAAAAGAAGGAGGAGGAGGAAGAGGAGGAGGAAGAGGAGGAGGAGGAGGAGGAGGAGGAGGAGGAGGAGGAGGGAGAAGAGAAGATACACAGACACAAGATTCATATCTCTCCCTCGTTCCCTCCCATCCTCTCCGCTCTCTACCATATGACGATACAACGGAAAGACAGACATCTGCAAAACAGAAAGAATGACCTCACCAGACACTGGATCTGCTAGCATCTTGATTTTGTACTTCCCAGCCTTTAGAACTGTGAGACTAAATTTCTGCTGTTTAAGCCACTAAGTCTATGGTATTCTGTTATAACAGCCAAAGTTAAAATGTGCTAAAAGTTTTTTGTTTAAGATAAAATTATAGATACAGTTTCATTCTTAACATTAATAAAAGAAAAAAACATTTAAAACTCGAAAATATTCAAAGTAAACCGTAAGAATACATCAAGGATCCCTAACTTTTAAGACATTCAAAGAAATGAAAAGGGTAACAAATACTCAACCAGTACAGCAAAATATAGGAAAACAGAGGCAAGGAACCATAAACATAAAAGTAACTTGATAAAAACTAAAGTCAAATATAGTAGTAAGCACTCCAAATATGAATGAGTTAATTTTCCTATTAAAGGATAGATGGAGTGGTATATGAACACTGAAATGGATATTATACAGGGCACCTGGGTGGGTCATTCAGTGAAGCATCCAACTCTTGGTTTTGGTTCAGGTCATGATCTCACAGCCCCTCTCCTGATCATGCTCTCTTTCTCTCCCTTTCTAGATAGATAGATGATAGATAGATAGATAGATAGATAGATAGATAGATAGATAGATAGAAAAAGAAAGAAAGAAAGAAAGAAAGAAAGAAAGAAAGAAAGAAAGAAAGAGAAAGAAAGAAAGGAAGGAAGGAAGGAAGACTATAGAGCTATATTTAAAAGTGTGGAAAGGTCAGGGGTGCCTGGCATAGCTGGTTAAGCATCCAACTCTTGGTTTTGGTTCAGGTCATGATCTCACAGTCCCACTCCTGATCATGCTCTCTTTCTCCCCCTTTCTAGGTAGGTAGGTAGGTAGGTAGGTAGGTAGAAAGAAAGAAAGAAAGAAAGAAAGAAAGAAAGAAAGAAAGAAAGGGATACTATAGAGCTATATTTAAAAGTGTGGAAAGTCAGAGGTGCCTGGCATAGCTGGTTAAGCATCCAACTCGTGATTTCAGCTCAGGTCATGATCTCATGGTTCGTGGATTCAATCCCTGCATCAGGCTCTGTGCTTTCAGCACAGAGCCTGCTTGAGATTCTCTCTCTCCATCTTTCTGCCCCTCCCCTGCTCATGCTCACACTCTCCCTCTCTCTCTCTCTCAAAATAAATAAATAAAGCTTAAAAAAAATTGTTTTTAATATGGAAAGGTCAGCCTGACATATTTTTGAGTGGAAAAAAATCAGGTTACAAACAGCATGCAGAATATAATCCCACATGACTAAAGTCAAGCATCTATGTGTGTACCCACATAAAAAAAAATGATTTCTCAGGAAAATATTATTTTTATTTTTTTATATATAATGGAATTTTTATATTTTGTTTTCTACTTTATTTTTATTATTGATTTACTGTTTAATCGTAAATACATCTTTTTATAATAAAAATAAAGCTATTTTTAAAAGTTTTTTTAAATGTTTATTTATTTTTGAAAGACACAAGGGGAGTGGGAAGGCCAGAGAGAGAGGGAGACAGAGAATCCCAAGCAGACTCTACTTTCAGCACAGAGCCCAATTAGGGGCTTGAACTGACAAACCGTGAGATTGTGACCTAAGCCAAAATCAAGAGTTGGACACTTAATCGACTGAGCCACCCAGGTGCCCCGAAGCTTTTTTTCATATTTTAAAGTAAATATACTTTTTAAAAGACTATTATACTGGATCAAAGAACAAATTCAATAATGTGTTAGTTATAAAAGACAATATAATAAAATAATCAAAATTGATGAAAACACAGGAACAGGTCAAACTGTCCTAGACAAATTTAATAAAACAGAAAATAGTCAATATTAATATTATTTAGAACTTAATATAAAACATTAAAAGAGTGGCAAGAAAGTAAACGATAAACAAAAGAAAATGGAAGGAATTAATATGAAAACACAACCTAATTTATTAGAAGACAAAAAAGAAATGGGTTTTAAAGAGGCAAAGTGATAAATAAAACCCAACCATTTGGCAGTTCTCTTCAGAGAGAGAAAACAAAAATGTTTCTTAATGAATTCCATGGAAGCAGGACCCAGTCTGCCTTGGTAATAGTTGTGTCCTGATGCCTAGAACAGTGCCTGGCATACAGCCAAAAGTCACTATCAGCCAGGAATGAGAATAAATTCTGGATTGGAGATGATTTAGAAAGTAATAAAAAGCATACAAATCAAGCAAATAACTTTAAAAGACTGAATAAAATAAAAGTTACCAGAATTCACTGGGTATAAAGGGAAAGAAAATTAGAAAAACAAAGATAAAAAGATTCTTAAAATTATTAAAGAAACAGAAAATATGCCAGGCCCTGTCAGTTTTATAGGCAAGTTGCATTAAAACATCAAGAGAAAAATTATCTAAGCTATTCCAGAACTTAGAAGAAGAAATAGAAAGCTTCCTAATTCATTTTACAAGTCTTGCACAACCCTCACCAAAAAAATGCACCCATTACTAATAGAAGACTCATGAATATGGATGCATAAATTCTAAACACTATATTAGCAAATTGAATCCATCAGTGTATTAAAAGAAACATATACCATAACTAAGTAGATTTCAGAATACAAGAACAGTTTAACATTAGACATTCTATTAGTGCTATGCATTATATCAATAGGTTAAAGAAAAAACATATTAGTAAATGTCAAAATACTATTGGTAAAATAAACTAAAATTCTAAAATAAATAGGATACTGCTTTAACTATATGAAAAAGGAATTCGAAATCAACAAAATTCACACTAAATCATAAAAATTAGAAGTACCCCATTAGAAAGATTTGTTCTCTTGGTAAGATAATAAAGAAAAATGAAATGAAATAAGCATTCCTGGAAAGACTATCATTTGAAATGTGTTTATCATTACAGAAAAACAAATAGGCTTGAATGATAGAGAATTTATTGTCCTACATAAGTCCAGTGTAGGTGGATATTTAAGAAAAGTAAATATTAACATCAGAATCAAGGAAGGTTATGGATCTGTGTTAGATGGAGGAGATAATTAGATAGGTGGTGGGCAACACCATGTTTCAACCAGAGGAGGTAGGGAGAAATGCAAATGAGGGAATTAGGGCAAAGGACCTTGTGGGCTCATTCTATGCCTTCACCTAATCACTGAACTCACCTCTAATTGCTAACACCCAAATAAATCCTGCCTTCTGTTGACCTACCTTCCATCTTATCAGTCCTTGAAGGTGAAATAGCCAGTTTTTAAAGCAGAAGACCTGAGTTCAAATCATGACTGCTACTTACTAATGCTGTGACCTTGGGTAAATTAACTAACAGAATTGATGTTTCAGTGTCTGTGGGTGTAAGATTCCAGGGATATCAACCATTTATGTAACTCTTACGGACTGTTATAAAATATAAATGAAGTAACCTAATACGTGGCATTTAGTAAAAACACTCAGAATCATTCGCCAGAATTCCAGGGCCTGTGATGTTAATTCTTTACAAGAAAAACCATCTGAGTGAAAGATAAACTCAAATTTCCAGGTATCAGGTAGAGTAACTGGGGATATCCTATGTGAGAGCTCAGGATAAAAACAGTAGAGAGGCACAGGAAAAGAGAAAGTGAATAGTAAAGGAGCCATTCAAATGAGAAAGGCTTTTGGAAGCAACAATCCATAGGAAACTCTGGGTTAAGAGAGATATGTAATGTCTCCTATGGGTTGTAATAGGTTAAACCCCTGAATCCTCACTTCAAGGAAATCTACATGCTCTTAATCAAGCCTTCTGGAGTTACACTGCAATTGATTTAAAAATCAGACAGTTCACAGGTTGAACCTTGTGGGACCCTAGGTTTCTGGAGATGTTAAAGGAAGTTCTCACAGTGTAAAGCTATTATAATTATTTTTATTCTAGTTTTCATGAATACACATATATGTACATACTCATGAAAACTAAATCCACATGGGGATATATATTTGTACTTACTTATTTACAGATTCACCAAACTCTATTAGGAAGCTCCTTCTTCCATTTTTGGACCTTGTCCTTCTTTGATCTATTCAGTCTTTCCTTACAGCCTTTCCCAAGCCTCAGCCTGCTCTGGTTAACCTTTATAAGCAAGGCTGAACAGGGCCCTGTGGTCACTACTTCCAGGGCCCAAATCTAATGACCCTTTTGAGTAATCTGACCCTGCAGCAGCAATCCTCTGACAAGAATAAGAAAGCAGAAACATGCCCACAACACAGGACTAAAAAATGCAAATGGTATAGGAAATTATCAAAACAGTAGGAGATAAAGTATTCTTTGGTGGCCAGGAAATCAGGAGCAAGAACTATAGGGGAGATGATGGAAGAGGCAAAGTGACATCTACATATTAAAGAAATAACGAAGAAATGAATGAGTCTCTAATTCCACCCTGGGGGTTCTGGTGACAAACCACTCAGATTCTGACTTCATGGTACATGTCACCGCCAGCACCCCTCAGTGGAATTATAGCCTTGCATTACAGGGTAGCTTGTCTATTATTATGCTCAGAAGAGTTTAGAAAATATGCCCAGTGTTGTTGAAATGAGAAGTGAAAGCAGCCAGGCATAGCTTGCAATCAAGTTCTTCCTGAAAATGTTCCAGGAGAGATTTGATGGGCTAAAGTGGCTGCCACATGGCCTTGTTGGGAGGCTATGTTGAAAGAAATTCATCTTCCATCAGGTTTCTTCTATTCTTCGTTGGCCTCACAGATGTGATAGCCTCTAATTCCCTACAACGAAGCCATGGGGCATTAATGACCAACCCCATAGTAATGGCAGCAATCCTAGAGGCAAACTAAACTAACACAGTTGGACCCAAAGTTCTTGTGAAATGCCCACCACAAAAGCACACATGCTTTGAGAATTATGCCTTTTGAATGGAACAAAGTAAGGTGGGTAATGGGAGAGCTGTGGGGAATGCAAGGAAATTAAGGCTAAAACGCATACACACAAAGTTTAAGAATCTTTTAGAAAGGTTTTCTAAGGGCATGGAAAATTCCATAATCCCAGATGTTCTCTAGAATCACCTAAGAATGAGAACAGCTATAATCATAGCTCTCTTTTTTTACTTAATTTCAGTGAGCATTTATTGAGCAGTAAATGAAAGCATTCTCTAGACATTATCCAGTAGAATGTGTAACCAAATAGATTTTTACTATTTACAAGTGGAGAGGTATAAGACCATGGGCAATTCTTATCAAATTAAAACCTATTTCTCTTTATTCCTTCTCTCTCTTCCAAATTCCTAGCATAGTGTTTTAAATATAGTTATTCCCAAAGTGAAAGAATATTTGAATGAATTCTTTATTTGTATAAATGGATGTATGTAAGGATGTTTCAAGTTTACAATAAAAAAATCTTCAGCAAGGATAGAACATTGATGCCCCATTTCGTAATCAAAGCTTTGACACAGGTGCATTCCCACATCCTCACCTGAGGCAGACCTTTCTGATAGATCATGGCACTCATTTCATGCAATACCTTGGAATCTTCAGAATAAAGTCCTCCAATGATCAACTTAGTTAAATTCTAGAATTGCTAACATCCTTATCCAAAATCATGCCCCTTATTCAAGTCACATTGATTGCAGTAATCCAAATTTGAATAATCTGGATGGTGAAATTGCTCACCTCTCGTGATGAGAACACAGTTTCCTGCCTACACAGAGGAATCCGGTCATTTTTTTTTTCCATTAACTAGGTTGTCTGTGGATACCTAAGAAATGATTCAAGCAGACGTGCAATGATGCAAACTGCCCTATCCTACATAAAATAGCCCCCTATATCTTCTAGGAGGCCTCTGAATCCAGTGCTAAAATAATTTCTCTTTTTTTTTTTTCTATCACTTTTGCCTGTCTGATTTAATACAGTGATGGGTGTCAAAGAAGAAATGCATAAAGAGGGGTTGGATTAGGCAAAAAGAAAGCAAATAATTTGGTATCATTGGGAAAACATAAAGCAAGGAAATTCAAGACAACTAAACTGCACTTCTTCAAATTTCTTTTATACCCAATAAGACCATTCCAAGCCAATGGGACCATTCCAATCCAATGGGTCTACACTTAGTATTTAATTTTTTAAAATAACTTCCTGTGATTTCCGTTTTCAGTTATTAAATTATCATCTAAAAGCTCTTCAGTTACTTTTATACTCATTAGCAACATTTTAAAAATCAATAGAACTTTGAATTCTTGGTCCCACCTGTGCCTGTTAGAGTCAGAAGCTTTACCTCCAGAGCCAGATACAAAACTCGAAAGCCCAGCTATATATACCCTTCACTTATGATCCTTGTTGGCCTGATCACTATTTCATATTTTATGTTACATTTTAAGCAATATTTTTTGCATTGTATTCCATGGTAACTTTTATTAAAATGTAAGAAAGCTCTTGATTTGCATTTAGTGATCACCTTAGTCTCTTATGATAAAGGTTTTGTTAGTTATTCAAATTCTGTAAGTGGGTGATCATTTTACCTACAAATAAGTTTGGCTCTTCTGTTCTAATAATTTTTCCTCCTTCTTCCTCCTCTTGTCTTCAATGTATCACCTAAGACACCTAACATTGTTTTAAAAAGCAGAGATTCCTTACCAGCTGTGTGACTTGGGGAAAATTATTCTGCCCTTTTATGTCTCAGTTTATCTGTAAAATTGGTATAATACTATTATTAATATAACAGGATTATTAGAAATAAAAAACTCTTAGAAGAATGTTAGATAGCACTGTAATTATTTCATCCACATCATAATACACATTAGCAATTTATAAAATGTGATATAGTGTCTATAACAATCATTTTAATGGAAATATAACTCAACTGAGTTATGAGTGCCCATTTTTCTTTATTAAATGTCTGTTTTTCCAAAGTATTTGAGATTTTCAGAGAATGCAATACACATGACATTCAAAATATAAGTTCCACAATGTTAATGTTTTTGCCTAATTGTTCTTTCAACTGACACAAAAGTTGGGTTAAGACTAGATTTTAGTTGGTCCTAAATTTAAGATTAAAATAGTTTACTTGTAGAAAAAATACCATAATTATTTTTTCTTTTTCATGCATATGAGTGAGAAATCCTAGCACTGGCCTATCCAAAAGCAATTTTGATAAACATGATAATAAAAGGAAATTAATATAAATTTTTGATATAGAAGGGACTTTTCATGGCATACAAGTAGCCCAATCTTCTTATCTTATAGATGAGGAAACTGAAACACAGAACAGTTCCTCCAAGTTTTGTAATATTTGTGATGAAGCTATCAAACACTTCGTGACAGCTAACTGCATTTAGTTTGATCTTGACACATCACTCACTTATGAGTTAATAAGTATTTATTGGACATTCACAACATGGAACCACTACATACACAAAAGTGAACAAAATGATCCCATGAGCAGAGACAGTATTTGAATGTCAGAAGCTAATAAACAGCTCTATCTATAACCTAGACTACGTGAAGGAAATTTTGGCCAACACATACACACAAGATGGTTAATCAGAAATCAAAATAAGTGAGCCACGTACATCATACATACAGTCAGTAGTAACCTCGCCTAAATATGTACCTGTCTACATTGCCAAACCTTTACCAAATCTACGTTGCCAAACCTATACCCGAGTCCAAACTAACAACATCTATCCTGGATCACTGCAAGAGCAACCTACAGGGTCTCTGTGCCTCTACACAGCAGTCAGAATGATCTTTACCACTACCCTGATCAGATATATCTCTACCCTACATAAAACTGTCCAATGGCTCCCCTATGGTATCAGGGATTTATGGTTGCATAATAATGACCCCTAACCTTACCATCTGAAAACAATCATTTATTCATTCTCACATGTGCACAGTTCTGCTTGACTCTCTTATGTGTCTGAATCATCTAACAGTTCAGCTATGACCTTCTCATCTAGGAAGGCTTCACTTACTTGTCAAATAGTTGGATGGCTGTTGCCTGGGTAATGATGTGACTAGGTCACATGTCTGGGATCATCCAGCAGGCCAGGGATGTTCTCAGGACAGTGCCAGAGGTTCAAAGATAGTGAACAGAAGCATACAAAGCCCCCTGAGGAAACATTTTGGAAATTTCATGCCATCTATTGGCCAAGCAAATCTTGAAGCCAGCCTAGAATCAAAGCACGGCAAAACAGACTCAGCCTCTTGATGGGAAGAGGTGCAAATTCACACTGTGAAGGGCATAAATACAGACAAGTTGGAAAATTGAGGGTGTTTGCTTTCAATCTACCTCACAGAAATCAGAATAAATTTTAAATTCTTACTATGGATTAGGAGGCCTGCCAAGCCCCTCCCACTCTCTGCCCTCCTCTGCACTCTGTCCCTTCTCTCTGCAACCCAGCCACACCTGCCT